>NC_141551.1:39786666-41275000 GCF_021556685.1 Rattus norvegicus | reverse complement strand
TTTTTGGCTCTCCCTGAATCCTAACAGCCCAGTCTGTTTTCCAGCATGGTGTCTAATCTCCGCTGCTTTTTTTTTTTTTAAGGTTAAAAAAAAAAAAAAAGAACATGCTCATGTGTGTTCGTGCGCGTGCGCACGCATGCACACACACACACACACACACACACACACACACTCGCTTATAAGTTGTATTTCGCAACCCTCACTGCCAATTGATACACTGAGTTTGAACTGAGGCAAATATCATTTAAAGGACCAATGAATTAATAACGTGGGTCATGAAAATCACTCGACTTGACCTAACATTGTAAAAGCACAAGAATGGATTGTTGCTCTCTCCTCTCCTTTGAAGCACACAGGCTTCATGATTGCTCCCACACCCATACTTTCTGACCTCCATCCTGTTTGCCATTAGTGAGCATTGTCTTGGAAAACCGTTTCCTTTGCCTCCTATAGCACTTCAGCTCTCTTCAAATACAAGGAGTTGAGTCAGAGTGCATGAACAGAAGTGTTTATTAGCAAGTAACAGGACTCTCTAAGTTCCTGGGCACTAGCTTGGTTAGCTCACTTGCTAGTGTGCTTGTCTAGATGTGCAAAGCCCTGGGTTCCCAATACCACGTGGACATGGTGTTGCACTCCTATAGTCACAGCACTTGGGAAGTGGAGGCTGAGGAGACTTTCAATGTCATCCTTGGTTATACAGCAAGTTCAAAAGACTATCATACAAGCGACCCTGTGAAGAAGAAAGAAAGGAAAAATTGTCTATGTAGTTTCATGTTATAAAATTTATCTTATCTATTATGTATGCGATATATGAGTGTGTGTGGATGTAGGAATGTACCATGGTACACATGAGAGAGTCATTTGACAACTTTCAGTAGTTGCCTCTCTCCTTCTATTGTGAGTTTTGGGGAACTATTTTGGATCATCAGGTTTGCCTGCCAAGTGTCATCTTGCTAGCCCAGTAGTTTCATAACTATTTAGGATTGCTCCTCCCAGTTATTTGGGCAAACTACAGGTTTAAAAACAAGGGAATTTCAACAAACCATCTTTCCAGAGGATTTTTATGGGTATATTGTAAAGATACAAATTCCTCTCTCTGTCTGTCTTGTGTGTGTGTGTGTGTGTGTGTGTGTGTGTGTGTGTGTGAGAGAGAGAGAGAGAGAGAGATACAGTACATATATGTTTGTGCACACATGTGTGTGTGGAAGGCAGAGGTTGATGTTGGATCTCTTCTTCTATCTCTACCTTAACTTTTGAGACAGAGTATCCCACTGACCCTGAAGCACACTGATTAAGCGAGACAACCTAGCCAGAGAACTCCAGGAATCCTACCTCTGCCTCTCCACTGCTAGGATGAAAGACATACACCATCATGCCTGCCTTTTCATGTTGGTGCTGTGGATTCAAATACAGGTCCCCATGTTTGCCCAGCAAGCACTTTGCTGACTGAGCCAATGCTGCAGCCCTCAGCATTTTATTTGTGTTTGTGAGTAGCACTGTGACATGAAAATATTCTAAAATTAGCCTGAAGTGAAACTGCACAACTCTGCAAATAAATCCAAACAATTGAGACTGCATACACAGTAAATTATTCTTCATAATTTATATCTCATCCCAGGAACCTAATGCAGAAGATATAGCTCAGTGGTAGAGCATTTATTAAGCATGAACGAAGCTATGGTTTTGATCATCACTGATACAAAAATAAGATAGATTAATAACTGAGAAGATAAAGCCCCAAAGTGTAGTATTGATTTTTTTTAATCAATCCCAGGTGGGGTTACTACCCACCTCGATGGTTTATGTTCCTGAATGAAAGACACACACCCAGACATTATATTTAATACACCACAGCACAATAGCTGGGAAATAGCCTACCCTCCATGCTGTTAGAATCTACCTCCTGCCGATAACTCTGAGTTACTAATTACTAATTTCTACGTTCCACCTTGGTTGCCCTAGACCCGATTGTGCAGCTCTTTGGACCCTGACCTCTTGATCCCTTTACATAGTGGCAGTGTTTCTCTCTCCTTTACACACAGTGTCTCCCTTCCTTCTCCTTGGAAGTTCCAAGTCTAGGAGCCCTAAATCCCGCCTCTGTCTCTCCTCCCCAGCTATTGGCTGCTGGCATCTTTATTTACCAATCAAAATTAACTGGGGGCAGGTTCCCAGAAGCTGGGTGCAGACCTTCTCTTGCAAACTGTTTTGGGGGACCCGTTTAGAGAATAGAATACAAGCAGCTACACAAAAGAGGATGTGTTGGTTATAAAATGCATATAGAAGCTGTATAGATAGATAGTTCATAAACATTGTATCACTTACCTTTTGGCCAACATATTAACACCCATTTGTCCATATTTTTCCAAATGGAAGCTTTGCTAACTTCAGTAATCAAAAAGCAGTAAGTAGAAAATTACACACCATTAGATGTGAGGCAGGTTCAGCAGCACAAACTTTCCCGGAAGTTACTATGTAGCCCTGACTGCGTTCAAACTCAAGCAGAGGTGAAACTGCCCATGCCTCCAGAGTACTAGGATTACAGGTATGTGCCACCGTGCCTATCTTGCCTTAAGCCTTCAGACAGGATGTTTGAAAGTAAGATTAAGATTTCCAAGTGTGTTAAGACCTTTGTCATTATCTTCTCTGTGAAATACCTGTGTATATGCTTTACTTGGTTCCGTTGCTTTCTGGTTGTCTGTTCACATTTACTAGTAGCAGTGGATAGCTTTAATTAAATGTTGGCTATCTTAGCTATAGTCTCTATGTGATATGAGTTATAAATAATTTTCTCAGGATAGGCTACAACTTTTCTTATGGTCTTTTTTCATGTAGGTATTTTTCATTTGTATATAGTAGACTTTATCTCTTCTTCTTCTTCTTCTTCTTCTTCTTCTTCTTCTTCTTCTTCTTCTTCTTCTTCTTCTTCTTCTTCCTCCCTCCCTCCCTCCCTCCCTCCCCCCTCCCCCCCCCCCTCTCTCTCTCTCTGGTCACCCCTGCCCCAGCTTCTTTTTTATTTTCATGAATTACTCATCCCATGTGAAGATTATCCAGAAAGCGGAAAACAATCTCATGTTTCTTCTAACACCTTTACGGCTTTATTATTTCCATAAATTCATATGAGATTTACTGAGTATGTGCCAGGAGATAATAGTTTTTTCACTGACTATTCTCAGATCCTTTTGTGGTAAGATCTCCTAGTAATTTAAGAGTCCCCACTATTATCAGCTAAGTGTTCAAAAATCTATTTTGAGTCTGCTTCTGAATTCTGTATCTCTTCCACTAATCTGTCAATGTATTCAAGCATCGCTCTCACACTGTGGTAATCAGTGTTTTTAACGTAAGCTTCAGTATCTGAGAAAGCCAATCTTTCCTTATTACTATTCATTTTCATAATTCTACTCTATTATACTTGGCTTTTTACTATGGCTTGTGCATGCTATTATTAGTCTAAATACAGTAATATTATAAACTATGCTGATATTACTACAAAAATCCTCATATTCAGAAGCTAGAGAATGGCTTAAGAACTCCAGTGCCTATATAGGAGCTCACGACCATCTGACTCCAGTCTCAAAAGATCCAATCCCCTCTTCTGGCCTCTGCAGACACTGCAAGCACATGGTGCACAGACATACACACAGGCAACCACCCATACACTAAAATAAAAATAAATAAAATCTAAAAAAAATTAAATTAGAAAGATGTTAGAGGTAGGCTTATTGGTGCTTTCCTTTAGTCCTAACACTCAGGAAACAGAGGATGCAAGTCTGGTCTGTGAGTTCAAGGCCAGCCTGGTCTACACAGTGAATTTCATAAAACAGGGCCGGACACTGTAATTTAGATATACCTTATCTCTTTAATGAGTACCACAATTCAATATAGCAGGAGGCCCAATATTCTTTATATAAATAAGGAACAGTGGTGATGGATGAAAAGAGACACAGCTGGGAAAAGAATGGGGGTCTGAGCCCTGGGACCCTGGGTTCAACAGTGCTAGATTTCTATGCTAACACTACACAGTCTGTTAGTAAGGTGCTGACCTCCTGAGAGTGACACATTTTTTTGTAAAGTGGGGGATAGAAAAGTACCTTGTGAGTGACATGTCTACTTCTTCGCCAATTGCTATCATGCCCATTGTTATAGCATCTGATACTCTCAGTTGACCTGGTAGCAAGAAAAGACTTAATCCTGGCTGCTGGAGACCAGAGGCAGAATGTTTCTTTAACAGTGAGAATTAGTAAGGAGAGATGCTAGGAATTGCTTACCTTACATAAGCCGTTCTGACATCTGATACTATGGATCTGAAAGGAATATGTGCAGGACACTGAGGGTGGCTCAGAGAGACAGGATTGACTGAATTGAACTACATCACGGAATTATGAAATGGTAAATTTTTCTTTATTTTATTGAAGCACTTTTAATTGGACATTGAGTTACTAGTCTAGAGGCAACACATATTTCTATTTTAAAAAATCTTTATTAACTTGAGTATTTCTTGTTTACATTTAAATTGTTATTCCCTTTCCCACATTCCAGGCCAACATCCCCCTAAACCCTCCCCCTCCCCTTCTATAGGGGCTTCCCCTCCCCATCCTTCCCCCATAACCACCCTCCCCCCAACAATCACGTTCACTAGGTATTCAGTCTTGGCAGGACCCAGGGCTTCCACTTCCACTGGTGCTCTTACTAGGCTATTCATTGCTACCTATGAGGTTGGAGCCCAGGGTCAGTCCATGTATAGTCTTTGGGTAGTGGCTTAGTCCCTGGAAGCTCTGGTTGCTTGGCATTGTTGTTCATATGGGGTCTCGAGCCCCTTCAAGCTCTTCCAGTCCTTTCTCTGATTCCTTCAACGGGGGTCCTGTTCTCAGTTCAGTGGTTTACTGCTGGGATTCGCCTATGTATTTGCTGTATTCTGGGTGTGTCTCTCAGGAGAGATCTACATCCAGTCCCTGTCAGCCTGCACTTCTTTGCTCTATCCATCTTATCTAGTTTGGTGGCTGTATATGTATGGGCTACAAGTGGGGCAGGCTATGAATGGGAGTTCCTTCAGCCTCTGTTCTAAACTTTGCCTCCCTAATCCCTGCCAAGGGTATTCTTGTTCCCCTTTTAAAGAAGGAGTGAAGCATTCGCATTTTGGTCAACCTTCTTGAGTTTCATGTGTTCTGTGCATCTGGGGTAATTCAAGCATTTGGGCTAATAGCCACTTATCAATGAGTGCATACCATGTGTGCTTTTCTGTGACTGGGTTACCTCACTCAGGATGATATTTTCCAGTTCCAACCATTTGTCTATGAATTTCATAAAGTCATTGTTTTTGATAGTTGAGTAATATTCCATTGTGTAGATGTACCACATTTTCTGTATCCATTCCTCTGTTGAAGGGCATCTGGGTTCTTTCCAGTTTCTGGCTATTATAAATAAGGCTGCTATGAACATAGTGGAACACGTGTCTTTGTTATATGTTGGGGCATCTTTTAGGTATATGCCCAAGAGAGGTATAGATGGGTTCTCAGGTAGTTCAATGTCCAATTTTCTGAGGAACCTCCAGACTGATTTCCAGAATGGTTGTACCAGTCTGCAATCCCACCAACAATGGAGGAGTGTTCCTCTTTCTCCATATCCTCGCCAGCATTTGCAGTCACCTGAGTTTTTGATCTTAGCCATTCTCACTGGTGTGAGGTGAGATCTCAGGGTTGTTTTGATTTGCATTTCCCTTATGACTAAAGATGTTGAGCATTTCTCAGCCATTCAGCATTCTTCAGCTGTGAATTCTTTGTTTAGCTCTGAACCCCATTTTTTAATAGGGTTATTTGTCTCCATGCAGTCTAACTTCTTGAGTTCTTTGTATATTTTGGATATAAGCCTTCTATCTGCTGTAGGACTGGAAAAGACCTTTTCCCAGTCTGTTGGTTGCCGTTTTGTCCTAACAGTGTCCTTTGCCTTACAGAAGCTTTACAGTTTTATGAGATCCCATTTGTTGATTCTTGATCTTAGAGCATAAGCCATTGGTGTTTTGTTCAGGAAATTTTCTCCAGTCCCCATGTGTTCCAGATCTTTCCCCACTTTTTCTTCTATTAGTTTGAGTGTATCTGGTTTGATGTGGAGGTCCTTGATCCACTTGGACTTAAGGTTTGTACAGGATGATAAGGATGGATCGAAATGCATTCTTCTACATGCTGACCTCCAGTTGAACCAGCACCATTTGCTGAAAATGCTATCTTTTTTTCCACTGGATGGTTTTGGCTCCTTTGTCAAAAATCAAGTGACCATAGGTGTGCGGGTTCATTTCTGGGTCTTCAATACTATTCCACTGGTCTATCTGTCTGTCTCTGTACCAATACCATGCAGTTTTTATCACTACTGCTCTGTAATACTGCTTGAGTTCAGGGATAGTTATTCTCCCAGAAGTCCTTTTATTCTTGAGGATAGTTTTAGCTATCCTGGGTTTTTTGTTATTCCAGATGAATTTGCAAATTTTTCTGTCTAACTCTGAAGAATTGGATTGGTATTTTGATGGGGATTGCATTGAAGCTGTAGATCGCTTTTGGTAAAATGGCCATTTTTACTATATTAATCCTGCCAATTCATGAGCAATTCAAGATGTTTCTATCTTCTGGGATCTTCTTCAATTTCTTTCTTCAGAGGTTTGAACTTCTTATCATACAGATCTTTTATTTGCTTGGTTAAAGTCACACCGAGGTATTTTATATTATTTGGGACTATTATGAAGGGTGTCGTTTCCCTAATTTCTGTCTCGACTTGTTTCTCTTTTGTGTAGAGGAAGGCTATTGATTTATTTGAGTTAATTTTGTACCCATCCAATTTGCTGAAGGTGTTTATAAGATTTAATAGATCTCTGTTGGAACTTTTGGGATCACTTAAATGTACTATCATATCATCTGCAAATAGTGATATTTTGACTTCTTCTTTTCCAATCTGTATCCCCTTGATCTCCTTTTGTTGTCTGATTGCTCTGGCTAGAACTTCAAGAACTATATTGAATAAGTAGGGAGAGTGGGCAGCCTTGTCTACTCCCTGATTTTAGTGGGATTGCTTCAAGTTTCTCTCCATTTAGTTTAGTTTACACTGGTTTGCTGTATATGGCTTTTGCTATGTTTCGGTATGGGCCTTGAATTCCTACTCTTTCCAGGACTTTTATCATGAAGGGGTGTTGAATTTTGTCAAATGTTCTCTCAGCATCTAATGAAATGATCATGTGGTTTTGTTCTTTCAGTTTGTTTATATAATGGATTACAGGGGCTGGGGATTTAGCTCAGTGGTAGAGTGCTTACCTAGGAAGCTCAAGGCCCTGGGTTCGGTCCCCAGCTCCGAAAAAAAGAACCCCCCCCCCAAAAAAATGGATTACAGTTGATGGTATATTAAACCATCCGTGCATGCCTGGGATGAAGCCTACTTGATCATGGTGGCTGATTGTTTTGATGTGCTCTTGGATTGGGTTTGCCAGAATTTTATTGAATATTCTTGCGTCAATATTCATAAGGGAAATTGGTCTGAAGTTCTCTTTCTTTGTTGGGACTTTGTGTGGTTTAGGTATAAGAGTAATTGTGGCTTCATAGAAGGAATTCGGTAGTGCTCCATCTGTTTCAATTTTGTGGAATAGTTTGGATAGTATTGGTATGAGGTCTTCTATGAAGGTCTGATAGAATTCTGCACCAAACCCGTCTGAACCTGGGCTCTTTTTGGTTGGGAGACCTTTAATGACTGCTTCTATTTCTTTAGGAGTTATGGGGTTGTTTAAATGGTTGATCTGTTCGTGATTTAACTTTGGTACCCGGTATCTGTCTAGGAAATTGTCCATTTCCTCCAGATTTTCAAGTTTTGTTGAATATAGGCTTTTGTAGTAGGATCTGATGATTTTTTGAATTTTCTCTGATTCTGTAGTTATGTCTCCCTTTTCATTTCTGATTTTGTTAATTTGGACCTTGAGAGCTTGTTTGGAGGTTCTAGCAGGGGAGCGCAGCTACTCGTATACCCTTGACCGAAGACCGGTCCTCCTCTATTCGGGGAAGGTCGTCCTCTTCGACCGAGCGCGCAGCTTCGGGAGGGACGCACATGGAGCGGTGAGGGAGGAAGGGGACACCCGCCTAGCCAGCCAGATCAGCCGAATCAACCCTGGCGATCAATGGGGTGACAGATGTCGCAGCCAGATCGCCCTCACATCCGATTTTGTTAATTTGGACACACTCTCTGTGTCCTCTCGTTAGTGTGGCTAAGGGTTTATCTATCTTGTTCATTTTCTCAAAGAAGCAACTTTTGGTTCTGTTGATGCTTTCTATGGTCCTTTTTGTTTCTACTTGGTTGATTTCAGCTCTGAGTTTGATTATTTCCTGCCTTCTACCCCTCCTGTGTGTATTTGCTTCTTTTTGTTCTAGAGCTTTTAGGTGTGCTGTCAAGCTCCTGATATATGCTCTCTCCTGTTTCTTTCTGTAGGCATTCAGAGCTATGAGTTTTCCTCTTAGCACAGCTTTCATTGTGTCCCATAAGTTTGGGTATGTTGTACCTTCATTTTCATTAAATTCTAAGAAGTCTTTAATTTCTTTATTTCTTCCTTGAATAGGTTATCATTGAGTAGAGCATTGTTCAACTTCCATTTATATGTGGGTGTTCTTCCCTTATTGTTATTGAAGACCAGTTTTAGCCCGTGGTGGTGTGATAGGACACATGGGATTATTTCTATCTTTCTGTGTCTGTTGAGGCTTGTTTTTTGACCTATTATATGGTCAATTTTGGAGAAAGTACCATGAGGTGGTGAGAAGAAGGTATATCCTTTTGCTTTAGGATAGAATGTTCTATAAATATCTGTTAAGTCCATTTGGTTCATGACTTCTCTTAGTCTGTCTACGTCTCTGTTTAATTTCTGTTTCCATGATCTGTCCATTGACGAGAGTGGGGTTTTGAAATCTCCTACTATTATTGTGTGAGGTGCAATGTGTGCTTTGAGCTTTAGTAAGGTTCCTTTTATGTATGTAAGTGCCCTTGTATTTGGAGCATAGATATTTAGGATTAAGAGTTCATCTTGGTGGATTTTTCCTGTGATGAATATGAAGTGTCCTTCCTTATCTTTTTTGATGACTTTTAGTTGAAAATTGATTTTATTCGATATCACAATGGCCACTCCAGCTTGCTTCTTCTGACCATTTGCTTGGAACGTTGTTTTCCAGCCTTTCACTCTGAGGTAGTGTCTGTCTTTGTCTCTGAGGTGTGTTTCCTGTAGGCAGCTGAATGCAGGATCCTCATTGCGTATCCAGTTTGTTAATCTATGTCTTTTTATTGGGGAGTTGAGACTATTGATGTTGAGAGATATTAAGGAATAGTGATTATTGCTTCCTGTTATATTCATATTTGGATGTGAGGTTATGTTTGTGTGCTTTTCTTCTCTTTGTTTTGTTGCCAAGACAATTAGTTTCTTGCTTTTCCTAGGGTGTAGCTTGCCTCCTTATGTTGGGCTTTACCATTTATTATCCTTTGTAGTGCTGGATTTGTAGAAAGATATTGTGTAAATTTGGGTTTGTCATGGAATATCTTGTTTTTTCCATCTATGTTAATTGAGAATTTTGCAGGATACAGTAACTGGGCTGGCATTTGTGTTCTCTTAGGGTCTGTATGACACCTGTCCAGGATCTTCTGGCTTTCACAGTCTCTGGTGAGAAGGCTGGTGTGATTCAGATAGGTCTGCCTTTATGTTACTTGACCTTTTTTCCCTTACTGCTTTTAATATTCTTTCTTTATTTTATGCATTTGCTGTTTTGACTAATATGTGATCGGAGGCTTTTCTTTTCTGGTCCAATCTATTTGGAGTTCTGTAGGCTTCTTGTATGTTTATGGGCATCTCTTTCTTTAGGTTAGGGAAGTTTTCTTCTATGATTTTGTTGAAGTTATTTACTGGTCCTTTGAACTGGGAGTTTTCATTCTCTTCTATACCTATTATCCTTAGGTTTGATCTTCTCATTGAGTCCTGGATTTCCTGTACGTTTTGGACCAGTAGCTCTTTCCATTTTACATTATCTTTTACAGTTGTGTCAATGATTTCTATGGAATCTTCTGCTCCTGTATTCTCTCTTCTATTTCTTGCATTCTGTTGGTGATGCTTATATCTGCGGCTCCTTGTCTCTTCCTTTGGTTTTCTATATCCAGGGCTATTTCCCTTTGAGCTTTCTTTATTGCTTCTATTTCCATTTTTAATTCCTTCACCTGTTTGATTGTGTTTTCCTGGAATTCTTTCAGGGAGTGTTTTGATTCCTCTCTATAGGCTTCTACTTGTTTATGTTTTCCTGCGTTTCTCTAAGGGAGTCCTTCATGTCTTTCTTGAACTCCTCCAGCATCATGATCAAATGTGATTTTAAATTTAGATCTTGCTTTTCTGGTGTGTTTGGATATTCAGTGTTTGCTTTGGTGGGAGAATTGGGCTCCGATGATGCCATGTAGTCTTGGTTTCTGTTGCATGGGTTCCTGTTCTTGCCTCTCACCATCAGGTTGTCTCTGGTGTTACCTTGTTCTGCTATTTCTGACAGTGGCTAGACCTTCCTATAGGCTGTGTGTCAGAAGTGCTGTAGACCTGTTTTCCTGTTCTCTTTTAGCCAGTTGTGTGAACAGAGTGTCCTGCTTTTGGGCGTAGTCTTTCCTGCCTACTGGTCTTCAGCTGTTCCTGTGAGACTGTGTCCTGAGTCCACCAGGCAAGTCGCTTGGAGCAGAAACGTTGGTCTTACCTGTGGTCCCGAGGCTGAAGGTGCTCATGGGGGGCTGCTTTTGAGCTCTCCCACCAGGAGGGCCTGCGCTGCCTTTTCCCGGAGCCCCTGTATACCGGGGTCCCAGATGGCATTAGGTGTTTTCCTCTGGAGTTAGAAATGTGGGCAGAGTATAGTCTCTTCTGGCTTCCCAGGCATGTCTGCCCCTCTGAAGGTTTACCTCTCCCTCTCACGGGATTTGGGTGCAGAGAGCTGTTGATTAGTCCCCTCAGGTCTGGGTGGTGTCTGGACCTCGGGGCACCTGCCGCTGCAGTGCCCCTGTCTTCCAGTTCCCAGAGGCCCTATACAGTTTCCTTTTGGGCCAGGGATGTGGGCAGTATTGGTGGTCTCTCCCGCTCTGCAGTCTCAGAAGTGCCCACCTGTCCAGGCGGTGAGCTCTCTCTCCCATGGTGTTTGGGAGCTGTGAGCTGTGGGCGGGGATCAGTGAGGTTCGGGCTCCAGCTTAAAATGGAAGTGTCAGGTCCCAGAGGAATTTTGCCTCTGTGTGTCCTGAGTCCACCAGGCAGGTCGCTTGGAGCAGAAAAGTTGGTCTTACCTGTGGTCCCGAGGCTCAAGTTTGCTCGTGGGGCTGCTTTTGAGCTCTCCATGAGGGCGGCAACCAGGAGGGCCTGTGCTGCCTTTTCCCAGAGCCCCCGTGCACCGGTGTCCCAGATGGTGTTAGGTATTTTCCTTTGGAGTCAGAAATGTGGGCAGAGTGTAGTCTCTTCTGGCTTCTCAGGCGTGTCTCCCCCTCTGAAGGTTTAACTCTCCCTCCCACGGGATTGGGTGCAGAGAACTGTTGACTGTGTCCCTTTAGGTCTGGGCATGGTCTGGACCGTGGGGGACCTGCCACTCCAGTCGCAACAAATATTTCTATGTTTAAAATTAAACAGGGAGCATTTAGTAAGGTACTAGCAAACATGAAGTGCCAAATAATAAGTTATTGCCATCTTCATCAACATCATCTGTTCATTATTTGTTAGTCTGCAGCTTTTTGTCATTTGGATTCCAGGATCCATATCAGAAGATTCACAAATGCTTATAATTTTAGCTCTGAAGACCTCTTCTGGTATCCTTGGGCCCCAGCACATACACGGCAAAGTATGCATAAGTAAAAATACGTTCCAATAAATTAAAACAATCACTTCTAACTTTAGCAACTCAAAACACTTGTATAGTCACAGCCCATACACTGTTAAGGGAATTATTAGGGTCAAAGCCTGTGCCGTGACAGTCCTAAGGAGCCATGCTCTGCCACTCATCCTCACCGGTCAACTACAGAGACAAGTGATCATGAAACACAAAGGATATTGATCTACACTGGGAAGAGGAATGAATAAAGGGGTCCAGTGACTCTGACATAGGTCCATTTTTAAGGTCTTAGCATGAGGTGTCAACAGATGGCAAGAGGCATGCATAATCAAGCAGTCCTGGTCAGAGTGTACTCCTGACTATCACTAACCCACCATTGTCCCATCTCTAATCTCTTTGTTGTCTGTGTGAAATCTCTGTTCAGCTGGAGACTCTAGTTGGCACCAGGCCTCAGCTTTTTCTTCCTCCCAGCAAGAGATTCCTAGGAAAATTCCAATTCTACAGGGACCATTGTTCTAATAGTCTGATAGCTGAAGGGAGGGGTCATTGTCTCTTTAGAATGTCTCCATTCTTATCTGAAAAGTTAAAGTGTATGTGATGGCTCTAACAGAGGGTTAGGGAGATGATGCAGCAAGGAAAGGAGCTTGCAAAGCAAGCCTGACAACCTGAGGTCAGACTCCAGAACCCACAGGAAAGGCAGAAGGAGCAAACCAAGTCTACAGAGTTGTACTTCACACACACACACACACACACACCCCACACACAAATGCAAAAGATTTGTAGTGGAACTGAGAATTTCTGATTGCCTAGTGGTATGAGGCTTAGCTACAAAGTGTTGCCTCAAAGCTGATGTGCTAAAGGGTTGGTTCCCTGTATAGCATTTTCAGTGATGTGGTTCTGGGGAGGTCATTGGATTGTGAGGGCTCTAATTTCATCAATGGATCAATCCATTAATGGATTCATAGCTGAACTGGCCATAGGATAGTGACAAAAATTTTAAGAATGAAGGGCCTGATTAGAGGCAGTATGCCACAATGGGTATGACATTAGTCTTGCTTGTGAATTTGATGGGATTTAGAATTACCATGGAAACAAACTTCTGGCCATGTCTGTAAGAGAGTTTCTATATTAGGTTAGTTGAGGTAAGAAGACATATCTTAAGTAAATGTGGCATCATACCATGGGGTGAGATCCTTGACTGAGTAACAAGAAGAAGCAAGAGGAACAGCATCTATTGCTGATTGCTTCCTGAATGTAGATACAAGATACACAGCTGCCTAAAGTGTCTACAGTCATGGTTTCTCCAGCACAATGGGTTGTCACGCTTTTGCAGATCATATTTTATACCTGGCTCCCATCTTCACCTCCTGGTCACCAGGAAAGAAACTGTTTTTCTTTCTCACATGCTGCTGCCATGATCTATGGCCTGGCCTTGAAACAACTTGAACAAAGGACTATGTACCACAAGTCAAAATAAATCTTTATTGTGGTTGTTGTTTCAAGACTGGGTCTCATCATAATGAGAATTCACTATGTAGATTAGGCTGGCCTTAAACTCACAGAATCTACTTCTGCCTCCCCAATGCTAGGATTAAAGGTAGATGCTATTACGTTCAGCTCCATAGTTTTTTAACTTCCTGTAAGTTGTTTTTCTCTAACATCTTGTCATAGCGACAGAAAGCTAGCACACCTAGTAGCACTGTAGTCATTATATTCTCATGCTTAATAATGACACTGGTAAAACCACATTTACTCTTTGGCCCGAAGCACATACAATTATGCTTTGCATAGGCTGCTTGATGGTAGGAAACATCCATGCTATGGGTTGTATGCACTATACTTCACTGTACATTCTGTGGTGTTTGTACAGTTGAACCTAAAATGGTTTGTTTCTCAGAATGTAGCTCTATCATGAAGAATGCATGACTGTGATATATAAGCCAAAGAGTCAATACTGTTTGACTCTCCAGAAACATTAGCTATGCCATACAACAAAAGCTTATCAGCATAGGGTTCAATGGTTAGATGAGCTGTTGTTATTGAAGATTTTCTGCTTCTATTAGAAGACTATGGGCATCTTACATGAAAAATACTTAGTCTTCGACATTACACTGATATATAACTGGCCATGAAGAATATGCTCATAGCCAGGGAGTGGTGGTGCATGCCTTTTATCCTAGCACTCAGGAGGCAAAGCTAAGTGGATCTCTGAGTTTGAGGCCAGCCTGGACTTCAGAGTGAGTTCCAGACAGCCAGGGCTACACAGAGAAACCCTGTCTCAAAAAAGATTAAAAAAAGCAACCAAACAAAAAGAATATGCCACAAAATTAGTTTATAATTCATTGCCAAGAAGGAACACACAGCATCTCAGAGAAAGGGCATTTGAAAGACTAGAAAGACCCTACTACAGATTTAGATGGGTCTAACGTGGTTTACTCTAGATCACATAATTTGATCCAGATTGGAAGCTGTATGATACCACAGAGTTTTATGCTAGAGTGGCTCAGTAAATATTATCTATAGGGTGGAGAGATAAGAAAAAGAATACTTTCGCAATTAGCTAATGAGTGCCAGACAAACATTTTGGCCAAGAAAGTGTCTGTTTGATATTTTGTGCAAAGTACAGTAACTTTTCCAGCATTCTTAGAAAAGGTTATACAAAAGCCTTATATTCTCTCTCTCTCTCTCACTCTCTCTCTCTCTTTTCATGGTCTTGTAATCTTGTGTAAGATTGATATTCTCTGAGCTAGTTTATGTCTAATGGGAGAGCACTACAGTTAGTGTAGAGTGACATGAATACCACACTGCTTTTATTTCTTATCAATGAAAAGTGTACCAATATAAGACAAGAATGCCATTAATCCCCATCTAAAGCATTCAACTGCTTTTCTAGTCCAAAGTCCCAAAGTCTTCTACGTTCCTTCAACAAACAGCATGATCTGGTCTGCCATAGCAATACCCCAGTTTCTGGTAGGAAAATCTGTCTTAGTCACTGTTTATTGATGTGAAGAGACACCACCACCAAGGAAACTCTTATAAAAGAAAGCGTTAAACTGGGGGCTTGCTTACAGCGTCAGAGATTTAGTCAATTACTGTCATAATGGGGGACACAGCAGTAGGCAGGTAGCTGAGAGTTATTGATCCACAAGCAGAGAGAGGAAGAGAGAAGGGAGGAAGGGAAGGGACGGGGGTGGGGGGGGGGAGAGAGAGAGAGAGAGAGATTGGACCTGGCATAGGCTTTTTAACCTCAAAGCCTACTTCCACACATTTCTTCATAATTCTTCTAAATTCTTCTAACCCTTTCATGTAATGGCATGCCCTGGTAGCTAAGTATTTGAGTATATGAGCCTATGCAGGCCACTCTTATTGTAACCACCACAAAGATCTTGGATTGAAAGCTTTCAACCCTACAACCTCAAATTTAACGTCTTCAACAGAAAACCTCCAGTTTAAGTTGAAGTTCTCACACTGTGAATATTTTTTCATTATTTACTGATGTGCTGTTTAAAAATATAATGTAGAAACAAAAACAAACAAACCTCAATAGGGTACTGGCAAGTGTAGAGGCAACAATACTCTTGCTTTTTTAATAGTTGATTCGATTTATTGCAAAAACAATTTTCTTTATTCAGAAAATCTACACAAACACCCACATTCTAAAATTTTTTCTTTTCCGTGAGAGACATGAGAGAACTCAATGTTCAGGTTAGAATCTCCTATTGTTATTTTTTTCCTTTCTTTTGCGATTAGATTTAGCAAATTACTTATAATTAATTTTCTCCTCTGCTGGATCATATTTCACTGGAACTTGTTCCTTCATTAATAATTTATAATCTAATTTAACTTAAATTCTTATTAATATATGCAACTCAGAAGTAGCCTATTAGGACACACCCCTGGGATGAATGCTAAGATATGCAGAGCTTCAAAACTCAAGGTTGCTGGTCCAGTGGCATATCTTATTGGGAAGACTCCTGTATGACAATAGAAGAAGCTAGATCTTGGGGAACCTCATGACTCTGTGGATCTCAGAATGCTTACTCACAAGAGGTAAGTATGAAAACACTATTACGGTTGTACTCAAAAGTCATTCCATATAAAAATGACCAACAGGGCATGGGGCATGTTAGAACACAGGTTACTAAGTCACACCTTTAATGGATGTTGATTCTCTAGGGCTCAGGAATTTGCCTTTGTAAGCTTCCAAGTGCTGTTGAGACTGTCAGATTAGTAACTACACTTTATGAAGCATTATTTTATGGAAAAGGAATTCTTTCAATTTCTTTGTGTTGAACCCACCCAAGGTGTGTTGTATTATCTGATCGTTGAACATTCTGCTGTCAGTTTGTGGTGGCTCTACAGTCATTTTGCAGTCCCTCTCTGTCTTAGTGGGACTCATCTTGACATTTCTATTGGCCTTTTTCCTGCAGCCATGCATCTTGTCCCCACCTTCTCCTCCTGCACCCACCACCCAGCTCTGTTGTCATGTAACTTCCTCATGAAGTTAGCCAACTATAAAACTCAAATTGTGGGGGGCTGGAGAGATGGCTCAGCAGTTAAGAATACTGGCTGCTCTTCCAGAGGTCCTGAGTTCAATTCCCAGTAACCACATAAAGGCTCATAACCATCTGTAATGGAATCCCATGTCCTCTTCTGGTGTGTCTGGAGATAACTACAATGTATTATACATAAAATGAATAAATATATCTTTTAAAAACTCAAATTGTATTAAGCTTCATTGTTATAATAAATAAAATAAATAATAATTTTCCTTAGAGGTTAATGGGAAATAGGAATGGCTTATTTGAGTTGGAAGGCAGGGCTATGTAAAGAGTTAGTGGCTGAATCGAAACAACTAATAGCATGACAAGCCATTGATGATTTGATTAGTAACTGGCTTCACTCAGACAAAAGATTATTATATTTTTAACATAGTCAATCAACACTTACAATTGTATTTATTTTCTCTTGCTATGTGGATCTCACAAAGCAACAGGGCTACAGAGCACTCCTTTACAACAATGATTTGCATCAGCCCCCAAACTTTATGGACTATAATGATGTCCATTTATTCTATGGTTCTGTTGTTTCAAGTTTGGCATAGCAGGACTGGGTCCCTTGCTTGGAGTTTCAGAATACTGGGGTCAAAGTGTCAGCTGGCTGCATTCTTCTCTAAAGATACCATTGAAGAAGAATCTGTTCCTAGCCTCATCTATTCTGTTCTTTGACATAGAATTTAGTCTACATCAAGATAAAGAACTTAGTTCTTTGTGTATATAGGCAGCCCCACCTCCTTGCCTCCTTGGACACCAGTGTCTACTCCTCAAGGCCATTCACTCTTGTAGGCCTTCTTCCAAGATAGTAGTAACAGAAACTTTTGATGGATAGTAGGAGAATTTCCTTCAAGGTCACTTCTTCTTGTGTTTCTACTTATTTCTGCTGTCATAAGAGCAATCTACTTTCAAAGACCCACTTAATTAAACAAGACAGAACTGCCTGACTAATCTTATTTTTGACTCAAAATAATATAGTGATTAATAGCATGTTCACAGACTATGGTTGCACTTGAAAGGGGGATAACTGTATAAGGCCCAGAGTTACTGGGGTGATTTTGACTGCTATGGTTTGCTCCTAGGCCCTAATGATCCACATATGTTCCCATGTAAAATATGTATTTTACTCTAAAAGATTCACAGAAGTCTCTTCCTGTCATGGCATCACTTCAAAGAAATCTTATCGAAATATCATCAGCTCAGAAATGCAAAACACCATCTGTATCAGGTCCAGATGTGGTCCCTGGGGTAATTAATTCCAGACAGATTTCTTCTCTATTCATGGACCTGTGAACCATAAAAGATAAGCTATCTGACTCATACTTTTGACATACCATAGTGAAAGAGGGACACACACACACATACACACATACACACACACACACACACACACACACACACACACACACACACACACACAAACAGGTTATTGGGCTGGAGATATGGCTCAGTGGTTAAGAGCACTGTGGTCCAGAGACTGTTCAAGTCCCAGTACTCACAACTGTCTGTAACTCCAGCTCCAGGGAATCTAACACCTTCACACAGACATACATGTAGGCAAAATACCAATACACATAAAATAAAATAATAACTAGTAATAAAGGTAAACAAATTTACATGGGGTTGAAGAGATGGGTTCATGGTTAAGGATCCAGATTTGATTCTCAGAACCCATATGGTGGTTCAGGTATGTATAGTAACTCCAACTCCAGGGATCCAGTGCCTTCTCTGGCCTCTGAGAATACCAGACACATAAGTGGTACAGGACAAACATGCAGGCAGAATACATACAAAATAAATAAATTCACACACACACACACACACACACACACACACACACACACACACACACAAAGGTTATAGATAAGTCTAATGTAAGATGGGTTTTAATCTAGGCCAGCCCATTAGGCTTCAAAGATTGAAACTCTTGACTCTGCTTCATTCATTACGCTCTTGGCTTTTTTCCATAGAGGTATATGATCTGCCATTGGGAACAGGGCATGTTCATTGTGCAGCCCACATTTGACATGCCTTGAGTATCCATAGCACACATACATGGAAATTCATGATACTGTGGCAAAGCATAATCAATGCTTTTAAAGTCATTATTTTTGACTCATGTCCTCATTTTTAAAAGCATGATAATGTTAAGCACCGTATGCCACATTATGAGTAAGCCCCTGTTTTTTCCCCCCAGCAGTGATTTCATACCCTTAAGTGATGACTCCCTGAGGTTTGGAACATTTGATGGTGATGGTGATCTAATAGATAATTATACCAATGAACAAGTATGAGGAAAATAAGAAAACTAAAAAAAAATTACCAAAAATAAATGTTTTAAACAAAGCCCATTGGCATTTCTTTAAATCAAGGTTTCACTAGAATAATCAATCTCATTAACAAGAAAAGGTCTACAAAATTCTCAATTGCATTAGTCAGTCAGTTTCTAACAAGAGGAATAAGAGATTCCCCAATACCTAATCAAGGTACAAAGTCCAGCATGTAAGAGTCGTTTGGGAGAGTTTTAGACATTCAGTCTTGGATAGCACATCTGTGCAAGGCCATTTAGTGTGGGACCTGCGGTAAAGGTCATAAGCAGACTGGAGAAGACGGACATGGATGACGTGGAGAGAATGTCTTTAATGAACTGTAGCAGATGGACAACCAAAGCCTAGGACAAGCCAATGTGTCTGGTTCCCATTGAGAGCCTTTCAGATTTCTGAGCGGAGGGAGTAGAGGATTAATATTGTTGGAACAGCAAGCCAGATATAACCTTGGCAGTAGAACAGTAAATTGACCAGACCAGGATAATAACAAGAAGAGGACAAGGGGAGAAGTTACAGGATAATCTGGACATTTTGTTCTTCACACATTAAAACAATCATTCTGGCCTACTGTCAGCATAGAGTGTTTTCTCTGGGACATTTGTGAATGGCAGTCATGGCTTTGTGCTGATGTAGTCACCGTTTTTTTGTTCAGACTTGCTGGTGAGCAAGGGCAAAGATTCAGTGGGCTATTGTTACATTTGCTGTCCTGCATTGGGTTGTGTATAAATATGCTGTGTGGAGGAACCCACATACACATTTAGAGGGCATAAATTTCAACAAATAAATTTATATAATAAAATAGTTTGCCTATTAATGTCTGTTGTCCACAATGGCCTTGGAGACCATGTAGAGAGAAATTTACTGAACCTTTTGTGTTTATACAGAATAAAAATTCTAGTCTTACCAGGTAATTAGATAGGCAGGACATATTGAATGCCTACTGTGTATTTTATGGATGTTATCTTGCCTAGTTCTCAAGAAAGTCTTGTGGTAATTGGAACTTCTGTCCTCACCTTAAGGTTGAGGAAGTGGAGTATGAGAGATCCTGTCTTCCTGAGAACAATTACTAAGAAAGCTTGGTTCTCTCTGTAGCACTCTGTACTTTCTCACAACTTATGTATTGGTGTGAGCTTGCTAGCTGCGGATAGCTCAGTTGGTAGAGTATTGGTTGTCCAGCATTCATGAAGCTTTGGGTTTGGTCAGTTATGGTGACATGCACCTGTAATTCCAGCATGCAGGAGGTAGCAACAAGAGGATGAGAAGTCCAAGGTCATTCTCTGCTAAATAGCAAGTTGGAGGCCAGGAGACCGTTTCAACAAAATAAATTAATAAAATAGTTTGCCTATTGATGTCTGATGTCCACGATGGCCTTGGGGACCATGAAGAGAGGAGTTGACTGAACCTTTTGTGGGCAATAAACCTGTGTTGAGCTGAGTTTTCTACATGTATGGCTTGTACTGTTTACCATCTGGTTTGATGCGCTAATTACATAAACTCAGTAGCCATAACTATAAAAATAGAGCTGGAGCAGGATTAGACACAGACTGGCAGTTACTATCATCGTGGTTATTACCATTGCATCAAAGCTGGTGATAGGAACAATGGAATCTGAAGATGGTTGACAGGAAGTTGTAAACAGGAAGTAGTAAACAGCAAGAGCAGGGCGTTACCATTTTGCTTTCCAAGGGCACTGATGGAGAAGAGCATAACTGTAGATATTAGAGGATCCACTGGGGACTCTGGCTCTCAGCCAAAATCTTCCCACGCAAAGGTAAGACTTACAAACTCTTTTACCAAAGAAGGCCCTGATTTCTTTAATTCTATCAAGCCCTGTACATGACTCCAAGAGTAATGACTCCAAGAGCAATAATAAGAGTGCCAAGAAAATTAAAGCCTTGTTTTTAGGCCAAGTTATACTCCCATTGTTCTATTTATCCCTTTAGAAGACAGCTCTAAACCTTAGGCCTGTCTTTCTCTCTTCCCTAACTATGACAGCAGGGCACTGCCCAAAGTATTGTACTTACCCAATGTATCTACCATCTTGACAGACCAGATCTTTTGAGTTCAGACTCCATCTTAGAGAACCTGACCTAAGGTTAAACTCAAACTCTAGTTAACTGACATGCCTGTACCTCGCAATAGTTTCTAGGTTATTCCCCAACAAATCTGCACTTCCAGGTTACAAGTCTGCCCCTGGCACTTCACTTCTTTTTTTTTTTTTTAAAGATTTATTTATTTATTATATATAAGTACACTGTAGCTCTCTTCAGACACACCAGAAGAGTACAGATGGTTATGAACCACCATGTGGTTGCTGGGATTTGAACTCAGGACCTCTGGAAGAGCAGTCAGTGCTCTTAACCACTGAGCCATCTCTCCAGCCCGGCACTTCACTTCTTAACAATCACTATTCAGGAGGAAAGCAGAAGTTAAGTTTATGGTTTCGCTCCCAGCACCAGCCAAATATGTTAAAGGCTATAATGCACCCCCCCAATCAAATGTGTGCCAGGATAGATATCCCTTTCTTGCTTCTATAAGTGTTTGCCTAAAACTGGGCTTGGGGCTGCACCCTCCTGCTCTGCTGTGTTAAACGGTAGTGTGGCCTAAGCTCAAGCTTAAATAAAGAGACCCTAGTGTGATTACATCAAAATTGGCTCCTTGTTGTTTTTTGGGGGTTCATGAATGCTTCCTGGCACAACAATTTCAATCAGGATTGTAGCAGCTTCTTGCTTTCCTGGGGAAAAGTAGGTAGGGATTTCACACTGTGGTGACAGAGGGACCCAGGTTAGTGATTTACTAAAACAAACACAGCCTGAGAACTGCTAGTATCAAGATGAAGAACTGTATCAGGCAGGGCTCTTCTAATCAAGACAAATAGGCCTCCACTGCCACAACCTGCTATATACACATACTGGGTTAGTAGGGTGTGTCTTGCTTTTATTTTTGAGAGGGAGATATAATAATAGCGAATTACATTTTTAAAACTCTCTAATCAAAGACAAATTTTGAGATCTCTAAAAGCCTTGTGAGCTGATGGCTAAAGAGACCATCGCTTAGCCAGGCAGGTTCCAGCACTGTGTCTGCTCACTCTGGGTGAAGTCAGAAGTTGGTGACTGTCATTGAGGACAGCAGAAGCTAGGTCTACTCTGCCCTGTCATTCAAGCTCAGGTGAATTCCTAAGATGCTTCATGGCCTGGCTGCTTCACAACTCTGCCTTCAATTCCCACTGCTTCCCTGATGCATACTATCCAGCCATGAGTAGCATCTTTCAGCTCCTGGGCTTTCAATTTTGTTGTGGTTATTGTGTGTTTTTGTTTGAGACATACAAATATATGCGTATGTGTTATATGGTATATGTACATGTTCTTGTGTGCGTGCATTATATGATGAATATATAGAGCATGTGTATACATGTGTTAGGTGGTACATACACATGTTCATATGTATGCATATGTATTATGTAGTGTACATATATGTTATACATATATATATGTATGTTTACACTATGTGTGTTATGTGGTATCTTATACACGTTCATGTATACACACACACACACACACACACACACACACACACACACACGTTCATGTGCACATATTTGTAGCCCAGAATGTAGCCAAGTACAGCCTTGAGGACCTGATTCTCCTGAGTCCAGCTCCCAGCACTGAATGTGTGGTTACAGATGTATGCCAATTCACATGCTGAGACTCTTTAAATTCTTAGTAGCCAGTTCCTCTCTTGCCTTGGAGCCTTTCTCCTACTTCTCCATATCTCTTCTTTGTTGGTAAAAACACCCACTTCCCTTCAGTTTCTGCTTAGCTATCAGTCCTCCTCTTTGCCCAACCCACATGCAATGCTTCAAACGCTCCAATAGAACATGCACATGATCTTGCTCATGTACACTGGATTCCTAGGCTCCTCACAGTGACGTACAGAGTCTGCAATCAATATTGATTGATAGAATGAAGTTGGCTATGGTAGTGCAAGGCTGTAATCACAGCTACTCAGGAGCTGAGGCAAGAGGATCACAAGTTCACTGCCTACCTAGAAACAGAATAGGTTTAAGTTTAGTTTGGGCAACTTGGATCCTGCCTTATAATAAATGTGAAAGGAGGATTGGGATCATAGCCCAGTAGCAGAATATTTGCCTGCTACATGCAAGGCATTGGGTTCAACCCTTAACACTACACACACTACACACACTACACACACATACACACACACACACACACACACACACACACACACAAGTGGTTGACTGAATGAGTGAGTGAACAGTTAGATAGATGGATGCATGTATGCATGTTGCCTGACTCCCACTAATGATCAATCATAGGGCTATTTTTATTGGGATTCAAAGGTAAGAGGTATTTCTGATCCTTAAGTTAGCTGTCTAAAGGATGTGGAAAAATTAGAATATTTAGAATAGCAACAGAAATAAACTGGTTCCTGATAACTGATTGAACCAAGTCCAAGTAGGATGGTTGCACAGCAACCCTCATCTTCAAAGACACATCCGGATCCTGAGGATGTGATCCAGGCTTCTCAAAGGGAGACCCTTAGGACTATATATTATATCACCATAATGTCAGTCTTTAGATGGCTCCTTGAGGAGCTGCACAAACAAAAACTACACTCACGAGATTGACTCTCCAAATAGGAATTGTGTCTTGAGACTGGATCAGAAGTATGAATGAACAGCTACTCTGGGCTGGAAGCAAGGCCAAGACTTGGCATGAAGCCCCTCATTAACCATATAGCATAGAACAATGTCAGTGGGAGACACTCTTATCAAGAGACACAATGGCCTCAGTCAGGAAACAATGGGCAAGGGATTTCCCAATCAGAAATGTTGGGAGTTCAAAGACGTGTTTTCATGTCTGGCTTCAGCAAGAAAGTCCAGAGGAAGTTCCCTACTATTGGGGTTGAGGTCAGGCCTGGGGTAACAATAAGGTATTTGTAGAAGTTAGGTCCTGTTTCTTCCTCCTAGCCTCATGTTCCCAGAAATAAGACGCAGACTCAAAATATATTTACAAATAAGTAACTTGGCTATATAGCTAGGCTCCTCTCTGAGTAAATCATAACTAGAAATAATCCATTTATTTTAATTTACATTCTGCAACATAGCTTGTTACTTGTGCTCAGGTACCATGCACCCATGTCTTTACATCTTCCTGGCCCAATTCCCCACCTGATTCTATCCCAGAATTCTTTTTCCTCCCAGGAATCCCACCTCTATTTCCTGCCTAAGCCAAAGGCCATAGGCTTCTTAATTGACAGATGATGTATCCATGCAATACACAAGATATTCTTTCTACAGGTACTGTTGCAACAACAGGAGAAAGAAGCCAGAAGCAGGTAGGACTAGGGGCAGGGGTAAAGAAAGATCCAGCTGAACTCTTAAGAGTCATTATCAGCAATGCATGCTGGGTCTGTGTAGGAAGAACCTAAGATGGAGTGGGAGGCAGAGTCAGTGAATATAGTCTCTAGATCAATGGTTCTCAATCTCTGGGTTTGGAGGTTTGGGGGAGACTAAATGACCCTTTCACAAGGGTCACCTAAGACCATCTGTATATCAGATATTTACATTACAATTCATAATGGTACATTACAATTAGAGTTATGATGTAGTAATGAAAATAATTTTGTGATTGGGAGTCAGCACAACATGAGGAGTTGTATTAAATGTCAAAGCATTAGGAAGATTGAGAACCACTGTTTTAGATGTCCAGGATATCAGAGGGATTGGGGATGCATTAGAGCTGATCCTAGGTTAGAATGATCTCACAGAATTCCACACCAGGGATGTAGTAGATTCCACTGAGAGGATGGATGGAAAGGTAATCCTAGAGCTGTGAGCACCTAGGGCATGGAAGTAATTCTGGAATCTGGGTTAGTCACCTTGTAGAGGGGACATCACCAATAATGATTCATTCCAACCATATGGTGGGAAGAAGGCTCTCAAGCTGAGTATATAAGGAGGCAGCTAGGAGCTCCTGTGTGGGCATCGTTTTAGTGATATGTGGGAAGACAGCTCAGGTTTTTGTTGTTTTTGGGTTTTGTTTTTGTTTTTGCGTTGTTGTTGTTGTTTGTATTTTTTTGCTTTTCTACTTTGCCTGCCTTTGTTTTTTCCAGTGCAGGAGAGGTACCCAGGCCTTTGCCCATGTTAGGTATGTGTTCTCCCACTGAGCATATCTTCAGTCTGGGTAAGCAATTTCAAAGTTGAATATAAGTTAAATTTTATAAGACGAATTGATCTAGAAGGCTCTGAAAGAAACACAAAAGGATCATTCAAACATTTAGGGACTGGCAACAAGGTCTTTGCAGCAAGAATTCTCCCCAGGGCCTGGACAAGGCCTAGAAGTGTCCAAGACTCAGGCAGGGAGGCAGGCAGTATTCACTGCTGGAAGGACCTGGTAGACTACTGCCTTATAAGCGATCAGACTTTTCCCCCTCAGTCTGTTTGCAACTGATAATAACCTGGCCCCATCTGACATCCATCTGGCTGGTGATAGAAAATGCATAACCAGAGTATCACAGTTAGGGTGCCTCATCAGGCCATAAGCCAGTAACTCACTGTCATAGTCACTGTTCTATTGTTGTGAAGAGACACCAAGATCAAGGCAACTCTTATAAGAGAAAGTATTTAATTGAGGACTTGCTTACAGTTTCAGAGGCTTGGTCCACTATCATAATAGTGGGGAGTGTGGGACAGGCGTGGCAGGCAGGTACTGGAGAGCTACATCCTGATCCACAGGCAGAGAGAGTAGAGACTAGGTCTGGCATGGGCGTATGAAACTCAGAGCCCACCCTCAGTGATGCACCTCCTTCTACAAGGCCACACAACCTATGCCTCCTAACCTTACTCAAATAGTTACACTCCCTGGTGACTAGACATTCAAAATTATGAGCTGATAAAGGGCATTCTTATTCAAACCACCACACTCACTCACAGGCAATTTTACAATATTGGTGGGTAGCCTTGTGTCTCTGAGAACCAAATAAAAAACTCTGTAGCAGTCCTAGATTACCTTCTCTGAAGGTACTACCTTAATAAGATGGAATCATGACCGATACCCACAGAAACCAGCCAGAGGACTGGGATTCACATAAGTGATGTATGTCTCTTACTTGGAAAAACAGAGACAATGATCTTATATGGGCCATGGCCTCAAACTTAGCAGGCATAAGAATCATTTCTAGAATTTATTGAAAATGTACACTTTAACTAGTTTTAATTTATTAAAATAATAAAACTATTAAAAACACACATTGAGGACTAGTGAGTCTGAATTTCCAGGGAGCAGCAATGTGGAGGCCAAGTCTGCTACCAGAAGTGCAGTTTTCAGTTTATTAGAACTTGGTAAAACAATAGGAATATGGTTATGAGGAGTTTGCAAGAGGTGTGGTCAGTCAGACTGCATACCAAATGAGATATGATTAATAAATACTGAGGACAATTCCTGATTCTATCTTGCCAGCTAGAATGGAGCTGAGTCTATGGAATTACTGGTAAGGTTGGGGATAGGTGGCCCTGGTTGATGGGCTAGACATTCACATAGGCATGAGGGGGCCAGTCAGGGTCATGGCCAGACATCAGGATAGGAGGAAAGAATGAAGCTCAAACTGCATCCAAGGTCATCAACACCCAGAAAATTTTCCCAGAAGTTCTTGATGTGCTGGTAGGAGTCTGAGACTGATAGTAGCCTTTTATCTGGGACTGGCTCTGGCTGACTCTCCCCCTGGATTTCTGCTCCTCCCTGATTCACTGGGCAACTCCTTTAAGCTATAAAGAATCATGAGATCAGATCGCCAGTCATCAAGTGTATTTTCAGCCATCTGAAGAAACCTGAGATCCTACAGCAGAGAGGCTGGACAATCTTGGGGTGGGCTAGGTTGAAGATGAAGCTGACTCTCAAGATATTTTAGATCCTTTCTCAGGGCTACTATCTAGAGAGTTAGAGCTGGGGTTGTGACGGCTTCTGTAAATAAGACAGCAAAAGAAAGAAACAGACTTTTATACTGATACAAGATTTCTACCCCATGATAATGAGAAAATGATAGCACCATACCACAGACAGAGTCAGAGCCAAGAGAAATTGTCAGAATTTGGTGAGCAACCTGTTACCTGCTTGTCTTATGTCATCCAGGGAATGAGAGACAAAAATCCAAAATATAAAAGGGAAACTCGAAATTCTCAGTTTTAAAAGAATTCGACCCTGTATATTTCTATAATTTTAAGGTAATTTGGGGTTCATGAGTTCTTTAATCGAATTGCACTTCTAAACACTGTAGGAGAGCAGCAGCATAGAGAGACCATTAATCCCGGTTAAGCCGAGGAGAGAAGAAATAGGTCCTTAGGATGTGCTTGAGGGAGGGGAGCCAGGACTTTGGGGCATTTGGAAGTACCACCGCATGGAGAGAAAGGAGAAATAGATAAGAAGCTCATGGGTTTCCCTGCATTCCTTTTTCAAATTGTGTTTCTTTACCTCCCCTCCTGCCTTTCAGCTGGGCCTGTTTCTGTTGGTTGTTTAAAGTTCAGCCTAACCCTCATCTCCTTCCCAGATTTGCCCCAGTATGGTTGCAAGTTTTCTCCTTTGCACTCTCACTGCTGTTTCTGTATATATTTGGCTATTATTTATCACCATCACCATCACCATCATCATTACCACCATGACCACCACCACCACCACCACCACCACCACCATCATCATCATCATCATCATCACATCATCATCATCATCGAAAAGTTCTCACTGAGTAGCTCTGGCTGTCCTAGAACTCACTATACAGAGATTCCATTGCTTCTGCCTCCCAGTGCTGAGATTAAAGGAGTAAGCCACTATGCTTGGCTTGTATCCACTTTTTTATAGCTAGAAATAGCCCCCAGCCAGTTTTCACCAACCCCCTCCCCAACACACACATTTCTGCTCCTTTCCCCCAACACTGTGGATCAAAGTTAGGGTCTCATGCATGCTGGGTAACTGTTCAAACTCAGCCTTCCAACAATCAATTCCTTGAAATCAGGAAAGCAAGTTCCTTTTATGCTTCTCTAAATCGGTCTGTTGCCGAGTTAGTTACTAAGAACTAGAGATATTTTTGACTCATTATATCCTTTCCCCAAATTATATCTCATTAACAAAGTTACCGATAGTGTGCAGGTTGCTTCATTAAGGCTTGTCCTTCACACAAAAGCTGCCAGGGAACCCCCAAAAAACTGAACATTCTCAGAATAATGTAAAATAATGCTATCAATTATAGATCATATAGACAAAAAAAGGTCAGAAGAATGGCCAGGTAAATTTGAGAAACTTTGTTGCACCATTTTGCACACACTGTGTTAGTAAGGATTAAGACAAAGCAAAAACATAAAGTGAAGTTTGCTGAAGGCAGCTTCCCCTTGTTGTGTGGCACACCGACTTAAGCTCTAAGAAGTAGTATGAATACCCATTTCTTGTGATTTAT
Organism: Rattus norvegicus; assembly: GCF_021556685.1. NCBI lineage: Eukaryota > Metazoa > Chordata > Mammalia > Rodentia > Muridae > Rattus > Rattus norvegicus. Next base: position 41,246,818 of record NC_141551.1, on the reverse strand, counting down.
AATGTATCCTGTTTGCAACTATTTGGGTGTCATTTAACAAGACAATTTGTTACCCAGCTAATAGATACTTTCTCAATTCAGCTCAATATGTTCAATTGACAAGGTTCCTTGAGGTTCTTGCATTCCAGACTAATATATCCTTTTATGATTCTTGTGAGCAAAATGTATGCCTGTGTTTTTTAATGAACTGGGAAAGATGAAACAATTGGAAGAGTTGGGAAGTGAACTAGCAAGGCATCGTAATTGTATCCCTCCACTAGCAACAGGTTTTAGGAAAAAGTATAGACATAAAGAGAAGGTTCAGAAATCAGAATTGACCTTAAGTCTAAGAGTCTACTTCTCTCTTAAGAAGTCTATGGAGGGGCTGGAGAGTGCCTCAGTGGTTAAGAGCACTTGTCCTTTTGAAAGACTGGGGTTCGAGTCCTAGCACCCACATTGGAGGCTCACTACTTCCTCAGGCACCAGGCATGCATGTGGTGCATAGTCATACATGAAGGCAATGCATTCATATGAATAAAATATATCTAAAAGAAAGTTAAAAAAAGAATTCTATGAAGGTCAGGTGACGGTGGCATCCAGCTTTAATACTAGAACACAGAGGCAGAGGCAGAGAGGTAGAGAGGCAGAGAGGCAGAGAGGCAGAGGCAGAGGCAGAGAGGCAGAGAGGCAGAGAGGCAGAGGCAGAGGCAGAGAGGCAGAGAGGCAGAGGCAGAGAGGCAGAGAGGCAGAGAGGCAGAGAGGCAGAGGCAGAGGCAGAGAGGCAGAGGCAGAGGCAGAGAGGCAGAGAGGCAGAGAGGCAGAGAGGCAGAGGCAGAGAGGCAGAGAGGCAGAGAGGCAGAGAGGCAGGGAGGCAGAGAGGCAGAGAGGCAGAGGCAGAGGCAGAGGCAGAGGCAGAGGCTGGGGCAGTAGAATCTTTGAGTTTGAGGCCAGCCTGGTCTACAGAGTTCTAGGACAACCAAAGTTTTGGTTTGTTTTTCCTTTTTTCCACTCCAATTGTCAGATACTGAGGACAGACACAGACACAGACATAGACAGACACACAGACAGACAGACACACAGACAGACAGACACACACACACACACACACACACACACACACACACTGTATATTGTCAGGTCCCAAAAAAGCCCAGGACAAGTCTTACTCAGTACCTGTGGTTCCTTCCAGGACTTCTCACCCAGCCCCCAACCCTAACCTAAACCTCTCCAGCCCAAGGGCTGGGCTTACCTTCCCCCCCAGCTTCTGATTCCTCTGTAACTCAGTCATTTGGCTACATGCTATCTGGGTTCTTCTCACTCTCTTGGTTCCCACTTGGTCTTATGGTCCTCAGTTCCTCTCTTGGTCTACTTATTCCCTCTCTCCTCTTCCCCTCCCTCCCTCTCACCAACCTGTTTTCTAGTGGCTGTGCTCAGTATAGAACCTTCCAGATGCCTCTGGCTGTGCTCTCCCTAACCATTCCCTAGGAGTGGTCATGTCCTCATTTTCATTCATGTACATGTATCAAAAATGTCAAAAAGGTAAAAAAAAAAAAGCGTGAAAGCATGAGAAATGTTTAGAATATGACAACGGAAAAAAGCAAAGTGTGCATTTCTAGGAAAATCATGATTGATCATGCAAAGACACATAATCTTCTGGGTAACATAGGTGACTATGTAAAGAACTAGGTTGACTATTTTTTAAAGATTTTTTAGTTTTGCTTAGTTTCTTGCGATGAAGTTTACCTTGATGATGAAGTTCAGTCTACCTACTCTGGTATTTTCTCTTTCCCAGTGGTACTAAGGAATTGTGTGGGTTTAAGGTCTGGCCAAACAGTGCTGAAGAGGTTCACAAGACACTTCTCAACCTAGTTTAATACTATAGACACCAGATTTTAACCTCATTAATTCTATAAGCTTATTTTCTCCTGTGTGCAACTGTTATTTTGTTTCCTGCACTCAGGCTTTTTAGCTTTCTTTCATTTTTTTAGTTTTTAATAATCTAATTTTTATTGACATAATTGACTTTCACCAGTCTTCTTATATAGTATTCATGTCTTGCAGCGGCCGTTAATAAAAAATAACGTTTGGCAAGCTCCAACCCGAGTTTCATTTTCTTAATTGTTTGTCTGGAGTGTCTGTCAGGGCAAGCTCGGTCTAACCTCATCCATGGAATAATAGAAGGAATGAGTGCGAGGTTGTTCTGGTGAGGGATCGTTAAGATTGGGCGCTCCCGAGGTCACCCGAGAGCGCTGAGGAGAAACGAGAAAAGACTGAGTGCACGAGATTCCCACAACTTCACAGTCAGGAAGCCCACCTAGAAGGTAGAAGACGCGACCCTCCCCTACCCGTAGCACGCAGGAGCGTTCTCCTCTCCCGCCTTCCTCTCCATGTGGGATGGCCCGCCTCTTCCGCGTCACGCAGGCGCATTCTACTTGGCGCTCTCTAGGCGCCCCAGACTTTCAGGATGCCCGCCCCCTCGATACCACGCATGCGCGTCTTTTGGGTAGCCCTTTTAGGCTCCACCCCCTCCCAAGGAACTCCGCCCTTTCCGTAGCACGCAGGCGCATTTCCCAGGGCGCTCTCTCAGGCCCCCGCCTCTACCTACGGCGCCCCGCCTCCCCCTTAGTACGCAGGCGCATCTTTCTGGAGCGCGCGCAAGGTCCGCCCCCCTCCCCGCCACCCCACCCCCGCCGCCCTGCCCTGCCCCGCCCCTAGGCGGTTGCTGGCGGCAGCCGCCGCCCTCCCTCGACCCAATGGCGCGGCTGCGGCGTCAGTAATGTGAAGCAGTGAACTGGCTTGTCCGGCCCCCGGGCCTGCAGCCCATTACACCATCCGCCGCGGCAGCTGCTGCAACGCGAACGGCCTGGGAGGGAGGGTGCAGACAGCTCCGCGGGGCGGGGCAGAGCGAGCAGCGCGGCCGGATTCATTCCTGTGGGGCGCGGGGCATGGAGGAGCTGTGCGGCTGCAGGCGGAGTAGGGCATCCCGGGCGACGGGGACAACGGTTTATATTTGAAGGGGCGGCCGGAACCGGAGCAACCGACGGCGGGAGGACCAGCCCCGGGGCAGGTAGTGATGGCTGTGGCCTGGGGCCCGGTGGGGAGGCCTGGGCGGGAGGAGGGCGTCCGGGCAGATGGCGGCCGGCGGGGTCGTGTGGGCCGCGGGACCCAGGGCAGGCGGGCGGCTGGAAGGGGTGGAGGCGAAGGCGACGGAGGGCGGTTGTGGCCGCGGAGCACGGGGCGGCTGGGGAAGTTAAAGGCTCGAAGGCGGCCGGATTTCCTGAGCGCCTCGCATAGTTTGAAGGGAAGAAAGCCTTTCCGGCGAGGTCTTAGCGTGAGCAGGCCGAGAGTTGGTGCGTCTGACCTTTTTGTTCCTTGTCGAAACCCATCCTGGCCACAATGAGGCCTTCCAGCCTCGCGCCCTTGGCGAGTGCTCTGCAGATGCAAGAAAGAAACATTTCTGAACCCGCCGCGTCTCCTGCCCCTTTCGGTTACTCGCTGGGCGTGTGCAAGGCAAAACCAGAACAAAGCTGGGCTGGCTAGAGCCAAGCACGAGGAAACCAATTACCTGTAGTGTTTCATTTTCCGCACTTTGGGAGGAACTGCCTCCTTTCGAAACATTATGGTCTCCGCGTGAACCCTTTTGTATTTTCTTGAGCACCTCTTTTGGAGGAAGAGGGGGAATCGTTCCTAGTACGGTATTTCCCCCTCCCCCTCTACAAGATTAGAAAATAGGGAAGCCCAAATCGTGTTTTTGCCTTTACGTGTATGGAAAATCCTAAAACTATTGTTTTTTTTTTTCCTCCTTAAATTCTCTAGTTTGGTGTTCTGCTTCTCCGATGTTGGAATGCGATAGGACAGAACATACTCTCTGGGTTTTATATCCGTTCTGGGTCTCAGTGACTAACATTGAACTTTGGCTCCTGTTACTTGCCTGCGTGGAGAGTTAAGCTGGAGCTTTGCTTTGAAGGATAAATAAAGCTTAGCCTCGACTGGACATAAATGGATCTAAAGACAGCGGTGTTCAACGCAGCGCGCGATGGCAAACTCCGACTCCTCACCAAGTTGCTGGCAAGCAAATCTAAAGCGGAGGTTTCCTCCTTGATCTCGGAAAAAACCAATGGGGCCACACCACTCTTGATGGCTGCTAGGTATGGACACCTCGACATGGTAGAATTCCTTCTAGAGCAGTGCAGTGCTTCCATAGAAGTCGGGGGCTCTGTCAATTTCGACGGCGAAACCATCGAGGGGGCCCCCCCTTTATGGGCTGCTTCTGCAGCAGGACATCTGAAGGTTGTCCAGTCTTTGTTAAATCATGGAGCATCTGTCAACAACACGACTTTAACCAACTCAACCCCTCTTCGAGCAGCGTGCTTTGATGGCCATTTGGAAATAGTGAAATATCTTGTAGAACACAAAGCCGATCTGGAAGTGTCCAACCGACATGGGCATACGTGCTTGATGATTTCATGCTACAAAGGACACAAAGAGATTGCTCAGTATTTACTTGAAAAAGGGGCAGATGTTAATAGGAAAAGTGTTAAAGGTGAGTTCGGCTTTGTTTTTGTTTTGTTTTGTTTTGAGTGGCAGCCTCTTATTTTTGGAAGTTTGGTAGCAATTTGTAGCGTTGTTGTTGAGTAGGCCTACATTCACAGACCTGTGTTTACTAGGTAACCCTTCCAGTATTACCTTGACTCTGATACTTACTTGATTGTGCTTTAAACATATGTGATAAAGGGTCCCAGTCAGCTGCATTTTCTCTCGCTTCCCTGAAGTTACAGAGCGTATTAGTGGCAGAAGAGCTGAGCCTCCTGTTACAGTTTGTCCGTTTGAGAATACAGTGAAATACATTGTTTTGAACTTTTTTAAAAAGGATTTATTGATTATATATATGTAAACTGTAGCTGTCTTCAGATACAACAGAATAGGGCATAGGATCCCATTACAGATGGTTGTGAGCCACCATGTGGTTGAAGGGATTTGAACTCAGGACCTCTGGAAGAGCAGTCAGTCTCTCCAGCCCTGTTTTGAAGTTTTTTTAAGTCACTTTGGAGTAGTGGGTCACTATCTTATTTATTCTAGGTGGGCATTTTATTTGTTACTCTGTCAGTGAAGACTAGCCCACATGACTTGAAAGGATTCATTTGAAAGAGATATGTGTTCCCTGATTCCACTTACTTGAGGCAAATGGAAAAATCCTTTTACGAAGAATATATATTAAATGTAGCAAGACAGAAAATGGATTTTTAAGACTCGCTCAGGGCTTAAAATGCTAAATAGGGACTAGGTCAAACCAGTGTGGGTTTGTTGGCAACATTTAAAGACCTTTGTCAGGAAGAGCTTAGGTTTACAGTTCAGTCTAACTTTCAAGATTGTAAGAAACTCAAGACAGTAGTGATAGGTTAGGAATTCTTTCCACCTTTAAAAGAGGCTTTCTTGGCACAATTTTGATAATCTGAAGATCTGAGTAAATCTTCACAACAGTAAAATAATTCACCACCTAGCTTTAAAAAGCTGTTAAGATTTAAGAATAGGGGCTGGAGAGATGGCTCTGCTCTTCTAGATGATAGTTCAATTCCCAACAACCACATGGTGGCTTAGAACCATCTGTAATGGGATCCGATGCCCTCTTCTGGTGTCTCTGAAGACAGCGACAGTATGCCCACATAAAATATATAAATAAATCTTTAAAAAAATGTCAAGAATGGCATAAATCTAAGAGTTTTTCAAACAGCATTAATTGACTTACTTTGTTTACAATAAAAAATAAGTCTTGTCCCTGCATTCTAAACTTTTATAGAAGCTCATCATCTTTTATATTTGTATCTGTTCTTTAGAGATAGACTGTGCACCCCTCTCTTCCTGATTTGTCTTTGCTGTTGAGTGACAACCCGTGTGTGTGTGTGTGTGTGTGTGTAGGGCAGGGAGCTCATGGAGGTTTGCACCAAGGTACTAGAAAGCTGTTGAGCCAGTCAACATGTAACAGGGTCCCTGCAAAAAGGTCTTGAAAAGGCATTACATAAAACTGAGAAAATAAAGCCAAAATTGCATTTGTGTATGTGTGTGTGTACATGTGTACATGTGTGTGTAAATGCATGTGCCTGGGTTTGTGGGTGTATGGGCTCAGGCGTAGTGAGAATTGTGGTTTGTTTAAAAATACAGAATTGTTAATAGAAATATGTTTCAATCCCAGATTAAGGGATATGGAGTTGCTTTAGATTGTCCACAGCAGCTGACTATGATTTGACTCATGCTCTAGCAAGGGCATGATTTTGCCATACATAGTTTCTGTGAATGTATAACATTTGGAATTCCGGGGACTCTTGAAAGGATATGTAAATGCTAGAGCCCCAAGAAGGGTTGTGGCAGCGGCAGCTGCTGCTGCTCCTCCTCTTCTTCCTCTTCCTCATCCTCCTCCTGCTGCTGGTTGCTGTGGTTGAGGTTTGTTGCATTGTGTCAAGTGGTCCTGTGCAAAGAGACAAGAAGAAGAAATTGGATATCCTGACTACGAAGATCAAACTTGCCCCAAGGAACTGGACTCCCCTAATCAGCAGGAAGTAGTTTAACAATATCAATGCCCCCTTTCTCCTCTAGCCTTCTTTTTCTCCTTCCTAGTGTTGGGAAGTTGGAATGGAATGGAGGAGGGTGGTGGAAAAAGGAATTGACAAGTAGCCAAAGCCTGGCTACACTCCTGTGTCTTCTTAATCCGCGGTTATGTCATTCAAACAACAAGTTTTCATTGAATGTATGTAGTTAATTGATCTAGGACTGTGCTGCTATGAATATTCTTAAAGAAAATTGTGTATTAGCACACTTCTGTAGAATAATAATAGTATGATAGTATGAATGCCTGAATGGGGTGAATTGCTGAAGCAAGTATGTGTTGTGATGTAAGGTGAGCTGTGAGGCAGTGTATTGGTCCTGAGCATGTTTGTAACAATAGTTTTTTTTAAAGGACTACGAAAATGATAAGCCTTTGAGATTTTTTTCTTGAAGTTTTTCTATCTTGTTCTATAACCTGTCTTTTAAATTAGTAAGTTATTTTTAAATTCTTAACCGTAGCTCCTTATTTTCAAGAACTACATACTTTTTTTCTTTTTGTACACTAATGAAATAGATGTGCTTTTTTATTTTTACAAAAATAAGTAAATCTTGGCTGAATGAATGGTTTATACTACAGGATACACAGTATCTTTAGTACTTTTCCTTTAACATTTTTCCTTTTATTAAAAATAATTTTCTCACATAATAAGTCCCAATTATGGTTTCCCTTCTTTTACCCCTACCGGTTCTTTCCCACCTCCCTCCCATCTAGATCTACTCTCATCATTAGAAAGTAAACAGGCTTCTAAGGGAACATGCTGTACACCACATTATACTCTACTGTACCGTATTATACTATATTTTTATACTGTACTATGATAAAACTAACACATTGGGATTGAACAAAAACAAACAGAAGGAAAAAAGCCCAAGAAAAGGCAGAAGAAACAGAGACCCACTTGCTCATGTACTAGGAAATCCCATAAAAACACTAAACTGAAAATCTTGATAATATGTGTGTAGATAACCTGGTGCAGACCTGTGTAGATCATGCTCATGCTGCCTCAGTCTCTGTGAGTTCATGTGTTTGTTAGTTATATTGATTAGAGGGGTTTATTTTCTTGTTTGTCCTCCAACCACTCTGTCTCTTAAACTCCGTGCCTACTCTTCCGTGGGTCTGAAGGGAAGGATTTGATGGAGACATCCCACTTATGAGTTGTGTGTTCCAAGGTCTTGCAACTCTGCAAAATGTCTGGTTGTGGATATCTTTATTTCTTTGCAACTGCTGCAGGAATAAGCTTCTCTAATGACAGCTGAGCAGGGCATTGATCTATAGTATAGCTGAATGTTGTTAAGAGTAATTTGCTTGTTTAGGACAGTATTTGGTTTTCCCCTAGGCCCTGTACTGTCCAGTCTTCGGTTCTTGGTCATCCAAACAGTGTCACTTACAGGTTCCATCACATGGGGTGGACCTTAAGTCAAATCAGATATTGGTTAGTTAGTCTCACAAGACTTTTCGACACCATTGCACTCGCATCTTGCAGGCAGGACACCATTGCAGATCAAACTCCTTAGTGGTTTGCTTGGTTTTTGCATTTCTCCTTTGGTAGAGTGCTATATCGAAGATGCTAGAACATAGGTTTGCAGGCTGTCTGAAGGCACCAGCTTGACTTCTCCATGTGCAGTGAGTGTGTAGATATTGTCTTCAGCACTGGGGTCTTGCCATCAGTTTGTGGTGAGCTATATAGTCTTGGTAACAGCATGGTTTGGGGGTTCCCATGGACCCCCTTTGACCAACAACTCAATTAGATAGTACTCAGTCCCACTGCTAGAAACTTCATTTGGTGACAAGAGATGGTCAGATCAGGCTTTTGCTCCCCCATTTTTGGGGTATCTCATTTAGTTCTCCTTCATCTATGTATATATTTTAGGAAGCTTCTGTTATATTAGGTTTCCATAATACCCTATAAGTGGCCCTTCACTTTAGCTGTCTTTCCCCATATTCCCCTCTCCCCTTTCCTCCCCACTTCATCCTCCTGTTCTAGCCCTCCCATCCATCCATTTCCCTTACTTAATGAGATTTATTTCTTAGTCCTCCCAGTCCTTAATCGACCTAACCCGTTCTTCCATGGCGAGTACCTGGTTATCGTTGATTTAGCAGCCAGTATCCACATATAAGGGAATATGTACTACATTAGTGTTTTTGGGTCTGGGTTACCTCACTTAGTTTTTAAATTCTAGTTTTATCATTTACCTGAATATTTATGATTTCCTTTCTTTTAATTACTGAGTGATACTTCATTGTATAAACTTGCCACATTTTCTTTATCTTCTGTTGAGGGACATCTAGCCAGTTTCTGGCTATTAGGAATAGAACAGTACATGAATGTGGTTGCACAAGAGCCTCTGTGGTAGGATGAAGCATCCTTTGGGTGTATATGCCCAAGAGTGGTGTATATAGATGATCTTTCAGTAGGTCAGTTCTCATCTTCCTGAGGAACCATCACAGTAATTTTCATAGTGGCTGCACACGTTGGCACAGTAATGGACGAGTGTTCGCCTTCCTCTGCATCCTCACAAGCGTGAGCTTTCTCACTTGTTTTCTTTAGCCATTCTGATGGGTGTATGATGAAATCTCAAAGTAGTTTAAAGAACTGTCTACTCAGGCTGGAGAGATGACTCAGTGGTTAAGACGTCTGACTGAGGGGTTAGGGATTTAGCTCAGTGGTAGAGTGCTTGCCTAGCAAGCACAAGGCCCTGGGTTCAGTCCTCAGCTCCGGGGGGGGGGGGGGGGGGCATCTGACTGCTCTTGCAGAGGTCCTGAGTTCGATTCCCAGCAACCACATGGTGACTCACAACCATCTGTTATGAGATCTTATGCCCTCTTCTGGTGTGTCTGAAGACAGCTACAATGTACTCAGATACATTAAAATAAACCAATCTCTTTTTTAAAACAAAACAAAACAGAAACCTGTATATTCACTGGGTGATGTGGTGCAGGCCCATAATCCCAGCATTCGGAGGCAGAGACAGGTGGATCTCTTGAGTTTGAGGCCAACCTTGTCTACAGAGTGAGTTCGAGGGCAGCCAGGGCTATACAGAGAAACCCTGGCTCGAAAAACTACATATTTTTCTAATTGAGCTTTACATTGATTGTGAGTTTTCAGTGATAAATGTTTTTGTAAGCATTCTTTATCTTTAGTATTTTGTTCCTGATTGTCTTTAAGGGTAACTGATGAAACAGCCTTTTTTTTTTTTTTAAATCCTGGTTAAGAATGTTTATTTAAATTACTGTTTAATCATGTCAATATTAGGATTCTTCAAGATAACAAAAGAGGAGGGGTAAAATTATGATCTCATGTTGAGGCTTCTTGATGTTTTGTCTTTTTGATTTATCAGTTTAATGATGTTCATATTATTGATATAACCAGATGTTGAAATCCAAATGGGGTATGTTTTAAATTCTTAAGTCAGTGAAGATATGAGTTCTGATAGTATTTGTCTTATATTTTCTAAGCTTGATCTAGATACTTCTATAAAAAACAATATATGCTACACAAGATAAGTGTAATAATAGACCATATTTTTGTCAGCTCTTTCTCCTAGTATATGACTATTTTTGAGTGATTCAAAGGAATGTTCTCTTTCTCATCACCATTGTCACAGCAGCTTTGTATGTGAGGATGTACGTGCTCCTTTTTTTTGCCATATGATCTGTCTAAGTCATGTTTTTCTTGGTATCAATATCTGACATGTCTTTATATGAAGACAAGTAAGGAAAGAGTTTCAGATACCTTCAATTTTAAAGCCATACACAGAAAAGATTTTCTTACTTTGTTTGTAACCTTTTTGTGATGACACTTCTTTTGTTCTGTGGTTCTTTATGGATGATAGGGTCAGATTCCAATGTGCACACACCTTCATGTGCCTGGTCCTGAAGCTTTGTTTCTTAGGTAATTGTTCTTTGATTGATCCTCAGACTTTTGGGAAAGGGCATGGGCGTGGGGGATGGGGAGAGAACAGTGGTAATCGAAAAGAAGAACTACTTAAAACTGATGTGGGTGTCATTTCTTGAAGGGGCTTGAGACCCCATGTGAACAACAATGCCAAGCAACCAGAGCTTCCAGGGACTAAGCCACTACCCAAAGACTATACATGGACTGACCCTGGGCTCCAACTGCATACATAGCAATGAATAGCCTAGTAAAAGCACCAGTGGAAGGGGAAGCCCTTGGTCCTGCCAAGACTGAACCCCCAGTGAACGAGATTGTTGAGGGGTAGGGCAGTAATGGGGGGAGGATGGGGAGGGGAACACCCATAGAGAAGGGGAGGGGGAGGGGTTAGGGGGATGTTGGCCCGGAAACCGGGAAGGGGAATAACAATCGAAATGTAAATAAGAAATATTCAAGTTTATAAAGATGAGAAAAAAAAAAAAACTGATGTGGGGCTGGAAGAGTAGCATATTTGATTTGGTGGTAAAGAAGAATTTTCTTTGAAGTTTTAGCTCTACCTTAAAAATAATAAATACTGATAAGACTAGGGGTAGAATCCAATAGTTTTCTCTTTAGTAGTGGTGGGGACCCCATGGTCTCATGCACGCTAGGCAAGTGCACTATTTCTAAGCTCTATTTTCCACCCAGTTTCTTAGAACATATGTCATGCATTAGAAAGTGTTCTGAAAAAGATAACACCAATCGGTTATACTTGGTCTTACTTTAAAATGCCCTTGAGTTCTTCATTCCTTTACTTTTTAACAAGTAGTTGACTATTTCTTAAGCTTTTCTCATTACTTTTTAACAGGCTGTTGGCATTTTTTTGAGTATGTTTAAGCAGTAGAATTCATTAGTTGAGAGGGCATTATCAATAAGACAAGACACCTCGTTTTTTATCCCAGCCTTTGAGGTTTGATCTCAGACCTTTATCTTTAGGGAAAGAACTTTATGCCTAACAACAAATTACCTAAGGAGGAGAGCAATGGGTTCCTTCTTTCTCCATAGCATTCCATAATGGGAGAATATTCTTCAAATACTCAGGAATATCTCTCTAGTTTGACATAACAATTGACTTTTTAAATATTTTAAATTTTATTTTGATTTTAAGCATGTATGCTTCTGCATTGTGTATTTCCAGTGCTTGTGGAGACCAGAAGGTTTTATCTGGGGTTGGTGTTACAATTCTGAGCTGTCATATGGATGCTGGGGATTGAACTCCGATCCTTTGGAAGGGCAGCCAGTGTTCTTAATCACTGAGCTGTCTCTCCAGGCCTGTAACTATTGATTTTTGAGACAAATTAGTTCCTATTTAAAACCAATGATCTCCAAATCTGAAGAGATTTATATTAATCCCCAGAATTACTACATTTGTCTCAGCACTTCACATTTACAATCTTTTTTAGATTTTGGGTTTTTGTTGGTTTTTTTTTTTTTGTTGTTGTTGTTGTTTTTTGATCTTTTGTTTGAAATTGTTTTTCTTTATGCTTCGATTGTTTACTTTGCTGCTCTCAAATGAAGTTACTTTAGCCTTTCATGTCTGCTTTTACATCCAAACTGTTCTCAGGCATATGCGTTCCTAGGAATTGAAATAAGGTCACAGAGGTTACTGTTTAACTTTTGAGGAAATTAACTGGCTGTTTTTCAGAGCAGTTGCATGGTTTATATTCCTCAGCATATAGGAGGGGCCTAATTTCTCTGCACTCACCAGCACTTGTTCTGTTTAAATATACCCAGCCCATTCTAGAATTGTGATTTTGGTTCATAGTTTTCTATGGCTAATGATGTTTAATATCTATTCATATGCTAAATTTATGTATTGTTTGCCATTTCTGTATCTTAGAGTTTTCTATTTTTTATATGTTTTGTAATTGAGCTATTTGTCCTTTCTATTATTTAAAGAGTTTATGTATTTGGTATACAAGTCTTTTATCTCTCTCTCTCTCTCTCTCTCTCTCTCTCTCACACACACACACACACACACACACACACGTCTTTTATCTCACACACACATACACACAAGTGTTTTTCCCATTTTGTAGATTACTTTTCATTTTTGATAGTAGTGTTTATAGCAATTTGGATTATTGCAGATTTTAAAGATATCCGTTGTAGATCAGTTGCATAATATTTGACTTAAACAAGATAATCGCTTATTATATTTTTATTTTATATAAGTGTGTGGACACACAGAATGTTGTGTGGTGGTCAAAGACAAAGTTACAGGTTTACTAAAGTTGTTTATGGCTTCAGAACTTTTCCAAGGATAAAAATTGTGACCTATTTATAATATATACTATATTTCCACTTTGGGTCATTCAAATTTAGACTAAATAGCAGGACACAGTTGGATACAGATGTCTGTAATCCCTTTATTTTGATTTAGGATGTTTGAGAGCATGTTGACAGCATTTATGTTTAAGCATTGTATTCTATTCAGATAGGGGAACTATAGGTTTGTACCTCCAGGCAGGGCTGGATACAGAGAATTCTTGAGCTTCAAACTAGTTCTTCCCAGAGTACTGGTATATTGTGGGTTACTGACTTTGAGAAACATATTGACTTCATTGTTTGGGTAAAACTTTTCTTCTTTTTCTTTTTAAAGAATTGTTTATTTACTTTATGTATGTGTGTATACCATCGCTGTCTTCAGACACACCAGAAGAGGGCATCAGATCCCATTACAGATGGTTAAGAGCCACCATGTGGTTGCTGGGAATCGAACTCAGGACCTCTGGAAGAGCAGTCAGTGCTCTTAGTCACTTTGCCATCTTTCCAGCCCTAAAACTTTCACATATCATTATGAATTCTTTTATATTCTTGCTATCAGTTAATTATAGGAGTCTTTAAAATGCTCCCAGAAAGTACTTCTTAAGGAGTATGGTCATAAGTGCATTGTAAGTTCCTGATGTTATCTGTACCAAAAAGCATTCCACTGAAGATGACTACTGTTCATCTAAATTTTCTTTGTTCTGTTTTTGAAGTAATATAACTGAAGATTAGCATAATCACATTATATTAGCTTTCTGCAGAAAGTCTTTTGAGTTGGTTTAATATGCCATTAGTTAGTATCTTAGGGTTTCATTGCTATGAAGAGACACCATGACCAAAGCAACTCTTTTAAAGGGCAGCATTGAATTGGGGCTGGCTTACAGCTTCAGAGGGTTCAGTCCATTATCATCATGGCAGGAAGCATGGCAGGGTCCAGGCAGACACAGTGCTGATTAATGAACTGAGACTTAGACATCTTGATCCAAATGCAGTCAGGAAGAGATGTTCTTCCACACTGGGTGGAGCCTCAGCATAGGAAGAGACCTCAAAACCTACCCCCACCGTGACACACTTCCTCTAACGAAGCCACATCTCCTTATAGTGCTGCTCCCCATGGGCCAAGCACTTAAACACGAGTCTATTTTGCTTTCTATTTTCTTTAAAGGTAAATTCATGAAATCTCAATGTCAAACACCTTTAGGATTCTTGGAAGTATTTATGTTAAACATTGCATTCTATTTTCCGTTGTTCCTTACTTTGAAAGTAAGAGACATAATAAGGCAGCCTTGCTACATCTCAGTCATTATATTGTGAAGATATTTAAGAGCCAGAAAATGTAGTAAATTTTTGAGTTGAATATATAGTAATTAGCATACATTGTTTAAAATCAGTGATGATTAGCTGTCAAAAATACAGTCTTTGGCATATAATTTAACATAGATGACTAAAAAGAACATAATGACTTGATCTTTTAAGTTTGGATAAAATTTTTTACATGAAGAGTTTTTATATAGACCAATCTCTGTCTGAACTAGATGTTCTTTTTTTTTCCCCCCCTCCTCTTTTCTCTTTAAGGCAGGGAACTCACTATGTATGTAGCTGGCTATCCTGGAACTCACTGTGTAGCCTAGACTGATCTTGAACTCACAGACATCTACCTGCCTTTTCCTTTCAATGTGGTAGGATCAAAGACATTAGCCACTGCTCTGTCTTTCATTTTTTTCTGAAAGTTTGTAAACAGGAAAAAATGTTTAATTAACTAGGAATAGAAATCAAAATTAAAAATGATTTCAGAATACTATAAAAGTGGATCTTATTTTTTTCTTTCCCTTCCAAATTTTAATCTTTTATACAATATATTTTGATTATATCTATCCTAATTCTTGGACAATCCTCAACCCCTCATCCTTTCATGCTCTCCTTTCCCTTTCCCTTCCTCTCTCCATAATCAGCTGAATTTAGTTAGTGCTGCCTGCTGGAGTGTTTTGTTTGCTTGGTCCTGTGCAGGTAATCAGAATGGCAGTGAGTTTGTGAACGTAATAGCCATGTCACGTCCAGAAATCAGCATTTTGCAGCACACCTTCCTCATTCTCTGGCTCAGTTGTTTCCTGAAACTTGTGAGATTATAGATTTTTCATTTAGGGCTAAGCACTCCAGTAGACTTAAGTCTCTGCATTAACTATGGAGTACTGCAGAGAGAAGATGGCCATGGGTGAGGGCAACACTAATCTATTTGTATGAACAAAGTTTTAGAAGGCAGGTTGACAAGATTTAGTGAAACAATGGCCCTCTAGGCCATATAACCTCTTGAGCCATGGTTTTTGGCCATCTTTGCAGTACCTGGCCTAACTTCCCCTCCTGTGAGTATCTAATCAGAAAGCAGTTGGTTATGCCCACATTAGTGTGCACATTTGCCCAGCAAGTCAGGGTTGGAACTGTAGCTAATATAGCTGGGTATGTTCACTGATGGCTTTCCTCTCCCAGCAGGCTTCATGGTACTTTCTGGTACTCAGAAAGCTATACATCAGAGAGAAAGTTTTCAAGTCAGATCCAGCTTGATTGCTATGTGTCCTACAATAGTGTTGTGTCTTCAGCAGTAGGGTCTTCCCATCTAGCTATTGTGGACAGCCTAGAGCACTGGCAATTGCCTGTATTGGTTGGGGGCCCCTCCATATCCTCTCTTACTCATAAGGGAGATTTCCATTTACTAGCTATACCTTCTAGGCTACAGCTGCATTGTCAGTGTATGCAGGATATCTATGTTTAAACTTTTTTAAAAGTTACAGTTTTTAAATAGCTATCAAAGTACTAAGAGAAGTACTAAGTTGCCATAATTGTTTCTCATACAGCTTTAGGTTTGGTTAATCCATTCACAACTACCTCTCTTCTGTCTCCTCTACTTCATTCCCTCCTTAAACCTTTAACCCCTTTAATCCACCTCTCTCTACTTGGGATCTTTTATGCTGTGTGGCAGAGTTCAGAGGTTAAGACAGTAACTTTATAACCTATGAAGCCTAAAATACTGTGAATTTTGCTAGCTTCTAGGTTAGGCTCTTACCAGAGATACTGAGAAGCAGGACCAGAGAAGATGATAGACATGGTACGGTCTTGTAAAGTCCACTTCCCATAGTGCATGTGTGTCCCACTTAACCAAATAAAATACTTTCTAAAACTAAAGTTTTTTTTGTACATGCTATAGTGGTTTCAGAATCTGGAAGATTTTCTGCTGTTGCTGAAGAAGAAGCTTGAATTAGGAAGGTGTCATTGATTGAACTTTAATTTGAATGTTGACTACTATTAGAACATTCACAAGTGTAGTATGACTGACTTTTTTTTTTTGTTCTTTTTTTCGGAGCTGGGGATCGAACCCAGGGCCTTGCGCTTCCTAGGCAAGCGCTCTACCACTGAGCTAAATCCCCAACCCCATGACTGACTTTTAAAATGGAGTCTCAGATTGCAATCCTATAAGAAGAACAATAGTATCAACCAGGGATTAAACCTTCAACCGAAGAGTATATATGGGTGGGTCCATGACTCCCACAACATATGTAGCAGAGGACCACCTCATCTGGTTTCAGTGGGAGGGGAGGCGCTTGGTTCTGTGGAAGCTTGATGCTCCAGAGAAGGGGAATGCTAGAGGGTTGGGGTGGGGGTGGATAGGGGAGCACCCTCTTAGGCAAAGGGGAGAGAGATGAGATGGGTGGGAGACCAGGAAGAGGGATAATATTTGAAATGTAAATAGAGTAATTAATTTTAAAAAAATGGAATCCCAGAAATGATGTCATTGAGGTGGCATTTGGGAGATTTATGTTTATGTTTTACCACTAATTTTTGGTTTCCTGTTTGTGTGTAGAATTGGATTTAGCTGTCTCCTTATATCGTTACATTAAAGATTAAGAGACAATAAATAATACATTTTAAAAATATAAACATTGTACTAGTAGATCTTTTTTCTTTTGTCATTTCTGCTTTTTCCCTCCCTTTTAAAATTTGCTACTTTGTCTAAGTTTAATTTACTACTTTTTCTTCCTTTCATAATTTCTTTTTTTTCAATTGATAAGATATAATTGCCCACCTAAACATACAAAGCCCAGTACCATCCATCCCTTAAGAACATTGATAACAACCTGTAGCATAATTTCTTGATATAGTTCTTTTTCATTTTTGTATATTCACTTATGTCTCTACTCTCTGAGTTTAATATGTTCCGTATTTTTTTCCTCCTATCACAATTTCTTGAGATAGTAGCTACTTTTAAGCCTTTTTGCTAATGTGTACATCTAAACGTATGCATTATTCTGAGCACAGTTTTGGTTATAAGATTTGTTATTCAGTACTTTCATTGCCAGTCAGTAAAATTACCTTTTGACGTACTTCTTTGACTCTTGGATTATTTATTAAAATGAGTTTTAAAACTTAAAATATAGAGAATTTTTTATATTACTGATTTATGGTTTTTTAGAGACAGAGTTTCTCTGTGTAGCCCTGGTAGTCCTGAAACTCACACTGTAGACCAGTCTGGCCTCAAACTCAGTGGTCCATCTGCCTCTGTCTCCTGAGTGCTGGGATTAAAGGCATGCACCATCATTGGAAAGCTTTATGTCAGTCTTTTGATACTCTTTAAAACTTATTTTATGGACTAGATTATGGTCAGTATTTGTATACTCCATGTTTCTTTGGGGGAAAATATTTTTCTTCCACTATTTCTGTCTTTATGTTTAAGATGTGTATTGTATGCATACACTATGTATTGAATTTTTGTTTGCATTTTAGTCAGTGTTTTTCTTCTAGTACGATCATTTAACTCATTTCCGTTTAATAACATCTCATAGTTGGATTTTCATCCATTTCCTTTTAGGTTTTCCCTGTTTGTGTTTTCTGTTTATTTGTTGTTTGCTAGTTTGTTTATGAGGGATTTGCCCTTGTGTTTACCCCTTGGATTATCCTTATTTCTTTTTATTTTATAATTTATGAAAAAACTAATTGCGTGTATGTCCTTGTACTGTTTTTGTAGTAGTTCCCATTGTTTAATACGACTTTGGCCTACATTTCTACTCACTTTCCAACAGTGAGACCTTAGGCCACTTGAGCTGCAGGTGTTCTCTCTATTTCTGTGCCATCCCTGCCAAGTATTTTACTTCCATATATAGTATTTCAAGCTCACAAGATACAGTTGAAAAACCTATATTTATATAGATTTCCCTCTTTTTAAGTATGTATGTTCATGTCTCCTGGTTTCCATGTAATTTATTCCTTCTGCTAAAAAATACTTACTCCAAAGATATTTTGGGTTTTCCTAGTAATAAATATTTTAGTTTTCTTTTTCCTCTGGCAGTGTTTATTTTCTTTTATGCATGATGGGGATCTAGAAGTACAGCCTGGGAGTTCTCTGTTAGGGATTTTGACTGAAATTCCATGTCTCAGCTTTTGCTTGTGGTAACACTTTTGCTGCTTTTGATCTTGCTGCTTTCTAGCAGAGAGTGAATGGAACCTTTCTATGGCTTTTCTCTTTGAACTTAGTTTACACACACACACACCACAGACTCACTCTCTCTCTCTCTCTCTCTCTCTCTCTCTCTCTCTCTCTCATCAAACCCTAACATAGGTGCCCTCCACTTAGTTTTAGAGACAAGGACTCTCCTTAGCTTTGAAGATGTCAGGCAGGCTGGGCTGGGCTGGTTGGTAGCAAGTCCCAAGAATCTACTTGTCTTTAACCCCCTAGTGCTGGACTTGGAAGTGATCACTACCATAGCCAGCCTTCTCTACGTAAGGTTCTGGGGATCAAACACATTTACTTGCTTACAAGGCAAGCACTTTACCAACTGAGCATTTTCCTTAGATTCCTCAGATCTTCGTTTGTGGTCTTCAGTACACAGAAGAGAAAACAGCATACAAAACAGCTGAAAACTACAAAAAAGCAAATAGATATTCTAGAACAACAACAACAAAAAAAAGTTCAGTGCATGACTTTTGAAAATGGATTACCCCAGTGGACTAGAGAAGTTATGAACTAGGTGTGTCAGATGAAAATGGAGAGAGAAACTGACAGATGGAAAAGGTCTACAAGACAAAGGGAACAGTGTCAAGCAGTCAACAGCATTATTTAAGGAGAGAGTTTGAGAAAAATTTCGAGTTAATGAAAATTACATCTTACAAAAGCCAAGCAGGATAAAGACAAAAAAGGGGACTCATCAGATTGGCTTATTGAGTAGAGGCTGAGGAGTTGAGTGGTAGCAGTCTTAGTCCAGGAAGCTGGATTGCCTCTGGAGTTCTGCCTAGAAATGGGCCCTGGAGGATTCCCGGAGAGCCACTGATTTTCAGTCCATGGAAGGCTGAAGAGATTAGGTTGTAGTGTTAGCGTGGACTGATAGTAGCAGTGGTAGAAACAAGATAGGTGTCCTCATCAATAAGGGTGAAAGCAAGCAGCCCAACCAGCCTCTTCTAGCCACTAGAAGGTGCTGTCCACTTGGGTTGGTGTGAGCATTCTGACCCCCCTCATTTAGACCTTTCCAGAATACATAAATAGACATGCCCAAAGGCCTGTTGATTCTAGGTGCAACCAAAGTGGCATTAGCCATCACAGCACCTGAAGGATGATCCGTCTGGCTTCCACAGGTACACACACATGATTTGAGCTATGCTGTAACAATTCAATCCTCCAAGTAGTATAATATTTGCTTCTAGTCTTTGAGTATACATAGTAACATCCTCAGTTATTTTATTAAATTTGATTTCTTTTTCTGTGATGGCTTGTCTCTTTATAGTTCAGCTTTGCTCTGTGGATCTGTAGCCTGAAGTAGAGAATGAGTTTCTAAAGCTCCCTTCCCAATAGATTGTGGCTGCCGGTATCCCCAGTCTGTAATGCAAGATGTTGAGAGACCTTTTTTTTTTTTACCTGTTTTCTAAAGCCAGTGAAGACCTTTGGGGAAGTTGTGCCCAATTCTAGACTTTGCTAGCTTTCTTTCGTATCCTGGATTACTTTGTTGGCTCTTAAGTGCTTTCAGGCAAAGTTTTAGATGTATATTTGTTGCTAGGTTTGGTGGAACAAGTCTGTAACTCCTAAACTCAGTAAGTACAGACAGGGGATAAACAGTTAGACAGCCTGGGCCTGTATCAAAATAAAAACAAAAATGAAGGAAGGACAGATAGACTAGAGAAAGCGAAAACAGGTTTTTGTTGTTCATGTTTTTGTTTTTCGAGATAGCATATTGTCTGTGCTTGACCTGGCTGGCTTTGAAAGTACAGTCTCCCACCTCTACTTTTCAAGTGGTGGCTTAGAGGTGTACACAGTCATACCTGGCTCTCTTAGTGCATAGTCTTGAGTGATTGTACTGCTTTGTCACTGCCATTACTAGACAAAAAAGCCTCCTTTCTCGCTCTTAAGTCAGATTTTTTTTGCCTGTAAATAGCTGTATTTAGAATACACATAATTTTTCAGTAAATGCAGAATTTTAATTCATTTAAAACTGATTTGCTGCATCTCTGTTCTTGATTTTATGTTACTTCTATGTAAAAGAATGGCATTTAAGCCTTTTGGTTCAGATTATTGCTTGTTTGTTTTTAATTTATAGCATCTATTTTGGGGGAAAATAAAAATAGTAGGGATTCTCACTTCAGAATAATTTGAAATGTTTTTAAAATATACTTAAAGTAGTAGTCATTTTTACTTAATTGAAATTTGAAACAAATGATGATCAGTAATCAGAACCTGTGTGCCTTGGGTGGTTGGCAATACTTTGTTATAGATCATTGAAATCTGAGAATAAACAGTTTCTAACTAATTCTCTAGTACTTAAAGATACTGTGGGAAAGAAAACAAGATCAACTAATGAAATGTTTCAAAGTCTTTGTATATAACAATGTAACAAATCATTTTAAATGACATTTACTTATTTACTAGTTGGGGGTGGTGGGGTGTATGCCATGAATTGTGTGTGAAAGTGAGAGGCCAACTAAAGATAGTCAGCTCTTTTCTTCAGCCCTGTAGGACCCAGGGATAGAACTCATCAGGATTGGCAGCAGGTGTTGAGCCACTATACCTGGTGCAAAGCCATATTGATGGCCCATGTTTTTTCTTTCTGTGTGCATATATGTGCCTGTGTTTGCATCTGTGTGTGCATACCATGGCTTGTGAGTTTGTAGAGTCTCTTTCTGGTTTGTTGGTGGTGTAAGTGGTGTGTGTGTGTGTGTGTGTGTGTGTGTGTGTGCGCGCGTGTGCGTGTGTGTACACACTGTATATGCCAAGCTAGTTGGTCCACAAACTTTCTGGAATTCTGTTTCCACCTCCCATCTTAGTGTAGAAACACTAGAATTTCAGGCTTGCACTACTGTGCGGAGAATTACATGGTTTCTGAAGATTCATACTCAGATCTTCACACATGGTTGACAGACATTTTACTTACTGAACTTTATTTACTGAACCACCCCAACCCCCAACTTTAATTCTAAAGTAAATTTGCTATTTAAAGTATTCATCTTCAAATCACTTCCTGATGTACATACTATGTTGCAGGTCCCCAAAAGCACCTTGATATTTGAAGGTGACTCACTAGACTAGAACTCATAGGAAAGATTTATTATAGTGATAAGATAAGGAAAAACAGCTAATCATAAAGGGAGAGTCAAGAGTAAGGTCTAGAGGAGCATGTGTAGACCTCTTCATGTTTTCTCCTTTCACGAAGAACACTCCTCCTCAATAATAAAAATACACGGGGTTGGGGATATAGCTCAGTGGTAGAGCGCTTGCCTAGCAAGCGCAAGGCCTTGGGTTCAGTCCCCAGCTCCGGAAAAAAAGAAAAAAAGAAAAAAAATACACATAGTATTTTGCCATAGGGAAACCCATGACAGATTTAATGGTTAAGGTTGTTATTAAGGACTGGGTCACACAGGTGCCTTTTGCCCAACCATGTCCCAAATTTTAGACTCCTGGACAGAAGCCAGCTATTTAACATAAATTTCATAAACTACAGTTTGACACGGTGAGCCACTATCATTTGGGGATTACGCTGGTATAGAGAACAAGTTTCCAGATGCCGGTCTGAGGTTAACCTTGTGAGCTCTTTCTGAGAGTAGTAGTTTTAGCCTGCTTTGTTAACTTTCTATGAATATGTCCAGAACGATGCATTACAAACACTTCGTTTAACATTGTATATCCATATCAAAGATCTGCATGGTGGCTTTGCTTCTGATCATTAATCAAATGGCTCTTATTGTCCTTATATGTAACGTTTGATGTTTATGTCATACTGTTTCTATAGACTGTTAGTGACATGCCAGTGCCTTTTGTCAGGTTTTAATTCATGTGACGGATGATGGGACAGTGTTAGGGCATTTAGTACATTTAAATCAATATTTAAGAAGTGAAATTATAACAAGAATTAACTCATTCTCATAGGATTTCATGCATATCCTTTGAAGGGTTATATCATACCACCCACATAATTTTCAGGTCTTGTAAACTTGTTTTTCCTATGAGAGCAGTGTTTTGAAGAATATGTAACAAATTTTGGCTTTTAACAGTTAAAACTCATTTGATATTTTGATATTGATTGGAAATTTTTTTTGTCCTCTACTAAAGTCGAATCTTAGATCTTAAAGACTAGATTTTCCATTTATAAATGGAGAAACTGACCCAGAAATGTACCGATGACTTATGAATTTTATTTCACCTATTGTTGTTCAGAGAGTATGCATTAGAGTCACAGGATATTCCTGTATTTGACTGACTGGAAAGTGGCCGGGGGCTGTTGAGGAAGGGGCTTTATCTGGCAGCTCTGCTGTTGTGTGGTTTGTTCTCCTTCTTGTACTTGTTTTAGTCAAGTTACTTGTTCAGGAAGTATTTCCTCAGCTCCTACTGTGTATCAGACACTGATATTAGGTGCTGAAGGTGACTGTTTGATTCTTTGTAATTCTGTCTTACGTTCACTTAGAGTTGCCTGAACTTTGAGGGGGGAGGGGTTTACATTATACCATGACCCTGGTGCTTCAAAGTATGTTTTTTCCTCTCTCTTTAAGGCAATACTGCACTGCATGATTGTGCAGAGTCTGGAAGCTTGGACATCATGAAGATGCTGCTTATGTATTGTGCCAAGATGGAAAAAGATGGCTACGGAATGACTCCTCTTCTCTCAGCAAGTGTGACTGGTCACACTAATATTGTGGATTTTCTTACACACCATGCCCAGACAAGCAAGACAGAACGTATTAATGCTCTAGAGCTTCTGGGAGCTACGTTTGTAGATAAAAAAAGAGATTTACTTGGGGCTTTGAAATACTGGAAAAAGGCAATGAACATGAGGTACAGTGACAGGACTAATATAATTAGTAAACCAGTTCCACAGACACTAATAATGGCTTATGATTATGCCAAGGAGGTGAACAGTGCAGAAGAGTTAGAAGGTCTTATTGCTGATCCTGATGAGATGAGAATGCAAGCGCTGTTAATTAGAGAACGTATTCTCGGTCCTTCTCATCCTGATACCTCTTATTACATTAGATATAGGGGTGCTGTCTACGCCGACTCTGGAAATTTTAAGCGATGCATCAACCTATGGAAGTATGCTTTGGATATGCAACAGAGCAATTTGGACCCTTTAAGCCCAATGACTGCCAGCAGCTTACTGTCTTTTGCCGAACTGTTCTCCTTTATGCTGCAGGACAGGGCTAAAGGCTTGCTGGGCACTACTGTTACATTTGATGATCTCATGGGCATACTGTGCAAAAGTGTCCTTGAAATTGAGCGAGCTATCAAACAAACTCAGTGTCCAGCTGACCCATTGCAGTTAAATAAGGCTCTTTCCATCATTTTGCACTTAATTTGCTTATTAGAAAAAGTTCCTTGTACTCTAGAACAGGATCATTTCAAAAAGCAGACTATCTACAGATTTCTTAAGCTGCATCCAAGAGGAAAGAATAACTTCAGCCCTCTGCATCTGGCTGTGGACAAGAATACTACATGTGTAGGGCGGTACCCTGTTTGTAAGTTCCCATCTCTGCAAGTTACTGCAATACTGATAGAATGTGGTGCTGATGTGAATGTCAGAGACTCTGATGACAACAGTCCCCTACATATCGCTGCTCTGAACAACCATCCAGACATCATGAATCTCCTTATTAAATCAGGTGCACATTTTGATGCCACAAACTTACACAAACAGACTGCTAGTGACTTGCTGGACGAGAAGGAGATAGCTAAAAATTTGATCCAGCCCATAAATCATACCACATTGCAGTGTCTTGCTGCTCGTGTCATCGTGAATCATAGAATCTATTACAAAGGGAACATCCCAGAAAAGCTAGAGACCTTTGTTTCACTTCATAGATGATAACTTGGTTGTGCTTCAGCACTGTTAAAGCACGAATTGGGAACAGTTGTTTTATTAATGAGCACTGTTGTGATAACACCAGCATTCATTTAGCTTGATATCATTATGCTCTCATTGGCTAAAACATTGTAAACATCAGATTTGCAGGATTGGTTTCCCAGTATTTAATATAAATATACCGTATAATATATTGTTGTGAATTATTGAGAAATGTAATGTCATGTTCAAATTTCTAAAATTGTCTGCCAAAGGCCATTCTGATTTTGTTTGCTGTCGGGTGTTTGGGACAGAGTTAACTGTTTTTCAGTGATGTCTTTATATTTTACTAGTTTGTGAATTTTATACAATTGAAAGTCATCCTCCCCTGGCTCCCACTTCTGTCTTCAAGTTTTGACTGGTTCCACATTTTTCTCCCAAACCATTTCTGCTACAGTGTTCCCTGGACTTTTGAGTCCATGCTAAGTCATAAACCTATGGACTTGTTCACCATTTGCAGTTACCATAAGTGCTTTATCTTCTCTATGCACCGGCTTAAACTGGGACTGTTGTGTGTTGGCATATTCTCTATGCAGCAGTTGATCAACGTCAACTCAAAACACTGCTTTAAGTTAGGAAGCTCATCTCACAGACGTACCCTTGGCGCATGCCACGTTCTAGAGTTGCCGGTGAGCAGTCTGAGCTCAAGCTTTACAATTTATGTTCTGTTTCTGCTCTATTTCCTCACATCTGAGCTTTCTTTCTTCAATCCACAGGAAATTGTATATGCTAAATTTGGGAAACAAATCTGTTATAACTCATTAACCCAGTTGAAATTTAGGTCTGTCATCTTAGGAGATCATGCAGTAAAGGAAGACCTTTGTAGAGTGACCTGCCTTTCATACCGCTCCAGCTTCGTCCTGCTTGTGCTGATGGTGTAACTAGGTGTAGAGGATCTGCTTCAGTTTAACCTCAGACTTTATCACACAGCCTAATGACTCACGTTGAGCTATCAGTCGAACTGCAGACCATTTTTAGTTACAAAAGGCTAGAGCATGTCAGTGGCATGATGCTTGCCAAGCCAGATCTAGGCATCTAAGATAATTACGGTATTTTAGTATGCAGTTTACTGCTATAGGATCAAAGGTCAATAACAGTGTTCTTTCTTTCTTCAAGTTTATGTATATCTTTTAAAGATAACGTGCATGAATTACTTTGACCTCAATTATTTGTCACCCTATTAAACACAAGAAATTGCACAGTGATTTCTGTCCCCTTAATGAAAGCGCCTCCTTCTGTTCTTCTTCCCCTCCCCGCCACCTCCTTCCTCCCAGCTCTTTCTCCCCTCTCTTTACCCCCTCCACCCCCTTTTTTTCCTATTGTAGATTTGTTAATGCCACAGAAAGGGCTCTTTTGACTTAAGAGAAGATAAGTGAAAATTAAGAAGATTCAGGTAATCACTCAGCACTTTACGCTACTCAGAATTTATAATGAATGGTACATTGCCCTACAGATGTCTTAAAAAGCTTGTTCTGAATGAAAAGCCCCTTATTGATTAGCAAAGAGTCACGCCTGTGAACTTCATGATCTGGGTCACTTGGATTTAGAGATGACATTTTATTCTGAGGGTTGATGAAATGCCACCTAAAGAATTACAAATAATGAAATTCATCTTTATTCAGTAAATATTTGTAATGGGTAGTAAATAAAAAACATTAGACTTTTTCATTAAACAATTGAGGTTTAATTCTTTAAAATGTATCCTTACTCATTTTACTACATTTTAAATTACATTTTACCATTGGAAAATGGATTAGTTATCAATAGGCTCTGTAAACTCATCGATGAAAAAGGTTTTACTATGGTTTATTTACCATGGGCAAGTTTGATAAAATATTTGAGCTGCTATATATAATAATGTCATTTAGACAGATATTCTAACAATATTTTGAAATCATCTCTCTTTAATGTGTCTTGTGAGAGTTATCTATGAGTAAGCCACTGTTGTATTTTTTTTTGTTTTTTGCTTTTTTTTTTTTTTTAAAGAAAATTATCTTGACCATTTTTACAAACAACATTGGTTGATTTCACTTTTTGGGTAAAAGATGTCAATTTGATTTTAGGGATTTAATGTGTTGCCACCCCTCTTTGCCCAGAAGAGTGTGGCTCACACTGTTTTACAGGCGCACAGAAATAGCCCTGTCTGAAATAAGGGTGTCTTTACTAGTGGCTTCCTTCACTAAGGACAGATAACTTTGAACTGGTCCTCACGTAGTCTTGAAAACTGCACTGCTGTATTGCAGTCAGGATGCAGCTCTCCGTTTTCTGTTTGCCCTTTCTAGAGATGCCCTTGGGAGCTCTTGAAAAAGCAGTTTAGTAGCTCAAAATTAGCCTTGATTTTACTTGAGAGTGAATTGGTTCAGGAGTGCAACCTCAGATAACTGTTAGGGCTTTCATCAGGAAAGTGTGAGACCGAATAAAACATAATTCTGAAGTTTGGGGGTTTGTTTTGGTTCAAGGCAAGGAAATGATCTAATTGTACTTATTTGAATCCAACTAAACTGGACACGTGGTAGTATTGGCTGGAGTTAGTGTGCGATCTCAACATGGATCTCCAGAAATGCTTCGGAATTTCAGATGTTTTACGATTTTGATCATCTCTATAAAAGAAATTGTCCTTTTTCAGACACCAGTCTCCTTTCCAAATGCAAATCAATTACAGGTTTTAAAATGTAATTTCTTTGTCCTTAAGTCTGACAAGCATAAGCCAAGATGTACAAGATAACTTGGTTACCCTTAATGATTTTGAAGTTAGGTGATTTTTTTTTCCCAAAAGCGCATTTACTATGAGTTGAGAAATTGTTTAGGTTATATTTGGAAATTTAGCTTTTTAAAAATCAACTTGCCCAGCAAACCCCTCAGCTTGAACATACAGGTGTGTTACTCTGTCAGTAGTGCCCAGCAGGGGCAGCTTTGGAGTAGGGATCTTATACCTATGTAGCAGCACCATTGCTTGGGACTTGAACTACTTCAAAGTTAGATACTAAGGAAACTTAGTAGCTCAGGTCTTAGTGTCTTAGATACTAAGAAACTTGAATTGCTTGTCATCTTTTCCCTTTTCTTTTTTCCCCTTGTGTATCACTAAACAACTAGTTTCTCTTCCTTTTGTTGGTTCCCATTGTGTATTTTTTAAAAGAAGTACTGTATCCAGATGCCAGCCAATAAATTGTCACACAATGGAAAAAAAAAAAAAAAACAATATGCCACAGCATTGTAAGGTTTAATAAAATTAAATTTGCACCAAACTTAAGTGTGCTCTCATTAACTCTTAGTTCTTGGTGAAGGTTACTTTGAAATATATTTCAATGGATTCCTGGATTCCTTTTTGAAAAAAAATGCCTCCTTCATAAATAACTTCAGCCAGTTAGAACTTACCATGCCATGTATTACCGATTCTGCGGTGTCAGTAAGATGACTTGTGACAGTTTACTGTAAATTTTTTTCTGGTAAATATATAAGAACTAAAATCTCGGAAGACTTGGTGAAGAGCACAGGACTACTTTTAATGTGTTCTTGTCCTTAATAGTTGGTATTATTAGAAACATGTGCAGTGAGTGATGTGTGTACAATGAAGGTAAGTGTTCTATACTTCTATTTCAAGTAATATAAATTCCATTCCCTGCGTCTTAAGTTATCTAAGATTTCAGTTGACCTAGAAAGTTGTTCATAGTTAGAATCCAGTGTTCTAACTTTTCCCTCATTGCTGTGCCTGACCCATGACATTGAGTGTGTATTGGTCGTTAGTCTTCATTCCTAGCTGTGTGTTAACTACAGTTGTCCTTATCACTACAAATACTTAGAAAAAAAACTTACCAAACTTAACAACAAGGAAAGAATATTCTATTTTAAGGGTTTGAACAACAAAATGTACATGTCAAGATGCTATACCTCGCAATGCTGTTTTTCATAGTTTTATCTGTGCTGCTGGGCAGAATAATATTGTTGTTTGGGCTTTGGGAGTTAGGAGGAGTAATTACTTCCTAAGTGTCATGTTACTTTATGTTTATCATAAAGGATCCATTAAATAAGATTTCCTCATTAAATTGCAGCTTTATTATTCTGTGAGTTTAGTTGTTTTCCCAGTGAGTCCCTTTAAAGGATTTAATGACAAGTGGTTCTGTTAGTGCAGTTGGGATGCACTGCCCTATTTTGTATTCTGTGGGTGTGAACTGAGAAGTACACAGGATTTGACATGATGCCTAAAACTGAAATGGAAAGATCATTCGGTCTGTTACATTCATGAATCATAAAATTTCTCTGTAATCAGTCTTTAGCGAGAGTTAGCTTATTATGTATCTGCTTTCTTTTTCCAGGGCTGGGATTACAGAAATGAGCCGGGTTAATAGGTTTACCCTCTTTGCCAGCTTAGACAATTACTGTGTATCTTTCTGGTAGCTAATGTTAAAAGATCTCTGGTTTATATGAATGTAGCTTTGTAAAGAAATTGCAAATACAAACTCTGTGATTGTCTATGGTCTTAGCACCTGAAGTGTTTAGTATTTAGTAGAGGATATACCTTGCACTGTGCATTTCCACTAATTAAATTAGTAGATACTTTGGTTTCACCAGTTTTCCACTAATGTCCTTGTACCTGGATCCATTTTAAGATTGCATCTACTCATCTTGTTCGTTTAACCAAACAGTCTTTTATCTTTGCTTTTTTAAATAGTGGTTTCGAATATTTTATATAACTTTCCTTAATTCAGGCTTATTTGGACTGCCTAGGAGTTTTCTAGGGAGGTATGTGTTACCGGTCTTGCTTTTTCAATGTATAGATGAGTCTAACCGGTATCACTGATGATGTGAATATCAAATCAACACTCAGTTCACGGATCTACCAGGTCTCTATAGATTTTAAAATTACTTGCTTTTTTTTTTTTTAATTTCACATTCTATTTTCTGGAACTAAGTCACTAAGTCTAAACACTGCCCAAGGGAAGAATGTAACTTTCTAGAAAGGGCTATTTGCATATGTTACTTAGAATTCTAATGTACAATAAATTTGATCCTTCTCATTTACCATATTTAAATTATTAGTTATTTTTATAGTTCAAAAATGGTATTTTGTTACATCAGTTGTTCATATTTTGCTAAAATGAGCCAGTATAAGAAGCTCAGGGCTGGAATTCTCAATGGTAATATACTTATTTAACCCTGGGTTTAAGCCCTTCCTTCTCAACATAATATCCATAATGGTGTGGAGACATTTGTAGTGAAATCAAGCCACTTTTTCACTAGGGCTTCAAATACTGACCAAAGAGGTGATTGGGCTACTCTTTTTGTTCAAGCTTTCATTGGGAATAAGGGCTAGGGACTAAGACTCAGTAAACTTTCATTATCTGTGGGCAGCTTGAAAGGATGTTTTTTCTTCCTCTGGAAGTATTCAGTTTACAGGCTAAAATTTGGCTGATAACCTAGGAACTACTCTGTTACCCCTATTACCCTTAGAGCTGTATCATTATCTTGCATAAACATCTTATCATGGTTTGGCTGGGTCTTGTGCTGCTGAGAAAACACTTAAGGTTGGGTAAAAGTATGCCAACTGCAATTGGCCAAGTTAACTGAGTTTGTGATCAGCATAGAGCCAAGTAGATCTGACCCAGTAAAACTGCAGGACCAGGCATCATATGTCCTTTTAGCAGTCCATCAGCATCTTCAGGGTTGAGTAAACTCTGCAGCACAAGTGGCCTTTAAGATTTTTGCAAAGTAACCTAGGTAACTATTATAACTCAGATGTCAGCTGTGATCTATAACAGAGATATTGGGAAGCCAGTGTCCTACCTGTATGACCAAAGCTGATGAATTTTAAGTCAAGGGCAGTGATTTGCTCTAGCAGATCCTATTCTGTTGGTTATGAGGGTGTGTTTGGGCCATTTTATGGGATGAAGTTTTTCCTGTTAAGAGTTTTTCTCTAGTAGAGCATTTCCTCTCTCCATTTGTCTTTGTTCACTCTATACTTTTGAGGTCTTTGGCATCTGCCTGAAGTTGGTTTTCATGACCGTTGTAAATGCACCTGTTTGCCTGGTCTAGTCAAGGAGCTATAAACATTCTGGCCTACTCTGGTACTTCTTACAAAACTGTTGAGGGTTCCAAGGATGAGAACAGAAGGGCACCATGCTTTAATGAAGAACAGAGTAAGGAACTAGAGTTTATTTGCTTTTTGTGGTCACTCTTTCAAACTCCTTTGCTACCACTACCAAGTCCTTTAGGCTCATATTGTATTTTGTCAGTGTCAGCTCTGGAATCAGTCATTGCCCCAGAGCATCATGGACCTTTCACAGGAGAGTGGTGTGTACAGTCTAGTATCTGTATGTGCTTGGCACCAATGAGACGTCTCTGCTTCTTGACCTCAGCTAGCCAGTGTAGGAAAGCTAGGAGTGTGCCCTAACATACCTGCACCCTGGAAACAATGGCTGTTTGAAGTTTGATTTGGCTCAATTTTATTTGTACAACTTAATACAGTTTAATACAAAGAATAACAAGTGATGTAAGATTCTGACTGCCAGCTATACCTGTCATAAGTGTGTTAAAGACAGTTGAAGGGGAATCCTGTTGTTCCTTACAAATCGTCCTCTTCTTTTTCTGGTCTTATGTTTCCCAGACTGCCCTCCACCTTCTGTGAATAGTATGTACCTAGTCTGCATTAGTGGAGTTTTGTTCATTTTCCAGATATCAGCATTATGCTTAATTTGTGCTTTGTGGTTTGTTTGTTTGGTTGGTTGGTTTTTGCAACTTGCATTCTGCCTTAGATAAAACTGTAAGCCAGGCTTGATGGTGTGGAATTGTCATCCAGCAATTAAGAGATGAGGGCAGAGGAACGGAGTTTTGGGCCATCCTCCATCACAGCAAGTTCAAGGCCAGCCTGAACTACAGCAAACCTCATCAAAACAACAAAATCATACAATGATCATATAAAAGTGAACATTAAAACTGGTGCATTCTGTGTATTACTAAACTATTCACTGTGACGGTAGAAAATTACTCAGATCTGTTCTTTGCAGTTAGGGATTTCAAAGAATTTATTATTAAATACGGGATTTATAAATAAGGAGACAGAAGAGACCAAAAAGCAAATCTTAAGGTTTTAAAGTTTTGTTAATCTATCAAATTATCTAGAAGTAATTAAAGCTTTTTCAATCATTTAAATTGGCCCAGGAAGAAACAGTTCTTTAGGCACTCCCTATGAAAGATTTCAATTTCAAGAAAAATGCTTTTCTAATTGTAAAAATTAATTTTAACCTTTTATTCTGTAATTGCTATATAGTTTGTTCCCAATATTGTCACACATTGTTTTCTATTGTTGCCATGGCCAAATATACAGCAAGCAAATTTGAAGGAGGGATGTATTTAGGCGTGGTAGAGGGTACAGTCTGTTATGGTAGATGTGCAGGGAATGCTGCTAGTTTTTCCTTTTCCTCCAAATGTTCAGTCGTGGCCTTTGAATTGATCTTTCTTCTGAACAGACACATCCAGAGGTATATACGTTAGCCCAAGGCCATCATACTCAAAGGTGGCTTGAGTGCCATGTCAGATTAGGGCAGATTCCATCTTTGTTAAATCAGTACACTGGGGACATATTGGAGAGATTGAGACAAAGCCTAGGACTGTTGAAAGCCACCATGTGCATTCTTTTACTTTGTTGTTAATCCAATCTGACACTTTCAATAATTGTATCTTACCATTTCAGACAACTTTTAATTTGTTCGTAATTACTGCCACTATTGTCTTATCTGCCTTCACTTGACTTTTGTTTCCTCTTCCCTACCTTTAAGGAGATTGCTTTCTGTGGATATTTTTCCTCCTCTGTTTGCTTGGAGCTTACACGTTCTTTTTAGGTTTCTTATATGGCCACCTTTATATTTTTAACATTGAGTACTAGCTGGATTGAATCATGTTAGGGACCCCAATGATTTGTCCACCCAGAGCTTCAGAGCATGAATGTGTTTGGAGCAAGGCTCTTTGCAGAAATTAAGGTAAAGATTCCATGACAGGGTCATTTGGACTAGGGTGATCCTAAATACAACAACATGTTCTTAAAGAAGAGAGGAGGGAAAGACGCTAGAAGAGAGGAGTGGCTTCTTCAAAGACTCTAGGAAAGACCAACTGTGCTACAACTGAATTTTCCTATTTTTGACTTCTATGCCTGAGATAGTTCTAGAGTTTTAAGCTCTGAAAATGCTAAGGATCTTTAGGGAACATGGAGTGAGTAATGGATTTGTTGTTGTAAATGCATGATTCAGTAAGCATAATCTCAGGTTTTCATTTAAAAAAATTAAAACTGACTCAGTGTTTGAATTTCTGAGACCAACAAAACATAGACTTCACTGGTAGAGAAACGCACAAGTTTACTATCATATGTACACAAGAGTTTTAAAAGCTAACACCGTGTTAGCCAAGTGGGAATACCAAAATAGGAGCATTTATCATAAGCAAGAATACAACATAAAAATAATAGTGGTCAGTTTCTGATACATAAGACAGCACGGGACAATTGGAAATATAGAAAAAGCCTGACAAGAAAGAAACCAAACTGAATATAGAGTACCAAACATAATGAGTAGTGAACTGTGCCTTCCCCCCCTCCCCCCGTCTGTCATACACAGACACACCCTGGGTTTGGGACTTCTGGCATCATGACCGTGGGCAACATTTCTGTTTTAAACCATTGAGGTGGAGGTTGGTTGTTTCGGTCATCTTTGGGACCATTGGCTTAGCAAAGCTACACACTGACCATAGAATGGCTTGACCTAACCACACCACCCTTAGGTGGTTGTAAGCCTAAGTTGGTTTTCTGCTCTGTGGTTTTCCCATCTGTGAAGGGTCTGCTGTGGTTTGTTGGTTTGCAGTTTGCTGACAGCTACATCTGTGACTGGAGTCCAGGTTTCATGGTGGAGTTTTCTCCCTTCTAAACTACTACTCTTAATGTGGAGGAAGGGGACTGGAAGGGGTGTGAGTTTTTCACTGTTGCTTTCTTTGTAACTGCTCTTCC
Source organism: Rattus norvegicus (assembly GCF_021556685.1). Lineage (NCBI taxonomy): Eukaryota > Metazoa > Chordata > Mammalia > Rodentia > Muridae > Rattus > Rattus norvegicus. The sequence goes on along the minus strand of NC_141551.1, from coordinate 41,213,690 downwards.
CCAGCACTTCGAAGTTGTAGGTCCTTGTCTTCTGTCCTCTTCATTTGTTGGTGGTATTTTTTTTTTTTTTTAATTTCAACCTAAGCTTTCCCTGTCTTGGGCATTTTGCAGTTGTACTGTGATATAACCAGGATTAGATTTGTTTGGTTTTTTCCCCCCTGCTTTTCATTTCTGGGTATTTTTCTTTGGTTTTAGAGATATCAGTATTTATCACTGTGGTTCTCTCTATTCTCTGTGTCTGAAACTCTTACTAGACACATTGCTAGACTAACAAATCTTAGCTTTTGTCATGTCTTCCACATTTGTTTAGTGGGCTTGTGGTTTTCTTTAGTATTTGTACTTTCACAAATTCCATTATCTATCTAGACTACTGTCTGACATATTACATTTCTAAGTCTCATTGCTTTTGTTTTTATTTCTACCATTCCTGCTCCCCCACAATTTATTTATTCTGTTTTTGCAGCTTCTGAGTGTCTCATTTTAAGCACCCCACCCACTGCATGCCCTTTCTGCCTCCCCAGGCTCTCAGGGTACTTAATAATCTTTCTGTTAATTTCATGTTCACATTGGTATGGGGCAAAAGATGATGGATCCTTTCTTGTGTTTGTTGCATACTTCACTCATTATATTTGGTTAAAAATGTTATGTCTTCACAGGGATTTGGGAGTTATACAGATCCACCAGGGCCTAGGGGTTCCCAGGATCAAAGTTTGTATTTGGTTTATTGGTTGGTGTGATGTTTTGTATATGCTCTGCCCAGGGAGTGGTACTATTTGAAGGTGTTGCCCTGTTGGAATAGGTGTGTCACTGTGGTTGTGGGCTATAAGACCCTCATCCTAGCTGCTTGGAAGCCAGTATTCTGCTAGCAGCCCTTAGATGAAGATGTAGAACTCTCAGCTCCTCCTGCACCATGCAACATGGCTGGATGCTGCCATGTTCCTGTCTTGATAAGGAACTGAACCCCTGAACCTAAGCCAGTTCCAATTAAATGTCCCTATAAGAGTTGCCTTGGTCATGGTATCTGTTCCCAGCAGTAAAACCATAAGACAGTTGGTTTTGTTTTGTTCATGAGATAGGGCCTCAAGTTGCCAAGCCTGGCCTACAACTTGATATAGCCAAGGATGACCTTCCAAGTCTTGTTTCTACCTAGCTCTTGAGTGCTGAGAAAATAGTCTAGGTTATGTGGCTCTGGGCATTGAGTCCAGAGCTTCCTGCATGCTAGGAAGCAGTCCACCAACTGAATTATATATAGCACCAATCACCAGAATCCAGTTCTCAAAAAAATTTCCATCTTGGGCATCTTGTATCAAGCAAGAGAAGGAAGCAATTTTGAATTCTACCAAAGTGCAGGCCCATAATTTTAGTTTGTCATGGGAGAATTTTGGGGTTGGTCACAGCAGGGAGTAATGGATAGGTATCTTCAGTTACTGCTGCTGTACTAGAAGCTTTAGTCTCCTTGGCCTCCTTCACTGAGTCTCTTTCCTGACATGGTTTGTGGGTTTCAGCTCCAGCTTCCTGTCAAACAGGGTCTCAAGGAAGTTCTTGTAACACAGCAACATTCCTGCCTGCATTTCCTCTGACTGTTGGGGAGGCTGGTATTGTGTGTACTTAGGCATCCATCTGGCTTTGAATTCTTCAAATTCTATAGCTTAAGGCTCTTTCTTTCAAGGTCAGTTACATGATTAAATGTTTTTGTGTCTTTATTGAGTATTTCTATGCTTATCTGTGATTCTCATTTCAAACTGGGGTTACTACTATTGAAGTCATTAAGGCATTTACTGTCTCATGAATCAGAGCTGACTGGAGGCCATTCTTATACTGTCATATTTAGTAGCATTCAGTTCTATTTTGTGAACATAAAAGTGTAAAAGCATAATTGTACTGAGAATGCATGACCTTGGGTACATCATGATATTCAGTTCCAAATATGATTATTGTCTGTCCTCTGCCGTAACAGAAAACAAAGTTGCTCGGGGCAACTGAGGCCAGCATTTGTAACTGAAAACCTTTTCAAACACAGAACTTGTCTGCATTTTGTGGTCACTGAAGTAAATCCATCTCAGTTGACCTTCCTGGAAGGGCCAGGGTAAGAGGGAAGGGGAATTTGCATATTGTTTTTCCTTTGATCTCCTAGAAAAACTGACGCCTGTTTTCAGGTACAAAGTATACTTTGTACCTTTATTCCTACCTCCCTGTGAAGGTAAAATTCATTTAAGGTAATGTTGTGTCTCTACTAGTGAGTTAGTGTTGCAAAGCAACTAGAAGAAGAGGCATGTCTTAAGTATGTTCTAACATAAGCTGTCTAATGCATTGGCCCCCTAATACACTCCATTTAATGCACAAGCAATATAAGTACATGTGCATATATTTATCCTGCATACAGATAGGAGTAGCGCCTTCTGAAGCCAGTATTTCATGTAGATCTAATGGGAAAGCGTACTGTTGGGTCGAGTCAACAGCAAGCATTACAGACTGCATTTCCTGTGGTGCTCAAGTTGAGGTTATAAATTCATAATGGCAAAACTGCTTTTAGTCAGAGAAAGTGCAAGCCATTGAGTGACAGGTGTCTAGAAAATTTAGATCCATCAGATGGGAACACACTTTAAATAATTCTGATAATATCTGTTTTGCTTGATAGTTGCTTAGTAACCCACAGGAGCAGGACATGAGGGAGTTGCAGTTATGGGAGTTTCATCCATTCTGAAGAAAGCAGCTTGTCCTTTATCAGCACAGACAGTGAAATGCAGCAGAGGCAATGTGTTTTCAAAAACTACGCTGTTAGTGGCCACGGCATCTCTCGTAGACATAGATTATCCGATGGTGAGATTGGCTCTAGAAGAGAAGCACATACAGCATGCAATCTATTCTTTAGTGTTTAGGAGCACCAAGGAAAAGAGCTATAGAGTTTGAAGGTTTGAAGGAAATGCACAAGCCATGAGTGTTTCTGTGACTTCTGCATGAGTGTTTCATGTGTACTCTGGTGATCAAGTAGTTGAAAAATAGTTTGGCCCTGGTTGGTTTAAGAAATTCAACTATTCAAAAATAGCTCACAGTTCATAGGCTCATTTTTGCTTCATTGAATGCTTTCAACCTGTCTTCTAAAATACACAATAGAACACGAAAGACCTAAGTGTTATTTTGGATATGTTCAAGTTCTCTTGGAGAACTACTAAAGGATGTCTTTTCTAGATCTCAAACTTCTATGTAACTTTAACTCTTTGTTTAATTAGAATCAACAAACTATGTCAAAGGCAGTGATGAGCTGAAAGCACCACCAAAATTTTAAGGTCAGGAATGGGTAAAATGTCAGAAAACAAGTATGAGACCATTGCTTCCTTGTCTCCTAGTGTATGACCTGGAAGTCTGAATTCCATGTTGATGAGGCTTAATAAGAGTTGTATGAGGTATAATAACATAGCTAAGCAGAGCACCTGCACACACTGTCTATAAGTGTAGTGGCTGGTGGAAAAAATAGATCATCAAAATATTTTAGATGCTAGAATTTTTTGGCTCTTAACTTTTAAATGGGCCTTACGTTTACAATGAGCTCATTTTATACTTGGAAAAACAAAATTCTTTCTGCAGTTTAGAATATCAAACTGAAGAATGCAGCTGATAGTTGAAACAAGTAATTGATATGCTCTCTTTGAAAGATGAGCTAGGGAGGTGGTAGGAAGAAATAGAATTAGAACTAGAAAAGCTTCGTTCTTAAGTTTTGAATCATGACAGTCAAGGCCATGAGATATCAAGATTCTGCACAACCTGTTAAAAATGACTCAAAACAACAGAACCTGGAATAAGAAATGAGTTAACGTTTTCAAAGGCTTTTATTTGAAGAGTCTTAATTGTCTTCTCTTTTATAAGTAGAGAAATGATTTCTAATTCTGCGTCTAAGGGAAAATTGGCCCCATTTTCAATATTATAAGCAGATTCTTAATGCCCAAAGGGAATTATGTTCTGTCTCCTATTGCTTGTGGGAAGGGTGTTGCTAAGAAACAGGATTCCTGATCCATTCTGAAGAAAGCAGCTTGTCCTTTATCAGCACAGACAGTGAAATGCAGCAGAGGCAATGTGTTTTCAAAAACTACGGCTGTTAGTGGCCACGGCATCTCTCGTAGACATAGATTATCCGATGGTGAGATTGGCTCTAGAAGAGAAGCACATACAGCATGCAATCTATTCTTTAGTGTTTAGGAGCACCAAGGAAAAGAGCTATAGAGTTTGAAGGTTTGAAGGAAATGAACAAGCCATGAGTGTTTCTGTACACAGTATACTAAGCCCTATGCCAGCCATATCTTGAGGACTGTCCACCATAACTCATGTGCGATATCCCCTTTCATACTGAGCAAATGAGATCATCAGCCTGCCCTCATACCTTCAAGCCTGTATTTCCTGAGTCCAAATGCAGCGTTCCGGACACTATTTACCAGGCTTCCACCTTTATTTTCAGAGGCCAGAGGAGGGACCAAGTCAGACCACTGCAGAGAGATGAGGCAGATTTTGAAACATCCAGAGACAGGCCTAGAGTACCTCTATTTCTGGTTTCTTATCTTCTAAGGAACAGGAGTTCCTTCATGTTTTGTGTTTTGGTTTTGTTTGTTTCTACACTTAAAGGTACCACATCTTCAGTTGAAAAGGCAGTATTGCCAAAGATCTAGAAGGTACTGAAAGCTTGCAGGCTGACGCCATGGTGGGAGCTGCCTGCACAGAGCTGGAATCTCCCGGGTTCACACTTCCCTGCTAGTCTACCGCCTTACTTTCTGCCTTTCATGCTCACCTTTTCAAGATTTACATCAGCTTTCTCCATTACGACAGCTTGCATTTGGGGCTGGAGAGATGGCTTGGAGGTTACACTGGCTGCCCTTCCAGAGGACCTGGGTTCAATTTCCAGCACCCACATGGCAGAACTACTGTTGTAGGTGATCCAACTCCCTCACACATGCAGGCAAAATACAAATGAGCATAAAAAATAAATTATGATAGCTGGCGTTATAAATAGCTTGTGGGAATCAATGCTGTATTTAGAAGTAATAAGATTCATTCTTTTAATAGGAATTAATTGAGGGTACTTTGTGACAGATAGCATTGTAGGAAATACTCAACAGAAATTAGGACAAATCCTAGTTCTGATAGAGCTTGTTCTCCCATGGAAGAGAGACACACAAGCCCCTCATAGCTGGGTGCTCCATGGTTGTTTTCCTGTGCAGTGGAGAGAGATGAGAGTGAGTAGGAAAGGGTGAGTCACTGATGGCTCTCTAACCACCTGCCACTTTAACAGACCTGAAGGAAGTAGGAAGAAGCAAGCTGTGTAGCTTGGTGTAGGCTGCAAGTGGGCAGCAGGTGCAGTAGAAGGGCCCTAAGGTAGGTTCCACTCTGTTGGCTCTGGAATCGGAAGAATACAGCTCAAGAGTTGGGGAAAGCTCTTGATGGCCATTTGCATGAGTGTGGATTTATGGTGGGCCACGGGGAGACCTGAGCTAAAAAGTGCTCCGTGTTATTGGGAAACAAGTCTGACAACAGGCTAAAGGGTGCATTGCTGTGAATGGAAGCTGGGAAACCTCAGGAGAGGTTCTTACTGTGTTCTGTACAGAAGATGAAGGAGACAGGCTGGGAATTCTGGCAAGACTGAAGAGAAGTACAAGGGCATCAGCTGATGGTTAGCAGGAACTAAAGGATTGAGTGTGAAAGGGAGGAGAAGAGACAGAACCAGGAATGCTAGACAGATGTCTCTTCTTTTTTAAGATTTATTTTTAGGGTCATGGGCCTGAGTTCATAGGTGTAGTGATCCTAGTGAAGTCAACATGCTGGTTGCTAGAATCTGGGTTTGTTGCAAAACCTATATGACCCCATGGAGACTCTTCGAGAAATCACATCTCCGTCAACCAGGAGCGAAAGTTGATCGGAGAGTATGGACTACAGAACAAATGTGAGGTGTAGAGGGTCAAATTTACCCTGGCAAAGATCCAATCCGTAAGGCTTCCCAGGAGCCATTGACGCTGGACAAGAAGGATCCTCAGTATCTGTTTGAAGTGACTTGTTCACCTTGGGTTGCTGGATGAGGGCAAGATGAAGCTGGATTACAGCCTGGACCTGAAGATTGAGGATTGCATAGAGAGGCTGCTGCAGACCCAGGTCTTTAAGCAGGACCTGGTCAAATCTATTCACCATGCCCGTGTGCTCATCTGACAATGTCACATCAGGGTAAGCAAGCAGGTGGTGAACGTCACATCCTTCATTGTTCATCTGGACTCCAGAAGCACGTTGACTTCTCCATCCATTCTCCTTATGGTGGTGGCCACCCAGGCTGAGTGAAGAGGAAGAATGCCAAGAAAGGCCAGGGAGGTGCTGGAACTGGTGACGACGAGGAAGAGGATTAATTGATACCTTGTTGCACTGGAGGCTTGTCTAGTTTTCCAGTTGACAAATAAAACAGAATTGATACTTGAAAAATTTTTTATTTATGTGCGTTGACACTTAGCTGAATGTGTGTCTGTGCACCAACTTGTAAGAGGAGGCCAGAAGATGGAGTCTTTAGAGCTAGAGTTCCAGATTGTTATGAGCTGCCATGTGGGTGCTGGAACCAAACTTCAGTCCTCTGCAAGAGCAGCAAGTGCTCCTAGCCACTGAGATATCTCTCTAGCCTCCAGATGCCATTTTTATTAATAGTATAAAGTAAAAACATGCCTCTCTGGAACACAGCAGCAGTAACCAGCAGTGTATAACAAAACTAAGGATACTAGTCAAAGACTTAAACATGTTTAAAATTATTTTAATTTTGCCTTTAAAACAAAATTGCAAATCACAAGATGAAAGATTTTTTAAAATAAAGCTTAAATAAGTGATTGTTGGTTCACACAGACACAGAAGTCAAGCTCACAATAAAAGGTGGGCCTTTGTAGAGAGTCCTGGGAGAACCTTTGAGACACCTGTGAATGGAATATGTTTCTTCCTGATGTGACAGCAAGCAGTGTTCCAGAGGAAAATGATAGTAATGTCAGACTGATAGCTACCCACTGTCCAGAGGCTGAGTGTTAAAGTAAACCATAGAGTAGGGACTGGCAGAGAAGAGAGCAAGTCTATAAACTATGTGGCATGTACACTAAGAAACTGCTGTAAAGGAAAAGGGGACAGAACTCACCAGAGTTTGTGTTCTACTACGGTCAGCAGTCTGTCCCCATCCCTAAGCTGAGCTACTATGTTAACATAATTAATTTTGGTCTGTTGGCCAGTCTGAGCTGCTGCACTGGCATAATTTTCAGACCCTTATCCTTTAGAGATACCCTCAGGAAAAGGCCAATAATCTCAGACTCCTTAATGGGCAGGGAGAACAGGTAGGTCTTCTCCAAGGACTTGATCTTCATGTCCTTAACCAGGCAGCCCAGCTTGGTGACAGGATCCACTCCTTGTCTTTAGCTTTATCTCCACGAGCCCCACTTTCCATCATCCCTGTGTGGAGAGGCTACTTGGGGGACAAGATTGGAAAGCCCCACACTGTGCCATGCAAAGTGACAGGCCACTGTGGCTCTGTGCTGCTGTGTCTCATCCCGGCCCCAAGAGGCACTGGCATTGTCTCTGCTCCTGAGTTCAAGAAGATACTGATGATGGCCGGTATAGACGACTGCTACACTTCAGCCAGGGGCTGCACTGCCACTAGGGGCAACTTTGCCAAGGCCACTATCAATGCCATCTCTAAGACTTACAGCTACCTGACCCTTGACCTCTGGAAAGGGACTGTGTTTGCCATGTCTCCTTATCAGGAATTCACTGATCATCTTGTGAAAACCCACACCAGAATCTCTGTTCAGAGGACCCAGGCTCCAGCTGTGGCTACCACATAAGTTTTTTTATACAAGAAAAATAAATGAATTACCTGTTAAAAAACATAATCTTGATAATATAATTATGTACTATCAGTGCTAGGATGTTAATCTATAAGATATCTAATTCTAGCGATGACTTCAGAGTGATTGTGTTAAGCATCCATGTATTTGGAAATAGGTTGCACGTCAGTTCTTGTGACTTTCACGGAGAGATTATGGCTTGTTTACAGCAATAATGTTCTTATGCTCCAAGCTGCCTTCATATATTGTTTTAAAGCCACAGCTCTGTGCCTCATCCAGTTTCTTACAGGTCTACTTTCAGCTTGCACTGTCCTTTCCAGCTTTGCATTCACTCATGATTCATTGTCATTCTGTTCTGCAAGCCTCTACTAAGACAATTTGCAATATCCTAGCTCAGACTTAGAAGGCACATTGAGAGGAATGAGACATGAAGATGTGCTTGGCTTGTCCTAGCATCCAGCATGGGGGGATTGAGAAGTGTTTATTCTGAAAGTTGGGGGAAGGAAAAGGTGGTTACTCCTCTTTTATCTACTTTTAAAATATGTCATTCTACAAGGCAAGAATGTTACTTCCATGATGCTGTCTTGAGTGAAATGAAGGATCTACATATGATTTAAAGACAATAGTCACAAGAAGTAGAGAGAAAATAATGCTACCAAAGTGAAGAACTACTTAATTTGTAAACGACACGAAAGACAGGGGAGTAGGAAGATAATTTTATTTATACAACCTAGATTCTGGGAAATATTAAGAAAAGAGTTTATCTTCCGAAGAAAGAAATGTGGCCACCTTGTACATATGAAGTTTGGTTTTCTATGAGGGGGAGAGGGAACTGGTAAAAGTTGAAGAGAGTTCATTGCTTTACAGAGAAAGAAAACACACGTGCACACAGTGGTGATGTTTGCTGAAAATCGGAGTTCAGCTGCGTCCCCAATTTCTTAATAAAATCCAAATGACCAAAAATATGATCTGTGTATGTATGCTTATGGAACCAGTTCTCTCCATGACTAAAAATACACTTAAAGACCGTGGCCATGGCCTTTTCTAAGAAAACAAGTCAGAACAAAAGATGCTATGTTTGAGTGTTTGCAGCAGCTAATGTCTTAGTCCATTGTTAGTACTAACAAAATACTGTAGGCCAGATGGCCTGAGCAACCAAAATGTATTTCTTGTGGTTTCTGCAGGCCGGAGGTCTAGGTGCAGATGGAGTGGTAAGTCCCGAGGGCCCATTGGTTAGTTAATAGACTATGTCCTCTTCTTGTGTCCTCATAGGTGGGCCAGGGAGGCTCTCTGGGGTGTGTTTCACGAGGGAACTAATGCCATTCCTAATAGGCCACCCTCATTCCCACCCTACCCTACCTCCCATTGACATCCCAGTAGGACCTTGGGAGTTTGGCACCCAAATGTTCCATCTACAAAAGCAGGAAAAGACAAAAGATCCCATGATGACTGAGGTGTTTGGAGCGGCAGAGTCAGCCTCCTCTGCAACTACTTCTATTCAGTGATTCACTTACGAAAGTGAACAGCAAAGCTCTAAAGAGGTTGGACAAGCCCTACACTAAGCATTTTATTTAATTGACATCTTTATTCTTTGCTAGGATGCCTGGTCAGTTTCCAATCAAGGGTTATTTATTTAATTTTTCTAAAGACAAGGTATCCTTACATAGTTCTGACTGGCCTGGGACTCATTATGTAAACCAGACTAGACGAACAGAGATCTACCCGCCTGTGTCTCCCAAGTGCTGGGATTAAGACTACCCTCAGCCACCAGTTAGATTCTTTAGAGCCTCCTCTGTAATGCTCTGAAACCTCTTCTGCCAACATTAACGATACTCCCTGTGTTCATCAATGTCTCAGTGCAGCTTAGTCATGTTCATAAAAATGCCAGTAATAAGACCAAGTTGGCTTTAGTAGCTACAGAGTAAACAGGGGTGTGTCACCAAGGGATGGAACTGGAATCAATGTGTGTGGTCATTCCGAATTCAGTTTCCTGGGGGCAGATTGAAGCTGGTATTTGCATAGGTATTTGGAATTGGGCCACAGCCCTCTCTCCTCAGATCTATTTATGTCTACTGACCTAGATGGAGGGGAGGACAGGAATGCACCAGAAGTTAGGTTCAGACACGAACAGGCTGGCCATCTTCAGGGCTCTGACAGAGGCCAGGTAAGGTTCACAGGGCTTCTAGCATCACTTGGAAACATGCCAGTACATCGTGTAGTATGTTTCATTATCTAAGTAGTTTCTGAACATTTAAATCCATCCTGACTCAACTGCCAAGGGACAGACATATCAGCACCCTTCAGGCATAGGGTTGATAAAGCTGCCCCCAAACTATGTAGTGCTCCAGAATCTGTGTTAATGAAATGATTTTTATTTTTTATTCCTTTATATTTATTACTTGATGTATGATACCAGAGCCTTAAACATGCTAGGCAAGCACTTTACCACTGAGCTAAATCACCAACGGTACTCACTTTTATACATCAGAAAGGATGAGAGATGATCTTTCTCTCTTTGCTCTCTCTGTCTCTGTCTCTGTCTCTGTCTCTGTCTCTGTCTCTGTCTCTCTCTGTCTCTCTCTCTCTCTCTCTCAGGAGAAATTCACACATAATTTTTTTTGAGACAGAATCTCATTTGGCTCAGACTTGGCCTTGAATTCACTATGTTGAGGAAGGTTACCTTAAACTCCTCATCCTCCTATCTCCACTTCCTGAATACTAGAATAACATAAAATTTTAATTATATAAAGTTATATAAGTTCCCTAGAATTGGCAGTTTCTAAGCAGAGAATGAACTCAAGACCACAATCCAGCCAAGCTTCACAGTCCCTCTTAGGGTTCTATGCTTTCTGGCTACAAAGCTTCTACTTGGCTGGCTTTGTTCAGTCCACATGTTGAAGGTCCCTGTCGGTTGAAAGAATAAATGAAAGGAGACGATAGTACCTAACCATGCCCCCTCTATCCACAACACACAAGGTTTCTTCTAGTTCAGAAGTTCTAGTCTCAGTGTTACTCCATGTCCCCTGCCTCTCTCTGCCCATAAACTCTGCTATTCTCCCACTATTCTTCCTACTGTTTCTAGAAACCCAAGCCAAGACAAGCCTTCGCCCTTACTATATATACCATCTGCAAGAAACATTCTGTCTTCAAATCTCTCACACAGCATTCATGTCTCAGTTTCTTTAAAATTTTTCAAAGTTTAAAATTTTTAAAAACAATTTAATTAAAACAAACTTTCCATGAAATATTTTGATCATATTTCTTTCCCTCCTCCAGCTCCCTCCAGCTCCTTCCCACCTCCCTACCCACCCGGCTTCATGTTCTTTCTCTCTCAAAGAGAAAACAAAAACCATGAAAAGGAAAACAAACAACAAAACAATAAGCCAAAACCACGCCCAAGAAAGGTACACAAACAGGACAGTCTGCTTTGTATAGGCCAAGCTACTCTGGGCATGGCCTCCTGGTGTGTGGCTCCATTGGACAAACCTGACTTTCCCTTTCCTCACATTAACCAAATGCCAAGAGCTCCTCACTAGGTCCACCTCCCTTCCTCCATGCTGGCATTCTGTCTGGATTGAGCTTGTGCAGGTCTTGTGTATGCTATCACAGTCTCATGTGTGTATCAGTCCTCTTTTGTTCCCTGGGGTCATCCACCCATCACCTCCGGCTCTTAGAATCTTTCTGCCTCCTTTTTTTGCATAGATCCCCGAGTCCTGAGGGGAAGGGTTTGATAATTATCACACTTAGGGCTGAGTGCTCCACAGTCTCTCACCATCTGCACATTGTTCTATTGTGAGTCTCTGTGTTAATTACCATTGACTACAAGAACAGGCTTCTCTGATGAGGGTTACGTTCATCTGTGGGTATAGAAAAATGTCTTCAGGGGGCATTTTATTGCTATGTCCTCTAGCTGAATAATAGTAACAAGATTTTCCTTTATGGTCTATCTAGTCTCAGGTTCTTGGACACTTCAACAATGTCAGGTATGGGCCCTATCTTGTGGAGTTGGTCTTAAATCCAACCAAGGCCATGTCTCAGTTTCAAAGTCACCTCCTCTGAGTGTCTCCTAACAGTACTGTCGAACCCTTTAATCCCTTCCCGCCCATCTTCTGATGGAATTCTACCACTAATATTCTGGGTCTGGACCTTGGGCCCATCTGCAGAGATGAAGCCTCCAGTTAGTGCCAAAGGAAGATGCTACCTCATTCCTGGTGAAACCAGAGAGCTTGGGTCAAAGAGACACAGGTCTCCTGGAGTAGCTGTGGGGTCTAGGCTAGGCCTGAAGCAGCCATACACACTGCATGAGGGCATAATGAATGGAGAATATACCAGTTTTGGAAGCTGCCAGACCAAAGGGCTAGATCACCATCCTCTGTAATCACATAGTCCTTCAAAATAAGGAATGCAGAAGGGGTTGACAATGGAAATCCTTGGTGAAGAGATTGGTCAAGGTACCATGGTCTCCTCTATCTTTTTTTAAAAAGTGTGAGAAGTGGCTGAAGTGCAAGGGGTTGCCTAGCGTACTTCTCAAAGGCTATCTTCCAATCACAACTCAGAGCTGCCTCAGCAGTCACATCCCACACCTTACTTTTTACATAGAATGCTGCTCACACTCTACTAGTACCTTGCTTATGGTGTGCTAAGTTCACATTGACTCCCTGATGCCCCTTCTGGGAGTATTTGTAACGGTCATTTGTTGCTAAGTAAGTATTGTCCACTCAGTGGTCAGCTTCATGAGGAGAAATAATATATCAAATAGGCTCATGTTTTAAAAACTACCCTGTACTTAATAAACTATAAATATATAATAAAGGGGTAATAAGTGAATTCTATCGATATGGGCCATATTGTTTAGAAGTAAGTTGTTTCCTTTTTAAAAGGTATTGTCACAGACATAGTAGACACACATACACACATGTATGTATGTATGTATGTATGTATGTATGTATGTATGTATGTGAGTGTGTGTAGATTGTTGTCTTTATTCAGGTGAAGATAGGCACAAGATAAGGTAAGGCCTGTGATTGGGCAGTGAAAAAGTAAGGCAGGGACAGAGTTTTTGTAAAGCAGGAGTAAAAAGAAAGAAAAGAGAACCAAAATGGAGGCAGAGAGGAACGACCCAGATTCGTGTGGCCTTAAATGGCCACAGGTGGTTATGACTATATCTTAAGGGGTGGATTTTTATAGGATAATTTGTCTTATCTCGGTGGGCAATTTATATCATTATCAATTGGTTGTGAGTTTATTGTGTGGATGTTTTGTAGAATGAGAATTTAGGATAGAAATCTGATTACTAAATTACAAGCTTATTGAGTTTTGGTTTTAACAGGCTACTGGGAGTTGTGACTATAACCACAGGGGACGGATGCTGGGAATGTGAGCAGAGTCCGCAGCAAGAAGGTGGCTGCTGCTGGGCTTAGATGGTAGCCAGCAGCGTGGGATGGCATAGGGAGCTTAGCGGGTGAGATGCTTGCTGACTGAGATGAACACACCTGCAGACGCCATGTGGCCCACCGAAGGTGGCTATAGAGCGGGATAGTTATCAGTTTCTTACCTCTCTGTTTTCATTAGTAGGCATGTCAGTAAATGTCCATCATTTCAAATACCGCTTTTCTTCAAAAAAAAAAAAAAAAAAAAAAAAAAAAAAAGGTAGCTGAGCCGCAAGGCCTGTAGCTGAAGTTCCCTTGCTTTAGAGCTGAAGGTCAAGGCACCTCAGCTCTTCCTGGAAGTTGCTTCATGTTTCTGAGCATAGACTCCAGTGCCCTAGGCTGACCAGAGACCTAAGCACTGGCTTTTCTACTCCTGTGTGTGGAATCTGCACCAGGTCTTGGCTGAGATGCAGCCAGGGCTATGGAGCAGGAATGGACGAGTTCTGAGAAGCATCGGCTGTAGGAGGTGGAGGTGGGGTGGGGAGCATCAGAACTTTGCCCAGCAGGCAAGGCAGAGAATCTTTGCATTCTTCCCCTAGACAGAAAAGTCTCCTTTTGACCACATATGTAACTTTCTGTCATACACATATGAGCTACTGGCATGCTGGTTCTCAACTCTTTGAATTCTGCAAGAGTTAACATTTTGCTTCAAAATAAAGGATCATAACACAAAATCAATTTGAAATGCTGCCTCCAGGACAGTTGCAGGGACAGACCTGACCTGGTGGAGTGTGGAGGAAATGAATACAGACAGACAAAAAGCTGGAATCTGGGCTCTCGGATGGAGATGTTTCAGTACCCCAGGAGCTCAGCGCATTTATTATATTCAGAAGTCATTAGTCACACATTTAGTGAATCCCTGTTACATAGCAGGCTCTCTTCTTGATGCTGGGGAATAAAGCAATGACTTAGATATTCCCTCAGCAACACACACATATAAATGAACATGTGTTTTACACAGCATGAAACCCACACGCGTGCCGCAATGGTGAGAAGCCTGGGCTAAGCGTACCTGGACACACGTTTAGGATGGATGCTAAGGGGTCATTCCCAGCTATCCATTGCTCCTCATGCTGAATGGGTGGGATGATGGCAGTGCCTGTTTTAGAAATTATGCTTAAGTACCTATGCCAGGACCCACCGAGGATACTGTGTGGGGTAGTAAGGAGGACACAGAATCACTCACAGGTTACTCCAAGGTGTTCAACTTGAGAACACTAAAATGAAAACTAGAAAAAGCTACAAGGCTACATTTTAGTTGTTGGCTGTGGAATTTTTATACCACCATCACATGAAGAAGAACCTGAAGAAGGCAACAAAATGTCCACTAAGGTTACAGGAGATACTTTTTTTTTAAGTAGTTGGGAGCAGTACATACTGTTAGCATTCTACCTAAGCTCCACCCCCAACTGTTACCTGGCAACAGCCAGGTATGCCTGACACTATAAAAGGGGCTGTTTGCCCCCTCCTTGCCCTCTTGCTCTTGCTCTTCCCCTCTTCCCCTTTGTCACTTCTCTCCCCATTTCCCTCTGCCCCTTCCCTCCACGTGTTCATGGCTGACATTTACTCCTCCTCCTCCTCCTCCTCCTCCTCCTCCTCCTCCTCCTCCTCCTCCTCCTCCTTCTTCTTCTTCTTCTTCTTCTTCTTCTTCTTCTCTCTCTCTCTCTCTCTCTCTCTCTCTCTCTCTCTCTCTCTCTCTCTCTCTCTCTCTCTCTCTCCCTTGTCTCCTCTCATTAAACCTTTCCATGTGGAACTGTGTTGACCTGGTATGGTTTGTCCAGACGCGAGCCGAGATTTCTACCCCAACACACTAACACATACTATGTGCCTTGTATTTGCTTTGTATAAAGTCGCTGTGTTAGGGTGGAGAGATACTCTGATTAGGCTGGAAAACAGAAAGAATTAGAGGTAATGCTGAATCTGGGCATACCCCATAGGATAACAGGGCCTTACTGTGAACAATCTTGTTTATTTTTGTTTTCCTTCCTCATTTAAACATAAGGCATGCTTTCTTCTACTCTATTTTAGAAAACTCATGACACAAAATACGCTATCATGTAGACTTGTCTTTTACTCCAGTCTATATCTCTGGCAGAAACAAAACAAAACAGAAGTAAAAATATTCCTAGTCTGAACTTTAGCATCAATATAATTTCACGGCTTTTCAGGAAAAGAAAAAAAAACCCTGTCTGAATCATTTTGAATACTAAATTTAAAATGCTGTCACATTTGGGATGAATGTTGGAAAGTGGACTCCAGATCCATCTTTAGACAGTAGAGGTGCCTGATGTTTTGCTTGTTTTTACACAGTAACGTTTCTTGTAAAAGACAGCAGAGTTCTCATGGTCTCTGGGGGAGCAGAGCTAATTCTTGATCTGTGGGAGCATGTTTATATTGCAATGATCTTAATTTACCCATAAATAAATTATTCTCCTCCAAGGCCCATATAAATATAGTTTTAATTGCATGCCAACTGTTAGACCCAAAATTAAACAGCTCTGGCCCTACTCTGCCAAGGGGAGGAGGTGTTCTAGAATATCTGAGTTGAGATTTTTGTGGCTTCAGGGACACTTTGGGAGAGGGAAGAGGCAGAGACCTGTTTTAGATGAGTGAACACATTTCTGTTGTGGAAATCTTGTTTCTGGGTCAGACTCCATGTTCAGATGTTTCCCAACAAGCCCAACGGTGATGCCAGCCTTTTTTATCTTTTTTCTTCCTTGAATCTCCATGGTCCTTGCCCAAAGGAAACCACAGAGTGATCGAGAGAATGCCCTCCTGGCTTCTTCCTGCATTCAGTGTTCCTTAATTAGCAGAAACAGACCTGGCTTAGAAAAGACTGTTTGTGCCCTGATGACGAAGTGCCTTCAAATAGTTGCCCTCCAAAGGAAAATGTAGGCCAGTCTTACAAATTAACTTGAGTACCAGGGTATATAGGCCATGTGTGAAATTAGGTTGACCCCAATAGAAGCAAGGTTAGAAGCTAGTCTGGGATTTGAACACCCTCCTCCCCATTGGCACCCCTCCACCATCTCACCCCAAAGCAGCACTTGAGGGCTTGAGGCAGAAGCTTTCTGTTTTCCTGTTGGGAAGGCAGAGGATAAGGGGGCGTGCTTCACTGAGCTGTTCTTGCTACATTGGATGCTCTTTAGAAAGTGGATGTTAAATACAGTTGCTGCCCCTTCTCATTGCTAGCAAGGAAAGTTCACCCTTACCTCCATTGCTCTCTCCACTCACCCACCACCCCCGTCCCTATTTTCCTTCTGTGGGATGGTGAAGGCTGATGTCCCATGGTAGGTTTCTCTTGAGAGAAGCACTCTTTAAGTGCCCTTTTAATCCTCACTTCATATTTTTTAACAATTAAAAAAAGCCAATCTTTTAAAAGAAATATTCAAATAGTCTTGAAGTATTTTGGGTTTTCTTCCTTGCTTACCAGTTAAAGCTGTATGTACTTGGAGCCAGGGGTGTCACGCAATGGTAGAGCTTGTAGTTACGATGTACAAGGCTCTGGGTTTAATCCACAGCACAAAAGCAAACAAAGTACTTACCTGGATAAATTCAGGATGTCAACAGTTACCTGCAATTTTAATTTTGCTGTTATGGTAGTATTCAGTTAATTGAATAATAACGTGACTTCTTTGAGAGCACACAACTTCTCTTTCATATGGTCTCTGTTCACACATACCATGCCTCGAATCTTCTTTTTCCCTGGTAGATCTGTTTTGTTTTCTGAGTATATGTAAGAAATTTGCACAAAGTTAACTAAAGCTCCTTCTTGTGACTTGCCCTGTGTTGCTGTTCCAAAAGGCACGTGACACCTTTTTGCTTCTTGGCCACTTTGATTCCGGACTCCATGGACAGAATTAGGAGAAACAATTATCTCAGAGTTAGAAGAAAGTTGCGTTGGTTATAGCTGGTCTTTGCTACCTTGTGGGTTCTTTTTTTCCCACCCTTTATCACCCACCCCCTAATACTTGATGGGAGAGAAACAAGGGAAAGGGGAGGGAGGAATTAGTACAATCCCTGAATCAAATTTCTTTCCTTTTGTTTTTCTTTCTCTGGCCAAGGCTACTTGGCTACTCACAAACTGCAACCAACACCCACTGGCATTCTTCTTGGGATCCTCACATTTATTTACCCTCTGAAGAAAAGTTTCCAGGATTCTAAACGTCATACAAACGCAGAAACTATCTTCAGCTGGCTAAACCATACGGCGGCTAGAGCACAAGGCAAACCCCAGTCAGCTGCTGTGGACAGTCCTAGGCAGCCCCCATATCCCTACACCTGGGATTAAAACAAAAGCACGTCCTTGTAATATGTCTGTGTTTTTTTGTTTTCTTTTAAGAAACTGAAATCTCAGAATTCTCACTACACAGAATGTTCCTTCTGTGGTTCTGCACAGAAGGAATGAACTAGAATTCTGAGAAACAAATCGAGTTCTTGACCTGATCAAGACTTCAGTTCTTTGATTTCCCAGTGATTTCTTTAAAACCATCCTATCTGCTCAAAACTGTGCTCCTAGGAGTGGATTGCACAGAGTTCTTAGTCGCCATGCTTCTGCAGCGCTGGTCAGCCATGCAGCGCTTTAGTGTTGCAGCTATGGGTTTATCAACTAAACGCATTTCTCTCTTTCTTGCTGGGTAGAGAACACGTGCATATGTAGCTCTTTTGTAGTTTCTTGGGGCACCTCTAGTGCTTGTTTTCCTTGAGTTCACACATGCTTGTTCAGGAGGAAGTGCAGCAGAGAAAGTTGTCAAAAGTGACCCTCCATTCTCAGTGCCCTAACTAGCAGTCCCTGCCAGCTCTTTGATTGGTTTATGCGTATAATCCTTCCTCGATTCTTTAAACACATGCATGCATGGACGCGTGTATAATTCCTCCTTAAATGACGTCTGGTTCTTCACAATGTTCATCTGCTTGCTTATCCCATTTAACAGTGCAGATGGTCATTACTACAGGTCATTAGGCTGCTTCTTCTAAGTGTGGTTTTCTTCCTCTGCTTGTTGCACGTGTATGCAAATTTTCATTTCGATGTGTTTTCATTATCGCATATTAATTGTGCATAAGGGAAAATATTTTCATACCTGTAAATAATGAACATTGATCATATTTGCCCCTCACTTACCCTCTCTTATTCTCCTTGTTCTCCTCAACACCCATCTGATCCCTAACTTCTCAAACAGCTCCTCTTCTTGTTTTTTGTTTTGTTTTTAGGATCCAGTTTCATTAGGGAATCTTAGAGGATCAGAGGTGAAGGCCTGCTTACAAACCCTACCAGTGGTAACGATACTGAAGAAAGTACCTCCCCTTGTCAAAAACCACTGACAGGGTAGAAATCCTTAGAGAGGTATAAGAAATATATAGATATAGATATTTTTCAGTACTTGACTTTTTTAATGAATAGATAACAGTACAGAACAAAACAAGAAACAAAATCAGAATATCAAGATCACTGGCTCTTCACTGAATAAAGGGCTGAATGATTCTACCTGCCAACACCAAAACTTCCTAGGTTGAAGTTCCCGATCCCTGGCAAGACTGTATTTGGAAATAGGACTAATATGGAAAGAATTCGTATAAAATGATGC
Organism: Rattus norvegicus; assembly: GCF_021556685.1. Classification (NCBI taxonomy): domain Eukaryota; kingdom Metazoa; phylum Chordata; class Mammalia; order Rodentia; family Muridae; genus Rattus; species Rattus norvegicus. Next base: position 41,194,835 of record NC_141551.1, on the reverse strand, counting down.
CACAGGATGGGTCCAGATCCCTTCAGGTTAGTTTCCTTTAAGATGAGACACAGAAGTACTTCTTCAATTACTATGCTTATGCATCAAGTAAAGACTGAGTCTGTAACTCAACAGAACCCCAGTCAGCTGAGGTGTTGACTTTTGATTACATAGTCTCCAGAACATTGAGAAAGGGAATTTTTGTTGTTTAAGCTACCCAGTCTCTGGGATTTCATTACAGCAACGGATCAGATTAAGACACAGTAAATTCTGTGTTCCAAATTCCTTGCCTGTTGGTTCCTTTCCTGCTTTGGAACTTAGACACACAAAACAAATCCCATTCCCCATGGGCCACGTAAGAATGTGTAAAGAAAAACCCTCACATGTTTGTTGCTGTTTTCTGATAGAAATGTGAAGCACTCTTAAGAGATTATTAACAGTGGTTAATTTCTGGGAAAAACAGGGATCAAAGGGAATAAGGCAAGGAGTGTCAGAATGGGAAAGTTCTGGACAGAAAACCAAGGAAAAGCTTGGGCAACAAGAGACAAATCATAGTCCAGATCATAAGAGACAGGAAGTGTCTTATGGTCTTGGCAATACAGGTTGGGTTCGGGCCTTCAGAACCTCGTGTTTGGAGCCTGTCACCCCTGGAGGGAATTATGGGGGCATTCATGTTACTGAAAGGATATGTGGCTCCCAGTGGATGGACCATGACTTGTTCCCAGGTTTTTTGTTGTGGGTCTAGTACTGAGTGACCATTGCAGAGCAAGAAGCAGAAGAGAGCTACTGTGTCTGTGTGATAAAAACAGGAAGCTGTCAACAGTCATTGGCCTTGACTCACAGCTTACCCACAGTCTCTGAAGTAGCTTGTTTATTCTTCATAACTTAATGAGCTATGGCTCCATCTTTCAGGTGAGAAAACTAATGTGCAAGGGTGGTTTATTAACTTCTGCAAGATGATGTAACTTCTGTGTAAGAGCAGGGATCTCCTTTGTTTCCACAGCAGTCCTTGTGTCTTTCCTTGCTCTCATGTGATGGAAAAGAAAGGCTCTGCTGAGGCAGCGCCCAGAGACCTGTGTGTGGACCATTGGTAGTGCCAATTGAACAGCTTCCTTGCTTGTTGCTGAGTCAGCGTTACCAGGCATAGCTCGTACTTACTCTGAACATTTGCTCTGTGGCTTGGTTTTGTTTTCAGGCACACTTTAGGTGGCCTTCTACTCCGTGGAAATGAAGACTGAGAGGAAATCATCCAGAGAGCTCACACTGACCGATATGGGCAGAGCCACAAAGTTTGAGTCATCAATTTGATGCTTTGTGATTCTATGGGTTCTTTGAAATTTTTATTATCACATTTACTTATTTCATGTGTGTGTGTGTGTGTGTGTGTGTGTGTGTGTGTGTGTGTGTACGTGCACATATATGGAACCAGAAGACAACCTCTAGCAGTCACTTCTCTCTGCCATGTGGGTTCCAGGGATTGGATCCAGGTTGTCCAGCCTGACAACAAGCCCCTTCACCACTGAGCCATGTCACCAACTCCATAGGTTCTTCTCTTACGAACACCATTATATTAGTTATTTTTCTTATTGCTGTTACAAAAGATTTGCAAGAGCAACTTAAGGGAAAATGGGTTCATTTTGACTCATAGTTGAAGGTCCAGTCCATCGTCCAGGGGAAGGCAAGATTATGGGAGTGTCGAGTGAATGGTCACACCTCATCGGCAGTCAGGAAATAGAGAGTGATGCATGCTGGTCCTTCACTCTTCCCTCTTCCATCTGAGATTGAAGCCTACAAAATGGTGCCACCCACAAAAGAGGATGGCTTCTACCTCGGTCAACTACCTCAGAAATGTTGCTAGGTGATTCTAAATTCTATCAAGTAGGAAATTAAGATTAATCTTCACAAGGTCAACCTGACACCCCCAAACACCACCTTTAAGTCACTACCAGTTCCTGGCACTGTAAACTCATAGCCATTTCATACTGCAAAGTCCATTCAGTCCCACTGCAAAGTCTTAATGGTTTCAACACTTCACAAGTCCAGAGTCTTCCCAGATTCAAGGCAGTATCTTAAATGTGAGCCCCCTAAACTGAAAATCAAGTTAAATACCTTCAATATATAATAGCACAGAGTAAATTCTGTATCCCAAAGTGGAAGAATTGGAGTACAGCAAGGAAAAAATCATACAAAACCCTAAACCTGACAGCTCCACATCTGGCATTTGGAGCTTGTAAGGCAACATCTGACTGCAATGGCCTTGGGCAACCAACCCCTCCAGCTATCCCACCTACTGCCTAAGTGACCTCTCTCTCAGGGTGATGCCATGGTGTCTGCAGCTTTCCTTAGTAGATGCTCCATGGTGTTGGCAACTCCAACATCCTGGGGTCTTGATTGCAATTTTGACTTTATTTTCTCAGTTTTATGCAATGGCTTTTCAAGACCTCTTTGCAGGGACCCTGTTACATGTTGACTGGCTCAACAGTTTTCTAGCACCTTGGTGCAAACCTCCATGAGCTCCCTGCCCTACAGACACACACACACACACACACACACACACACACACACACACACACGCATGCACACACATGTGCCTGTAAAACAACTGTAATGTGAATAGTGCTGCCAGACTCTGCTGTCAGCTCAACACGTCTGCTCCCATTCTGTTGTAGCTGCAGTGCATTAAAGCATGCTGATTTCTGTCCATCTTTTCCATTGTACCAGTCCAGAGAGCTTTTGTGTAGTGATGCTAACCTCTTTTAACAATTCTAACTGCTTTCTCGCCTGCCTTTGTCTTCCTCTTTAAAATTGTTTCTTCCCTCACCAAATGGCATATTTTCATCTTTCTCCTCTGCCTTTTGCTCCTTCTCACTATAGAGGTGGATGAGAGTAGTGAGCAGTAACCATGCTACAACCTGAATGCTATTCTGTTGGCATTCCCTGCAACAAAGTAGCCCTGTACTCTTGTATTCAGCCTCCTGCCAGTACTCAGGACATGAGAAGAATGTAGCTGACTCTGTCAGAATACTACACAAATAGACAGTTCCTCAAAGTTACTCAATCCCTTGTGAAATTGCATGAGTGGAAGTTCACCTTTCTCTCACCATTCCGGTCTTCCAGATTTCTACCCACCTGATGATGCAGTGTTGTTTACAAACATTCTAGAGTTTCTTTAGCTTTCACTGTCAAACTTTGCCATAATTCTCTCACAAATAAATCCCAAAGTCCAACAAACCACATGAATGGGTCTATCATAGCAACAGACCCAGTCCTTGGTACCAATGTCTCATATTAGTGACATTTATTAGTGTTGGGACAGAATGCCTGACAGGAGCAACTTAGGGCTAATGCTTTGAAAGTACAATCTGTCATGGAAGAAAGCATGGTGGCCAGGAGTTGAGGTGGCTGGCCATACTGTGGATAGCCATTAAATAGAGATGAATGCTGGGCTCAGCAGGGACACCAGCCCATGGAATAGATACTCCCTACTCCTGTGTGAGTTTTTCTAACTCAGTCATGCCTCCCTGGAAATGCTCTCATAGACAGGTCCAGATGTTTGTTTTCTCTGTGATTCTAAATCTTGTTGACAGCCAAGATGAGCATCACATCCTCTGGCTGCTTTGCTTTCTCCTCTCTCTGCCTTTCCTCTCATAGTCTATCTTCTCTTGGGTCTCTCTTCTCTATGAGCCCACAGTTCACACTGTCATTCATAATGTAGCTCATGGTGGACCACTTTCAAAACACACAATGACAACACAGCGCATACATCTGTATTGCTAAGAGAACCATGACTTTGTCTGTTCTGAGGCAAGCGAGGAGCTTAGCTCTCAGTGTGTGCAACTCCTATCTAATGAGAGATGAAGAAACGGCTGGCGCAGGAGAGAGCCCAGAAAAGTTTTCCTTTGTCTTAAAAAAGGATAGCACTTGCTTTGGCAACACATATACTAATTGGGTTGATGCAGAGATTAGCATAGTCCCTGTACAAGGGTAACACAAATATTCATGAAGCAGTCCTTTTGTAAAAAGGGGTGATCACTTCCATCTTGTCTCTCATGAGTGGTGACTGTAAGGTAGGTCATCTGGATGTGACCATCTTGCTCCATGGGGGAACAACCCAACTTGTGAAACAGCCACAGGCTGAATGTGAAGACAGAAAAGAGGATAGATCCTTTATAACTTTTGTTGTTGTGGTTGTTACCATTATTGTTGTTGTTTTGTTTTATTTATTCATTTGTTTGGTTTTGAGACAGGTTCTCTCTATGTAGTTCTGGTTGGACTGGAAATTTCTATGTAAACCAGGTTGGCCCTGAACTCACAGAGGTCCACTTGCCTCAGATTCCCAAGTTCTGGGGTTAATCTCGTGCTCCACGGTGCCCAACTCGATGGTGACGATTTTGCAATAACACATTACCTACTCCGAAGGCTCTTGGCTTATGGGTTCTCGTCACAAGAAAAGTAGTATCTTCTCCTCTTGTGTCAGTCATTTCTGTTTGACCCACATGCCATACAGACAGCTGCAGTATAACTAATCCAATTAGAACTGTTGGTATGCCATCATATCATTAATACCTGTTGACGTTCACTCTTGCCAGCTATTGTTGAGCTTGTCTGTGCATTCCCTAACTCAGTCCTCACTACACCCTGTAAGCCAGGTGCTTTTCCTTTTATCAGTTCTGTTTTAGACACAATGGAATTGTGGCTCAATGGGGTTGATCTGTTGAAGGACTCACACTGGAATGTCACCGAACAGCGTCTGAAGCCCCAGGCACTTAACTATATGTTTTACTAATTCTTACAACACAACAAAAGCTTTGTTATCCTTGTTCTATTGATGAGGAAATGGCAGTTAAAAGAGAATAAGTTCTGTCCAGCAATTGGTCAACGGAAGGCACAAAGCAAGGTCCTTCTGGCTCGAGGCCAGTGGGTCTAGGCTCTTCCCAGACTGCACCTGCTTGCTCTCAGTCTTTTCTTTAGCTCTTCCTTCTCCACCCTTATCTGTTCTGTGCCTCTTCTCAGGCTTCATTCTCTTCTCAGTGACCATTGTTTCTCACCTCTACTTATAAGTTCCAGTAGCATTTAGAATAGGGAATTGTATTAGATATGCCAGCTTGCCACAAGCTAGAGTCATCAGAGAGGAAGAAGCCTCAATTGAGAAAACGCCTTTATAATCTCAGGCTGCAGGTAAACCAGTAGAACATTTTCTTAATTAATGATTGTAGGGGGAGGGCTCAGTCCTTAGTGGGTGGGGCCACCCTTGCAGTGATGGACCTGGGTTCTATAAGAGGGCAGCCTAAGCAAGTCATGAGGAGCAATTCAGTAAGCAGTACCCTTCTGTGACTTCTGCATAGGCTCCTGCCTCTCGGTTCCTACCCTGTTTGAGTTCCTATCCTGATTTCCTTCATTGATGAACACTGATGTAGCCAAATAAACCCTTTTCTTCCCACGTTGTTTTGGTCATGGTGTTTTGTCACAGTGTTAGTAACCCTAACTAAGACAGGTATCCTGCCCCAGTCCTTGCCTTTTGGCAGTCCTAAACCACTGATGAAAAGATGCAGACTTGAGATCCATGGCAATGATCAAACAGGGAAAATCATTCCACTCCTTCCCAGCTTGCTTCAGTCTATTTTGCCAGGGCACGGAGAAGAATGCTTTCCTGCACGGAGCTCATGGGCTGATCCAGCTCAAATTCTGCTCCTGTGTATAAATCAGATTGGGCAGGGGAGGCAGAGAAGAGTTGGAGGAAGCTTGTACTATATTTAGGCCAAGACAGAATGAATACTGACAATATTTGTTTTGTTAGGTTTTTACATCTCATTTTATGTGTTTGGGTGTGTTGCTTGCATGCATGCTTGTGTATAACACAAGTGCCTGAAGTGCACATAGTTCAGGAGAGATTGAGTTCCCTGTAATTGGAGTTAAAGAGCGCTGAGAGTCACCATATGTGTGCTGGGAATTGAATGTTGGCCGTCTGTATGTTAACTGCTAAGCCATCTTTCCAGACCATCTTTTTGTATTGTCTACAAATCAGAACACTACAGGGAAAGGAGAACGGAAAGACAGTGTTGCTAACTTCATTGGTAGGGAGTAAGTCTAGTTCAGGGGTTCTCAGCCTTCCCAATGCTATGACCCTTCAATACAGGTCCTCATGTTAGGGTGGCCCCAACCATAAAATCATTCTTGTTGCTACTTCACAAGTGTAAATTTGCTACTGTTATGAATTGTAAACACCTGTTTTCTGATGGTCCTAGATGGCCTCTGTGAAAGTGTCATTCAGCTCCCAGAGGGGTCGAGACCCACAGGTTGAGAAATATACTGCTGTAATGTTTGAAATTCCTTGATGCTTGCTAGGTATGATGTGTTTGAAGCCTCACCCCTCCCTCTTCCTTATGAGTCCCCTTTCCTTTTTTCATGCAGATCTGAGTTGCCACCTTTCTTTTCCAGAGTTCAGTCTAAATCCTGCACAGTCCTTGAGCCACAGTACAGTCCTATATATTTTGAAGCCTTTTGAAATCCACCAGCTCAGATAAGGCCCTTTCCTCTAAAGTCAGTTAGCCATTTAGGAGCTATGATGACTCAACACCAACATGCATAATTCTCAAAGTTTCATCCACCCCTCTCCCAATCCCATCGGGCTTATGGCCCATTGACAGGACTGATCTTTGTAGTCATTGGTTCTTGGGTGGAGGACAGCTAATGTTTCGTCTGATCTTCATTCTTTCTTGCCCTGGAGACATTTCTTTAAATCTTCCTTTCAGTACCTGAAGAAGGGATTCTGACTAAACCTGGCCAATTATTGAATTTCATCGCTCAAGTCATGTGATTTGTTGAAAGAGAATTTATTCATTATTTTTCTCCATCTTTATTAACTTGGGTATTTCTAATTTACATTTCAATTGTTATTCTCTTTCCCGGTTTCCAGACCAGTATCCCCCTCCCCCTCCCCTTCTACATTGGTGTTCCCCTCCCCAACCTCCCCCTATTACTAACCTCCCCACAAAAATCACGTTCACTGGGGGTTCAGTCTTGGCAGGACCAAGGGCTTCCCCTTCCACTGGTGCTCTTACTAGGCTACTCATTGCTACCTATGAGGTTGGAGCCCAGGGTCAGTCCATGTATAGTCTTTGGGTAGTGGCTTAGTCCCTGGAAGCTCTGGTTGGTTGGCATTGTTGTTCATATGGGGTCTCGAACCCCTTCAAGCTCTTTCAGTCCTTTCTCTGGTTCCTTTAATGGGGGTCCTGTTCTCAGTTCAGTGGTTTACTGCTGGCATTCGCCTATGTATTTGCTGTATTCTGGCTATGTCTATCAGGAGAGATCTACATCCGGTTCCTGTCAGCCTGCACTTCTTTGCTTCATACATCTTATCTAGTTTGGTGGCTGTATATGTATGGGCCACATGTGGGGCAGGCTCTGAATGGGAGTTCCTTTTGCCTCTGTTCTAAACTTTGCCTCCCTATTCCCTCCCAAGGGTATTCTTGTTCCCCTTTTAAAGAAGGAGTGACGCATTGGCATTTAGGTCATCCTTCTTGAGTTTCATGTGTTCTGTGCATCTAGGGTAATTTGAGCATTTGGGAAAATATCCACTTATCAATGAGTGCATACCATATGTGCTTTTCTGTGATTGGGTTACCTCACTCAGGATGATATTTTCCAGTTCCATCCATTTGCCTATGAATTTCATAAAGTCATTGTTTTTGATAGCTGAGTAATATTCCATTGTGTAGATGTACCACATTTTCTGTATCCATTCCTCTGTTGAAGGGCATCTGGGTTCTTTCCAGCTTCTAGCTATTATAAATAAGGCTGTTATGAACATAGTGGAGCATGTGTCTCTGTTATATGTTGGGGCATCTTTTGGGTATATGCCCAAGAGAGGTATAGCTGGGTCCTCAGGTAGTCCAATGTCCAATTTTCTGAGGAACCTCCAGACTGATTCCTAGAATGGTTGTACCAGTCTGCAATCCCACCAACAATGGAGGAGTGTTCCTCTTTCTCCGCATCCTCGCCAGCATTTGCTGTCACCTGAGTTTTTGATCTTAGCCATTCTCACTGGTGTGAGGTGAAATCTCAGGGTTGTTTGATTTGCGTTTCCTTTATGACTAAAGATGTTGAACATTTCTTTAGGTGTTTCTCAGCCATTCAGCATTCTTCAGCTGTGAATTCTTTGTTTAGCTCTGAACCCCATTTTTTAATAGGGTTATTTGTCTCCCTGCAGTCTAACTTCCTGAGTTCTTTGTATATTTTGGATATAAGCCCTCTATCAGTTGTAGGATTGGTAAAGATATTTTCCCAATCCGTTGGTTGCTGTTTTGTCCTAACAACAGTGTCCTTTGCCTTACAGAAGCTTTGCAGTTTTATGAGATCCCATTTGTCGATTCTTGATCTTAGAGCATAAGCCATTGGTGTTTTTTTCAGAAAATTTTCTCCAGTGCCCATGTGTTCAAGATTCTTCCCCACTTTTTCTTCTATTAGTTTGAGTGTATCTGGTTTGATGTGGAGGTCCTTGATCTCCACATTCTGCATTCTTCTACATGCTGACCTCCAGGTGATCCAGCACCATTTGCTGAAAATGCTATCTTTTTTCCATTGGATGGTTTTGGCTCCTTTGTCAAAAATCAAGTGACCATAGTGTCTGGGTCTTCAATTTTATTCCACTGGTCTATCTGTCTGTCTCTGTACCACTACCATGCAGTTTTTATCACTATTGCTCTGTAATACTGCTTGAGTTCAGGGATAGTGATTCCCCCAGAAGTCTTTTTATTGTTGAGGATATTTTTAGCTATCCTGGGTTTTTTGTTATTCTAGATGAATTTGCAAATTGTTCTTTCTAACTCTCTGAAGAATTGGGTTGGAATTTTGATGGGGATTGCATAGAATCTGTAGATTGCTTTTTGTAAAATGGCCATTTTTACTATATTAATCCTGCCAATATATGAGCATGGGAGATCTTTCCATCTTCTGAGGTCTTCTTCAATTTCTTTCTTCAGAAACTTGGAGTTCTTATCATACAAATATTTCACTTGCTTGGTTAAAGTCATACGGAGGTATTTTATATTCTTTGGGACTATTATGAAGGTGTCATTTCCCTAATTTCTTTCTCTGCTTGTTTCTCTTTTGTGTAGAGGAAGGCTACTGATTTGTTTGAGTTAATTTTATACCCAGTCACTTTGCTGGAGTTGTTTATCAGCTTTAGTAGTTCTCTGGTGGAACTTTTGGGATCACTTAAGTATACAATCATATCATCTGCAAATAGTGATATTTTGACTACTTCCTTTCCTATCTGTATCCCTTTGATCTCCTTTTGTTGTCTGATTGCTCTGGCTAGGACTTAGAGAACTATATTGAATAAGTAGGGAGAGAGTGGGCAGCCGTGTCTAGTCCCTGATTTTAGTGGGATTGCTTTAAGTTTCTCTCCAGTTAGTTTAATATTAGCTACTGGTTTGCTGTATATGGCTTTTACTATGTTTAGCTATGGTCTTGAATTCCTGTTTTTTTCCAGGACTTTTATCATGAAGGGGTGTTGAATTTTGTCAAATGCTTTCTTAGCATCTAATGACACGATCATGTGGTTTTTATCTTTCAGTTTGTTTATAGTGGATTACGTCGATGGTTTTCTGTCTATTAAACCATCCCTGCATGCATGGGATGAAGCCTAGTTGATCATGATGGATGATTGTTTTGATGTGCTCTTGGATTCAGTTTGTGAGAATTTTATTGAGTATTTTTGCGTCGATATTCATAAGGGAAATTGGTCTGAAATTCTCTTTCTTTGTTGGGTCTTTTGCGGTTTAGGTATAAGAGTAATTGTGTGGCTTCATAGAAGGAATTTGGTAGGGCTCCATTTGTTTCAATTTCGTGGAATAGTTTGGATAGTATTAATATGAGGTCTTCTATGAAGGTCTGATAGAATTCTGCACTGAACCCATCTGGACCTGGGCTCTTTTTGGTTGGCAGACTTTTAATGACTGCTTCTATTTCTTTAGGCATTATGGGGTTGTTTAAATGGTGTATTTGTTCCTGATTTACCTTTGGTACTTGGTATCTGTCTAGGAAATTGTCCATTTCCTCCTGATTTTCAAGTTTTGTAGAATATAGGCTTTTGTAGTAGGATCTGATGATTTTTTAATTTCCTCTGTTTCTGTAGTTATATCTCCCATTTCATTTCTGATTTTGTTAATTTGGACACACTGTCTGTGTCCTCTGGTTAGTCTGGCTAAGGGTTTATCTATCTTGTTGATTTTCTCAAAGAACCAGGTTTTGGTTCTGTTGATTCTTGTATAGTCCTTTTTGTTTCTACTTGGTTGATTTCAGCTCTGAGTTTGATTATTTCCTGCCTTCTACTCCTCCTGGGTGTCTTTGCTTCTTTTTGTTCTAGAGCTTTTAGGTGTGCTGTCAAGCTGCTGATATATGCTCTCTCCTGTTTCTTTCTGCAGGCACTCAGAGCTATGAGTTTTCCTCTTAGCACAGCTTTCATTGTGTCCCATAAGTTTGGGTATGTTATACCTTCATTTTCATTAAATCCTAAGAAGTCTTTAATTTCTCTCTTTATTTCTTCCTTGAACAGGTTATCATTGAGTAGAGCATTATTCAACTTCCATGTACATGTGGGCATTCATTCCTTACTGTTATTGAAGACCAGCTTTAGCCCGTGGTGGTCTGATAGGACGCATGGGATTATTTCTATCTTTCTGTATCTGTTGAGGCCTGTTTTATGACCAATTATATGGTCAGTTTTGGAGAAAGTACCTTGAGGTGGTGAGAAGAAGGTATATCCTTTTGTTTTAGGATAGAATATTCTATAAATATCTGTTAAATCCATTTGGTTCCTGACTTCTCTTCGTCTGTCTATGTCTCTGTTTAATTTCTGTTTCCATGATCTGTCCATTGATGAGAGTGGGGTTTTGAAATGTCCTACTATTATTGTGTGAGGTGCAATGTGTGCTTTGAGCTTTAGTAAAGTTTCTTTTATGTATGTAGGTGCCCTTGTATTTGGAGCATAGATATTTAGGATTTAGAGTTCATCTTGGTGGATTTTTCCTGCGATGAATATGAAGTGCCCTTCCTTATCTTTTTTGGTGACTTTTGGTTGAAAATCGATTTTATTCAATATTAGAATGGCTACTTCAGCTTGCTTCCTCAGACCGTTTGCTTGGAAAGTTGTTTTCCAGCCTTTTACTCTGAGGTAATAATGTCTTTGTCTCTGAGGTGTGTTTCCTATAGGCAGCACAATCTTGGGTCCTCATCCCGTATCCAGTTTGTTGATCTGTGTCTTTTTATTGGGGAATTGAATCCATTGATATTGAGAGATATTATGGAATAGTGGTTGTTGCTTCTTGTTATATTCGTGTTTGGATGTGAGATTATGTTTGTGCTTGTCTTCTCTTTGTTTTGTTGCAAAATGATTAATTTCTTGCTTTTTCTAGGTTGTAGCTTGCCTCCTTGTGTTGGGCTTTACCCTTTATTATCCTTTGTAGGGCTGGATTTGTAGAAAGTTATTGTGTAAATATGGTTTTGTCATGGAGTATCTTGGTTTCTCCATCTATGTTAATTGAGTTTTGATGGATATAGTAACCTGGGCTGGCATTTGTGTTCCCTTAGGGTCTGCATGTCATCTGTCCAGGATCTTCTGGCTTTCATAGTCTCTAGTGAGAAGACTGGTGTAATTCTGATAGGTCTGCCTTTATATGTTACTTGACCTTTTTCCCTTACTGCTTTCAATATTCCTTCTTTGTTTTGTGCATTTGGTGTTTTGACTATTATGTGACAGGAGGAGTTTCTTTTCTGGTCCAATCTATTTGGAGTTCTATAGGCTTCTTGTACATTTATGGACATCTCTTTCTTTAGGTTAGGGAAGTTTTCTTCTATGATTTTGTTGAAGATATTTACTGGTCCTTTGAGCTGGGAGTCTTCATACTTTTCTATACCTATTATCCTTAGGTTTGATCTTCTCATTGTCTCCTGGATTTCCTGTATGTTTTGGACCAGTAGCTTTTTCCGTTTTCCATTATCTTTGACCGTTGTGTCGATGATTTCTATGGAGTCTTCTGCTCTTGAGATTCTCTCTTCTATCTCTTGCATTCTGTTGGTGATTCTTGTATCTACGGCTCCTTGTCTCTTCCTTTGGTTTTCTATATCCCGGATTGTCTCCCTTTGTGCTTTCTTTATTGCTTCTATTTCCATTTTCAATTCCTTTACCTGTTTTATTGTGTTTTCCTGTAGTTCTTTCAAGGATTTTTGTATTTCCTCTCTATAGGTTTCTATATGCTCTATAGGCTTGTTTATTTGTGTTTTCCTGCATTTCTCTAAGGGAGTTCTTTATGTCTTTCTTGAAGTCCTCCATCATCATGGTCAAATGTGATTTTAAATCCAGATCTTGATTTTCTGTTGTGTTTGCATATTCAGTATTTGCTTTGGTGGGAGAATTGGGCTCCAATGATGCCATGTAGTCTTGGTTTCTGTTGCTTGGGTTCCTGCACTTGCCTCTTGCCATCACATTGTCTCTGGTGTTACCGTGTTCTGCTATTTCTGACAGTGGTTAGACTCTCCTATAGGCTTGTATGTCAGGAGTGCTGTAGACCTGTTTTCCTGTTTTCTTTCAGCCAGTTATGGGAACAGAGTGTTCTCCTTTCAGGTGTGTAGTAGTTCCTGTCTACTGGTCTTCAGGTGTTCCTGTGGGTGTGTTTCCTGAGTCCATCTGCCAGGTCACTTGGAGCAGAAAAGTTGGTCTTATCTCTGGTCTCAAGCCTGGAGTCGCTTCTCACGGGTGTCAGCTCTCCGTGAGGGCAGTAACCAGAAGGGCCTACCCCACCTTCGCTCGGGATCCTGTGCACAGAGGGCCCAGATGGCGCTAGGCATTTTCCTCTAGGGTCAGAAATGTGGGCAGAGAGTAGTCTCCTCTGGCTTCCCAGGCATGTCTGCCCCTCTGAACGTCTAGCTCTCTCTCCCACGAGATTTGGGTGCAGGGAGCTGTTTGACCAGGTCCCTTCAGATCAGGGCAGTGTCTGGACCATAGCGTTGAGTCAAGAGAACTTATTCTTAGGGTATAACATAAGTAAGTACCAACATGAATCACCATGAGACTGAATGATAGGGACTTCAAAAGAAGAAAAGAAGAAACCCAATGGGAAAGGAAAGGAAGGGAAAGGAAGAAAGGTAGATTTCTTTTGCAAAAGCCATGATCTTATCTGTAGGAAACACTAAATACACCACCAAAACACAAACTTAAACTCAGCAAAACTCAGTAACAATTAGATAAGATCATTATTAAAACACAAGAGTCTGTGTGTTGCCAGGCAGTGGTGGTACACACCTTTAGATCCCAGCACTTGGGAGTTAGAGGCCAAACTGGTCTACAGAGTGAGTTCCAGGCTAGCCAGAGCTACATAGTGAATCCCTGTTTGGGGGAATAAACAAAAAAGTCAGTATTCTTTTATGAACCAATACAGAATTCTTCACAAAAGGAACAAATGAAATATAAAAACCAATGCCATTTTAGTACCATTAGAAAAAGAAACAAAAGCCAGAACAAAACAATGAAACCCTTATGATTGAGTACAACCAAGGATACAAACGACCTGTACGCCTGCACTATAAAGCTTTGGTGAAATGGTAAGTGGACAGATACAACCCATTTGTGGATCAAAACAGTTAATATTATTGCATGTGCTTACACAACTCAAAGCAACCTAGATAGCTAGTGCAATCCACAGGACATTTTAGTGCTATTTTCCACAGAAATAAGAAATGATCCTAAAATTCACATATAACCTCAAAGACCCTAATATCCAAGACAAACATGAGCAAAAAGAAGAGAATGAAGGTACCACACTGCCTAATTGAAAGCTCCTACAAAGGTATGCAAGCAAAGCATCATGGGGCCAGCATAAAACCAGACACACAGCCAATGGAGCAGAAGAGAGAGCCTGGAAATAAATGTGTGAATATACTCTCAGATGACCTGTAACAAAAATGTCAAAATGTCAGGGACACACAGGAAAGAAAGGATGGTCACCAGGAGGCTGGAGAGTTGCCTTAGCAGTTAGGAACATGCATTGTTCTTGCAGAAGACATGAGGAGTTCAGTTCCCAGCAGTCACAGTTCCCAGCGGTTCACAGAAGTCTGTAACTTCAATTTCTGAGGAATCAGACACCCCTGGCCTTCTGCACAGTCACTGCACCCATGTGCATACAACCTCACACAGACACAATCATACACAGAATTCGATTAAAAAGTGGAGAAATGGCAGTCTCCTTATAAAGGACATTGGGAAAGTAAGCTATTCACAGGCATAGGAGTGAATCTAGATATCCATCTCTTGTGCAAAAGCCAACTTGAATGGATTAAGCGTGTTTCTAAAACGTGAGGCCTGAAGTTGTTAAACTCTGAAAATACAGGGGAAGTTCTCTTGGCAATAATTGGCCTGGACAGAGTTTTATTGGCAAGATTTAAAATCAAGGGCAGAAAGAGTAGACATATGTAAGTGGGACTACATTTAATTGAAAATCTAAAGTCATTACAAGCTGCGGATAGTGGTACACACCTGTAAGGGTCATGAGTTCAAGGCTAACCTGGGTTACATAACAAGAGTCTGTCTTAACAAAAATGTTTTAGAAATCACAAAATGATAAGCGAGGTGATGAGTTGATAACCCGATTTAATAACTTTAGTTATTATTGATGTATATACGTACATCAAAACATTGTGTGCTGTAACATACACTTTTATTTGTCAATTACACTATAATAAAGGTGTAGGGGGCAAAAGGAGAGATATTTTCTTGTGAGACAGGAATCTACTAGTGTTCTCAGAACAGCCAATATAGGGGGAAATTGATAAATATTTAGCAACAGAGAAATGGATTGAGTCCTAACATCATGTGATCTAAATTATGGATCCAACTAGTCACTGTTGAAACTTTTATTTCCTGTAGAATACATTTCTCTTTGCTTTTTTGCTTGTAGTAGAAGTTTTATCAACCAGGAACCGAAGCTGTGACAAGTGAAGTTTCCCAGTCACTGTGTTATTAAACCTGTGCTGTAAGCTTGTGCCTACTGGGAAGAAGACAATTGTTATCAATAGCAATCAGTGTTTCAGCTCCTTACTCTTCCCTTAGGTACAGGAGAGTGGAGAGAAAACCAGCCTGTGACCCAGGCAGCCTAGGCTCTGCTTGGGACCAACCATTTTTGGTCACTTTTGATTGGACCGAGGAGATTCAGGGCAAGTAACAGTGCAGAAGGCTGTTACAGGGCCATATGTTTTCAGATAAAAGAAACCTATGAAGAATTTCTGGTTGAGTGACTGTGCCATGGGCTTTTGAAGAGACACGTGTACTCTAGACTAGAGGCCCGGGGAGCCCCATAAATCAGGAGAGGTGAGTGGCAGGCAGAGAAGGGCTTATTAAGAGAATGAAGCAATCATCAGCCAGGAG
The DNA here is from genome assembly GCF_021556685.1 of Rattus norvegicus. Classification (NCBI taxonomy): domain Eukaryota; kingdom Metazoa; phylum Chordata; class Mammalia; order Rodentia; family Muridae; genus Rattus; species Rattus norvegicus. The sequence goes on along the minus strand of NC_141551.1, from coordinate 41,179,435 downwards.
ATGTAGCAATTTAGCAATTTTGAAAAGTGGAAATGGTACTTCTGGATACTCAGATGCTGCTGCTTCTCTCCTCTCCTCTCTCTCTCTTTTTTTTTTTCGGGGCTGGGGACCGAACCCAGGACCTTCCGCTTCCTAGATAAGCGCTCTACCACTGAGCCAAATCCCCAACCCCTCTCCTCTCTCTTTCTTCTCTCCTCTCTCTCTCTCTCTCTCTCTCTCTCTCTCTCTCTCTCTCTCTCTCTCTCTCCCTCCCTCCCTCCCTCCCTCCCTCCCTCCCTCCCTCCTGTTTTGGATTCTGTTCTGTTTTGAAACAGGATCTTGAGTAGCCTAGGCTGACCCCAAACCAGCTATGTATCTGAGGATGACCTTGAGCTCCTAGCCCCTGCCTTCAGGTCCCAAGTGCTGGGATTTACAGGCAGCGGCACCCACACCTGTCTGTACTTCTGTGTTGGGCTCCCCTTCTCCCTGCTCTAGATTGAGCCATTGATTTGTGTGGTGGTCACCCTTGGCTGAACCTAATTCCTTGCTACTAGTTTGGCAGAAACTGGTGTCAGTGTTGCCTGGAAGCCTCCTGCCTCACTGTTTACTCTGGGAGAAGGAAGTTCAGTGGTTTTAGTCTTAAACTTGATCTAGTGACCCAGAACAGACCAAGTACTTCCCATTGTTATTTGGCACAAATCACCAGACCTCACCATGAGAGGAAGGGGTTGGACATTAGTGGGAATGAGGCTTGAGGTTGGCTGGTGCGAGGGGTGGGGTGATGGCAGTGTCAGTGTGTGATAGAGGTGGGGATGCTCAAGGTAGACATGTCTTTTCATTTACCTTAACTGAAGCACACAGGACAAAAATAGCAGCCAAGTCTGGCCCTTCTAAGACTCCTTCCATCCCACCCTTTCTTGGAGTCCAAATTCTGCCTTTTCCCTTCCTAGCCATTACACTGGGCATCACACTCTTGAATATTTTTTGTGACTTCCTTAAACCACTGTTGGAATTTCTGTGTGAAATCACGGTGTTTGCAAGGGTGTTATGCAGTCTGCTGCCACATGGTTCTCCACAGGTGCTCTGAGCAGTGTGCCCATGAGAATTGCCCCCACTGGGCCCAGAGTGTGCCAGCCATATACACTTGCCTTTCTTCCTGTTTGCTTTTGCTTTGTGGTTTTGCCTCTCCACTTGAATCCATTAAGACCCTTCGGGGCTGGGGATTTAGCTCAGTGGTAGAGCGCTTACCTAGGAAGCGCAAGGCCCTGGGTTCGGTCCCCAGCTCCGAAAAAAAGAACCAAAAAAAAAAAAAAAAAAAAAAAAAAAAAAAGACCCTTCACCTGCACTGGGCTCAGTGGCGGGGCACTTGTCTAAAACGTTCAAAGCCCTGGGTTTGATGCCCAGTGCCACAACAAATGAAAACATCTTATAGTGGGATGATGTTATCTCATCTCTCTGTACGTTTAAGGAATATTTGTTCATTGCCAGCAGCCGCTCAGTCTGGGTATCCCTTAGCTGCAGTCAAGAACCAGGCCTTACCAGGGAGGCTGTAGCCTAATGATATTAATGAGGGTCAGAACTGCCAGAGACTAAGAACAAATTTGGGTGTGTAATGTAAAGACCCTTCTTGTTAGCTGTTACTTCACTTAACACACACCACACACACATCTGCTTTGCAGATGAAGAAATCAGAGCTAAAGGGGCTGGCTGGATTCCTATGCAAATAACACTCAGCAAAGTGGCAGTTCTGTGTCCTGCTTCACAGCCCTGAAGACAGAGGGAAGGGGAGATCAGAAGGACTTCTGAAGTTCTCTGTTCATGCCACCTCCTGAGAGGAATCTCATTTTTAAGTGGAGTATGTATAGAAGGCTCCAAGGGCACCTATAACAATGCCTGTTTGCTTCTCCTTAGATAGGACTCTACTTTGATCTCTGTTGCTATGACCAGATGCAATTTAGGGGAGGAAAGGGTTATTTCAGCTTACTCTTCCAGGTCCATTACTGAGGGAAATCAGGGTAGGATCTACAAGCATAGGCTCAGCTCCACCCTGTTCTCACACACCTCCCTAGGACGGCTCACAAAACTAATGGTGACAACCTCTCACAGAGGGGATCATAGGCCAATCAGTTGAGGCTCTTCCCAAATGACCCTAGCTTAAGTTGATGTCCAAAACTAACCAGCACAAGGATCTATCTAGGCTGGGGTGGGGGAGGGTGCCCTTGTAATAATGGAAGGGAGAGTAAATTTACTTATTGACACAGAATCAGACACCAAAAAATTGCCGAGAATTGTTAATTTTTTTTAAAATTTGGGTGTATATTTTTCACTTTGTTAATTTTCAGAATTCTTTTTACAAAGACATTATCATCACTGTGTGTATACTGCGGGAGGGGTGGAATGGTAGAATTTCAGAAGCGCTTCACTTACCGTAACCATGTTTAATAACCATGTTTAATACACACGGACCCTCCTTCCCTCAAGACTCAAGATCTGAGTCTCAAAGGGGCTCAGGTACATAGATAATTATTTTAAGGAGTGTTACGTCACAGTTCTTTGGCAATTCAAACACAATTGCCCACGTTTATCTCTGAGGCATGATTTTACAAATCATATATTAACACACATCCCCCTTACAGCTGGGACGGGGGATGCTCACGATGGGGTCGCGCGTGGCCACGGCGGTTGTGACGCGGAGCCCTGGGGTCGCGAACCGCCACCCGCTCCCGTCCCCATGGCGTCCGTCTCCCGCGCCCCCGCGAAGCCCCCGCAGATCCTAGTCCTCGACCCACCCACGGACCTCAAGTTCAAAGGCCCCTTCACCGCGGTAGCCACGGCGCATCTTAAACTGCGCAACCCGTCGACGAGGAAAGTGTGCTTCAAGGTGAAGAGCACCAGCCCTCGGCGCTACTGCGTGCGGCCCAACAGCGGCGTCATCGAGCCAGGCTGCACAGTGACGGTCGCCGCCATGCTGCAGCCCTCCTGCTGCGGCCCCAGCCAGGAGGTCAAGCACAAGTTCATGGTGCAGACAGTGTTTGCTCCTCCGGACACTTCAGATCTGGAGGCCGTGTGGAGGGGGGTAAACCCCGGGGAATTAATGGATTCGAAATTAAGGTGTGTATTTGAAGCGCCGACAGAAAGTGACAAACTGGAAGATGGCTTGAGACTCAGAAAGGTAGCGCATCCTGACAAGCCAGGACCCTCCTCCTGCACGTCCTTGAAGAAGGGTTATACCACGCCTCTTCCTGTTGTTCTGCTGGTGATCGGAGCAGTTTTCTTTGGATTCTTTCTAGGGAAACTCGTCTTGTAGAGTGAGGCACGCACAGCACTATACCTCACCCTACCCCCACTTAGATCAGAAAAAAAAAAAAAATCTTTACCCAACATCTCATTGGAAGTATGGCCCGCCCGCGGTGACAAACTTTATGTGCGTGTAGAGTCACATAGGCTTCGCCCCTAATGATCTCTTGTGATTGGAGGACGCAATAAAGGAAAAAAACAAATAAAGAACTGTTGGGCTACTGGACAGATTGCATATTATCGGATCATCACGAGCCAGTTGCCCATTCAGTGCGTGGTGAAATGTACTAAGAAGTGTTTTGTTTTATTTTTTTCTTTTTTGTTTTTAATAAGAGTTCAAGAATTGTTCTTGTAAATGTTTATTTCGCGAGTCCCTTTAGTTTTTACCTGCTGAGTTACCTCTTGAAAAATGATTTACTGAGACTTCGCTCGCTCAGGCAGTGCCAAGAGGTGTTTTCTGGGGGAAGTAGTATCTTAACACCCGCTAATAAGGCAAATTTTCTCTATCCCTTCTGAGGCGATTGTTGACTTGAGTTTTTCACCTTTACCCGTGCACCATGATATTTAACTTTTCTTTTTAAATATGCTAACAGATTTTTTTTTTTGTTAGCTTGCCTATGTCTGTTGTGTCACTGGGGAGGTTAGATGAAAAGTGGGAATTTGGCAATTATATTGCATGACTTTCATTTGCGTTGAAGCCCTTCCACATACTTCAGTATTTGTAATTAAAACTCAATTTCTTAGGGAAAAGAATTGATAGTAGTTGCAGTAAATTTGAGAATGCGCCAGGCAGCTGTTTGGGCTTCAGTTACTATATTCTTTCCCTAGTTTTTATACTGTCTTTGCCAGGAAGATTTTATTCTCCTGGATTTTGAAATACTTATTAACCCACCTAATATTTCTCATTACTTTATAACTTATTTCATCATAATGACGGTTAAAATGGGTGATTTTTTTTCCTGCTTAACTTTACATTCAAAATGAGTCTCCAATAAGGAAGGAACGTTTCCTTTGCAAATCAGACTGTTAATCATGTAAAACCCTGTTTGGATGACCTTATATCTTCATTTATTTTAGTCATACTAAGAAAATTTTGGAATCTGAGGAAATATATCACATTTTAAACAGAGGCTAGTCTCTAATACAAGTGAATTTTTATCCTTGAATTTAGATGTTGGTTTTGTAGGTATGGGCTATGCCAGAGGGGAGACTGGCCCTTGAGTTTTGATGTGTGGTACAACAGGCCAGACCTGTGAGCTCGTTTCATGTATTTTGTTTTATTTTTCATCTAATTGTGTTTGAGTTGGTCTGATCATATGTATTGTTAGGGTAGTATGTGTTACCATTTATAGAACCTCCTCCTAGTGTGTGGAGATTTCTGAACACGATCTGCTACTGCACGTGCTGTTGGCCAATACTTGGCCAACTGTTGCTGTTTAGCTCCCTCCCAATAACTGGAGAAGCGTGGTTAAAATAGTCTAAACTTTCCATCCTAAAAGTACTGATTCTACAATTACACTTAAGGCCCATATATAATCAACATCCCTAATGATAAGCATAAAGATTGGTATTTTGTGTCTTTTTTAAAAAGATTTATTTATTTTATATATGTGAGTGCACTATTACTGTCTTTAGACAACCAGAAGAAAGCTTTGGATGTCATTAGAGATGGCTGTGAGCCACCATGTGGTTGTTGGGATTTGAACTCAGGACCTCTGGAAGAGCAGCAGTCAATGCTCTTAACCGCTGAGCCATCTCTCTAGTCTGGTATTTTCTATTTTTTAAAAAAAATTTTTTTAATTTTCAAAATCTTAGAAAAATTCCTTAGAATTCATCTCATTTAGCCTCTTTATTTTATACCTGGGGGGTTCTGAGTCCCTATGAGAGAAGAAAAGGCTTTTCTGTATTTTACCAATAGGGAAAAACAGAACTAAGAATTCTCTCGGCCTTTTGTCTGTATTAATAATTTTGTAGAAAAAATTACTAACTTGATAAACAACTGGAATAATGAACAATGCTATTTACTAGGCATAGTAGTATACTATATATATACTAGCTATAGTCCCCCTCCCCCACTTGGCACGGTACTGCTTGCCTGAAATCCCAGCACTTAGAAGGTGGTGACTGAGGATCAGGAGGTCAAGATCATTCTCATCTACATAGTGAGTTTGAGGTCAATGTAGGTAACTTCTGACCGTGGGGGTGGGGCATTCCAGGTTGATGTGTATATTATGTTTAGGCTAGCTATATTTCTCATTATCAAATGCTATCAAAATTCATTGTGTTTTTAGGTAGACATTTTATAAAGTACACTACAAACAAATAAAATATAGCTTCTGACTGTCCTACGTGTAACCAACAGTATCAGTTTCTAGTTCTCAGAATAGTGACATATTTTTTATTTTTAATCAACTGGGAAAACTCAACATAGGGAGGGGGTTAAGAAGTGGGGACATTTTTGTTTCCAGAGATGAATGGTCTTACTCTTCCCTCCCATGCCTTGATTTCAGGAGCACTGGGCTAGCCTGGGAGACAACTACAGTGACTGCAGCTGAGGCTTTATACTTCATTGTTCTTCTGTTTATTGGTTCATAGCTTGATTCCTCATCTTTGTTGTGATAGGGTTCCCACAATTCTATGTTACCCCAGAGAAAGAGCCTCAGTTGCAGATTTCCTCTGAGACATCAATGGTGTTTTCCTGTATTGGCCATCTCTTTGGTTTTCTTTACCACAGCAAGGACACATGGTTAGATTTGGGGACTGTCACTGGCACCGATAAGGGAAGAAACAAACAGCACAGGCATAAAAGATGTTGAAAAGCCTGGAAATGATTTACATAAAATACAAGGAAGAAGAAAGGTTTAACTTGGACAGTGAGGGCCAGGTCTTTAAATGACTAAACACCTGTCATATGCGGAGGTAAGAGCTCTTGCTTGAACTATTCTCGTGCTTAGACTGAGGTCAATAGGAAGAAGTCACATAATGGCAAATTCCAAGACACCAAATCAGGTTTTGGGAGGTGAACCCTCTGGAAGCAGAGTCCTTGATTACTCACCTGCCTAACCTAGGGGGAACATTCTTATTCGAGAACACAGTAGGAGAAATCCTGTTGAATTAAGCAGACATTAACCCACAGACTTGCCTCTTGAACATTAAGAAATGGAAGTGATCTCAGAAATTATTATTGGAGCCTAGGAAAATGAGGTCCATTTAGCACTTTGATTTAGCTGCTCACAGCACTTGCTCGCCAAGTGGTTGATGGAGCCTACATTTCTAACCCGTGTTCAGTCAGTCTTGTCTCACCACAGGCTGTTCCCTCTAAGGGCCAATATGCAGCTCAGCTTCTTTGACATTACACCCCCGGCCCCCAAAGGTCATCAGTTGAGTTAATGGGGAAAGGAAGAAAACTTTGCTGGGCTTTGAATGATTTACTCCCTGGAAGCTATTTACAGGAAATGAATGCCATTTAGATTTGTCTTTTCCACCAATCAGATGAATCCTTTCCTGTGTAGAAAGAGGCACATCTTTCACAGACTGCGTCAGTGGAATCCTCAGCAGTCTCTACTGTGGTATGCATTTTTGGGGTCCAGCTGTGGTTCTGCGTCCTTGGCTTTCTCCCTCTCAGGGCATCCAGACACAGCAGCACACCCGGCTGGAAGAATGAAGTGGAGCCCGAGGATCGGGTGGAATTCTGTGGAATCTCAGACTGGCTTGGTGTGAATGCCGGGGCAGAGGGTTGGGGAGAACGAAGGTCTTTTTGTTTGATCTTAATGTTACAGCTCTTTTAGGTGAAGGCCTTCTTCCACGATCTTCAATGAAACAGCTCTCTGAGACATGATCTTAGCTTGCATTTCTTTACTTGGGGTGAACTTGTTTGTCTGCATACACTTTTTTTTTTTAGTATGCATTCAGTTTACTTGGAGCGAACCAAGGGGTTATATAGATTTGGGGATTGGTATGCGAATATCCAGGGTGGGCAAAGGTCATTAGCTGAAGGCTTAGGTACCGAGATGACTCATTAGCATGGGGAGGCATTCCAGGAATCTCAGGTGCTTGCTGATCCAGTTCTTATTGTGAGAAAGGAAGCCTAACCTGTAATCTAACCAAGGCTAGGTGCCACATTCCGCAGGTTGAGGATATAGGGGTTTAGAGCTTCCCAGACAAAGTCAGAGGAGAAGCTCTGCTGGAAAAGAAGTCTGCCATTTTGACTCTGTCCTCTCACGTTGCATCCTGCTGCTCCAGGAAGTGTGAAGAAGCACCTGGACAGCATGGACACAGGGAATGTAAGATGTATCACCAGTGACAGCCTTCTCTGTTTGGCACTTCTATCAGAAAAATGCTTTATAGAGACACCAACATGTAGGTGCAAACTGGTAATCCCAGCACTCAGGGGTAAGGCAGGATGTCACTGTGAATTAAGGCCAATATGAACTACATAGTAAGTACCAGACCAGCCACAGGTAAAGGTCTGACCCTTACCTCCCCACAATACTTTAGAGCATCAGTAAAGGTCAGGGTACCAGGCTAGACTTTCCAGGAAAGCAGGAAAGATGCACACAGATGCCCTGTGTCCTCTTGGTATTTTAGGTCTAATGGAGGGAACTGTTTAGTAAGAGTTCAGGAGCATCCAGTGGGATGTGTGGAGTTAGATCCCCGGTAATGCAGGCCAGCAGTCCAGTTGTTCATTGTTTGTTCTACAGGTGTTGACTATGTTTCTCTCCATGTCTGGTGCTGTGCTTGGAACTGGGAGGCTGACACATGAATCTTTTGAGGCCAAACCTATTCAAACCACAACATAGGCCTTGTCCTGAACTTAGTCAAAAGGAGAGAGGTGATGGATAAGTTTCTTTTGTTAGTATTTCATTTGACAGTAACAAGGGGAAAAGGGAATGTTTATTTTGGCTCATGGTTCCAGAGAGGTTTTAATGAACTATAGTGAAGAAGGGGGCTGCTCTATCTGTGGCAATGGGAGTGTGTGGCAGAGGCACACTGAGTTCCAAGCCTGGGTTAGTGTAAAGCCTAAACTAAACCAAGCAAAACAAAGTTACCCTCTGGCTACCATGGAAAGACTGCATTCAGTAGACATGAATGGGTGTGGGATTATGTTAGCCTAAATTGTGTTGGCTTTGGTGTGGTAATGATACAGAGGCCAATTTTAATGTCTACGTCAGGATTAAAGAGCAAAATGACATTTTAATTAGTATGAATTTTGTCCAGCTAAACTACATTTTTGGTTCTTTCCACTTGAGTGTTGAGGACTCTGATTTGCTTTCCAGGAACTTTCTCTCACATCATTGTTCACGACCACTCAGTCTTGGCACCCACCCACTCAAGTGCCACTGGCCTGCTCCTTATTGTATAGCTGCTGGTTTTCCAAGAATTGTCATGCTGAGCCTTGCTAGCTTCTGTCCTCTTAGGCACCTCCTTTCTTCATCTACTTCCTCTGCTGAGCCCCGGTAAGGTAGTCTGAAAGGAGGAAGTCACTGGGTACTAGTCAGAGAGGAAGAGAAAAAAGACTATGGGGTGAAGCAGCTCGAGTGACCAAACAAACTCTACCGACTTCTTTTAGTTTTGCCACAACTTTGTCTTTTTACTCATCTCTGATTGGATAAAAGAAGCTGTAGGAGTTATCCTTTCACTTCCCCTGTCTCAGGCCCCATTAGTAAGAATGATGAGTACAAGGCCCATCTAAGTAGGAGTAACTACCTCCCAGTCTAGCTTTCAAAATGGCGGCCAAGATAGCAGGAGAAGCCACTGAATACTTCAGTGATGCCTAACACACTCTGAGGGCAGTCATGATGTACCAGATGGATACACACCGTACACCCAGGATCCTTGAAGATAGCCACCTGAGGCCTTCCTGGACTTCATATATCTGCTGGATTCCTGGTCTTAAGCATTGCATTCCTGGGAGAGAACAGGTAAATTTCCTGGTAAGGATGGCACATTAAAAGCAGGAGGAGGAGGAGGAGGAGGAAGAGGAGGAGGAGGAGGAGGAGGAGGAGGGAGAAGAAGAAGAAGAAGAAGAAGAAGAAGAAGAAGAAGAAGAAGAAGAAGAAGAAGAAGAAGAAGAAGAAGAAGAAGAAGAAAGAGGAAGAGGAAGAAGAAGAGGAGGAGAAGAAAAGAAGGAGGAGGAGGAAAGAAAGAAGAAAGAAAGAAAAAAGAAAAGAAAAGAAAAGAAAAGAAAAGGACTCATCAACTCCATTTCCTTTGCAGAATTAGGGAACTGAGGAACTGCTCAGATTTTCTCCATGGTTTTGGGGGCAGTGAGAGCTTGAGCTGTACTTTGTCCTAATGGGCTATCATTTGAGCATTTTTTTAAAAGGAAAAATTTATAGACTTCTAACACAAATTATGTTATGACTTTTAAAAATCCGGTAGGAGTGTCAGTACAAACTTGTAACCCCAGCATTCAGGATGCTTGAGTTTGATGCAGGAGGATCACAAATTTGAAGGCATCCTGGGTTACATAGTTCACTTTCAAGCCTATCAAAACCAACCAACCAACCAAACAAACAAACAAACAAACAAAACCCCTAAAGTTACAGCATGCCATATGAAAGTCATAGTTTTGGCTTGTTTTCCCATGTTTTAGGTTATTGGCACAAAGTTCCTAAACTTTCTTGATGGCAGGGATCCATCTTGTCATAGGGATGCCTTTCAGTCACATTATTGTAGTTACAGTATGAGGCAAAGGAGACACTCTCACCTTAGCCTTGTGAACACATAAAACTCTGCTTGTGGTGGTAGAGGAGCAGTGAAGTGAAGTGGAAGGCAGTGAAGTGGAAGGCAGTGAAGTCGAAGGCAGTGCGCTCCCACTGTGTCAGGCGCAGGACCAGACGTCTTAGTACACTCAGGATTCATCTTTATGACCATCCTGTGAGGCAGGTTGTGAGTGGTCACAGCACCTGTGCATGTGCTGGCTTGGAACAATTATTCAATTAATACAAACTTCCTGTTGTTACTGGTATCACCAGTTTAGTGACCAGGATCGATGGTATTTCCAGTTCTCAATTTTCATCAACTGTTTCATCAACTGTTGTGTCAGTGTTTGAAATCAACAGCAGTCAGTGTTCTACCTGGGCTTAACCGTACAAGGCAGGATTCTTGGATGTGGCCTTTGGAAAAAGAGTTCTATGACCAGAAATCTCTGACGTATTCTAGGATCAGCGTTAAACAGGGTCTTGACAAGGTCACCCAGTAAGTCTGTAGTTGACCTGAAGTGGGGGTGTGATTATACACAATGAAGTCTCTAGGGGCGTGGCTTTTACTTCTAGCCACACCAAAAATGAGGATGGGGCAGTGAGCATGCAGGGTGTAGATGTGTAGGTCGAGCAGTGTCTGCTTAGTAAAACTGAGGTGATGGAATCCAGGAAGTGTGCCCTTGAAAGTGCTCTCCACTGCGCCAATGTCAGATCTTTCCTTAATAAATACGTTAGAAAAATGGCCCATTCATCAAAGCTGTGTTTCTTCTGTCCCAGGAGTTCTGCCTATGTAACCAGTCTCTGGTATCTGCTTCCTGTGGACGTAAGAAGACCCACTGTGTCACCAGCCAAGGACTTCTTCTCTATAGGATTGCTATGTTGAAACAGGCAGCTCTATGGTAATTCACCTTCCAGACAGAAAAAACTCACCTTGTCTTGCAACAAGAGAAGCAAACCTTTCTAGTAACTTCCTCTTGTGAGTCCTAGCAGTTGTTAGTCCAGTAAGCAGTTCTGAGCAACCATCAGTTTCAGCTGCCAGCACTTCTCTCAGCTGCTCCCTTGCTCTTGAAGGCACCCCTCCACTTACAGCCACCTTCTGGCCCCTGTCCTCTGCCTCCCTCTCCCTCTCTCATTTCGTCTGGGTTCTGGGTCCATCTGGTCCTGAAAACACCTGAGATTTCTCTTGAGACAAAGCCAGTGGTTAAGCAGACTTCTTTATGGTTTTCAGTCTTTCAAATAGATAACCAGGCACTACAACTTGCTCCATCAAAGCTGATGCCAGTCAGTTAATTTTTGGTAAGAATTGGTGACGTCATATGTTTTTCTTGATTCTAAGCACTTCCCATCTCTTTTTATCACTCTGTACTCACTCCGTCCCCCACCCCCATTCTTCAGGCAGCTCTTCATGAAGTCTGGGCTCACCTTGAATCCACAACCCTGCTTCAGTCTCCCCAGCACACCATCAAACCATATGTATTTCCACAGGCCCTTCCTCTTTTTTTTTTTTTTTTTTTTTTTTTTGGAGCTGGGGACCGAACCCAGGGCCTTGCGCTTCCTAGGTAAGCGCTCTACCACTGAGCTAAATCCCCAGCGCCCTTCCTCTTTTATAGGTGTAGCATCTTGTCCATGTTGCAAATGATCAAACATTGAGAGCCTCCTGTGTACACTCAACCAAGCAACATGCTTCTGGGGAATCCAGTCCACCAACAGCCCATAGCTTCTTTTAAGGTTCCCACAATGTAAACAGTACCTTTGCAAATAATGAACCTGAAATTCAGAAAGAACATTTACCTGGGCAGAATGACCTGGTAGTGACTGCCACCAGCAGCAGCACCCCTCCAGATATCAGAGTGGGTTTACCTTCACTAGCTTCGTAGGCCAAACATGGCAGCATCCAGGTCAGAGAATTCAGACTCTGAAGTCTGAAGAGTTGAAGGGAGCAATGTAGAGGAGAAGCTAGAATTGGAACTTAGGTCTACATTTTCTGACTTGGCCCAATTTAGCTAATGAAAAGCTTCATACAACTCCAGCCACAGAGGAAAGTAGGAGTGTCCCACACCCTTAGGATATCTGTATGCCACCCTGACTACCTCAGTTTGTAAATAGGGGACACTTGTCTCGAAAACTTAGCCACATACTTAAAGCCCATGGGGCCCCTGGGCAGCCTGGCTGTAACTGCTGGTCTCTTGCTGGTCTGTTTGGCTCATGGTACAGGGAAGCTCTCAGATGGGAGCAGCACTGGGCAGTTATAGCTTAAACACAGAAATGAGAAGTGTTTGGGATGTGCAGGAAGCCCGTGGTGAACAGAACACAGGGCTGTTGCACACCTGAGCCTCTTCACAGCTCTTACCTACACCATCCTGATTTGACCTGATAGTCTTTGAGGTGAAGAGGAAAGCCAAGGCCAAGGCCAACTGAGCCCTTCCTGAGCTGGTTTGCATTGCTCCCATGCAAACAGCCTGAGGTTGCCTATCAGGTGGCTTTTGGGTATGGTCCTTCACCAACCAAGTATGAAAGATCCTTCTGAGCCATGGAGGAAGGTGGAGGCAAGAGGATGAAGAGTTCAAGGTCGTTTTTGGCTATGTAGAAAATTTGAAGGCTACTTGAGTTCTTGTCTCAACTTCCCTGAACGATTAACTGTAACTTGGAAGCATAAACCAAATAAAACCCCCTTTCCTCCAAGTTGCTTGTAGGAACCCTCATCACAGCAACAGATATGAAACAAGAACAATTTGTTAAAACAGATCCTCCTCTAATAGGTGTGGCTGCTGCCATGTAAGGCAAACTGAGACCTTTAATTTTCCTGAGAGCAAGTAGCTCCTATGTGCAGATGGTGTATGACAAGGGGCATTCTGGGTAAGGCTGGACTTCAACACCACGACACCACTCACATTGCCAACCAATAGAAGACAGGAAGTGACTAAAAGGGACAGTATTGATTCTATGCCAATACAACCTGGACTGACTTGCTAAAGTCCCGTACAAGATAAACACTTTAGACTGAGTGAGCCAGGTGGGTGAACGTATTAATAATTTTAATGGATTGGTGTCTGAGTACTGTTGGATCCTGGCCTGGGGTGGGGCTGGGGGAGAAGAATTGGATCCTAGATACTAGGAATGACAATTCCCTGAAAAAAAGGGGTGGGGTGGGTGGGAGGGGATATACAAGGAAACCATGCATTTTATCAGGCTGGGCCTGTCTGGAGTGTGGAAGGGAAGAGACTCAGGTTTATCTAAAACTACATGGGTACACAAAGTGTACAACAAGACAGTGGCCTCTCTTGGAGCACTCAGGATGAGGAAAAGGAACATCCTGCCTCCATGGTACTGAGGCAAGAGTCTCCTGGAGTACCTCAGTGCCACCATGCTGGCAGGTTGGTCACAGGAGAGGGAAAGGGTATTAGGGACCCAAGACTGGGGCTGACTCAGACATTCTCTAAAAGCTATTCCCCGAATTGTACTTCTGACCTACCATCTATGACTCTGTTTACAGATTCTGAAAATATGGTGAAATTGGACATTTGTCGTGGGCGGACAGTGAAGGGAAGGACTGAACTAGGCAGCGAAGAGTCTAGGGACTTGCCTGGATGGGGCATTTACTTGAAACCCATAGGAAAGGACGCATCTCAGCTGCCGCTCATTTCCTTTGGGTTCTCACATGGGGGAGATAGCAACTGTCTTATTTCTGTGTATGGGGTAGGACCAGGGACCAATCATTGATTTTTCCAAGCATATAACCGGGTGTCTCAGTCATACAGCTATTGTGTTTTTGTGTCATTTCTGTTGCTGTGATAAAATAGCCCAACATAAAGAAACTCAGGGAAGAAGAATTTATCCAGTTTATGGTTCCAGGTCACAGTCTATCTTAATGCAGCAAGACCCTGTTTAAAAACATCTAGAGAAAACTTAGCATTTTTTTCATTTGTTGCGTACAAGACCATATTCCTCTCTACTTGCCTACAGTGACTAATTGGAGACATATGTCTGCACGATGCAACATTATGTTGTGTTGACGAACTGGCTTGTGAAGCAGACAACTGTGTTTGTAAATAAAGCTTTGAATATAGGTTGCTACCTATATTTTTGTTTTGTTTCTGTGTCTTGAAATACATGGGAAAACTGAATTGTTACAACAGGAAGGTAGAATAGGCCTTGTGATTAAAATATATTCATGGCAGTCCAGACACTGCCCGTACCTGAAGGGACACAGTCAACAGCTCTCTGTACCCAAATCCCGTGGGAGGGAAAGCTAAACCTACAGAGGGGCAGACACGCCTGGGAAGCCAGAAGAGACTACACTCTGCCCACATGTCTGACTCCAGAGGAAAATACCTAACACCATCTGGGACCCCGGTGCACAGGGGCTCTGAGAGAAGGCTGCACAGGCCCTCCTGGTTGCTGCCGTCACGGAGAGCTCAAAAGCAGCCTCTCACGAGCAACTTGAGCCACAGGACCACAGGTAAGACCAACTTTTCTGCTCCAAGCAACCTGCCTAGTGGACTCAGGACACAGGCCCACAGGAACAGCTGAAGACCAGTAGACAGGAAGACTACACACCTGAAAGCAGAACACTCTATTCCCATAACTGGCTGAAAGAAAACAGGAAAACAGGTCTACAGCACTCCTGACACATAGGCCTATAGGAAGGTCTAGCCACTGTCAGAAATAGCAGAACAAGGTAACACCAGAGACAACCTAATGGCGAGAGGCAAGCACAGGAACCCAAGCAACAGAAACCAAGACTACATGGCATCATCGGAGCCCAATTCTCCCACCAAAGCAAACACTGAATATCCAAACACACCAGAAAATCAAGACCTAGATTTAAAATCATATTTGATCATGATGCTGGAGGACTTCAAGAAACACATGAAGAACTCCCTTAGAGAAATGCAGGAAAACATAAACAAGTAGAAGCCTATAGAGAGGAATCACAAAAATCCCTGAAAAAATTCCAGGAAAACACAATCAAACAGTTGAAGGAATTAAAAATGGAAATAGAAGCAATAAAGAAAGGGCACAGGGAAACACCCTGGATATAGAAAACCAAAGGAAGAGACAAGGAGCCGTAGATACAAGCATCACCAACAGAATACAAGAGATAGAAGAGAGAATCTCAGGAGCAGAAGATTCCATAGAAATCATCGACACAACGGTCAAAGAAATTCAATTCCAAGCCTCCCCACTCCCTGGGGCCTCAAGTCTCTAGAAGGTTAGGCACATCTTTTCTCACTGAGGCCAGACAAGGCAGTCCTCTGCTGTGTATGTGTTGGCGGCATGGGATCCACTAGTGTATGCTGCCTGTTTGGGCAAACTAATATTAGCTCCTCCCCTTGACCCAGCCTTACTTAGGGCTTGCTGATTCCAAACCCAAGAAGTTCTGGATTTGCTCAGTGCCTTAGCTCATATGTTTTCTTCCACAGTGATTCTCTTTGTGCAATTCAGATCGTTACCTCCTCTGCCCTGTCAATCACACACCTTTCCTACATCTAGTCCTGGGTCTTAAAGTTGAATTCTCTATCAACCTGCCTTCTTTATTCACTGTGTCTTTTATGAGTCACTGTAATTTCTCTTGGTTGTATTATAGTTCATTTTCTTTTCAATGAGGGAAGAGAAGATATAAAGCCCACTGTCCTAAAAATGTACCCACATTCACTTCAGGCTTGTCTATTATAAACAATTCTCTTGTGGTTTTGGTTAAGATAGCTTCAGATTTGTGGTGAATTTAAGAGTTGTCAGTTCAGGGTATGCTGTGTGCTCTGATTCAAGGGCGTGGGAAATCTCATCATTTCTTTTCCTGACGATGACCTTTGAGTCCTTACCATTCCTTCGTGTTAGAATTGTCACTAAAATACTCCTCTGCTGATAGGTTGAAGAGAAATGGTTTGAATGTAAATTTGTGCGCTTGAAGCCTGGTCTAAGGGGTTACCCCAGATTACAGTGTGAAAGGACAGAGAGAAGAGTAGGACAGGATTAGGGATCTGGACGTTTCGGAAACTGCTGCTCTTTACAACAGGAGGTGCAGAAGGACAGGAGAGAAAGAATGGGCGGAAGGTCTTATTTATTGTTATTGTTATTATTTCACTTTAATTTTACTTTGCTAACATTTCTGAGTAAGGGAAACTACATATACCCTCTTTGCCCACAAACCTTAACCCACCTCTTGCCAAAATTTCAGAAAATTCTAAAAAAAGATTCAGGACAGAAAGTTACAACTGTAATGCCCAGCTTCCCTCTGCCCTCATCATAGGCAGTTAGATTTAGCAACAACATAAGCAACAAGTGAGAGAACCAAGGCAACACGTGTTGTGTAGAACAGGTGTCACCTGTCATGAGCACCTAGAAGAGGGCCTGTGGGGTCATGGCATCATGGAATTCCCATGTGTGTTGTCACTGGCCACCATCAAGGGACCTCCAATTAACTGCAGGTGGCGTGGCTATCTTCCTAGCTGTTTTGATTTCTTCAGACTTCCCTGTCCTCCACTTCAGAGAAGCACCATCTTCTCTAACAATTATAAAACTTCTGAAGGTGACTGCCTGCAGTGAAAAAAAAATGGGACACTGGTAGCATGAATCCCAGGTTTCCATTCCACTACAGCAGAGGAGGTGGGAGAACCCAGAGGTAGGAGGCTGTGGAGTTTGAGGTTGCTTGAGTTCCCGTCTCTTATTTCTTCAAAGGTGTAAGCGACAAAAAAGAAAAGGGCTGCCATTTCAACATCTTCTGGCAATTTCTAAACGCTCCTCTGTCTGTGTTCCTGTTAGAGAATGAGGCAAACCAGACAATGGTGTAACTGGCAGGCATGTGTACACACTTATATTTGTGTCAAGTATGTTTCATTTACTTCAGAGGAACATGTTCAAACCACCTGAGGGAAGGGACCAGTGAACAAAGGCTGTCTGATCCAGGTGCTGGTACTCATCTGTAAACCAAGTGTTTGGGAGGTGGCCGTGGGAGGGTCTTGAGTTCAAATGTCTGTCTCATCCACATATTTAGTTTGAGGCCAGCCTCATCAATATAAGACCCTGCCTCAAAAATACCAACCAAAAATTAAAAAAAAAAACTTTCAAAAGATTTCAATTTTTTTTCTTTCATGGGCATGTGTGCTAGCATGCAGGCATGTGTGCCTCTGCCTATGTCTGTGTGCCTGTGTGCCTCTGTGTATGTGTGTGCGTTGTGTGTCACAGCTCACACACATATGGAGGTCAGAGGACAATTTGTTTTTTTCTTGTTCTTTTCTTCCACTGTGTAGGTTCTGGGGATCTTGGTTTATCAGGCTTAGCAATAAGGGCCTTTACCTGCTGAGCCCCCTTCAATGAAATTGTTTTTAAGGACAGTGTGGCCAGTGTGAAAAGATTTCTGCATGCTGTCAAGCATTTTTTATGATAGTTGATAACTTCTCCTTGCTCAAACTGATGGCCTCCTCCATCCTATCTTTCTATAGCCCTGGGTCATTTCCTTGACACACCAGGAACCCATGTGTTCAGTCTCCTTGAGAAGGCAATTCCAATTCTCTTCATCACAACTAGTGCCATATCCTATAAGGAAAGACCTTTGCATAGTCATTTATGTAATCCTCATGATAATTCTGTGTTAGTCCCATACAATAGGAGAGAAACCTGGGGACTCTGATTGGTTAATAGACTACTACACTTCACAATGCTAATGATAAGAGATCTGGAATCTGACCCCAGGAAATCCATATCTTCCACAAGCCAGGGCTTTTGGCCGTATTATCATCTCCTCTCTTAAATCAGTTTCGCTGACTGGTTCTAGCATGGAAAGTGCTTAGTACTGGGCTGGAGAGATGGCTCAGTGGTTAAGAGCACTGGCTGCTCTTCCAGAGGTCCTGAGTTCAATTCCCAGCAACCACATCATGGCTCACAATCATTTATAATGGGATCTGATGCCTTCTTCTGGTGTGTCTGAAGACAATAGTGTACTCACATACATAAAAAAAATCTTAAAAAAGATATGTATCACTTACAAGAAAGAAAAAAAGAAAGTGTTTAGCACTGAGCTGGGATTTCTTACTTCTTTGATGATGTAAGTACAAGGCAATTCTGAGGTTCTGCTTGTAGGATTATACCTTCTTTGCACCCAATAACCCAGACAAACAACTCTGATATTAGTGTGTAAGTAGCAAGGCTGATGGCCAGTAGAACTGTATGAAATTGTCAAGCCTGGGCCATTTCTGACTTTTTCAAATGGTCAGTCTAATGCTTGCTGAGCCCCTACTTACTTGGGCCCAAGCTTGGTTCTTGGCATTTTCCTCATGTATCTCCTTTAATGTTCACAGAAACCCTTTGAAGTGTTTCTGCCTCCATTTTTTTCTTCACAAGGAAATAGTCAGACTTACCATCTGGAAAATCAGACACCTGCTGAGTCAGTAGAGTCAGGCACCCTTCTACTGCACACCTCAGGCCATGTCTGGGAACTAAGTGGGACTTGACATTCAGTAGGTGAGGAAGCAGGGTTACATCAAGTGGCTGAAATGACGGTCAATTTCAACAGGAAACATGAGTCAAAGGGGAAGTGACATGACCTCTAGAAGATACTCAGGTGTGATGCAGAGTGATCGTCAGCTTGGGAAAACTGAGTCATATCAAGTGAATCTCATTCAGTCTTGTCACAAGCACCAGGGTCTGTCAGCGTGATGAGTGTGTTGACTGAAGCTGTGAAGAGAGTTGCTAGTGATTTGCCTAATTGGAGAGTGATGTTGTAGGGGAGCCCAGCCAGCAGTACCAGATGGAGAGCCGGACAGGCTGAGAGAATTGGGATGCTGTTGAGGCAAATACAACAACCAGGGTGCCTTGGGATAGTATGAGGGAGAGCCTGATGGCAATCTTAGGAGGAATTAATAGCTGACAGTAGTGACTGAGACTTTTTGGTCTCTACCACTCCCTTGGATGCCTTTGGGGTAACTACATCCTAAGAGCTATGGACTCTGGACTCTGGTCTGGGAAGGGAGGAAGGAGTGTTAATGGACAGGAACACCCTGGGATGTGTTCTACTGAGGAACATTATTCAGGGACAGATGCAGAAATAGTTGAAATGGTTCAAAGGCATTCATTTTAATGTTCTGATTTTTCTCTGTGGGAAACTGCTTTCAACCAGCTCCTTTCAATTTAGATCGAATCATATTCTTTTCATCTGCTGCAAGCATTTATTTGCCATTAGTCTTTTAAAGCAAGAAACAATGGACGCACACTTGCTGAGCTGCCGACTCTCCAAGCCTAAACATTTGAGATTAATTTCTAACTTCTGGCCCAAAACCATTAAGAGAAAACAAGAGTCAATGTCGTTATTGCTCAACACATTAAAACAAAGATAACTCTTTTCTGAGAAGCCTAGCTGATACTGGAGAGTGGATAGGCAGGAAGCTGGCCTCTTTGAGCTCACAGTTGCGCTGTGGGGATGTGACATCCATATGAGTCAGGATATTGTTTCATTGAGAAAGCTGGCATTGCAATGGCTAGTGAAGCCCATGACTCTGGAGGGGTGGGTGTGAATTGATCATTGAGCAAGTATTCAGAGAGGTGCTAGGAAGGGAGTGGAAAGCACTGTGGGCAGAGGGGATGATGTGCAAAAGAGAGTCAGACACAATAGAGCTTATGTTTGCTTTAGAAAGGATCTTGTTGAGAAGTTGTGTAGCTGCCCCTTCTATTCTCCATCCACCTGGATCCCTAGGTGGTCTTGTTTCACCTTACATCTATATGATGATGACTCCTGGAGTTAGAACTCTAGAAAAGACCTTTAATGAGGGTCTTTCTTGGTTTTCAGTCTCCTAATCCTTTGTCCTGGTCTCCCACCTCTTCTGTCATTTTTCCTCTTGGTAGATGGTACCCTGGTCCACCCAGGTGACCAAGCCTCTAACTCATCAACAAGAGATATCAACCTTCCACAAAGGTAATCCTCAGATCTTTTCAAGTTTCTTTGACTTTCTTTGTTGCTACACTGATTTAAAGCGACAAATTCTATTTGTCCTTCCATCATAGCCTTGAACCCAGTCCTTCCATATGCAGCTCCGTCCTCTACTCTTGTCACTAGCCTGTGGTCAGAATATTATTGATATGAACATCTGGTCATTCCCAGACTTACAATCCATGATGGCTTCTCAGGTCTTGAGCACAGAATCTCACTCCTTCCCATAGTCCTGCTCTGTGTACTATGGTACACAAATGCCCTTCAACAGAGGAATGGATACAGAAAATGTGGTACATCTATACAATGGAATACTACTCAGCTATCAAAAACATTGCCTTTATGAAATTCATAGGCAAATGGAGGGAACTGGAAAATATCATCCTGAGTGAGGTAACCCAATCACAGAAAAACACACATGGTATGCGCTCATTGATAAGTGGCTATTAGCCAAAATGGTACAGGTCTTCTCACGCCTGTTATCTATGTGCTGTCTTATGTTAGCTACCTCTCCACTATTCTTTGGGGGAAATTACCCCATCATGCATGGAATGCACGTGTACACATTCACTCATGCACTCATGCACATATACACACATGTGCACACACACACACACACACACACACACACATGCACATGCTCATACTCGCTGTAATTAGGAAGATTTCATTCCTTCCCGGTTTTGAATGTTAGGTAGTAACTTGGGCAAGGACAATCAGATTTTTTTTTCTATCACAGTGGCTGGCAGAGAGATGAATGTGTGCTTAATTGGCCCATTAGAGCTCAGACTAAGGTCTTTCCTTATAACAGTAGTGATGACTAGCTGTATAATGATGCACATCTAGAGGTAAAGGAACTCATTCATGGAGAAGGGCTTCCTGATGCACAAGGCAACTCAGAACCAGACAGACTTGGAACAGAGAAAGGCTGGGCTCTTTTGACAGGCTAGCATGATTCCCTTTCCCTAAAACACCTATTATCCTTATCTAAATGTATCTTTTAAAAAGCTGCACAAACTTCACCGGTGGCAGGTGTCCATAAGAGATCCCATCCTGTTTTTCTGGGGTTTGTCAGCTAATGAGAAAGAGAGCTGAAGCCATGAATAGGGGAACAGTTCACTGTGGAGTAGTAGTTGCATGTCCTAACTGGTCTCTAATCTTCATTGCAATCTCGGACAATCCTCATTCTTTGTGGGAATTCAGAGGTTCCATGGAGGACAGCTAAAAGCCACACAGACCATCTCAGAAAAATGCATTTTTAAAAAAGTGATGTAATAGTTTTAACTTTTGAAGTATAAGGCTTTACATTTTTGTTATAGCTCTTAATGTGTGTTTTATTTTATTCCATTTTTTTTTTGAGACAGGGTCTCATGTAACAGAAGATGGCCTTGAACTCCTATTCCTCCTGTTTTACCTTCCAAGTGCTGGAGTTATAAGCCCACACCTGGCCTGGGGGGAAGTTTGGAGGATTTAATGGAGACATGCCAGGGAGCGGGAGTGCTTGGAGAGTGCAAGCCCAGCACAACTCAGCCAGCTGTGTGCTTGTGCTATTAGGTGATGTCACTGAGGCAGCAGAGAAAGCAAGCGTGTGGCTCTTGCAAAAAACCCAAGTTTGGCTTTCAGCACTCATATGCTTCTGTTCCAGGGGGTTCTGAAGCAGAAGGTGTAACTTGGGGCAGGAGTATTCTCCTTAGGATCTTTTTTCTCACAAAGCCAATCCACCCATCTTGTGTTTGCTTTCCGAGGAGGTATACCCGTAGTCTAGGCTGGCCGATTCTCCTTTATTGACTTGTCCTCTGTGACTCAATTCAGGCCTTGCCATCTTCCTGCAGGGAGTAGACTTTACAACTCTTCCCAAAATTCTGGCAGGTCCTCCTCTGTCCTCCTGTGTCACTCTGCCTTTTATCAAAGTGACTTTTGTGTGGTTGAAACGGCCCAGTCACATCTCTTCTAGAGAACCTATCACTTTTAAAGGCAAGCAGACGCATTAGCCTTCTGAGCCTTAGTTTATGAATCTGTAAAGTGGAGGTAATAATACACTCTGAAAGGGTTGTTGTAAGAATTAACTGAGACAGGTTATAGGCTGAGAGCTGAGATCCAGTGCTCAGGGAATACTATAGCCATACTTGTGCTGTGTCTCCTCCACCATCATCAAGTCAAGGTGCATGTTCCTACTCAGTATGTATGCAAAGGAAAATGTGCATGGGAATGCATGAGAGAGAATATCTCGAGAAGTCATACAGCGGCAACATATATACAACGTGTACGTGTGTGTGTGTGTGTGTGTGTGTGTGTGTGTGTGTGTGTGTGCCTGATGCATCCTGGTACTTGGGATGTGGGACAAGGAGATGAGGAAAGACCATTCTTAATTACATAGCAAGTTTGAGGGCAGCTTGGGCTACCTTAAATCCTGTCTGAAAGGACCAACACAAAATTTTAAATAAAAAGTAAATAACAATAACAAAATTCTTTATTATTAAAGCAACCAATAATGCAGAGAGACAAGGTATGTAACAACTCCTGTTTAAGGAGCCTACAAGCAGTTGGCTCATTCTTATCCATTGGAGAAGAGTGGAATGTCCTGTAAAATACAGCAGAGAGGAGCCGGAGGGTCTCAAGTGGTTGGTCAGGATGGGAGAAGCCAATAAAGGGAGGGGAGAGGTTCAAGGAGATACCTCCATACTCAGACCAGCCTTCTCAGAAAACATGAGCGTGAAAGCTATTCCCTTTAGCAGATGGACTTTCACTGGTTTGGGGGAATCTGTGGTCCAGAGAGTCTGTTCTCTTTTTTCTTCCTTTCTTTCCTCTCTTTTTCTTGTTGTAGGAGAATGGAAGGCAGCTTCAGGGAGAAGCCCACACATCTGCATTCTTTGTAAATCGGTTCTCTATGACAACCGCTGCGCTGCATGTGTTCTGAGGTAGGAGAGAGCTGAGTAAGGAATTAATCAAACCCCTTTATGCCTGTTCTCGTCATCTGGAAAAAGGTCTGTGCACAGAACACTCATAAATGAACAGCGATTGAATATTCATAGGTAGATTTTCTCCACCACAAGCTGGAAGGACAGAACTCCGAGAGCTGTTTGCTGCTTCCTGGCAGGGTGGAGTAGCTTTGGCCTTTGTACTTTATTATAGAGGGAAGTGAACCAGCCTCCGACACCAAAGAAACAGAATGTCCTTCTGTGTGTTAGAAACTTATCAAAGGGATGTTGGAGAAAGAGCATGCAGGTTTCTCATGGTCAAGCTTGTCTGAAGACTGTGGAACAGGATCTCCCTCTCTGGCCTATGTGACTCTGTTGTGGTTTGCCCAGAAGTTACTGTATTTTGGTGCTAATTCCACTGCCCCAAGGACAGCTGCCTAGTCAAGGACTCAGAACTCAGGTGACTTCACCAGAACCACCACTCCATTGAATTTGTAAAGAACTGGTGAGGGGCAGGTACAGGATAGAAGGAGGCCTGTCATTGGAGGAGAAGAAAGGATGGGCGAGAGAGAAGTTTGAAGGAAGAGGAGGAGATTAAGGGAGAGAGAAGGAGAGACGGAGAGAGGGGAGAAGCCCTCTCCAGGTGATCATCTCCAGGTGATGTTAAGATTCTGCTCTGTGTATTTACAGGTTGTTATTAATGTTCTCAAGGGATGGATGGTACTGGGCTTTGTATGTTTAAGTGGGCAATTATATCTTACCAAGTGGATCTAAGATTATTGTGTTGTGTGTTCTTTTATGTGGGGGTTTGAGTGTAGGAAAGTGCGGCTGGGATGTGTTTCCACCAAGATATCTAGCAGATATCTTGGGACACCGCGGCGCGGACCTAGTGGTATAAAAGACACCGTTACTTTTTATTATTTATATATTTTTACAACAACATGACTCAGTTTCTCAAAACCTACTTTTTGCTCCCTCTCTTCTATAGTTCACAGTGTTCTGATACACATGCCCTTCAAGACCAGTAACTCTAATGGTTGTTTTGAAGGATGGTTTCCAGTTTGGGAAGAGCTTCCTTGTGCGTTATCTGTTTCCCTGCAAGGACGGCCAGGTGAAGACCTTTAAACCTGCTGCACAATGTCAGGGTGTGTGGTTATTTGTCAGTGGAAGAGAGTAGGATGGATGAGATAGTGATGAGAGAGTCAGACTTTTCAATAGCTACTTGCGGTTTGAACCATGTTCATGAGTTAAATGCTTCAATGTAATCCAATCAGGTTGTCCCTGCCAGCCAGGCAGGATGTACTGACATTTCTACCATGGGAGCTTCCAAGACATCTGACTGGAATTCATTCTCCATACAGAGGGAGCATGTCACTCCAAATGGAGCTATGAAGAAAAGTGAGGGATCGCCCTGAGGGTAGACAGGACAGAGCAAGTGCTTTGCAGATAGAGGAGCAGCTCAATGGCATTTTTTCTCCTCCAAAGACTTTTGGAGTTGGTGGGAATCAGGGTCTCCCTCTCTTTGAATTTAGATGAATTCCCAGGCCATTCCTGCAATGCCCTGACTTGCCCTGTCCCATAGAACTGAGAGATGATGCTCTAAGGATCGCTATTGTACTTGACCTTACCTGGCCTGGCATGAGGCCAGGAATGACCTGGTTCCTAGGAGTGAGATCTGGGCATCAACTGTTCCATCCAACTATCAGGTGTGGAGACCTTAAGTCACCAAAGGGCACCTGGCCATTCCCACTCAGCGGTTCTGACAGCTCAGACTGTTCAAATGCTCCAGTACCGTACCTTCCTTTTCTCACAGCCTTGCCCTTTCTCAGCTCTTGGCTCCCTTTGGTGTTTATACAGTCAGTTCAAGAAATGTCATGTTTTTAAATTTCCTGGGACATAATACAAGTGAGCCCTGCCTCCAGCAGCCAAGCTGACAGAAAGCCCTGGCTGTTACTGGTTCCCATGTTCCAGTCCACTTCAGTGCTAGGAATAATGATTTTTACAATTTCCCTAGAGCAGGGTTCCCACTCTCCTAATGCTGGGACCCTTTAATATAGTCCCTCATGTTGTGATTCCCAACCATAAAAATGTTTTTGTTGCCACTTCATAACTGTAATCTTGTAATGTAAATCTCTGTGTTTTCTCATGGTAACTCCCTGTGAAAAGGTCATTTGATTCCCAAGGGGGTTTTGATCCACAGGTCGAGAACCACTTTCCTGGAGCAATGAGAGTGGTATAGAACAGACCCATGTATTCTTCTTTCAAAGCAAAGAGAGGTTTGCGGTTCACAGCTCAGGCCACGCCCAAGTTGACTGCATTTGATTGGGGTGTCGAACCATGCTTTAGGAGACCTCATCACCATTTTAAGGTCTTGGGGACAGAGGGACACAGGAACTTCCAGATCCAGCAGCAGAAGCAGGAGACCTGGTCCCATCGTGTCACCTGCAACAGGCCGAAGAGTTTGCTCTAGAACTCTCTACTCAGATGAAGCTGAGATTCTTGAGTTAAAACACCATAGACGTGAATATCAGGATGAGGCATACTTGGGGTTTAAGGAAATGGTTTTCCTATACACATGACATTATAAAGAAAATGATTTTTTTATCTTTATTAACTTTATTACATTTCGATTGTTTTTTCCCTTCCTGGTTTCCGGGCCAACATCCCCCTAGCCCCTCCTCCTCTTCTGTGTGGGTTTCCCCTCCCCACCCTCTCCCCATTACTACCCTCCCCCCAACAATCATGTTCACTGGGGATTCAGTCTTGGCAGGGCCAAGGGCTTCCCCTCCACTGGTGCTCTTACTAGGCTATTCATTGCTACCTATGAGTTGGAGCCCAGGGTCAGTCCATGTATAGTCTTTGGGTAGTGGCTTAGTCCCTGGAAGCTCTGGTTGGTTGGCATTGTTGTTCATATGGGATCTCGAGCCCCTTCAAGCTTTTCCAGTCCTAAGAACATGATTTTTAATGTACTAAAGCATGGTCTAATGGAGAGAAAGGTTTATGGCAGAAGGGCAATACTTACTAAGGGTGGGTAAGGGATTCTCAGATGAACCCATTGAAGGCCAATAGATAGAAACACAATATAATTTTGGTGGTTCTGAAGCTATGTTGTTCCTTGGATGAAGTCCATATGTTTTGGTATACTTATTCTTATCCAAGGAAATATTTTAGGAAATAAGACCACGGTATTTCCTGAGGTACATTTTACAGGTTTCCAGGTTGATAAAATCAGAACAGTGATCAAAGGGTCCAAGGAATCCTTACGGAGGCCATTACATTCTGACTACAAACATCATAGATGATCTTGTTTGTGAGATTTTCATAAGGACCCAGGCTTACAGATGAGAAAGCAGTAAGGTTAATTTCAAAGGTCACGGATATCTTTAGACTTAAGCATGGGTTCTTGCCCCTTAAACATGCATACTTAAACGATCTCCATAAAAAAAGAATACTGGGGCTGGTGAAATGACTCCACAGGTCGTTACTGCTACATCTGATGACTTGAGTTGTACCCGAGGACTCATTCAGTGAAAGCTGAGAACCTACTCCTGCAAGTCGTCCTCTGACCTCTACTCCTGTGAGGTAACATACACAGGTGTACATGCACACAAGTGTAATCTGAATAAAAAAATACACGGAATGCAGGCAATCTTTGTAGCAACTTTTTTGTTAAGTTGTGTTCAAATTCACTTTCAGCAGGCGAGAGCCATGTCACCCAGATTTGCAGCTGAGGGAATTCTTCCTCTCCTCTTAGTTTTTCCTGGCTTTCTATCATGCTTCTGACTCAGCATCAGAGAAGCATGCAACACAGTGAGAGAAATGTGATTTGACTTGGCTGGTCTGGTTTTACCTAGTTTCTTTGTTTTCTCTCTTTACCTGGATGGAAGGAACTCTGACTTGTAAGTCCAGGCTTGCAAGCCCAACCATAGGAGGTCTGTGGTTGTTTCCATTAGTATATCGGCCTCAATGTCTTGTCTATGGAAGGGCTTTCCTGCCTCTCTTTTATCGGAAAGAATGTTGCAAAAAGAAAGGACCTGGAATTTCACATCTGCTTTCTTCTCTCCTCTGTCTTCCCACAAAATTTACTTTTTCTATGATGTAATAAAGCTCCTGAAAATGCCTTCTGTAAAAATACTCCAGGTTCATGTCTTCAGAACTCACTGTTTCCAATGGAAAGGGCCTAAAACATACACGGCTAAACTTTACTGAAAAGACACATACATTGGAGAAGAAAGACATTTAACAGGGCAGTGAACCCCTGTGCCAAGGGTTGTGGAGAGGGGTCTGCGGGCGTGGTTGTCTGGAAGGTCTGCTCTCAGCACTAGGTGTTGAAGGTTCAGGGGCCATACCCACAGGAACAAGAGTACAAGGACACACACTGCTGAGACGAGGCATGGCAATGGTTAATCTTAACTTTAAACTTGATTACATTTATAATTACATAGAAACAAACCTCTGTACACATATGTGAGGGAGTTTCTAGATTCAGCTAATTGCAGGGGGAAGAACCAGCTCCATCCCAGATCTGCCATTCCATGGGCTGGAGGCCCAGGCTGACATTTAAAAGGAAGAAAGCAAAATGAATGCCAGCATCTCTCTGTTTCCTGAGTGTGAATTCAATGTGACCAGCCATTTCACATTTTTGCTGCCGGTGGACCATAACTTCAGGTTGTAAATAAAGGTAAACCCTGCCGTCAATTGCATTCATCAGGTATTTTGATACAACAAGAAGTGAGGTGGGATGGGTATAACAATGGCTTTCAGGGTGGGAGAAAACAAAAGACACTTTCCAGCAAGATCAAAATCCTTCTGTCACAGCTGTTGGCCCTTAGCTCAGAATGTGGTGTCTGGGCTAGTTGGGTTTGGTGAGGCATGGTTAGATGAGAAGAAAAAAATATCAGAATCAGGACTTCCCAGCTAAGAAAAATGGAACTCTCAGAGGAGGGTCTCAGGGCTGAGCACCTCCCTCTGGGCAGCTAATCTACCTCTGATCCAAGAAGGCTGCTGAGAAATGCTCTCAGTACCTCAGAGAGATGGAACCGTATGTAGATGCTCATATTTTATCCTGTTTTCGGTGTAGGAGCAGGGTCTGTCTGCACCTACTCATTCTCCATCTCCACCTCATAGGCACAGTCCCTGGGGTGGACCTGAGAATGTGACACAGAAGTGGGTGTGGGCTGCCTGCTGTCTGTGTGGGAAGAGTGGAGGCTCACATGAAATAATAGGCCTTTAGCTCTTGCGATGCCAACTGTATAGCTTGTAGCTCCTCATAATCACACATGTATCCATACATACATACACGTGCCGAGTAAAATGTATTCTAATGTGATATACATTTCTGGTCTTAAGTAGTCTATGAAGATAGAAATGCTCTGGCTCCTTACAAGGGGAGCACATCCCTCCCAATATTAATATTAAAAACAATATGGAAAGCTTACATCTAGTCCTAGTCACCTTTCTGTTTCTGTGAGAAACACCATGACCAAGAGAACTTAGGGGAGCAACGAGTTTATTTCATGTATAACTCATAGTTCATCATTAAGGGAAGTCAGGGCAGGAACCTTGGGGAAAGAGAAACCATGGAAGAATGATGCTTCCTGGCTTGCTCCCAAGACTTGCTTAAGCTGCTTCTTATACCACTCAGGACCACTGGCCCAGGAGTGGCATCACCCACTATAGCCAGGACCCTCACCCCCATCAATCATTAAGGAAATGTCCCACAGACATGGCCACAGGCCAATATGATGAAACAATTTCGTCAGTTGAGTTTCCTTCTTCCCAGGTTACTGTTTTTTGTGTCAGAAGGGTTCATGACACAAAAGCCTCAGGTGAACTGAGAAGTTCTGGGCAGGAATGTTGATATGACTGGTGACACCTGTAGAAGCCTCCTGATCAGGAGGGCCACATGCCAAACCTGCTGGCATCTGCCATCTCCAGACTGCAAGAGAGCTGGTCTGCAGATCCTTCTGTCCCCAAAGTCCCCCACCCCCTTTGTATCCCCAAGGTCCCCATGCCACATGTACAGTCTCCACTTCTGCAGAGAGACTGCAGCCCTGAATTTCTTCTTTTAAACAACTTTGCTTCTGGAGCTGCCTGTCTGCTTTTACTTGCACATTTCTCCCATCAATCGAGATGCAGCAGTGACAAGTTGACAAGAAAATTAGCCAGCCCAAGCCTGATGCACTAACCGTGCTCCTCCAACATTCTAGAGGAAAAAACATAGCCACATGTTAATGTATGTTCAATTACATTCTCTAAAAATTCCTCTCTGGTATGACTGACTGAAGAACAAATTGGTTTACAGCAAGACCTGAGGGATTCTCTGACACATTATTGGATCTATTTCTTTTGAAGAATGGCTTCATTTCACTTCAGAACCAAGCCCAGCAATTTACACTTCATATTCCTCATTGACTGTTTCTGCTGTGTTAGAGGCCAAGGTAAGTTCATCTATAGACCATGCTATCTTGTAGAAAGTAAGAAGTTCCCTTGATCACCTGGAAGATTCCTTGATATCTCTTAAGTATCTGCAGGAGGATTCAGGAACTTTGATGTACAAAGGGAAGTGATGGCTGTGAAAGGCTTAGGTTGAAGGTTCTAGGCTCCAGTGACTGTAAGGACCCATGGGGATCCCTTAAGTATTGGGAGGAGGTTATTAGTGACTAACCAGAGAAATTATCTAAAACCTTAAGACCTTTAGAATTTGATAGTTAGCTTTCTATCACGATGATAAACAGTCAATCAACGTAAGTGGAAGGGAAGGTTCATTCCGTACTATAGCCTCACAGGCATCAGTCTACAGTTGATTGGCCACACTGCTTTGAGCCTGTGGTAGCTCAGGATACCATAGTTAGAAAATGGAGTGGAAAGGACTGTTGTGACAGGCAGGAAGCAAAGAGAACAACGGAGGGCCCCAACCCCCTACAAGAACCTTCCCAACATGGGTCTTGTCTAATCATCAGTCAAAGGTCAAAGTAGAAGGAAATTCCTTCAAGACAGCAATCTAGAAACTCTCTGTGAGTTTCTAGTCTGTGGACACAAGACTCAAAGGTCAGCTCTTACCTGACATGCTAGTCTGCCAGATTCTGGTAATGCTGTACAGACTTTTGAGTTGCCAGTTCTCACAAAACCCAATTTCTTAAAAAATCTCCCTTCATGCATTTGTATGTGTATACTTATGTATGCATAGAAACTATCCCCATGTCTTTTGTGTAGGCAATACTGGTTTTGATGCCATAGAAAATGGGCACAAGACCTCTTTATACTGAAGAACCATCCTTCAGAGAGAGAGAAAGAGAGAGAGAGAGAGAGAGAGAGAGAGAGAGAGAGAGAGATTATACCTCATGAATTTGAATCTTTCTGAACAGAAAAAAAATACTTTTAATGGTTCTTACTTTCGTTCTTCAAGAGGCCTTCATTTTTATGTAATCACAATATTACCTGGTTTTAATACTCAAGATGAAAGGAGAATGAAGAAGGCTCAGTTTTTCGTTGACTTCATTTACATCACACCTTCAAATCCTGGCAGATATATTTTTAGAAGCCTGTAACTGAATGGAGCTTTATGAAGGCAAAGTAACTTCCTGAACCTTCTACCCAGGCTATTTCTATCCTGCTACTTTCAAAGGGCTCACAAGCCAAGGCAAGAAGGAACAAACAACAAAGGTGAGACAGAACCTTGTTATAAGTGAGGCAGGCTTCCTCAGAACATGTGATTTAGATAGCAGGAGGGATGGATATGAATCATGAAATTGCATAGCAATTTTTCCCCTAGGAAAAAAGGTTCAATGAAACCGACCAACCTATCATTGAAAGTGACATGACTGCTGGTTAATTATTGAACCACAGAAAGTGCAACTGATTTTGACTCCTTTTTTTTCTTTCAAAAGCAGCTAGCTAATTTCTAAGGATATATTTTCCCCAGCTTTCCAGTGCATTCAACATTACAGAAAATTGTGATGATTCATGTAATTGAGCAAAAATATGTGTTATTGTATAAGAGGATGGAAATGATTAAACTATCACTTGGGTGCCTTTCATTTCCTAGTCCATTATGCAAGATGTCTAGATACTGAGGTTTTTATTCTCTTAATCATGAAAACTGTCTTTTGGCCGAAATGGTTGCAGGTAAATCATTTTATTAAGAACTCAGCATCAAAATGGTAATGCCTTAATTCTGGAAGCTTGCTTTGGAGGAGGCTGAGCACCAGATAGTACTAGGAACACCAATAATAGAATGTAATTTCATAGAGCACTCACTGTACTGTGTCAGATACATTGAGCTGCAGGACGACACTGACAGCTGGGGGTTCTGGGAGGTGTCCTCTCCCACTGGCTCTTTTTGGGATCTCATTCAGTTTTCTCTCCTAGACAGTTGTGGTATAAAATAGACTAGTGGTTCTCATTCTGCCTGGACATTCCCAGGAAGATTTAAGGCATGGATATTTGAGGCCTAACACCAAAATTCCTATTCAATGTGTTGGGTCTGTGGCTTAGAAATCAGGATTAATTCTAATATGCAGTCAAGGCAGGGGTAACTACTCTCTTGGGGGACTGAGTAACCCATGGATTATAGAATGCCAGAGCTTGAAGAGGTGATATTATTGATAAGGCAAGTGATAGAGACTAAGATCTGTTCTAAACCATATATCATACCCATAACAGGATACTCAACTGTACTTTGACCTAGTTGTCGCTGTTACTGTTGTTTTGTTTTTAAATGATGTTCCACCACATAGATTTGGGTTGATAGCTAGGGAGAAATTAAGAGACTTAAAAGGGCATATGAGTTTTGCCATAATATTGTAGAAATAGCTTCCCACTTCCTTTATGTAGGACTGGGCATAATGTCATCACCAAGACTGTTGTGGCTTGTTGAGTATCTAGATTTAGACTGAGTCAGTTCTCCTAGCACACCTGTTTCAAGCTTTATATTTGAAGTTACAATGCCTCCCAAGTAGATGGAGCATCTACAAAGACTCAATGAAACCCTGTGTGAGAGCCCTTTCAGAGTTTCTTTGTCTTCAGTCCATATACCATCATGGCATGGTCTTTGCTGGGAGGAGGCCAGAGTTAATCCCCATCAACTAGTGGAAAGGAACATCTTTTAGGGAGCTCTCTGCAGCTGCCTTGATGCTTTGAGCATGAAGATGTATGAAGTGGGAGCTGTCTTTAGTCAACATCCAATGCACACGAAGGATAAAGTTCCACTTTAGATTGCCTAGCATCTTTTCAGAAACCACCTTTTCTCATCTCTAGGTTATGTGCATGTGGGCATCTCTATTCTATACTTGGAGTTGGAAATAGTTGTTGACTGCACCCCAGAATTGAATGGTAGAACCCTACTGCTGAAGAAATTATGTGCTTTGGTTGTCTGACTTGGAGAAATAAAGCTAGAACCTGGCCCAACGTGTATCCACAGTGTGAGCTAGCTTCTGTAGTGCCAGGAGTTGCTACTAAGGTTGCCGGGAAGAGTTAAACCCCAAAGTCCTGCTTAGCCCGTGAATCCTGCTTGCGTCACACTGGAAGTTCCAAGCAACACGTGCCAGTCAGTGCAATACTGCCTCAATTAATTATGTCTAGAACCAACCTTCTGATTTGACTTTAAGGCCAGCTCTGCAGGGGGAAAGTCATATCTCATATGGGGGATTTAGTCAGAAGTCAGAGTACAGAAGTCAAAGGCTCCAATGGAGAAGCAACTGCTATTAGTTGGTCAACTGATGCACCAGCTAATGTGCTTCCCCATTTTGGTGTTTAGAAGCATGTTTCCTACTGCAGTCCATGCCCATTTGGATTTTTCTCCCATTTTCTATTTTTCATCCACTTCCTCGTTGTGTTTTGAGTAGGAGAGATGAACTCCAAGACTTGCCGATGGTAGTCATGGTCCGGAGACAGAATTATAGTGACAGGGCACAAAGGTTTAGTATGTCACTTGAAAGAGAATAATCAGGTACCTTTATCACCCACTTTAAGGCTCACTTAGGAACCCTTGCAGAAGAGGGCGGAGGAGGAGGAAAGAACATGAGTCAGAGGAGGAGGTGGAATCTATACATCCATTGAGCCAAACAACTGCCATCTTGAGGTGTTCAGCTGTGCTTGTTTGCAAATGATCAACACAGCTGAGCTTGTTTACCCTCTCATGGAAGGGTGGGGCGTGTCATGGGATCCTCACCTGGAGTATCCAGCCACCCCTTCCCACCTATTGGCTCCAATTTCGCCTTAATTGCACAAGCTCTCCTGGAGAGGCTAGAGTGTATAGCAGGGAAGACTCGGGAATGTGTGTTCCATGTATGTGGCTATGGGGAATCCCTCTTCCTTACTGGGTAAAGACTTTCCACTGGGTAAAGGTCTTTTCCATGTAGGTAGCCCCACACCTATGCTCTGTAAGGAAGTTCAGTAGATTCATTGGTTCCCTAGAGCAGTGGCTCTCAACCTTCTTAATGCTTTGACTCTTTTAATATAGTTCCCCATGTTGTGGTGACCCCCAACCATAAAATTATTCTTGTTGCTAGCTGTAATGTTGCTACCATTATGAATGATAATGTAAATATTTTTTTGGGGATAGAGATTTGCCATGGGTTGAGATGCGCTGCCCTGGAGTGAACTTTGCTGAACTCCTATCTCCAATTCTTGTTGGGTCCATAGGAAGACAGGGAGATCAACTCTCCCAGTAGGAAGGAATTTTATCAGCAAATCCCTAAGATTTCCTGGTACTGGGAAGAAGAGGCTTCATTCTATGGGATGATCCAGAACTCTAGTGTCCAGAGGTTAGAGAGGAGTTAGAAGAGGCACATTACTATCTTCTATCCTGGGAGCCACTGGATCAAGCCTTGTCTGAAGTTCCCTGCATGTCTCTGAAGACTCTGAGTTTCCCAGTTACTAACACATAACCTTTAATCCCTACTCCCTTTGGCTAGTTTGCATTGGATGTTCTTCCCCTCCAACAGGGGTCCTGGACCTTAGTTTTGTCTTAGTTAATTTGGTGCTTGGTAAATGTTGTCATTCAAGATACCAAGCCATATTGGGTTCAATGCAAACATCTTCAACATGAATGTTGATCAATTAGGTACAGTGGTTGTACTGCCAGATCTTTTGAGGGTAGTGTGATTTCAGGAGCTAGGAGAGAAATTACTGGTTGCCTCTATAAAGATTAATTTGCTTTTCACGGTTAGAACCTTGTCTTGATTACATTAATCAGTAACTTCACAGGGCTTCCTTCTGTTCAATACAATCGATTCTATACCCAACTGAGTGCTACAGAGAGCCAAACTTATTTCTAATCTTGTCAAGCATAGATTTGGGCGGTAGCATAATATGTACTTGGGACTTCAGCCAGTTTTTCCCCTTGCCCATAATTCTATATTGTAAACTTATCCATATTCATCATACTGGAACTGTGTGTTTTTTTTTTTTTTTTTTTTTTAGTATGGTACCTCCATGGGAGGGTTGATGCAACCCAGGATACCAAAATTTGAGCTGTTCAAGTCCACAGTATTTGTATATAACTGATGGAGGTCTTCTTGAATACTTTAAATTATTTCTAGATCACTTATAATATTGTAGATAGTCACACTTAGTATGCAGTCTAGGGAATAATGTCAAGAAAAGGTGTATATGCTTAGCTTTGACATTTAGCTTTGTGGTTTTTGAGATGGAGTCCTGCTATGTTGCTAGCTTTGGTTGGCCTGGCCTGGAACTCACTATGTAAACCAAGACTAGCCTAGGACTGGAGGAGTCCTTCTACTCCTGCCCCAGAGTTCTGTGATATCATCTGGCTTAGCTGATGTACTACATCAACAGCACTAGCTTTGCTCCATGGATGGTTAAGTGCAGAGACAGAGCCCAAGGAGAGGTACTGAGGTCCCACTTGCTCATTTGTGACTTAGAATTGTGCTGATTTTTTTATGATCCAGTGGGAAATGAGAAATCCATCATCACGATATAGCCTCTAAACAGTTTAATATTCCTAAATGCCAAGAAGCTTAAAAGTGAGATCCGAAGAAAAGGTACATTAGAGTGAGGAACAAAAGCCAAGGATGTTTAAGCATCAGGGTAGAAGCCCTTCTGAGTAGAGAACATTCTGGAATCGTGCTAAAGGTTTGTATTGTTTTATGCAGAAAGAGGAGTCTTAATTTCTTTGTAACCTGTTTGAGGTTTCAGAGTCCTTGGCTCTCTTGTTTATTGGAAACACCCAATTGCTTCATGAATTGGCTGCAAGTATGTCTCAGTAAATTATTTATGTGGCATGTCACTGAGGCTGTAGGTTTCTATCAAGCCACAGCTGTATAAACAGGCTATTAACCTATTGGCTGGATTTAGAAGACACTTCAGACTGGTTAAGTCTACTGACATTTTGAAAGATGGCATCTCCAGATTATTCACAAATCAACTTTTGAATGTGACAACAGCCCTGAAAACAATGTGTATGTTCTGAGAATGACCTTGGAAGACATGGGGCCTGGTGTTTTATATCCACTTAGAAGCATGGAGAAAACATTCAGAGGGACTAAGAAAAGAGTCAGGATAGCTCAGGAGAAAGGTGGCATCTAGACAGGCTTTCAGGTAATAATGTAAGCTCTTGTATTTTTCCAAGAGAGCCTGTGACTAGCAGTAATAAATGTTTTATTTGCTAACTATGAAATACAGTTTTTCCTTCCTGCCCTTCATGTTCTTTCAGAGATAAGCTTTTAGGTAGATGTGTTTTCTGAGGCTTGTTCCTGGTCCGAGTTGTTATATACTAGTGAATCCAAGGAAGACTCACTGAGGACCCCAGACAATGAGACAAAGCAAGAAGAAGCCAGTGGTTGGCATAGTATCCCCCAAATAGGCATCTGGGTCAGTCTTTTGGGAAGCTTTGAGTAAATGGGGTACTCAGTTACCACTCTTTTCATGAGGGCAGAAGTGCTGCTGTCTCTTTGGAACCTAGAGAATCCCCCAGGCTAAGGGGAAGAAAGGCCAGGAATATTTCGCTAGAAGCTGTCAGTTGGAGAGGAAGGACTCTCTGGTTCATTCAAGTGAATAGGGCAAGGGATGTACTACAGGTGGGGCACCAGTGAAGTCGCTGTACTAAAAATGTCACTTTTATATATCTGAAAACTTAGTTTTGTCAGGACACATTATACCTCTTTGCTTCAGCCAGAAGAGTGTCTATTTGATGCATTTTTTCTTTCCAGAAAAGGACTTTAGTGAATTGTTTTGAGTCAGGTTTCCTAGCTGAATCTTCCAATAATATTACCATGATCTATGAGCACCAAGGCAATAAAACCACAGCTAAATTTCCAGAGAACCTCTGTGACATGAAATATTATAAAGGCATTGCAATCATGCTTTAGGGATTTTTCATAACTCAAGAAAATGCTAAGTAAACCATTAAGTGAAAAAATCAGATTGTAAACTACACACAATTAGTTATATGAGAAAATATTTTTGCATGGAAGGGAAGAAACACACCAAGGGGAGGATGCTGCCTACCTGTAGAAGGGGAGGCTGCATAATGGATAATTTTTTTCACTTTTTATACTTCTCGTTTCTTAGTGTTCTACATTAAGCACCTTTCAAAAAGTTTATCGAATGCATGCATTTGGGTTTCTCTCTATGATCAGATTGAGTGGGAAGCTCAAAGAATAAGCTTCGAGTTTACAAATGTGTACTCCCCTATGTGTATGTTGTGACAGAACAGCTTCCCTAAAAACAGACACTCATTTGGTACAGAAAAGCCCAAGGAAGCTGCAAATTCTCATGGGAAAGAGTTACATGATGATCTTGAAAACATGGGGACTCCTGTTCAGAGTTCAGTTCCTACAGTAATTATCTTTTAAACAGGAACCTCCCCCACATATATACATGTGTGAGTCTTTATGCATTTTTTACCTAAGACTTTACATCTGAGGGCTCCCTATAAGTAACTTGCTTATCACAAAGTCATTGGACAGACTTTAGGTTTTGTTGACTGAAATGTATGCGACTTTGGTTGGTCAGAGGCTGAAATGGGTCTAGGCTCAAGGCTTCTGGCTTCTTCAAAAATCTTTCAGCTTAGGCTGAGAATGTTTCTTGGGTTTCTGATCTGTTAAAGACTGGAGATTTTAAGAAGAAAACAAACGTATAAGCAGAAAGTTACCATGGAAGCGTGAGAATGAGCCTCCACTACAGGGTCATAGTGTGACAGGGGAAACCAGAACCTTTAATTTCATCAGTTCTAGGTGTGATAAATCTCTCTCTGCTGGCATTATTATGATTTTCTGTGGTAAAGCTACGAATGAGGAAAAGCGTGTTGTGTTTCTCCTACACAAGGGATACTCCTTTCTCTCTGGGCTCTTCTCTAGCCTCTTAAACCATTTATTGTGGTCTGAATAGGAATGTCACCCACAGGCTCCTATGTTGAACACTGGTCCCTAGGTGGTAATACTGTTGGGAGGTTTATGAAACCTTTTGGAGGTGGAGTCTCACAGAAGGAAGTAGGCCATTGTGGGTAGGCCTTGAGATTTCATAGCTCAGACCCACTTCCTGTCTGCAGATAAAATGTTACCTCTTCCAATGGTTTCTGTACCACGGTGGACTATCTGCCTTAAACTGTAAGCTAAAATAAACTCTCTTCCCTTAAGTGGCTTCTTGTCAGTTATCTGATCATAGCAGTGAGAAAGGGGACAAATGGATCATACAAATTAAGGGTATCTCTGAAGAGTCCCTTACATACAATATGATATCTTTAAAGAGACTGGTCTCCTGGTGGTTCCTTAACTAGGTTACTCAAAACTTTCTTTTTTTCCCCCTTGTATTAGAAAAAAAACTTGTATTGCAAAATGAACACTTTCCAAATTTAGTAATCCTTTTATCTACTACTATATTTTTTTAAAATGTTAAGAATCTACAAGTAGTCCATAAGACTGGGAGGGAGGAGGAGTGAAGGACTTCATATCATGTGCCACTGGCACTGTGTTTGGCCTTGAAGGAAACTGGTTTGTTCTCTTGAGGATGATTAGCAAGGACAGTTCAAGTCTCTATCAGAGGCACAACAGGAGCTACTAGCTCTCCTGACTCTCACGGCTTAGAGACTTTGGTCCATATACATGGCCAGCATCTGAGTCACCACAGTGTAAAGGTGAGGAGGATAATGCCTTTGCTGGAGAAGATGCTTAGAGTATGGTCCTTTCTGCAAGATAGGACCTCAATTATTTCACTGAGACACATGAATGACCATGCTGTGGTTCTCTAGAAAATTCCAGAATGATTGTGAGTCAGGTGAGTGAGACCATCCAGATGTTTGATGTCATGTAACAAAGAAGCCGGACATATATTTCAAGAGGAAGGTCATAGGGTCATAGGATGTTTAAAACCATAGTGCTTTATGGATCAAGCATGGGTGACAGTGGTTGACATTGTCTGACCCCTGCCTTGGGTATAGTGAACAAAAACACAGCAGGAGCTTGTAACAGAGAAAGGCGTTCCTTTTTTTTTTTCCTTTCCTTATTTGGATTCGCAATCTTATTTTGCCCTTCCTATAAAAACAATGGACAATCTCTAGTCCCTTTAGAAGAGGGTTAAAAGTCCAAGAAACAATCCTGCACTAAGGAGAAAGAGCTTTGTTCAGAGATAAGTAGACTCTTTATCTGCTACCTAAGTAGTCTGTGGACTTTGTTACAGTCTCTCCATCTCTCTCTGTTGAGATGGGCACATGTAGGCGAAGAGAAGGTGAGCAGCTTATTCCCCAGCTCATCCCAGCTTGCTGTTTGTTCAAGGATTTTCTTCTGAGACTCCTTGAAGCCTTTATATAACTCCCTGGGCTAAAAGTCCATTTAGGGTAAACAGAAGGCCTTGCTGTGATCTGCTCCCCATCACTGTGGAACTAGCTGAGCTGGGAACAGTATGTTCAGACAGAGTCAGGAGAATTCATCGCCTTGAAGTTACAGGCCTTGGTCTGGGGCTGCTCTCCAGCTTGGGGCCTGACACCACAGAAAACTGGCTTTTGGTCAGAACTCTGGTGTAATGAAAAAGCATGCTGGAGGAAGACTTACACCCAAGGGCTATCCTGTGATGGCAGGAACACTGCCAGGCTTCTGGTTGGTCACTCCTCTCTCTGGGACACTGATCTGAAGTGAATGTAAAGGTAGTAAGATTGGTCCCACCTCTTTGAAATATTCGATAAGGACAAAATATATGTGGAAGCAAAACTACAAAGTGGCACTGATAGTGACCACTTTGAAAGCTGTTTCTAGGCCTGCCAGAACCTAGGATGAAAGCAGGGGCTGGAGTTTTAGCACAAGGTAAAGGCAGAGAGAATCTGGGCATCTGGGTGAGGTTAGGATAAATGGAGGGGTGCGGAGGCCAAGTGCAAGAGCAGAAACAAGTGGACATAGGGAAGGGGTCCAGCCTACATCTGCTTCAGGCCTGTTCATACATCTGGTCCTCAAGATGGCACCCACTTCCCACTTCCAAAGACACCCTGTTTGCTGATTTTTCTACTGGAAAATTCTGTTGCAATACTGATTCTCTCCCTCCCTCCTCCTTTCTGATTGTATGAATGGGGATATGCATTTATAGTTATGTGTGTATCAGGAGTCTCTCCCCCACCTCTCTCTCTCTCTCTCTCTCTCTCTCTCTCTCTCTCTCTCTCTCTCTCTCTCTCTGTGTGTGTGTGTGTGTGTGTGTGTGTGTGTGTGTGTGTATGTATGTATGTGTGTGTGTGTTCTTTAACTAACTAATCCTGGATCTCACCACGTCAGCTAAACTGACTGGCCATCAGATCCCTAGAATCTGCCTACTTGTTTCCCCCCATGTTCTGGGATTTTAGACATGTGCCTCCACGCCAAGCTGTTATGTGAGTTCTGGATATCTAAACTCTGCTACTCATGCTTGCTCAGCAATCCTTCTACCTACTAACCATCTCCCTAGACCCTCTCTGTCAGTATTTCTTCTAAGTAGAAAATTCCTTGCTGTGGGACCCCAGGAGCCAATGGCTGATGCTCCACTCTGGGCCTCTTGGGTCTGTGGAGACACTGGACAAGCTATGGCACACTGCAGGGGAAGTGGAGGCCTTGAACTGTGCAAGAATGAGCTCAGGAGACTAACTGGCAACAGTCCAGCAAATGAAATAATAACAGTTTCAGGTACTATTATGGAACACTGTGTTGTTGCCAAAGCTGAGCTGTTTCACGAATGTTTGCTATTTAACATTTCCATCTATCTGTGAGCCTGTTTTACTGTTATTTTGCACCAGTATCAAGAAGAAGTTATGAGAGGTAGTGGAACTTTACTTGCCCAGTCTGTCCCCAAGGCAGAAGAGACTTTAAACCCAGTTTGTTTGAACACTTGATCCTGCTCTTAATCCCCTGCTATCTATTAGGTACAAAGCTTTGGGTCAAGTCAGCCCAAAGTTGCCTGGACATTAGCAAAATTACAAAGTCCTTACAAAGCAAGTCAGTCCTAGACACAGAAGAGATAAAGATAACAATAAGAAATTCCCCCAAAGCACCTAACTTGCTCTTTTTCAAAACTAGGATAAAAGGTAAATAAGATAGGGCCCAAAGAGACAGTTCAGCTAGCAAAGTGCTTGCATTGCAGGCCCAGGTACCTGAGTTTGGGTCTCAGACCCCACATAAAGCTCCAAGGCAATGTAGCCTGTACCTGTG
Source organism: Rattus norvegicus (assembly GCF_021556685.1). Classification (NCBI taxonomy): domain Eukaryota; kingdom Metazoa; phylum Chordata; class Mammalia; order Rodentia; family Muridae; genus Rattus; species Rattus norvegicus. Next base: position 41,138,991 of record NC_141551.1, on the reverse strand, counting down.
ATCCCGGATAGAAACAGCAAAGCCAGCTGTTTGCTAGCCTAATTGGTGAGTTCCAGGCCAATGATTTAATAGTATATCTAAGGCCAGCACCCAAGGCTGTCCCCTGACTTCTACATAAGGGTGTACACACATGCATACATGCAACAATTTCTTCTGAGTTGGAACTTTCCACTCTGGGGACATTTTATTTTGAAACATTCCATTCTGGAGGGTCCATTAAGACTCAAGAAGATGATAACTTGCAAATCTCAGAAAGACCCTGGAATCTACCAGATTCACAGAGCTAGCTGCTGTCTCCCCAAGGTTATGTAAACAGCGGTTTCTGAAGAAGGGAGCCTGAGATCAGCCCAGCTGCCTGGAGAAGACATTCCCCAGCCTGCCTGGCTGCTTCCACGTGGTGAAGGGAGTTTGGGTTGCAGCTTTCATGATTCCTACCCTGGGTGGACTTGTCAGTGATGCAGCTGCTAGTTCTGGTAACAACCCCTTACACATGGTCCTGTGAGTGACCCCTCACCTATATTCCTGTGAGGAACCACAACAAACTCTTTGGTTCACCATGTTGGACTTTGGGGTAATTGTTAGTTTCATCTGTCTTCCATTTCCTATCTGGAGTAGATGTTTTTCTACTCCAGAAGACACACACACACACACACACACACACACACACACACACACACACACACGCATACATATACATACTCACACACAAGTAATAAGATTTTGTTGTTATTTGTTTTTAAAAAGCAGTAGTTCATTGGTAAGAATCAGTGTTATTTCCTTTTGGAGTTTTGTTGTGTTGGTAGGACACATAAGATGTCCCAGAGGGGACAGCTTTTGTTGATTGTCCCAGCAAGTTCTGTGCTGACATTGGCTTGGCTCATACCTATGCCTAAGGCTGGCGATGTATAAATCTTCCAAATTCCACATTACACGAGGTTAAAGCAGTAAGTTTGCATAAGCAAGTATTCGTACCACCGAAAATAAGGCAAATGCCATGAATCAGAACTCTGTCTCCTTGTGGCCTTGCCATGGGATATTTATCTACACATTACTGATTCCAACACTGTTTGCCCACTTGTTAATAAATCGTAAGTCTTTCTAGAGAGCTGTTTTTGAAAGGCATTTGAAAGGCATCCGTATCTAGGCCCTAACCATGAACCAGTGTGGGATGCACAGCTTAGAGTACGCATTGGAGAAACCCACTTTGTGTAATAGAAGGAAGAGTGACGCTTCATCCCCTGAATGCTGGAGTGAAAGTGGCCAAACAACCTGGTGGCCCCTTGCTATGGAATTAGGGGCCAGTCTCTGCCTGGATTTCCCCCGGATCCTGAGAATGTTTTAGGCCCTACCTGTGCACTTTGTTTCTCAGTGAATAGAGCTCATCCTTATGAGAAAGGTCCCAGGTCTGCTGTATCCTCCATCAACAGAATCCACAATTATGCTTCTTACAACTCCCTCCTCTAAGCCAGTGGTTCTCACCCTTTCCCGTGTTGCAACTCTTTTCTTTTCTTTTTTTTCATCTTTATTAACTTGGGTATTTCTTATATACATTTGGATTTGGATTGTTATTCCTTTTCCCGGTTTCCAGGCCAACATCCCCCTAACCCCTCCTCCTCCCTTCTATAGGGGTGTTCCCCTCCCATCCTCACCCCATTACCGCCCTCCCTCCCAACAATCATGTTCACTGGGCGTTCAGTCTTGGCAGGACCAAGGGCTTCCCCTTCCACTGGTGCTCTTACTAGGCTATTCATTGTTACCTATAAGGTTGGAGCCCAGGGTCAGTCCGTGTATAGTCTTTGGGTAGTGGCTTAGTCCATGGAAGCTCTGGTTCCTTGGCATTGTTTTTCATATGGGGTCTCAAGACCCTTCAAGCTCTTTCAGTCCTTTCTCTGGTTCCTTCAATGGGGGTCCTGTTCTCAATTCAGTGGTTTGCTGCTGGCATTCGCCTATGTATTTTCTGTACTCTGACTGTGTCTCTCAGGAGAGATCTACATCCAGTTCCTGTCAGCCTGCACTTCTTTGCTTCTTTGCTTTATCTAGTTTGGTGGCTGTATATGTATGGGCCGCGTATGGGGGCAGGCTCTGAATGGGTGTTCCTTTTGCCTCTGTTCCAAACTCTGCTCTCTATTCCCTGCCAAGGGTATTCTTGTTCCCCTTTTAAAGAAGGAGTGAAGCATTCACATTTTGGTCATCTGTCTTGAGTTTCATGTGTTCTGTGCATCTAGGGTAATTTGAGCATTTGGGCTAATATCCACTTATCAATGAGTGCATACCATGTGTGTTTTTCTGTGACTGGGTTACCTTACTTAGGATGATATTTTCCAGTTCCATCCATTTGCCTATGAATTTCATAAAGTCATTGTTTTTGATAGCTGAGTAATATTCCATTGTGTAGATGTACCACATTTTCTGCATCCATTCCTCTGTTGAAGGGCATCTGGGTTCTTTCCAGCTTCTGGCTATTATAAATAAGGCTGCTATGAACATAGTGGAGCATATGTCTCTGTTATATGTTGGGGCATCTTTTAGGTATATGCCCAAGAGAGGTATAGCTGGGTCCTCAGGTAGTTCAATGTCCAATTTTCTGAGGAACCTCCAGACTGATTTCCAGAATGGTTGTACCAGTCTGCAATCCCGCCAACAATGGATGAGTGTTCCTCTTTCTCCATATCCTCATCAGCATCTGCTGTCACCTGAGTTTTTGATCTTAGCCATTCTCACTGGTGTGAGGTGGAATCTCAGGGTTGTTTTGATTTGCATTGCCTTTATGACTAAAGATGTTGAACATTTCTTTAGGTGTTTCTCAGCCATTCAGCATTCTTCAGCTGTGAATTCTTTGTTTAGCTCTGAACCCCATTTTTAATAGGGTTATTTGTCTCCCTGCAGTCTAACTTCTTGAGTTCTTTGTATATTTTGGATATAAGCCCTCTATCAGTTGTAGGATTGGTAAAGATCTTTTCCCAATCTGTTGGTTGCCATTTTGTCCTAACCACAGTGTCCTTTGCCTTACAGAAGCTTTGCAGTTTTATGAGATCCCATTTGTCGATTCTTGATCTTAGAGTATAAGCCATGGTATTTTGTTAAGGAAATTTTCTCCAGTACCCATGTGTTCGCGATTCTTCCCCACTTTTTCTTCTATTAGTTTGAGTGTACCTGGTTTGATGTGGAGGTCCTTGATCCACTTGGACTTAAGCTTTGTCCAGGGTGAACCGATCTGCATTCTTCTACATGTTGACCTCCAGTTGAACCAGCACCATTTGCTGAAAATGCTATCTTTTTTTCCATTGGATGGTGTTGGCTCCTTTGTCAAAAATCAAGTGACCATAGGTGTGTGGATTCATTTCTGGGTCTTCAATTCTATTCCACTGGTCTATCTGTCTGTCTCTGTACCACTACCATGCAGTTTTTATCACTATTGCTCTGAAATACGGCTTGAGTTCAGGGATAGTGATTCCCCCTGAAGTTCTTTTATTCTTGATGATAGTTTTAGCTATCCTGGGTTTTTTGTTATTCCAGATGAATTTGCAAATTGTTCTGTCTAACTCTCTGAAGAATTGGATTGGAATTTTGATGGGGATTGCATTGAATCTGTAGAATTGCTTTTGGTAAAATGGCCATTTTTACTATATTAATACTGCCAATCCATGAGCATGGGAGATCTTTCCATCTTCTGAGGTCTTCTTCAATTTCTTTCTTCAGAGGCTTGAACTTCTTATCATACAGATATTTCACTTGCGTGGTTAAAGTCAAACCAAGGTATTTTATATTATTTGGGACTATCATGAAGGGTGTCATTTCCCTAATTTCTTTCTCTGCTTTTTTCTCTTTTGTGTAGAGGAAGGCTACTGATTTATTTGAGTTAATTTTATACCCAGCTACATTGCTGGAGTTGTTTATCAGGTTTAGTAGTTCTCTGGTCGAACTTTTGGGATCACTTAAATATACTATCATATCAACTGCAATTAGTGATATTTTGACTTCTTTTCTAATCTGTATCCCTTTGATCTCCTTTTGTTGTCTGATTGCTCTGGCTAGAACTTCAAGAACTATATTGAATAAGTAGGGAGAGAGTGGGCAGCCTTGTCTAGTCCCTGATTTTAGTGGGATTGCTTCAAGTTTCTCTCCAGTTAGTTTAATATTAGCTACTGGTTTGCTGTATATGGTTTTACTATGTTTAGGGATGGGCCTTGAATTCCTATTCTTTCCAGGACTTTTATCATGAAGGGGTGTTGAATTTTGCCAAATGCTTTCTCAACATCTAATGAAATGATCCTGTGGTTTTTATCTTTCAGTTTGTTTATATAGTGGATTACGTTGATGGTTTCCCGTATATTAAACCATCCCTGCATGCCTGGGATGAAGCCTACTTGATCATAGTGGATGATTGTTTTGATGTGCTCTTGGATTCGGTTTGCCAGAATTTTATTGAGTATTTTTGTGTCGATATTCATAAGGGAAATTGGTCTGAAGTTCTCTTTCTTTGTTGGGTCTTTGTGTGGTTTAGGTATGAGAGTAATTGTGGCTTCGTAGAAGGAATTTGGTAGCACTTATCTGTTTCAATTTTGTAGAATAGTTTGGATAGTATTGGTATGAGGTCTTCTATGAAGGTTTGATAGAATTCTGCACTGAACTCATCTGGACCTGGGTTCTTTTTGGTTGGGAGACCTTTAATGACTGCTTCTATTTCTTTAGGAGTTATGGGGTTGTTTAAATTGTTTATCTGTTCCTGATTTAACTTTGGTACCTGGTATCTGTCTAGGAAATTGTCCATTTCCTCCAGATTTTCAAGTTTTGTTGAATATAGGCTCTTGTAGTAGGATCTGATGATTTTTTGAATTTCCTTTGATTCTGTAGTTATGTCTCCCTTTTCATTTCTGATTTTGTTAATTTGTACACACTCTCTGTGTCCTTTTGTTAGTCTGGCTAAGGGTTTATCTATCTTGTTGATTTTCTCACAGAACCAGCTTTTGGTTCTGTTGATTCTTTGTATAGTCCTTTTTGTTCCTACTTGGTTTATTTTCAGCTCTGAGTTTGATTATTTTCTGCCTTCTACTCCTCCTGAGTATATTTGCTTGTTTTTGTTCTAGAGATTTTAGGTGTTCTGTCAAGCTGCTGATATATGCTCTGTCCTGTTTTTTCTGCAGGCACTCAGAACTATGAGTTTTCCTCTTAGCATAGCTTTCATTGTGTCACATAAGTTTGGGTATGTTGTACCTTCAATTTCATTAAATTCTAAGAAGTCTTTAATTTCTTTCTTTATTTCTTCCTTGAACATGTTACCATTGAGTAGAGCATTGTTCAACTTCCATTTAAATGTGGGCATTCTTCCCTTATTGTTATTGAAGACAATGCTGCAACTCTTTAATACAGTTCTTTATGTCGTGGTGACCCCCAACCACATTTATTTTGTTACTACTTCACAACTGTAATTTTGCTACTGTTATAAATCATAATGTTAATATCTGATATTTGACTCTCAAAGGGATCATGACCCACAGGTTTAGAACCACCCTCACCTCAAGCTCTGTTTCCCAGTTTGAAATCATTCTCATGATAAAGGTCTCAGGTACTTTGCTATAGCAGGTATTTTGCAAGGGAATTTTGGTGTAGCTATTCCTGAAGCTTTGCTAGGAGAATTATCATGTGGAGATTCCCCACCCCTACCCCCAACACATACAAAGTTTTACTGTGTTCAAAAGTGTAAGAAAATTAAACCACAGGATCAAAATCTGGACTTTAGAGTCTAGCAGTTGTGATCTGGTCTGACTGAACAAGTCCAGTTCTACTGAGATTTTACCCTCCCCGCTTTGTGGTTCATTTCCCTGTGGGCTGGGATTCTTGCAAGGATCCCTCAACAGAGCAAGGAGGCATTTTTACAGGCAGAAGAACACATACACTCAAAATTGCTTAGTAACTAAGCTTGTCCTAAGCAGTTGACACTGACAGTGGCTGACCCCTTGTAGCCAGCATCAGAGAACATCTTGTCCCCTAGCCGTCCTGTCTGTGCCTGTGGGAGAAAGAATGCTGGCTCCCTTTGGTAAGGTCTGCTGTCTCGAGCTGTAATAGGGAGACTGCATGGCTGTAACAGTGACCATTCCCTTCTTGATATTTTGTAATAACATACCAAAGATGTGGTGGATAAATAATTAAAGCACAGAGCTGGATATATTCTTTGGGGAAAATATTTTGTTAGATCACCAGATTTTTCAGTGATATCTGTATTTACCAGAAATGGCACTTTTGATCTTAGCTGTATTTCCCCTTATTTTCCATGGAAATGAGAGTGAGGGACAGTATAGAGAAACACAGCAGCATGCTCTCCACAACATCTAGGGTTGTTACCATACACTGGGCCTGTATGGTAAGACTCCTCTCAGCTGGGTAGACCTATGTCTTTCCATTATTCTAATCCCTTTCCTCCTATATCAGTGGAAGACCTGGGGTGGATATGTCTCGTAGGTGCTTATACCAACATCCTTTAACCAGTTCTGAGACAGTAGCTCTTCGGTTCCTCTGAGGTTCTCCCAGAGCAAAGATTCTGTGCCTAAATAACTTATGACCATGTGGTCCATGGTATCAGCTAATTTTCAAAATGGCTTCTCCTTAGCCTGAGGGGCAGCATGGGTTTTCAGTTGTGATTCCTTCACAGCAACCAGATTGCAATGAACATAAAGAGACTGGGTAACCCACTCCCAGCCTTCCTCACTGAACCCAGTGTGGGTAAGGGTGGAAAATTCGAATCCCCTTACGAGTCTTGTGCCTTCTGCTGAATGCAGCTTTGCATGTATAAGGTCTTATATAAGACTTGGGCTCACAGCAGCTTGCCCCTCCTTGCCAGGGCATTTTACAGTCCGCAGGATGAGCCACACTCTATTTCTGGAAGGCAGAAAGTTCAGGCAAAGGGTAGCCACTGAGAATGTATTCATTTACTCCACCAAAGACAGCAGAGACAAAGTCCTATGAAGAAGGCTGTGGAAAAGCCTGGAATTTTGGACCTAGGCCTGGGGAATCAAAGAGAATAAGCTGGATAGAAATATAACTGGATTCCTGCTGTCCTGTCTGCCTTTGGCTGCTACATTGTTCAAAACCTTGGATTTTCAAAGTATAATGAAATAGGAAAAAATAAAAATTTAAATACAGAGAAATGAAAAAGAACTTCTAGAATGAAGATTGGCTCTAAGTTACTAATTTTTATTAAGCTGTTTGATAGAGTTAAAGGGGTCTTATTGCCAGGAGCTGGTGTGTGTGTGTGTGTGTGTGTGTGTGTGTGTGTGTGTGTGTGATATAACTGCTGGTGCTACATATCAAGAACCTTCCAAGCCACATATCTGTTCATACAGATTAATTTTCATATTACATGAGAACAAAGGCCTATAGAAGTGTACATAATAGAGTTGAAACAGTAACAAGGGTTGGACTTGTGGAGATGTTTATATTAAATGTATATATCCCGGTCTGTTCTTTTGCTAAAAATCCAGAGGAAGCCACATTTGGAAATTTATTTAGAAGAATGATGGTGTGGGAGAAGCCAGTTCCTCTGTTCTTGTTTTTGTTAGTAGCAGGGACTTGTTTTGCTGGGTTCTTTGCTTCTCAAAGAATAAATTTCCCAGACTCCTTTATGATATATGGTTGTGACTTGGTTCTAGCCAATGAGGTGTAAGGAATAGTGTATGGGCCTTCTGGAAGGCTCTTCAGAGTCAGCTGACTGTATGGTGCACCCCATTTCTCTCCCCCACCCACTGCCTGGAATGCAGATGAGAGGCTTAGAGATTCCATAACCATGAGGTAGTCTTAAAAGTGGAAGCTGAATATCTCACACACAGAAAGAAGGGCCCCAGCATTCCTTCTAGTCATTGACTCATCTTTACTCCCTACCGCTGGGCTGAGTTTACCAAGCAAGAAATATCATTAAATCAAAATTGCCTTATGTTTCTGATTATATACAAAGACTTTATTATTATTGATCAGATAACTGATGGTTTATTCTTTTGGGGTTTGTTTGCAACAGTCTCACTCTGTATCCTGGGCTGGATCCAGATTTGGAACTGGAGGTAGTGTGAGTGTTGCAACTCTGAGGGGGAAAGTTTCCTCCATGCAAGAGTTACAACTCTGAAGGAAAAGGAATCCTGGCAGTCAGGAGGCAAGGAATACCACAAAGTTACACTGCACAACAAAGCTCACATAAGAGATTTATTGGTAAAGACACAAGAGGGTGGTTGCCTCTGTTCTAGAGAGAAGAAGCAGGGAACTGAGAATGAGACAGACTTATCCAGGGTTTCTTAGGGGCAGAGTTTTCCAGAGTAGAGATTTTCAGGGTGGGGATGGTGGAATTTCAAATCCTGATCTTGGGTGAGTCAAGGAATTGGTGGGCTTTTGAACTCAGAGATTAGTGGATTCTTGAGCTCAAGGACTAGTGGGCTTTTGAGCTCAGGGATTGGTAGGTTTTCAAATCTGGCAGTAAGCCCAGACCTTTTACTCTACAAGCAGTCTTCCTGCCTTAGCTTCTGGGTGCTGGGATTACAGATTTGACACATTATGCCTAACTCTGATCAGCATTGTTAATGAGGCATTATGGATTTGGTACTATCTATCAGAAATCTAAGTATATAGAGCCATTAATTCAACAATCTGAGAGTTAAGACTTCATTCTACAGATGTGCACACAAGAGAGCTTGTCATTTATAGTATCTAATACTATAAACAACCCAAGCAGCTACCTGTGCTTATGCGGATTAGCTACTTAGGGTAGGTAATAGAAGGCTGTCATTCAGAGAATGAGCTGAGCTCTGTATGTGTTGCCATGAGAGAGCTTCACATCCCATTAATAAGTGAGAAAGAAAACTACAAAAGTGTATGGACTGATATGCAGGCATGCCATGGGGGAATCTGTGTTCAACCTGCTGTAGACCAAAAATATTAAAAATGAAGTTGTGTCTGTACTCAACATGTACAGACTGTCACTATTCTCCAAAGGAGTTAATCTAACAATTATTTACACAGTCTATATTGTGATTGGCTTTGTACATAGACTTGAGAGGATAATAGCAATTGGGAGGTGTGCAGAGATTACATGAAAATACCATACCAATTGAAACAAGGAATGTAGTATCTGAGATGCTTGTAAATGGTAGACTTTTATTACCCTAAGTAGCTAGTCTGTGTAAGCACAGATAGCTACATAGGTTGTTTATAGTATTAGATACTATAAATGACAAGCTCTCTCATGTGCACATCTGTAGAATGAAGTCTTAACTCTGGGATTGGTGAGTTAATGACTCTATGTACTTTGGTTTTTGATAGATAGTATCAAATCCATAATTCCTCATTAACAATACCAATCAGAGTTAGGCGTGATGCTTCATACTTGTAATTCAGTGTAGTATTCATACCTGAGATAGTTCATACTTGGTGTCTGGCATCAGTCCCTTGTGGATAATGAGAGGAGCACGCGCGCGCGCGCACACACACACACACACACACACACACACACACACACACACACACACATGCTCTCATGCTTGCTTTTTTTTTTCTTTTCTTTTTTTCAGAGCTGGGGACCAAATCCAGGGCCTTGCGCTTGCTAGGTAAGTGCTCTCCCACTGAGCTAAATCCCCAAGCCCCGCTTGCTTTTTTTTTTTTTATGTCAAAGAAAACAAGCTTGTTAAAGACAGAATGTTAGGAACAGTATCAAGAAGAAAAGTCTTTCTGAATGACAGGTAACAGCTTTCTGTACCATCTAGTTGCATGAATTAATAGCACAAAGAGTCTATACTTGTTACAGTTTCTTTATCTTCAAGTAGGGTCTGACTTCATCCTAGGAATTTTTAAATAGTTAGACTAAAGGTATTGTTGGCTCCCCTCCAGCCCTCCTGTCCTATCCTCCCTATCTGTCTCTTCCTGTCTCTGCCCCCACCTCCTCCCTTTAATAGCCTAGTCTTCCGAGGGCCCATGTAAGAGTTTGGGAGAGCATCTTCTAAGAAGGATGAGCCAGCAAGGCATCTCTACAGCCCAAGGCTCAATGCTGTGATTCTGCCAGAGCACAGCGTCCTGGGAACATTCAGTAGCCCTCAGGTAGATGCAGCCAGGCCATTTGTGTCTTGCAGATGAATGAGGACACATGCTCTGGCAGGAGTTGGCATTTGATCAGAGGTTTATTTACTCAGACCTCATATGGAGGCAAAGGTTTATTTGACTTATCCTGCAGCACAGAGCTGCCTAAGAGAGCAGGATGGAACCACAGCAGGAAGGATGTAGCTTGCCAGCTTGTGCAATGAGCAGATGGAAGAGGGGTCTTGTGAACTCGCAAGGGAAGCTCACTTGGCTTTTAATTTTAGAACCACCATTGTCATGACAGGTGACCTCAGTTGCTTGCTGCATGCTTTAACAATGAAGCCTTAATAAACCCTGGCAATCCATGATCTAGAAAGAATTACTATTAGATGATGGGGAGGTTTCATGTCTACACAGTGGCATATTCTAGGTCGCTCTGGGGATAGACTCTCACACAGACTGAGTACTAATCAGTGTCAGGGATGGATTCTCACAGGCACTCACTCATGTGAGTTAATCAAGTCTAAGACAAGAAGAGAGATGCACATGGGAAACATGGGATTCCAGAATTTATTATGAGGCTAGATGGACTGCTTATGAAATACGAGTCCAAGTAATAGCTAGATTCATGGATCCCTGGGAGACACAGCTTGAGCCAAAGATTTCATCAGAGCATGAAGGTTACTCTGCTTCTCTTCCTCTCAGGCTTGCTGCTTATGACATCACTTCCATCTGTGGGCAGGTATTGTACACAAGGAGGCAAATTAGCCACCGAGTAGTGGGAGAGCTCTTCTTGCAAAGGATCTGGGTTTGGTTCCCAGCATCCACAACCACCTGAAACTCCTAGGATATCTGACACCTCTTCTGGCCCCTTTAGCCACCAGGCACACATGTGGTACTTACATATGTAGGCATTCACATTAAAAAAACAATAAATAAATCTTTTAAAAAAAATGGTCACCGGGGGTTGGGGATTTAGCTCAGCGGTAGAGCGCTTGCCTAGCTAGCGCAAGGCCCTGGGTTCGGTCCCCAGCTCCGAAAAAAAGAAAAAAAAAAGGTCACCGATTGTTCTATTCATCAGTTAGCTCATCATCCCCAGACACTCTTCCAACAGTTTCTGGGCTGCATTTTCATTGATCAAACCCAGGCCATGTGCCCAGCCCTGTGTCAGCAACTTTTCAGGTCCAGGCCAGGTACCTAGGCCTGGAACTAGAGTCACTTCAGGGAGGGAGAGGTATGGGAGAGGGATACAGAGGGAAATTAAGATGTCCTCCAAAGCAGGGAGATAGTTAGCAGAAAGCAAAACATCCACTGTTCCAGGGAAGACTTCACGGTTCACTTTCCCCCCAGAAGTAAATGAAAGGAAGAAGTGTATGTGTGTGTGTGTGTGTGTGTGTGTGTGTGTGTGTGTGTGTGTGTGTATAATTGTCAATATAGCATGTAACCCTTCTCTGATATGTTAGAGATTTAAGGCTTACTCTAGTCATTCAGTGTCTTGGGATTCTCACATGTGCTTGGTTGCAAAAGGATATGCATATTCCCCAGGCTTGAGTAAATTCTTGGACTAGGTGTCAATTGAAAAGCTTTTTAAAGGGTTTTTGAATTCCTCTCCTGAGCAGTGAAGGAGCCAGTCCAAGTTATTTTTGTTCCACTTTTGCCTCTGTTATTCAGATCAGTAAACTAGGGCTTTCACAGCAGCCAGCAATGCAAGGCTTGGCCAACGTTCAGGCCTTAACCCCAGGTCATAGGCAAGTTCCTCTGTCCCTGCAGTGGGTAGGTAGACAGAGCTGCAAAGAACACTGGTGCCATTCTAAGCATGAGCTGTGACATGAAATCTTAGCAAGGTTGAGAAACATTGTCATTGGGAGGAAGAAAAAGAGACCATAATGACTTAATGTGCATGCTGACTGCTGGGTCAAAATGTAAGTTAGCCAAGCAGATGGATAGGCCCAAAGAGTGGCAGCCTGCCCATGTTCTCCTCACCCCTGCCTGCTGGAACCCTATGAAGCAGTTAGCTCCCCACAGAAACTGATGACTGCTAGTTCTTTTTCTTACTGATGGAATATTCTAGAATTTGTATTACATTAATGTCTTTTAAATAAACATTAGTAGGAGGGGGTAGCATAGTGTGAAAATAGAGAACATCTATTGCTGAAATTACTTCCTGGGGGAGACATAAATGATGTCTACCCCTCCTTCTAAGGTTCCAATGACAAACTGAGGTACAATTCTGCCATACTTCACCCAGGGGGACCAATGAGCTTATAGGGCTTATTTACAGAGAAATGGGTGGAGGCTATGGTCAGGAGAACAGATTGGCTTAAAGTAGCCAACCTGGAAGGTCTGTGTCTTCCCTTCATCCTTCCCTGCTGTTAACACTATCACCCCCTAGAGATATTGAAGACACATGAAATTAGAGAAGAATTGCATACAACTGAATGGGTGTATGGCTGGGTGGGTGGCTAGATACTCAGGTGAGGGTCCCAGGATATTCCCTGACACCCTCCTTCCAAGAAAGATCAACAGTCACCAAGCCAAGCTTCAATCATCTTCAGTGAGTCTGCTCAGCTGGACTCCTGAAGACGGCTGCAGTTTGACCTGGAGGATAGCCCTATATAACAGCATCCTAGAGACAAAGAACCTGAGGGGAGGCCCATCCTTATCTATGTTCTCAAAAACTGACCAAAAAGACGACGTTGACAGGGACAGTGCCAATCATGATTCCTGTCAGAGTTGGATGACCACCCTATGCCAGTTGGGTATAGTCACACAGCATTGGTCATTGGCTGCTCAGTTTTGCTTAGGAAGAGTCAAAGATTGGGCAACACAAATCCTTCTCCCTTTGCAATTCAAGACATAGACAAAGAGGGACAAAAACCTGAAAGCATCCACTTACTGGTAGAAGAGTCTCAGGATATCGTCTACACCTTCTTGTTTGACTATGACATCAAGAAAGAAACAGCAACCTTTCCTGCCCAGCCACTGGACAAGGGTAGCATCTATACCAGCAAGAAATCTATAGCTTTATCCTTCCTTGTGGGATTCAGGACTCAGATGTATGACTGAACTTGTCAATGGGTTGAGGATCATCAGGAAAAAGACATGTGGAATACATCCACACATAAGGCACATGTTGCTTCATACCAGCTGCAAGCAGGACATATCAGATACACAGTATGTTTGCTTGGTTATGGGCTTTAAATTTGAAATGGTTGCCTGCATCTGATGATTGGGCTATTGCACATTTTAAAATAAATAGGCCTCCCAGAAAAAGCTACACAAACACTGTAGCTGTTTAAACGGAAGCACACTGACAGCATAGAGCCAGACTTCAGGTACACTGAGGTTTTTCTGACTTTCAGAATATGCATAAGAGTAGTTTCTGAAAGCTCCATCCGGTGCAGCAATGGACCTGCTCTCGTTGCTCATGTGGTGCTCAGAGTAAATGAACAACTTCCAGCAGACTCACTGGGGATTCACTGGACAAAGAATTCCTTTTCCTAAGTTCATGCGAGTGAGTAGCCCAGCGCCCTCAGCACCTGCAGTGGCTGTCCAGACTCCAGACTCTGTGAGTTTCCATTTCAGATCTTACTGTTTCACTGTGAGCTCACAGGTACTGCATCTCAGAACCCTGCCAGATGTGAAGGGCCCACACTGGTTCTGTGCAGGGTTTCCAAAAGGGCCCATTCCTGCCTCTTCTGAGCCTGGCTCTTTAGTGATTCAAAAGCAAATTTTGAAAGGCTTTTAGAATGAGCCTTCTCCCATGTCTCTGTTGAACCCATACCATATACAGTGCATCTGTGCCAATGTGAGTAGGTTTCAGGCTTGTTTGCCTGCGCTGGCTCATTCTATCTATCTATCTATCTATCTATCTATCTATCTATCTATCTATCTATCTATCATCCATCTATCTATTATCTATCATCTATCTATTTTCTATCCATCTATCTATCATCTATCTATCTAATATATATATATATATATATATATATATATATATATATATATAATTTTTTCAACTTGACACAGGTTAGATAGAGTCCTCTGGAAAGAGGGAAACTCAACTGAGAAAATGCCTCCATTGGATTGGCCTCTCTGTGTGCCAATTAAAAAATTAATGGTTCATATGGGAGGGCCAAATTGTGGGTGGTGCCATCCTTAGCAGATGATCCTGGGTTATATTACAAAGCAGGATGAGTAAGCCAGTAAGCAGCATTCCTCTAATTTTTTTCCCCCGGAGCTGGGGACCGAACCCAGGGTCTTGCGTTTGCTAGGCAAGCGCTCTACCACTGAGCTAAATCCCCAACCCCAGTAAGCAGCATTCCTACAAGGAATCTGCATCAGTCCTGCCTTGACTTCCCTAGCTGATAGACAGCAAGCTGTAAAGGGGAAATAGACCCTTTTCCCCCACAAGTTGCTTTTGGTTATGTGCTTATCATGGTGATATAAAGACAACTAGGATGCTGCCAAACAGGTTCTCACTATAACAGTGGGTGAGAATTGCCCTCACAAAATAGATCGCATGTGGAGGGATTTGTCTGTGCTCCATGCTGTCACCCAGAGTCACCAAAAGCCTTTAATAAAGCCTTCACATGCCTTTTTGGCAGTCTCAGGAGCCCTGCTGATGTGTCTTCTTCCAAGCTTCCCGCCCACAGCATCTGGGCATAGATAACTATACCATAGAAGACATCAAGCTATAAATGACTTGACTTTTAGTTTTGCACCCACACTTATGCTCAAGGGTAACCTGCATGCCTGAGAGATATTTTGATATTTGTAAGTCTTTGCTTACTTCCTCCCCTCCCCAATCTTGATGAGCGTGTTCACTGGATCTGTTTATTGATCGAAACAGAGAAATGGATCCTTGCCTTGGACACTGAGACATTTGAGTGTTTCAGGGATCTTGCTCAATCAAGTGGGTGTGTGGCATGCTTTAAGCTTTAGCAGACTTTGCTTTTTTTTTTTTTTGAGTCAGAGTCATGTGCCATCTAAAATAGGTGGTGAATGCGGGCAAGAGAGACCAAACACAGTATCGACTCATCAGGGATCATGTGAGTCCAAAGTCTTAGGAAGACTCCATTTGGTCACTGTTAAACTGAAGTTAGACTAAGCAGGTGAGCCTGCTGAGTTGTCTTAGCTCAGTGGTGGCTTTCCTCAGATACAGCTGTATGTTGTAGCTTTGCAGGGGTGGGAGCACCAGAGCCTGAACAGAAAGTAAGCAGTAACATACTCGTGGCCTGAATTCCTGATAAACTATGCCAACGTGTAGATTCCTAAGCAAGCACCAGCTTATCAGACACAGTTCAAGACTGGGTGAAGCATGTTTGGGATGTTTGTTCTGTTTGCAGCATATGTGTAGGGATGATACACACTTGAATAGGTATGTTCCCATGATGTTCATATAAGCACTTTATGAAATAGCTAGTGTTGTCTAGAGGACTGCTGGCTAAGTTCTGAACCTACTATTCAGCTGCAGGTCACTAAAAGGGATCACATGACTCCCAGAAAATGCACATGATGTAAGTGCTTAAATTGTCACAGCCATGAGGGGATGAGCGCTGAGTGGCCAGCCCTCCCAGGAAGGAGCACGTGGACAAGGGGAAGTGGTTGTTTATGAGAATTGCAAAATTCCAGCGTAGCAAAAACATAGTGGCTTCTTAGGATGACATGTTACAGTAAGAGCCTGCTGTAACAAAGAAAACTTTTGGATATGAGAGAGAGGGAGAGAGAGAGAGAGAGAGAGAGAGAGAGAGAGAGAATCACACATACATATACACACATGCATACTTGCTCTGCGTGCACGTGCATACACACATACACACAAATACAACACACACGTGCACCAATTTGTATAAATGGTTCTCATCAAAGAGAACTAAGTCAGTTAGACCTAGAACTATTCCTCTGAATGTGGGTCTGTTCCTTGTTTTCCTAATGTCTGTCATTTCTCTTGCCAGTAGTTTCTAACTTTGTTTATTTTCTTAGTTCTAAAGGTTTTTTTCTAATTTATGCCACCCCCATATCCCATGTCCTGCCAAAATACCACTTTCCCATCTCCCACCCAGAGAGTCTTTCCAGTCAACATTCCTTCCTTCCTGTCTCCTCCACTCTGTGATTATTTCTAGCTAACCGAGTCATAGTTTGGTGGGCCTTGGTCATCTAACACTGGCTTGGTGGGTGTTGGAGACTGGTTGTGTCCCCGTCCTCATAAAATGTAGAAATCTAATCCCCAGAGATTTGGAGCTGTGGCCTAGGAAAAGTCAGGTCTGTCATGACAGTGGAGTCCTTGCGGGTGAGTAGTTTCCTTAAGAACACAGGGTGAGAACTGGCTGCCTTTCTCTACTGTGTAAGAACACAATGAGAAGTTTGACATCTGTAGCTTAGGACTGGGCCCTCAGCAAATCCCACCACACTGTCACAACTGCTCTGTTGTTTAAGAACCACACGATCTTCTGTACTTTTTGATAGTAAACCAAACTTGCTAAAGCAAGAGAATATCGGATAGTTCTCCACAACCCATGTCCAGGTAGGCTGGTACCCTCTTCACTAGCCATGCACACTGACCATCCGCAGACAATCCAAGTTCCTTTCTAGTACCTGATCACCTCTACCAATTTTCAACATTTCTTTTCAGTTGTTTGGACTTTAGGATTCTTTTTTTAGTGTTGTTGTACACAGTAATCAAGTTCCTTCTATACAACCCCAGCCTTCTTTTCTTCTTCTTCACAGAGTTGACTCTCTACTTATACTTTGCCCTAATGCAATATCCATTTGGCCTGAAAAACCTGATGTTTTCTACCCTTTGCTGGAGAAAGAACCTGTAAGGTTGGAAAGGACGAGATGATCTACTACCAAAAGTGCACAAGAACCTCACAAGACAATGACGGACGCCCAGACTGTAAGTCCCATAGAAGTCACATACACTCCAGTGCTACAGAGCAACACATTCCGCTTTCAAGTTACAGATCTTTAAAAGTGACTAACACAGATTTCAGCTGGATCATTTGTACAAATGAGCTGTACCTAAAGTTAATTCGTATTCAGAATCCGTTTAGTTGGTCTTCTCTTGGTTTTTGAACAAAACAAGATGCATTGAAGACTAGAAAACATAAGATAGAATTAACCCTCTGTCTCCCTAATCTACCTACATGCGCTTGAGTAAACATGGTTCAAAAACAGTTGTACTCACACACTTCCCTTAAACAAGTGTCTGAACAGCACTTACACTGTAGTGGGTTACTAAAAGTAATCCAAAGGTAGTTGGCCCCAGGGAGTGGGGAGGTCTGGTGGGGTAGGGGGGTGGAGACATCCCTTTGGAGACAGGGGAGGAGGAATGGGATGAGGAACTGTTGGAGGGGGATAATGACTGGACTGTAAATAATAATAATAATAATAATAATAATAATAGTTTAATGTATATAAATGCTAAACCATTATAGCATTTATATACATTATAATAGTATTGGTCCTAGAACCAATCCCCCATGGATACCAAGAGATGTTTATACATTGTCCCTTTATCACATGTTGGCTTCATAACCTACACACTGGAAAATAAGCATCATTAAATACAATAGAGATGTCAGGAAAGTGTGCCCATCAGAGCAAGGTCTGGCCACATGGGGAAAGCTTTGTATTCAAGAAAGCTTTGAATAATCTGTAACCAGAGTGGTATTTGCTGAGCAACACAGATATAGCAAAAAATGTTAATTATCTCATGGTGACTAATGATCAGCCGTCCATCGCTTTAATATGTGTGTGTGGGAGGAAGTGTGAGGGAGAGGACAGAGGCTTTGATGGTAAAAGTTTCAGCTGGTAAGGCTGCCAGGTGGTTTCAAGCCTATGTCAGCCTCTTGGAGGCCGTCAGCTCTGCTGTTCTAAGTAGTGGCTCGAAAAAGCTGGAGAACGTTTAAAATGAACTAACCATGGCAATGTGTACACATTCCCAATCATCTTAGCTTAATCAAATACTCATCTTATATCCATATGCGTCTGAAAGCTGTTCAGAAGATTCTATCGTGCAGCTAGGACTGAATAGCACAGCTCTGGGAGGTTTAGCTACTTCACAGTTTGACGGACAAGAGAACCTCATCCTGTCAGGATGGTGGGCTGAGGACACAGCAAGGGCCTCCATTAGTGGTTGTAAGGAAAAAGCTATTTCTTCAGTGAGTCAGAAACTGGGATTAATCCTAAGTATGGAGTATAAACCCAGCTGATTCGAAGACAGGATGTGCCATCTAAAACTTGCACACTGTAGTGTCACTACAATGGCAAAAAGGTGTCAGGATCGCTGCAACCCTGAAGCAGTGGTGCAGCAGCCACCTAACTGGCTCCTCAGCATGTAGGTCCTTGAGGACACTGCTGCAAGAGAAGCAGGCAGCTCATCTTCCACAGTTGCCCTTCCCTCTGCCTTGGGAACCAAACAATGACAAAATTCTATCTTCTAGGTAGGAATTATAGGTGGAGAACTCAAATTAGATAGGCATAGTCATATGTTATGTGACTGGATATAGCAATAGGGTAACTAGACTTTCCCTAACAGCCGACCAGAACATAGGACCATAAACAGACAACAATAACCAAAGGAAGGAATGTCCCCTATCTCTCCAACAGCCCCTGACACAGAATACAGTCTATTGAGTATCTCAACCTTAAGGAATATGGCTGCCAAGATTACCACACTTTCCAGGACAACCAACTTTGTGGAGGTGACATCAGCTATAAGTGATAAGGAAACAAGCAAGCAGGAGTCAAGAATAATTATGATGGTCCAGCAAGATCATCAGATTCGTGCTGTGAGAGCAGGAGGACCTGAGTTTAACCTGGGTACCCACAGAATCCAGGAAGGAGAGAAACAGTCCTGCAAAACTGTACTCTGCCTTACACACACACTCCCTCTTCCACAGCATGTGAGAACTCAGGCGTACAAGCATTTGCACACTTGAGTGCACAAGCATGTGTACCTACATATACAACTTCAAAAAACAGTTAATCTTTAAAAAAATAATATTAATTTGAAGGGACTGGAGAGATGTCTCAGTGTTACAAGTGTTTGCTGCTCATCTAGGGGAGCCAAGTTCAGTCCCCAACATCCACAATGGGACAGCTCACAACTGCCTGTAACCCTAGATCCAGAGGATCCAATTCCCTCTCTTGGTATTCACATGTTTCTGCACAATGAGGTGAACATGTGCTCATGAAGATTTACCCACATATACATTAAAAAAACAATAAGTATTAAAAATAAAGTAAGGATAAGCTCTTAAAAAGACATTAGCTTGAAGACTGGGGAAATGAAAACTCAAGACCAGGAACGTAAGTCAGTTGGTAGGGTGCTTGCCTGGCATGCACAAAGCCCTGGTTTTTATCCTAAGCACTCTATAAAACTGCATGTAGCAGCGCACACGTATGATCCTGTGGCAGTTAGATGAGAATGGCCTCCATAGGCTCAAATGTTTGAATTCTATGTCCCTAGTTGCTGAAACTGTTTGGGAAGGACTCGGAGTTGTGTCCTCACTGGTGTGTCTCAATAGGTGTCACTGGGGATGGACCTGGTGTGCCCTCATTGGACAAGGAGTATCACTGGGGGTGGGCCTTGAGGCTTCGAGACACTCACATCATTCTGAATCTTTCCCTGCCTCCAACTTGTGAATCAAGATGTGACTCTAGCTCTTTCTGCTGTCATGCCTGTGCTCTGCCATCATGGACTCTGACCCTCTGAATTATAAGCCCCAAATTAAACATTTTCTTTTATAATTTCTTTGCTTCTGGTTTCTTATCGCAGCAATTGGAAAGTAACTAAGCCAAATTACAACATTTTAGAGGGAAGAGGAAAAGGAATGAAAATTCAAGGCTGTCCTTGGCTATACAGTGAGCTAGATGAGACCCTGTCTCAAAAATAATATATATGTCTATATCTATCTATGTCTATATCTATGTATATGATGTATATGTATATGTGTATATACATACACATATAGTTTAAGAGTTCTTTCCTCTTGGGATAGATTGAACATGATCAAGTATCTACTCCTTTGATCTGGAATAAAGAACTCCTCCCTGAGAAAACTAAATTACTTCCTGGCCCTTTTAACTCTGCTGTTCAAAGCCTTTTCATTTTCTACATGTACTTACTGATTATGACTGCTAGTTGTCTCCAGGTGATCTTTCCCCAGGCATACCTAATCTATTTCTGTTTCCAAAGTCAAAGTATTTCACTGATTTTTTAAAGGTATATTTTATTACCTAATAAGACAAAAGTTTATTGGGATCAGGTAAGTGGAGAGTTGATGCTATGCCACACATTTCTTCTTTTCCACTTTATTTTTTGAGATGGTCTTACACTGTAGCCCAAGCTAGCCCAGAACTCACCATATAGTCCAGATTGCTATTGCCTTCATGGCAATTCTCTTCATGCTGGACTAACGTACACATATTTAAAAAAAACAGAATATCCTTTATCCATTGACAGTTTTATACATACAAAGTATCTTGATCATATGCATCCAAACTCCACTTCCCATTCCTTCTAGACACCCTAACACAGCCACCTCCACTTCCTATCTCCTTGTTTTCCCTCCCTAATGTAATGTTGACTGATCTTGTTGGCTTGGTTTTGTAAGGGTAACCATGGCTGCAGTGCGTCATGGCTGTGTCATGTCCAGCAGACATCTTTTACTGCAGCCTTTCCCATATTCTGGCTTTTCAATTCTTTCTGCTCCTCCTTTCACAATGTTCTCCTGAGCCTTGGAGGTAGGTGTTGGGAAAGATGTAGGGGTGAGCACTCAACAGCTGCTTATTCTCAGCTCTTTGTCCAGTCATCAGACACTGTATTAACTGATGACCTCTGTAAGGGAAAAGTTTCCCTCGGCAAGGTTGAGGGCAGCACTAATTTATGTGTCTAAACATAAATACTTAGAAGTCAGTCTGACAACATGTCCACTTAGTAGGCTATCAGTAATAGCTTCAGCCTAGGGCCTATAAACTCTCTTGTCATAGGCTTTTGATCATGTTTATAGTAGGAAGCATAAATACCTTCCTATGGAGTAGTCTTCAAATTCAATCTAAAATCAGTTCGTTACTTCCATAACTCTCATGTCCCTACACCCACATCACCAGTGGGTCCATCTTACCTGACAGATTGCTATTGTAGCATTCAGGGCTCAGTGCCGGTTGATACCATTAATAACTTTTCTCCCCTAGAAGCCTGCACTGTACTTTCTGGAACTATGAACACTAGCCAGCACGGAGAAAGTTTCCATGCCAGTTCCAGCTTATCCAACTATGTCCTGTTACCTTTGCCAAGCATCACCTGAAATCAATAACATTTTCTATTACAGAAACTCTAAATTTAGTGCCTATCGAAGAATTTAAACCACAATGTCACTTTACAATATGTGTTATATATTTTAAAATACACATATTTTCAAAAGCAAGCTATAACCAAATAATGTTTTCCTAAGTGCTTTTTGATAGATCTTTAGAGCAAGCTAAAAATCCCAACTGTGAAAACCGAAACCGTGCTCATCAACAAAATAAATACAATGTATGCTGCCAACTTATAGGTTCCTTAGCTAAGGCAATGGCTGATTTGCTTTCTATTTCTAGTCAACAAATTCAATTGTTTTTCCTTCCAATACTCTAAAGTGGTGGTTCTCAACCTGTGAGTCATGACCCCTTACAAATTGAACGATCCTTTCATAGGAGTTGCCTGATATCTTTGGAAAACACAGATACTTACATTATAATTCATAACAGCAGTGTCTCTCAAAGCCTTGTTCCAACTCTAGGAAGGTCTTTTCCGAGGTGCTTCCTTCAGATTAGCATACGCAGTCTTTAAATTTTCAAGGAAACATGGCAAACTTGGGCCCAACATGATGGTATAGGCTTTAGTCATAGCACTTGGGAGTCTGTGGCAGGTAGATCTCTGTGAGTTCATAGCCAACATGATCTTTATAACAAGTCCCAGGCTAGCCAGGACTACATAGTGAGACCCTATCTTGAAATACAAACAAACAAAAACTTCAAAAACGCAAGCAAACAAGAACCCATGGTAACTATAACAACCTCTTATACACTCTGAAGAAGTTAAATTATTACCAATTGTTCTTCTAATTTTGGTCTAAGGGATTTTTAGTGTATAGACATTTCTGTCATTTTAGATTCTGCTCTTATAGGAGATGACTAGAAGGAACACACTAGAGAGTTTCAAAAAAGACATCTTAGCACATGATCCATTGGCAGGCACATCCTTAGGATACAAAGCAAAATCAAAGGGGATGAAAGGAATGCGATTTTCAAAGTATCTAAGCATCCTAAGCTCAGAACAATGACTCGTATTCACCTTGCTGACTGTACATTTTCCTCTTAGGGAACTGAGGCATTCTGGTTAATTGTGGAGTGTATTCATTGGGCCAAATCTCCTGGTTTCTGTCTGGAGAATGCTTCCAGAACCTTTCTGGTCATAGTCTAGAACCACTTGCATTGGAGGTTTGTAATCTTTGATCCAGTCTTGCGTGGGAAAGGAATTCCATGTCAATGAATCTCTAGTCTTTCTCTTCCTGTCTCTCACCCTCTTGTTCATTCCCTCCCTCCCTTCTACCCTTCCTCCCTCCTTCCCTCCCTCCCTTATTTCTTCCTTCATTCCCTCTTTCTTTCCTTCTCTTTTTCTTTCTCTTTTTCTCACCTGGGGCCAGGACCTGCTACATGCTAGGCAAGTATTTGCCCTCTGAATCTCAGGCCCTTGTTTTTGTTTTCAATAAAACAAGAACATTCATTCTTTATCTTTCGTAGTGCTGCAGAGAGGGGCAATATCTAATAACAATCTCTGGTTTGCCATTTGTGTACTGAGCGAGTCTCCTCATTAAGGCTCAGCTTCGTAGTTTGGAAAGGCTTTAATTCAAACTTGCAGACCAGCCACTGGCTGTGTGACTCCTCAGCATCTGGTTTTAGTTGATAGTCTCAAAAGGCAAGTTTAGTGGTTACCAGGTATATCGGATAAACCTTATCTGAGTTTATGGAGTATCCTGGAAGAGGCATATCCCAGTTAGTGAAGCTGGGGGGAGGGGTTGCAGCTCCTGGAGGATAAGCACAGTTTTGACAGGATCTGCAGTGAAGTGTTCTTCTTCTTCTTTTTTTTTTTTTTAAATACAGGATTCTCGAGGATGCCGAAAGTAGTTTTTTTTTTAAATGAATTAACTTTTTAAAAAGATTTTTATTTACTTTACGTATGTGAGTACACTGTAGAGTGAGTACACTGTAGGTGTCTTCAGACACACCAGAAGAAGGTTTCAGATCCCATTACAGATGGTTGTGAGCCACCATGTGGTTGCTGGGAATTGAACTCAGGACCTCTGGAAGAGCAGTCAGAGCTCTTAACCACTGAGCCATCTCTCCAGCCCTGAAAGTGTTTTTATCCAAAAGATTCTTTCCACCCTCCATGCCATCAAAGCTTCACAGATGTACACTCTCACTAGACCTCGGGTCTCACCTGGACCCAACAGTCTTTGGTCCTTATGAGTCCACTAGTCCATCATTTGTAAATACAAATCAACCTTCCCGGAGCTTCACATTTCACAGAACAAACCCTTCTCAGTAAACCGCAAGGCCTTCCATAGTCTAGCTGACACCCTTGCTTTTGGTTCACCTCAGACCACTGGATTCTGGAGCCATTTATGCTTTTTATCCTCGACAAACTTAACTTTAGGTGCAGTGCCTCTTCTGTGTCTACTTAATTGTCACAGCCTAAGACTGTTCTGGTCTCTTTAATGAAGTGGGGACTGGGCATGCTAAGCACACACTACCACAAAGCAATGTCCCTAGCTCTGTTTTAGTAGCATTCATTCTAAAACCACCCATTAATGCGCTCATTATCATCTTTCTTCCCGCCTAGTATGTAAGCACTGAGTTTAGATTTTTTTCTTTTTTGCTGTTACCACTATATCCGGCACCTGGCTGGGTGCCTGGGAAAAAGCAGTAGTGGTATTTTTTGCACTCATGAATGAATATGGATCAAAAACACCTAGTTGAATCCGGTTGTTCCTTAATTCCTGAGTTTGGGCAAGCCGCCATTTCCTGATCTAAGAAAAGGGGTAGTGAGGAGGAAGTGGGGGGCTTGAACTAGTGTGTTGATGAGATGCAAAAATTCGGACCTGTTTTTCACCCCCAGTCTCCGCGTGCAGCCAGCCACTCAACATCTCAGCTCCCCACCTGTATAATGGGTGTGAACTCATCCTCAATGACTTGGGGTGGCAGTGCTGCCTTATAAGGCAGCAGAGGCCGAAGGCGCCGGACGGGTGGGAGGGGAGAAATCACAACCTCAGGCTGCGGGTGCGGGGTGCGGGGTGCGGGGTGCGGGGTGCGGGGTGCGGGGTGCGGGGTGCGGGGTGCGGGGTGCGGGGTGCGGGGTGCAGTGTGCAGCTAGGCTGGAGGCAGGTGCCGCTGGGAAGGCGATAGCCTCCTTCGGTCCTCTGCTCGCTTTAGATGTGCGCCCTTCAGAAGCAGCTGACCCAAGGGACGGCAGGACACACATCCTAACCAAGCTACCTGCTAGCCCGTAGGATACACCTGCAGTGAAGTGTTCTTACTCAGTGAATCTTACCTGTGTCTCTTGCACAAATCTCTGTAGGCTTCTTGGACCATCTGGGTTTTTTGTTGTTGTTGTTGTTGTTTGTTTGTTTGTTTGTTTGTTAACTTGAAGTGAGGATGTGCTTGCCAGAACCTGCGTCCCCCAACATTATCTGAAAACATCTCTCAGATAACTCCATACAACCATGCTGAGCGCTGGTAGTGATAGCAGCAAAGCCGCCATCCATCACCCACTGTAAAAACCAAGGGCCTGTAAGAGATATGAGATGTGAGAGTTGGTACTGATCTGAGGCATTCCTCCAGGAGGCAGCATATAATGTGGGTAAATATTTCCTTTCGGAAAATTGGATTATATATACATTAATATGTATGTGTGTAAATATGAATATGTATTGAAAAATCCCACCATTTACAAGTAGAAAATGGAGAGGATAATATTTAAAGAAACAGTTAAAAATGGCCAAGAATTTCTCAGAAATTAGGGAAAGTCCAAGTCTTTAATAACAGGCAAACACATCAATGGAACAGGATAAAGAATGTAGAAGTACATATTGTCAAAGGTATTGAAAGCTGGGTCTTCTTAATACTCATCCATGGGATCCCTTGCAGCTAGGTTGGAAGGCAATTTGGAAGTGGCTATTAATTTTACAGGTTATCTATTGAGGGATGGTAAGACAACTCGTAGGTAGGGGCACCTGAGGCCAAGCCTGAGATCCTGAGTTCAATTGCAGTGTTCATCTGGTGGAGAGAAACAAGTCCCTCAACATGTCTTCTGACGCCCTACTTGCCCACAGCGGCATGTGAATGTGCATGCATGCACAACAAGTGCACACACAAAATAAACAAATAATAAAATATACTTTCGATTTAAACATTATCTATTGGTGTCCCTCTTAAATACTTCCACACAATAAAAATGAGGTTTTATTATATTAGCAAAATGTGGCTAACATTCTAAATGTTCACTGCTAAAATAGCTTACTGAATACCAGCTCTACTATAAAACATTACACAGTAGCTATGGGGAATTCCCATCTTAGTATGGTTCCATGAAAGGATTTCTAGGACATTGTAAGTAGAAGACTCCAGAAAATTACACACGGAAACAAATGTTACAACGTACCTATGGAGCAAGCTGAAAGCCAATGGCGGCTTTCCAGAGTGGAAAGACATGAGTGGATTCCTGTTTGCAAGAATAGAGGCAGGAGGAGCTACTAGGAGATTTATTCAACAGATTAGTGAAGAGAAAGTTCTGTTTTAACATTGATTTCTCCAATTATGACAGAAATAGCACCTTGTTTATGGATCCTTTGCATTTGATTTCTGTGTGTATTGTGGTTGTGGTTGTGGTTGTGGTTGTGGTTGTTGTTGTTGTTGTTATTATTATTATTATTATTATTATTATTATTATTATTATTATTATTTTGCAGAGAGGGCCATGCTGGACTGGAGCTCTAGGCTGCACACATGCTTGCCATACATTTACTCACTCAGCTATACCACCAGCAGTCCATACACTTTCCAGTTTTATTCCATTATGTTTTATTTTTGGGGTGCACACACGTTTGTGTGTGTGTGTGTGTGTGTGTGTGTGTGTGTGTGTGTGTGTGTGTGCTGGGAATTGAACTTAGGGTCTTACATGCCAAGGCCCCATTGAGATTTTTTTTCAAGTTTTCAGATAGCAAGTCAATTTCTCTCAGCTTACCTTTCCCAAATTTTAACTATTTAACCATGCAGGATTTTTCTTCTTTTTTTTTTTTTCTTTCTTCTCTTCTGAGACAGGCAGTAATTTTTAAGCAGAATTTTTTTTCCACGGATTTTTTCTTTTATTAACCTCTTAAATTGGCATGCGACAGAATGGTTCTGTTGTGATATTTTGTATATGTATCACTGTATCTGCTCATATGTCTTCCCAACCCCGTTATCTCCCCTCCTCCCTTCTCCCTCCCCCCCTTCTCCCTCCCCCCTCTGCCAGTCTCCTTGCTATTCTCAAATAAGCTTCTTCAAGCGGTTTTCCACGGAATGCATGATGAAGGCAACAGCTGCAGGAGACATGAAACCCTCAGCTCTGCCTTCAGTTGTCCAATTGCTTGACATAGTGTAGGCCCTGTATTATATGGTGCCAAAGCTATTTAAGGGCTGCCGAGGCATCGACCACGCATCTCTTCATTCCCAAGTCATTCTTGAGGCCACCTCATTTCTAAAAATGATCTGTAAAAATAATGTGGTGGGCTGCCACCATTCTATAAGCAAGCAGAAAGCTGTTTCCAGGAGGGAGGTGTGAGGAGTAGAAACCTGATTCCTTGAACTTTGAACTTTGTGGGGGTGGAACAGAAATGCTGTTCTAGTTTTTCAGACTTTCAGCTACAGTTTCTGCTATTTCAAATCTTTAAATTAGTCATTGTTCTTAAGAGGTACGCTGAACGCATACACTCAAAGGGTTTATGGGTATGCAGTAGAATTTGGCCCATCTCCTCCAGCAAAGGAAGAAAACGATACTATTATTTAAAATGGCATTTTGCACAAGGTCAATTTATTTGCATTATAAAGAAGCCCCACATTATTGTCTTTTAAGATAATTAATTATATATACAAAAGGTGATCCTGCTCTGGCCTTTCTATTCCCCTGGAATGGATTTAGACTTCTAGTATATTTAGTCTTTAACTGAGGTGTCTAATTTAGTATGAAACTCTGGTCCCAGAATATCCTGGAGTATTCCAGATAGAGTGTCTGTGAAGAGTTGGTAACATTTGCTCAGCTCCAGGTCTGAGTGGGAGGGAATAGGTTCTGATGCAGCTCACAGCAGGCACACATTTGACTGGAAAGCCAGTGTGTCAGTCACTCTGGCTGTCTCATATAAGTCTCCTTTTCCAGACTTGAGCCAGACCTGTGGTATTTGTTCTTAATGGTGTCTGGTAAATAGTCTTGAGCAATATGGAATAAATGGCTGAGGTCATGACAGAAACACACGGTAAAGTCAGGTTTACACCAGGCCTCGGAACTTCATGCCTGATTCAAGCTGCAGGGCACATCCACTGCCATCCAGATCTGATTGCAGACATGCATTGCAACTTTCTAAATATATTCTTCATACTAGTAGAAATTAAACAGCAGGAGCTTCTTTAGATAAGCCTTTCCCCCTGTAGTATTAATTCCTCTATAGTGGTAACTTCCATGTGACTTTTTTTTTGTCTACCCCTTTAAGGCAGAGACAGCAAAATAGGAAATCTGAGGCAATGAGCTAAACACCATGGGAACACACTTCAACATTCATTCACTGAGTCCAGCAAACTTTAATTGGGCATTTATTTTGGGGACTGGTTGTACTGCACTCAGGGACAGCCTGCCCTACCTCCACCACTGTGCAGGTTAAGGGCCTGTCCATGACTGATTGTCCAGTACGTATTGTGAGTCAATATTTCTTTCCCAAAACAGTTGCCTCTCTGGGGATCCTGGAATGATTTTAAGAGATTATCACCATCTCTACTCTGAGTTTGAAACATTTAAATTATGAAAGCTATCAAAAGATTCATAAAACTGGAGAAATGGTAAGAGAAGCCCTGCATAGCTGTCATCCATGGTCAATGATGATCATGGTTTTGCCATCTTGCTGTAGGCCTATTTTCTGCAGCATTGTAAACAATAGCACTTGCTGGTTTTTGTTTGTTTGTTTTCAGACAGGGTCTTATTAAGTATCCCTGGCTGTCCTGGAACTCTGTGTAGAACAGGACTGCCTTGAACTCACAAAGATTTCCGTTTCTGTCTCCTATGTGCTGGTATTAAAGTAGTGCTCCATCATGCCTAGCAATAGAAACTTTTTAAAAAGTTTGTGGCGGGGGGTTGGGGATTTAGCTCAGTGGTAGAGCGCTTGCCTAGGAAGCGCAAGGCCCTGGGTTCGGTCCCCAGCTCCAAAAAAAAGAACCAAAGAAAAAAAAAGTTTGTGGCGCATACCTTTAGTTTAAACACTTGGGAGGCAGAGGCAGGTAGATCTCTGAGAGTTCAGGGCCAACCTGGCCTGTACAGCAAGTTCCAGGTCAGCCAGAGAAAGGTCGTGAGACTGTCTCAACACATGCACACCCGTACATGCACATGCAACCCCAAAACACTTACAGATGCTTTAAGTAAGAATGGTAAGGAGTTCGGTCTGGAGAGATGGCTCAGTGGTTAAGAGCACGGACTCTTCCAGAGGTCCTGAGTTCAAATCCCAGCAACCACATGGTGACTCACAAACATCTCTAATGGGATCTGATGCCCTCTTCTGGTGTGTCTGAAGACAGCTACAGTGTATTTATAATAAATAAATAGATAAATAGATAAATAAATAAATAAATAAATAAATAAATAAATCTTTTTTAAAAAGATGTAAGGAGTTCATATGACTCTTCCATGACAACACTTCACCAGAGCCTGTTTGACCTGCTTTCTTGGTGTTTAGAATTCTTACAACTGAGGAGAAGGCCATACCGATGGCATGTACTGAACAAAAGCCAGGGATACTGCATTGCTAATGCTGCCCAGCACACACACACATCCTTAAAGAGTATTTATTGTAGCTGGAGAGATAGTTCTCACTACCTTTCTAAAGGACCTGAGTGTGCTTCCCAACACCCACATCATGTGGCTCATGGCCATCTGTAACACCAGTTTGAGAGGATCAGTACCAGAGTACCAGTTTGATACCCTTTCCTGCTCTCAGCACACTTATACTCACACATGATACAGATAATAAAAATGTTTAAAAAATTAGGGTTATATGAAGGGACTTGGTTTATGTGCAATTCAAATTTATCCAGGAGCCTTGTGTTTTCATTTACTAAGCCTGTTAGCCCTAACCACCAAACCTGCTCTAATGCATCTCAGAGAACCTCAAAAGTGAGCAGTGTATGAACTGAGCAACATAGCTGTAAATGCAGGCTCTTACATCACTTTCTGGATGAAAAGAGAGAAGAGTACAGCTGTGAAGTTTTTACTTTCTTTTTTGTATTGGTTATTTTATTTATTTACATTTCAAATGTGTCCCCCTTCCTGGTTTCCTCTCTGCAAACTCCCTATTCCACCACCCCCCTGCATCTATGAGGTGCTCCCCCACCCACCACTCCCACCTCACTGCCCTGGCATTCCCCTACACTGGGGCATCAAGCCTTCACAGGTCTAAGGGCCTCTCCTCCCACTGATGCCAGATAAGGCCATCCTCTGCTACATATGCAGCTGGAGCCATGGTCCCTCTATGTGTACTTTTTGGCTAGAGGTTTAGTCCCTGGGAACTCTGGGGGATCTGGTTGTTTGATATTGTTGTTCTTCCTATGGGGTTGCAAACCCCTCATCTCTTTCTGTCCTTCCTTGAATTCTTCCACTGGGGTTCTCTTGCTCAGTCCAATGGTTGGCTGCAAGCATCTGTGTCTGTATTGGTCAGGCACTAGCAGAGCCTCTTAGGAGACAGCCATACCATACTTCTGTCAGCAACTGCTTCTTGGCATCAACAATCGTGACTGGGTTTAGTGGCTGCAGATGGGATGAATCCCTAGGTGGGTGGTCTTTGGATGGCCTTTCCTTCAGTCTTTTAATTTCATTAGACGTTGGCAATTTTGAGTTAAAACCTGCAGCCTCTGTCCAGTTGGTCCGTCTGTGATACAGGTGGAAGCACAAGCCCTGCTTACAGCAAACAAATCAAAGGTGGCAATGTGAGGGAAACCTTGTTCCCTAACACCTCCTCGCTGTGCTGGTAATTTTACACGAGCCACCTACTGCCCGATCACATTACCTGGAAAGACTATTGCATACACAAACAAGCTAATCCAGAAATACTTGTTGAAGCTGACACTAGGCAAAATGATTTGAGCAATAAATAGAAACAGAAAGTAGATTAAAGGCAGGTCAGTAAACGGAAAAAAATAGAACTAGCACCTGACCAGCTATTCCATCCTGAGCATATACCTAGAGAACTCCATCCCTACCATGGAGCTATAGAACCCTCATGTGTATTGCTGCTCTATTCAATATAGCAAAGAGCCAGAATCATCCTAAAGGTCCATCTATAAATGAATGAATAATATATATATAATATCGGCTCTAAATATGCAATCACAACATTTTCAAGGAGAATGGATGAACTTAGAATGTATAATGTTAAGCAAAGTCACACAATCTCAGAAAGAAAAAAAGCTGCATGTTACCTTTCAAATGCATAGCCAGTAATATATGTAAACAAATGCACCCATGGGTACAGTGTAATGCATAGAAAAGAGAACATGCCCTAAATATTGGGGCATGAGGAAGGACTAAATGCAGATAGTGCACATACATTAATAAAAAAGGATACAAATTCTAACTGTGTTTTCTTTTCTTTCTTTCTTTCTTTCCTTTTCTTTCTTTCCTTTTCTTTCTTTGTTTCCTTGTTTCTTTCTTTCTTTTTTTTGGTGGTGGATAAGTGCATTAAAAATGTACTTGATGGTGAAAGTGTAAAATCCAGTATAGCATTCCACGGCTTCAAAATGGCTGTTCTAACTCTGTAGACATCCATTGAGTCAGGTAGACTTTGAGTCTGGTTCATTTCAGTGTGAGATGTTTCTCACTTCCAACGTTTTTGTAATAAAGTTAATTAGAAATAAGAAAAACCAGGGACTAAGCCACTACAAGACTATACATGGACTGACCCTGGGCTCCAACCTCATAGGTAGCAATGAATAGCCTAGTAAGAGCACCAGTGGAAGGGGAAGCCCTTGTTCCTGCCAAGACTGAACCCCGAGTGAACATGATTGTTGGGGGAAGGGCGGTAATGGGGGGAGGATGGGGAGGGGAACACCTATAGAGAAGGGGAGGGGGGAGGGGGATGTTGGCCCGGAAACCGGGAAAGGAAATTTTGATTGTTAATCGAAATGTAAATAAGAAATACCCAAGTTAAGAAAGATGAAAAAATTAAAAAAAAAAGAAATAAGAAAAAAATAAAAGCTGTAGCTCTTGAGAGATGTATGGCATTTCAGAGGTTAATAGAGGGGAAAACTATCGCCATGTAAGATTACATGGTGGCTTGGCTCCTAGCGTGCATGTCAGGTGCCTCTTCTAATTGTTTCCCCTCCTTTTCTATAAACAAGAATAACCAGATATTAACATATAAATTTCCTAAATCATGAGCCTGGATGGAGAGCAGGGTTGGGCCATGAGGTTGGGCAACTGCTGGAGTTCAGGAAGACACAATCTACAGGAAGTGCTGGCTTGTTGGTATGTAGAGTCTGAACAGGGTAACGGGAAACACTTAGTAGTAACCACTGTTGCTGATTACAGAATTGTGACCCTCATTCTAAATTCCTTTTATTTCTGTGGGTGTCTGCCAGCATTAGCCACATCATATTGCCTCTTTTGCTGAAGTGGGAACTTTAAAAAATATAGGAATGAAATAATTTTCCTCTGATATATTTACCAAAGAAAATGTTCTCCAAGTAGATCTGGGAAAAGTTGAGATTTACAGTCCTTCATGGAAAGCCATGTATGGTACTACATGCCCATGATTCCAACACTTAGGAGTCAGAGGCATCTGGATCTCAGTGAGTTCAGGGATAGGGTCCTAGGTTAAATAGAAAGACCCAGTCTCAAAAAACAATTCTTCACGTGAACATTAGTGAGTTGGCCATCTCAGATGCCTGCTTCCCATGATGTGTTACACAGGTATTACTGGTTCCTTTCATGACTGCCTAGAGCTTATGCAGAGATGTGTCACTAACCATGCTGTGGTACCCAAGGTGGGGAAAAAGGCTGCCAAGTGCTTTGTAATTCTTGAGAGGCTGGAGGGCACCCTCCCAGTGTTGCTCACCTGAGGTCACATAATCAGCTGTCTGAATCTTTAGCCACATGTGTCTCCTGCAACTTCCTTTCGAGCACTTCTGAGCCTTGTACTTCAGAGCTCTAGAGCTCTGTATCTCTCTAGCTAGCTTCCGCACTGCTGCTTCTGTGCCACTGTAGAGGAAACAAAAGGTGGGCTTGCATTTTGTATGCTGTCCTTTAACAACCTGCTCCCACTGGTCCCTCTGACTCACCCAGGGAGAATCCAATTACACCATGATCTCTGTTCAGAGGGCACTGAATCTCGTCACCCATTTTTGGAAGCTTGCTATAAAAAGTTGCTGAAAATAATAACATAGTTTTGTAATTGAAGGGTTAGGCTCAGTTTTCTGAAGAGTTGACCTACATTTCCACATGCCAGCAGACAGGGCCGTGCAGGGTTACCATGCACAGGGACACAGGCACTCCAGCTGCTGTCACTTTTGGACCAATGAGGTCTTGATGAGATATGGTCACTTCAAACAAACTATAGTGCTAGCTTTGCAGAAAGTTGCTAAGCCGTATGGAGAATGTTCACATTCCCTTCTACCATGTTTGCTCTACTATTTGATACATTGTTGCGGACTCCAGATTTTATCTGGATCTCACCATATTTTCCATTTTTGTCCTTTCTTCTGCAGGTTCAAAGCCATTATGCTGTGTTACATGTACTTGTCTTGTCTCTCCAGCCTCCTCTGGTCTGAAACAATGTCTTTATTTTTCCTTTAAAAAAATGACCTTAACATCTTAAGGAGTACTTCTCAGGGACTTAGACTACCCCAAATATATATATTTGTCTTGCTGATCACATGATTGACTAGGGTTGCATGGATTTTGAAAGAACGGTGCTAGCCACTAAGTGTCCTGCCTGCTGTATTACATCAAGGGCCAATGATGCCAGACATCATCCCGGTGATATTCAGAGCTTGGACACGGTGGTGCCTGAAGCTTTCTCTGCTGTCCAGGCACTAGTTTTTCATTCTCTTCCTCTGGTCTTCACACCTGGACCATTAAGGCCAGCTGCCCTGGGAAGGAGTGAGTAGGCGAGGCTCTGTTTCCTCAAGTGACAAACATCTACAATGCTACGGAGAATTTTTGGTTGAGGAAAAGACCTTACACTTTAACTTTAATTTTAATAAAATGTTTTAAACATACTGACCCTCTGAGATTTAACAAAAAATATGAACACATTGTTAAAATGCTTCAGGTCTTTATTTTATATTTTAGGTTTTTATTTTAAATCTTAGGTAAGCGCTCTACCACTGAGCTAAATCCCCAGCCCCTATTTTAAATCTTAAAGGCATCAGTAGCAATGTAGTTGAACCCTCCCTTTATCTATCTAATCCTCATCACTCATTTTCTATAGATAAGAATAACCATGTTTTAATATGGAATATCTATCCATGAAAGATTACTGTGTATTGTTTGCAACAGGATTGCTTCGTTCAATTTTATATGTTCTGGATGAAACATGAATATAAGAAGGCATTTTAATATTACTTGTGAACTGTATTCAGTCACTTTATAAGCTAGATTATTTGAGAAAAGGTTTCCTATAGTCTTCCTAGATCCATTTATTATTGTTGAGAAAAGGTTTCCTATACTCTCCCTAGATCCAATTATCATTGTTGTTGTTGTTGTTAGTTTTTTGAAACAGGGTCTCCTGTAGCCCAGGCTGGATATAAATTCATTCTGTTTCCCAGGCTGGTCTTAAATTCCTGGTCCTCCTACCCCTGTATGAAGGATGCTAGGATGTTGCAATTCTTAATCCTACCCATGGGGTATGAGTTCTTCCAGGTTTCAGTTGTGAGAATGTGAAAGGCATGTCCTGACTTTGTTCTGAGAAGCCCCACTAGAGTGGGCTTGCAGCAAGGTGGGAGGGAAAAGAGAACCTAATTATCCTATCAAGTGGCTCTGGCATTCTTGCTCACTGGCGGTTCCTCTTGCTATCCTTTCTCTCCTGAGCACCTCTTCTCCAATATCTGTCTTCTGGCTTCCACACCCTCATGATGTCAATCATCAGAACAAGTTCTTGCTAATCACTGAGGAACACAGAAGAAACCAAGGTCTGCACTTGGAGAGTGGCAAGACACTGTGGATAGCAGTGTCTCAAGCTCTCAGTTCTAAATATTCCTTACAATTCAATCGCAGTCCATCCCAGCGCATACACCGTTTCCCCACCACAGTCGCTCTTCCATGCATGCTCCTAGTTCACAGAGTGGGAGGGTGGGGGACCAGCCTTAACTGCCTTAACCATGCCTCTCCCTTTGTCCAGCACATCACATTCCAAGTCCCAGAATTCTGATCTTAATACCCGTGTTTCTCTTCAGCTCCACGCCACCTTCATCCATGCACCTTAACTCACACCCAGAGCCTGGGAGGAGCACGTTACCCCCACCTGCTTGTGCCAGGCCTGCTCCTGCCAGGCTACTTTCTGCCTTTCAGGTTAGAGAAGCCCAACTATTTTTAACCTTCCAGTTCTACCTTCCTCATAGCCTTAGCACAAAAAAAACTGAACTTCTTTCAAGATTCACTATGTCCCCAAAACTCTTGTGCTCATGTCTAAGTCATTTCCTACTTTGTCTTAAACTCTACTTACCAATCACAACCAGGTCTTTTTACTTTCCCAAATGTTCTGTTTACTATAACCGAGGCCTTTACATACCCTTTTCTCTCTGCTTCCTCACTTAACACCCTCACTCAGGGGCAATCAACTTTTAATTTTCAGCTTGAATGTTTCTTCTTACAAATATTTCTATGTAGCGGCAGTGATGGTGCATGCCTTTAATCCCAGCACTCTGGAGGCAGATCTCTGAGTTTGAGGTTAGCCTGGTCTACAGAAGGAGTTCCAGGATAGCCAGTTTTACACAGAAAAACCTTGTCTCAGAAAAAACAAAACAAACAAACAAAACAAAAAAGTAAGAGTATATGGTGTGTGTGTGTGTGTGACATGCATGTAATATATGTCTGTGTGTATGATGTGCATGGGATTTTATGTGTGTGAGCATTTCTGTGTGTATGTATGTTTATGTGATATATATGTGATTGTATGTCTGTATGCAGGCATTTCTGTGTGTGTGTGACATGCATGTGATTGTGTGTCTGTGTGTGTGATTGTGGATGCATGTGTCAGTCGTGTGTGTGTGTGTGTGTGTGTGTGTGTGTGTGTGTGTGTGTGTATGCATGTGTCAGTCAGAGGACATTTTGGAGTGTTGGCCCCATCTTCTACCTTGTTTGAAGCGGGTCCCTTCATTGTTTTCTCTACGAAGTATGGCAGGCTGTCTGACTAGTTTCCGGGAATTCTCCCGGCTCCACCTCCCATCTCATAGGAGGAGCACGGGGATCACAGATGTGTGCTATTGAGTCCAGCCTCACATGGGTTCTTGGGATTCAAAATCAGATTCTCACATTTGCACATCAAGTGCTGTATGCACTGGGCTATTTCTCCAGTCCAAGTCTTCTTTGCGACTAGGCCTCCTCTGTGGGCTCTACACCCAAAAATCCTAAGTCTGTCCAGTGAAAATTCCCTTCCCTTTCTCATCTGACCGCCTTGGACAGATGATTGAATTCTTTATTCCCCCTCTTGATATCTAAGTGTATGCCCTACCTTTACCGGAATCCTGTTAAGACAGTTTATCAAGAATCCCCAAGCTTGGCACACATATTTTATCCTAGCACTTGGGAGGCAGAGGTAGGTGGATCTCTGAGTTCTGAGTTTGAGACCAGCCTGGTCCACAGAATGAGTTCCAGGACAGCTACAACTACACAGAGAAACCCTGTCTCAGACAGACAAACAACAAACAGAATCCACCAACTTTACCATTCCTTCCTCTTAGTACTTTTCTATCCACTGACCCATTACCCTGCTTTCTGACTGTCAATTCCAGCTGTTCTATGTGGCAGATGTTTCTCTCCCTTACTGCAATAGGTACTGAGCAAGCTTTGCCTTTGTCAGTGGCTTCATTGGCTAGCTCTGTTTTGCTGGGTACTCTCTGACACAGAGACAACAGGTCAAGGCCACATACAAACTGCCATTCATGCTCTTCGCCATTCTCAGACTTTAATGTAACTACTTCTATAATCACCAACTTTCATGTGTCCTGAGAGCCAAGCCTTGTGTCTTGCTCACTGTGTAGCAGAGAGCTTGGCATGTGTTTCTGAACACTGGGATGAATTTCCAGGGTTTCTCTCTGCTTAGTGAAATGTTCCAGTGTGATGGGCACTTTTAAATATTAGACGGTAGTATGGTGGGTCTGTGTCATATGGGGGATGAGTCTGGATCTGTTGCTATGCTGTTGGGCAGGGTTCTGAGTCTTCTGTGGGTCTGGTCTTCCCTGCAGCAAAGAACCTGAGCTCATTTTCTTCAGCAGTGTCCTCTAGATGAATTGACCATGGCCTGAGTCACTGACTCACTAGGGCACACACTTTCCTGGAATCCTAATAGCTCATTACTATCTCTCTGTACTTGCTTGCCCATCTCTACATGTTTTCAGGCTTTCCCACCACAAACAAGCAGACCATCCCTAGAGCTAATTTAATCACTGTTGGTACCAATGCATAAAAGGGTGATCCTGAAGTTCTCTGCTTAACCGGTGACCAAATTGATCAAGAAGAACTAGCTAGCTAGCCTTGAAAGCCTTGTAACCTTGCCTTAATCCCAGAACCCACCTTTGAAGGAGAGAACTGATTCCCAAGAGTTATCTTTTGATCTCCACGTGTGCGCTATGGTGTGTTCAACTCTGCATTTGTACACATACGTTATGCACACATGCACTCACAGAAGAATAAATAAATAAGTAAATTTAAGTCGAAGTTCTCTGTGTGATATAACCCTTCCTTATTTTGTATCTACTTCTCACTCATTTATCTCACCAGTACTTAGAAGTAATGGGCTGGTTTTGATACAGTTGCCACTCAGAGCTACACATACAGCTTAATTTTGATTAAGGGCTTTCTTGAAACCGAAAAGTAACTGCTAATTTCCTAATAAAAATATTTTCATTTTCCAGTGTATTTCCATCATTTTGAATGTGAATGGAGGCAAATAAGACAGTAATTTCATTAAGTCAAGTGGTCTTTACTAAGCAGCTAGAAACAGAAGACTCAATACTTTTGATAGTGACAGACAAGGGGCCATTCTTAAGTCCTTCACAGAGCACCAGGGAGGCACAGCTGAGGGGACGGTCTCACTGCAACCTCTCTGCCTTGTGAGCTCTGCCTGGGAAAAAGAATTCCATCACCTTCCTGGTGAACCCTCCAAGGTTTTAGAAGTGCCAAATAAAGGAAACCTGAGTGTATTGATTTTTTTTTTCACTTAAACTCTTCATCCCTGCAGGTAAAACCCAGTTCTATCTGCCTTTTTGCAATGCAGAGAAAACAAATCCCAAAGAGGTTAAATTACCTGTCCATGATTGCCCTGCAAAGGGTAGATACAAGATTTAACTATGGCCTGGTTCTAAATTTCCCTTCCTTTTTTCTGCCTTTGGTTATTAATGAAATTGTTCAGTAAGCAAGGCAATTAGGTTTCTCAGCCAGCTTGGATTCCAAGTAATGAATGCACAGTCTTCGTCACAAACTCTTAAGCTTCCAGCTTGCAGAGTTGGGTCAGCAAGGTGGCCCAGCTGTCTTTGGAAACACTGTAGATGGAAGCAGGGAACCTCACAGCTTGTTGTGCTTCTCAAAGGAGCCTGGAAGGTCTTTGCCTGAGCATCCCAGGCCTTGGGAAGAGTTTAATACTTTTTATATTACCCTACTCAACTCTGACCCTAGAAATGCAAAAAAGAGGCTACTCTTGCCTTATGTCTAGAACTCAGCCTGTAAAATTATGTCATGATTCCCATCTCCTATTCCTAGTATGAGTCATTACTCTTAGAGGGAGTGTGGCTGGGAAGAAAGCTTTCAGAGCAAAGGGGCTAACACGGTGAAGAGACGGCCTGTAGAATGGGAGAAAGATCTCTGACAGCTATTCATGGGACTGGAGGTTAATATCCATAATATATGAAGAACTCAAAACAAACACAAAAACTAATGAAGCAAAAAAAAAAAAAAACCAAAAAAACATTGCCCCAAAGAATTATGAACTGCCGGTAAAGGCATGAAAAATATTCAGTATTTTTGTTAACTTTTTTTATTAAATGTTATTTATTTGGGGGTGGTGGTGCTCATGTACCAGCTGTGGGGATGGAGGTCAGAGGAGCACGGACACTCGCAAGAATGACTTGCAGAAATTGGCTCTTTCCTTTCAGTACATGAAAGGGAAAGATTGAACCCACATGGCTGGAGCTGGCAATTGATGCTTTTACCCCTTGAACCTTTTCTCCAGCCCAGTGTTTAATGTCTCTAGCCATCACAGGAATGTAAGCCAACGCTTCACTGAGATTTCTTCTCATCACATTCAGAGTGGGCACCACCAAGAAACAAGAGATGCTGGTGAAGATGCAGGGAGATAAAGAGCCCTTATACACTGATGATAGGATGTAAGCTAGTGAAGCTACTATAGGAATCAGTATGGAAGGTCCTCAAAGGCAGAACAGAGCTGCTCTCTATCCAGCAGTAATACTTGGGGTATATATCTGAAGAAATCAAAGCATGCAGTTCTCGCAGACTCACAGTCTAGTGGCACTAGTCACAATAGCTGAGTTACAGAATTGGCCCTGGTTCCCATTAGCAGATAAATGGCTGAGGAAAATACACAAAAAAGCAAGTATGTGTTTGTCCATAGAGGAGAATGATCCATGCTGTTTGCAGGAAAATGGATGGAGCTAGAGATCGCCATGTTAAGTTAAGTGAAAGGAGCCAAACTCAGAAAACAAGAATTGTATGTTCTCTTATATGTGGGATCTAGAGGGGAGCGGAACCCATGAAAGTAGGAAACAGTACTATTAGGGAAAAGGAAGTGGACCAGAGAGTGGTGAGAGGAAGAATAAGGGGTAGCAATGAGGGGGTGAGTGTGTTTAAAATGGGCTACACTCGTGCATGAAAAGTACCAGTAAAACCCTTTTTTATACACTGAATAGACTAATAAAATATTTTTAAAGGGAAAGTTCTTCATTAAGCTTCAGTTTGAATATTATTTGTTCTGTGTGTGTGTGTGTGTGTGTGTGTGTGTGTGTGTGTGTGTTCATGCGCATGTGCAAACTATGTGTTTTGAGATAAGGTCTCAAGTGGACCAAAATTGCTTCAAACTTTCTATAAAGCAAAGTATGACCTTGACCTACCGATCATCCCGCACGCCACCACCACGCTGTGAACACACCTTTTAATTGTTATTGTTATTATTGCTTAATGGCATTGAGGAACAAAGTGTTTAAACATAACCACTGCCAATTATGTTGATTAGATGCTCTGCAGTCATGGTCTGGACTGGCTAGTCACTCAGCCAGAGGAAAGAAAAAGACCAGGTTTTAGTAGCTGCTGCTAAAACAGATCTACATCTCCACGGTGCCTAGGCATCCTGTGAGTTTTATACAGTCCATTTAGCTTTTCCCATATTTCTACTCGCTGTTTTTGAAATTTTAATATTTTCTACTAAAACATTACTATATTTAATTCTCGTACCCAAAGAGTTACTCTGAAGCGTCCTCCATTTATATTCTATAGTCTTTAAATTCCTTTTTAATAGTACCTTGCTGATTATTTGTCCTCAGGATTTGGTTTGGTTTGGTCTTTCTTTGGTTATGTGTGTGTCCGGTATGAGTGGGTGACCTCAGGCTATAGTGTGCACGTGGACATCAGAGGACGGGTTTGTGGAATTTGTTCTTTCTTTCTTTCCACGCTTACGTGGGCTCTGGAAATGGAACTCCAGATTTCGGTTTGGGCTGCAAACACTTTTAAACACTGAGCCATCTTGCTGGGTCCCATACACGTCAGAGTTTTACAGTGTTTTTTCCTCTTTCCTTATGTTGTTCTACGTCTATTTAGTCTGAAGTCTTGCACTTACATTTCTTCCACACTGCACCTGATATTTTCACTTCTAAAAAAATGCTTAGGCATCTGAATGCTCAAAATGTACAAATTGGTTTTCTTATGAAAACATCCAAAAATGTAAATAAGTCTTATAAGCAAGCATTCATATTTTACTAGTTTCAAACATTAAAATTGCAGGAACCAGATGCTTTCTTTCAAAATGTACAGTAAATAATGCTCGGAAATGTGTTACCTGATCACAAGCTGACCTCATCTTCAGTTCATTAATTACCAGCTACACTCATACATTCATTCCCTGCAGGAACACATGAGGATCTGTTGGATGAATCAGAAAGACTCAGGCCTGTATCCTCTGCTATTACATGGCATTGCCACAAATCCAGTGCGGCTCTGCCTCTTCTGTACACATGCACATGCCCACCTGCCACGGCTTCCCCTTGGAGACTCTCACCTTGAAGACCACACTTAATGTTCATTTTCACCAGATTCTATCTCAAAAAGAGAGGGATGTAAAAATGTCATGAAACTATACTAGCCTGCCCACAGCTAAACTCTCTACCATACCAACAGCCCTATATTTAATTAATACACACACACACACACACACACACACACACACACACACACACACACACACACACACTAAAGCCAGCCGGAGTAGAAACAGCCATGAGGAATTATTTAGAATTGAAACAGTGCTTCTCAGGATGGTAGTGAGTGTCAGAACACTATAATTCATGGGCTCATCTACTTCTAAGCAAAACTGAAAGGTCAAGACCCCACTTAGGAAGATTTCATAAGATTTGCTCACAGGACGGTCTGAGTTCAGTGATAGCTAATTACACACACCTGCCCAGGGCCAGCTGCACTCAGAGAGGGCACTGAGCTTTACACAATGAGTCAATGGATGAACATGGTGCTTTGAGGCAGGTAACAACTCTGGTGTAGCTGGTGCTTCTGCTGCTACTGCTTCTGCCACTACTGCTGGCCGGATACCCTCTAATTCTGATGATCTGAATGAAATGTCTTGTTTGGAAAAGCAAAAGGAATCAAGATGTCCAATGCTTTCCAAAAGCTTTTACAGGGGCTGCTTGAACTCGTGTTGAATTAGGAGTAATTTTGCTTTGAAGACTAAAGGTGAGATGATCCTAATTTCTGAAGTTGGCCTATGACTCAGCAAACCGCCAGGGCATGAGATCAGAGAACTATGGCTTCAGACCGCAGGTGGAAACAGCATGCACTGTGCCAATTACTGGACAGGTAACAATAGCAGCAAAGTCAAGACCTGGGTCAGGGCTTTTCTAGGAAGTGGTTATAGAGCCAGGGACTTCTTAGCACTAGATATAGAAACAGGTTACAAGGCTCTGTCCAGAAGGTTGGTTTTATTTTTTTTAATAAGTTAAGATTATTTATTTTCCATTCTTCCTTCCCTCCCTCCTGCCTTACTTCCCCCTCTCTCTACTTGAAGGGCTACCCCTCCACCTGTCTCCTTTCACTAGCTATAAGAAGCAGAGAGAAATGTCTAGATCTCTAAAGTCTCTAAGAATGACTTTGAGAATTCTCCACCTTAAAAAATAGACTTATTTTTATTATTAATTATGTGCAGGTGAGTGTCTGCATGTGAGTGTGTGTGTGTGTGTGTGTGTGTGTGTGTGCACATGACAGTGCAGTCACTAGCAGAGACCATAGGTGTCTGATCCCCCTGAGCTGGAGTTAAAAAATGATTGCAAGTCTCCTAATGTGGATCCTAGGAACTGAACTCTGGTCCTCTGGAAATGCAGCAAAATGCTTCCAACTACTGAACCATCTTCCCAGCTCCTAGAATCACCTACTTGCATGTCTATGGGACATAGAACATTAAATAATGTACTATGTGAGGATTTTCAAACTGTTGATTCCCAAACTTCCACTTGACTTTATTTTTTTTTATGGCACTTAGTCTATTAAGCCATTGCTTGAGCTATTTTTAAAGTAGCATTCCAATTACACTTGTGTAGAATGTAGAGTACTGTGTAATTAGCTGCCCCCCCCAAACTTGTGGAATAGTACAGCAGCTACTTCTGTGGTTGACAGTTAGGTGGATGAGCAGCTAAGACAGGGCAGGCTCAGCTAGATTGCTGGGAACTGTGTCATCTTCTACATGCTTGGTGCATCGTTGTTTTTAATGGCCCGTGTGCTGCCAGCAGATTGCTTAGGCTCTTCCACATAATGTCTGCATAGGGACCCTGGAGATAGAGCCCCTTCAAGGCCGAACTTGGAACTGACATCACGCCAATGTGGTAACACTCTATTGACCAAGACACAAGGTTCGTGGCCAGCTCATCTCTTGATGGGAATCTGTCTGAGTCATATTATGAAAGACACGGAAGCAGGGAGTCAGTCATCTTAAAAATGTGTCATAACTCCAACGAAAAATGGGTAGCAAGGAATAACTATCACATATTCCTTGTTTGAATCACTAACATGTAGTCATTCCAGTTGATATTGGTACCACAAACACAGCAGATACTGAAATAACATCCAGTTTAGCCTGGTGTCCTAGGTTCTATACAACAAATGAATACCCCTTCCTTCGATATGGCCATATGTCTTCATATGGCAATAGTCTGTGCAGACCCTTATTTTAGGCTGCATTCTCTAGATAGACAGAAGTGGATATTATAAGGGATATTCATTAGGGCTCATCCTTGAGGGTAACATCCCAGGAAGAGACAGAGAAGGATCTGAGTGATTCTGTAGGTCAGCCTCAGTGGAACCTGAGGGAGCTCCAAGGTATACAAGACCTGTCCAAGTTGTCTGTGATTGGGTAC
Source organism: Rattus norvegicus (assembly GCF_021556685.1). Taxonomy (NCBI): domain Eukaryota; kingdom Metazoa; phylum Chordata; class Mammalia; order Rodentia; family Muridae; genus Rattus; species Rattus norvegicus. The sequence continues at coordinate 41,095,803 of NC_141551.1, read as the reverse complement.
TATGGCCAGGTCTTCATACTGAACACCTCTTTACCAGGCACTGGATATAGATCCCCTCTGGGGAGAAGATAACCTTGGTCAAGGTAACTTTCTGCAACTCAGTTAATCGAAGAAAGCACTCAGAACTGGAGATGTGGACAGCAATACCAAGGCCACAGGCCTTCAAGAGCCATCAAATGGTAATGAGATTGAGGAGAGATTCCAGTTATACACAGCTGACTTAGTCTGTAGGAGAAGATGTGTGGCACACAGAGTAGTGTTTATTGACTCTCTTGTTTTCCTTGGAGGATTTCAAGTAGCTTCATGAAGGGTCTGACTCATAGTCATGTTACCTCCATTTGGATCTGAAAAATAAGTAATGTGCTCAGTGAGGAATCAGTTCATTTCCCGTACGAGTCTGATTTTATGCTGCTTCTGGCTATGGCTTCCCCTTATACAGGAACACAGATTTTTGCCCTTCTGTTCTCTGGCCAGCAATTCACTTCATTGGTGCTGGGATTATTAGAATGGGTGGATATGCCTGATTTTGAAAATCGATCTTATGCACATCTTCATTTTAAAAGCAAGAAAGCAGGATAGGCATTCTCAGAGAATTGCATTAAAATATATATCTATACTTGTTTCTGTGATGCCCAAGAGCAGGCAAAGCTATGGAAATGTTTATATGAGTGAATCACATGAGAGATGAAATTCAGCACCTGAGCTCAGGAGTGGGAGAGGGGATTGGCAAGCAGACTGAGGAGTCTAAGAAGGGAGGCCCTGTGCCAGATCCTCCAGTGGCTATATAAGAAATTTTGGGTGCTTGCCTAGCAAGCACAAGGCCCTGGGTTCGGTCCCCAGCTCTGAAAGAAAGAAAAAGAAAAAAAAAGAAATTTTGGCATCATTGATGAAATCTCAGCAGGTTCTATAATAAACTTGACCTTTATTCACCCTAGAACAAGACTTCGGTTTGGTTTATTCTTTTTAGCCTCTTGTCCCAGTAGTCTGCAGGAGTAAGAGACATGCTAAGTTTGCAAACTTTAAGCCTACAGAGCCTTATTTTCAAAGCATAGACTAGCTGTGTGCCTGCTGGTGGTCAGAGGAAGAGATCTCTGTCCTTCGCAGGTTTGTTGGTTAATGTGCCTCTTGGTTTGGTCGCTTCTTACCTTGTTGCATCATAAGAAATTGATGTACTCAGATTAATCCCTGGGTCTTACTGAGCTGTGATCTCTGTGTTAGTTTCATATATATATATATATATATATATATATATATATATATATATATATATATATGAAAATACCTAATTGGGGCTGGCTTACAGTTCAAAGGTTTAGTCCATTATCATCATGGTGGTGTGCAGGTAAGACATGGTGCTGAAAAGGAGCTGAGAGTTCTACATCTGGATCTGCAGGTACCAGGGAAGAGACTGTGTATCACACTGGGCTTAGCTTGAGTGTATGAAACCTCAAAGCTCACCACAATGACACACTTCCTCCAACAAGACCACACCTCCTAAAAGTGTCACTCACTATCAGATAAGCATTCAAACATATGAATCTGGGGTTGGGGATTTAGCTCAGTGGTAGAGCGCTTGCCTAACAAGTGCAAGGCCCTGGGTTTGGTCCCCAGCTCCGAAAAAAAAGAAAAAAGAAAAGAAAAGAAAAAAAAAAAACAAAACACATGAATCTATAGGGGCCATTCCTATTCAAACCATCAAAATCAGACTCATATTATTGACTTTCAAAGAACTGGAGCTCCATAGGTTGTATTGCCAGCTGTGGTATTAGAAATAGTTTGCCCTTTCTTTGGTGGTTTAGAAGAGCTCTGGGATCTCCCATGACTTCACTGTTATTTTACCTCAAGGTTTCAAAGGTGTGGACAACTAGGCCTGGCACACTCTTATGCACATATGGCCTCGTGTCTGAGTCTGACTTTGGCACTGTTTTCTGGTGAAAGAAAATGCTTGTGATTTGAGTCTTCTTGCTTGTATTCAAGTCACAGGGATTGTCCTTTGGGCTATCCCCAAAAATATGCCATCCTCAAGACATCAAAGTCTGAGCCATAGACAGAACTTCACAAGAGGGTGTGCCTGCTGATCTCAGACACCCCTGCCATTTCTCTGGGCCTACAACAGACACCTTGAGTTGGACTGTGGGCTGGCCGAATTTCAGCCTAATAATAACGGGAGTCTGAAGCTTCTCCTAGACTTCTCAAGAGAAGTGCCAATTACTTCCCAACTGAGCAGTTCACAGCCATATGTAAACATGACACATGTGTTCCAAGGTCCACTATATCCAAGTAAGTTGTTGATGTTTTATTCCTTTTTAAAAGTGGTGACTACACTACTTGGTGACAACTGACTTTAATACAGCTAAGAGTTTGTAGCCCAGCTCTGAGCCTTGGACAAATCTCAATGTCCCATACATCCAGTTGGCCATGGGAATGTCAAATCAATCACTATGCAGTTCAGGCACCAAAGCTCTTCAGAGAATGCAATCAGGCCACCTTACATATAGTTGATGTCTCAGTGTAGAGACCATGTTCAAAAGTTTTAACTTCCCAAATAAAGGTACTAAATAAATAAAGGTACTAAAGTAGCTTCTATGTGCAATCCTTAAATTATGTTTTTAGGAAAGGAAAGTACAAAACTTGTTCTATTCCTTATTATTGCTTAAGGTCTCAAAAGTTCCATGTTGGAGGAAATCACACTGTGAACACTGAGGTTGTGTCATGTACTGAAAAAACCTAGCCGTAGTGTGACTCAGTCATTAGCACACACGTTTATTCCCTCTGGCTGGAATATAGACATGCCCTTAGTACATACCTTCAACCCCAAACAATGAAGTTAGAGTTAGTTTGTAGAAAGTCACATGTTTGATAGTGATATCTAATTGAGTGGCAGAAAAGTGATGAATTAGAGAAAGATTTTGACACAATTGGATATTCCCAACTCTCATGAAAAAAAGAGAGGAAAGGGAAGCTACTTAAGAGAGCACAGAGAGGAGATCTTCCTGGTTGCTGCCGCTGCGGAGAGCTCGTAGGCAGCACCCCACGAGCAAACTTGAGCCTCAGAACCACAGGTAAGACCAACTTTTCTGCTGGAAGCGACCTGCCTGGTGAACTCAGGACACACAGAGGCAAAATTACTCTAGGACCGGGAACTTCCAGTATTTAGCGGGGGGAGTCCCAAACCAGCAGATCCCTGCCCGCAGCAGCTCTCTACTCCCAAACCCCGTGGGAGAGAGACCTCACCGCCTGGTCAGGTGGGCACTCTTGAGGCTGCAGAGCAGAAGAGACCACCAACACTGCCCACCCCTGCCCACATCCCTGGCCCAAGAGGCAACTGTATACGGCCTCTGGGTTCCCGTAGAGGAGGGTCCAAGAGCAGCAGGACCGCTGCATCTGAGACACCGCCAGAACCTGAAGGGATCTACCAGATAAACAGTTCTCTGCACCCAAATCCCGTGGGAGGGAGAGCTAAACCTACAGAGAGGCAGACACGCCTGGGAAACCAGAAGAGACTGCACTCTGCACACATCTCTGATGCCAGAGGAAAACACCAAATGCCATCTGGAACCCTGGTGCATGGAGGCTCCTGGAAAGGGCGGGGCAGATCTTCCTGGTAGCTGCAGCCGCGGAGAGCTCGTAGGCAGCACCCCACGAGCAAACTTGAGCCTCGGGACCAGAGGTAAGACCAACTTATCTGCTGCAAGTGACCTGCCTAGTGAACACCAGACACAGGCCCACAGGAACAGCTGAAGGCCTGTAGACAGGAAAAACTACACGCCCAAAGCAGAACACTCTGTTCCCATAACTGGCTGAAAGAAAACAGGAAAACAGGTCTACAGCACTCCTGACACACAGGCTTATAGGACAGTCTAGCCACTGTCAGAAATAGCAGAACAAAGTAACACTAGAGATAATCTGATGGCGAGAGGCAAGCACAGGAATCCAAGCAACAGAAACCAAGACTACATGCCATTATCGGAGCCCAATTCTCCCACCAAAGCAAACACGGAATATCCAAACACACCAGAAAAGCAAGACCTAGTTTCAAAATCATATTTGATCATGATGCTGGAGGACTTCAAGAAAGACGTGAAGAACTCCCTTAGAGAACAAGTAGAAGCCTACAGAGAGGAATCGCAAAAATCCCTGAAAGAATTCCAGGAAATCATAAATAAACAAGTAGAAGCCCATAGAGAGAAGTCACAAAAATCCCTGAAAGAATTCCAGGAAATCATAAATAAACAAGTAGAAGCCCATAGAGAGAAGTCACAAAAATCCCTGAAAGAATTCCAGGAAAACACAATCAAACAGTTGAAGGAATTAAAAATGGAAATAGAAGCAATCAAGAAAGAACACATGGAAACAACTCTGCATATAGAAAACCAAAAGAAGAGACAAGGAGCTGTAGATACGAGCTTCACCAACAGAATACAAGAGATGGAAGAGAGAATCTCAGGAGCAGAAGATTCCACAGAAATCATTGACTCAACTGTCAAAGATAATGTAAAGCAGAAAAAGCTACTGGTCCAAAACATACAGGAAATCCAGGAGTCAATGAGAAGATCAAACCTAAGGATAATAGATATAGAAGAGAGTGAAGACTGCCAACTCAAAGAAAGGACCAGTAAATATCTTCAACAAAATCATAGAAGAAAACTTCCCTAACCTAAAAAAAGAGATACCCATAGACATGCAAGAAGCCTACAGAACTACAAATAGATTGGACCAGAAAAGAAACACCTCCAGTCACATACTAGTCAAAACACCAAACGCACAAAATAAAGAAAGAATATTAAAAGCAGTAAGGGGAAAAGGTCAAGTAACGTATAAAGGCAGACCTATCAGAATTACCCCGGACTTTTCGCCAGAAACTATGAAAGCCAGAAGATCCTGGACAGATGTCATACAGACCCTAAGAGAACACAAATGCCAGCCCAGGTTACTGTATCCTGCAAAACTCTCAATTAACATAGATGGAGAAACCAAGATATTCCATGACAAAACCAAATTTACACAATATCTTTCTACAAATCCAGCACTACAAAGGGTAATAAATGGTAAAGCCCAACATAAGGAGGCAAGCTATACTCTAGAAGAAGCAAGAAACTAATCGTCTTGGCAACAAAACAAAGAGAAGAAAAGCACACAAACATAACCTCACATCCAAATATGAATATAACAGGACGCAATAATCACTATTCCTTAATATCCCTCAACATCAATGGCCTCAACTCCCCAATAAAAAGACATAGATTAACAAACTGGATATGCAATGAGGACCCTGCATTCTGCTGCCTACAGGAAACACACCTCAGAGACAAAGACAGACACTACCTCAGAGTGAAAGGCTGGAAAACAACGTTCCAAGCAAATGGTCAGAAGAAGCAAGCTGGAGTAGCCATTCTAATATCAAATAAAATCAATTTTCAACTAAAATTCATCAAAAAAGATAAGGAAGGACACTTCATATTCATCAAAGGAAAAATCCACCAAGATGAACTCTCAATCCTAAATATCTATGCCCCAAATACAAGGGCACCTACATACGTAAAAGAAACCTTACTAAAGCTCAAAACACACATTGCACCTCACACAATAATAGTAGGAGACTTCAAAACCCCACTCTCATCAATGGACAGATCATGGAAAAAGAAATTAAACAGAGACATAGACAGACTAAGAGAAGTCATGAGCCGAATGGACTTAACAGATATTTAAAGAACATTCTAGGCCCAGGAGCGGCAGGACACCTGCCTGAGACACCTCCGGAACCTGAAAGAAACAGACCGGATAAACAGTTCTCTGCACCCAAATCCCGTGGGAGGGAGAGCTAAACCTTCAGAGAGGCAGACAAGCCTGGGAAACCAGAAGAGACTGCTCCCTGCACACACATCTCGGACGCCAGAGGAAAAAGCCAAAGACCATCTGGAACCCTGGTGCACTGAAGCTCCCGGAAAGGGGCGGCACAGGTCTTCCTGGTTGCTGCTGCTGCAGAGAGCCCCTGGGCAGCACCCCACGAGCGAACTTGAGCCTCAGGACCACAGGTAAGACCAAATTTTCTGCTGCAAGAAAGCTGCCTGGTGAACTCAAGACACAGGCCCACAGGAACAGCTGAAGACCTGTAGAGAGGAAAAACTACACGCCCGAAAGCAGAACACTCTGTCCCCATAACTGACTGAAAGAGAGGAAAACAGGTCTACAGCACTCCTGACACACAGGCTTATAGGACAGTCTAGCCACTGTCAGAAATAGCAGAACAAAGTAACACTAGAGATAATCTGATGGCGAGAGGCAAGCGCAGGAACCCAAGCAACAGAAACCAAGACTACATGCCATCATCGGAGCCCAATTCTCCCACCAAAATAAACATGGAATATCCAAACACACCAGAAAAGCAAGATCTAGTTTCAAAATCATATTTGATCATGATGCTGGAGGACTTCAAGAAAGACATGAACACACTTAGGGAAACACAGGAAAACATTAATAAACAAGTAGAAGCCTACAGAGAGGAATCGCAAAAATCCCTGAAAGAATTCCAGGAAAACACAATCAAACAGTTGAAGGAATTAAAAATGGAAATAGAAGCAATCAAGAAAGAACACATGGAAACAACCCTGGATATAGAAAACCAAAAGAAGAGACAAGGAGCTGTAGATACAAGCTTCACCAACAGAATACAAGAGATGGAAGAGAGAATCTCAGGAGCAGAAGATTCCACAGAAATCATTGACTCAACTGTCAAAGATAATGTAAAGCGGAAAAAGCTACTGGTCCAAAACATACAGGAAATCCAGGACTCAATGAGAAGATCAAACCTAAGGATAATAGGTATAGAAGAGAGTGAAGACTCCCAGCTCAAAGGACCAGTAAATATCTTCAACAAAATCATAGAAGAAAACGTCCCTAACCTAAAAAAAGAGATACCCATAGACATACAAGAAGCCTACAAAACTCCAAATAGATTGGACCAGAAAAGAAACACCTCCCATGACATAATTGTCAAAACACCAAACGCACAAAATAAAGAAAGAATATTAAAAGCAGTAAGGGAAAAAGGTCAAGTAACATATAAAGGAAGACCTATCAGAATCACACCAGACTTCTCGCCAGAAACTATGAAGGCCAGAAGATCCTGGACTTATGTAATACAGACCCTAAGAGAACACAAATGCCAGCCCAGGTTACTGTATCCAGCAAAACTCTCAATTAACATTGATGGAGAAACCAAGATATTCCATGACAAACCCAAATTTACACAATATCTTTCTACAAATCCAGCACTACAAAGGGTAATAAATGGTAAAGCCCAACATAAGGAGGCAAGCTATACCCTAGAAGAAGCAAGAAACTAATTGTCTTGGCAACAAAACAAAGAGAATGAAAGCACACAAACATAACCTCACATCCAAATATGAATATAAAGGGAAACAATAATCACTATTCCTTAATATCTCTCAATATCAATGGCCTCAACTCCCCAATAAAAAGACATAGATTAACAAACTGGATACGCAACGAGGACCCTGCATTCTGCTGCCTACAGGAAACACACCTCAGAGACAAAGACAGACACTACCTCAGAGTGAAAGGCTGGAAAACAAATTTCCAAGCAAATGGTCAGAAGAAGCAAGCTGGAGTAGCCATTCTAATATCAAATAAAATCAATTTCCAACTAAAAGTCATCAAAAAAAATAAGGAAGGACACTCCATATTCATCAAAGGAAAAATCCACCAAGATGAACTCTCAATCCTAAATATCTATGCCCCAAATACAAGGGCACCTACATACGTAAAAGAAACCTTACTAAAGCTCAAAACACACATTGCACCTCACACAATAATAGTGGGAGATTTCAACACCCCACTCTCATCAATGGACAGATCATGGAAACAGAAATTAAACAGTGATGTCGACAGACTAAGAGAAGTCATGAGCCAAATGGACTTAACGGATATTTATAGAACATTCTATCCTAAAGCAAAAGGATATACCTTCTTCTCAGCTCCTCATGGTACTTTCTCCAAAATTGACCATATAATTGGTCAAAAAACGGGCCTCAACGGGTACAGAAAGATAGAAATAATCCCATGCGTGCTATCGGACCACCACGGCCTAAAACTGGTCTTCAATAACAATAAGGGAAGAATGCCCACATATACGTGGAAATTGAACAATGCTCTACTCAATGATAACCTGGTCAAGGAAGAAATAAAGAAAGAAATTAAAAACTTTTTAGAATGTAATGAAAATGAAGATACAACATACTCAAACTTGTGGGACACAATGAAAGCTGTGCTAAGAGGAAAACTCATAGCGCTGAGTGCTTGCAGAAAGAAACAGGAAAGAGCATATGTCAGCAGCTTGACAGCACACCTAAAAGCTCTAGAACAAAAAGAAGCAAATACACCCAGGAGGAGTAGAAGGCAGGAAATAATCAAACTCAGAGCTGAAATCAACCAAGTAGAAACAAAAAGGACCATAAAAAGAATCAACAGAACCAAAAGTTGGTTCTTTGAGAAAATCAACAAGATAGATAAACCCTTAGCCAGACTAATGAGAGGACACAGAGAGTGCGTCCAAATTAACAAAATCAGAAATGAAAAGGGAGACATAACTACAGATTCAGAGGAAATTCAAAAAATCATCAGATCTTACTATAAAAACCTATATTCAACAAAACTTGAAAATCTTCAGGAAATGGACAATTTCCTAGACAGATACCAGGTATCGAAGTTAAATCAGGAACAGATAAACCAGTTAAACAACCCCATAACTCCTAAGGAAATAGAAGCAGTCATTAAAGGTCTCCCAACCAAAAAGAGCCCAGGTCCAGACGGGTTTAGTGCAGAATTCTATCAAACCTTCATAGAAGACCTCATACCAATATTATCCAAACTATTCCACAAAATTGAAACAGATGGAGCCCTACCGAATTCCTTCCACGAAGCCACAATTACTCTTATACCTAAACCACACAAAGACACAACAAAGAAAGAGAACTTCAGACCAATTTCCCTTATGAATATCGACGCAAAAATACTCAATAAAATTCTGGCAAACCGAATTCAAGAGCACATCAAAACAATCATCCACCATGATCAAGTAGGCTTCATCCCAGGCATGCAGGGATGGTTTAATATACGGAAAACCATCAACGTGATCCATTATATAAACAAACTGAAAGAACAGAACCACATGATCATTTCATTAGATGCTGAGAAAGCATTTGACAAAATTCAACACCCCTTCATGATAAAAGTCCTGGAAAGAATAGGAATTCAAGGCCCATACCTAAACATAGTAAAAGCCATATACAGCAAACCAGTTGCTAACATTAAACTAAATGGAGAGAAACTTGAAGCAATCCCACTAAAATCAGGGACTAGACAAGGCTGCCCACTCTCTCCCTACTTATTCAATATAGTTCTTGAAGTTCTAGCCAGAGCAATCAGACAACAAAAGGAGATCAAAGGGATACAGATCGGAAAAGAAGAGGTCAAAATATCACTATTTGCAGATGACATGATAGTGTATTTAAGTGATCCCAAAAGTTCCACCAGAGAACTACTAAAGCTGATAAACAACTTCAGCAAAGTGGCTGGGTATAAAATTAACTCAAATAAATCAGTAGCCTTCCTCTATACAAAAGAGAAACAAGCCAAGAAAGAAATTAGGGAAACGACACCCTTCATAATAGACCCAAATAATATAAAGTACCTCGGTGTGACTTTAACCAAGCAAGTAAAAGATTTGTACAATAAGAACTTCAAGACACTGAAGAAAGAAATTGAAGAAGACCTCAGAAGATGGAAAGATCTCCCATGCTCATGGATTGGCAGGATTAATATAGTAAAAATGGCCATTTTACCAAAAGCAATCTACAGATTCAATGCAATCCCCATCAAAATACCAATCCAATTCTTCAAAGAGTTAGACAGAACAATTTGCAAATTCATCTGGAATAACAAAAAACCCAGGATAGCTAAAGCTATCCTCAACAATAAAAGGACTTCAGGGGGAATCACTATCCCTGAACTCAAGCAGTATTACAGAGCAATAGTGATAAAAACTGCATGGTAATGGTACAGAGACAGACAGATAGACCAATGGAATAGAATTGAAGACCCAGAAAAAAACCCACACACCTATGGTCACTTGATTTTTGACAAAGGAGCCAAAACCATCCAATGGAAAAAAGATAGCATTTTCAGCAAATGGTGCTGGTTCAACTGGAGGGCAACATGTAGAAGAATGCAGATCGATCCATGCTTATCACCCTGTACAAAGCTTAAGTCCAAGTGGATCAAGGACCTCCACATCAAACCAGACACACTCAAACTAATAGAAGAAAAACTAGGGAAGCATCTGGAACACATGGGCACTGGAAAAAATTTCCTGAACAAAACACCAATGGCTTATGCTCTAAGATCACGAATCGACAAATGGGATCTCACAAAACTGCAAAGCTTCTGTAAGGCAAAGGACACTGTGGTTAGGACAAAACGGCAACCAACAGATTGGGAAAAGATCTTTACCAATCCTACAACTGACAGAGGGCTCGTATCCAAAATATACAAAGAACTCAAGAAGTTAGACCGCAGGGAAACAAATAACCCTATTAAAAATGGGGTTCAGAGCTAAACAAAGAATTCACAGCTGAGGAATGCCAAATGGCTGAGAAACACCTAAAGAAATGTTCAACGTCTTTAGTCATAAGGGAAATGCAAATCAAAACAACCCTGAGATTTCACCTCACACCAGTGCGATTGGCTAAGATCAAAAACTCAGGTGACAGCAGATGCTGGCGAGGATGTGGAGAAAGAGGAACTCTCCTCCATTGTTGGTGGGATTGCAGACTGGTAAAACCATTCTGGAAATCAGTCTGGAGGTTCCTCAGAAAATTGGACATTGAACTGCCTGAGGACCCAGCTATACCGCTCTTTGGGCATATACCCAAAAGATGCCTCAACATATAAAAGAGACACGTGCACCACTATGTTCATCGCAGCCTTATTTATAATAGCCAGAAGCTGGAAAGAACCCAGATGCCCTTCAACAGAGGAATGGATACAGAAAATGTGGTACATCTACACAATGGAATATTACTCAGCTATCAAAAACAACGACTTTATGAAATTCGTAGGCAAATGGTTGGAACTGGAAAATATCATCCTGAGTGAGCTAACCCAATCACAGAAAGACATACATGGTATGCACTCATTGATAAGTGGCTATTAGCCCAAATGCTTGAATTACCCTAGATCCCTAGAACAAACGAAACTCAAGACGGATGATCAAAATGTGAATGCTTCACTCCTTCTTTAAATGAGGAAAAAGAATACCCTTGGCAGGGAAGGGAGAGGCAAAGATTAAAACAGAGACTGAAGGAACACCCATTCAGAGCCTGCCCCACATGTGGCCCATACATATACAGCCACCCAATTAGACAAGATGGATGAAGCAAAGAAGTGCAGACCGACAGGAGCCGGATGTAGATCGCTCCTGAGAGACACAGCCAGAATACAGCAAATACAGAGGCGAATGCCAGCAGCAAACCACTGAACTGAGAATAGGTCCCCTATTGAAGGAATCAGAGAAAGAACTGGAAGAGCTTGAAGGGGCTCGAGACCCCAAAAGTACAACAATGCCAAGCAACCAGAGCTTCCAGGGACTAAGCCACTACCTAAAGACTATACATGGACTGACCCTGGACTCTGACCCCATAGGTAGCAATGAATATCCTAGTAAGAGCACCAGTGGAAGGGGAAGCCCTGGGTCCTGCTTAGACTGAACCCCCAGTGAACTAGTCTATGGGGGGAGGGCGGCAATGGGGGGAGGGCTGGGAGGGGAACACCCATAAGGAAGGGGAGGGGGGAGGGGGATGTTTGCCCGGAAACTGGGAAAGGGAATAACACTCGAAATGTATATAAGAAATACTCAAGTTAATAAAAAAAAATAGGCAAAAAAAAAAAAAAGAACATTCTACCCTAAAGCAAAAGGATATACCTTCTTCTCAGCTCCTCATGGTACTTTCTCCAAAATTGACCATATAATTGGTCAAAAAACAGGCCTCAACAGGTACAGAAAGATAGAAATAATACCATGCGTGTTAACAGACCACCGCGGCCTAAAACTGGTCTTCAATAACAATAAGGGAAGAATGCCCACATATACGTGGAAATTGAACAATGCTCTACTCAATAATAACCTGGTCAAGGAAGAAATAAAGAAAGAAATTAAAGACTTTTTAGAATTTAATGACAATGAAGGTACAACATACCCAAACTTATGGGACACAATGAAAGCTGTGCTAAGAGGAAAACTCATAGCGCTGAGTGCCTGCAGAAAGAAACAGGAAAGAGCATATGTAAGCAGCTTGACAGCACACCTAAAATCTCTAGAACAAAAGGAAGCAAATACACCCAGGAGGAGTAGAAGGCAGGAAATAATCAAACTCAGAGCTGAAATCAACCAAGTAGAAACAAAAAGGACCATAAAAAGAATCAACAGAACCAAAAGTTGGTTCTTTGAGAAAATCAACAAGATAGATAAACCCTTAGCCAGACTAATGAGAGGACACAGAGAGTGTATCCAAATTAACAAAATCAGAAATGAAAAGGGAGACATAACTACAGATTCAGAGGAAATTCAAAAAATCATCAGATCTTACTATAAAAGCCTATATTCAACAAAACTTGAAAATCTGCAGGAAATGGACAATTTCCTAGACAGATACCAGGTACCAAAGTTAAATCAGGAACAGATAAACCAGTTAAACAACCCCATAACTCCTAAGGAAATAGAAGCAGTCATTAAAGGTCTCCCAACCAAAAAGAGCCCAGGTCCAGACGGGTTTAGTGCAGAATTCTATCAGACCTTCATAGAAGAGCTCATACCAATACTATCCAAACTATTCCACAAAATTGAAACAGATGGAGGACTACCGAATTCCTTCTATAAAGCCACAATTACTCTTATACCTAAACCACACAAAGACACAACAAAGAAAGAGAACTTCAGACCAATTTCCCTTATGAATATCCACGCAAAAATACTCAATAAAATTCTGGCAAACCGGATTCAAGAGCACATCAAAACAATCATCCACCATGATCAAGTAGGCTTCATCCCAGGCACGCAGGGATGGTTTAATATATGGAAAACCATCAACGTGATCCATTATATAAACAAACTGAAAGAACAAAACCACATGATCATTTCATTAGATGCTGAGAAAGCATTTGACAAAATTCAACACCCCTTCATGATAAAAGTCCTGGAAAGAATAGGAATTCAAGGCCCATACCTAAACATAGTAAAAGCCATATACAGCAAACCAGTTGCTAACATTAAACTAAATGGAGAGAAACTTGAAGCAATCCCACTAAAATCAGGGACTAGACAAGGCTGCCCACTCTTTCTCTACTTATTCAATATAGTTCTTGGAAGTTCTAGCCAGAGCAATCAGACAACAAAAGGAGGTCAAGGGGATACAGATCGGAAAAGAAGAAGTCAAAATATCACTATTTGCAGATGATATGATAGTATATTTAAGTGACCCCAAAAGTTCCACCAGAGAACTACTAAAGCTGATAAACAACTTCAGCAAAGTGGCTGGGTATAAAATTAACTCAAATAAATCAGTAGCCTTCCTCTACACAAAAGAGAAACAAGCCAAGAAAGAAATTAGGGAAACGACAACCTTCATAATAGACCCAAATAATATAAAGTACCTCGGTGTGACTTTAACCAAGCAAGTAAAAGATTTGTACAATAAGAACTTCAAGACTCTGAAGAAAGAAATTGAAGAAGTCCTCAGAAGATGGAAAGATCTCCCATGCTCATGGATTAGCAGGATTAATATAGTAAAAATGGCCATTTTACCAAAAGCGATCTACAGATTCAATGCAATCCCCATCAAAATACCAATCCAATTCTTCAGAGAGTTAGACAGAACAATTTGCAAATTCATCTGGAATAACAAAAAAACCAGGATAGCTAACACTATCCTCAACAATAAAAGGACTTCAGGGGGAATCACTATCCCTGAACTCAAGCAGTATTACAGAGCAATAGTGATAAAAACTGCATGGTATTGGTACAGAGACAGACAGATAGACCAATGGAATAGAATTGAAGACCCAGAAATGAACCCACACACCTATCGGCACTTGATTTTTGACAAAGGAGCCAAAACCATCCAATGGAAAAACGATAGCATTTTCAGCAAATGGTGCTGGTTCTACTGGAAGTCAACATGTAGAAGAATGCAGATCGATCCATGCTTATCACCCTGTACAAAGCTTAAGTCCAAGTGGATCAAGGACCTCCACATCAAACCAGATACACTCAAACTAATAGAAGAAAAACTAGGGAAACATCTGGAACACATGGGCACTGGAAAAAATTTCCTGAACAAAACAGCAATGGCTTATGCTCAAAGATCAAGAATTGACTAATGTGATCTCATAAAACTGCAAAGCTTCTGTAAGGCAAAGGACACTGTGGTTAGGACAAAACGGCAACCAACAGATTGGGAAAAGATACCAATCCTACAACAGATAGAGGCCTTATATCCAAAATATACAAAGAACTCAAGAAGTTAGACCACAGGGAGACAAATAACCCTATTAAAAAATGGGGTTCAGAGCTAAACAAAGAATTCACAGCTGAGGTATGCTGAATGGCTGAGAAACACCTAAAGAAATGTTCAACGTCTTTAGTCATAAGGGAAATGCAAATGAAAACAACCCTGAGATTTCACCTCACACCAGTGAGAATGGCTAAGATCAAAAACTCAGGTTACAGCAGATGCTGGCGAGGATGCGGAGAAAGAGGAACACTCCTCCATTGTTGGTGGGATTGCAGACTGGTACAACCATTCTGGAAATCAGTCTGGAGGTTCCTCAGAAAATTGGACATTGATCTGCCTGAGGATCCATCTATACTTCTCTTGGGCATATACTCAAAAGATGCCCCAACCTATAAAAAAGACACGTGCTCCAGTATGTTCATAGCAGCCTTATTTATAATAGCCAGAAGCTGGAAAGAACCCAGATGCCCTTCAACAGAGGAATGGATACAGAAAATGTGGTACCGGGGCCGGGGATTTAGCCCAGTGGTAGAGTGCTTACCTAGGAAGCGCAAGGCATTGGTTTCGGTCCCCAGCTCCAAAAAAAAAGAACCAAAAAAAAAAAAAAAAGAAAGAAAGAAAAAGAAAAAGAAAATGTGGTACATCTACACATTGGAATATTGCTCAGCTATCAAAAACAATAACTTTATGAAAGTCGTAGGCAAATGTTTGGAACTGGAAAATATCATCCTGAGTGAGGTAACCCAATCACAGAAAAACACACATGGTATGCACTCATTGATAAGTGGCTATTAGCCCAAATGCTTGAATTACCCTAGATACCTAGAACACATGAAACTCAAGACGGATGATCAAAATGTGAATGCTTCACTCCTTCTTTAAAAGGGGAACAAGAATACCCTTGGCAGGGAATAGAGAGGCAAAGATTAAAACAGACACAGAAGGAACACCCATTCAGAGCCAGCCCCACATGTGGCCCATGCATATACAGCCATCCAATTAGACAAGATGGATGAAGCAAAGAAGTGCAGGCCGACAGGAGCCGGATGTAGATCTTTCCAGAGAGACATAGCCAGAATACAGCAAACACAGAGGCGAATGCCAGCAGCAAACCACTGAATTGAGAATAGGACCCCCGCTGAAGGAATCAGAGAAAGAACTGGAAGAGCTTGAAGAGGCTGGAGACCCCATATGCACAACAATGCCAAGCAACCAGAGCTTCCAGGGACTAAGCCACTACCTAAAGACTATACATGGACTGACCCTGGACTCTGACCTCATAGGTAGCAATGAACATCTTAGTAAGAGCACCAGTGGAAGGGGAAGCCCTGGGTCCTGCTAAGACTGAACCCCCAGTGAACTAGATTGTTGGGGGGAGGGCGGCAAGGGGGGGAGGATGGGGAGGGCAACACCCATAAAGAAGGGGAGGGGGGAGGGTGATGAGGGTGATGTTTGCCCGGAAACCGGGAAAGGGAATAACACTCGAAATGTATATAAGAAATACTCAAGTTAAAAAAAAAAAGCAATAACCCAATTTAAAAAAAAGAGAGAGAGCACAGAGAGAAGAAAAGGAAAGAGAGAGTAAGCAGTTTTACTGTGAGGTTTTTACAGAGGTAGGTTGAGGAGAAAACAAACTAGAAACAGGTAAAGACAGAAGGAACAAGAGGATGAGAAGGAACCAGAAGATTAGAACAGATTGCCAAAGTTAGTTAAAGGTCAAGAAGAACAATTCAGAAGTCCAGAGAAACAAGATTGGATCAGTCAGCTAGGAGAAGTGTTTCAAGCCAGAACAGCTGAGTTGACCAGCCTGCCAGAGTTCAGAAATAACTAGGAAGCGGTGAGCTTATTCAATAGTAAGTCACAGAGGCTGAAAACATTTTAGACCTAGATTAGATTATACAGAGGTTAGAAGCTTAGGTTAACAGACTGAGGCAGTGAACCTCTGAGAGGACAATTACAACAGACAAATACAAGTTATTCTTATAGTTCCTATCAAAAGATTCATGTTGAAACTGAGAACAATAAGACCTCTCTCCCTCTCTGAATTGGATGAGTCTCTGCTGAACAGTAATCAACTGAACTTAATCAAATGAACTTCCAGAATCATAGACCAGTGCTAGACACCAGATTCCCTCCAACCCCACCTCCTAACCACCACCTTCCTTCTCTCTCTCTCTCTCTCTCTCTCTCTCTCTCTCTCTCTCTGTCTTCCTTTCTTTCTTGACAGGCAACTTGAACTTACTGATTATCAACTCACCTGACAGCCACAGCTTAAGTGGTTTGCAAGGATTATACCATTCTATGATCATAAATACTATTATACCATTCTATGATCATAAATACTATTATACCATTCTATGATCATAAATACTATTATACCATTCTATGATCATAAATACTATTATACCATTCTATGATCATAAATACTATTTGGGCTCCAATTCTTCTATGTTAAAGATGCTGAAACCAGGACAGCAGAAAGATGGCCCAAAGTCACATCACTCATCAGTGGACAAACCCATGCAGCTCAATATCCAAACCTTCTCTCTAAACACCACATCATTCTGCTGCCCTGAAGGAATACAGTCTGTCCAACAGAGTCACGTGCATATGCTGTACTCCATGGGCAAGTGTTAGTGATGTGTTTGAGTATTGTAGGAAGATGGAATTGTTGTAATCTTGCCTACCATATACAGTTGGGCAGATTGACATCGCCTATCTATAGGAGTGTATCCATGTTATAGCCTCTAGAAAGAGCATCCCTTATATCTGTGCAGTGCATAACACATCCTACCCTGTCTGTGCCCCACCCTGACAAACAAGAAGGATGATGAACTTTGTGTAAATGTTTCTTCATCATAAAAGAAATAACCGGGGTTGGGGATTTAGCTCAGTGGTAGAGCGCTTGCCTAGCAATCGCAAGGCCCTGGGTTCGGTCCTCAGCTCCGGAAAAAAAACAAAAAACAAAAAACAAAAACCTCCTACTGATACCTATAAAGTTAAAAGAATAGATTACAGCAAAAGCAAATGAGGAGAGCAGATGTAAGATTGAAAGGTTGGCAAATTAGCCATGCAATGGCGGCTCACACCTCTGATCCCAGCACTGGGGAGGCAGAGGCAGTTGGATCTCTATAGTTGGAGGCCAGCCTGGTCTACAGAGCTATAGAGAATAGTTTTACCCAGACTTCCAGCCAGAGACAATGACTGATATTTTAAAAGTATTTCTATGACATTTTGATTCTACAGAAGCATGAAACATACTCACATTTTTTTTTTACCATAAAGGGCACATACTAAACAAACTTTTCCCATCTTGTTTTCCTCTCTGTCTGTGATTATGGATCCTACATGAACAGGCACCCATGTTGTTTCTGAAATCCATGTAATCTGTAGGAGTTTCCCTATACAGATGCTCCAGTATGGACTCCGTGTTCTAGGAAGGATTTAGAAGTTTGCCCAAACTTTAACTCCAGGCAATGCTGGGATTTGTGCCTTCTATCCACTTCTTCACACAGCCATAGAAATGAGCCTATTGGGCAGATTCCAAGAGGTGAGCTTTCTGGTGGCAGGCACAAACTGCCATAGGGGTTCACTGTTGCCGGCACCAGCCTCCTCGGAGGTCCATTCTTTTCAGCTCCTTAGCAGCCCTCACAACTGCCTCTTTTTCCATAGCCTTGACAAAATGTGCCCATCAAAGTATGGGAACATTACCAATCTAGAATGATGCTATGAAAATTTTATCTGTCTAATGTTAATGTACACATGCTTTATTATGGGTAACAAGTGATATGCTTTTCCATATTCTGATTGACCTCTTTATGTATGACATCCATCATCTCATTAGCTTCCCAGTAACTGTCTCCTTTTGGTCAGTAAAGCATATTTACTTAGTGACTATGTTTGCCTCAACCATCTGCTTTGTTATTATTAGTTTCTATTTATTTGTAGTTTGTCTTTGGTTTCCCTCTGAAGTGCTTTGGATGCAAAGACTCTTTGTTTTAAACTTTTATACAGATGAATGTGCCAGCGGCTCACAGCTCCAGGTTTTGTGTCTTCTTTAAAAAGGTCTTCTTTATTCCAAGAAATACGAAATTAAAAATGATTTCCTATTTTCTCTGAGCGTTTTCATGGTTTCATTTTTACATGTAAATGTAAGACTAACCTGCTGCTGCTGATTTTGAAACAAAGCAGGTGTTTGTGTTTTCAATGTTAAAACCACTGACCTTTAAAGCATTGAATAAGCACCGTTTCCCCCTGCTGCTCAGCCATGATTTTTTCAAGGAAGCAACTGGTTGACAGGAGGAAGATTCCTCGGGAGGCATTGAGCTTGGTGCTAGATGCTTTATAACTTGGTTTCTGAGCTCACATCCCAATCCTAGGAGAGAGCTGAAGAACACACATGCCTCCGTCCCAGGGGCTTCAGACTCTGCAGATTCAGGGAGGAGTCATGTCCCTGTATTTCTTGTTTTTAAATTTTCAACTTAACACAAACATGTTCAAGACACAACTAGGCAGGTGTTGTCTACATTTACTACTATTCACACTTCCTTACATTTCCTCCATATCCCTCTGTATGTCTCTATACTTGCATATCCGCATACATGTACTTTTAACCATATAAGAATTAGTTGCAAGTGTAATTTCAACTCATCTTGGCAGTTTTACCCCAAGAACAAGATATGGTGACTGCTTATAAACATTGTGTTGCCTTGGCATTCAGTGCAGTACATCTGGGCTTTCCTGATCCAGAAGCCAGACTCAGTTCTTCTTGACAAACTACAGCCTTACACTTTCATTGTCTGTTCCTTGACCCTTGCACCCATGCAGATGATGCAGATATACCACTGAGAGTTGTGGCTGCCTCTCCACCATTGTGGGGCCTTCTGTCTACTTGCTGTAAACCTATGTGCTAAAATACACCGAACCTAGAAGAGCTGCTGACCTCTGAGCCCTTCTCTCTTTGTATCCACACATGTGGGGGAGGCCCAGTGTCTGCAAGTACTGAAAACATCAACGTTCCCATCACATTTGTGCCACTGACGTCGTCAGCAAGCTGACCCCCAGTGGGGCCATGGAAAGAGACCCATGCAGATGAATCCCTTGCCAGTGTTGTTCTGGGTACCAGCCAAGTGACAGAAAACCTCAGTCTCAGTTCAACTTCAGGATAGTCACCTATACAACCACAACAGGACTGCCTGACTCACGGAGTCATTGTCACTGTACTATTGTAGCAGTTACCATATTCAAACTGTCACACTTGTCCTAATTAAAGCCTTTACAGTTGGCATTTCATTCAAGATCCAAAGAAGATGTTTGGGCTTTTCTACACCATGGCTGGCTCTGACCATTCCTTTCTTTCTTTTTGCTTTACCTGGAAATGTTGTTGTTTTGTATATGACCCTTGATTAATGCTTTTCCCCATAACCATTTTTATCTACTTATTTAAATTTTTTCATACAATATACTTTTGATTATACTTTGTCCCCTTCCCCAACTCCTCCCAGATCATTCCCATCCCCCTGCCCTCCCAACTCCATGTTTTCCATCTCTCTCTCAAAAAAGGTAAAATAGCAACAAAAATTAAAGTAAAAACAAACTAAAAAAAGAGGAGTCAATGAGACAAAAATCAAACAAAACAACAACAAAATCCAAAAACGAACCAAAAAAAAAAAAAAACCAAAAACAAAAACAAAAAAAAACAAAAAACGTAAACAAAACAAACAACAATCACAGAAAAACATGGAGTCTATTTTGTGTTGGTACCTGGGCATGGTACCTGCCTGAAGTGTGGTTGATATACCCAGTGGCAGTCCATAGGAGAAAACTCTTCCAGCACGTAGCAACTGTAAATAGCTTCTTGGTTAGGCATGGGGCTTTGTGCCCATGTCTCCCTCTCAGGGGTGGAGCTCCGGTCTCATTTAGTGTGAACGATTTCAGCCAGGACACTGTAAATGAACTGTGCAGAGGACACATGATGTTTCCTCATAGTGTGATGGCACACACCAGAGTTCTAGGTAGGTGACACTATGTGTATGGGGGCAACATTAATTGGACATATATTTCCTCCTATATGGTTTATAGGAAGAAAAATAGGGAAAAGAATGAAAGGGACTGGAAAGATGGCTCAACAGTTAAGAGACTGCTCTTTCAGAGGTTCTGAATTTAATTCCCAGCAACCACATGGTGGCTCACAACCATCTGTAATGGGATCCGATGCCCTCTTCTGGTGCGTCCTAAGACAGCTACAGTGTGCTCATATAAATAAAATAAATCCTTTTAGAAGGCAGGAGGAACAGAAGGAAGAGGAGGAGATAAAGGTGGGAGGGGGAAGTATTGAATGAGGTGGAAGGAAGGATTTAGATTGGGTAAGATCAAGATACACAGCAAGCATGTGCATGTAGGAAATTGTCAAAGAATAAATTAAAAGTATTTTTAAAACACTCCCTTGTGTAAATTTCCATCCTTGGTTTTGACTTTTGCAACACCCTGAAATACAGGTCTTCCATCTTCTACACAATCATACCCCATCTCTTCCTCGAACTTGTCTCCACTTCTTCATCTCCCAGACATGCTAGAATAAGCTGAGAGCTGGGAGTTCTACCCCTTGTAAGTCCAATGCCACCCTGTTTTAAGAGCCAGAACAGCCTACGAGGGTATTAGAAAATGTTTCTCTCTCTCTCTCTCTCTCTCTCTCTCTCTCTCTTCCTCTCTTCCTCTCTTCCTCTCCTGGCTTGACACGAAAAAAAAAAAAAAAAAAAAGAAAATGTTTTTCTTCAGAAAAGTAAATCTAGCTATCTTAGGCATACCAGGTACTGGATACTCACAGCCATGACTGGCCAGGGCTCTGCCCCTCCTCTGTGTTTTATGTTGCACTCCAGCCCTGTGCCTGCAGAGGCTCATGCAGGGGCATATTGAAAATCGTGTGTGTGTGTATGTGTGTGTGTGTGTGTGTGTGTGTGTGTGTGTGTGAGTGTGTGTGTTGGTATGTGTCAATAAAGAGAATGCTGAGTTCTTTTATCTGCCCAAGGCACTAAGACAAAGAACTTCATCATCTGGAAACAATTTGGTATTTCGAGATAGATTTATATAGCAACGGGCAGGCAAAAATAAGAATCTGAAAAAGAAAACAAACAAACAAATGAAGTCGACTTTGCCATGAAAGTAAATCACTTAGCACTTTCCAGGTTTGTCTCTTAAGAATGATTCTCAGCTTTGAGGAAGTCTGGGAATACCCACTTGCTACCACCACTACACCACCCTGGATTTCTGCTTTCTTCAAAGAACAGACCAAAGCATGTATATATATATATATATTAGTCCAAGTAGAGAAGAGGAAGAAATTAGGATCTGGAGTCTTGTATAGGAATCAGTCTATTTATTCCTCAAGAGCACTGGCCCCTGTGTCCATCAGTGGGCACAGCAGACCCAGGGTAGGGAATTAGCCTTGCCTCCTGCCTGACCCTACCCTTCCACTGCCTTCTGTCGAGTCTTAGGTTCTTTTTCTCCAAAGGTAAAGTGGCCCCTTAGATTTTGAGTAAATGAAGAGATGCTCAGTGATGGCTCAAAGGAAAAAAAAGCAAGCTGGTCATCCAAGGGCTCAAAGGCTCAGAGGAGAAGGGGAGCCCCCAACCATGGATGGAGAGGAAGAGGAAACCTTTAGCATTCTTAGGGACCAGGATTCTTTCCCAAATCAAGAGTGAGGCTAATCCCAGGTAGCAGTCAGACCTCCAACCTCCGGTAAGGAGGTTAAAGAGGTGGTCCAGAGTCTGCAAACTAATGTGTTCCTTCTGCTCCACTCCCAGCCCTATCCCCTTTCCCATCATCACTCCAGACTAAAACTAGCTTTCATAAAAGGGAAAGAGAGGACTCTATGAGGGTGGGGGGCAAAAATGATCAGGAAAAGAATCTTAGAGATAACACCCAGATCCCAGCGGCAAAATCTCCTTCTATCCATCCAAAAGCAACAAGGCCTTCGTTTAATGGTTGTTTTACTTTCAGATCCTCTGCTGTCCTTCAGGATAGTAGTTTCTCCTTGAGACAAGCGTCCTACACATCACTCCCATCCTCGAAGCCATCACCCACGCATCTGGAGGAGGCTATTTTTGTGCCAGGCTTGCTTGCTAGAAACTGCAATACTTCAGTGTGTGGAGTGCAGATGGAAAGGAAAATCCAAACAAAATAATGAATCCAGTCCCCTGCCTTGGTGTCACAGGTGGAAACATGATATTAGAGCACACATAGCCAGAAGGCATCTCTGATGAGGCACAAGAAGAAGAGAGGTTAGGTCTGATGCCCCATGGCTATGACATAATGTTTCTTGGCTAAGATGTATTCTTCCAACGCAGAATCTGAACTGATCATGGGCTTACACATTCCATTCTATCTTCTAGAAATAACTGGGGGTCAGCATATGAAAAGCAGAATAAACAAGCAGGGTACTTCTTCAATGAGCCATAAGGGTTGCCTTTGTGGTCAGTTACAGAGTAATTGCTAGATATGGTTTTAAGGAAAGAAAGTGAAGGAGGTTGGTTTAAAAGGCCACTTTTCATTGACAAGGAGATTGAAGAGCTTCTAACATATGCTGGGAAACAGACAATGACCTCCACAAACACAGGAGAATGTGGTCTTAACATTCTCCATACATTTATGGCATGAATAAAATAAAGGATATCCTGAGAATGAAGTTGGCCAACACCTATTATTTCAGTAAACACTGTGAGCTTAACTCTCCTCTTGTCGACATTGCCCATCATCTTGAAACATTTAAAGCAATACCCGGGGGAAGTTCAGAAGGAGCTACAAAGTTACCTTCCAAAATAGGAGCTCTCCATCCCCAGACACCCCCACGGCCCTGAGATGATTGACAGCAACTCCCCCACACCTCTCTTAGCGAAGGCAAGGAAAAGGAAAAAGGCCTGACAGAGATGAGGAATAGTTTCTGATTCAGCTTGTGCTAGCTCTCTGGGGTGCAACACCCCACCTAGCCTGAGTGATCCCCAGTGAGGAAAACATGAGACAAAGTTGAAAAAAAACTGTACAAATGAAATCAGGATAGTTATTAGGTCTGAACCAGACCCCCAGCCCTTCCTTTGCAGATTCTAGGCAACTACCTGAACTCACCCAGGGGACTTCACACCTCCAAGATCAGAACATCCAGCTACGGGGCTCTTGGTGTGGTACCATGCTAGCTATCAGATATTCTTGCTAAAAAAAAAAGTTCCACTCTAGTCAATCCTAAGGTCTAGGTTGCAGTTCATAGGAAGTACACTGGTAAGGCACAAAGTTCAGTTCCTCAAAAAAGCAAGCAGTCAAAACCAGATTGTAGTATCTTAACAAGACAGAGGGCTTTAGCTTTGCAGCACTGCAATAAAATAGCAAAAAAAGAAAAATCTACTTTACATTGAAAGAAAGTATCAACGCAGAGACCCCCCAAAAGTCAATGTGTAGAGAATAGTAGATGTCCAAACACCCAGCAATGAAAAGGATGCCTATGTTGTACCCCTGCAAAACTCACAGTGCTACATTGAAGTATGGCAGAAAGATCTTAAGAGCAAGAGGTGGTGGACAAATTCAAGGAAACTATTTTCTGAACCCTGCATGGCAGGTAAACATGAACTCAGAGATTATGACAGCATGCACAAGACCTGCGCAGGCTCAAGCCAGGCAAAGCCCCGGCATGGAGGCGGGACACAGACAAAGTCCCTCCTCCAGCTGAGGGCTACTGGCAATTGATGACTTTGAAGAGAAGAAAAGTCAGCTTTCTTTAATGTTGATCAACACTCCAGGGAAGGCCTCATACCAGAGGTAGTCCAACAAAAACTGGAATGGAGGAGGGGTCAGGGTTGGAGAGAAAGAAAGAAAGGGAAGGAAGGAGGGAGGGAGGGAGGGAGAGAGAGAGAGAGAGAGAGAGAGAGAGAGAGAGAGAGAGAGAGAGAGAGAGAGAGAGAGAGATTTTAAAGTAGAAAGTTTCTTTAAAAGGAAAGATACATGCTGAGGTTTACAAGAATGAGACAAGATACCTGAGATTTGCTTTGAACATGTTTCAGAAAAAAACATGACAGTTAAAGTAAGAATTCTGTCCAGAAGTTTTATAAGAGGTTGTTTTATATTGTAACCCTGGGATTCAAACCTAACACTTTCCAAATACTAGGAGGTGCTCTACCATGAGACTATATCTCTAGCCTCATAAAATCTTTTTGCAGATGATTTTATACGTATGAATAATACCTTGAGAACCACCAGTAAAATAAATGTGCTCTGAGAAACACAGAGCCATGTATACATGCACATACACATGCATATGCACATACAGACATGTATAAATGCACACATACACACAGATGCATACACGCAGATATGTATACATGTATATGTATATATGCACACACATACACACAGACATATATACACATATACACAGACATGTATATGTGCACATACATCCACATTCACACACAGACATCTATACATGCTTGATCACAGACATAAAGTATAAATGCACATACATGTGCACACACATAAACATATACACATGCACACACACGGATACATTCACACACAGAGTCATGTACACATGAACACACATATGCACACACATGCACATACAGACATAATAATGATCTAACAAGTCAGCCTCTTGGCATTCACTTAAGACAAAGTGTTTCTCTGACAAACTGAAAATAGTTTTGATTTTTCTCTGTATTTCAAAATAATCCAACCTAAAGAACTTCTTTAGGACACGCAGTTCACATACAATGAAATATGGCTCTTGAAAAACATGATTTCTTTGAAGATTCACTGGTTTTTAGAGGGTTGAGGATTGTTGACCTCAAATTTGTCACATAGAACAAACCTTCTCTCAGGTAACTGTGTGGAGGACCCACCAGAACAGTTGTGGAAATGCAAAGCTCTCATCTATCCTAGACTTGCAGAATCAAGAGATTCTTTGGGCCAGCGATCGTTCAGGAAACCCTTCCACTGAGTCTGTGTATACGGGGAGAGCCACTATTTAGAGCACAGGAAAGTTCAGTTAAGAGGACATATCAATTCTACAAGTCATTTAGTGCCATGCTTAAGGTGTACACAGAGTAAGTGAGTCTTGTTTGGCTAGAAGACAGGTTGGCCCAGTGGCAGTGACTCCCTGTGATCTTGTTTCAGTTTCATAGCATGGCTGGAAAGTGTGGTTAGTAATTTCCCTTTAATACAGACCTGGCCAGAAGTTAATGTTCTCAAGGATGTCAGTCTGTGGGCATTTAACATTGAGCCCCCTCATTCCAGCAGCCAAATGCAGTCCCTGACTTGACTGGCTGAGTTGGAAACAGCATCTATTGAGTGTTAAGTGTTTAAGTGTTAGGGGTAGAGTATTTGGCAGAGTCCTCTGCTCTCAAGAGACTGAACTTAATCCATTCCTTGGTAGGCCTCCACTTTGGTATTTTTATTTGTTAAGCTAATTGCTCTATGCATAATTTGAGATCATAAGCAATGAAATCAGCAGAAGTCTGTGCTTATAATGGAAACCTGTTCACTCTTGGTCTCAACGAGGTGTGTGTGTGTGTGTGTGTGTGTGTGTGTGTGTGTGTGTGTGTGTGTGTGTGTGTATGTGTTGTGGGGGTGTTATTCGTCAAGAAAATGTATTCTGCAAAGAAATCAGAAACTTTTTTAAAAATAAAATTCTAAAATATAATTGATCTCAACTACCAAGTGAATATAAAACAAACACAAAACAAAGCAAAACAGCAGCAACAAAACTCTTCCCATTTTCATGGACTTATGAAGCCAGCTCTAAGTTGACTGAGCTGGGCCAGTGGAGGGTTCAAGGAATCAAGTTGGAGACAAACTAGCTCAGACCAGCCTTTACTCTTAGAGACAACCCTGACTACTTAGCTCTACTTTATTAGGATAGTATCTGTCTACCAAATGGGAGTTGAGGGTTCTAAAATTTTCCTCACAGAGCTTGGTTACTTAGTAAATAACATTCCACAAAGTAGAGGAAAAGCATCGGTCTTCTAGCCTGGCTATCCAAGTCAAATCTCAATTTAATACTTTCTTTTATCTGACCTGTGCTGGCTTTCTTATTGTCTGAGCTTCTATGTCATCATTTCCAAAACAAGAATAACGCACAGATTGCAGAGGCTGTATGAAATTATATACATAAATACACAAAATTCTGGTTATGTAAACTGTACTGGGTCCATATTGAATACCTCAGTAAATATAAAAAGAATGCTAACATCACATGAAAATCCCACTTGACTTCATTAGTCTGGTAATGTTTGCCTCCATGATAACAGTAGGCGATCACAAGGGCAACCCTACTCTTGGTACCAACTTAAGGATTAGTTACTTTTTTTTCCTATAATAAATAACATAACTCAAGAGAACTTAAGAAAGAATGAGTTTATTTGGATTTATGGTTCCAGAGAGAGAGAAAGGAGTCCATAATAGTGGTAAAGGCCATGGCAGTAAGGGGCAGGCATGGCAGCTGGAGAAGGAAGGTAAGAGGTCACATCTCAGCTATATATACAGAAAACAGAGAGCAAACTGAAAGTGGGGTGAGGCTATAAATTCTCAAAGCCTCCAGCCTCCCAATGATGTACTTCTTCCAGCAAGGCTCCACATTGCCAAACTTCCATATCCTCTCCCACATAGTACCATAATCTGGGAATCAAGTATTCAAACATGAAAGCTTTTGG
Organism: Rattus norvegicus; assembly: GCF_021556685.1. Classification (NCBI taxonomy): domain Eukaryota; kingdom Metazoa; phylum Chordata; class Mammalia; order Rodentia; family Muridae; genus Rattus; species Rattus norvegicus. Next base: position 41,068,523 of record NC_141551.1, on the reverse strand, counting down.
AGATGTTGCTCATTCAGACCACCAGAACCTTCATGGGAGATCATGATGGGCACGGGGACATAACACGGTCTAGGAAGTCACCCACCATCCACACCTTATTTTCTCTTTCAGCTCACCATGACTCCCTTCTATGTCCTGAGAGTCTTTACCATGTGGATTTCCCCCTAAATTGTATCTTTCACTCTTTTTTTTTTTTTTTTTTGTTTTCGGAGCTGGGGACCGAACCCAGGGCCTTGTGCTTGCTAGGCAAGCGCTCTACCACTGAGCTAAATCCCCAACCCCTTGTATCTTTCACTCTTAACATTCTACTTCACCATTCACTATATGCCCTTCTCCTTCCATCAAGGTATATTCGCTTTTTAAGAGAAAAATGTTTAATATTTCTGCCTGTTACAAATTTAACTTGTTTTATGTAGTTATCATTTTACTGTGACTTACTATTTGTGTTAGGTTCTAAGTACAAATCTGCTGCGATTTTAAGAGGATACTTTGCTTTATATCTTCCCCATTAGCCTTATAAACTTGAATATGGATGACAAATTTAAGTTAATTTGTAGAATGCTGGTATTTATTGCAAGGGAATTTTAATACTATAGAACTGACACAATATGAAATACATACCCCCTCTCTCTCCTCTATCTATCTATCTATCTATCTATCTATCTATCTATCTATCTATCTATCTGTATCTGTATCTGTATCTGTATCTGTATCTGTATCTGTATCTATATCTATATCTATATCTATATCTATATCTATATCTATATTATCAGTTTCTGGTGGCAGTGATAGCTGTTTTGGCTTCTGGGTTTTAACACTCTGTCTTTGCAGGATTCACTCCTCTCTTGTGAAGTTGATGATGACAATAAAAGCTACTGAAGGCAAAAGTCTAAAACACTAACAACTCATTTCTCCAGTCTCCCTTATAGCCAGGATGGATGTCTGTGGTATCAGACGTATCAATAGATGATTGGAAGTTGGTGATTCTAAAACCAATGGACGTGGAGTGCCATGTGCAGTGGGTTAGTACCTTCTGCTTCAGAAGGATTTGGAGATCACGGTTTTGAGTGTTTTTTCTTGATTGTCCCTAGGTCAATTTTCAGGCCTTATCCTCTGTCCTACTGAAAGCTTTTCTCCACTCAGCCATAAATGGCCTCAATTGTTTGTTGTGAAGGACCCTGACTAATATAGTACATACTATTATATGAAATTCAATATCTCAAAACCACCTACCACATCCACCATATCTCAAGGGGCAGTTAGATTGGTAAATTATCTATCTGTTCCAAGGCCTGTATCCATTACTGCTTCTAATAAAACCTCCCCAAGTCTTAGCAGCCTTCAAAAATAATTTATTGTATTTCATTGTCTTGAGGTGGGTCCAGCTTGTGTGATTTCCTCATCTGATTTTAAGGAAATCTAAACAGGTAGTGATTATTTCTGGACTCATCTGGAGTCTGGCCTGGGCAGATCATTCAAGGTAATTCCTTCAGTTCCATGTCTAGTTCCTTGCCTTCTCTCTACCCATGGGGTGTCTCTTCCTCTCCATACAGTTTGGGGCTTTTCACAGTAATCACTCAAGACACCTGGATTTCGACAGACATGGAATTAATCCTTAGGACTATATCTGAGCCTTAGAGTGTGCCTTCCATATACTTTGGGTAAAATCAGCCAGGAGGTTTGCTTGGTCTCATAGAGTTGGGCTAGAAAACTAGACTTTAGTTTGTGAAATGGGAGTGTCATGATCACACAGTCATTACCAGAGAGAATTCTGTAGCCATCTTCTGGAAATGTAATCTTACTGTCTGAATAGATAGGTGGTGATAGCGAATTATAAAGAAAACATTCAATAACATGAGTTTTTAAAGGCACAGTGACCATCCTTTGTTAGCCACAGGACACAGTCTTCAGTGGCCTGGTGGGTAAAAGTAGACACTAAAGTCTTAAAAGGGAATCATCCTCTCTGACATCACATTGAGTCCTTATTTCTACTTTTCAGCAGATTGGGGACCCAAAGAGTTTTAGTGTCTGAGAAGACAGTCATATTTTGTTTTTGTTGGTCCTGTGGCTTTGGACAATCTTCTGTTTTTCCTGTGGTTTTGGACAATCAACCAAGTAAAGAAGCTGGTAGGCAGTCAGTTTTCTAGCCAGCTTTACTTCAGGTGGTGCACTCCTTTAGTCCTAACTCTGCAGACACAGCGAGTTCCAGGACAGCCAGAGCTATCTAGTGAGACCCTGTCTCAAAATAAATACTAAGGAGATAAGGAGGCTAATAAATCTTCTATTGAACTCCAGTAGGTTCCTCAGTGATGTGATACATGGCAGGGGTTAGGGGCTCTAGAAAGAGGACAGTACTTCATCTTAGTTAGAAATCAAGAGTATATCTCTAAACATGGCTTGATGGAACACAAGTAGCTGCTCAAATAATACATGTTCTATTTACTTTCACATCAGGCAATCTATTTTAGAAAATGTGACTTTGCATTTAGCATCCGATACCTGTGTATTGAAGACTGCCTTTTGCCTTTGTTGAGATTTATATGTGCTTTTATTTATGTGCATGTGTGTGTGTATATATGTGTGCATGCGCATGCACGCTCATGTGTGTGTGTGCTCTTGCATGAGGGTGCCAATGGAGGTCAGAGGAGGATGTCAGATCCTCTGGAGCTGGAACTACAGATGTTTGTGAGACTCCTCTTATCAGAGCAGGGAACTGCACTACTGTTATCTGCAACAGCACCAACTGCTCTTAACTTCTGAGTCATCTCCCAGTCTCAAGACTATCTTGTTCCATCATTTTGGCTCATAGCTTTAAGGTTCCATGGACCCTCTATAGCAAGTGCTAACAACAATGCTTCCAGTGACTGCAGCAGCTAGTCTGAATGGAGAACCTATCTTTTTCAGTCTGTTCAGCCTGGTGTCTCTAAGTTGGGGCAGAAAAGTATCCTAAAATCTGAGGGGATAGGAGGTTAATGTCTCATGTGTTGATTTTGTTTGGTGGGCCCCACTGCCATAAGCTTAACTTGAGTTGACCGATAGAGTGAATTGAGTCAGTAAAGGATGATCCCTCATTTTAGTGCACTTACTACTGCCTGTACCTGTCATGGCAGAGTTCCTATGAAAGCTTTATGGTCTTAGTACCTAGTGGCAGTTCCCTCTTCACAGAAGCCCATTGTCTTACCCCAACACATGGGTACATTCTCTGGGTGACTGTCACTATAGTTAATTACTTCTTCCACAACTTCAAATGGCTCTTTAAAAAAATCACATCAGCTTAAGACAAACAACAAATTTATGGGTGGAGAAAGCTGAAAGGCCCAGAGGCTGGGCTGGCTTCCGGCTTGAATAGATTTAGTGGCTTAAATCATTGTTAGCACTCAATTGCTCTCCCTTGATTTGCTGCAGACTGGTTGTGTTCTAGCCTTTCTAACCTCCAGGCTGGTGCTTCCCAGAGGCTGTAGTTGAACTCAAAAGAGAATGGCAGCCTCTAATGCACTGTCAACTGTATGATTGGACTCTGAACCAATCACTATAGACACAAAAATACACAGCACATTTAATAGATGAAGCTGGAATCCTACCTTCTGTTTAGGAGAGCAGTGGGCAGACTGGCTCTGCCGTGAGACACAAGCTGCCACTAGGGATAGGTAAGGGGCTTTGTGTGATGGCAAGAACAATTATTCATGCCATCGTGATCACTGTCAGAATTATTCTTACACTGCCATAATGCATGTGCTTCCATTTAATCCCTGGTTGTACCTGGTGCATAGCAACTGCATAATGCGTGTGGAAGCAGTGGGATTTTTCCTAATGATAAACATTAGTTTAGTCTTGTAAACTACCAGCCGGCCAGGGTTGCCAAGAGTCAAGTGCTATAAAAGAAAGGAAGCATTACTCCCTTGAAGCATAAATAATGCATTCTATCTTCAAGCAGTTCCTCAAGCCTTTATTATTGCAGTGTTTTGATTACATAGGCAGCATTTGCACGTGCTATGAGGTGGAGTCCGTTTTATATTGCTATATAAGTGGATGATCTTGAGTCTCTCCCTAGGAAAACAAGTCAGCTACACTTCACTGCCAGCCCGAGTTGGGGTGCTTCCAAAAGGCAGATCCAGATGCTGTAGATCCACCTCCATGCTGGTGCCTCACTGTCTAAGCAGGAAACACTCCAGCTTTTGAACGGCCGTGAGGAGTGAGGAAAGAGGGGGGAAGTTAGCCAGGAAAGAGAAGAAGCAGGCAATCAGAGGCAATCAGAGGTGATGTGTTTTCCTTAGCTTTTCCCCATTCCTATAACTTACCTTTCCTACCTTCTAAAGAAGGAACTATATCTGAGGTCATTTATGGAAGGAGACATGGTCAGAGAAATATGCACGTGGTCATTTCTTTCAAAGAGAGTGCTAAAAACGGCAGGTACTGTTCTAGGCGCTTAGCCCCATGTTAATTCGTCACCAAGATCATTGTAAATGCACAGAGCATCTTGGCTCGTTACATTCATGCCATCCTCATGCTTCCCCTGTTCTATAAGAGGTTGCATATGAACAATCAGATCTTTACTACCACTCTCTTTCTCTTTGACCAAGGGGCACTGACAAGATTCTTTGTATGCATATCTTGGAATGAGATCTCTGGAAGCCAGTATAGAGCCAAGGGGTCCTCTGACTCTCAGGGAAGGTATGAGAGCCACTAAAAGTGCCTTGTCTGAACTGGTCCATGGTGCCCAGCCTCAAAGAATGTAGAGGCCATGTCAAAGTCAGGTATTTCATAACTCCACAGTCAGATATACAGGAGAGATGGGGTTAGAAGGTTCCTCTTTCTTAGTTTCATGAATCTATAGCATAGTCATCCTGTTTCCTTAAGCATAGACAAGTTGCACACTCAGACTTAACAATGCTCTCTTGGGAGAGATGCTCATTATTGAAGAAAGAGTCCTGCTCTTGCAGAGGACCCAGGTTTTGTTCCCAACACCCACATCAGGCAGTACAGTACCTCTTGTAACTCCAGCTACATGGACTCTGATACCCTCTTCTTGCTTACACACATGCACGCACACACACACACACAGAGAGAGAGAGAGAGAGAGAGAGAGAGAGAGAGACAGAGAGAGACAGAGAGAGACAGAGAGACAGAGAGAGAGAGACAGAGACAGAGAGAGAGAGAGAGAGAGAGAGAGAGAGAGAGAGAGCTGGGAAGCAATCCAGAGCTTGATTTTATAATGCACCGAGAAGTGACTTTGCCAGTTAATATCTGTGCATTTTTCCTTCCCCTCTCCCCTGCCTGCTTCCCAGAAGTAATTTAGCAAAATCCAGCACTGAAAGAATTTAATCAATCAGGGCTGCACTGTGGGTTTTTTTTTCCTCTGAGAAGGTAGTATGGTGAGCAATTTTTTCAACGATGATTTTTTTTCATTAGAAAGAAGATGGGAAGTTTGCAATCAAGTGGGAGCAAGCTAACTGGTGAGAATATACATCAAAACTGCTAAAGCAACAAACAGTGAGTCACTGCGTCTCAGCACCGCTCTTCCTGATGGAAGGAAGCTGCCTGAGGACTTCTGCAGCTTGTGTTTGTGAACAGCAAGTAGGTTTAGAAATATTATTCCAATAAACAGTGGCTCTGTTTCTCTTCTTGTTTCCACCCTAAGGGTCTGGCCTCCAGGTTAGGCTTAGGAATGAATTTTATTAATAAAGGCTGTCCAAATAGTCTACAGCTAAAATATTTGCTCAATTCTTCTCCTTCCTTTTAAATTAAAAGCAAAGTGATCGATTTCATGCAGCTCTGCCTGATCCAGGAAAAGTTGTTCTTTGGTTGTAGTGTGAAATATTTGCTTCCTCATGAAATGATCTAAGATGGCAATTTAAAATTAGATCAAATAACACCACCAGTCAGATGGGAAAGAGTCCTTTCCCCTACCCTTAGATCTAGCCTCAATTAGTTAATTAATTAATTAATTAATTTTAAGGGAACGGCAGAAAAAAAGCAAAAGAAGAAAAAAAATAAGGAAAATGGAGCAGTATGGAAATATATAAAACTTTCCTTGACTGGATAGTTGCTGGTGACAAAAGTCTGTGCAAAATCAAGCTCTGTCCCTTCACAGATTCAGTCAGCAAGTATATGTGGCAGCAGCTACAAGAAATAGGCAGGAAAAGGTTCAGATGATGTCATGGGTCAGGAGCTCAAACTGCCGAAGGTTGCAAGTGAGAGTCACGAGTATGCCAGTCATTGATCAAGGACAACAGGAAATGCTTGCCCTGTCTAAAGCGTCCACCTGCAGTTTTGAGAACTAGCACAGTCTGCTTTCCGCTTCCTTTTCTGAAGCATAGAAGGGGAAGTCATCTGTTAGGGACGAGTAAGCCTGGAAGACTGAGTAGGAATTCAGGCTCAAGAGAAAAGATATTGCAAACCTGAGGAAATGTTAGGGACACAAGCAGGGTGAGATGTAGGGGCCGCTGTGCGAAGGCAAGGCTTCTCAGACACGTGTACCACAGAACTCTAGCTGCTCGCTAAGCTGTTGTTTCTTCGGGATTCCATGGCTGAAGCTAAACCGTTGTTTCTCTAGAGACCCATGGCCCGGAGATGGCCCTTCCTGTCCGGATGCTGCTCTAGCCCAAACCTAGAAAGCCTTATTCTTGGCTCTCTCTTTTTCTCATAGACCTCAGTAACCACTGAGTCATATACATAAGTGGGAGTGCAGGGCTTCTTTTGAAAGGGGGACAGCGAGCTACAAAACTAGGTTGAAAAAAAAATGAGTATTCATTTTGGATGAGCGAGTACAAGTAGCACTCCCTCCAGTGTAAGATTTTCTATGCCGCTCTCAGTCCACCACACTTCAAAGCTGTTGTGCTACATTAAAAAACACACCTGAAGCCGACTATTCCTCCTGACAGTCACCATTACCCCTCTGGATGGAAAGGGCAGTGTGGTCTGATTTAGATCTGCTTGTAGAAGATCAGAGTGAGAGAGTGTTAACAGGGAGTGTAATCGGTGCACCAGAACTGCACTTAAGCAACTCTGTAGGGCATTTTCTTGATTGGTGATTGATGTGGGAGAGTCCAGCTCACTGTGGGCAGTGCCACCCCTGAGCAGATGGTCCTGGGTAGTATAAGAAAGTAGACTGATCAAACCAAGGGGAGAAAATCATTAAGCAACGTTCCATGGTCTCTGAATAAGTCCTGACTCCAAGTTCCTGCCTTGAGTTCTTGTCCTGACTCCCCTGGATGATGGACCATGTGCAGTAAGATGAAATAAACCCATTCCTCCCTCAGTTGCTTTTGATCATGGTGTTTTATCACAACAGTAGGTTTCCCAACTAAAACCTTGTTGTTTAAGACAGTCTCACAACGCTGGCCTGGGAACTCCAACTCACAGAGATCTGCCTCCTGGGCACTGGGATCAAAGGTAGATATCACCAGACCTGGCCTTGGGTTTCTTGTGTCTTATAATAAATCTCATCAGAATACAGAAACTATTTATTAAATATATTAACTTTATTAGTCTTCTTTTGTTTTACCCTTGGTTGGCTTCAGAATAACACAAAGGACTTTGAAAAGCAAGCCAGTCTCAGTAGAGATGTGAGTTGTAAATTTATATTGAGCTGATGATAGCTTACCTTCAGCCTAGACAAAAGCTGACAGAACTGAAACAAGAAATTGACTAATCTCTGGTCTGAGTGAGTCTATGTATCTTTCAGTGGTTGATAAAACAACAGATAGTAGAAACAATACAAAAAGAAGATCCCAACAAGAAGATTGACACACTGATCTAACAATGTACCCAGAAAATTCCACATAGTACACACAGAATTTGAGTTCTTTCTCCAGGGCATTGGTTATTTGTCAAAGTTGTCTGAGTGTTCGGTCACAAAGGGTTCAACAAATTTTAAAGATGCAGCTATAGAGTTTGTAGCTGTAAACTGATCGTGGGAAGGCAGTGGAAAACAGAGAGTTTGGAGGTCAGCAATATTAGTTCAGATTAGATGTGAATTTGACAAGTTTCAGATTTATTTTAAAGATGCTGCCTTACTCAATGTAGTTTTTAAAAATTTCAGGGCTGGAGAGATGGGTCAGTGGTTAAGAGCACTGATTGCTGTTTCAGAGGTTCTCAGTTCAATTCCCAGTAACCACATGGTGGCTCGCAACCATTTATAATGCCATCCAATACCCTCTTCGGATGTGTCAGAAGATAGCTACAGTGTATATTTAAATTTTTCCTTTTAAATTAGCTTTAACCACACCAAAACCATAGACTTATTACTCGTGACATGTTACGTTTTTGGAAGTCAAATATTATTCAACTAGATTCATACTCTCCCAGGTCTCTTGTTCACAAATATTTGATCCTGAGTGGCTTCACATGATCCCAAAATTTGAAAGGTGTACTTTAAACATGGCAGCTTGCTCACATTACAGATTTTTTATTGAGATTTATTTATTTTTATTTTATGTGTATAGATGTTTTGTCTGTGCCATATGCATGCCTCGTCCCTTTGGAAGTCAAAAGAGGGCATCAGATCCTCGGAACTAGAGTTACAGATGATTGTTAGACTTTATGTGGGTAATTTGAATCAAAGCTGGGACCTCTGGAAGAGCAGTCAGTGTCCTCAACCACTGAGCCATCTCTTCAGTCCCACATATATTTTGAAATTGTTTTGCCTTTCCCCCTTGGGCTCCTTGTGCCTCAGTGTTCTGACACACAAAATAAAATTTGGACTAGAAGCCACTCAGGTCATTCCAACTCTTCACGTAGGTTTCTGAGTAGGTAAGCTATCAATGAACAAAATAGCCTACTCTGAGGCCGTCAGCTAACATACATGCAGCTGTATGGTCTTCGTTTCCATTCCTTCTTAGTTGAACAAAGAAATATGGAATGTCCAAGTCATTTTTTTGTCTGAAATGGTAACAGTGTATAGAGTTTGAGGTCACTGTGAAATGAAATTCTCACACACACCCCATGGGAGCTGCTTGTATTAAATGGTAAATTCTGCACCCCCAAGATCTGGTTGCTCTAAGATGAGTGGATTCTCATGTACACCAGCATCCTTTGTGTATGTCTTGCTCCCCGATTTAAAACTGTTGGTTTTAACTGATGTCATCCAGGTGGTTCAAGGCTGGCCCAGTACTTGCCCCTCCCATGTCACTGCTTCCTTAGCCGTCCACCCCTGACCACCTGGAGCCCTGCTGGAGCCCCCAACTTTGTAATCATGTGATCGGTCTGAATCATTGTTTCTGTCACCTGACTTTCCAGCTAGTGTCTGGAGCCCTCAGAACTCCAGCCTAATCTCTAGGGTGCCCACACCATCAAGACTCCCCTCAGTGGTTTACAAGCAAAAATAAAAGCTGCAGAAGCTCCCCCCCCAAAAAAAAATAAATAAATACATAAAACTGTTGGTTAAATAAAACTGGTGGGGGTGTATAGAGAGAGGTGGTGTTTGAGTTTCTGGGCTGGGTGTTGCAGGTAGGGACCGCAGGGAGAAGGAGAAAGGAGAGAGATGGAGAAGAAGCTCTGAAGAGGAGAAGACAGGGAAAACAGAAGGTCTCCATTAGTCATGATGGACCAGCAGCATGTGCCAGATTGAAATGCCTGCCCAGGATACCAGACTGCTGGAGCAGAATTAACTCAGAGAGTTAACAGCAAGTAACAAGGGAGTATAGTTTGGTTACAGTCCAAACTAGCATTAGAGATTTAGATTAGGGGCAATTCCCCAGTAGTTACACAGAGCCTAAATAAATAAATAACACGACTTGAATTTTATCTACTTGAAGCTAGATGAGGATAAGCTTAATTGTAATATTCTGTGTGGGTTTATATTTTTCAAAGCCTACTTTAATAACGGTTCTTAAATGCCTTAACCTCCCTTCTAGCCCACCACTCACCAGGGGTAGTGGAAAGGAAAAGGTTAATAAGGCAAAGGAGGATGTGGACCTGTTTAGAAATAGTTCTTTGCGGTGAATCCAATCTGCATTTTCAGGATATAAACAGTTCAGTTCACAGGAATCAGCAGCGGGTAGTTCGATCCACTTATAAATGCCATTCACAAATCAACAATGGCAGGTCAATCAGAAGAAACCACTGATCAGAGTCTGCAGAAGTGGCCAGAAGCCGCCGGAACACTATCAGAAGGTCTTTGGTGCTTTTCTCTCTGCAAAGTCACAACAAATGATGATCAGCAAAGAAGGCAAGGTGAACCCATACCACACAGCATCATCTACTGCCTGATGGGTTACATTTATACCCTTTCCAACACCACATGCTCTCTCAAGCATCTGCTCTAGCAAAACATCACATGCCCCTTTTCCAGTCAGCTTCCAGAAAAACACTGTGTGTCTGTTCTCAGCAAAGCATCCCCCCACGAGTCTGCTTCAGCAAAAACACCCACTCAGATGAGTTTTCAGAGAAACATCACATAAGTCTCCAAAGAAACCAGAAAGTTCCACTTCAGTTCTACATTCGGTGCCCAACTTGGGGTGCCAAAATGTAGTAAATATTATTTGGGGGTTTTTACCCCACCTTTGATCATTTAGTTCCCAAATAAAATACACAAAACTCTTTATATTTATAATAAGCGTTAAAACACTGGAGTTGCTGATATCACCCTCTATGCTCTTTTGTCTACGTCCCTGTCAATAACCCTGAGATATCACTTGCCATGTTCAGTTTGGCTGGCTCCTACTCCAACAAGCTGGCCCTCATGGCCATGTGCATTTGAGGCTTAAAAGAGGAGCAAGGATTGGAGTTCCTATGCATGAAGAAAGAGAATGAATATATAAGAAGGAGATTGCCACATTGGGAAATTTTTGTAGCTGTGTAACAGCACCAGCTTTCTCTAATGCTCAGGTATTAGCACCAATGCTTTGTTTCGTCCAATCTGGTGTGTGGTTCCCAGTGTTCTAGAGTCAAGCAGACATGGCTATGTGTACACGTTTCATGGTATTTTCTTCCTTGAAAATAAATACTGATGCCTACCTCACTGGGTCTATGTGAAGAGAAAATGCTAGAAAGTGCTCCCTGGACATACAGAGTAAATTTTCAATAAGAGGCAGATAGACTTGTTTAAGGAGCTTTGGTGCTGACAGTCTGGGTGAATAACCTCCTGCATGTGTCATGCTTACTGCTCATCAGAATGCTAGAAAGTCCTGGACACTGAGTGCCAGCACAAGGTCTCTCTCACTAGCCTGTCCGTCTATCCCCCATACTCTGTAGAGCTACAAGCCCAGTTCCCAGCTGCAGGGGATGCTTCCTGGGGCCGTTATCTGATTATAGAGATAGGATACTTACCTTGGTTCTTTTTATAACCTTAACTTTCCATCTCATTAACATCCCAACAAAGAGATGTTATATTGAAATAAGCCACACATGTAAATTTCTCAGTTAGCCCTCTACCCAGCCCATGTCACACACCCATCAACTACTCCTTCTTCCTTTTACTTTTCTTTTAATGTAGAACACAAATTTTTGTTCAAGCGGTTGTTAAACTGTCACCTGGAGAATGGGGCTAAAGAGGAACAACTGGTTTACACTCCTTAAATGTCCTTGAGCATGCCAGGGGGTGGCTCACACCTTTAATCCTAGCACTAGGGGGTGTAGAGGGAGGCAGACCTGTGTGAGTTTGAGGCCAGCCTGATCTACAGAGTGAGTTACAGGTCAGACAGTTGTGCACAGAGAAACCATGTCTACAGACTCTCCCCCACAAAAATTTCTTGAACATAAGAATCATCTAGAAAGCTTGTTCCTAAAGTTTCCAAGGTCATCAAGATGGCTTAGAGAGTAAAGCCGCATATTGTTTTCTGACCTGCATTCACCCACTGCACTGTCTCCTCCGTGCCCCTCCTATGACATACACGCAAAAGAAATACAACTGTAATAAAAGTTTTTAAAGGAAATGTAAGGTCCCCAAGCTCACTTCACAAAATTTTTGTATAAGTTAGCCTGGGGTGCTGCGTAGTAATCTGTATTTTAAAATAACTCTATAATGTTTTCTGATGTGGATGATGCAGGTACACTTTGACAAGTGCTGACTTAATGTACCAGACCCTTTGGTGCTAATTATCTAAAATTACTTACTTCTATTGCATGCTTTTCTTTTTGCATGATAAAATTTTGCTTTTCAAAATGAGATAGAGGACAGTGGCCAGAGGATCACAGCTGTGTGGGTGTGGGTAAGGGTGTGGGCAGCAGTTCTCCCCCTCCAGAATTTTTGCTTAGATACCAACTGTGTGCAGAACTGACTCAGTCGATAAAAGAGGCATCCTCCAGTGATTAAGAGACTCTAAATTAGTTTGAGAGAAGTGAAGGGGTTTCATGATTTGAGGTTCCCATAAATATGGAAAACAAAAAGCTGACCAAAAATAGTGATTAATACCAAACAAAACAAAACAAAACAAAAAAGCCCCAAACTAAACCAAAACAGACAAAAGCAAAACAACAATCTATGATGTCTCAATCTGTTTTCAGGAATGGGAATTAAATTGTCATTCCAGTTCCAGCTACAGTAACTATAGTATCAGCATCTCTTGGACTTGAGCTATGAAAACTCCTACGCAGATAAAAAATTGATACCTCCCCACCTCTGCATACCTCTAATTGCATACAGAAGTACCTAGTGAAGGGTGTTCAGAAAGCACTCAATCTTTCCTGCCAAGCTTACCCACACATCTAAATCCCGTCCCTCTGTCCAAAGTCATCAGTTTTAAGTGGTGGGATTCAGAGAGCTGTGGTCACATCTTCAAGATGCACTTCAGTCACTGTGTGTCCTGCTGGAAAGTGGTGGGGTTGAGAGAGCTCAGCAACAGTGCCTCATGAATACCTTATAGGTGCAGAGTCCCACGGCCCATCAGGACTCCCAGTGAATGTGCTATTGTGTCCTAGGCTTTTCAGCTATGGCTAAGGGATGATGCAGCTCCTCACTAGAGATTCTGTGTTCTTATGGGAAGTTCCCTATTCACTATGCAAATCCATGAACATCCCTAGAATAGGTTCAGCAACAGACATTGCCGTGCTTTAGGATGGTGGGGTAGAAGCAGCCTTGGAAGGCTGGATGCTCATCTATCTCATAATATCAAGAGTGTTGGAATGTAACTGTGAATCAGGTTCCAAACTGTTGTACCATTTATTGGAGAAAAGAACCATAGCCTTCTTTAGCTCACGTGTCTCTCCAAGATTTAATGAGTCTAATTTGCTCCTATTTTAAGTCTGGCTTTCAAACAACATGTGTAATTAACCTGGTTCTATTTAAAGTTGGAGGAAATTGGTAGGAAGGCAACATTTGGAAAGCAAAACTGAAAACAGTGTAGTTCCTTCCAGCTTCTGCTCTTGAGAGAAGTGACCAGAGAGCCTGAAGTCTCCAGAGCATCCTAACTAGAAGATGAATGTGGGAACAAGGGCACAGAGAGGATGACTTCCTGAACCAGGAAGTCAGCAGGTCTGCAGTCAGAAAGGGAGAGACAAACCCTTCTATCTGATGCCATGCAGACAATTGCACTCTCCTAGATCCTCTGAGGTATCAAAGCCTTCCTCCACAGCTTATGATAAACCATCCCTGAAGACAATTTACGAAACGTTGATTAGCAGTATCCCACTGTATTTTGTAATGAATAAAGCATGGTTTACTGATCACTTCTAACAACTGCATGAGTTGCCACATGCCTCTTCCCTGTCTTTTAGATACATACCTGCCCCATCATCTGTTCATGACTCCTTTATTCTTCAGAGATCACTCTCCAAAACCTGCTCACAAAGGTTTCAGTGCATCTAACTGCCTATCCCCTCCATCCAAAATAAGCAATGGAAACCAGTGACATCCAAACAGCCGTGGTGGTGTCTCCAAGATGCACTAAGCACAGATGCATCTCTGTGACTTGGTAAAACGCACCTCACAATGTTTGGTCTCATTCTAAGCTCTTTAACCTTCACACCAGACTGGCGTCTGCTTTGCCCATTTTAGAGAGGAATAAATAGACAAAAAAGGATAACTTACTGAGGTCTCAGTTACACTCCAGGACTGGAATTCAAGCCTAGAATATAAAGTCTACATCTTTAGCCATTACCTAATCCAGATTGACTGAGCATATACTATACTCCCTCCTAACGAAACTCTATGTGGACCATGTGCATGAAGAAAGTGAGGAAGACCGCAGCCGTGCTGGTGATGCTGTGCGGCAGGTCAGTCTCTGGGTCATCACCACCTGAGAGCCCTCAGAAGCTGACTCTGTCACAAGGGTCCCTCTTGACCTAGGCTCTGGGACATTAGTCCCATTCTGTGCTAAGAAGACCTATTCCTAAGGTCTTCATTTTCCTTGTAGATATAAAGACCCCCATTTTGTGGTCAGTGGGAAAGGGCCTCACTACCTTCCAGCCTTCTATCCAGGAAACTAAATGCAGAGGTGGGTGCCAGAGCCTCTCCTCTGATTGGGCAGGGTACCTTCTAAGCTCTGAGGAGTTGGCAAGATGGGGAGATTCTCATCCTATCCCCACCGGTATGCAACAGGGAAAGCAGATGCTCTGCCAGGGGATGTCCACGAAGCTATTTCATGCTCACCTACCAATACTCACTAGTGGTCTTAGTTAGGGTGACTATTGATTGCTGTGAAGAGCCACCGTGACCAAGACCACCTATAAAAGAAAGCAGGTAATTGGGTGCTTGCTTACTGTTGCAGTGTTATTCTGTGGTCGGCATGGTGGGAAACATGGTGGCAGACAAGCTAGCATTGTACTAGAGTAGGAGCTGAGAGCTGACACGTGACGCAAAAGTTTCAGTAAAGGAGGGTGGAAAGGGGGGTTGGAGGATGGAGGGTGGGGCGGAAGAGCGAGAGCAAATTATTGGGCCTGGCATGGGATTTTGAAATGAAAATCCACTATCAGTAACACACCTTCTCCAACAAGGTCACACCTCCTCCAATATAAGCCCCACCACACTAGCTCTCATCCCATAGGCCACTTACTTTGGATCTCTGTGTCGCTTCAATTGTTCTAAAAAACACATGGTAGATTTTTAAAAACAGAGAACTTTTTAAAGGAAAAACAAAAATGGTGTTCTACTTCCAGGAAGGTAGCATTGATACGTTTCCCCTTATTCCCCCATGAAATGTCACTAAACTCCTGGATATTACTTAGAAAACAAAAATAAGAAGGCCAGAGGTTGGAGAGAGAAAGAGCCATACTATCTAGACTCTGCAAGATCCTGAACAGCAATCCGGTGTTGAATTTCTTGTCTTTTCTTCAGGCCTCATTTATCACAGACTTGGAGCCAAAGAAACCGGACACCCTCAGAATCCAATGGGTGCTGACACAAAGAATCCCACCGTAAGCCTCTCTCTCTAGCAAAGGAAAAGGACAATACACAGTATGCCATTCCAGACAAACTCCACAGAAAAACAGTGGTATCCCGTTCCAGCAAACGTTGAGCATAAAGCCTATATACTTCCATCCTCACTACCGAAATGGTAGGCCAAAAAAGAACAAGAAGAAAACCAACACTTTATCTTTACCAGACAGTAATGAGCCCTTCTGCCCACAGTTGCAGCTAAGACATTTGAGGAGCTTTGATTTCTAAGTTTAATGGATGGTGATGTCACTCTTACTTCCACTGAGGTCCTGTCAGAGACCCTCTGGTTGGTTTAAATTCAGCGCGTTACCTACCATCGAGGAATAATAAGGACGATACCCCGCCCCCGCCCAGTAGGTGGCGCTGTACCAAGGGGATTTACAAGTTTACTAGTTGGTGGAAGTCTAGCCGGAACCCACAACTTCTACCTCTTCCCAGCTGTAACGAGGAAAACCTGCAGATATCAACAAGACCCAGACAACAAGAATCTGTAAATCAGTAATCCGCCCAGCGCTAAGAGTGTGGTGCAAGCCCCTCCGACTTCTGTCAGTGTTAGGGGATGCCAGGTTAAAAAGAAGGAGGGCTTCCAGGAAATACTCCAAAACGCCCCAGTCTCCATCTAACCAGGAACACTCTAAATTCCAAAATTTAAAGCTAACACTGGGACAATGTTTCTTGAGTGAGCTAAGAACATTTTGAATTATCCACAGAAGAAGTGCTTCAAAAAGCAATTACAGTTCTGCTTGAGACAAATAAAAACTTAGCCCCAGGAAAGAAATACCCATATTTTAAAATGACATGGAAATTTCAGAACTAACAAATAAAAGTTAAGTTTTAAATGCCTCTAAATGGTTTCAATAGCAGAATGAAGGGAAAGAAAGAATCAGTCAACTAGAAAGTAGAAATTAGCAAACTGAAAGAAGAAATGAAACAGACTTTTAAAAATTAAATAGTTTCTTCATTTTTCTAAAGTACATGTGAGAATTGAAGCAAAAAATATGACATGGTGTTATCCTAAAAGTATTAGGAAAATATTCGTAATAATTATGTTACAGAGGAAGAGTGTAAGACAGCTATATACATCACTGAACCTGTAAAATGATAGCATTTGTAGACTCTCATAAATCACTGTTAATACCAAAAACTATATAAGAGCACACTCGAGAATGCTACACATACATTAAAATGTTATGTTACACATTGAAAAATAGTCAAATAACCTATGAGAAGAAAGTAAAACAAAAATAAATCAAAGCAATAAATAAAAAGTAAAACAGAAGTAAAATATAACATAAAGAATAAAATATAAAAATAAAATACAACATAAAGAAAACATAAAAATAAAGAAAATAAAACAAATAAATAAAAACATATCATAGCAAACAAAAATTCAGGAAACAGAAAAGAAACAAAAACATAAAGTGGTAAAGTAGTAGTTATGCCTTAACACATCAACAGTTATATTAAATGTAAACAGTTTAAACATATTAATTAAAAGATATTGGCCAAGACCTATAATTTAGGAGGCCAATGAGAACCTTTAACACATAGCACAACCTTATCTTGAAAATAAATAAATAGATTGGCAGAATAGAATTAAACATGTGACTCAACTATACATTGTCTAAAAGAAGCTTACCCCAAATATAACAATAAAGAGAGGCTGAAAGTTAAAAAAACAAAAAAAACAAAAAAACAAAAACAAAAACCACTATTGAAAAGAGGTTATCATTTAAAGATTAATCTAGATAAGGTAAAAATTACTATATTAATGACAGATAAAGTAGACTTTAGAACAAAAAATTTATCATAAACAGAGAAAGTACACTAAAAAAGTGAGTCCTAAATCGGTACACCACAAACATAGAAGCAAAATAACAGAGATGAAAAGAGATACCGAAAAACTCAGAACTACTGTGGAAATGTCATCATCGTCTCTGAATATCTGATAGAATAGATAGAAAACCAGAGAGGAGGACTCAGTTCCATAAACTGATAGGATTAGTCATCGTTGACAGAATCCTCTAATGATTAGCAGAATGTATGTTTTAGCTAAAATATATCCTGGGTCCTTCAACAAAGCTAGAAAAATTTAAAGCAATTGGAACAATACAGAGTGAACTCTCTGTCCATGTGACAGTAAAGTGGAAATGAATACAGAAGAGAACAGCAACAAAAACCTCTGGATATTTGGAAACAAAGCATCATGCTTCCAGATAACCCATGGTTCAAAGAGGAAGTCTCAAAAGTGTGTGTGTGTGTGTGTGTGTGTGTGTGTGTGTGTGTGTGCGCGCGCGTGTGTGTATGTGTATGTGTGTGTATGTGTGTTTGTGTGAGTGTGTGTGCATGTATGTGTATGTGTGTGCATGTGTGTAATGTGTATGTGTATGCATGTATGTGTGTGTGCATGTGTATATGTGTGCATGTGTATGTGTGTGTATGTGTGCATCTGTGTATGTGTATGTGTGCATTTGAGTGTGTGTGTGTGCATTTTAGTGTGCGTGCATGCGTGCGTGTGTGTGTGTGTGTGTGTGTGTGTGTGTGTGTTTGTGCTTGTGTGTGTTTTGTCCTGAATGAAAATGAAGATGTACCATCCGACAATGAACTGGAAGCAGTTGATGCAATGTGGGGAGGGAACTGGCAGAATGAGGAGGTGGGAAGTTCCCACCTCAAGAGCCTAGACTGCAATGACCAAACCACCAAAACAATGGAAAGAGTAAAGATACATAATGAATAACTGGTTTAACAGTTTCTATGTGTTTGAAAAGCAGAGAAACAGTTTGAAAACAGAGAACAAGGCTTAATGTTAAAATATTGGGATAAGTTTAAGCCTGATTCTCAAGATTTGCCCACATTCAATGATTATATGTACATTCATATATATGACAGATAACAGATTGTTAGTGAGGAAGACAAAGCCAGGTGAAAAATGAGACGTTGTTCTCATCTCTTGCCTCTAATTTCTGAGCTCATTATTTGGTTTCTTTACCTCATTCTGATTCTGTTGGAATGATGTAACTAGAACTTCTTATGTAACTGATAGTTATTCCCCACTCCTCTCTTCCTCTTCTCCCCAGCTTCTGGTCACT
Source organism: Rattus norvegicus (assembly GCF_021556685.1). Taxonomy (NCBI): domain Eukaryota; kingdom Metazoa; phylum Chordata; class Mammalia; order Rodentia; family Muridae; genus Rattus; species Rattus norvegicus. Next base: position 41,050,121 of record NC_141551.1, on the reverse strand, counting down.
ATTTTCTCTCAATGTCCATAAGGTTGAACCTTTCAGATTCTATGTACAAGCGAAGTTATGACACTTGTCTTTCTGTTTACTGGTTTGTTTCATTTAACAATGATCTCTTCCATGGATGTAGCAAATCTAAAATTTTCTTTTTTAATGCTGAACGACATCTCACTGTGTTGTGGCAAAAATTAAAAAAGAATGTTTTCTATCAGTTCCCACAAGCTTGATCTGCTCACTCTGGGTGCTACTTTGCCACATGGTCTGCAAGCTGCCTACTCCTGGCTGTCTCCCTTTTAACTGCCCTCTCTGTGAAATCTCCTAGGTGGTAGTTACCACGCCTTACACACATGCACACGCACACGTGCACGCACACACACACGTAGTTCCGCAGGCCCTTGTACATTCTCACTCTACAAGGACAACAGAGCCATGTCCACACACTCCAACTGCCTCTCAGCCATTTCTTTCACACACTGTTGTCTTTAGCATGGTAATTCAAAGTTCCAGAAACTTGTAATTTAACAATTAGATTTACATGTTAGTTTCTCAATCTATAATAAATCCACACAATAAATTTATAAAGATATACACAACCCACCTACATGAGATAAAATCTGGTTCACCCAAATCTGAACCATCCTCCTCTGTAGACTCCATCTTGATCTCTCGCTTCTCCTCCTCCCCTCTCCTGCCTTACAAAAACTTTGTCCCCACCCGACTCTCTACTGTACAATCACGTATCGCCTTGACATCAACCTACATCACTATGTGTGAACCACATTTTCTTTGTGATATTGGAAAGCTTAGTATAAGTCAAATCAGGTTTACATTTCAAAACAATGCTTTGATAACCAACATAGTGTCATGGTGATCTATTATGGTATAAGGTTTTACAGGTCAGTACTGTTGTAAATGTATTATGACTACATGATTTAAATTCTCTCATCCTAAGAGCGTGCTCATCTTCTGTACATTAAGTTCTACAGAAATGTGTGAAAATGGAATTTTTGATTGATATCTAAACACATTAACGTTTTTTGACACATTATCTCAGAAGCCAGAAGCTTGAATCCCGAGTGTACCTCACTTCCACGTGTCTGGAATCCAGTATCTGGGAGATTAGACTACCTTAAAGGACAGCATTCATCCTGCAGCTGTCTTCTCCAGATGTGCCCCATGTTTCTTCTGCTAACACAATCCCATCCTATATGTCTCTCAGCAAATCCCCAGAAGCTCTACTCCATTGGTGCCAATTTCTCTTGTTCTCCAGCTTCACATTCACTTAGTTTAAAAATATGTTTTATGCTGGTGTCATGGCTTGGGAATTAGAGACAGGAGAATCAAGAGTTCAAGGCTAACCTGTGCTGTAGTTGAAGGGAAGCCTAGGCTACGTAAGACCCTATTTCAAATGAATGTACTTATGTGTGCATACGAGTGTGCATTCGTGTGTGTGTGTGTGTGTGTGTGTGTGTGTGTACTAGTTGAGCTCAGGAATTAGTGTGTAGCACGACTGGTCAAAAGAAAGGAAGGGAAAAAAGAAGGAAGGAAGATAGGAAGGAACAAGGAAGAAACATAGAAAAAGAGAAAGAATGAAGAAAAGTAGGAGAAAATATCCAGATAGTTGGAAGGATTTGGAGAGAAAGGCATCTGTGTTCCGTCTATCATCTTGTTTGGATCTCTTTTAGCTCCATTATAAGGGAAGGTGGGTGACTCAGAGAGTCTATAAAAAGAAACCCAGTAAGTATCTTTATATAGAGACGCTTTAGGAAACCGTCCTCCTCAGGGATCTCTGACCCTCTTGTCTGCCATTGGACCCTGTGACACATCATCTGTGAGGCTGTTTCCTCTTGAATGCCTCCAGCTGTGGGGCCTGGGGCAGAGCACACAAGTATTTTTCATATCATTTTAATGGATTAGTGGCTCAAAGTCAAATCCTGGCAGACTATCAGAGCCTCACATCAGAGGTGTGAGGTGAAAGTTCCCTTTTCTGAAGTGCAGAGCTTTGGGTTTTGGGTTTTTTTTTTTTGGTTTTTGGTTTTTGGTTTTTGGTTTTTGGTTTTTTTAATGTTAAATATATTCATCATAATCTTTTAACCTAAGAATTCAAACTAAAAGCCACATGATGCCAAAGAATGAAAGGCTCCAAAGAACAGAATAATTTTGGAAGCAATAAGATCTATTTTTTATAAAGAAATTGCCTGTTTTAAGTGGTCGGTGTCCTTGGGTTCCATATCTGACTCTCAGAGCTGAACACACGCTTCCTGTTTTCTATTTAAGGCTCTGGGTTCCAGTTCACAAAAATGCTCTGCCCACTTGCTTTGTGCTTCTCCCCTGACTAAAATCTACCTGCTTTGGTCAGCAAACAAGGTCTTTGCCACAAACTCCCACCAGAGGCTGTATCTTGGCGACATTGTGATCCTGGAATGTTGTCTTCCATTTATTTATTTTGCCCCTTCCCTGCTGGGAAAATATTTGCTTCTTCTCCCATGATTCTTTCTTTCCCCTAGCTGTCCAAATCTCTTACATTCTTTATTTCAACTCGAGTGTGAATGATAACAACAACTTGAACTTTAAGCCTTTAAAACATATGAGCATTTTGACTGAGCGCATTGGTGTGCCATTTTTTACTCCCTGAATTCAGGAAGCTGGGCCAAGAGGATTTTGAGTTTGAGGTCAAGTTGGGCTACAAGTGCAATCTTTTCTCAAAAAAATACCCAAGGGCTGGGAGTTAAAAAGATGACTTAGTAATAACACTTGCTGCTCTTGAGGACTGAGTTAGGTTTCCAGAACCCACATCGGCAGTTTATAACCACCTATAACTCCAGTTCCAGGGAATCCAACACCCTTTCTGACCTCCAAGGGCTTCTGCACATGTACAGTGCACATACATTTATATGCAGTTATGTGCATTTACAAGTAAAATTATATACATATGCATGCAACCACAAAGACTAAGAAGGAATTCCCCAGTAGAATACTTATATACCATGTACTAAACCCTAGGTTCAATTCATAGTGCTAGAAAAGAAAACTAAATTTTGACATTCCCCTCTCAGTATGGGATCCTTGGGTTTCTAGGGCATCTAAGGACTATGCCCAAGTAGTTGCCATATAACTTCCTTCATCTTGACGTCACTTGTCTTCCCAACAGGACTTTCATCCCACTGCGGCCAGAGTAATGTGTACATTTTGGGTCAAAGAAAAAGACTAGCTGCTGCAGGGCAATGCCGAGAAACATTTAAGTATGATCCCTTCAGGGGAGACAAGCAGAGAGAGTGGGATAAATTCTTCCCTACCCTGTTCAAAACATCTCTTTTTCTCCTCTTTTATTTTTTTCCTACTGTAAAATTTCTGAAAATTGGTTTCATGGTCAAATTATGAGTGTAAAACAACTGAGAGGGACACTTTCTGGTGTGGACAGATCTGGGTTCTAATTTCTACTTCCCAAGCCTCAGCTCAATATGCAGTGGCTTCTACAGTGGCACACCTAGCCAGAGCATACCAAATGCCCCATCTGTGTCCTGCCTTGAGCTGCACATTTGTGGAACAGAGACCTGCCCCTTTCATCCTCAGGGCTGGAAACATAGTGTAGATGGGATTGGTGTTTTCAGTGAACATGGAAAATTAGCTTGTGCCAAATGGTATGGTGTCTTTTAACTGATCCTCAATTTTTCATGTGTAAAGTAGAAATGCAGACAGCATCTCGCAGAGTTGTTGTGAGGATCCAGTGAGGAATGGACTCCAACTTCCCTGACAAGTGATGGGCCCCATATCTACAATTATCAGTAAGAACTGCCATTCTGGGTCTCTCCAGCTTCATACACATAGGATGTGTAATTTTTTTCTTTAATGATTTCACACATAGTCACATTTTGATCATATTAACCCTATCCTCTTCTTTTCCTTTTCCTCTTCCTTCTTGTTCAATAATGCACTTCTAAGTCTAATTAATGGTGCTTTTATCTTTTATGATTGAGGAGTGGGGATATCCACCAAAGCACAGGCAACCTACCAATGGCCAACTTCCTTTGCCAGGAGTCATTGACTACCAATAATTCCTAAGCTAGTGGTAGAAACTTATGAGCATTAGCCATGCCATGCCTGAAAGATGGCTTTTCACAGCACTCCCTGGTCCCCTGCCCATCCACCTGTTCTAGGCCTTCCTTTTCTCACATTCCCTGGGTCTTTGGTGAGGATGCTTACCCATGCCCCCTTTAAGGCTATAGTGTTCCATTTTCTTCATGCACAGTCCACTTGTCTTACAGCTATCCAGAAAACGTTGGGAAGGCATTCTATTTCTCATCTTAAATTGTCTAACTCCCACAGCACCCACTTCAGTGTCTAGCACACAATGAGTTCTCAAGTTATAAATATTGCCACTATGGATTCTTCCCTTCTGACACATTGAAAATGTGTCACCCTCTGTTCTCATTTCTATTTGCTTCTTATATAGAGAAACTTGCTGTAGTTCAAAGCACTTTAAGGGGGGGTCGAGTTTCTGTGATTTGGTCTTTTCATCTCTATATATACCTATGTAAAGAAAAATAGGGCATAGGAACTGAGCTTTTGTGTGCTTTTTCAGATATGTTCTTGGTAATCTAGTAAGAGCTTGTATCCTCTGCTCTTAAGCTACAAAATGCTGGGGGAATCTGTTGGTTTCAAATGACATCTATTTACAAAAGGAAGAGAAACATAGTCTGGATACGCCTGAAGAGCAATGGAAATGATTCCATTCTCATGGAAATAGAAGGACAAACATGTAAAGGATGAACATCTGTAAAGATCAACCACATAGAGCATGTTCAGCAGAGGAAGAATGTGGAAAGGTTTACATGATCTTTAGCCATCCGATTTGCTCTAAGCTAACAGTTTTCCAGCATGGCTATTAAAATATTCATGTTTTTAGAGAAAGAAAACAATGACACACATTTTTCACATTGCATACTCTGTCACAGAACTTCTGTTATCCCCTATATTTTCCATTATTCACACTTCTCTTTCCCTTCCATTCGGCCCTTGAAATAACTGCAGGGAAAAGCAGAGGGGAAACATAAACAAAAAGTTCTTAGGCTAACAATATCACTTCTATAATGGCCAAAGCCATCACAACCCAAGTCACAGGTGCCCCCAGTAGTCCTGAGACTCCGAGTGTCCAAAGGACTATGAAACATAGAGTGATCCACAGAAGAGTTACTGCTGGCTCACTTCTCAATAGCAATCGTGTACTAGGCGTTTTTATAGATAAAGAAACCAGATAAGTTGTAAAATTGTCATTGCAGTCTACAGAGCAACAAGCAAGGTCTGGCCCTGGCCCAGTTCCTGGAGCCTCTGTGTGGGTAGCCCCTCAGCTCTGCACTGTGTGTGGCCCACTATCTGAGGCCAGTTTCACTACTCTCTGCCTCAGGATCTTCACCTGTGAAATTAGGGTAGCGATAACCGGACCATCCAGCTGCCAAACAAGTTAACATTCTCCAGCTAGGCAGACCAGGAGTCTGTAGCTTATGGGGCCAAATCAACCCCATCCCCTATGGGGTTCTGGAAAACAGGTCTTGTTGGAATAATGCCTGGCTTCTTTTCTATGTGTAGCAAAACTGAGTAGTTACGACGGAGACCGTATGGCTCCCAACATGAGTGCATTCACAGAAAACATCCACCGAAATCTGATTTAGGTGAGTGCTTGGCTAGCCTAAGCAGACTGACTACAGTCAGTGTTGACTGTTGTCCTTGTTAAGTTTAGAGGTCACCTTGACATCTTGAAGAACAGACATTTCCATCTACTGATGCAACTCACATGTAATACTCTTTTCTTTGGCCATAGTTCTGAAGCCTCTCACTTGTGTCATGAGGTCATCAGCCTGGTAGAAAAGAGTTTTCTACTTTGAGAGAAAACTGTAGAGTCACTGTGATGGATTGTGTAGAGTCAACTTATCAAAAACGTTTGGTATTTGACATGGTTGAAATGAGACTTTTCCAAGTCTAACAACAAACTTGTTTTCTAGGAAAGCAGGAGACAAAGGGCCCATTGTCCATTTAGGCCACTGTGGGTATATTCTCCAGGCATAGGGATTGCCTAAAAAGGCCTTGCTATTTCTAGAAGTCAAATCTGTAGATGAGGAAAAGTAACAAGAGATGTCATATGCTAATCTGAGTTTGCAAGGGAAAATGAAAATAACAACCATTTCACTGACCTAGGAAGATGAGTCAATGCTGCCCAATCATTGGCATAAAATTGATCTATTCTCCACACAGCATAAAGAGTGATCTTGAGAAAAATCACCTAATAGCTTCTCCTTTGTTGCATAGGTGCCAAGTTCCTTGGTTCTGCTCTGTCTACACTACTGACTTCAAACCTTCCATTTTTCACCCTCCCTTAGTGGGTCACCACAGAAGGCGTCTTTTGTTCCCAGGGTGCCCTGAGTATGAATGTATCCCAGAGAATGTGTACCTGCTTCCTTCTCTTCCTGGCCCATTGTGACCCCACATCTTCACAGGGCTGCCTGTGATCTATGCTGGATCTCAGATCACAAGGCTAGCCCTAGCCAGGCTTTCTCAAGGGCACACTTACTCCAGTCTCCATCATATCGCCTATCTTATTTTATTCACAGCCTCAAAACAAATGAAAAGTATCTTGTCTATTAATTTGCTTGCTTGGTAACTGTCTGCTTCTCCCATCACCAGTGCATAAGTTCTGTGCTACCTGGACCTTCTACCCAGACATGATAGGCAGTTACTCAACAGTTGTTCAATACACGAATGAGCCAGCAAACTTCTTATCCTACAGCTAAAGGAAGCTGTCACTTGAAAGTCTGGGGTTTGGAAAGGTGACAGATGGCTCTGCTAGACAGACATGATTAATTAGCATATGCTTTCTAAACCCATTTGCATACATGGCTCTAATCCAGTGCCACTTAGATAACCTGCTTGGGAAGCCTATAGGAGTTCATATTAATGGGAAATAATATTCTTCCTCATTAATTTTCACAAACCACGTAAGGGCAGCAGACCAGGGGAATTCCCCTGAGTGCTGAGGCCACCTCGTTACAGTTATCCTCCTCAGCATCTGAAAGATCAGAATCAAAAGAGAGCAGACGTGGTGGCACACAGCAGCAATTCCAACACTCGGGAGACTGATGGCTCAATTGATAGTTCAAGGCCAGCTGGGCTAGGTAGTGTGACTCTGTCTAAAAGCCCAAATGAACACACAAGTTAGGCAACATAGCCTTTCTGAAAACAACGGAAACCACTCTGAACTTTCAATTCACGTTTGAATCAAAATGTTTCATGTTTTGAACCATTCAAAAAGTTCTTAATATATAAAGCCAGACAAGGAAAGTAACCCTGTAACCAAGAGGAGCAATCCAATAGCTTCGTAAACATCAATCTATAATCACCAGTTGCCCTTGGAATAACCTGGACCAGAAGCTCTATGGGCTGGACATGCAGCCCCGGTGGGAAAGTGCTTGCCTAGTTAGGGTGAGGTTGGGTGGGTGGGTTTAGTCTCCTGCCTTGCAAAACATAAGAAACAAGTTCAATTAAAATTTCCCTTCGCACTGGGAATAAAACAAATATCCCACAGCAGAATTACAAATCTAAACAATTCAGAGTCTTCCGGACTTTACCCACTTAATGGGTTACCACATAGATCTATTATACTAGAAATATGGTTATATTTAGACAAAACATGTGCACTTCATACACATGAAAGGTATTAGATTGACTTTACAAATGGGAGAGTTTATTGAATTCTGAGAAAAATGGCATGTAATACACAATGTTCGTTCATGAGAGCATTGTTTGCTAGATGTTTGTTGGGCTCTGCAGTTTCGTCATTTAAATCTTACAAGTGACCTGTCTAGACAAGTGTGAAATTCAAGGGGGCATAGCAAGTTAAGAAGTTTACCCAAGGCTCTTCCAGTGAGCAGGCCTATTGGGAGATTTGGCTTGAGTGTTACCCGATCCTGCAGACCAGAAGCACCCACTCACTTCACCAGGGCCTCTTCCAGTTGAGAAATGTCATTTAAACCTAAATGTGAATCAAGTGGGTGCCAAGGTCCATTTGACTTTTTCCCAAGAGGAAAGTGGCTTGCTTTGGACGTACTCCAGGGCATTGAATGGGCTCCTTTTGACCATTCTCAGCGAAGACACTCAGCACGAGTGCTGCTACTTTTGCAGTGAGTCTCTGTGGGAATGGAGCATTGCCACCGAAGAAAGCTTTTTTCACCATAGTGAAAAACATCTTCATGGAACCTTCACCAATGAATTAAAAATCAAGTGTGAACATGAATAAAAGTTATCGTTTGGTCTCAGAGCCCCTGGGACAAGGGACCGGGGTGCATATTTTATGTACCAAAGCAGGCCTGGCCTCCAGGTTCTCCCAACCTCCCTCAGTCCCTACCTGGCACACCTTGCCTCCAACTCTGAACTTTCCAGTCTAAGGGCTAGGCCTTCCTCCAGAGGCTCTTCCCTATCTCTATATAATCCAGACATTTTTGTCTCCCCTCTACCCCCCCTTTTCTGTCTCTGTCTCTCACCCCCACCCTCACCCTCGCTCTGTCAGCTCTTTCTCTCTTCCTCTTCCCACCTCTTGCTCTTTCCATGGTTACTTCCCTGGCCTCAGTCTTTGGGCCCAGTGAACTCCCTGGAAAGCAGCTTCCCAATAAGCCTACATTTAATATGATCTAATCTGGTTTGAATTGACTCATTTCTCCTGGTAGAGAAATAATTTCTCAGTTATTTTATAATTAAAGTTTCTACTAATCTCAGCCTCACATTATTTTGCTTTTCTCTTCTTCCTGGTGGTAAGCAGTGCTCATAGATATTTTTGGTAATCTTGCTATAATGGCTATATGTTCATACAAATGTTTTGTTGAAAGTTTTTGAGTTTTTCAAATCCTCCGCTCATCCTCTATGACTCACCTGTTCTACTTTGTTCTGAGGGTATATCCACATTAATATATTGTTTCTAACTGTTGTGTAGTGTTTCATTGTATGAGTAATCTATTCCATGTTTTCCCTTAGAATAAACAATGCTGTAACTGACTTCCTTTGGTATATTCCCCTACATTAGATTTTTCTGTGGTAGGTGTCTGCAAGTTAACAGATGCTAGTTGATAAAACAGCTATACCCGGAAACTTTAGTAGTTAAACGAGATCCATGACTTATTTATGTGAAGTTCATGTAGGTAAAGGGTAGGAAAGACACATCTGTCCTGTAGAGCCAATCAGAGACCTGGGCTGAAGGAGGGCCTGCTTTTGGTAAAGATTAGCCTGTGTGTCAATACCCAGCCGAAAGACTAGCCTTTTAATCTCTCTGGGTCAGAGGTTATTCTCACTCATCTACTCTGATAAAATTATCCTTCTTAAATTACAGCCTACAAACGCCCAGGACACCTACATGCCTGGAAAGAACAGTGGCCCTCCCTGACCTCATCCACAAAGCTACCGGGCCTGGGAAAGGGGAATGTGTTATCTCATGGACAACTGACTATCCCTGCCACTGCTTGACATTGTCATTGCCAGTGCTTTCAAGGAAGAGCTACTGGATGTTGAGACTTTGGCTTTCAGGACCCTTCTCTGGTGATACAGGTGTGAGGGGCTTGGTAGCAGCAGAAGTGCTAGACTCACTCCTAACTTCTGCTTGTCACCATATCTGCATTCATGAAAGAACCTTTGTGGGTCGTCCATTGTTGGTGGATGGGACTGAGACAAGGGTAAGGCCGAGGCTTTCACTCACCCAGTTTCTGAGAGAGCCCGCTGTGGCTGCAAGTAGGTACCAAGTAACCTTGCAAGTGCCAACTTCAAGAAATGGATTAGAAGAGCAGACTCATTCAGCCATATGTTAATGCCAAGGGTGGGCTTTCTTAGGCCAGCATCTTCAAGCTGTTAATGGCTTCTTTACCCCACCCTTCTGGAAACTAGACCTTCAGAATCTCAAATCATCTGCTCACCCAGCTCTGACTAAAAAAGAGAAAAGACACAAAACAAACCATGTAGAAAGATTTCAAATAAACATCAGTTATCAAGAGGAGGAAAAAGACTGGGGAAGAGTTTTAGATTTGTCTTTTAAAAACAGGCTTTAAAACAAGAGGGAACTGCCAACCAAACAAAAATACTTCCCTTTCAGGAAAGTACCAATCAGTCACCTCAGCAGAACTTTCTATAGCAAGTTTGGATAATATGATGGATTACCATGATAATTTTATATCTATAATTACTCGTCAGTTGACAATTATATGAGACCAATGAAAGGTGTAATAAGTGTAACTGAGAGGCTCTCAGCTTTCCTATTATGGCATATACTATACACCCACCAAGAAGAATATCTGTGTGTGTTATGCGGTATCTTTAAGCTATTTATTAAATATAAAATTGAATATGCACACATAAAACAAATAGTTGTATAAAAGCACATTTACATAGTACATGTAGCACATATAAGAAAGAGTCTCTAGGATAAATAAACAAAAAAACCCACAAATAATATTTGCAAAAGCTGCTTCAATGGTGGAAGTAATAAAGTTCAAGAGTCACAGGCTGCTGTCATCTCATAATTTTAAGTGTCTGGAGTAGCCGTATGAACATGTGCACATACGTGTGAACTTTGTGCATTTGTGTTTAAATGTGAGGAAGGGCGTGGTACAGTAGCTGGATCAACCATCCACTAAGAATGCGTTCTCAAACTAAGGATTAAACTTCTGTTAAGAGTGGACCTAGTGGGGCTGGGGAGATGGCTCAGTGGTTAAGAGCACTGACTGATCTTCCAGAGGTCCTGAGTTCAAATCCCAGCAACCACATGCTGGCTCACAACCATCTGTAATGAGATCTGATGCCCTCTTCTGGTGTGTCTGAAAAAAAAACCCAACAAGTGTACTTATAGAATAAATAAATCTTAAAAAAAAAAAAGAGTGGACCTAGTAACTATCATTACAATTAAAGGGGGGCTGGAGAGATGGCTCAGCAGTTAAGAGTACTGGCTCCCCTACCAAATGACCAAAATTTGATTCCCAGCTCACAACTGTGTGTAATTTCAGTCCCAGGGGATCTGATCTCCTCTTCGGGCCTCTGTGGGTACCAGGCACACACATGGTGATCCAGATGTTAAAGAATAGCTGTGGCTCTGTAAGGCTTCTCCATGCTGGAGCCACATCCCTGAAGAATGGTCTTCTTGCCAGTCTGCAAGAAACAGAGCTGTCCTTGTTCAAGGGGTTAGTGACAGAGAAGAATGGGAGGAATCACAAATAAAGTCAAACAGCCCAGAAGCATGTTCACAAGATTGTCAGGTCTAAAGGAACACATGTAAAACTACTAAACACACCTTAAACAGAAACATGATCAGCTCATGTTTCTCAGTTAATAAGAACTGATTGTTTTTATATATTATATTTATTTTTCTTTGCTTTTTGAAACAGAGCCTCATTGTGTAGTTCTGGCTGCCCTGGAGCTCACTGCACAGATCATGCCAACCTCAAGCTCACAGAGATTCACCTGCCTCTGCTTCTGAGCGCTAGAATTAATGGTATGTGCCACCACACCTGACTTGATTATTTTTTAAAATTTTTGTTTTGCTGTGATCCACTTAGGAAAACATTCTTTGGATTATTTAGGGTTATGTTGCCAGCTAATAAAGTTTGCATTAAAGTGTTTTTGATCAGTCGCATTAAAACTCAATAAATACATAAAGCAAATATGCAATGCTATGTACACAATAAAATATATTTATTAATAAAGAATAACTATGTTATTTATAAGAAAATGGGTGCCATATTATCCAAAAGTAAGCCAGTCTCAGAAGAAAAAAATAACAACAAAACCCAAAGCAACCCCTTTTCTCTTATGTGAAAACCTATTTTAAAGAAAGAAAGAGAGAGAGAGAGAGAGAGAGAGAGAGAGAGAGAGAGAGAGAGAGAGAAGACATTTTAATGGGAAAAAGGGACCATTTTAGAGGAGGAGCTGCCAGTTGGAGGGGAAAGAGTAAAATAGACTGGAAGCAGGGGAATATGGTTGAAATGAATTGTATACATGTATGAAAATGTATCATCATCATCATCATCATCATCATCATCATTATTATTATTATTATTATTATTATTATTGTCTTAGGGTTTTACTGCTGTGAACAGACACCATGACCATGGCAACCCCACTTGAATATGTGAGTACACTGTAGCTCTCTTCAGATACACCAGAAGAGGGCATCAGATCCCATTACAGATGGTTGTGAGCCACCATGTGGTTGCTGAGAATTGAACTCAGGACCTCTGGAAGAGCAGTCAGTGCTCTTCACCACTGAGTCATCTCTCCAGCCCCCAAGGCAACTTTTATATGTACAACATTTAATTGGGGCTTGTTCAGAGGTTCAATCCATTATCATTTAGGCAGAAGCATCCAGGCAGGCATGGTGCAGGAGGAGCTGAGAGTTCTACATCTTCATCTCAAGGACACTAGAAGAAGACTAGTTCCTGTGTGGTTAGGAGGAGGGTCTCATTGCCCACCCCCAAAGTGACATACTTCTTCCAACAAGGCCAGACTTTCTAATAGTGTCATTCTTTGGGCCAAGCATATTCAAAGCACCACATTTTGTTGATGTTATTGTTATGATTATTATTATCATTATTTTACACAGCATACACAACAATAGCATTTAAAATATACTTTTTCTTTGCCACCCTCACCTGGTAACAGCATTTGAGAATCCCGCAAAGGGGAGTGTAACATTGTCCTTACTGATCGCAAACTGCACTCACCATCCACAGCCACTGATACACAGGTCAACTTTCTACTTGGCTTTCCTCAGAGAGTCAAAGGTCAATGGTGGCTGGGCCTTGGGCCACTGTGATTGTCCACTCAGGAAGGAAATTGTCCCAACTCAAAGACAAGCATCGTCTGATTCTTTTTAAAGAAGGATAGTAAGGAGAGAAAGATACCCATGATAGTTCTAGCAAGCTGTGATCTTGGTATTGAACAGCTTTGACATTCTAGGAGTGTTAAGTGGGTCCTTTTGGGGTGATGTCTTCTGAAGGTGCATCTGAATTATTACTAAGTTTCTATTTTTTCTATAGACTCATGGGGTTAACTTTACTGAAAGGAAATTTGTGGCATAGTTTGGTGCTGAGAGGTCAGGGAACCAAATAGGGCTAGAAACTGTGGCCTGGTTTTCCTGGAAACGGGACAAAGTGCTGGTTTATAGGTCACTGCTTTTTTTTTTTTTTTTTTTTTTTTTTTTGGTACCAGAAGCCTCTGATTAAAGTAGATTATAACCTGCAGGTCCTTCACCTGTCTTTTGCATAAACAAAATTTCCCAAGAGCACCATTCCAGCCCCACTCACCAAATCAATAATTGACCCAAAGCCGTTTTGGCCCATATAAATTACTATATTTTTCCTCCTGTGCTCAAATGTTATAATATGAACTTCTGTTCAAAGGTAAAAGTGAATGATAAGTAGGGCTCTGAGATTTGAGAACTCCATGATTCTAGAATACGGTATAGAAACTCATGAGCTCTGTCTCACTCAAACAACTGAAGGCCTATGATAATTCAAGATTTATTTTTATGTCACACAAATCAGATTTTTTTTCATTTCAGAAAATAAGTTTTCTCTAGCTATTTTAAGAACACACTCAGGAAAGATTTAGGAAGATCTCAGAGCCTCAGTGAGGGGCCAGAGGACAACAAATGAATATCACATAGAAGTCACACGAGCAGGGCACTCTGGGAGCAGGTGGCACCCACCGACTGTGTGCACCAGACTCCTGTTGGAATCTGAACATGGTGTACAGAAAGGTGCTGACTAACCATTTACCTGACATGATGGGTGTTGACAGATGCTTCACAAGCCTCTCCCTGAGGTCTCAATCAGATGACAGTGACTGGCAGGGTCTGGTTCCCAGATCCTACAGTCTAAGATGTCAAGAGATTGAGTTTTGTGGTTGTTGTTTTGTTTTTGCTGTTGTTGTTTTGTTTTGTTTTTTAAGTACAACCTGAGAAATCTGAACATTCTCCAAATGTGAAATGGACTCAAAGGTAATGAGTGACCCTGTTAATTACTTTCTATTGGTGTGATAAAACACCATGACCAAAAGTGACTTACAGAAGAGTTTATCTTGGCTTACGGCTCCAGAGTTCATATTGTAGGGGGGTGGGGGTGGGTGGTGGTGGTGGGTGGTGGTGGTGCTGGTGGTGATGGTGGTGTGGCTCTAGAGTCCATATTGTAGGGGGTTGAGAGGTGGTGGTGGTGGTGGTGGTGGTGGTGGAGTGTTGCCATAGCAGCAGGTGGGTAGGTCAGGAAGCTAAGGGATCACATCTTCAACCACATGCAGAAAGAGTGAACCGGGAATGCAGTGAACCTATAAAACCTCAAAGCCTGTCCCCTTTGGTACACTTGCTCTAGCAAGGCTACACAAACCTAAAAAGTTCTAAAAGAAACTTCCCAAACAGTGCAACTGGAGACCAGTATTTTTTTAAAGGATTTTATTTATTTATTATACGAGTACACTGTAGCTGTCTTCAGACACACCAGAAGAGTGCATAAGAACCCATTACAGATGGTTGTGAGCCACCATGTGGTTGCTGGGAATTGAACTCAGGGACCTCTGGAAGAGCAGTCAGTGCTCTTTACTGCTGAACTATCTCTCCAGACCCTGGAAACCAGTATTTAAATATGTGAGCCTGTGTGGGGAATATTTCTCATTCAAACTACACGTAATGAAATAAACAAACAAACAAGCAATAATGACTTCAGTGAAATGGTTTGACCACAGTATCTTTTTTTTTTTTTTTTTATTTGGAGCTGGGAACCGAACCCAGGGCCTTGCGCTTTCTAGGCAAGCATTCTACCACTGGGCCAAATCCTCAACCCCGACCACAGTACCTTTTGATGCACTAAAAGAGTCAGTCACAGCTTTCCAGGAGAGTCAATGACCTATCAGCGGACTCTTGGCCAATGGGATCCAGACAGTGGGTAGAGGTCAAAAGGATCATTTTTCCTTCCCTTCTATTGGACTGCTTTCCAACACAGCAGCTCATTGCGCCTCACCGACCACGCCCTTGGGACAGCATTAAAACGGTACCTGTTACCCACAGTAGTCTGGCTCAAGCCTTCATTCTGTCTGCAGCTGCCTCGCTGGCTTCAGCCTCACTCTTGTGCACTAGGTTGTACCTCCCCCAACACATAACAAGTGGCACAACACAACTCTCCTCTCCCCGCAGCTCTGACTTCTAAGGGAACATGGTTTATAAATACATCGTATTGCAGATGCGAAGTTTTCTCACTACTGTCTTCCCCTGGTCTCTGTGTGCAACTAGCTTCACATATTTTCCATTGATAATACCCGTGCTGGTTTGTAAGCCTAAACTTCCATCTCTATCACTCGTGCTGGAAACTTCTTTTCTACTATCCCTAATTTATATGTCTTCTATGGAAAAAAAAAAAAGAATCGCTCTTTAGAGGGTCAGGGTTGTGAGAGAGCATAGGTGGACAGTGGGGCTGTTTGCTCTCAGATTTGCTGCTAGTCTCCAGCTTTCCCTTAGAAGCTCCGCGTTTTGCTATAGCCATGAGCTTCCTCTTTCTGTAAGCAAGCCTCCCTGCCTGGCTCCTCCATGCTCTTCTTTCTTGCTTTATTATCGCTCCCAAGAAGTTGTTTTCTTGTCCCCTATTATTATAACAAACTGCTTCTGGGACTATATGTCCTTAAAAGCCAGCTCTGTCTGTTACATCTTTAAGGAAGGCTTCTTGAAGGTGTCTCCAACTCGAATTGAGCTGTGCACTCCCATAGCTAGCTTGTGCACCATACTTATATGAGTTGCACTGAACTCCAGCCGTTGCGACTCTCAGCCTGCATTCCCCAACTTGACAGGAGGCATCCTCAACAGTCATTGCCAAGGCATTAAGTGGCCGATGTAAGGAACATATAAAAGCCAGTGGATGAATGTTGGTGGAATAACTGACTAAACCATTCTTGCCTTGGTCCCTGGACAATGTTGGGACGACAGTTGGAAGAATTCCCTATTCAAGTGCTTCCCTGGGGGGCGGTGGGGGTGGAGGTGGGGTTGGGGTTGGGGGGTGGGGTTGGGGGATAGAAAGGCTCAAGGGCATCTTGCACTCCATAGCAAGACCCCGATTCAAAGAAATTATTACAATGGTTTTCACACACAAAAAAAGAAGTCATATATTTAATATGGAATTTGGGAAACGATTTATTTTGGAGACTAGATGTTGGTAGCTCCATAGAGAGTCTGAATACAGAGACAGTGTGCTTGTTTGCCTGCCTGAATGCTAACTAGAAGGCTTCCTTCTCTTGCTACTGACAGATCACGACAAGAACATTCCAATTTTCACGCATGAAAGATGATAAATATTTCATTTGCAGAGTCAAATGTAGACCAGTCTTTTAAAACCTGTCTCTCCGCTGACATCTGGTGGACTACATCTCAAATACAGTTTTATAAAGGAAAGATCTGTTCTCAGAACCCATGGGTAGAAAAATCATTAAAAACTTGAGAGCCAAACTGATTGAGGGGTAATTTTGCTTATACTGCTGGCATCTAGCTATTTCTAAACAGACATGATGCTGTGAGATTTGACGGAGAAAGCTCTCTAGTGCTGAGGTACATCTGGCAGGCTGTAAATCCTCCTCAAACTTTGGGCAATGGTTTACTGACATAGTGAAATTTAATTCTTTAAGGATCTTCCAAAGTGAAGAGACATGTTAGCTATAGAAGGTAAAGATGGGTTCCTATTGGACTTCTTCGTGGAAATATAATATAGAAAAATATTCTTTTATATGTTAAATCTTAAGAGGTGGGGGGAGAATAAACATGGAAGGAAGACGTCCTGCTTAGGTTTTTAGTAAGAAAATGCCTCCATCAGATTGGCCTGTAGGAAAAGTCTGGGAGGGCATGATTAATGATCAATGTGTTTGTGGGGGGGGGGGTAGCCCACTGTGGGCAGTGCCATCACTGGCAGGTTGTTCTGGGGTGTAGAAGAGAGCAAACTGAGGACACCAGGAGGAACCAGGAGGAGGAGCCAGGAGGAGCCAGGAGGAGGCAGGAGAAGGAGGCAGGTGGAGGCAGGTGGAGGCAGGTGCAGGCTGGTGCAGACAGGTGCAGGCAGGTGCAGGCAGGTGCAGGCAGGTGCAGGCAGGTGGAGGCAAGAGAAGCCAGGAGGAGGCAAGAGAAGCCAGGAGGAGGCAGGAGGAGGTGGCAGGAGGAGGAGGCAGGAGGAGGCTGGAGGAGGCAGGAGAAGGAGGCAGGTGGAGGCAGGTGCAGGCAGGTGGAGGCAAGAGAAGCCAGGAGGAGGCAGGAAGAGGAGGCAGGAGGAGGAGGCAAGAGGCAGGAGGCAGGAGGAGGAGGCAGGAGGAGGAGACAGAAGGAGGAGCCAGGAGGAGGCAGGAGGAGGCAGGAGGAGGAGACAGAAGGAGGAGCCAGGAGGAGGCAGAAGGAGGCAGGAGGAGGCAGGAGGAGGAGGCAAGAGGCAGGAGGCAGGAGGAGGAGGCAGGAGGAGGAGACAGAAGGAGGAGGCAGGAGGAGGCAGGAGGAGGAGGCAGGAGGAGGCAGGAGGAGGCAGTAAGTTCCTTAGTGGTCTCTGCTTCAGTTTCTGCCTCCAGGTTTCTGTACTGAGTTCCTGCACTGACTTCCCTTCAGGATGGACTGTGAGCTCTAAGACAAAATGTATCCTTTCTTCCTCAAGATGCTTTTGGTCAGAGTGTTTATCAAAGCAATTTAAAAACCTCACTAAACCATCTGGTTATTAGGGGGGGATGAATGGAGCTGTGAGGAACACGAGAGAGTAATGGAAGGGCAAATACTATCAAAAGATATCGTGTGAACTTATGAAAACGCCACAGCGAACCACACCATTTCATAAAGTTAAAAATATGTTCAGAGTTCTGAGGGAAATTTTATTTCTGTCTCGCTTATCTTTCTACAGACAAACATACTTTCAGACTTGCATGTGCATGAATGTTAAATGTGCATGATTATTCCCTAAAGTGGAAACTAATTTAAAGGGTCATCTCTATTGAACTCTAATTTATTACATTTCTGTTTATAGAATGTGTGTGCTCCAACAAATACTTGCTACAGCTATTCAAAATTACCACATAGTAGTGCAGTATAGTAGTGCAAGCCTTTAGTCCTCATACTCAGGAGGCAGAGGCAGGGTGAGTTCCAAGTCAGTCTGTCCTATAACAAGTATCAGAAAAGCCAAGACTAACTAGAGAGAACCTGTTTCCAAAAAATCTAATACCGCATTGTTTTACTGAAAATTACTGAATATTTTTATTCGGATATATTTTCTTATGAGCTGTAAACCAGTGGTTCTCTAGCTTCCTAATGCTGTGACCTTTTAATACAATTGCTCATGTTGTGGTGATTCCCAACCATTAGATTACCTTCGTTTCTACTTCAAAACTCTAGGTTTGCTACTGTTATGAATTGTAATGTAAATAGTTGATATGTGACTCCCAAGGGGCTTCAACCCACACGTTGAGAACTGCTACTGTAGCCCAACTTGCCTATTTCCATTTCTTTTGGGGTCTGGGACCATAGCTTAGTGACCCAGAACTTGCACAGTGAGAAGATCTGGGTTTGATCTCCAGCGCTGCAAATGATACATAAATATAAACATATTCTGTTTTTATAGCTTCTCTTTATTCTTTTACATATTCAGAAGACATGACAGTGAACACACTGACACTGTCTTTTCTAGAATGGAGTGTTTTTTAACTTCAACTTATTATTAGGCATTTTTTTAGGTATATCGAAGGGAATCTGTGTTCCAATTATGTTTTATAACTGTGTCAACTGAATTTTTTCTTCTTTCAATTTTTTTTTTTGAGATGGGGTCTCAGTATGTTACCCAGGATGATTTTAAACTCATGATCCTCCTGCCTCAGCTTCCCAAGTAGCTGGGATTATAGACACACGCCTGGCTTTAAGGCAATTGACTTCTGCAGGCAAATTTTGTCTTCATTGATTCCATATGTTGTTGCATTGTTTGCAGTAGGTTTATATTTGAGGTTACAGAATTTTCCAGGTATACAACCATTTATAAACAGTGGTCTCTGTATCAATGTCCAGTGTTTACAACTCTTTTCTTGTCTTATTCCTTGGTTAAATTTCCAGAAGTTTGTTAAGTGAAAATGGAGACTACAGAATAATCATTTTGCTGTTGGTTTTAGTGTTTCTTCTCTGAGCAAAATAATGGCCATTGACAAATGCTGAACTTTTCTGCTTTGTTAAGATTGTTAGACAGGTGGTGGTGCCGCACACCTTTAATCTCAGGACTTAAGAAACAGAGACAGGACTGCCTGATCAGGTGGGCACTCCTGAGGCTGCAGAGCGGAGGAGACCACCAACACTGCCCACCCCTGCCCACATCCATGGCCCAAGAGGCAACTGTATAAGGCCTCTGGGTTCCCGTAGGGGAGGGCCCGGGAGCGGCAGGACCCCTGCGCCTGAGACACCGCCGGAACCTGAAGGAAACAGACCGGATAAACAGTTCTCTGCACCCAAACTCGTGGGAGGGAGAGCTGAACCTTCAGAGAGGCAGACACGCCTGGGAAACCAGAAGAGACTGCACTCTGTGCACATCCAGACGCCGGAGGAAAACACCAAACGTCATCTGGAACCCTGGTGCACGGAGGCTCCCGGAAAGAGCGGCGCAGATCTTCCCGGTTGCTGCCGCCGCGGAGAGGACTTAGGCGGTACCCCACGAGCAAACTTGAGCCTTGGAACCACAGGTAGGGCCAACTTTTCCCCTGCAAGAAACCTGCCTGGTGAACTCAAGACACAGGCCCACAGGAACAGCTGAAGACCTGTAGAGAGGAAAAACTACACGCCCGAAAGCAGAACACTCTGTCCCCATAATTGGCTGAAAGAAAACAGGAAAACAGGTCTACAGCACTCCTGACACACAGGCTTATAGGACAGTCTAGCCACGGTCAGAAATAGCAGAACAAAGTAACACTAGAGATAATCTGATGGCGAGAGGCAAGCGCAGGAACCCAAGCAACAGAAACCAAGACTACATGACATCATTGGAGCCCAATTCTCCCACCAAAGCAAACACGGAATATCCAAACACACCAGAAAAGCAAGATCTAGTTTCAAAATCATATTTGATCATGATGCTGGAGGACTTCAAGAAAGACATAAAGAACTCCCTTAGAGAACAAGTAGAAGCCTACAGAGAGGAATCGCAAAAATCCCTGAAAGAATTCCAGGAAAACACAATCAAACACTTGAAGGAATTAAAAATGGAAATAGAAGCAATCAAGAAAGAACACATGGAAACAACCCTGGACATAGAAAATCAAAAGAAAAGACAAGGAGCTGTAGATACAAGCTTCGCCAACAGAATACAAGAGATGGAAGAGAGAATCTCGGGAGCAGAAGATTCCATAGAAATCATTGACTCAACTGTCAAAGATAATGTAAAGCAGAAAAAGCTACTGGTCCAAAACATACAGGAAATCCAGGACTCAATGAGAAGATCAAACCTAAGGATAATAGGTATAGAAGAGAGTGAAGACTCCCAGCTCAAAGGACCAGTAAATATCTTCAACAAAATCATAGAAGAAAACTTCCCTAACCTAAAAAAAGAGATACCCATAGGCATACAAGAAGCCTACAGAACTCCAAATAGATTGGACCAGAAAAGAAACACCTCCCGTCACATAATTGTCAAAACACCAAACGCACAAAATAAAGAAAGAATATTAAAAGCAGTAAGGGAAAAAGGTCAAGTAACATATAAAGGCAGACCTATCAGAATCACACCAGACTTTTCGCCAGAAACTATGAAGGCCAGAAGATCCTGGACAGATGTCATACAGACCCTAAGAGAACACAAATGCCAGCCCAGGTTACTGTATCCTGCAAAACTCTCAATTAACATAGATGGAGAAACCAAGATATTCCATGACAAAACCAAATTTACACAATATCTTTCTACAAATCCAGCACTACAAAGGATAATAAAGGGTAAAGCCCAACATAAGGAGGCAAGCTATACCCTAGAAGAAGCAAGAAACTAATCGTCTTGGCAACAAAACAAAGAGAAGAAAAGCACACAAACATAACCTCACATCCAAATATGAATATAACAGGAAGCAATAATCACTATTCCTTAATATCTCTCAACATCAATGGCCTCAACTCCCCAATAAAAAGACATAGATTAACAAACTGGATACGCAATGAGGACCCTGCATTCTGCTGCCTACAGGAAACACACCTCAGAGACAAAGACAGACACTACCTCAGAGTGAAAGGCTGGAAAACAACTTTCCAAGCAAATGGTCAGAAGAAGCAAGCTGGAGTAGCCATTCTAATATCAAATAAAATCAATTTTCAATTAAAAGTCATCAAAAAAGATAAGGAAGGACACTTCATATTCATCAAAGGAAAAATCCACCAAGATGAACTCTCAATCCTCATCTTCGATTGGTTTATATACAAGTGTGCAATTTCTAGGCTTGAAAGTAAAATGATGCTATCTGGTGCTGGATAGAGGAGCCTTATTTTTTATTATGGCAGCTTGCTATTTTTGTAACATGGTGATTTGGTTGAACACAATAAAGTACAGTAGTAACTGATCTCCCCTTCTTCCTGGATGAGTGAGGAGATGATTAAATGTTGATGTCAGCATCCTTGAGCATATTCAGATGAGCTTCTGCTTCTGTTGAAAAGGATGCTGTGTTTGATTGTGGTCCGAAGCTTTGAAGCACTACTTGGCATCTTCTTCCTTGGAGGTCTCACTGTTTAAACGTAACAGATTTGATAGCTTGTTGGTAAGGTGAGGTCCAGCTTGTCTCCACTAGGTCATCTTCATGTGAATCCGGTGGTTATACGGTTTTGTTCTAGGGATATTTCATTTTTTTAATAACGGTATTAGCTGACATTCATGGAGAGAATGAACCCTTAGAAGTGTGCCACTAGTGAAAGGAAATCCTGTCTAGAGTATGTTTCTTTACAAAGCTGTGTCACACCATCCTTTGGGCCCTCTGCTGGAAAAGTAGAATCAAGTCTCAAATAATGCCTTTTAAATTGTATCCTCTAGTATTATAGATGTAGGACAGTACTGTATCATACCTCTGTGGATGTAAAATAGCTTGTACCTGCTTTATGATACGTTGTAGTGACCGTGCTTTATCAGAGCTGTTTTTAATGATGTTGCTCAGAATGTTTTCTTTCCAGATGATGATTGAGAAGCTAATTTAAAAAAAAATGGTGCCAGGTACCACAAGAGTAACAGAACTGTGCTGTTTTCTCGGGTTTTGTTTTTTACTTTTTTTTTTTTTAATGGAGTGTGCTGGATGTCTCTACAGTTTTGTTCAGATGACTGCAGAACCTGGAAAAGCTGTTGCTGCTGTTGATGCATAACACACTGCTATTATTGGTCTTTTTATATAAATATAAATATATATATACAGATATATAATTTGAATTTTTTGAAACTTTAGCTGTGCTGTCAACTTTGGAAAAAAGTATCCCCGTTTACTGTGTTGAGTTGGCACTGTACAGAAATTAACAGCCATATTGGTCTAGAAATGTTGAACTTAAGTTTTTTCCATTTGTACAGGGGTAACACACTGTATTAAATATGTAAGGTCTTATCTACGTGGGTTTGATTACAAAAACTAATAAAGTATTCTCTAAATTAAAAAAAAAAAAAGAAACAGAGACAGGCAGATCTCTGAGTTTGAAGCCAGCCTGCTCTATAGAGTGAGTTCCAGGATACAGCCAAGGGCTACACAGAGAAACCCTGTCTCAAAAAACAAAAACAAAAACAAGCAAACAAACAACAGCAGCAAAAATATTGTTATAATAAAATTAGGTATGTCAAAATTTGTTGAATGCTTTTTGAGGGCATATTTAGAGAAAACAAGATTTTTTTTTTAACCTTCAGTCTGTTTTAGCAGGCAGATAACAGAAAAGGGTTTATGGATTTAAGCAGGGGTTCAATTGCTTTTGAATTAAAGGTAAGCAGAAGCAGGCTGACTACACTGTAAAATGGGCCATTGCTGTCAGAATATGGAAGTTGTGCTCCTAGCCAATGTTTGTTGAGTGTCATCTAAAAAAGAAACACACACACACACACACACACACACACACACACACACACACACACACACAAAACCGAGAACCTGAAAAGTCCTCTGAGCACATAGTCACTAGAAGACTTGTAAGGGTCCAAAAATCACTGAAGGAAGGCCCTGACTTAGATAGTATGCAAAGACAAAGAGTGTTTATTCTGCAGAAACAACCAGCATACAGGAGTCAATCTTTCATGACAATCATGAAGGAGCTTACAGGCCTCTTTTTATGCAGGGCTAGGGAAATTTTCTAGAACAATTAGGTAATCTCTAACGTGATTGGTCCCCACCAAAGCAGTGACATCTGACATCGGTACAATTTTGATTGGCTACTATGTTAGTTCTTCTATATTTAGAAAGTGGGTCAGGTGGGCTGGAGAGATGGCTCAGTGGTTAAGAGCACTAACTGCTCTTTGGGAGGTTCAACTCCCAGCAACCACATGGTGTCTCACAACCATCTGTAATGAAATCAGAAGCCCTCTTCTCTCCAGAAATGGAGGTATGAGTACACTCACTGAAAACAGTGACAAGGTACTCGTACATAAAAAATAAAATCTTAAAAAGAGAGAGAGAGAGAGAGAGAGAGAGAGAGAGAGAGAGAGAGAGAGAGAGAGAGAGAGCAGGTTTGATAATCTAAATTTTCCTTGGTGCATGCTGGAGAGGTCACATGGAATAGCTTCTGATTGGCTTGTGCTAGGTGGTCAGTGGTCTGCATTCCTATGTCACAAACTTTTAACCATAGTATGAGATAAGGCTGCCCAGCACAGATGCCCATCCTGAGATAAGATATTTCCTATTCTATCTATTCTATCTATTCTATCTATTCTATCTGAGCCAGCTATCTCCAGGCTGTTCTTGGGAGAGGGGTTTTATAACCCTGTTCCTGGAATTTATAATCTGTTCCTGGAGCTGGTGACTTATAGCCTGGTTCCTGAGACTGGTGACTTTTCTTTTGAAGTCAGGTCTGGTTCTAAAATGGAGACAAATGGGTTTATGTCATCCTTTCACACAAAACTTACAGAATTAAGAAAGGATATTAAAAGCTGTAAGGGAAAAGGACAATGCAACATATAAAGGTAGACCTGTTAGAATAACACCTGACTTCTTGATGGAGACTCTAAAGTCCAGAAGGACCTAGATGGTTGTTCTGCAGACTCAGAATACTATATCCAATGAAACTTTCAAACACAATAGATGAAGAAAAGACATTCCACGATAAAGCTAAATATAAGTAGTATCCATCTATAAATTCATCCCTATAGAGGGCACTAGGAGAAAAATTCCAACCTTAAGAGGTTAACCACACCCAAGAAAACATAGGACTAAATAATGCCAAACTAGCAAATCAAAAGAAGGGAAACTTGAGTATATATGTGCTTGTGCACACACAATGCTAATGCACACACACATGCACACATACACACACTCACACTCACACATGCTCACACAGGCACGCGCACGCGCACACACACACACACACACACACACACACACACACACACACACACACCACTACAACAAAACAACAGGAACCAACAAACACTGCTCATGGATATCTTTCAACATCAGTGTTCTCAATTTCCCAAATAAAAAGGCACAGATTAACAAAGGGGATGTGAGAACAGAATCTACCTTTCTGCTGCATCCAAGAAACAGCTACATCAAGAATAGATGTCACCTCGGGGTAAAAGGATGGGGAAAAGATATTCCAAGCAAATATGCTTAGAGGCAAGCTGGTGTGGCCATTTTAATACCTGACAAAATAAACTTAAAACCCAAAGAAATCAGACGAGATGGGGAAGAACACCATATATTCATCAAAGGAAAGAATCACCAAGAAGACATTTTAATAATTAATTATTTTATGTGAGTACACTGTAGCTGGTGTGTCTGACACAGCAGAAGGAGGCATTGGATCCCTTTACAGATGGTTGTCAACCACCATGTGGTTGCTGGGACTTGAACTTAGGACCAGTGGAGAGCTGTCAGTGCTCTTAACCACTGAGACATCTCTCCAACCCAATATTTTAATTCTTAAAAACTATGCACCAAACACAAGAGCACCCAAGTCCATAAAAGAAACACCACTGCAACTTAAGTCACGTATTGACCCTCAATACACCAATCTTGCAATAGGTCATCCAGACAAAAACTTAATAGAGAAATGCCAGAACTAATTTTATAAATCAATTGGTTGAGCGTCAGGAGTGAGTGAGGGGGGATGTTTCCTCTTGATATCTCTGTATTACAGCTCTTTTAGCCAAAGGTCTTCTCTGACCTTCTTCAACGAAACAGCTCCTTTAGATGATCTTAACTTGGACACATACACTTTATTCCAGCTGGGCTTGAATTCATACACTTTATTTGGGGTGAGCTAAGGGTATATATGGACCTTGGAAAGTGGGAAGGAAATTTTAAGGTAATTGGTTAGAGTTTGAAAGGTCTATGAATAGCTCATTTGCATAGCGAAGTATTTCAGGAATGCCAGGTACTTGCTGGGTGGGTTTTGGGTGGTTGGTTGGGTGGGAGGAGTTGAATTTGTAGGTCTGCCAAGGACCTTCTCCAGGTAGAGGGCATGCAGGGTCTAGATACTCAGACAAGATCAGATAAGGGGAGGCCCTGCTAGTAAAGGGAGTCCTCCATTTTGTACAATGCTCAGAGAAGCTATCAGATGTTGGCAGGGTAAACTTCAACCTTAATTAACAGGATTTCCCTACAATGGGGAACAGCTAATTTGAGAAGCAGGGTGCAGAGTCTTTATTCTTAGTCATATTATACTGTTTTTTTTATAAGAACAAGGTTTATTTTTTATTTTATGTATCTGAGTACACTGTTGTTCTCTTCAGATACACCAGAAGAGGCCATCAGATCCTATTACAAATGGTTGTGAGCTACCCTGTGGTTTCTGGGATTTGAACTCAGGACCTCTGGAAGAGCAGTCAGTGCTCTTAACTGCTGAGCCATCTCTCCAGCCCCCTTGGTTTTTTTTTTTTTTTTCTTACTGTACAAGGAATAGCTTACCAGTTGCATTATTTCTCAGGAGATAAATGTGAAGAACATGATGCCTGTCTAAGGAAATAATTGTTGGAGTGTGAAGGCAATATTCTGCCACACCTTTGCAAACATCCTCGCTTTCAAGAGATGTCTGGCAAGTGCTTTGTCCTGACCTCATGTCAGTTCAGCAAGTCCCTTTTATTTCCCCTTTTTAATTTAGCCACATTTTGTAAATATCATTGAATACTTGGTGTTTGTTGTGTCAATTTTTGATGTTGGGAGGTTTCTGTCTAGACCATTTAAAACAAAAACAAAAACAAAAACAAACAATCAATGTAAACATATAAGCATAGGCAAAACTTGCAGTCTTAATTTGATTAAATGGATTTAACTTCCCCCACGCCATCAGAAATACCCTCCAATAATCCACCACCAGATAGTCCTTGCAACTATTCTGCCAATGTGTGATTAATATAGACTGTAATTACATTACCTTCTGAGTCATTTTTACCATAATTTGATAACTGTTTTCTAACCTTATCCCAGGGGAATGAGGTCTCATTCTAACCCACAGGAATAACACAGAACTGAGTCACACTCCAATTCCATCTTACTGACCACTGTCTCTGTAAGAAACAGCTGGATTACCCTAACAGGGTAATCCACAGCTGTCCTTAAATTGGTGGTTCCAGTATGCAACACACTATCTATATGGCTTTGAGTATTCCATAGTTTTCCTGAATCAGGAAGCCATCTTTGAATAGAATGTACGTTTTGAATGCTTTGATGTAGGGCTGCTGCAGTGGCAACAGCAGTGTTAGGTGGCATTCATTCTCAGTCCAATGGCAATAATTAGTTCAACCATTCTTTCGGTCCTTTACTGTATTCAATATGATAAAGCATAGACATGGGAGATTATTCCTAAGCTTGATCCATCTGTACAGATATCTAAACATTAATCTGGGCTCAGAGTACATGGATGCTGTGAGATCTCAAATGAACAGAAGTACTAGCAGTTAAACGTGTATATAAAGAACAATGAGAACAGGACACAAATCCTTCACATTGATTCCAAGTAGTTCCTCCAATCATAAACAAATAAGAAAGACATATAACGCTATAATATAATGAGATACTGAGAGAGAGAGAGAGAGAGAGAGAGAGAGAGAGAGAGAGAGAACATAGTATCATTGCTGGAAGTATTTTATATTGCCCAATGCTGACATTAGTTTCCAAAGATGTTCTTGAGCAACTCCTTTCTCCATATGAGGAGAATCCCACTCCCATGCCATACTAACCCCTCAGACCCATTACTATGGATGGTGATGGTATTACATGAAACAATCTTAAGTCTTTGCCTTTCTGTTTGGTGTGAGCAGAACCTATAGGACTTCAGAGATCCTGTTGTTTGCCAGTCAAAAGGACAGCTATTGGAGCAGGGTCTTTTCCTGACAGAAAATGGCATCGTAGCCTCTTAATATTAATAGAGAAATTTTATCAGTATAACAAACTAATTTTTGACTGTTTTATTAGGTAAATATAGCAATTCAATGACTGTATCATAATTGTGGTAAAATATGTCTGATAGAAAAGGATGTGCTAGAAAATTAAGTACTCTCGTACTCTCTTGTTGGGTCTATAGTCATTTGGAAAAAGTTTTATCTCTTCATCTATTGACCCGTTATTACTAGAAAATATTTTTCACTGTCTCTGGTAACAGTTTTTGTCATCAAACCTAAAGTTTGTTTAACTGAAATTGACATAGCGGCTGCAGCCTTGTTTGGGCTGCTATTTGTATAATACTCTTTCTCCACCCCTTTACTTTCAAGCTGTTCTGTATCCTCATGCAAATGCTTGTGTCTTGCAGAAAGGATATATTTAGGTCTTGGTTTTTTGTCTCTCCTGACAATCTTGGTCTTTCTACATAATTATTAATGTATAGCTGGACTTTTATCTATCACTTAATTATTTGTCCTCTATGTCTCATTTGGTTTTTCTGTTCTGTTTCACTGCTTTTTCTATCTTTATATATTTTCTTTCTAATTGTTTTATTTGGGTTACCATGGCTATGATGAAACAGTATGACTAAAAGCAAGGTGGGGAGGAAAGGGCTTATTTGGCTTACATTGTAATCCAAACACATCTCTGTTTATCATCAAAGGAAGTCAGGACAGGAACTCAAACAGGGCCAGAACCCGGAGGCAGGAGCTGATACAAAGGCCATGGAGGAGTGCTGCTTACTGGCTTCCCTCCCAGGCCTGCTCACTCTGCTTTCTTAATGAACCCAGGACCACCAGCCCAAGGATAGCACCACCCAGAGTGGGCTGGGCCCTCCCCCATCAATCACTAGTTATGAAAATGCCTTACAGCTAAATCTTATGGAGGCATTTTCTCAACTGAGGTTGCTTCCTTTCAGATAATTCTAGTTTGTGTGTCAAGTTGATATAAGAGTAGCCAGCATTGCTGAAGATAACACCTACACAGCTCACTGAGCATAAAGAACTTTAACTGGTACTTACATAGAGCCTCACCCCTACAGTCTAGTATCCTTGGTACAGAAAAGTACTCTGCAGACTATGACAAGACACATGTAAACACCAATCCAGCCATAAACCCCTTTATCAACAGTGGTGTCTTGCCTCCAAGACAGGGTACTATTGCTAGGGCAGTAGTGGCACAGAGCTTGTGGGAGTCACCAACCAATGTCTGACTTGACTTAAGTCTACTCCATAAGATGGAACTCATCCCTGACACTGCTCGGGACACCAAGAACCTGA
This sequence comes from Rattus norvegicus, assembly GCF_021556685.1. Classification (NCBI taxonomy): domain Eukaryota; kingdom Metazoa; phylum Chordata; class Mammalia; order Rodentia; family Muridae; genus Rattus; species Rattus norvegicus. Next base: position 41,021,265 of record NC_141551.1, on the reverse strand, counting down.
AACTAGATAGCTCAGGGACTTGAGATAAAACTAAATACTTCCGTTCTATAAAACAAATAGTAACAACCACAAAATCTTAACAAAGTGTCTCCTTACAATAATCTGCTATGCTCATAGATCAGTGCCTTTCTCAGTCATCATCTGAGAAGCTTTCTCCTACAGCAGATAGGAACAAATCCAAAGACCCAGAACCAGACATTATGCAGAGAATGAGATACCTTGGAACACTCATCCCTAGAGGGGATTCTCCATCAAATCCCTCTCTCAGAGCTCAGGGAACCCTGTGGAAGAGGAGGTAGAAAAGGTGTAAAAGTCAGATGAAATAGAGGACACCAGGAAAGCAAAGCCTCTAAAGCAACCTTATTGAAGCATAAATGAACTCACAGAGACTGAGGCAGTATGTATGCACAGGGCTAGCATGGGTCTGCATCAGTCCTTTGCATATATATTATGGCTTCCAGTTTAGTGTTTCTATGGGATTCCAGACTGTGAGAATGGATGGGTCTCAGGTTTTTCTTACTTCTCTTGGGTTCTTTTCCTTCTGTTTGTTTGTTTTGTTTGTCTGTCTGTTATTTTTTGTTTTATTTTATTATATTTTATTATTATCCCCAAGAAGCAGGTTTTCTAATGAGAGACAGAAGGCAAGGTTGGGAAGAAAAGGAAGGGAAACCATAAGCCGGATAGATTATGTAATAAAAGGAAAAAATGAGAGCCTGTCACTACAATTCTCATTGGAACAATTCTGAGAAGAAACACACCTTCTTATCTGTTACCTCTGGACCAGCAAGCAGATACACCCATCAGTCCCAGACACTCTCTGTGCAGGCTGCTAGCTATCCTAGAATGGATCCTCTTGCCTTATTTTGTTGTTTTGAAATTATGTTTTGACCAAATGCATTTAACTCATCTGCAAACAATGTGCTTTGAGAACCCTAGCAGCAGAGAATCCTTGGAGAGAAAGATTCTACACATTCTTCTACCTCTGTAGTAATGGATGGCATCCTAAGAAAGACTTAGGCACGGAGTCAGGAGCTGTCTTTACTAACCATTGACATCACGAATACTACTAGATTTATACCTAAAGAAGATGAAGTCATTATACCAAAAGACACTTGCACCTGCAGCAGTATTCACAACAGCCAGAGCCATCTAGATGCCCTTCAGTGGGTGGGTAGAGAAACAATGCATGGTCTATTCATGCAATGGAATAATATCTCAGCATAAAAGAGAACGAAGTCCTGTTATTTGCACCAACATGAATGGAACTTGAGGGTGCATGTTGAGTGAAACACAGCAAGTACAGAGAGACAAGTGGCATGTGTTCTCACTTATGTGTACAAACCTGTGTTGGTCTTGTAGATTACACAATGTAGAAGATGAAACGGCAGAGACAAGGGAAAGGGAAGGTAAAGGGGATTGGGAAGGAAATTAGGAAGACTTTCAGAAAGAGGAAGACAAGAAGGAAGAGGAGTGGGAGGGAGAGAAGCAACAGCTACTCAGAAGGTAGCCAGTGCAGTTGTTCATATTAATATATAACAGTTGAAAAATTTCCAACATTATGGATCTCCCCATTTCTGTTTTCTTTTTCTTAAAACAAGTCTTGTTATATTAGTCCAAGTTGTCTTAGAATTCACAATCCTCCTGCCTCATCATGTCAACTATAGTGGCTACAGCTTGAATCGCCAAACATGGATATCATCTTCTTGGTGCACACATTCTTAACTTGTGCATTTATATAAAGGGTATGACTTCCATTAAAAATTCTCACAAGAATTTATTGGTGAGGAGTTTTGTTCTGTTTTAGCTAGGAGCTATTTCTGAGCAGTTTTCTGTATGTCTGATAGAGTACGCATTTGATGATATTTGAGTTTATTTTTCTATCTAACTATAAAATAAAGAACTCTCAAATTGCTGTCTGAAACTCACTTCGAAGTGATAGACCCGATCTCATCATCTGGGATGTGATTACTAAGTGGTGTGGTCAGAAAATTACAATCCATATGCAGAGGCATGTGACCGACAGCTACTCAATGTCCTCTTGTATTATCTGGAACCAGGGGCCCTGGTTTGTACTCTGGTCTCTTCCTATGCAGACTGGTCTTCCTTAACTTTATTCATGAAGTGGAGGTGATACTCACACTATATAGCTAAACCTAGCTATTTGTAAGGATTAAATGGAAAGCCATATGAAAAGCACCTACAAAGGGACTGCCATGTGTTTTTTTTTTTAAATTGGATATTTTTTATTTACATTTCAAATGTTATCCCCTTCCCATCTCCCCCTACCTCTTCTTCTATGAGGGTGTTCCCCTATCCATCGACCCGCCCCTTCCTGCCTCCCTGCCCTGACATTCCCTTACACTGGGGAAGGGAGGGGAGTTCAGGCTTTGGCAGGACCAAGGGCTACTCCTCCCATTGGTATCCAACAAGGCCATCCTCTGATACATATGCAGCTGGAGCCATGGGTCTGTCCATGTATACTCTTTGGATGGTGGTTTAGTCCCTGGGAGCTCTGGTTGGTTGGTATTGTTCTTATGGGGTTACAAGCCACTTCAGCTCCTTTGGTCCTTTTTTTAACTCCTCCAATGGGGACTCCGTTCTTAGTTTGATGGTTGGCTGCAAACATCTGCCTCTGTATTTGTTATGCTCTGGCAGAGCCTTTCAGGAGGCAGCTATATCAGGCTCCTGTCAGCACAAGTACTTGTTCTTAAATGCAGGGTTTGTTTACTTGCTTATATTCCCTCGTAGAAGTCATGAGAGGAAGAATCTTGCACATGGCCTTCAACCAAGAATTCCCAGAATCTAGAATGGCTCCTGGCACACAGCAGAAGCTAGAATGATGAAGGCATTTACTAAAGGAGAGGCAGAAGTACACATAGCCAGCCACTGGTTGCTTCTGAGAGAAAGATCCATTTTTCTCAATTTCCCACACAGAGTCTTAGGAATCTCTCATACAGTCCAAGACAGCAACTGTGGCTTTCCTGGCTCTGATACCTGCTTTTGCGGGAGATGTTTTTTTCTTTGAAAATATAAAATAATATACATTATCATTTACTAATTTTCACCAGGACGTGAAACAGAAATAGAAAACAGTACTATCATATGAAAAATACTTTGGTTGGCATAACACGAGTACAGTTTAAAGGAACACAAAGCATTTCTCCGCAGATACGGGCGTGAGCGAACAGAACAGACACCAGCACTAACAAAGCTCATATAAATACAAAATTGAGCCAAGCCACGTTGTGTCACACAATTCCGTGTCCACCTTGCCCCCTCAGTCAGGTTCAGTACCCTCACTCCCAAACCTACAAGCCACCGTTGGCCCCGCCCCTTCCAAGCCCCGCCTTTAACTCTGTGCTCCCCGGCCCCCACCTTGTGCTCCCAACGGAGTCCTCAGTAGCCACGCCCCGGAAAGCCCCGCCTCCAGCTGCCCACCCCATGTGGCCACGCCTCTCGAAGCCACGCCCCCGTAGGGCTAGGCGTGCTCCGCCTAGTGGTCCAGCAGTTAGGAACCGTGCGCGGAGCGTGGGAGGACGACCACGGGAGCTGATCCCGCGTACGGGCGCGGGAGTCTCGGCGAGGAAACATGGCGGCTCTGACTACTGTGGTGGTGGCGGCGGCGGCCACAGCAGTCGCTGGGGCAGTGGCGGGGGCGGGCGCGGCCGCGGGGACCGGCGTGGGAGCGGCGCCGACGCCGCAACAGGTAACGGCAGAGGCTCTGGCCTTGCTCAGGGCGGGCCTGGCGTTTGAAGGCGCTTGGAACCTTGGCTCTGCGGGTCTGGGTCAGGCCTCAGTTTGAGAGGACTCCCTTTCTTTAAAGAATAGGAGCTAGTGATGGGACCTTTGGGTATTAAGTCAGTGGCCCAGGGCTCCAAGCTGGTTTGGAATCTGAGCACCAAAAAGTGGATCTATTGACATCGGTGCTAGGACACAGGAGGGATTGGATAGGTTCCCAAGATGGGGGTCCTAAGGACCCTAGTCTCCACATGCCGGAATGGAAATTTTTTGTTTAGATGATCAGACCCCTTTTCTGCTTCAGTTTTTTTTTTCTAAAACCACGAGATATAATCCATATTTTATTCCTGTTCTTAAATTGTGTTTCTGCCTCCATGAAAATATAAGTACCAGTTAGGTAGACATTTTCGGAAGCTTTAGGCATTGTTGTATTCCTAACGCCAAGGACTGTACCTGTTGTGTGCCCAATACTGTACCTTTGAGATAGTAGGCACTTTTTAAATATTTGTGGTTCATTCCAGACATGAAGGAAAACTACTGTGAGCTGAGGAGTCTCCATCTTTCTTTTCTAAGGGAATACAGTGTTCTTTCTAGTGTGAAGTTAAGGGAATTACATCTAGGGAAGATTTTCTTATACAGCCTTTGTTTTTCTTATTCTCTCTGTATCTATATGGCTTTATAACTCCTAAATATATTAAGAGAAAATATATAATACATTTTAAAAATTATGTAAAATATTTTAAGTGTATATTTTTAAAAATGCATGATCATTGGGTTGTGGTGTATGCCTGTAATCCCAGCATTTCAAGAGACAGTGTTGGGAGTGTTAAGAGTTAGAGGCATAGGCTGTACAATGAGAACTTTTCTCAAAAACAAAACAAAACAAAAATTTAAAAAACGGTCTTATTCCAGTAGTGTAATTATGTTAAATGCCTTTTTTCACAACAACTTTCTGCCATTCTGTAGAAAACCAACATGACTTCCCCACCTAAATCATAGTGTTTTACATCCTGATGTACCTTTCTCACCAGCTTCCTGACCCTCTTACTGGCATACACTATTCTGATTCTGCCTCAGTGATTTGTAAAAGTTGTATTTGCCTTTTCTGGGGTTGGATCAGAATGACCTGTAGGTCTGTTTCACCGTATGACATTTAGTAATCCCTGGAGACATCTTTGGTTGTCACAAAAGGCAGGATATTAGTTACTAACTACTACTACTGAAAGGTGCTACTAACACCTAGTAGATACTAGGAGGCAGTCCCTCCCTGGAGAATTATTTGTCCAGTGTCAGTATACCGACATTATAGCTAAGAATCACAGTAGCAATGAAGTATTCTCAAGAATATTAATATTAAGGCTGGTTTTATTTTTTAAGTTAAAATAGGGGCTCATGTGGTGAAGTGCTTGTTGCATAACTTTGAGGACCCAAGTTTAAGGCTGCGCACCACAGCATGCACTGGTAATCCCAGTGCTGGAGAGTTGGAGGCAGATCCCTGGGGTTTGCTGGCCAGCCAGCTTCATCACAGCAGTGAGCTCTGTTCAGTGAGAGAATCTGTCAAATAAAATAAGGTGGAGAGAAATGAAGACACCTGACATCAACCACTGACCTCCACATGCATGTGTATCAACATGTAAACTGTACACTTGTGAAAAGTTAGGATCATTGTTGGACTATGTATGGTGTGATGTTCTGAACAAGTTTATGTGTTGTCTGTCCTTCATCTTCCCAGCATCTCCACAGCCACACATACACTTGCACATACAAAACCTGTACTCTATCACTGAACTTCAGTATTTGTCAGATGATTAAATGGACATTTGAACTAACCCCAAAACCATAAATGTTTGCTTGAGAAAAGATAATTCTTATCATAATAGTCTCACAATTTTAGACATCTCTGCCAAAAGATCTAAAGTTTCTGTCACCAGGGTTCCCTTGGCAAAAATACCACAGATAGGGTAATGTAAACACCAGAAATTAATTTCCTCACTTTTCTAGAGGCTTGATGTCCAAAATCAAGATGTCATGAGGGTTAGTTTCTTTTTTTTTTTTTTTAATTTTTTTTTATTTTTTAATTTTTTTTATTTATTCAAAGACTTTTTTTTTTTTATTAACTTGAGTATTTCTTATATACATTTCAAGTGTTATTCCCTTTCCCGGTTTCCGGGCAAATCCCCCTCCCCCCTCCCCTTCCTTATGGGTGTTCCCCTCCCAACCCTCCCCCCATTGCCGCCCTCCCCCCATAGTCTAGTTCACTGGGGGTTCAGTCTTAGCAGGACCCAGGGCTTCCCCTTCCACTGGTGCTCTTACTAGGATATTCATTGCTACCTATGGGGTCAGAGTCCAGGGTCAGTCCATATATAGTCTTTAGGTAGTGGCTTAGTCCCTGGAAGCTCTGGTTGCTTGACATTGTTGTACTTTTGGGGTCTCGAGCCCCTTCAAGCTCTTCCAGTTCTTTCTCTGATTCCTTCAACGGGGGACCTATTCTCAGCTCAGTGGTTTGCTGCTGGCATTCGCCTCTGTATTTGCTGTATTCTGGCTGTGTCTCTCAGGAGCGATCTACATCCGGCTCCTGTCGGTCTGCACTTCTTTGCTTCATCCATCTTGTCCAATTGGGTGGCTGTATATGTATGGGCCACCTGTGGGGCAGGCTCTGAATGGGTGTTCCTTCAGTCTCTGTTTTAATCTTTGCCTCTCCCTTCCCAGCCAAGGGTATTCTTTTTCCTCATTTAAAGAAGGAGTGAAGCATTCACATTTTGATCATCCGTCTTGACTTTCGTTTGTTCTAGGGATCTAGGGTAATTCAAGCATTTGGGCTAATAGCCACTTATCAATGAGTGCATACCATGTATGTCTTTCTGTGATTGGGTTAGCTCACTCAGGATGATATTTTCCAGTTCCAACCATTTGCCTACGAATTTCATAGACTCGTTGTTTTTGATAGCTGAGTAATATTCCATTGTGTAGATGTACCACATTTTCTGTATCCATTCCTCTGTTGAAGGGCATCTCGGTTCTTTCCATTTTCTGGCTATTATAAATAAGGCTGCGATGAACATAGTGGAGCACGTGTCTCTTTTATATGTTGAGGCATCTTTTGGGTATATGCCCAAGAGAGGTATAGCTGGATCCTCAGGCAGTTCAATGTCCAATTTTCTGAGGAACCTCCAGACTGATTTCCAGAATGGTTTTACCAGTCTGCAATCCCACCAACAATGGAGGAGTGTTCCTCTTTCTCCACATCCTCGCCAGCATCTGCTGTCACCTGAGTTTTTGATCTTAGCCATTCTCACTGGTGTGAGGTGAAATCTCAGGGTTGTTTTGATTTGCATTTCCCTTATGACTAAAGATGTTGAACATTTCTTTAGGTGTTTCTCAGCCATTCGGCATTCCTCAGCTGTGAATTCTTTGTTTAGCTCTGAACCCCATTTTTTAATAGGGTTATTTGTTTCCCTGCGGTCTAACTTCTTGAGTTCTTTGTATATTTTGGATATAAGGCCTCTATCTGTTGTAGGATTGGTAAAGATCTTTTCCAAATCTGTTGGTTGCCGTTTTGTCCTAACCACCGTGTCCTTTGCCTTACAGAAGCTTTGCAGTTTTATGAGATCCCATTTGTCGATTCTTGATCTTAGAGCATAAGCCATTGGTGTTTTGTTCAGGAAATTTTTTCCAGTGCCCATGTGTTCCAGATGCTTCCCTAGTTTTTCTTCTATTAGTTTGAGTGTGTCTGGTTTGATGTGGAGGTCCTTGATCCACTTGGACTTAAGCTTTGTACAGGGTGATAAGCATGGATCGATCTGCATTCTTCTACATGTTGCCCTCCAGTTGAACCAGCACCATTTGCTGAAAATGCTATCTTTTTTCCATTGGATGGTTTTGGCTCCTTTGTCAAAAATCAAGTGACCATAGGTGTGTGGGTTCATTTCTGGGTCTTCAATTCTATTCCATTGGTCTATCTGTCTGTCTCTGTACCAATACCATGCAGTTTTTATCACTATTGCTCTGTAATACTGCTTGAGTTCAGGGATAGTGATTCCCCCTGAAGTCCTTTTATTGTTGAGGATAGCTTTAGCTATCCTGGGTTTTTTGTTATTCCAGATGAATTTGCAAATTGTTCTGTCTAACTCTTTGAAGAATTGGATTGGAATTTTGATGGGGATTGCATTGAATCTGTAGATTGCTTTTGGTAAAATGGCCATTTTTACTATATTAATCCTGCCAATCCATGAGCATGGGAGATCTTTCCATCTTCTGAGGTCTTCTTCAATTTCTTTCCTCAGTGTCTTGAAGTTCTTATTGTACAGATCTTTTACTTGCTTGGTTAAAGTCACACCGAGGTACTTTATATTATTTGGGTCTATTATGAAGGGTGTCGTTTCCCTAATTTCTTTCTCGGCTTGTTTCTCTTTTGTATAGAGGAAGGCAACTGATTTATTTGAGTTAATTTTATACCCAGCCACTTTGCTGAAGTTGTTTATCAGCTTTAGTAGTTCTCTGGTGGAACTTTTGGGATCACTTAAATATACTATCATGTCATCTGCAAATAGTGATATTTTGACTTCTTCTTTTCCGATCTGTATCCCCTTGATCTCCTTTTGTTGTCTGATTGCTCTGGCTAGAACTTCAAGAACTATATTGAATAAGTAGGGAGAGAGTGGGCAGCCTTGTCTAGTCCCTGATTTTAGTGGGATTGCTTCGAGTTTCTCTCCATTTAGTTTAATGTTAGCAACTGGTTTGCTGTATATGGCTTTTACTATGTTTAGGTATGGGCCTTGAATTCCTATTCTTTCCAGGACTTTTATCATGAAGGGGTGTTGAATTTTGTCAAATGCTTTCTCAGCATCTAATGAAATGATCATGTGGTTTTGTTCTTTCAGTTTGTTTATATGATGGATCACGTTGATGGTTTTCCGTATATTAAACCATCCCTGCATGCCTGGGATGAAGCCTACTTGATCATGGTGGATGATTGTTTTGATGTGCTCTTGAATTCGGTTTGCCAGAATTTTATTGAGTATTTTTGCGTCGATATTCATAAGGGAAATTGGTCTGAAGTTCTCTTTCTTTGTTGTGTCTTTGTGTGGTTTAGGTATAAGAGTAATTGTGGCTTCGTAGAAGGAATTCGGTAGTGCTCCATCTGTTTCAATTTTGTGGAATAGTTTGGATAATATTGGTATGAGGTCTTCTATGAAGGTTTGATAGAATTCTGCACTAAACCCGTCTGGACCTGGGCTCTTTTTGGTTGGAAGACCTTTAATGACTGCTTCTATTTCCTTAGGAGTTATGGGGTTGTTTAACTGGTTTATCTGTTCCTGATTTAACTTCGATACCTGGTATCTGTCTAGGAAATTGTCCATTTCCTGAAGATTTTCAAATTTTGTTGAATATAGGTTTTTATAGTAAGATCTGATGATTTTTTGAATTTCCCCTGAATCTGTAGTTATGTCTCCCTTTTCATTTCTAATTTTGTTAATTTGGACGCACTCTCTGTGTCCTCTCGTTAGTCTGGCTAAGGGTTTATCTATCTTGTTGATTTTCTCAAAGAACCAACTTTTGGTTCTGTTGATTCTTTCTATGGTCCTTTTTGTTTCTACTTGGTTGATTTCAGCTCTGAGTTTGATTATTTCCTGCCTTCTACTCCTCCTGGGTGTATTTGCTTCTTTTTGTTCTAGAGCTTTTAGGTGTGCTGTCAAGCTGCTGACATATGCTCTTTCCTGTTTCTTTCTGCAGGCACTCAGCGCTATGAGTTTTCCTCTTAGCACAGCTTTCATTGTGTCCCATAAGTTTGGGTATGTTGTATCTTCATTTTCATTAAATTCTAAAAAGTTTTTAATTTCTTTCTTTATTTCTTCCTTGACCAGGTTATCATTGAGTAGAGCATTGTTCAATTTCCACGTATATGTGGGCATTCTTCCCTTATTGTTATTGAAGACCAGTTTTAGGCCGTGGTGGTCCGATAGCATGCATGGGATTATCTCTATCTTTCTGTACCTGTTGAGGCCCGTTTTTTGACCAATTATATGGTCAATTTTGGAGAAAGTACCATGAGGAGCTGAGAAGAAGGTATATCCTTTTGCTTTAGGATAGAATGTTCTATAAATATCCGTTAAGTCCATTTGGCTCATGACTTCTCTTAGTCTGTCGACATCACTGTTTAATTTCTGTTTCCATGATCTGTCCATTGATGAGAGTGGGGTGTTGAAGTCTCCCACTATTATTGTGTGAGGTGCAATGTGTGTTTTGAGCTTTAGTAAGGTTTCTTTTACGTATGTAGGTGCCCTTGTATTTGGGGCATAGATATTTAGGATTGAGAGTTCATCTTGGTGGATTTTTCCTTTGATGAATATGAAGTGTCCTTCCTTATCTTTTTTGATGACTTTTAGTTGGAAATTGATTTTATTTGATATTAGAATGGCTACTCCAGCTTGCTTCTTCTGACCATTTGCTTGGAAAGTTGTTTTCCAGCCTTTCACTCTGAGGTAGTGTCTGTCTTTGTCTCTGAGGTGTGTTTCCTGTAGGCAGCAGAATGCAGGGTCCTCATTGCGTATCCAGTTTGTTAATCTATGTCTTTTTATTGGGGAGTTGAGGCCATTGATATTGAGAGATATTAAGGAATAGTGATTATTGCTTCCCTTTATATTCATATTTGGATGTGAGGTTATGTTTGTGTGCTTTCATTCTCTTTGTTTTGTTGCCAAGACGATTAGTTTCTTGCTTCTTCTAGGGTATAGCTTGCCTCCTTATGTTGGGCTTTACCATTTATTATCCTTTGTAGTGCTGGATTTGTAGAAAGATATTGTGTAAATTTGGTTTTGTCATGGAATATCTTGGTTTCTCCATCAATGTTAATTGAGAGTTTTGCTGGATACAGTAACCTGGGCTGGCATTTGTGTTCTCTTAGGGTCTGTATGACATCAGTCCAGGATCTTCTGGCCTTCATAGTTTCTGGCGAGAAGTCTGGTGTGATTCTGATAGGTCTCCCTTTATATGTTACTTGACCTTTTTCCCTTACTGCTTTTAATATTCTTTCTTTATTTTGTGCGTTTGGTGTTTTGACAATTATGTGACGGGAGGTGTTTCTTTTCTGGTCCAATCTATTTGGAGTTCTGTAGGCTTCTTGTATGCCTATGGGTATCTCTTTTTTTAGGTTAGGGAAGTTTTCTTCTATGATTTTGTTGAAGATATTTACTGGTCCTTTGAGCTGGGAGTCTTCACTCTCTTCTATACCTATTATCCTTAGGTTTGATATTCTCATTGAGTCCTGGATTTCCTGTATGTTTTGGACCAGTAGCTTTTTCCGCTTTACATTATCTTTGACAGTTGAGTCAATGATTTCTATGGAATCTTCTGCTCCTGAGATTCTCTCTTCCATCTCTTGAATTCTGTTGGTGAGGCTTGTATCTACAGCTCCTTGTCTCTTCTTTTGGTTTTCTATATCCAGGGTTGTTTCCATGTGTTCTTTCTTGATTTCTTCTATTTCCATTTTTAATTCCTTCAACTGTTTGTGTTTTCCTGGAATTCTTTCAGGGATTTTTGCGATTCCTCTCTGTAGGCTTTTACTTGTTTATTAATGTTTTCCTGTGCTTCCCTAAGTGTGTTCATGTCTTTCTTGAAGTCCTCCAGCATCATGATCAAATATGATTTTGTAACTAGATCTTGCTTTTCTGGTGTGTTTGGATATTCCATGTTTGTTTTGGTGGGAGAATTGGGCTCCGATGATGGCATGTAGTCTTGGTTTCTGTTGCTTGGGTTCCTGCGCTTGCCTCTCGCCATCAGATTATCTCTAGTGTTACTTTGTTCTGCTATTTCTGACAGTGGCTAGACTGTCCTATAAGCCTGTGTGACAGGAGTGCTGTAGACCTGTTTTCCTCTCTTTCAGTCAGTTATGGGGACAGAGTGTTCTGCTTTCTGGCGTGTAGTTTTTCTTCTCTACAGGTCTTCAGCTGTTCCTGTGGGCCTGTGTCTTGAGTTCACCAGGCAGCTTTCTTGCAGCAGAAAATTTGGTCTTACCTGTGGTCCCGAGGCTCAGGTTCGCTCGTGGGGTGCTGCCCACGGGCTCTCTGCAGCGGCAGCAACCAGGAAGACCTGTGCCGCCCCTTCCGGGAACTTCAGTGCACCAGGGTTCCAGATGGTCTTTGGCTTTTTCCTCTGGCGTCCGAGATGTGTGTGCAGGGAGCAGTCACTTCTGGTTTCCCAGGCTTGTCTGCCTCTCTGAAGGTTTAGCTCTCCCTCCCACGGGATTTGGGTGCAGAGAACTGTTTATCCGGTCTGTTTCTTTCAGGTTCCGGCGGTGTCTCAGGCACAGGGGTCCTGCCGCTCCTGGGCCCTTCCCCACGGGAGCCCAGAGGCCTTATACAGTTTCCTCTTGGGCCAGGGATGTGGGCAGGGGTGAGCAGAGTTGGTGGTCTCTTCCGCTCTGCAGCCTCAGGAGTGCCCACCTGACCAGGCGGTTGGGAGGGTTAGTTTCTTGTGAGGTTTCTCTGTTGTCTCCTTGATGTCTTCATTTGATCTTTTACGATTCTAGATATGGGCTGGAAAGATGGCTCACATGTTAAGAGCACTAATTCTTCAAGAGGACCTGGGTTTGATTGCCAAACCTGGGCTTGACTCACAAACATTTATACCTCCAATTCCATGAGATCCCAAGCTCTCTTCTGGCCTTTACAAATAACAGTCACATACAGGGTGCATAAAACACCCAAGCAAAATACCCATACACATAAAATAAATCTTAAAAAAAATAAAGACTTTGGATGTTCTCCTTAAGAAGCAGGAACCAAACAACTCAGAAGCTTCAAAAAGTTCCTGAAATTGATCAAATGCACTAGGGTCTTCCCTCTCTAAGTTTATATATGTGGAAAGGACTGCTGAGAAACAATCTCAGACTAGATCAGCTTCCTAGAAGAGGTAGATGAGACAAGCTACCTGGAAGAAGCAGAGACCAGATACACTGCCTGGAAAAGTCACTCTTTCAACCTGCTGAGCTGCCTGTATGTTGAGCACTGAGCCCCAGGTTTCCAGCTTTCATGAGCTATCACCCATGCTGGGGTGAGCTTTTAGTGTTGCAGATGTCTTTGAGTAATTTCTTCTCCTGTAAGTCACCTCTCACCTGTACTCTGTAAGTAACCCCAATAAAACTCATTGGTTCACCAAGTTGGATTTTGACAGTTGTCCTTTGGCTGGTTTTGTATCAACTTGACACAAGCTAGAGTCATCAGAGAGGAAAGAGGCTCAATTGAGGAAATGCCTCTATGAGATCCAGCTGTGAGGCATTTTCTTGATTGGTGATCAATGGGGTAGGGCCGAGACTATTGTAGGTAGTGCCATCCTTGTGCTGGTGGTCCTGGGTTCTATAAAAAAGTAGGCTGTGATAAGCCAAGGGAAGCAAGCCAGCAAGCAGCACCCCTCAATGGTCTCTATCAGCTCCTACCTCCAGGTTCCTGGCCTATTTGAGTTCCTGTTCTGACTTCCTTTGGTGATGAGTAGCAATGTGGAAGTGTAAAGCTGAAGAAACCTTTTCCTCCCCAACTTGCTTTTTGGTCATGGTGTTTCATCAAAGCAATAGAAACCCTAACTAAGGCATCCTTACTTTGTTTGGTCTGTTGAACTAAGCAGATCTTTGTTCACATTTCTTTAGGAAGAGTCACACAGCCCTTTTCAAGGTTGAAAAAAAGTACTCTTCTCAAATTTGATATTTGTTCCTAGGAGCTATTTTTTCAGCCATATTGGTTGTTGAATTGCGCCTTTAAAACACTGTAAAGTGTGTGTGTGTGTGTGTGTGTGTGTGTGTGTGTGTGTGTGTGTGTTTATGTGCACATGTGCATATGCCTGAATATGACAAGGAGTACACGTGGCATAGCAAGCACTTTACCTCCTGAGCCACTTTGCCAGCTCCCATTTTTGAAGACTGACAATATCACCCAAATGGTTTTGGACCAGGTATTATATCAGAGACAGGGCTTTATATTGTTTTGGTTCTGGTGAACTTCCCTGTAATGACCTGAATTATGTCTCTTGGCTGACTATATTCCATGGGGCCTGAGAGGAAGCTCAGTGGTGCAGAACACTCTTCTGGAGGGCCAGAGTTTGGCTATTAGCATCAACATTGGGTGGTTCATTACCACCTCTAACTCCAACTCCAGGGGATTTGATGCCCTCTTCTGGTTTCTGAGGGCACCTGTGCACCCGAACGTGCGTGCGTGCTTGTGTGCTCTCTCTCTCTCTCTCTCTCTCTCTCTCTCTCTCTCTCTCTCTCTCTCAAAAAAATAACAATGTTTGAAAATTAACAAAATGTACATTTCAGGATTTGCTGGTGTTAAATGTTCTTCAAAATGGATTTCTTGTAAAAAGTCATGTCTATGACATAGGTCTGAGTGTACCGTCCAGGCATGTAAGGCTGAGTTTTGAATTGTACTGGAACTTTTGAACTCTCTTAAATGTATTTTGCATTATTATGATGGCATGAGTTTTGAGGTCTAGGAGTGGAATGTTAGACTTGGAATCTCAAATTACTCCAACAGGCTCATGTTTTGATTACTTGTTCACTAACTGGTGACTCTATTTTGAGAGCCTGTGGAGCCTTCCAGAGGTGGAAACTAGTGGAAGTGGGTCACTAGGGCAGGTATTTGGAGATTATAGTCCAACCTGTGGTTGCTGGTTCTCACATTGATTATGGGTCTTCTACAGTGAGAATGGTTTCCTTCACATTGTCAAAGTCATGAACTGAGCCCTTGACAGAGTTTATTGTCTTCTTCATCTTCTGAGTTTTCCAGACAACATGATCTGTGTTAACCTATATTCAAGTTTGCAGACTCTTTTTCTTCCAGCTAAACCTGGGTGGGGTGGACCTCTTTGGTGACATTTCCATTCCCTGTACCTTTTAACCCTTCAAATTTGATTTACATCTCTCTCTCTCTCTCCCTCCCTCTCTCTCTCTCTCTCTCTCTCTCTCTCTCTCTCTCGATACCATTCTCAACATTTTTTATTTCTTTAGATATGACTTCCTTCAGACTTGGGGCAATATCCTAGTTGTGAGCTTACTGAGTTAAAAAAAATAAAGTTACTTTAACGATACAGTGTTATAGAATAGATATTCCTATTCTGAAAGGGAAAAATGGGAGAATGAAGTGAGGGATAGGATCAAAGCTAGACTGAAATCCAGAGGGCCAAACGTTAAACCCTGTGGTTCCTTGGCCAGCACCTGGGGCACATAGTTTCATAATTGAGCTCCAACAGGTTTGGGTAGTGTTACCTCTCTACCATGGCCTTTTTTGGGTTGCCTTTCCTTGGTGTCTGTACTGAAAAGTAGAGAAGGATTATTGATTCAAAGATGATATCCTTCAATCTGTCAACTCCATATCCAGGTCCTGACATGAGATTTTGGTTTAGAGATTGTATTATTATTTGTCTTGTTGCTATTACAGAAGAATCAGCACAAGCAGCTCAGGAAGGGAAGGGTTTATTTTATTGGCTCATGGTTGGAGGGTACAGTCCATCATGTCAGAGAGGTCATGGCGGTAGGAATGTGAGACAGCTTGTCACTCTGCATCATTTTCTCCTCTTTATTTAGTCCAGGACCCTGTTCATCTAGAAAATTCCTTACAGGCCTACCCAGGGGCTTGTTTCCATGATTCTAAATTCTGCTAATTTGACAATCAAGATTATCACAGAAGTCAGGATGTCTGTAATAGCTAAGCAGTCTCGGTTGAGCTATGGTCCTGCCAGTCACTGACCCATCATTTCTGGGCTACCGTTTCTCCTAGGACACATTTTTAGAATTCTGTGAAATCTCTTTCCTGAAAACTGGATTCTTCTATGACTGGCTCCAGGCTTGTGCCTTTTCCATCTCCTAGCCTGAGAATTATGGGGAAATTCCAAGTTGTTGGAGCCCATTATCTCAGTAGCCTGACAGCTGAAGCGAAGACATAAGCATCTCTTTAGACTGTCTTCCTTCTGTTAGGTTGGTTGGCATCCAGTGGTCAGTCATCACCTCCACTGGCAATCCACACTTCGGTCAGAACCACCCTGCTTATGTTTGCAACGTTCAAGGACTTTCCCAGCACAAGTCTCCAGGCACTTGTAGATTCGTTCCACAGACCAGTTGAAAAGGCCTTTTCTGTGTGGTCAGGTATAGTTACATAATGACCAAATTTCTCCCATGCCAGTTTTCTGTATTAGTTACATTTGTGTTGCTATGACCACTATACTGGAGGAAAGATGTATTCTGGACATATAATGACAAACAATGAAGAAGTGCAACAGCTAAACTCTAAATGCTCTTCAGAGCCTGGGGAGATGGCACAGTGGGTAAGAGTTCTTGCTACATAAGCATGAGGATCTGAGTTCAAGTCCTCAGCACTCATGTACAATTCTAGGTGTGGCTGAATATATTTATAACCCCAGCACTATGGAGGACATAGACAGAATTGCTGGGGCTTGCTAGCTACCAGCTTAGATCCAGACATGGTGAGAGCAGTGAGACAGGATTGTCTCAAGGAAGTAAGGTGGTCATTGATAGAGCAGGACATCTGATCTTCTCTGGCCTCTGTACACATCAGGGACACACACACACACACACACACACACACACACACACACCCAAACAATGCAAAATACCTAAAATAGTAAAAAAAAAAAAAAAAACCCTGTTTTTTAAAAAGAATATTGAATTACTCATAATTCTTAATTTTAAATTGTTTCAAAGCCACTGTAACCATAACCAAATATGGTAGTGACTTAAGGCTAACCAAAGAATACATGGAGAGAAGAAAGCCAGATCTACATTGTAGGCAGTCAAGTTTCAGGAAGAGCACTATGACAATAAGGAAAGAATAAGGAAACATCACTTTCAACAAGTGATGTTGGAACAGCTGGATGCTCATCTGGCAGTTCAGTTTCTACGGGTGCTGTACACTTGAGTTAACTAAGAGTGGATCAAAGACCTCAGTCTTAGTAGCCCAACTCTCAAAAGATTAGGCATAGTCTTTATGACCTTTGATTGGGCCAAAGTTCCTTCTGTGTGTCCCACAGAGCACAAGCAACTTAAGCTGGATTAAGATCAGTGGACTCTGTCAGAGCTAACTGTTGTTCCTCTGTGGACATTGTCAAAAAAGTGAAGGGGCTGAGGGCTTGCTCAGTGGTTAAGAATGTGCTTATCATGTGCAAGGGTGTAGTTTCAATCCCAAGCACCAAAAAGTGTGTGTGTGTTTGTGTAAAGGCACGTCAGAGAATGAGAAAAACGTGGAATTTCATATACTGATTATGGTTCTGTGTCTAAATTACATGTTAGAGAACAAAACTGCAACAACTTTAGCTTAGCTGTCAAATTGGCTTTTATTTACAACTCATGAATTGAGGGCAATATCCTATCCTATGAAGGAAAAGTAAAACAGATTGTTTAACATCAGGGTACCTTTCTTGTATGGCCTCTTAGTGCTGTTGCTTACAACTTAATTAGAAGACCATGCATGTTGTGCCCAAAAGATAAGGGAATAGTGGTGAACAGACTTCTCTTAAAAGGTGGCAGTAAAAAGATGTCCAAATCATTGGTCATCATGAACTATTCTAAACCACTCTGAGAGGGGCTGTGTATGCAATAACTCTGATACAGAGTGTTTGTCTCATGCCCAAGGTCCTGAGTTTGATCCCCAGCACTCCAAATAAAAAATACAATGAGATGCCACTTAAAACTACTGAGATGGCAGTAATGAAAAGGACAAATAATAATACGTGTTGGTGAGGATACAGTGACATTAGAATCATCACATGTTGTTGGTCGGAATGTAAAATGAAGCAGTTACCAAGAAAATACCTGAAAATGTTTTGAATCCTTGGCATTATCAAAGAAGTGAATAGATGGTTAGTGATATATGGATATAAAATAAGGGATTTATATTCAGAATGCATAAAGAACGAATCCAAATCAACAATAAAAGGCAATTTAAATGTTAAAACAAGAAAGTGAAAAACAATTTCCTTACGATTTAAATTCTGTTGCTAGATGGTAACAAAACTTCAAACATTTTTCACATTAATTCTTGTATAGAGTGTTTGTAGTAGCACTTCATATTGGGAGAATAGTGGTAACAACCCAACTGTTGATCAGTCATATAATACAGTGACTCCTTAACCTGTGGGTAGCAACCACTTTGAGGGTTGAAAGACCCTTTCACAGGGGTTGCCTAAGACCATTGGAAATAGCAGACATTCAAACAAGACCACAGTTATAAAGTAGCAATGAAAATAATTTTATGGCGCTGGAGAAATGGCTCAGCAGGTAAGAGCACTGACTGCTCTTCCAGAGGCCCTGAGTTCAATTCCCAGCAACCACACGGTGACTCACAACCATGTGTAATGAGATCCGATGCCCTCTTCTGGTGCATCTGAAGACAGCTACAGTGTACTCATATACATAAAATAAATAAATCTTAAAAAAAAAAAAAGAAAATAATTTTATGGTTGGGGGTTACCAGATCATGAGGAACTGTATTAAAGAGTCACAGCATTAGGAAGGTTGAGAACCACTGATTAATACAATATTAATTTATCTATTAAAAGTATAAGGTGGGTTAGGAAGATGACTCAGAGGGGACAGTGCTTGTAGCACAAGTCTGAGAACCTGAATTTGGATTCCCCAGCACGTATCTGACAGCTGGGCACTACAGTGCAGATCCAACCCTAGGGCTGGTAGAACAAAGGCAGGGGCATTGAAGGGTCCTTTTTTGCCACTCAGCTAGCTGATGAGCTAAATTCAATGAGTGACCTTTTCTCCTAAAGATAGATGAAGACAGTAAAATGCACCAGCACTGACCTCTGGCCTCCACACACACATGAAGGCATGCAGACACATGAAAATATGTACAGTGCACACATATCCACACAAAAGGAAAGAAATATAGATCATAGAATAGCATGAATGGGTCTTAAAATGGTGTGCTAAGTAAAATAAGGCAGAAAAGACTGTGTATTCTATAAGCCCACTGATCCAAAATAGTCAAACTTAGAAAAGCAGGTGCTGAGAGAAGGCGTCATGAGGGAGAGACTGCTAATGGCTATGAGTTTGTCTTGGTGTGATAAAAATATTTTGGAGCCTGACGGTGGTGTTGTGTAACTTCATAAATATCTAGAAAATCACTAATTTGTCAACACTCTTAACAAATAATATCTTATGCCATGCTAGTCTTTTAAAACTGTTCTTGCTCCCAGAAATA
This sequence comes from Rattus norvegicus, assembly GCF_021556685.1. Taxonomy (NCBI): domain Eukaryota; kingdom Metazoa; phylum Chordata; class Mammalia; order Rodentia; family Muridae; genus Rattus; species Rattus norvegicus. Next base: position 41,002,315 of record NC_141551.1, on the reverse strand, counting down.
TAAAGCCTTGTTTACTTCTCCTCTCTCTGACACCTCCTTTCTCAGCAGCTGCCCTTGGTCCTAAATACTGTTGAGATACATGTCACCTTTTACTTTTGGTGGCCCAGGTAGCTGTCACTCTCTCACCCCTGGCCTATACTACTCTACTGACTTCTTCATGGCTCCTCCTTCCTGTTGTATTGGCCTCATCACCATACTTCCTATCAAATTATGTCAACAAAACAAAACAAACAAAAAACCTCAGCCAGAGAAATTGAGAACTAAGTATGGCAGGATTTCCTAAGCATTTCCTACTCTTCAACCCCATGGACCTGAGAAGGTTTTTTTCAAGACTGATTTTATTTATGTATGTATATGTGGGGGAGGGTGGAGGTGTATGAACATGCACAAGACAACTGGTGTCCACAGAGGTCAGGGGCCTAAAATCTCCTTGAGCTAGAGTTACAGAGAATTGTGAGTCTTCCATGTGGGTTCTGGGAATTTGAACTTAGGTTCCTTGCCTGAGCAGCATGCCCTCCTAACTGCTAAGCCATCACTCTAGTCTCCCTGTCAGAAATTTTATGTGACACTGGGTATATAAGTATGTAAAGTGGGTCTCCAAATCAAACATTTGCTGATAATGTATCATAAAGAAATTTGTTTTAAAACAATTATTTGTTGAACATACAGTTTTACCATTTGTTAATGATGAAAGCAAATTTGCACACTGCTGAAGTTAGAGTAAATCATGTGATAGGAAACTGACTGCCACTCCGAAAAGGCTGTAAAAAACATTATTTCTTTGGAGAAATGAAGCACCCTAGGGGGAACGGTAGAATGATTGATCACTCGGAAGGCTGTTCTCTGAAGAGTCATCTCTGGTCTCCCCTCTCTTCCTCTCTCTCTCTCCCTTCAATACGCCCTGGTGTTTTTATCTCCACAAGTGTATTAACTTCCTTTTCTGACTGACACCCTGCTGTTACCATCTCTGTTACATTGAACAACATATAGGTATACTCTTCAGTAAAATCCAATGGGCCCTAAACCATCTATGTACCTAGCATAAAACGATCTACCTACTTTCATCTCTAGCCACCTTTAGGAATCTCTTGCTGGAATTGTCTATTCTCTGCTAGCCAGTCTTCCTGGCCCTCAGAATTTACATAACTAATCCCTTGACCTAATCAGCTTCCCTTCTGATTGTACAAGGGCTGTCTCCCTTTTTCCTTTGATGTGAGCCTCTCAAATCGACCCTTGGGGGTGTTCTAAGAGAGTACAAGCACCCCCACTTCAGACTCTTATTATCACTTAGTACACTTTCTAGCCTTTTGTTTGTTTTGTCTCCTTTTTGTTGTTTATTCTTTTCTCTTTAAATCTGTATTTCCTCCTGATACTGGGCCATACAGGGAATTATCCTTCCCTGCTGTACTGTCATGTTATAGTGGTCAATCTAGAGATGATAAATGACTTTGTGAATAAAGTACGCCTTCTTTTAGTCAGCAATCCCTGAGCACAACATTTCACACTCAGTTTAGCATTTTAAGATATATTTTGTCTACAAATTATATTTTTACTTTATCTGTATAAATATTTTGCCTGCAAGTGTGTGTGACCATACCATGGACATTTATGGTCCCTGAGGAGCCCAAAAGAGGGCATCAGAACTGGAATCAGAGTTACAGTCAGTTATAAGATGTCATCTGGGTGCTAGAAACTGAACAAGCTCTCCAGCCCCCAAAGTATGTTATTTAAAAATCTAGACATGATTATCTCCAGAAAACTGCTGACGCTTTATTTCTCTAGATATCTCTTGCCACTTTATCATGGATGCTTGTTCTTGTTCATTCTGCAGAGTAATGTCGGCTTTAGTGCTTCAGGTGGAATTCGTCCTTTTCAGCTTCAAAACTGGAAACAGAAAGTTAGTTGGACAAAGAAAGCAGAATTCATACGCACAGCAGAAAAATTAAAAAACCAGTGAGTATAAGAATATTGTCTCCAAATAATATCACTAGCTATTTTATAATGAACAATATAGGATTAATTCAACTCCACCTTCCTTAATCTCACAATATTAGGAACCTTCTAATCACTAGCCTGACAAACATAGCATGGAGGAGGAGGGAGGTGTGAAATGCACCTATTTAATATATAGTAGCTGTATGAAAATGTCTCCATTTTATTTTCTTTTTTACCATTTTACATTAGTGTATTTTAAGGAAAACAAAACAATAATGCATTTATATTTTGTATCTCAAATTGTAGGTAAGCACTTTAAGAATATTTTAAGCATCTTATAGGTTATGAAATTGGTAAATGACTGGTGTAGAGTGAGTCCCTCCCCTCTAGACCTCTCCTGTCTCCCCACCACTGTGCTCTCCCTACAACATGTGATTTCTCATTCCTCTTTTTCAAGCCACTGATTTCTTATTGCTGCCTCTGTATTGGTGGGTCCAGGACCATTAGCTTAAGCTCCTTTCTCCCTTAATCTGCTGTCTCCTAGAACACAGGATCCATCTCCATTTCACTTCCTGGTGTCCCTTTAATACTCAAACCATATTTTATATGTTTCCTTTCTAAGCTTGCAATACTTATTCAAAATGCTCTTCATGGGACTTAACCAGAGAACAAAGTCTATGATGGGCATTTCTGAGACTTGCTTTGTCAGTGCAATTAAACTGAGTTTCTTCACCTTAACCTGAGGCAGACTTTTCAGACAAGGGCAAAAAGCAGCCATGTTCTTCACCAAAATACCGTCTCTAGTCCACATATCGAAATTCTCTACTGAAACCTCTTGGGCCAGGTTTGCACAATTCAAATCACTCTCAGTAACAAAGTCTTCCATATTCCTACTAGGATAGCCCATTAAGCCCCATTTAAAGTATTCCATGGCTTTCCAAATCCAAAGCCCCAAATCCATATTCTTCCAGAAAGCATGGTGAGGTCTATCACAGCAATACCCCAGTCCATGGTACCAACTTCTGTCTTAGTTAGGGTTTTACTACTCTGAACAGACACCATGACCAATGCAAGTCTTATGAAAGACAACATTTAGTTGGGGCTGGCTTACAGGTTCAGAGGTTCAGTCCATTATCATCATGGCAGGAAGCATGGCAACCTCCAGGCAGGCATGGTGCAGGAGAAACTGAGAGTTCTACATCTTTATCTGAAGGATGCTAGTGTAAGACTGACTTTCAGAAAGTTAAGATAGGGTCTTAAAACCTACACCTACAGTGATACACCTACTCCAATAAGGCCACACCGCTAAATAGTTCCACTCCCTTGGCAAAGCATACTCAAACCATGACACTGGGTAAGATTACTGACAATTTTTCTCTCCCAGTATCAAGTGGTCATTCCTAGTTAGGGTTACTTTTGCTGCAATAAAACACGATTACCAGGGGTTGGGGGTTTAGCTCAGTGCTAGAGAGCTTGCCTAGGAAGCGCAAGGCCCTGGGTTCGGTCCCCAGCTCTGAAAAAAAGAAAAAAGAAAAAAACAAAAAAAAAAAAAAAAAAAAACAACAACAAAAAAACACGATTACCAGAAGCAACTTGGGGAGGAAAGGGTTTATTTAGATTATACTTCCACATTATTGTTCATCAAAGGAAGTCAGGACAGGAACTTACAACTAGAACCTGGAGGCAGAAGCTGATGAAGAGGCCATGGAGGTGGGCTGTGTACTAGCTGGCTCCCTGTGACTTGCTCAGCCTGCTTTCTTATAGAACTCAGGCCCACCAGCCCAGGAGTAGCCCTGTCTACAATGGACTGGGTTCTCTTACATGACACTAGGTAAATGACCAACAGTCTTACCTGTAGCATGGTCTTATGAAGGCATTTTCTCAATTGAGACTCTCCCCTCCTGTCTGATGATTAGTTTGTGTCAAGTTGAAATAAAAGTAGCCGGCACACTGTCCTAATTTCTTTTCTTTTGCTGTAATAAGACAGCATGACCAAAGGGATTACAATTTGAGAGGCAGGGAGGCAGGTGTGACTGAACAGGAGCTAAGAACTCATGTTCCTCTTCACTGAGTGATGCAGTTTCTCTATGTTGTCTATGCCCCAATTTTTTAATGATCCATTCTACTGCTAGGCCCCTACTGAGGTTTTAATTCAGGTTATTGAGCTTTATTCCCCACATCATGTGCTTTCCTCAGCCAGTCTCTTTGTTGAACTCCATTTTCCTGTCTTAGAATGATGTTCAGCTCTCTGTTTTTGCCCTTCTAGAACATAATCACGTCTTCTCTGAGTTGTTTGCACATACTCATTCTTTTGAATGCTTTGTCTGAAAGTTTTTCAGGATGTTTGTAGTATGTGCCATTATTGTAGGAATAGTGATTTGTAGAGGAGATGCGGTGTCTTCATTTTTCATGTTCCTGTTTCTCTGCTGGCACCTGTGCATTTGGTGTTTGTTGGCTGAGCCAGCCTGCCTGCCTGCCTGCCTGCCTGCCTGCCTGCCTGCCTGCCTGCCTGCCTGCCTGCCTGCCTTCCTTCCTTCCTTCCTTCCTTCCTTCCTTCCTTCCTTTTAAAATTTTTTCTTTTTAAAATTCAAGTCCCCCTTTTTGCTTTCAGTGGTGGCATTTGCAATATTCAGTGCAGAGTAACTAAGTCACAGAAGAGCTGAAGTGTTTCCCTCTGTGGGACTGGTATTCAAGTCTTCTTCTGAGGATCAAGTATCATGTATATCCGTTTGGGCCTCTTGCTGTGAGTGGAGGAACTCCCTATGTGCCTGTGGGCCTCGCCTCACAGAGAGTCAGGTCTGGTCCTGAGCCCCGGTCCACAGCTTCTGCTGAAGCTTTGCAAGATGTGGGACTCCTCAGGCACCTAAAGGCCTTGGTTCAAAACTAATCCTACTAGTTCCTCAACTACCCATGGAGCCAGTAGGAGATGTGGACTTTCTGATCCTGAACGAGTGGCTGTGGGCTTAACCTGGATTCAGATCAGGTTCCTATACAAAATCTACAGGTTGTACCAAAGCTACTGGGAAATATAATGTAGGGGCTCTTCACTGCTCTCCTCAGCCAGTCTGAGAGCCAGTGTCCTCCTGGTAAGAGCTGCTCTGCAGTGAAGCCCCTTGGCTCACTTGCACATTGGCTCACTGAAGAAGGCTGTGAGCCGTTTTAGTGAGAGGACTGTGCCCTGGAGCTATTTTTCAATGATCTTTTACTTAATTGTCCTCCCTTGATTTATGGTCCTCTCAGATCCCCTCTGTATATTATAAGAATTCCACTTATTTCAAATTTTTATCATATACTCCATGTCTTTCCCCATAAACAGTGGTATTTACTGAGTGTTCATTGTTGGCAACAGCATCATGATATTATTACATTCTGAAAAATGTTTCTGTTAATGTTTCTAGTCCATAATAGCAAAATGTAGTTATGATTGCATATTCTTATTCACAGCAGACAGAAATGTCTCTGATGCCCAACTAGACCTTCCTAGGACTCCCAGCCTTGCCCTGGGTTTGTTTCTAGATAGGATGGAATTCTCTCAGCTTCTCTCTTACTTCTTGTCTCATCTCACAAACAACAAAAGCCCCTGAACACATGCACAGAGGCTTAGTGGCCCAGCCTGTAGGGCTTACTTGCTGTTTCTCCCAGTGTGGTTATCAGTATAAACTTTTTCTCTGTGTTGCCAGATGGGAAGCTCTAGGAAACTGTGTTGAGCATTGCCTCCCAGGTTGTGTGCAATGATGTCACTGGCTAGAGGCCTCATGCTGCACATTGGATTCAAGATGAGAGAGTAAATATTCATATTTACCTTGTAGGAGAAGAAAAACAAACATTGAAAAATTGACTTTTGCCAACTTAAAAAAATAAAACCTCTTTGATAATATATTTTCTTTTTTTTTGTTTTACTTGAGGACTATAACTAACATTTAGAACCTCACAGCTAAAGGCTTCTGAAATTTCAAGGGAAATATGTATCATTTCAAATTATAGATGGTTACAATTGGACTTAACTAGTAACTATTTTACCTGCTATTTTGATTCCTTAACCTTATTAGTCTAAGTAATCACACTCTTATTTTTAAATGACTTGAACATGAAGTACTAATTATTTTAAATGTATTGATATGTTAAACAAATAAAATGTACTTAAGACATATTTATACCATTTGTTTCTTTTCCTAAAGAGTTATTGTCATAGAAAAAGACAAACACAGTCATTTCTACAACCAAAGAGGCCACTTCAGAACTGAGTATAGTTTGCTGGAAGAATTGGAAAACAAACTGATCAACAGCAGGAAGATGGAAAGTAAGTTGGTGTCATGATGACTGTTGCCTGATCTAAAGGGCAGTGTTGCTCTGTACTGTCCGTGTACATAGTTCTGTGGTAATACAGAGCTGGTGACAAGTCTTTCTCTTAAGGACATGAATTTTCTTTTCAGGTTACTGTTTAGTATTCTAATGAACTGTTTTCTAAGTCTATTTCTTAATAGGAAATAGGAAAGATGATTTGGGGTTGGTAATCAGCAAATGCCATTAATATTTAAAAAAACAAAAGTATTTTGTTTCCTGTGCTATCTGATCCTAGCTCATCTCTCTGGCCTTGTTGACTGAGTGCTAGACCCAGTAAATGTCAGCACAGTCAGAGCCTCCATCACTATTTGTACAAAGCTATAATATTGGGTTACACCCAAGCTTGAGTTTCCTTGTCTACATTGTAAAGCCTTCAATTTCTGTGCATCTGATGCTGAGATGAAATACAAGAAAATACCTTACAGGTTATACAGTAAATATGTTCTGTTGTTTGTTATGTAGATTAATCATTATTATAGGGTATGAGAACACCTTGTAGGGTTAGATTCTGTATGTTGTAAAAATCCTTATAATATAAAACTGCTTTGCATTGCATACAGGAAAAAAATGGCCATCACTCAGCTTTACAACATACTGATTTGCTAGAAAGAGTAAACTGCTCATGATACTGCCTTATCACCAGCTAAAAGAAATTTTAGGAATCTTCCTTTCTGAATATAAGATCATACCATTTTTAAAAAAATTTATTTATTCTACATATGCGAGTACACTATTGCTGTCTTCAGACACACCAGAAGAAGGCATCAGATCTCATTACAGATGGTTGTGAGCCATCATGTAGGTGCTGGGAATTAACTCAGGACCTCTGGAAGAGCAGTCAGTGCTCTTAACTACTGAGCCATCTCTCCAGCCCAAATCATGCCATTTTTTAAAGTCATCTTTTGTTATGTAGTAGTGAGACTCACTCTCTCTCTTCTGATGAATAGGCTGCAGTAGAAACACCACCAATTCATTCTTGAATTCCTAGAACAATCTAGATCGTGATGTTGTAACTACTGCTATTCTTGCTTTTGCAGACACAGGCAGGGTGATCTTCCTTTTCTTATTTATATCCTTAAACAAAGGATCCAAATTTGTTTATTTTTAGGTGACTTGTTTTACCCTTTCCTTTGTTCCTTTGAGACAAGGTCTCCTGTGGCTCAGACTGACTTTGCACTCTATATTGCCATGGTTGACTCAAACTCGTGAGCTCTATATCCACTTTCTAAATACTGGCATTATGGGCACATACTGCCATGTCCAACTCACTTTTCTCTTTTTCAATGCAACTTTATTTATTTATTTTTAAACTGTTTTCTGTTCTTCGGTTTTGCTGCTCATTATTAATATTGTGTGCCTTGTCTAAAAGAGGAGGGAACACATGGTCTCTGTCTTAGGGTTTCTATTGCTGTGAAGAAACACTATGACCACAACTCCTAAAAAGGAAAACATTTAATTGAGGCCTAGTTTAACAATTCAGAGGTGTAGTCCATTGTCATCATTGTGGGAAGCATGGCACATGCAGTCAGACATGATATTTAAGAAGTAGCTGAGAGTTCTACAACCAGGTCCAAAGGCAGCAGGGAGAGAGTGACACTGGGCCTGGCTTGAGTATCTGAACCCTCAAAGCCCACTACCAGTAACATGCTTCCTCCAACAAAGCCACACCTATTCCAACAAGGCCACATTTCCTAATAGTGCCACTTTGTCTTAGTTAGGGTCTTACTGCTGTGAACAGACACCATGACTAATGTGAGTTTTATAAAGGACAACATTTAATTGGGGCTTACTTAGAGGTTCTGAGGTTCAGGCGGGAACATAGCAGCAACACAGCATCCAGGCAGGCATGGTGCAGGAAGAGCTGAGTTCTACATCTTTACCCTAAGGAAGTCAGGAACAAACTGAGCATCCTCAGGCAGCCTCCACAGTGACACACTTCCTCCAACAAAGCCACACCTTCTAATAGTGCCACTCTCTGGGCCAAACATATGCAAACCATCACACACTCCCTTGGAGCTTGTGGGGACATTCTCATTCAGTCACCACAGTCTCTATGCAAAGAGACACTTTTCTTCATGGATCTTAGCTCTAAAGAAACTGTTCCTTACCTCAGGGTTCATACCTTGGTTTTTGATACATGCCTGCATTTTTATTGACACTGAGTGGTTTGGCTGTGCAGTGTTTCATTTCCAAATGACAAATAAGATTGCATAAGATAATGGCAGAACTGATGAGCTGAGGGAAAAAAAGACAGAAGCCAGCTCTTAATTATTTAACTTGCTAACAAAATTCCTTTCTTTCCTTCACTGGTTTCTACCCTTGCCCACCACACATGCACACACTGTGTACACATATCATATAGAATTAATGTTGGTTAGATAGTTTTAATATTTACAAAATAAGTTGGCTGCCCTTTAAGTGGTCTTGGCTGTCTTTCAACTGAGGGACAGTGTAGAGTTTACCTGCAGAAGCTTAATTGTAGCCACACTTGTCACAGGATTAAAGTGTGGACTTTTCCTTACAGGAGCAAAAATCCAGCAACAGTTGGCCAAGATACATAACAACGTAAAGAAACTTCAGAACCAGCTGAAAAGTGTGAAGCCAACCCCTGACTGTAAGCAGAGTTCAGTGGAAGAGTCTCTTTAATACAGTGTTCTTTTCTGCTAGTGCATTAAGTAACTGCATGCTTCTCTAGTACATGTCTTGCCCTTTCCATCCAGTGTTAGTGGAGCCAGCCCTACTTTGTTAGGGATTAATCAGGGTAGAGTGGAGAAGTACAGCATTTAGAATTTATGTAGCATTCTTTAGCCTTTGAACTACCATTCAATCCTAAAACAATGTAAAGTAGGCAGAAGAGACAATGTGAGGCAGAAACACTGGCCCAGGAGGCTTTAGAGTTAGCCAACTAGAACAAGACTGCTTTCCCAGTTCCTGGTCTGGTGCTTATCCTGTCATTTGCTTTTTGGAAAAAAAAAAAATCTTTCAGAAGTATTTCAAACACATAAATGGTTTGACCCTACTGGGACAAACGCTAATCTGGAGGAGGAAGAAGTAAAAAAATTACGCCACATCCTGTTTCAAAATTCAGAGCCCAGCACTTGAACCTGGAGAGTAAATTGTGTCAGAGCCTCGCTCTGTCGTTTATTAATCAGGACATTTTCTCTCCAAGCTTTGTGTCTTCAGCTGTGCAATGGAGATCATGGGCCTGCTCATAGGCTGTGGGGCAGGATGGAGAGAAGCAGTGCTCCAGATTATGGGTGCAGTGCTTGGAGCATGGCAAACAATAAAACTGGGAAGCAGGAAAAAAATGGGAAGTACTCATTAAACTAATTGAAGCCATAAAGTGCTAGAGGGAACATGTAGCATCTTTCTCATAGAATTCTGTTGCATAAGAAAAGAACAAAAAAATCTAAAGGAAAAAAAAGGACAATAATTAATTACTTAAGAACAGGTAAACCCGTAAACACTGCTGAAAGACAAATTAGAAAACTCTAGCTACATATGCAATTTCATAATTAAATATTCCTAAGATATATAGAATGCCTACAAATTAGAACAACCAAGATAACAGTGAGAGGAAAATGGACAAAGATTATAAGGTACACACTGTATCAAGAAACACAAAACTCAGGTGAAATACATGTTTCTTAATAATCACAAAAATAACAGTTAAATTGATGACAGATTCTTGACTTATTTTGGACATGGTGGGAAGTACATGGGAGGAAGACGGTGAAAGAGTTGGTAGAGCCTCTGCAGAAGAGATGGACAAGTCTAACATACTGTAGAATAGGCACACTTTCCTATTTCAGCATTTCAAGCTTTAGTAGCTATTTGGTAAAAATACTTACATGGACATGTTATATTATAAATATATGTTCATGGATTTTTACTTTACCATTCTGCATATTTAAAGTTTCATGAACAGGAAAATTAAATGATTCAATGATTTCTATGCTCTGAAATGCCATACATAGTCATAGAAAACATGAGGCAGTAGTATATATACTTACATGCTAGGTTAAGCATAACTTTCTTTTTTCTTTTGAAGCCTCACTATGTAGATCTGGCTGTGTATAAGATATTCACCTGCTTCCACATCCCAAGGGCTGGGCTTAAAGGTGTGCACCACTATTCCTGACTATCCACATTTTTTTAACCAAAATATTTTCTTAAATAAAGATTAGAAGTCAAACGATAGTATGTGTTATACGAACTAATTTTTATAAAAGTAATATTGATTATAGGATTTAATAATATAGGTGTGAGGAAAATACCTTTAATCAGAAATTATGATCACTAAAATGTACTTATGAGCAAGTTTTCTTAATTGGTTAGGTTAAGTAATTTTTTAAATAGGGGAAGTCTGTATTTTATTATTATTACTATCAACTCAGCTACATTAAAATATGGCATTTTTTTTACAGTTGTTGAGAAGCTCAGAGAAATGATGGAAGAAATTGAAAATGCAATCAATACTTTTAAAGAAGAACAGAGACTAATGTATGTTTTAAACTAACTTAACCTAAGATTTTTACTTTGATTTTTCCAATAATTCACCCTTGAGTTCTTGTCTGTGAATGTACTGAGACTTATACAAAAGCAACATTAACACTGCCTTCTGTCCTATAGTTTAAATGGCCTTTCATACTTAAAGTAAATTTTCATTTATTTTGGACACCAGAAGATCACTAATAAAAGTTTGCAAGATTGTTTATGTTGGAGGAAACAAACTTCCTTTAAGGCTCATACATGACTATTACTAATATTAGAAATGCCAACAAAGGGGCAGTTAAATTTTCAGAAGAGTGAGGGTTAATTTGGATTGGTTGTTGTGTTATTCAAACTTCGTTCTTGTTCATTTTAGATATGAAGAGCTTATTCAGGAGGAGAAAACAACCAATAATGAGCTGAGCGCCATCTCCAGGAGGATCGAGTCCTGGGCGCTGGGTAATTCAGAAACAGAGAGAGCTTTCAGGGCCATCTCCAGCAAGCTTCCTGTAGACAGAGTGACACCGAGTACGCTTCCAGAAGAAGTGATAGAATTTGAAAAATTCCTTCAGCAAACAGGAGGGCGACAGGGGGGCTGGGATGACTTGGACCACCAGAACTTTGTGAAAGTGAGGAACAAACATAAGGGGAAGCTGACATTTATGAAGGAGGTTATAGAACATCTTCCGGGAAGAACGCTGGATGAAATTCAGCAACATGAGAAGTGGTACCAAAAATTCCTGGCTCTAGAAGAAAAAAAAAAAGAGGTAATAGTAATGATAACAGATGTCGTGAGTCATGTGCATCTGTGTGCTGGTGTCCAAATGTCCAAAGATTAACTCTCATTAGCTTTCCACAAACAGCCTACAGCAGCCCATGGTCTCTTATAGCAGCAGGTGAAACCAAGGTGTTGGGAAGCTAGGTTACTTGTGCTCAACAGTACAACTTCAGTTAGACTTCCCAAGAGCAAACATTGCTACCACAAGAGATTCCATAATGCTCTGTAAGACCCTGTCTCTCCACTCTCAGGACAAGGACTGATTCAGAACTGCACAGACAGCAGGAAAACTTCTCTTAGCAAATGCCACATTAATTACTATGGGGAGCAGTCTCTTAAAAGTTTCTTTGTTATTTTTGAACTTCAACATCATCTTGTAAAGACTCAAATTTTAGCTACCATAAGAAGCTTATAGCAAATATCCTAAAAGGTTCACTTTCAAATAAACGGTAGTCTGGCTTTGACTTAGGTCAAAGTTTTATATCAGCATCTGGTACTGGATATCTAGCTTTTGGTGGCTGTCCTGTCCATGGTGAGTAGTGTCACAGCTGGGCTCCAGCACTTGGTACTTGCAACACTCCCTTCTTTGCAATCAACAGCTATGTCTCTAGATATTGCCACTTTTGTCTGGGGAGCAAAATCACCTTGGTTCAGGATCATTAATTTAAAGAAATAGGTTCCCTGTTGAAAAGTCTGAGGTTTTGTGTATTCTTGTGTGTTTGCTCCTGTTGTCTGAGGTCAGCTGTTATAGCTGGTTTGGTTTAGCAAGAACACATGTCTTCTAAGCAAATAATGATCTCATGTATAATCTGAAGTTTAGATTAAGCTGTGGGTTTAATGTTCTTACTCTCATTGTTTTATATTATCTAAAATAAGGTGAATGTGAGGAGATTGACTTTGGCAGTTTTAAGCAATTTTTAGCATATAAATAATTTTTAAAGACTCAAAATTATAAGCTACTAAATAATGTGTAGCCTTTTCTTCTACCACAACTTGGAACACTAGATTTTCGGTGATAATGTAATATTACATCAGTACTGTCCTGGAACCAGTTAGAATATCATAGATCTCGACCCCCATCCCTACTGGAACTCTGGGCCCAACAATCCATTTTTTTTACCTAGTTGCTTCCCAGCTTTGTGGAATGCTGCATCTCAGAGAGGACATAGTGCTCCTTATATTTTTGGTTGTGAGCCTAGCCTTTAACGGCTGAGCCATCTCTCCAGCCCGACATAGTGCTCCTTATAATAGAAGCAAGCACCCCAGGCCCAAGTTACGCTTGCTCTGTTTCCTAATGTTTGATAGGTTTGATGTAAGGCTGAGGCAGAAAGTGGTGTGAACACAGAGATGTCGTTTGCATGTTAGAGGAGAGGGAAGTTGGGTGAAATACAAGTATTGAATGTTAAGTATACAGAGTTTAAGATGTTGAGTAGAGAATTTATCATTTCTACCCCAAATTCCTTCGGTATAGCCTGTGTTTTGCATAAACAAGATACTTAATGCTCTGCAGGCCCTTGAATACCCTGTCTTCTTGTGTACAGCTCCTTTCCCCATCCAGTCCCTGATTGACAAATATTCCTAGGTCAAAGGCCACCACCTTCTTTTCAACCCCAAAATAGTGATCACTCACTAACGACTTTTCCACCGTGCTCTGTAATGTGCCCATGCCCCATCTGCATTCAGTGCTGATCCATGGACTTGATAGCAGTCTATAAACTTTGACTACTCTGTCATGAAATGGGGCGATGTGTGATAGTCAGTAGGCCAGTAAGCATACTGTTCATTTCAGTTGATTTGTTCCAGAGATGTGAGTGTGTGTGTGTGGGGGGGGGGGGGGGGATGGGGTTTCTCAGTGAAAGAAGTACATTTTGCCACAAATTCATGATATGTTTGAGGACTGGCATATCAAGTGGTACTGTCTGGATGTATCATTAATCATCTCTGAATCCTATTGCTTTGCTTTTCACATTATCGCACTATGTAGAATGTATTGAATGCATGCATGTATGAGTTAATGAATGATACATTATAAGAAAGATGAGAAAATAGTTTCCTGACTGGGACAGGAACTGAGTGATATTTTAGATGGCATATTGTATGGTATAAAGGTTGCTAGAATTTTAGGTAATCTTTGACATATTCATACTGAGAGATGGGATGGTTTTATTCTTTCTTTCCTGAGCTTATGAAGCATCATGTACCAGGCACTAACTCATTTGTGACAAGAACTCTGTGTAAGAATTACTTCCTACAGCTTTATGAATGACTTAGTCACTTTTCTATTGCCGTGTCAAAACACTACAACCAAGGCAAATTTATAAGAAAGCATTTGATTTAGGGTGTATGGTTCCAGGGGTTTCAGAGTTCATGGCCATCATGGCAGGGGGCATGGCAGGGGACAGGCAGGCACGGTGCTGGAATAGTAGTTGAGAGCTTACATCTTGGTCTATAATCATGAGGCACATGTCCTCCTACAAGACTTCACCTTCTCATCCTTCCCAAACAGTTCTACCTACTTGGGACTAAGCATTCAAATATATGAACCTATAGGCCATTCAAATCACAGCAGATTCAGTCCCATTTTTAAATCTTCTTTTGATACTTGGTAAGAGAAAGATCTCTTAGAAAGCACTGTATGCCTAAAAATAGAATTTGAAAACAAAAGTGAGGTGATTGGAGGGAAATGGCAGTACCTGAGAATGACTGAGGAATCAGGAGGGCTCCTGCATGCAGAGGAAGGCCAAAGAATATCCCATGGCTCAGAGATTTAGGGCATACCATAAGTTTCTTAAATGTGAGTAGAAAAAATTGCCCTGGTCTAAAACAAACTCTAAGAACCTAAATGTCCAGCATCTCCAAATGAATATCTTTCTGGGAAAATAGAGCTGAGGTTGTGTTTGAAATGCCCTTGGCTGATCTCATCACAAACTTGTTTGATTTTGTTGCCTTTCACTCTGATCATTTTAGTCTATTCAAAATTGGAAAATCAAAAAGCAGCAAAAGAAGGAGGAAATACTCAAGTTAAAAGAAAAGGCAGACACCACACCTCCGCCTTCTCAGAGCAAACCAGAAGATAATCTAAAACAGAAAGAGGAACAGAGAAAGAAGCAGAAATTGGCAGTGGAAGCTTGGAAGAAGCAGAAGAGTATAGAGATGTCAGTGAAGCAGGCGTCCCAGCTCAGAGAAGAGGAAGAGAAAGAGAGAAAGCAGCAGAGAGAGCGCCAGCGGCAGTCAAAGCTGAAGCTGCTCCTAGAGAGCTACACACAGCAGAAGAGGGAACAAGAAGAGTTCCTGAGGCTTGAGAAGGAGATAAAGGAAAAGACAGAAAAGGCAGAGAAGAGGAAGACTGCTGCTGATGAGATTTCCAGGTTTCAAGAAAGAGTGAGTAAACACCCTTCCTAGGTAGTTCATAAGTTTGCATAGTGAAGGCCTTGCTTCCAGGTTTGCTTCTGGAGACACTGAGTTCATTCCTCATCTTACACATCACACCTGCTGGCATCACTTTAGCACAATGAGTGCGCTTTGCTCCCTAACTTGTAGTAAGTTACAGTTTAATAGAAAAGATGTGTGCAAGTAAAGTGTGCAGGACACTGTGTCCTGGTTAGATTTTTATTATTATTATTATTTTTTTTTTTTTTTGGTCAAGTTGACACAAACAAGGGTCTTCTGGGAAGAGAGAACTTCAGTTGAGAAAATGCCTCCATTAGATTGACCTTTAGACCTATCTATAGGGCATCTTTCTTATTACTGACTGATGTGGGAGGGCCCAGTCCACTGTGACCTGTGCTATCTCTGCACAGGTACTCCTGGGTTATATAAGAAAGCAGGTTGAGCAGGCCATGAGGAACAAGCTAGTAAGCAGAGCTCTTTCATGGTCTCTGTTTTAGTTCCTGCCTCCAGGTTCCTGCCTTCAGTCAGTGATGAGCTACAACTGTGAGCTAAAATAAACCTCTTGTCTTCCACGTTGCTTTGGTTGTGTTGTTCATCACACCACTAGAAACTCAATTAGGACAAGCGGTGTGGTAGCTAAGGTATAGACAGAGTATTGCAAGTGGGTAGGTAGTACAGAAGGTGCTTACCAGATCTGTGCGTGTTAGAGAGAAGGGGATGCTTGAATTGAGTCTTGAAGGAGAAGGGAAGGAGAGCTCTTCTCTAACAGAAGGGAGAGCATGACTAAAGGCTCAGAGGAGTGTCAACAGTGTGGTTCTCAGAAACTATACACTTTCGAGTACAATGCCCAGGATGTAGTTTACTGAAAGAACTCTTGCCTAGTAGGTTGGAGGCTTTAGGTTCAATTCCTAGTGGCCCACTCCTCCCCCCTACCCCTATACAGTTATATTTCCAGTATCTTTGGAACATTAAAGCAACAGATGGGAATCAACAGTCAAGGAGGTTATGAGCCAGGCTGAATGTGTTGTCTAAGCAAGGCAGGGAAGGTTATGCTAAGATGTTCAAAGTATGAACAAAAAAGTAGATCCCAGGGAGTGAAAATGTTAAGAATTGTTAAGGGCATCAAAATGCACAGCAACAACAATCATAAAGGGAGGCACAAAGGAAAACAGATAGGAAGACATGAATTGTATGCACTGCAATGTATTTCTTTTAGTTTCCCCTCTCCCCACAAAGTAAGCAGGCTCCATAATAAAACATATGAGAAAAAAAAAAGAAAACAAAACTGAAAATAGGAACTCACATGGGAAATTCCAGACTAGATGAAGCTAGGGGAAAAATAATCACTCATTAAGAGGTGTAGAGTGAACCTGTGTAAAACAAGTGACATTTACAAAGACATTAATGCAGGAAGACCAGCAGGGGTCAGGGAAGTGCAGCTCTTAGCCTTCCTGTGAAAACACCACTTTTGAAGGAGTGGGCAGCTGACTTGATTTAAATTTGCAAATCCTTAGGGAAGCAAATTATGTTAATTGTGTTTTTAATGTAATCTTTTTGTTGGTACTTTCTTAGGATTTACATAAACTTGAATTGAAAATTCTAGATAGACAGGCAAAAGAAGAGGAGAAAGCAGAAAAACAAAGGCGACTGACAAAATTAAAAGAAAAGGTATTCTATTCTGTTCTATTTGTTTCTGACACTGATCTTGCTCTGTAGCCCAGACTGTCCTTGAGTGCATAGGCTATCATCATGCCCTGCTTTAACATCTCTACTTTTGAAGTTCATTTTCTAAAACAGTATATAATCATAAATGTCTCCCATGAATGAGTTCTACATGTTCTCTTGTATGTAACGTGTATCTTAGGTGTATTTAAATAGGTTAAGCACGTCATCTCTTCAGATAGTCATCATTTGTTTATGGCAAAATCAGTAAACGTCCTTCCTTTCTGAAGTGTACAGTGGAGAATATCTGTAGTCAAGCAGAGGCAGAGCACACCAGAATGTCTTACCTTCCCCTGGCTCCCTCCTCCTCATTCTGATTCCTTGACTTTAAGGAGACTCGCAGAACCATTCCCTTTATATATATATAAATATATATAAATTTTCTCTGCCTTACATTTCACCCTTATGTACTACAGAGCAGAACTTAATGTTTAGCAACTGTTGAGTTCTGCCATGTCATTTTAGAAGCACTCTTTTCTTTCACCCTGACTTTTCTTGCTCCTCTCACGACTTATTCTTTCTGACCCTCCATTCAGCATCTGTGTAGCTGTGGGCATTGCTTAGTCCCATTGGCTCAGAACCAATGTGGTGTCCTCATGGGTCAAATAGATGTCTTTATTGGTGCTATTTATCCTACCTTTATTGTCCAGTTATAGTGCTCTTACACAAGCTGTAGTCTGTTTCTTATAATTAGAATAGAATGAAATAATAGAACTTGGAAAGGATAACTTAGCAGTTTATTAATTGATATTAGCAGCATAAGCACCTGGAGCTTATCTTGGACACCGTAGTTTGTTCCTGTTTGGGTGATGCCAAATATAGTTTTTAAAACTTCAGGCTCCATTATAAAACATATGAGGAAAAAAAAGAAAACAAAACTGAAAATAGGAATTCACATGAGAAATTCCAGGATTTTACTTGTACAAATTTAATTCATGAAGTTAACGGATACTATTTTACTTCTGATCACAGGTTGAAAGTAATGTGGGTAGAGATCCCTCTAGGCTTTATAAACCTACCAGAGGCTGGGAACAACGAACTAAGAAGATAGGTCCATTAGACTCTGGGCCACTTCTCCATATCCCACACAGGTGAGAAGGTAGTAGAAGGTGTTCATTTATAGAAACTTATTCTGTTTTATTTTATGCTGTTTTATGCATGGTTGTATTTTATGTAGTTTTTGGATATATATTTTTTCATTAACAGATTTATAAAGCAAATCTATATTTTTAACTTTTTATTTTATTGTGTGTTTTGTGTGCAAGGGTATGTGGGAACTATGGCTGCTCTGGTGTGCATGTGACTGTGAGAGGGTAACTTGCTTCTTCCACAATGTGACCTCAGATATCCAACAGGGATTGTCAGGTTGCAAGTACTTTTACCCTCTTCCCCTGAGAGCCATCTCACCAGCTCTATATGTATTTTAGGTTGCTGTTTAATCCGATGTTTTTATCTTCTAACCTATTTATAATTGATTTTCTCTTTTTCTCTTTAGGGCCATTCCAACCTGGCGACAAGGCATCTAGAGGGACTATGAGATAATCCAATTGCTACTCAGTTGATATTGTTAGTACATTGCTGTTCCAGGAGAAGGCAATTAACTATGCTATTTAAATATCACCTCCTTAGTCACGTGGGTTATTGTGCTGTATATGCATTATGAGGTTTAAGTGTCTTATAGTACTGTCAGTATTTTGTTTCTACAAAGATGGTGTATGTTGGCCTGTTACTGATATGAAAGTTATTTAAATAGGTTTGTGCTACAAACATTAATCCATTTAAATACTCAAAATATTTCAAAGATTTTTTTATCAATGCTTAGTGACCTAATTTGGGAGAATCAGTCTTTTTTAAGCCAAAATTTTGTTACTTTTATAACTTGAAAGTCATTAAGCTTGAGTAACAAAAACTTTTTTTTTTTAACAAAGAGTTGTTCATTCTAAGTTTAACACAATGGTAGTTTGTTAATTGTTTCATTTTTGTGTAATGGATATTTTATATTTGATTAAAGCACGCTTTGTCTTATGGAGACTATTTTAAATAACCTCCCTTCCTACCTTATTCATATATTATGATTTCATCCTATGGGTTTCCTGCAACTGTGTCAAATTTCCTTTCAACCTTTTTGGAATCCACAGATTTATAAAATCCTTGTGTCTTTGTATCTTATGGGCTGGTATGGTTTTCTTCTGCTTGTCCCAAAGTAGGAACATTCTTTCTTTTGATGTAAACTAGTTTTGCACAGTATACTGATGTTTTTGGACTGAAAAGTAGAAAACTTCACATATGAAGCAGAACTCAAGTCAGCTTTTTTTTTTTTTTTTTTTTTTTTTTTTTTTTTTTTGGTTCTTTTTTTCGGAGCTGGGGACCGAACCCAGGGCCTTGCGCTTCCTAGGCAAGTGCTCTACCACTGAGCTAAATCCCCAACCCAAGTCAGCCTTTTATATAAAGTGTTTTATGTCATCCTAACTTTAAAAGGTTTCAATTCACAAGTAAGTACTTTATACATAAGATATAAGACATTTACTTATTACAAATTTTATCTTTAAATGTCTTTAATTATAACTTGAGAATGACCCCAAAATTACTAGCTAATAGTTGCATAAGTAATTAGGTCCCAAAATTTGGAAAGTAAACTTTAATTGTATAGTTATTGGTGTACAATGAGGAAGTATTAGTTACTTATTTCTTCTTTTTAATAACTGAGATGCAAAATGAAAGAATTCAACAGAACAGAACATCTGTAAGATGCAGGGAAGGAAACTTTACTTGGGTTGCTTTGAATTGTGCACAAATGTGCTTCAGTGGTCTGTGTCAAAGCTAGGCATCCTACTTGACTTCTTTGGTGCTGGAGTTTAGATTGAACCTAGGGTCCTAAGTATGGCAGCTACATCCTCCACGATCTTTATTTCCAACCTTCATTATTTCATTATTATTTGTGTGTGTGTGTGTGTGTGTGTGTGTGTGCGCGCGCGCGCAAGTGTCATATCTCTAGGGGCAGGCACACATGTGCCACAATATGCTGTGGGAATATTAAAGGACAACTTGGTGTAGGTAGTTCTGTCCTGCCACCTTTATCTTGGTCCCTAGGATTGAATTCAGGTTGCCAGGCTTGTGTTGCAACTGCTTAGCACCAAAAGTCACTCAGGTGCTTTGGAGTGCTGAGTTTAAAAAGTATAACACACACTCACGGTTGCTGTTTTGTAAGAAATTGATTTTCTACAGTCAAAAGTACACCAAGATTTGGTTGGTTTTTAAAGTCTAGTGTAGGCCTAATCTTTGATGGAATCCTTCCTCATGAGTGCCTTGTGAACTTAAAGGGGATAATATAATACCAAGGCAATTTAAATTCTATTTCTGTATGAATAAAGTTTCGTCAAAACAACCTTGCCCATTGGTTATATGTTGTCTATAGCTAATTATGCATTATAGTGGAATTGCAACTGGAGGCCTGAATAGCTGTGACAGGCTATCTGATCCATAAAGCCTAACATTTTATAGTCTGGCCCTGGGGTGGGGGGAGTCAACCCATAATTGAATATCTGTATATTTGTAAACATAATTCAAATTCACTATTTTGTTATACTTATTAAGAGGAAATGTATATCAGTATTTCTAAACTATCAACAGTGAGGGAATAAAGTATAGTAGTTCTTAAATTGTCTAGTTCCCTTTATACAATCAATGATTTTATTTTTTAAGCAAAAATTAATCCTTATTAAGCAAACACTTTTTACATATACTGTCTACTTGTATTTTTTTTTAATCTTTTGTTTTGTTTGATTTTCATAAATTCTGCTTGGATAGCTTTATTTTCTGGTCCTATTGCCTGAGCTTTCTTAATCCTAATTATTCTTGAGCTCTGCCATACAATGCTATGGTCTTTGATGGGTCTTCTCAGTCAAGGGTCTTCTCAATCAACTGAACTGCTGCCTGCCAATTTGACATTGTCACTTTAAAAGCACCATACTTAGTACTCAGCATAGGTCAACACGTTGTAAAATGAGAACCATCTGTGCATGCATTTTGAAATAATTTCAGATATTCTAAAGATATTTATAAAAATGTCTGAATCTTCAAAATGTTGATAAACCTCTAGTGAAGCGTTTGTCTCCAATTTCTAACTGTATGTTTAGCTTCTCTATTCATTCAACTTAAAAGTGTGTCCCTCCAAAAATGTGTCTTTGCAAAATTAAACTTTTCAGATCTCACACTCTTAAATTGTTTAGGGCCAGGATTTAAAATGTTTTGGTTAGCACAAGAAGAAAGGGGTTTCACTCTGAAGTTTTAACAAACATACACAAAAAAATCATACGTGCCAGGCTGAGAGGCGCATGCCTTGAATCCCAGCACTCAGGAGGAAGATTCAGGTAGATCTCTTGAGTTTGATCGCAGCCTGGTCTACAGAGTTCCGGGACAGTCATACATACAAAGATACTTCTAAAAACAAAAATCTTATGGAAGGCATTTACGAACTGATTTTACGAGACATAAGAATGGAAAACTTCGGTACTGAGTAAAAAAGACTATCCAACCTAGGGAGAGGAGAGACGAAATGCTCAACTAAGGTTTCCGGGGTCGACAGGATGAAGTCTCCCACGGTTGCCTGGGTCTCAGGCAGGCTCCAGGCCCCAACCTAGCGCCTGTGAAAAATCGACTAGAGTTGACTTCACTCCCGCCAACTGCTTCCGGATCGCGGTGGGGTCGTTTCCGGGACAGCATGGCGGCCACAGAGGATGACAGACTGGCGGGGAGCGGAGAAGGAGAACGGCTGGATTTCCTGCGGGACCGACACGTGCGGTTCTTCCAGCGCTGCCTCCAGGTCTTGCCGGAGCGGTATTCTTCGCTGGAGACCAGCAGGTAATTAGTCGCTGCGGCGGCGGGGCTGGCGATGGCGGCCTTCCGGATGCGCGCCGCGGATCGGCTGGACAGCCCGGACCTGCCGGGTTGCACTGCTGCCGGGCCTTAACCGCGATCCCTGACTTGTCCTAGGCCTCCGGGTCCCCTCCACTCTGCACTTCCTCGGTCCCGGCCTCCCTCTGTATCTCCGCTGGCTGCCGGCACCCATTCCTAGTGCCCTGGGAGGTGTATGGAGCTCCTAGCTCAGGACTTTTGGAATCTCCCGGTTCCGCCTCTTTTCACTTCCCAACCATTTTGTGTGAGTGTCCCTTTCCCACTCTCTTAACATCCTGTGGGTCACTTAACGTTTACAAAAGCAAAATATTAAGTGTTTGGCCCTCATCACTCCTGCTCTGCCCTCCCCCCTTAATTAACTCTTAATTAAAAGGCAAGGGAACCCCTAAGATATGATTAGAAGTTTACTTAGGAGGAATTGTAAATCTCATGGTAGGATTAAAAGTTTCGGTGTTGCCTGAAGCATCCTAAGGCTGGAATGGGCAAATGTTTGACATCTAACAAAGGATAAGGAGCTGTTACGGAAGTATAACTGAGAAAACCAAGGGAAGAGATGGTTGCTGTGCACTGCTATGTTTTGGAGCCTGACATCAGAGCTACCTAAGGTCGGATGATGAGAAACATAGGTATTATTTTATTTCAGACAAGATCGCACAATAGCCTGGAATTCGCTGTAGACCAGGCTCATTGTGAACCACTTGCCTCTGCCTCCCAAGTGCTGGGATTAAAGACACAAGGCACCACATCCAGTACCCATTGGTTTTGTGCTGGCATCCTCTACATTTTCTGAACTAGGAACTTACAGTATATTTTGAACACTTCATGACTGGTTCAATTTGGGGATTTTTATAGATGACTTCTCCAAATGAGATCAAGAAGTACTTAACTGTGGTAGGTGTGGAAATGGAGCTAAACAAGGCAGGCTAGCACTCTGAGTTCTTGGCTATTAATGTAGAGTTTCTGAAGTAAATAGCAATGACATATACTGTAATTCAGATTTCTCTAGAGAAGCCTTTCTTGACTACCACCCAACTACCTGTAGTTCTTGGCTTGTTTAATAACTTTCTGTCTTTTATATAACACTGGAGCTGCCTTTTTTTTTAGTTGAGTGTCAGTAGCCATATTTGGCTGTTGTCAATCTGAATTAATTAGATCTGATTTAAAATTCAGTTCTTTTACAATGGCCTACACACTTCAGTTCTCCATGACATTGTAGCCACTGGCTGTTGTTTCCCAATGTTTGCGTCATCTCTCACTATGTCTTACAGGACAGCATTGCACTAGAACCTGTGGTGGCAGCTGCCATATACAAGGCATTAACAAGCCTTGTCAAGCAATGTGAGGTGAGCCTTAGAGGATGAACATACTTTTAAAGCATTTAAATTTATTTTATGTGTATGAGCATTGTACCGGGTGCCCATGGATGCCAGAAGAAGGCCTGGAATCAGTTGTGAACCACTGTGTGGGTGCAGGGATTTGAAAACCAATTCTTTAGAAGAGCAGCCAGTGAGCCATCTCAGCAGCTCCAAGATGAACGGATTCTTTAAGAGAAACAGTGAAATATTGTTTTTTTTTTCTCTGTATCCACAGATACTGATTGGCCAGCATGAGTTGCTGTACTTCATATATTACATGCCTAGACTTCAAGTTACTAATTC
The DNA here is from genome assembly GCF_021556685.1 of Rattus norvegicus. NCBI lineage: Eukaryota > Metazoa > Chordata > Mammalia > Rodentia > Muridae > Rattus > Rattus norvegicus. The sequence continues at coordinate 40,979,083 of NC_141551.1, read as the reverse complement.
CAGAGATAGGAATGTGGCTTAGTGGTAGAGCAACTTCCTAGCATGCTGCAGGCCATGGATTAATTCCAACATTAAAAAAAAGTCCAAAATTTGCACCATTAATACAGTGAAGAGATATTTAACCTAGCCATCAGTAAAGAATTATAATTGCATTTTCAAAATCTCATTGTGTATATTTGTAAAATTAAGAGGGGTGCATGTCAGCACTAAACGATATATAATTTCTGCTCATAACTAACAGTAAAATTGTCTGAACTCATAAATCATTAAATAACTGCGGTGTAGACATACTCTCCACCACGTATTGTATGTATGTGTATTAGTGTGCAGTAACCTCTCACTGCACTGCTGAGAGCTGCTGTCTTCACCTTATGTCTAGTGAGCTACACTTGTATGGAATTTTTAAACATTTATTATTTATGTCTCTGTGTGTGTGCCTGTGCGTGTGTGTGCACACCTGTGTGTGTGCACGCGTGTGTGTTCACGTGTCTGTGGAGGCCAGACATGGGTATGAGAGCCCCTGGAGCTGGAGTTACATGTGGTTGAGAGCTGCCCGATGTGGGTGCTGGGAACTGAACTAAGGTCCTATGCAAGAGGAGGTCCAGGCCCTCCTATAGAACTTTTTAAAATAATTTTTTAGTTTTCTTGAGGCCCATTAATAATGTCATTTAAAAGATCTGACCTAACAATGTATTGGATTTTCAGTGGTTTTTTCTTCTTCTTGATTAAATCTGTATTTCACTTTGGTTATGAGTTTGCTTTTTGTAGTTCATAATTGATTTTAAGTTGTTTGTATTCTTCTTACAGACAAAAAGCAGCCAAGTTATTTATTTCAGGGTCTCGCTGGATAGTGTGTGGTGGCCTCCTGCACACAGGCTTCTTGCTTCTTCCTCTTGAGTACTGGAATTCCTGATATATGCAACCACACTGGCCAAAACCCGTAACTCTTGGGCTAAAGTTGGATGGTATATTTAAACATCCAATAATATTTTCTTGTTCAGTGCTTCTGTAAAATGATACCATTTCTGTTTCTGCTGTGCTAATGAGGACTTGTGAACCAAAGTGTGAAGCCGAGTTCCTGGAAGGAACTAAACCTTCCACTGAAACTGCTCCAAGGCTAGCTAAGGATTAGAACTTGAATGGTGTGGAGAGGTTGGAGCCAAATTGCAATTTATCTTGAGCTATCTTCTTAATAGCCATTCCATGCCTCTGTGTCTGACCTAGCATCCTTGTTAAATAGATAAAAACTGTTTGAAATGTATTAACAAACTTCCACTGGCAAAAAGGCCAGGAGTGTCAGAAAGTAAAGAAGGAGCCTATGGCAGAGATTTTCTATTTGAAAAGTGATTTATGGCTTTCTTTGTTCAGTTACTATAAAAACTTCATCAAACTCTAACTACATTGAAATATAGAATGTAGGTTAACCTAAATCTATATTCCTGGGCCATGATCGCTCGTGTTTGGCTCCAGAATAAACTATCTCTTACCCCTCTGACATGACAGTTGTAGTTTTTGTGTTCACAGAATACATGATTTTTCATTTTCAAATGGCACTGACCTCGTGAAAGTAAGTACATTATTTACTGTTTCACCAAAAAATTGCATTTTTTAATTAACAGAAAAAATCTTCAAAGACCATTTTTTTGACAGTGATGGAATTTGGTTATACTGATATGAGACAGATGAGTAGTGTGCTGTGAGGGTGTAGTAGTGATGATCTGACTGTGGTTTGGAAACACTGCTCTGTGTGAGCTGAGTAGGTTCCTAGGCATTGAACCCTTGTTTTGCTCCTTCCCTGAATAACCACTTCTGCCTGGGACTGTCAAGTGTCTTCAACAATGAAGACATCTTTGTGTAGCCTTAGGTAAGACTATGCATAATCAGGTTGCATTCTTCTAGAATGTTAAACAAGCAGCTACAGGAAGAACTGGATGGTGCTGGAGAGATAGCCCCACCTTGCAAGGACCAAAGTTCAGTTGCCAGCACCCACAGTGGTTCACTTACAGACTGCCTACAATTCCACCTTCACAGAATCTGATAACTCTGGCCTCTCTCTCCAGGGACCTGAACTCCTGTGTACAAACCCACATACTCGGGCACACACATACCCATGTTTGCACTCTTGCTGGTGGTGGGACCTAGGAGAATGGAGCTGATAATTGAGGCAGACTAAAGTCTCATGCAATAGCCAACTTTATTCTGAGCAGTAGACAGATTAGACTCTGAGGGTTAAGAGGAGTCACATGAATAAAGTGTCCACAATAACAAAGGCAAACTGCACATGATGGGCAAGCTAAGCTGCGAGTGGCAGAAACAAGTTTTTCTATAGAGGCATGTAAACAAATAATAGCTAGTTGTAATGAATGATCTGAAGTAAACTCCTATCCACTGCACCTGGGAAAGGCAGGAAAACATAATCCAAGAAGAGTTCTGTGGTTTAGAAGGAACTGAGGTCAAACTCTTACCTTCTTTTCTTGGAGTTTTCTCACGATTCTCACCCAGAATTCTCCTTAAACCACTCCATTCTTACACCTCTAATTAAAAATAAAAAAATAAATCTAGTGGTGTGTCAGACAGACATGAACATACAACAAACACGTAAAACCTACTTTTAGCCTTCAGGTTGCTCACATGCAAGCTTCAGTGGATTCCTGTACCCCACAGTTGAGAAGGGTTCATGATTCTAAAAGTTTCTTTCTTAAAAAAATTAAAACAAGGGTTTGACTGGTATTGTTCAGTTACTAAGAATACATTGTGAGGTTTGATTTGTTTTGTTTCCATATTTGTCAAGGTGGGGGATGGCATTTATATTATTTTAAAAATAGAATGAAGAGTATCGGTTGGTTTTATTTTGCTGTTGGTGGTGGTTTTTCCTTTGGTGTTTTGTTTTATTTTGTTTTGGGTTTAGGTCAGAAAATGGTTCATTGGCTTGATAGTTCAGGTGACATTTTCCCTTTCTCTCCTCTTAGGCTGACAATTGCATTTTTTGCACTCTCTGGGCTGGATATGTTGGACTCCTTGGATGTGGTGAACAAAGACGATATAATAGAGTGGATTTATTCCTTGCAGGTTCTTCCCACAGAAGACAGTGAGTGAGTTTTTAGCATTTTATTTTTAGTATGTTTAGCTGTTTTTGGCATGATGTGCATGGGATTAGCAAATCATAGTATTTATTCATACTCATAGCAAACTTTGCATATCCTTATATTTCTTGTAATTCAGGATCCCTTTCTGTCCAGATATAACACGTAACTGGTATTGGCTTTAATCTGTCTTGAGAAAACAATTAGAGTTATGGGAAGTTGGACTGCTGGTGTATCTGTAAGGTGTTTGTGAGTAGATCAAGCTGTCTCCTAATCTGTGAACTGAACTGCTAATTTCCAGACAACACAGGCGGAGTTGCTCCAAAATTCTTTCTAAAACATGTCTACTTTCCCAGTATCCCTACTTTTCCACTACCTCTGCTGGTGGTGGGCTACAAAGGAGGTTAAAGTGTTTAAGAACCATCATTAAAAATCGGATTTGAAAAAATTAAAGTTACATATATGGGTACATGATAAATTGAAAATGTATAAGGTCAGCGTGGTGGTGTACACTGACAGTTCCAGTAACTTAGGCCCTTAAGGCAGGAAGGTTGCTAGAGGACAGGAGTTCTGGACCAGCTTAGGAAATTAGTGGGACTCTTTCATCTGATCTTAAAAGCAAATAAGCAAATAAAACAGACAAGTTTAACTGTTAATAGTTAAATTGTAATTTAAGTGTATAGAGAAGGCCCTTGAAAGGATATATAAAAAGTCTTTGTGGAAGTAGATGGAGCAGAGAAAGGAGATACCACAAATAGTCAAGGAACAAGCAAGGCAATAAACAAAGTCCCATGACCACTGTTTCTAAGGGCCTATCAGGATGAACAAGATATCTGAGCCTACTTCCCTGTCCTAGCCCAAAGTCATTCTTGCCTGAAGCCTACTTCTTTGTTCTAGCCTAAAATCAGATTCCTCCCTGAACTTACTTCCCTGTCCTGGTCCAATGTCAAATTCCTGCCTGAAGTAGGCCTACTTTGTCCTGGCCCAGTGTCATATTCCTGCTAAGTGGCCCCAAAAGCTCTCCACTAGGAGGCACTAGATAGAGTTTTCTTTTTCCTCTCAGTTGAGGGCAGTAAATGCTGTAACTCTGAGGCTTATCATGACAGTAAATGAATTGGTGTTTTGCTTAGTAGAACATATAACAGACCAGGTTGGGTAGTGTGTAACATCAGTAAGAAGACAGATTAGTGAGAGGGTATGGTGGTTTTAATATGCTTTGCCCAGGGAGTAAGTGGCACTATTAGGAGGTGTGGCCTTGTTGGAAGAAGTATGTCTTTGTGGGGATGGTCTTTGAGGCCGTCCTCCTAGCTACAGTCTTCTTGCTTGCCTTTGGAACAAGATGCAGAACTCTCAGCTTCTCCAGCACCATGCCTGCCTGGATGCTGCCATGCTTTCTGCCATGATGATAATGGATTGAACCTCTGAACCTATAAGCCACCCAATTAAATGCTGTTCTCTATAAGACAACATTTTACCTTGATGATGGTGTATGTTCACAGTAGTAAAACCCTAACTTAGAGGGTAAGACATACTTACTGGTTTCTTTCTAAGTAGATATTTTCTCCTTTTTTCTTAATTTAATGTTTTTTATTTGTTTGTTTTGTTTTGTTTTTTACTTACTCACTTTACATTCCACTCGCTGTCCTCCTCCTGGTCACCCCCTCCCACAATCCTTCCCCATCCCTTCCCCATTTTCTCTGACTGGGTGGGACTCCTCTGGGTATCCCCCCCCCTCCTTCTGTCACATCAAGTCTCTGCAAGGCTAGGCACATCATTTCATTGAGGCCAGACAAGGCAGCCCAGCTAGAAGACCATATCCTATGGACAGGCAACACTTTTTGGGATAGCCTCATTCCAGTTGTTCAGGGCCCACATGAAGACCAAGCTGCACATCTGCTATATAAGTGCGCAGAGGCCTAGATCCAGGTTCTTTGGTTGGTGGTTCAGATTCTTAGAGCCCCAAGGGTCCAGGTTAGTTGACTCTGTTGGTCTCCCTATGGAGTTCCTATTCCCTTTGGGGCTGCAATCCTTCCTAGTCTTCCATGAGTCCCCAAGTTTTATCCATTGTTTGGCTGTGGGTGTCTGTATCTATCTGAGTCAGTTGCTTGGTGGAGCCTCTCAGAGAGCAACTTGGTCCTGTCTGCAAGCATAACAGAATATCATTAATAGTGTTAGGGATTGGTGCTTGCCCATGAGATGGGTCTCAAGTTTGGCTGCTCATTGGTTGGCTGTTCTTTCAGGCATAGTAGACAGAGCATCACTTTGAAAAACTTGGTGATCTAGCTCTTCAGCCCATCCCCAGTTCTCTGTCTGTAGGACTCCAACAATCATTAGTGGCAAAGAACAGTTCTAAGTCTCCAGTCTTTTGAGAAAGTCCTCTATCTGCCATCTCTTTAATTGGTCTCAGTCTTGTTCTAAAGCTTATCTTCGAAAATTTGAAAGTGCACATAAAAACACTTCCTAGCTATGATTTGGTTTTGTTTCACACGTACATTTGTTTGTTTTGTGGAGCTGTGGATTGGACCAAGAGGCCCAGAGCATGGTAGGTAGATGCTCTCCATGATCTACATCCCTAGCCTGACTATCCAGCTTTCAGTTTCTTTGGGTCTTTCCTGGCATCTTTAAACATGGAATTTGGCACAATGCATCCTTGTAATAAGAAAGCCTTGTGTTTTTTGAGATGTGTGACGAATTAGTTCTATATTCATAAAAGTGCACATTTCAAAATAAAATTTCCAAATTTCTCACTGGAATTCTGTCTGCTTTGTGCAGAAACCTAACTTTTAAAGTGGAAACCAAACAACAACTAATTCAGGTTTTGAATTGTACTAGCTGCCTGAGCGTACAATGACAGCAGTGCTCTAGCCTAAGCATTACCTTTTGCTGTGTTATGTGTGCCTACCTAAGATTTAGAATGGGTTTACATTTCATAATATAGTTATCTCTTAAAAGAGGGGAAATATACACATTCCTATGAAAAGCAACTTGCTTTATTAAAGTGAGTCCTATATTGCTGATGCCAAGATGTGCTTGCAGGCAGGAGCCTGGTATGGCTGTGCTGAGAGGCTCTGCCAGACCCTGACTAAGATGCAGTTACTCACAGCCAACCATTGGACTGAGCCCAGGGACCCCAGTTGAAGAGGTAGGGGAAGGACTGAAGGAACTGAAGAGGACTGCAATCCCATAGGAAGAGCAACAGTTTGAGTTAACCAAGACCCCTCAGTTCCCAGGGACTAAGCGGATGTAGCAGAGGATTACGTTATCTGGCATCAGTGGGAGGGAAGGCGCTTGAACCTGTGGGGTTTGATGCTAGAGAAGGGGGATGCTAGAGGGGTGAGGTGGGGGAGCACCCTCTTAGAGGCAAAGGGAGGAGAGATGTGGTAGTAGGGTTGGTGGAGGGCAGACGGGGAAGGGGGACAACATTTGAAATATAAACAAATAATAGAAAAATAGTCATTTTTGCTGTTTAGTTTGTTCTATATATCTCAGGTTTAACACAAACTCATGATTCCCCTGCCTCGGACTCTGAAGAACTGGGGTTACAACTGTGCACTACAACATCTAGCTAAAGTTTTTTTTAAGTTCTCATTAAACCTTTTATAAATACTTTGTAAGCTTGGGTGGTAAGTGTGCGTGCGTGCGTGCCTCCTTGTATGGAGGTCAGAGGACAACTTCTTGGAATGGATTCTCTCTTCCTACTTTATATAGATTCTGGGGATTGAACTTAGGTCATGAGCCTTGCCTGCCTTTACCCAGTGAGCCAAGTCACCTGTCTAACATTGTATTAAGACTATCTAAATGTACTGTCTTAAATTGCTTGGCATATAATTGGTCTTTATTTTGAACTTAATAGCAAAACCATAACCTTTAAAGTGAGGTATTACCCAATCACCAGGCAAAAGTTTTTTAAGTTAAAATACGATTATCTAGGCTTCACAGTCACGGTTTTCATGTAAGCTTGAGATAGGACCCAGAGTGTTTGTATGTCTTGTCAGATTCTATGTACAGCTGATTCTAGTGGGCAGTCTGTATGCAAGGGACTTTTCGCTTGTTCTGCTGATCTAAGTCTGAACACTAGGTGGTGCTCTTGAGTAACGTGTCACCTTCACCTGGCATACACTTGCAGGGATTAATTTGGAGAGAATTGCAGTTACACTTGAATATGATGAAATGTGTAAGTTTCTAGAATTACAAAGGAATTTTGAGTAGAAAACAGACTTGACAGGAACTAGAAAAGAATGCCCAATGAACTTAAAAATGGTAAATATTGTTCTCTTAAGGAACATCATTTTTAAAAGATTGGTACTAAGTGTCTGACTGATAAACCATCTTTTTCAGGCCCTAGGATTAAAGTACTAAACATTCCATGAGAAATAAGATCTTCCTTTGATGCTGTTGTTTACACTGATCTAGCTTCACAGTCCACAAGCCGTTCAAAAGAGGGAAGGAATACTACATTGTGTTCCATATGCTGTGACTGCCTCTGAACACTAAGTAGACTTTTATGGTGACACTGTGTTCTCCTATATGGGAAAGAGAGGACACTTTACTTTGAAGAAGTTTTTCTTTAAAAATTGAAAAAAAAAAAAAGGTGCAGGGCTCTTTGTTTCCTCTTGTTTTGCTTTTGATATTTTTAATTGGCCAGTTTTAAATAGTCGCTGTTTATAAGCCATGGTCACAGCTAAGTTATAACCTGAATATGCCCTTTATCCTTTATGAGAACCCTGCAACATTCTTCTGGCATGATGTTACTATTCCAGTTAGGATTATTCCAGTTAGGAAGTGGAGTAAATTTCAGTTGGGCATGCTCGTAATGTGCCTATGATCTTATCTCTTGGGAGGCAGAGACAGGAGAAGCTGGAGCTCAAGGCTTTGGCTGCCAACCTGAGTTACATGAGACTATCTCAGATGGATGGATGGATGGATGGATGGATGGATGGATGGATGGATAGATGGATGATAGGTAGGTAGGTAGGTAGTAGGTACACCTACGTAGGTAGATAGGGAAAACAACTCAGATAGTTTGTTACTTGCATGTAGAACACAAGTATTAGAAAGGGGTCATGCCTTTGGTGAGTTTGGTTATTTGTGTCCAAATCATTTAGGAGACTTTAGTCTCCTAATGATTCAGTATTTTTGAGCATCAGTTTCTTCTGCTGCTTCTCAGGAAGGTTATGAATTTAACCTAACTAACCTTAGAAGCAGACATGAGGCCACTTTGTCTCTAAGGAAGTGATATTTTACTCTGAAGCATTTTCTTTGAAGTCAAACTGTATGTAAAATGTCTTACTGAATTGTCCTAAGTAATTGGGCTGAAGAACTGTAGCTGTGAGTTTGGGCTACACTGCTTTGGTTCCTGGATTCCAGAATGAAAGACAAACACACATGTCAAGTAATTTTAAAATGCTTTGGCTGCCTCAAAGTCTGGGTACTCCTAAACCTTTCCCTTCTACCCCAGGCTAATCAGGGAAGTAGCCAGTGGCCACCCACCCGAATTCTCACATGGCTGGTTGGCATTCTTTCCTGCAGCTCCTATGTCCGTCTCCCACCACTTCATGACGAGTCCTCTGTTCCTTTCCCTAGCCCATAGAAATAGAAGGGTCCTGCCCCTTCCAGCTGTTGGCCACTGGCATCTTTACTGACCGATCAAAAACCAATTGGGAACAAAGAACTTCACTATTTGGACACACACATTCTCAATTAAATCAAAGCATTAGAACCAGTCCCCAACAAAGAACTTTCTAAGAAGGGAATTATACTCAAAATATACATAGCTTTTATTTTCATGCTGAAGTAGATATCAGACTTTTATAGTGAAGTATCAATGAGTTGGTAGCATGGAAGGAGATCTTTATCATGGGGAGAAAAAGAGGAAGCTGATGTTCAGGTTGGATCACTTTAAAGGAAATACACTTTAGACACACACTGCTTACTACCTTGAGAGTGATTTGAACAAAGTCATGATGAAGGATAAAGGCATCTGGTGGAGGCTGTTTGGAACCATGCTGACCCTGCACCTCAGATTCTTGTTTATACTTTTTCTGTCAGACATTGAGTTATTGCTGGTGGACTTTGTAGATGACAGTTAAGGTTAAACTAATCTGATGTTAAAATGCAGCCTATTCATAGGGGTCTTTCCCCTCATAGGTATACCGTGTGTGTGTGTGTGTGTGTGTGTGTGTGTGTGTGTGTGTGTGTGTGTGTCTGTGTCTGTGTCTGTGTTTGTACATAGTACAATTGCATGAGCAGCATGTCAGTCAGAATGTAGTGAAAGAATAGACAAAAAAGGCAGAAGGATACTAATCTTGAGAAGAATTTGAGTGATAGCTGCTGTCTGGTAAGAGTCTGGTGTATAAGAAACCATAAGTGAGGCTTTAGGAGCCAAGGAGAGCTTGTAGCTAAGGGCCCAATGACACTGAGGTCTCAGCCCCATAGTAACAGGAAAGTCATCTGTCAACAGTGTGACTGAGCTTAGAGGTAGGCTTTTCCTCCAGAATTTTAGTAAGGAAGTTAGTGCTGCAAAGGTTTGGTTGCCTTTGTGAGACTTGTATTGAACTTGTAAGATGATGCATGTGTCTTAAGGTCCTACATTTGGGGTGATAGCCCATCAGTGGTGACTCAGGATGGCAGTCTCAGTCCTGTCGTTCCACTGCTATTTCGCTATTCCCTCTAGGCTGTTAAGGCTTTACCATTTGCCTAATTATAAGCATCATACACATATGCTTTAATATTCTTTGTTTCTCTTGTTCAGATACAGCTTTCCACGTTGTTATTTAGTTTTTCTAATAATTACTTTCAACATCAGGATAATGCACACCTTGGTGGATGCGGATGATATTTTAGACTTTAAGACTTTTATGTCGCTTCTAAACTTGCTGTCAAGCTGCAGCAGACACTTCTGTGCATATGACCTCATTCATGAAGGCTCTGAAATGCTCTCGGATGTATCATCACTTAGAGAAAGGGTATGGAGTAACCTATGTTTTGGTTACTATTAAAAAACCTTAAATAATGGCTTACCCTTTTTTTTTTTTTTTTAGTCTTATCAAAAATAAGGCATGTTCAATGAACTTACTTATTGCCACCATTAGGACTGCCAATAGAGAGAAATGATTGGTAGGAAGTTTTCAATGTTTCTTATTTCTGCAAAGATGTATAAGCTACCACCTAGTGTTTCAAGGACACAGAGGGTGAGCGCAGTCAGAGCCTGCTTTGAAGAAACAGAATGGGAAAGTTAGGATTTGGTCTTCATCATAACAGGTGAAAGTTCATGGCATCAAAGTCCATTTTTATATCTATCATAATGGTTTTCTAACAGATATTGAACCTGTAATTATAGATGAGTGTTTGAGTTCTCAACTCATAATATAGTTACACAAATATACATAAACATAGATATATGTATATGTATGTGTATATATGTCTGTATATTTCCAGAAAAAGGAAAACAGAATAGAAACCAAGTATGGACTTAAGTATCCTACATATGTCAAAGCCAGGCACCTGGAATACAGGTTTAAGACTGAAATATGATTTACATTCTCTCTGGGGTGATAGAACAATATATACCTTTACTTTACTCATGTATCAAGAAGCAGTGAGCCAAGGTGAAAGACACTGGGTGGGAAGTCCAGGTTCTAGAGCCTGTTGTGTGAGCTGTTCCCTCCAACATGTCACTTAACCTCTGGGCTTGTTTCCTGATGATCCTTAATATGTAAGAGGATGTGATAGGAAGTCAAGAAGACCTGAGTCCAACCCCCAGCACCCACATAAAAGCCTGTCATGGCTGTACATATCTGTAAGCCCAGCTGTTGGAGGGTGACTGGCCAGCCAGCTTACCTGAGCAGTGAGTTTCGGGTTCATTGAGACTCCATCTCTAAATAGAAGATGGGAGCAGTAGAGGAAGACCCTGGCGTCCTCTTCTGGTCTCTGCATGTGCACACAGCCATGTATACCCTCACTTACCTGCATGCACCATATGTATATGCAGAGAAAATGGAACTTTGGTACTAAAATACTGTTGCTGAACAATCGTATAGTTAAACTGCCTGTATTCTATTCAGAGGTGGTGTATTTTAAATAAGCAAATGCTTTGTTTTTCTAGGGTCAAATCTGGATCGCTGTGGTTTCCGAGGTTCTTCATATTTGGGTATTCCATTCAACCCATCAAAGGTTAGTTCTCTGTAGATTGGAGGGTTGGAAAAGAACAGAAGGAAATTTTGGTGAGAAAGCAGATGATGTTCAGAAACACCTAGGCTTCTAGGTGCTATATGCTAAACATTAGTGATTTCCTGGAGAAACAAAATAAAAAAACCTCAGGTACTTTCTGTGAAGTCAGTGAACTTCCCTGTGTTGCAGGGTTTATGCTGGACTCTTTTTTTTTTTTTTTTTTTGGTTCTTTTTTTCGGAGCTGGGGACCGAACCCAGGGCCTTGCGCTTCCTAGGCAAGCGCTGTACCACTGAGCTAAATCCCCAACCTATGCTGGACTCTTGTTTCTCAAGAGAGAGCTGTTTTCCAGAGTGACCAATGTCTGTTATAGCAGGAAGCTTAGCTTCCCCAGCATTTTGGACAGAGGCTTTTGAATCAGATGGTGCCAATGTACAGAGAAGTCCCAATGAAGCAAAGAGCTTTTTCTTCAGAGAAGCAGGACCAGAGCAAGCAGTGTAGGTTCTACTTGTGCCTAGAATTACCAGGATTCTTTATGGTAGACAGCAGAGCAAAGTCTGCTCCCCCTCCCCCTTCCTTCTTTCTTTCACTAGGATGGTATGGCACTCAGGACTCACGCGTACCAGGCTCCACCAACTGAGCCACATCCTTCCTCTCCTTTTTCTCTTTCAAAAAGAGGTCTCACAGGAGCCTGATACAGGAGGCTCTATAATGAGCTTAAGGTTGGCCTGGATTCTATAATCAGTTCTATGTCAACCTGGGCTACAAGTAAAAATATGCCTCAGAAACAAAGAAGAGGCTTTTTTTCTTGATGAATTAGTCTGCTTCTAGGATGGTTGTCAGTCATGGGATTACTCTGAGTATTTCAAGAATTGTGTACACTTACAAGATGGATGAGAAATTCCCAGTCTTTCATAACTCTGAAGATTTTAGAAGGGACAGTGGTTGTAGAGCGATACAAGTCTAGATTGAGACTGTTCATTTTATTCCTCTCGCTTAAACTGTAGACAAGCTTGTCTGAATCATGGTCAGATGACATCAGCAAGATGTCTCCAGTTAAGTGCCTTGGTAGCAGGGGATACGGCAGCGAAGCATTTATAAAATGGGTTTCTTTTCTTTCTTTTTTCATATGTGTATTTTCCAACTTAAGCCAACCCTGCATAAAAGGAAGCCTTCTAGTTATGATGGACAAGGTTATCTGTCGACATAAGGTTTGATGCCTGTTGTGGAGTACAAGGCCACGTGCAGATGTACGCTGTGCTTGTTGGTGTAAAACAGTGATTTAATTACGCCTTTACAAGATACCCTCTTACCTCCAAGGCATTTTATATCATGTTTTTTAAAATTTATTTTCAGACGGGGTCTTGAGTTTTGCTGAAGTTGACCCTAAACTCCCGGGTTCAGGCTTTCCATTTAGCCAGCACTGTAGTGTACCTGAATCCCTGAACAGTTTAGACACTCCAAGGACTGAAATCTCCCCTAAGAGTTAAATGTTTGCCCCTAGTTCATATGTTCTCATGTGCCTCACTGTTTTGTGGCCTTTTTCTGCATCTTTGGTAACAGGAACTAGAGACCCAGATATAATCACATAGGCCTACAAAAATCTGTCATAGAGGACAGCTGGGGGACAGAAAAAAACCTAAGGAAGTGAAAAGAGATTTTCCAGTACTATATATAAATAAAATTGCTCCATCAGTTTTTTCCCTTCAGACCTCCTGTGTGCCACTGCCATGCTAATATATGCATAGTTTTGATGGCATAAATACTCATAAATCCACCCATCTTACCCTTTCATTTATTTTGTTTCACAGATCCTATATTCTCTGTTAAGTTATGAAATACCAGGGATTTTCTTTATCTGCTTCACTTTTGATTTTTTTCCCCCCTCTATGACACCGTGTCCCTGTCTGTACCTTCCCAAGCTCCTGTTCTACTGCAGCAAAGAGTCCCTGTTTAAGTCTGTGTAGAACTGTATCTTCTTCATGACCATTTCAGTACTCATCTCTAGGTTATCTCATTAGAACCACTCTGGTTTCTCCTTATCTCTTAAAGATCAAGGTTCATATTTAATTCACGTTTGGATTCCCTGCCATTCTTCCAAAATAGCAGGTGTTTGGTTTGAATACTGAAAAAGGAGACATGCTGTGGGCATTCCAAGAAGCCTGTTATGCATGTGAAATAGAGTCATCAAGAGAATTAGAGCTTGGGTTCTGAGGAAGGACTCAAAATGTGGTACAATGAAAATTGGTGTAATGAGACTGTATAAAAGAGTTGTATGTGGGTGGCTCAGTGGGTGAGTTTAGAGTTAAAAGGATTGAATTTCATGAGATTTGCTGTGTGAAGAAGCACATGTCACAGTACTAGAAAATTATGGGTTCAAGTTTCTAACCCTTTCTAATACATTAACATTGTTGGCTAGATTCCGCATATGAGGTTTAAAATGCGGTTTATTTCTGAGATTGTGTGACCTTGCTTAATATTATACAGATGAGTAATATAAAATTAACTACATTCCCTTTTTATATTTGAATGCTAGTGTTTATTAGAGGTTGACATGATTAAACTTCATGATAGAATGATAAGGTTATGTGATGAATAATACTGTGCTATTTAATTTAGGTTTATACCATATATAATACATATTTTTTGTTTCTTGGACAGTGCTGGGAATTAGACTCACAGCCTCAACACACATTAGGCAAGCACTCTACCACTGAGCTCCATGCTCAGCCCAAGGTTTACTTCTTTTTATAATTTTTTTGGCATAAAATACCAAGTTTCTAACTTTATAAGGCATAACTTCTATAAATGATAGGGTTGGTTGGAACTAAGTAGAAAGTTTTAAATACGTGGTTTATTCAAGTGTCATAACTACTTTTATAAAGTTGGAGGATCATAATATTTTGAAAATTATGTAACTTGTAAGAAGACATATTGAGACATCTAAAAATTAAGGCATATTTTTCTCCATTGGATATCTGTCCAAATTTAGGCAGCTTTAACTAAGACCTCATGCTGAATGTTTATTTGTGAAATAAAATGTAAAATTTAAATTAGTTTAACATAATATTAATTTTGCATTTAGAATCCAGGCACAGCTCATCCTTATGACAGTGGACACATAGCGATGACTTACACTGGTCTTTCCTGTTTAATTATTCTTGGAGATGATTTAAGCCGAGTAGATAAAGAAGCTTGCTTAGCAGGCTTGAGAGCACTTCAGCTGGAAGATGGGAGGTATGAACTACTCATTGTTATTTTTGTGTTTAAGTAAAAACTCTTTGGAACTTAAAAAAAACCGTATCCTTAGAACCCAGGACTAGAAATATAGTTCAAGAGTTAGTACCTAATTAATGTGTTGAAGTTCCTGGATTAGACCCCCACTCACACAATGGAAATGAGCCACATAATGTTTGAATATATAGTTAAGTGCTTGATGAAAACAGATCTCATCTTAGATGAACAAAAATAAAGCTAACTTTCTAGTAGAACTCCTTTCTCATTTTTTTGAACTTACCTTTTAGATGAAACAAATATTTTGAAATAAGCTATTTAATTTGAGTGTTGGTTCCTTAAAAGTACTTTTGGGAGAAAAAGGATTGCACACTAAATATTACATTCAAAGTTAGGTAATTTGCTTTCTAGTGCATTGAAAAACATAGAGAAGCTAGATACCTGATACTTTGCTTTGTGCTTGAAGATTCTTCCAAGAGTAACAAACAGTTCTAAGTTGTTAGTGTGATGAAACAGTCACCAAGTAAAAGGCTTTGTGGACTAATCCACTGCTATGTTACATCCTTGCACTGTATACTGTGACCCTTATTTTCTTGTCTGTGTTTTCAGGATACAGCTCTTGATGAGGAAAAAATTACTGCAGACATAATAAATGGTCATTCGGGAATCCAGTGTTGCCCCAGGTTTCTGCAGAAAGAGGAATAGAACACAGAGCATTACCTCTTGAAAACTAACTGTGTAATGAAACACAATATAATTGATCAATTAATAGTTCTCCCTATATACATTTAGGAGAAATTTTACATAATAAAAGATGGGTTTACGAGTTTCTTACTACTAAATAGTATGTGTGCGGTTACTTTTTCTGAAGCTAATTGTTGTGGCACAGCTTCCCTTCTTGAGAGTAAACAGCTTACAGTTGTTGTATAGTAACATATTCAGTGACCACTTGTATGAGTACCACCAGGAGATTTAGGGGTCATTTGTAGTATGTGGTACGGGTGAAGTCAGCAGTAGATGTTTCTGTGAGTGAAGGCACAGAGCACATGCTCCTGTCTTGAGGTAAATGAGCTTAATGCAGCCTCACATTCTTGTTGTTTTCAGCTTCTGTGCTGTTCCTGAAGGCAGTGAGAATGACATGAGGTTTGTGTACTGTGCTTCCTGCATTTGCTATATGCTCAACAACTGGTCAGGCATGGATATGAAGAAAGCCATCAGCTACATTAGAAGAAGTATGGTGAGTTATGTTGATAAATCAGGACCAGTTTAGGTTATTATTGCTAGTATTGAGGGCTGCATCTTTTCATCAAGATTTGAAGAGTAGTAAGATTAGTTTCTTTGGTGGATTTGTCTAGAAACACCCTATAGAAATGATCTCAGATATCGATATCTTGACCATTAAAACATGGTGCATACATGTGTTTTCTAATCTAATTTTAAAGACGATAACTAGGAATGTTCTTTCACACAGTACAGTTTATTCTAGCACTAGGGAGGAACGCTTAGCTGCAGCTGGAACCACTCTTTGCTCCTGTATCTTCTGTATAAACTAGAGGCAGAAGAGTTGCTCTCCAGACTTATCAGTACCCAGCTACAAGGGTTCGATCACATTTTACAGATGAGAGTTCTAAAGCCAGTTAAAGGTATTAATTTAACTTGTACCAGATCTGTTAGTATGTCTCCATGGAATATCTGAGCTCATAAATGAGTGGGATTGGTTTAACCATGCATCGGATGTTTTCTTTCCTTCAGTACCCCGGACTAGCCTTCAAATCCCAGAGATTCTCCTGCCTCTGCCTTCTGTGGGCCTTATGCATAAGATTTTTATCACTTGCACAAAACGCAGAGTTTAAAAGCTTCTGGGGCTGGGGATTTAGCTCAGTGGTAGAGCGCTTACCTAGGAAGCGCAAGGCCCTGGGTTCCGTCCCCAGCTCCGAAAAAAAGAACCAAAAAAAAAAAAAAGCTTCTGACTACAGAAAGAAGAGACCCTGAAGAATTTTAAGGGAGAGAGTCATAAGCTGTGCTGACAGAAGGCTGAGGCAGGAGAATGGTTGGGAATTTGAGGGAGGGGAGGAAGAAATGGGAGTTGGGTATAGAAGGAGGGAGAAGAAAAGGAAGATGTTAAGAGGTTGGATGGTAAATACTAATTTGTCCTGTTTGTGCTTGCGTGGTTAAGGTGCTGTGTGGTAATTTTCTCTTTAAAGCTAGTGTTTCTTCTTTTTTGAGATTATTAAGCATTTCATGATAAAATATGTGGAGAAAGTAGCCTGTGTTTTACAACCTTTTATTGATCAATGTAGTGTGCACTGATGGTTTCCCAGCCCTAGTAGCTGTGCTACAATAATTGGAAATTCTACTAGAGAAAGTCTTCTTTCTGCCGTCATTTCTTTATTTACATATATATTGCTATAGACTCAGTAGAATATAGTCCTGGAGAATCATATTGTCCTTGTTAGCTTTCATTGTCGACGTGACAAAGCCTGGAGTCATCTGAGTCTCAAGTGAGGGATTGCTCAGATCAGATTGACCTGTGAGGATGTCTTGGGAAACTGTCTTGATTGATGATTGAATTGGTGTAGGAGGACCCAGCCCGTTGTGAGCAGGCCTATATAAAGCTAGAAGCATGAGCCTCTGAGCTAGCAACCAACATTCCTCCATGGTTTCTACTTCAAGTTCCTGCCTGAGTTCCTGCCCTGACTTCCCTGAGTGGTGAACTGTACACCGAAATAAACCCTTTCCTTCCCTAAATTGCTTTTGGTGAAAGTGTCTTTATCTTAGTGAAACTAGAACATAACTATATTTTGATGCTTAGATTGTCCCAGATTTAGTCAGTGAGAGTGCTGGATCAGTCAGTAGTATCCTTTTACCCTTTAATGTGTGCTCTTCATTCCTTGAAGGCTTACTGGTATAAGAGTTTGAACTAGTACCTGAGTTTCAATTTTTACTTGTCTTTTTTTAATTTTTATTTATTTATTGGATATTTTATGTATTTACATTTGAAATGTTATACCCCCCACACACACCCCTTCCCCTGCTTCTATGAGGATGCTCCCACTCCTACCCAACCACTCCCACCTCTACACCCTGGCATTCCCCTACACTGGAGAAAAGAGCCTTCACAGGACCAAGGGCTACTCCCATTCGTGTCCTACAAGGCCATCCTCTGCTACATATGTGGCTGGAGCCATGGATCTCTTTGTGTGTGCTCTTTGGTTGGTGGTTTAGTCTCTGGGAGCTCTGGGGGGGTTCTGCTTGGTTGATATTGTTGATCTTCCTATGAGGTTGCAAACCCCTACAGCTCCTTCAGTCTTTTCTTTAACTCTATTAGGGTCCCTATGCTAGGTCTGATGGTTAGCTACAAGCATCCTCATCTGTATTAGTAACGCTCTGGCAGAGCCTCTCAGAAAGCATCAGGTTCCTGTCAGCAAGCACTTCTTGGCATCAGCAATAGTGACTGGGTTTGGTGTCTGCATATGGGATGAATGCTCAGGTGGGGCAGTCTCTGGATGACCTTTCCTTCAGTCCCTCCTCCACTCTTTGTCCCTGTATTTCCTCCCTTGAGTATTTTGTTCCTCCTTCTAAGAAGGACTGAAACATCCATTTTACTCTTCCTTCTTGAGCTTCATATGGTCTGTGAGTTGTTTTTTGGGTATTCTGCACTTTTGGGCTCAGTGATCACATACCATGTGTGTTCTTTTGTGACTGGGTTCCCTCACTCAGGATATTTTCTAGTTCCATCCATTTGATAAAGAATTTCGTGTAGTCATTGTTTTTAATGGCTAAGTAGTGTAGTACTCCATTGTACAATTGTACCATGTTTTCTGTATCCATTCCTCTGTTGAAGGACATCTAGGTTCTTTCCAGCTTCTGGCTATTATAAATAAGGCTGCTATGAACATAGTGGAGCATGTGTCTTTGTTGTATGTTGGAGCATCTTTTGGGTATATGCCCAGGAATGGTATAGCTGGGTTCTCAGGTAGTACTATGTCCAATTTTCTGAGGAACTGCCAGACTGATTTCCAGAGTGGTTATACCAGCTTGCAATCCCACCAACAATGGAGGAGTGTTCCTCTTTTTCCACATCCTTGCCAGCATGTGCTGTCACCTGAGTTTTTGATCTTAGCCATTTCTTACTGGTGTGAGGTGGAATCTCAGGGTTGTTTTTATATGCATTTCCTTGGGTGCTTTTCAGTCATTTGATATTCCTCAGTTGAGAATTCTTTGTTTAGCTCTGTATCATATTTTTTAATAGGATTATTTGGTTCCCTGGAGTCTAACTTCTTGAGTTCTTTGTATATATTAGTAATAGTCCTCTATAGGATGTAGGATTGTTAAAAATCTTTTCCCAAACTGTTGGTTGCAATTTTGTCCTATTGACAGTGTCCTTTGCCTTACAGAAGCTTTGCAATTTTCCCATTTGTCTGTTGTTAATCTTAAAGCATAAGCCATTGGTGTTCTGTTCAGGAAATTTTCCCCAGTGCCCATGTGCTCGAGGCTCTTCCCCGTTTTTTCTTCTATTAGTTTGAGTGTATCTGGTTTGATGTGGAGGTCCTTGATCCACTTGGACTTAAGCTTTGTACAAGGCAATTAGAATGGATTGATTTGCGTTCTTCTGTATGGTGACTGCCAGTTGAACCAGTACCATTTGTTGAAAATACTGTCTTTTTTCCACTGGATGGTGTTAGCTCCTTTGTCAAAGATCAAGTGACCATAGGTGTGTGGGTTCATTTCTGGGTCTTCAATTCTATTCCATTGGTCTACCTGCCTGTCTCTGTACCAATACCATGCAGTTTTTATCACTATTGCTTGGTAGTACAGCTTGAGGTTAGGAATAGTGACTATTACTGGAATAGTTTTGGCTATCTTGGTTTTTTTGTTATTACAAATGAATTTACAAATTGCTTTTTCTAACTCTATGAAGAATTGAGTTGGAATTTTGATGGGGATTGCATCGAGTGTGTAAATTGCTTTTGGCAAGACGGCCGTTTTTACTATTTTAATCCTGCCAATCCATTAGCATGGGAGACTTTGCTTTTTCTGAGATCTTCAATTTCATTCTTCAGTGACTTGAAGTTCTTGTCATACAGATCCTTTGCTTGCTTGGTTAGAGTCACACCTAGGTATTTTATATTATTGTCACTATTGTGAAGGGCGTTGTTTCACTAATTTCTTTCTCAGCCTGTTTATCCTTTGAGTAGAGAAAAGCTACTGATTTGTGTGAGTTAATTTTATATCCAGCCACTTTCTGAAGTTGCTTATCAGGTTTAGGTGGAATTTTTGGGGTCACTTAAGTATACTTTCATATCATCTGCAAATAGTGATATTTTGACTTCTTCCTTTCCAATCTGTAACCCTTTGACCTCCTTTTGTTGTCTGATTGCTCTGGCAAGGACTTGAAGTACTATATTGAATATGTAGAGAGGGAGTGGGCAGCCTTGTCCAGTCCCTGATTTTAGTGGGATTGCTTCAAATTTCTCTCCATTTAGTTTGATGTTGGCTACTGGTTTGCTGTATATTCCTTTTACTATGTTTAGATATGGATCTTGAATTCCTGATCTTTCCAAGACTTTTAACAGAAAGGAGTGTTGAATTTTGTCATGGTTTCTCAGCATCTAATGAGATGATCATGTGGTTTTTTTTCTTTGAGTTTGTTTATATAGTGGATTACTTTGATGGATTTCTATATATTGAACGATCCCTGCATCCCTGGGATGCAGCCTACTTGATCATGGTAAATGATGTTTTTGATGTGTTCTTGGATTCAGTTTGGGAGAATTTTATTGAGTATTTTTACATCGGTTTTCATGAGGGAAATTGGTCTGAAGTTCTTCTTTGTAGGGTCTTTGTCCAGTTTAGGTATAAGCGTAATTGTGGCTTTAAAGAAGGAATTGGGTAGTGTTCTTTCTGTTTCTATTTTGTGGAATAGTTTGAAGAGTATTGATGTTAGGTCTTTTTTGAAGATCTGATAGAATTCTGTACTTAATCCTGAGCCTTTTTTGATTGGGAGACTTTTTTTTTTCCTTTTCTTTTTTTAGGAGCTGGGGACCGAACCCAGGGCCTTGCGCTTGCTAACCACTGAGCTAAATCCCCAAGCCCCCGATTGGGAGACTTTTAATGAATGCTTCTATTTCTTTAGTGGTTATGGGACTGTTTGGATGGTTTATCTGATCCTGATTTAACTTTGGTACCTAGTATCTGTCTAGAAAATTTTACATTTCATCCAGATTTTCCAGTTTTGTTGAGTATTGGCTTTTGTAGTAGGATCTGATAATTTTTTGAATTTCCTTGGTTTCTGTTGTTTGTGTCTCCTTTTTCATTCCTGTTATTATAAATTTGGATAATCTCTCTATGACCTCTGATTAGTCTGGCCAAGGGTTTATCTATCTTGTAGATTTTTCTCAAAGAACCAGCTCCTGGGTTTGTTGATTCTTTGTATAGTTCTTTTTTTTTTTTTTTTTTTTTTTTTTTGGTTGATTTCAGCTCTGAGTTTATTTTCCTGCCTTCTACTCCTCTTGAGTGAATTTGCTTCTTTTTGTTCTAGAGCTTTAAGGTGTGCTGTCAAGCTGTTAGTGTATACTCTCTCCAGTTTCTTTTTGGAGGCACTCAA
Organism: Rattus norvegicus; assembly: GCF_021556685.1. Taxonomy (NCBI): domain Eukaryota; kingdom Metazoa; phylum Chordata; class Mammalia; order Rodentia; family Muridae; genus Rattus; species Rattus norvegicus. Next base: position 40,957,992 of record NC_141551.1, on the reverse strand, counting down.
AACTATGAGTTTTCTTCTTAGCACTGCTTTCATTTTATCCCATAAGTTTGGGTAATTTTTGCCTTCATTTTCATTGAATTCTAAAATGTCTTTAATTTCTTTATTTCTTCCTTGACCAAGTTATTATTGAGTAGCGCATTGTCCAGCTTCCATGAGTATGTGGGCTTTCTGTTTTTGTAGTTATTGAAGACCAGCCTTAGTCCATGATGATCTGATGGGATGCATGGGATTATTTCAATCTTCTTGTGTATGTTGAGGCCTGTTTTGTGACTGAATATGTGATCAGTTTTGGAGAAGGTACCATGAGGTGCCAAGAAGAAGGGATATTCTTTTGTTTTAGGATGAAGTGTTCTATAGATATCTGTTAAATCCACTTGTTCATAACTTCTGTTACTTTCACTGTGTTTCTGTTTAGTTTCTGTTTCCGTGATCTGTTCATTGATAAGAGTGTGGTGTTAAGTCTCCCCCTATTATTGTGTATGGTGTAATGTCTGCTTTGAGTTTTAGTAAAGTTTCTTTTATGAATGTTTGTGCCCTTGCAGTTGGAGAATAGATATTTAGAATTGAGAGTTCATGTTCATAGATTTTTCCTTTGATGAGTAGGAAGTGTCAATTTTTTTGACAACTTTTGGTTAAAAGTCGATTTTATTCAATATTAGAATGACTACTCCAACTTGTTTCTTGGGATCATTTGCTTGGATTTTTTTTTTTTTTCCGCCTTTTACTCTGAGGTAGTGTCTGTCTTTGTCACTGAGGTGCATTTCCTGTATGCAGCAAAATGCTGGGTCCTGTTTACATAAGCAGTCTGTGTCTTTTTATTGGGGAATTGTGTCCATTGAGGTAAATAGTGGATTGAGGAATAGTGATTGTTTTTTTCTGTTAATTTTGTTGTTAAAGGTGGAATTAAGTTTGTGTGGCTATCTTCTTTTGGGTTTGTTTAGGGTATAGTTTCTCTCTTTGTTTTGGAGTTTTCCATCTATTATCCTTTGTAGGGTTGGATTTGTGGAAAGATATTGTGTAAATTTTGTTTTGTCCTAGAATATCTTGGTTTCTCCATCTATGGTAATTGAGAGTTTTGTTGGATATAATAGCCTGGGTTGGCATTTGCGTTCTTTTAGGGTCTGTATGACATCTGCCCAGGATCTTCTGGCTTTCATAGTGTTTGTTGAGAAGTCTGGTGTGATTCTGATAGGTCTGCCTTTATATGTTACTTGACCTTTTTCCCTTACTGCTTTTAATATTCTTTCTTCCTTTTTTTTTCTTTTTAAATCTGGTGTTTTAACTATTATGTGTCGGGAGGAATTTCTTTTCTGGTCCAATCTAGTTAAGAGTTCTGTAGGCTTCTTGTATGTTCATGGGCATCTCTTTCTTTAGGTTAGGGAAGTTTTCTTCTATAATTTTGTTGAAGCTCTTTACTGGCACTTTAAGTTGGGAGTCTTCACTCTCTTTTATACCTATTATCCTTAGGTTTGATCTTCTCATTGTGTCCTAGATTTCCTGAATGTTTTGGGATTCTTTTCAATCTCATATATTCTGTTGGTGATGCTTGCATCTATGACTCCTGATCTCTTTCCTAGGATTTCTATCTCCAGGGTTGTCTCCCTTTGTGATTTCTTTATTGTTTCCATTTCCATTTTTAGATCCTGGATGATTTTGTTCAATTCTTTCACCTGTTTGGAGGTGTTTTCCTGTAACTCTTTAAGGGACTTTTGTGTTTCCACTTTAAGGGCTTCTACTTGTTTACCTGTGTTGTCCTGTATTTCTTTAAGAGAGGTATTTATGTCCTTCTTAAAGTCCTCTAACATCCTCACGAGATGTGATTTTAAATCCAAATCTTGCTTTTCTGGTGTGTTGGGGCATCCAGTACTTGCTGTGGTGGGAGAACTGGCCTCTGATAATGCCATGTAGTCTTGGTTTCTTGTTTTTTCTGCTTGCCTCTTGCCAACTGGTTTTGGTCTTGCTGTCTCTGACTGGAGCTTGTCCCTCCTATGGGCCTGTGATCTTAGGAGTGAGAGCACTCCTCGGAGACCATTTCTCTCTAGGAAGGCTTTGGGTCCACAGGGCTGTGGGACAGCCTTAGCTCTGGGCACACATCAAGACTGGAAGGAACTTTTACTTTTCTTAACCTTGAGCCTGCATTCATATATTTCTTGGAGGAATCTTAGAATGTATTGAAAGCACTTGTTAGAAACAAGGATGCAGGTTCTAAATATGCTTACCTATTAAACATTGGCTATCACTTCTTCAGGGCCTTTTCTTATCAAGCAGAACTAAGAAAAAAATATATATATCTATAAAATTATAAAAAATAAAATGCTATTCTCCCCTCCCCGCACTAGGTCCAACACTGCAGTGCCCCAAGATATCTGGTAGATATCTTCATCTCAGTCAGCAAAGCGTCTTACTGACTCTTCTCCATCCCATATCACATTGCTGATGGCTTCTCTCTGAGCCTGACAGTAATCTCTCTAGCCATCTAGTTCCCAAGTCAAGTTGCCACCATGCCAGAAATATACATCTTACTTCCGTGTCAACTTAGTGTCTCCGGCTGCCACGTACTCTATTAAACTTAAATTGCCACATGAAAGAACACATAACACAATAACCTCTGATCCAATTGATAAGATATAATTGTCCACCTAAATATACAAAACCCTGTACACACCCATCCCTTAAGAATATTCATAACAACCTGTAAATGTGCAGAGAGAAATCTTAGCATCAGCCTCCGTGTTCTCTCTGTTGCTTCTCCTCTACCTCCAGTCTTCTCCTTTCTCTCAAACTTTTCTCCCGCCCCGTTCTTCCTTCTCACTCAATGACAGGCCTCATTCTATCTTGTACCTGCCTTTACTGTATGGCATCCTACATACGTATACAGAGACTGTTACCTTATACACATATGCAAACACAGTCTATACACAGTCTATACTTCTGTGTGTTTTTATTAGCCTATATATTAAGAACCATGAATCTATATAGATAAGCTCAATTTTCAATTTACTATATAGGATCTATTTCTTTTTCCTCTTGATAAGTTTATTCCAACTACAGTTACATTTATTTCTGTTCAAATTCCTCTCGTAGGTATTCATTCCATTTAGATTTCCCATCTCCCCAAAAATTGTTGGTATCTATCTGTCTCTGTCTGTCTGTCTTATGTTATTTACTTAATATGTATAACTTAACCTTTCTGGATGTCAGAACTATTAAAGAAACACTTCAGAAGAGTGTAAGTATTTAATCCCCTTACTAGCACCTTTTCTTAACCCCTAAACCTATCATCTTGATTTCGTTCATTCACTCTGTAGGTAACATTCTCATTTATCTTTCCTATATTTCAGTTTGAGAAGATGATCTATGTGCCTTTTATTTTTTCCTTTTAAATCAATAATGCCATACTCTGTATTAGATTGGAATAAAGTGACTCACATAGGCTATGTTCTGCCTGGTCTAACAGTGGGTGTCTCCTGATGGAGAGGGCACATATCTGGCTTGTTCAGTCCACGAGACTAAATGTCTCAGCCAGTCATCAGTCTATTTTGGAGTCCCAAAAGAAGTAGGTTTTAATATCTGATAAGGGAAGCAGTGCCTCAGCAACAGGATAAACTTGCCAGTGAGAGTGCTGGGGCCTGCTCTGGCCTTCAGTGGAATGTATTTGGAGGGACACAGTACTAAACAAAGGCTAAAGATCCCTGGTCTTATAATCTTAGTATCTGTGCACTGGTTTCTTTCTTTGTAACTCTCTATATATTGCGCCTTAACTTTCTGTGAACCAGAGAAAAAAGAAAACAAAAGAATTAAAATCTTTTACACAAGCAATATCCACAGACAGACAGACAGACAGACACACACACACACACACACACACACACACACACACACACACACATTCTTGTCTTGTCAGGCACAACCACTTATCTCATCAACTCAACAAATGTTCGTGCCTGCTTACATACATACACATATACCTGCACATGTATGTAGAGACAGTCTGACATATACATATATATTTATTGGATGGGCCAAGCCACCCTTTATTTCTTTTCTCTGGTCTTCTTACAACTTTTTAGACAAAAGTTCTTTAGAAAATTATCTGTAAATAAAATGTTATACAAAAGGGGAGTTACAGAAGGATGTTGATATTAAGTTCAAAGCAGTGTTTCATTCTGTAAGCTCATTATAATTTCAGAGCAACATTTTCACATGGCTTCCCTTTATTATCCTAGTGCACACCTGTGGCTTCATCCCTAGACCTGACCTAGAATGAATGTTTTTTCCTGGTAATCTGTTCCAAGCCTGCTTTCATATCCTAGTGCCACATGAAGCTTACAAAGCCCTATTTGCAGCTTTTCAGAGTGCTGAAAATTACTTGTGTAAATTTAGGAATTCTATAAAATTATCAGTTTGTCTACATATCATTACTACATGATAATACATCTGCACTGATCTGCAGAAAATCTTGCTACTGTTAGGAAAGGCCTATCAGTAGCAAGAAGCAATACTCAGATAAAAATCTCTAAAGGCCCTGCAATTCAGAGTTTACCCATTGCAGCCATGCAAAGCATTGGGCCATCTCCAGAAAACTTACTTGAATGCCTTTAGTCTTTCCTAGTTGGCTCCTAACAAGGCAAAAAGCAAATATTTCCTTTTTTCAGATGCTTTTTTGTGGGCTGCCACCAAAAGTGGCCCAGATTTAGGGTTAGTCTTCTAATCTCAATGATCCAGCTTTAGGATGGGTCTCCCCACCTCAAATAATTCAATCAAGAAAAATTCCTCACAGGTAAGCTGTGGGTTTTTTGTTAATTATACATGTAGTTAATTATAGATTAGTCAAGTTGACAACCAAGATTAGCCATCATGCACAATCATATCTCTTTATATAATACTTAATTTCTAAATGAAAACCATAACCAGGTATAATTATGCCTAACAAAACTATCCCATGTAGAACTGCAAACAATATATTTAACCAGGTCATAACATACTGAAGATATCTTTTCTGGTAATTTGCCTTTTTCCCATTGAATGGTATACCTTGAAAATCTGTTTTCCTCATTAACTTTTTCTTACATTTTTCTTAAAATTTACATTACTTAACTGTGTGGCTATGACATAATCTCTTCTGAAATTCTTTATTTACAACTGTTCTATATAGAGATTACTTATTTTTCACTTACAAATATATATTTTTCACACACACACACACACACACACACACACACACACACACACACACATACGCGCTTGTCTTTCGTTTCAATAAGTTTCTCTCTGGCATCGTTTACTCCTTTTAATTAAAGAAATGTTTAAGATCAAGTCCAGGGCTGGGTGCATGCTAAACAAGTACTCTACCACTGTTCCATTTTTACCTCCTTATCTCAGTTCTGTATTCTTATTTTCTGCCTTTATTTGATTTCCCTTCTTTTTAGAAAAAGATTTATTATTTGTAATTTTGTGGGAGTAGTCTATGTGCATACAATTCACATGACTATAGGGGTCAAAGAAGTTGGTTCTCCCTGGAGATGGAGTTACAGATGGTTATGAGCCTCTTTATCCCTCCCTAATGTAGGTGCTGGAAACTGAACTTGGGTCCTCTCTCTAAGAACAATCTATTCTCTTAACCATTGAGCCATCTCTCCAGCTTTTCCAATTTTGCTTTTTGTGTTTTTACTTTAAATAATTGTGCTTCAAAAGTCCTGTAATTTAGTGTCTTTTTGATTTGTTGGATTTTTTTCTTTTGTTTGTCTTTTTGAGACAGAGTATCTCTGTATCCCTGAATGCGCCGGAAGTTCCTATGTAGACCATGCTAGCCTTAAACTCAAAGACATATGTCTGTCTACCTCCTCACTGCTGGAACTAAAGGTGTGGGCTAACACACCTGGCTAATCTCTTTATACCTGGCTGATCTCTTTGTCTTTTCCTCCCTGAAACCATTTAGATATTATTATTCCTTCCTACTGTCAGTCCAGATTTGTATGTGTGAGTGTGTTGTGTGTGTGCTTGCTAGTATTGGGGTGTGTGCATGTGTGACGGCTGAAATGGATATAGGGTGTTCTTTTTTGGTTGCTCTCTAACTTCATCTTTTGATACAGTCTCTCACTGAACCTGAGCTTCATTGGTTAGGCCCGCTACCACTGAGTTTAAGGGTCCTCTTTGTTGGCATTACTGCCCCAGTGTTGGGGTTATAGGAATGTGCCACTAAACCTGTGTTTTTACTCTTAGAATGATCTTCCTCCTAGATAGTGATTTTAGATCAGTCTTACACCAAACCGTAGCTCCCTCCTTTTTCTCCCTCAAAATTCTTCAAAAATTACTATTGGACTTTGTAAATGTTTATCTGAGATAGTTTGCTGAGATTTGATGCTTTTTCTATAGCAAGTAATCTGAAGGTTAGGAGTGGAGTGTCTTTGCAAAGTTTGTGTTTTATAAATTTTATTGTTCTTACTGTTTGGACTTTAGAAGATGTATGAGGACCTTGGAATTTAGGAGGCTCTCATCCTCAGTAAAACCAGTGTCTCAGAATAGATTTATTTTATGACTGAAGTTGAATAGGTATGAAATACTTATATTTTAGTTCACTGTCAATTCACTTGGAGGAATGTGAGGAATAAGGCTTGGAGATTTTTGCTGAACAGAACCAAGTATATATTGGTGGCCTGGACATGTCTCAGATGTGCCTCTCCTAAAAACACTCAAATGATTTGGCCTGAGAAGAATGGAGACTGCAAAATTCCCTCTTCTATTTCTCTGGAGAGGGTACTTATTTTAGAAGATATAAAAGCAATCACAAGAGTAACTCATTGTCAACTTACTGACTATGACAATTATTATCTCTCACTAAACTGTTCTTCTTTTTCAGTCCTATGACAATGGCCTGGCACAGGGGGCAGGACTTGAGTCTCATGGTAAGTCCTCCTAAGTGTTGTGTAGTTCTAAAATGTCATGCAGCATCTTCAATATGAAAACACATCAGCTTTTCTCAACCCTTGCTGTAGCATGACTCTGTCGCTTTCCCACATGTGGTACTTGGCTGTTTGAAACCTCTTAGATCACTAATCATTAAGAGATTATTCAGATCAGAAAGATTTCTATTCATCTGTTAAAATGTTAGCTTCATGAAAATATCTTGGTATCATTTTTTAGGTTGTTCCTAGAATTTTACAAGGCTATTCACTTTGGTATAACACTTGAAAGACTAAAGAGATAGACTGAACATGAAAAATTTTATTTATCTCCTATTCTGTCCGTAGTGATAATTAGATATTTTTATTGAACCAGTCTACTCTCTCACATTTCTCTAATTTAGGGCAGGACTAGAATTGTGTGAGGGTAGCCATTAAATTAGCATATCAACAATATGCACTCTCACATCCAAATCTGTATTCAGAAATAATCAAGCTTCCTTTCTGCTTTTCTAAGAGGTTAGTCCAGGTGCCTGGGACCCCAGTGAACTGGAGTTTCTCATCACCTGCTGTGCTGTGCTGTGCTGTGCTGTGCTGTGCTGTGCTCACTTCCTGCCTTCATTCCTCTGCTCTTAGTCTTGGAGAATGGCTTTGACTTGACAATGCCAACAGTGTGACCCATGCTTCCTGAATCTCCCTAAGAGTTTCATCAGCAACAGAACAGAAGTTTTGTCCTGTATAGACAAACGTTTTGACTTTTTTCTCTGACTCCCTGTTATGACACCACTGTTTCAGTATATGCTTGAGTTCCACAGATGGCTGTAAGTGTAGCTGGTGACAGAAAGATTCACTTTTCATGTTACAGAATAGCCAAATGTATGGCACTGAGTTTGCAAAAACAAAGGTCTTATGAAATTTCATGAGTAGTCAGCATGGAAGTCAGGGGCTATGAATTCAAGTCTGCCTTACCAGTCAGTCAGTTTGTCCTGGGAATTTATGGCAGGGAGAGGCTGTTTATTCATTGGATGATGGAAAGGGAAGTATCCTTAAACGTTTTTTAGGCATACATGGTCCATCATACCTTTTTATAGGCCACATGTTTCTTTGGAGTAGAGTGTATTCTTGGGGATTTCATGTTTGAAACTTTACATCAAATGCTAGTGACTGATGGCTGGCTTCTCCACATTTCCATTCTTGAAAAGTGAGTTTGAAACTATCTTTGAGTGAATTTCAGAGACTCGTATTGTGAAATAATACACATTTAATTCTCTGAGCGTTTTCCATCCATGTATGCCTAAGTGCTACCTGGCTTCAGGAGTATTTACCTTTCTGTTCGTCCCCATGATTAGGAGGGATGTGGTTACATGAAGAAGAAATATGATAGCTCCAGGAATTTGCAGAAGGACAAGCTCTCATGCTTGCTACTGTAGACTCTGAGGAGACACGTCACTGGTATGGGAGAAATTGGTATATGATTCTCCAGGATATGAAAGACTGTCCAAACATGATACTTACTCTCCGAAGCATCCTGTCAGGAAGAACAATCTTCCTGGATCCCTCAGGTCTTCATTTGGAGTTGAGTTCTCACCCTCCACCTTGTTTGAGAGAAGTTTCTTATTTGCCAGGAAAACTAGACTTGCTAACTTGCTAGGATTACAGCCCTGTGTACTATGTCCAGCTTTATGTACATTCCAGAGATCTGAACTCAGCTCTCTACATTTGTCCTATAGGTACTTTATCCACTGAGTGGCCGTCTTCTCAATCTTGTTTAATTTTCTTGTGTAGCCCAGGCAGACCTCAGCCTTGCATTCCTGCTTCCGCCATTGTAGTGTGGAGATTGCAGGCATTCCACTACCGTACTCAACCTGCTCACAGGATCACAGAGGGAAGGCGTCTCAGCTGGGAAGTGCCTGCCAAATCAGCATGCTGACTGATGACCTGAGTTCAGATTTCCCTCTATAAGATGGGCGTGGTGTCATGTCCCTGGAACCCCAATACCAGAACCTAGTAATATACCTCGTCTCAAAAAAGAACATCGAGCCAGGCGTGGTGGTGCACAACTATAATCCAGCACTCGAAAGACAGAGGCAGGCCGCTCTCTTGTGAGTTTGAGGCCAGCTTGGTCTACAGAGTGAGTTCTAAGACAGTCAGGGCTAAACAGAGAAGTCCTACTTCAACAAACAAACAAATATCTCAAGGAAGACACTTGACATCACCCTCTGACAGAATATGTGCTTATGCACTCACATACATGTATGCACTCACTACATGAATAGCACGTACCACACATACAGTCTTCTTCATTTCCAAGCCTGTTAGCACAGTATAGGAAATATGGAACAACTTCCTATCAAATCTGCTGAGTTTTCAGAGTAGCCTGGCAGTTCATGAATTTGAATGTTTATTGTCTCAAGGGTTTTTTTTGTTGTTGTTGTTGGGTTTTTTGTTTGTTTGTTTTTAGTTTTTAGTTGTCCAGTAAACTAATTGTCCCCCACATGTCACCCATTTGTAGTCTTAGATTTGTGCATTAAGATGAAAGTCACTATGTAATTTAGCTACTGCTCTGTGCTAGCTACCATTTGATAACTTACGTATAGTCTCATTTAATTGGAATATCAGCCTGCTGAGAAAAGGTGTCTTTCTAGTAATAGAGTCAATCAGAAGGGCTAGACCACTGTGAGAGCCAGACAGAAAGAGACCTGTTATAGGAACATGCCTTACCTATTTATACTAGTTAATTGTTGATGGGACAAGAGAGCTGAAACAACTGGGGAGGAAGGGTTTATTTCGACTCCCAGTTAAAGGGCACAGTCATCTTGGAGACGGCATGGAGACAGAAGATTGAGGCATCTGCTCACACTCAATCTGCAGATAGGAAGCAGAGAGCTGAATGCTACTATAATGATGCCATTCTCCCTAGGGTGGACTTCCCACCTCAGCTAACCTAAGGCAGAAACTGCCACAGGAAATGTAAATCCTATCAAGTTGACAATTAGGATTAGTCAGTATAGTGCTCATGAGTAAACAGTCTCAAGAGTGTAAAGCAGCTGTGCTGGGGCAGTACCACCTTCAGTGCTCAGGCCAGAGCACTCTAGCTGCTTCACTGACCTGTGGGGGATTGCCAGCATGCCCAGTGCTCTCTCCTTACTTTCCTTCTGTGTGAGCTTTGCCTTTCCTTTCCTTGTTCCAGTGTCACTTGTTAGGTGAAACTGTCATTTGTCCCCACCCTGCCCTGAGCAAGCTCTGATTTTTGTAACGCTGGCTTCATGCTGCTTTCATTGTCACTGTTGATCTACTAGGCTGTAACAAGTGTTTGCATCTTCCGTCCTGAGCTCACCTACAGTACACCTGTGCACTGATAATGTGTGCAATTGATTGTCCTGTGTGGTACTTTGTATCCCTTGGATGGGATACAAAGTTGAGTTTGAACTGTTTGGGCTTAATTATATTTATTTAAGTATATGAGTACACACACTGTAGCTGTCTTCAGACACCAGAAGAGGGCATCAGATCCCATTACAGATGGTTGTGAGCCACCATGTCGTTGTTGGGAATTGAACTCAGGGCCTCTAGAAGAGCAGTCAGTGCTCTTAACCGCTGAGCCATATCTCTAGCCCTCATAATAGTAATCTCAGACAAATTAATTTGTTTCTATGATTCTTTAAAAATATTTCTGTTCTTAATCCAGAACAGAAATGTTCCTTTGGCCTTAATTTCCTTTGAACACTGAATTCCCATAAACTCACTTCTCTTTATGCTTTTTGTGTGGTGCTTAAGTAAAAAAAATAAATAAAATGTACTTGTTTTATGTGCCTGTGTGCTTAGTTTTCTGCTCTATCTCTGACTACAGAGGTAACTTGTTGACTGCCTTAAGTTCCACGTTTCAGAGGACAGAGATTCTTCTGGATAATTTGGTATATACAAACACGAATGATAATAAAACTCACAAAATTGAGTGGTAAAGCCATTATGGGGCAGAGAGTTTAAGCTGCATGTAGCCTGTGTTGCTGCTCCTGTCTTTAAACTTCTTGGGCAATAATGCCTATGTAAATACTGTTTTTGCAGAATTAGCTAGGAAGTGATAAGAGGAAAGTCTGTTTAGAAGCCATTTGCTTTTTTTTTTTTTTTTAATTTTTTTTTTCCCGGAGCTGAGGACCGAACCCAGGGCCTTGAGCTTGCTAGGCAAGCGCTCTACTACCCTGAGCTAAATCCCCAACCCCGCCATTTGCTTTTTAATGGTTTGAATTCTCAGCTGCCTCCCTGAATGCAGAACTGTGGACATACAGAAGCTCATGGAGAACTTAAGAGAATTAGTTCTAGTGTAAATGTAAATCATGTAATCTGGAACAGATTCCTAGATCTTGCTCCTTATAAATATAATGTCTTACAGCTTTAAATTATTTTAAATTCTATTCTGTTTTGCCAGTTGACATGGGAGACTTTACTGTAGTATTTTGAGTTTGTTACTGAACTTTATTTCATTGTCCTGTAGGCTAATGGGACTGTTCCCCTCTCCCGACAAGTGCTGCTTTCATAGGCCCATAGACATACAGTTTGTGTTTTGATCATCAGGAGGATCCACCTTTTGTGGCATTGCGTCACTGTGCCTGATGGGTAAACTGGAAGAAGTTTTTTCAGAGAAAGAACTGAACCGGATAAAGAGGTGGTGCATAATGAGGCAGCAGAACGGGTACCACGGAAGACCTAACAAGCCTGTCGACACCTGTTACTCTTTCTGGGTGGGAGCAACACTAAAGGTAATAAGACATCCAAGACACATGATACCTAGACCTGCTTAAAATGTTTATAGGACTAGTTACATACCTATTAGACCAGACACCTTGTTAGTAAAGCTAACTAGAGCATCTAGAACAAGGATTAATCAGAAAGTCATAACCCAGAAACAGGAAGTTAACTTAAAGAGGTAATGTGGACATTCACTGGAAATACATTTGAAACTTTTCTTTTTATTGTTTGTTCTTCCTTTTTATTGTTTGTTTTGCCTAAAACTTCCAAAATTCATTGATTGGATTTGCTACATAAAGTTACTGAGCCATTATTTATATCATTTTCATCTGAAATGCCTTTACTCTTAAGAACCACCTTGTGTGCTCATGTTCTGAATATAACAGAGCTTGTGTTCATCTTGTATGTAATGTCCCTATGTTAGGGTTTCACTGCTGTGAAGAGTCACTATGACCAAGGGAGCTCTTATGAAGGGACAACATTTAATTGGGACTGGCTTACAGTTTCAGAGGTTTAGTCCGTTATCATCATGGTGATTGGAAGCATGGCAACATGCAGGCAGACATGGTGCTGGAAAAGGAGCTGAGAGTTCTACATCTTTATCCACAGGCAGCAGAAGGGGACTGTGTGTCAGACTTGGTGTAGCTTGAACATAGGAGACCTCAAAGCCTGCCCTTACAGCAACATACTTCCTCCAATAAGACCACTCACTCTAACAAGGCCATCTCTACTAATAGTTCCACTCCCTGTGACCCAAGTATTTAAACACAGAGTCTATGGGGCATACCTATTTAAACCACCCCAGTCCTATTTTTTCCCCTCTTAAAAATCATGCATGTGGTTGAAACAAATCTGAAAACAGACTGGTTTAAAATGAAGGCAATAGCCTATTTGTTTGGCTCTAATGACATTTAAAAATGTCTTCGGACATACGTAAAATAGAGAGGATAGTGTGCTGAGTGCCCATGTGTCCCTCATGCATCAGAGCTGGCCGTCCCGGAGCAACTGCACTTTATCTGTTTCATATTCACTCTTCCTAGTCACCGTGCTGATGTTAAGATAATCTTTGTTTTCTGGAAATTCTTCAGTGTGTTTCTAAATGAAAATAACTTAAGAAATGACACCACTAGTATCAATGCCACATCTAAAAAGTGAGCTGTAATGACTTTCCACGCTAAGTATTATGTGATGATTTCTGTTGCATCACACCCAGAAGCTTCCCATACCAGACAGAACATCTCTCCATTTACTCAACAGGCTCTGAGTTGTCAAGCTTGTTGTTCTGATATAATGGTCTGTAAACTCTGTTTCACTGTGGTGAACTATAGCATAGTATGTCTAGTACTTTAACCATTCAGTAGTAATACTGATATCCAAAATAATATATACCACCATTGCTGTTGAACACATGACTTCTGATCCTGTCAGCAGTAGTGTCTCACTGTCCTCCCCCAAGCTTCCCGTAGTCCATGTTCTACTCTGTGTCTCCATGTGTCCTTTCTGGGTATCTCATCATGTTAAAATACCAGACAGAAGCAATTTGAGGGAGGAAAGATATGTTTAGGCTTAAGAGTTTAGGGAGTTCCATCCCATTGTGCAGGGAATGTCTGGCAGCAGGAGCAGGGAGTGGCCCATCACATTTGTCTGTAGTTGGGAAGCAGAGAGCAGGGGTTGCTAGGGCTCACTTAGCTTCTCCTGTCTATGCAGTTCACCATCTTATCTTAGGGAAATAGTGCTGCCCACATTTAGGGTGGGTCTTCCATCTCGGATAACCTCATCTTGATAGTCCTTCAGAGTTATGTTAGAGGTTTGTTGAAAGTTGACTCTAGATCCTATCGAGTTAACATTGTAAACTATCATATTCATATATCACAATCATGTAATACTTGTTCCTCTGTGTCTTCCTCATTTACTTTAGTATAATGCTAGGGACCATCTTTTATTTTTTTAATATAAAGTTTTCCTTTTTGTGCCTAGATAATGTTCCTCTGCATGTGTTGTGTGTGTAATTTTAGTGGGTATTTACTGAATCCATAGGTGTACCTGGGTAGAAGTCGTATCTTGACAATATCAAACCTTCCTGCTAATGAGCTTGGTAAGCAAATGAAAAAGATACTATAGTTGGCTAATTTAAGTGCTCAAGTCTCCAGAGATTTGCTCTGAGAGTCTAAGCTAGAAGAAGTCTATCTGAGTGATCATTAGTAAGAAGTTTTGTGCCTGTTAATTTTTGTCATTTTGTTTTTAGCTTTTGAAAATTTTCCAGTACACTAACTTTGAGAAGAATAGGAATTACATCTTATCAACTCAGGATCGCCTTGTTGGGGGATTTGCTAAATGGCCAGACAGTCATCCAGGTAATTACATTTGACATGAATCTAAAGGAGTATGCCTTTTACTTCTTGAATAGACCTTGTAAGTATATGTTTTCTTCAGAAATTGTATATGGAAGAAATTACTGCCACTAGTAATAGTAAATAATATGTTCTTTAAATGATGATGTCTGGAGGCCGATGAAATGGCGCAGTGGATATATACTCTGCTGCCAGACTGACCTGCCTTACTTCTCAGTGCACATGGCGGAAGAGGAGAACCAATTCCACATGCTGTCCTTTGATCTCTCTATGTGCTCGCATGTACTACCCATAACTATATGCAAAGTAAACATCATAAGCACTATGTTTGAGGCGGGTGTAAAGCATGGATAGTATAAAGAAAGGGTAAAATTTTAAGTACTATTAGTATAGTATGCAGCTCCCCACATCCCCAATACTTAGCGATGTTTATTTCATGTGTGAAAGTTAAGGCAGATGTTCTGAGTGGGTCCTATCCAAGGTGTTCAAGGCTCACCTGAAACATCAGGATTGTTAGCTGTGACATCAGGGTTATTAGCTTTGACTTGAGCTAACAGTGTTCTAGTTTGCTTTTTTGTTGCTGTAATGTTACTTTGACAAAGGCAACTTGAGGAGGAAGGGGTTTATTTGGCTTCTATAACTAGGCTTCTACGTCATTGAGACTTGTCAGTTAAGGGACACTTGCTTACTGGCTTGTTCTCTGGCTTGCGTTGTCTTATGCTCAAGCTGACTTTTTATATAGCTTAGGGTCACCTGCTTAGTGATGTTTCTAACAAGAGAGGGGTGAACCCTCCTACATTCAGCAGAAATCAAGACAGTGCCATACAAACATGTGCACAAGACAGTTTGAACGGACAGTTCTGTAATGGAGCTTCCCTTTTCAGGTGATTCTCCGTTACTTCACATTGATAAGGCTAACCAGGACACTGAGCTCTAAGGGGACAAGAGAGACTTCTAAGTTTAAAAGATAGATTCCCAAAAACCAAATCCAACAAGATATTAAAAACATTGCTTCAGGGCTTGCTCAATCCCAAGTATGCCTAATTGATGGAATGCTCGTTAGCCTGTTGGAGCCCTGGATTTGATCTGTAGCATAGTATAACCAGATGTGGTGATGCGTGCTTGCAATCCCACCTCATAAGCAGTGAAAGCAGGAGTGTCTGTACCAGTTCTCCCACAGGAGTGCCTTGTGGGAGAGCAGCACACTACTGAGGGCCTTGTGCCACCATGCGTCCTCAGTAGCTAAGGTAAGACCCAGCCTAGGTGTTCAACAACTGATGAGTGGGTAAATAGAGTTTATTGAGCCATAAAAAATGAAATTATGGGGCTGGAGAGGTGGCTCAACGGTTAAGAGCACTGACTGCTCTTCCAGAGGTCATGAGTTCAAATCCCAGCAACCACATGGTGGCTCACAACCATCTGTAATGAGGTCTGGTGCCCTCTTCTGGCCTGCAGTCACTTATGCAGGCAGAATGCTGTACATAAAATAAATAAATAAATCTTTAAAAAAAAAAATGAAATTATGTTGTTGGTGGGAAATGGTTACAATTGGAGACCCTTACATTAAGTAAAATGTACCAGGCTCAGACAGGTCCCTGTCCCATTTTCTCTTGTTTGGGATCTTTGACTTTGACATAGAAAATCATTCATATGCACGGCACTAAAGCAACAGAGATTGTCAGGTTGGAAAGAAAAGAAGGTACGTGATACCTTTCAATGAAAATGTCTTATGCAACTTATTATGAACAGTGAACATATACTAACTTAGTTAATACAAATTTCTCTAATTCTCAGTATCCCTTGCTGCCCATAAATTTTGGCAGTTTCAGTCCCCCCTCCTTTTTTTTTAAAGACAGGGTCTTACTTTGTTGCCCCCAGATGGCCTGGAATTCACTGTGTAGATTGGGATGTCCTCAAACACACAGAGATCCACCTGCCTCTGCTTCCTAAGTGCTGGAATTAATGGCTACTACTCTGGTTTCAGTTAATTTCTTTAGACAGGTACTTTAATTTCTGGATTCTCATGCTCATTTCCTAAAACACAGGAACCATAGCTACAGACCATATGACTGGCACCCCCAAATTAGCACTCCTTTCTAGCATCCTTCTCCAGCCTTTACTCACCCCATTTTTATTTTACTCCAGCAAAATGAGCCTGTTTGCAGCTTGTCTATAAAAATCATTGCTAAAATAATGGAGGGCTCTGATTGGTGTATTTGATAACATGTTATTGGAGGATTCTCAGTAAGGCATGGCTACTGTAGCATTGCAAGAGATCATGGTCTTAGTTATTATGACACTGAGGACTGCTTTTCTGCTCAGCGCTATAGAGCTTGTGTACTTGGAGTGTGTATGTGAATCAAAACACAGAAGAGACTCATGAATTTTTTTTTTTTTTTTTTTGGTTCTTTTTTTCGGAGCTGGGGACCGAACCCAGGGCCTTGCGCTTCCTAGGTAAGCGCTCTACCACTGAGCTAAATCCCCAGCCCCTGTATTTTTCTTAAAAGGAATAATTACACTTGTTTTTACGAATGTGTCTTAGAGAAAATGTGGGATACTTCAAAGGTATACTCCAAGATATGTTTTCACAAATAAGTTTCTCAAATAAAGTAATAATTTTGAGTTTTTTTTTTTTTTTGGTATGTATAACACATAACCACATAGCTGTAAATAAGTTTGATGTCTAAGAAATCTGGTAATTTGGTAATTATTTTGGTCCCCCCCCCCCCACTTTTCTGTCAGTCTGGCAGTGTTTTAACAAATAATAGAAATAAACTCAAACTCAATCTTTTGAATCCATATTATGTATTTGAAATGCCAGTTAGTTCAGGGACCATGAGGTTTCATTTTGTGGGCTTTAGGTTTTTGAGACAGGATCTTATGACATGGCTAGTGTTCCTCGTGGACCCACTGCATAGGCAGGGATGATTTTGATTTCTTACTACTCACTCTTATGTGTAAGTGCTGGCTTCAAGGTGTGGACCACCACCAGGCCTAACTTTCAGTTCTGTGTTCAGAGGGAAATTCTTGAACCTTTTTTTCCAGAGGGATCAGTTGTTTGTATCCATATGTGGGTGGATATGAGGATGACTTAGAGACTGTGTCTTAGAGCCTGTACACCATTGAACAGAAGGTCTGAGGGCAAGGCCTGCTCAGTGAGTCTATAGGAAAACCTCTGAGCTACTGTCTTCCAGTTGAGTGCCTTAACTAAGATTAATAGCAGATTTGACTCAAGGCTTCTGTTACTCTTGTAGAGAATATATGACTGTCTACAGAAGAGGGCTTTGGGTTTTAGATTTCTTCAGTAGTTTTGCTTTGGTTTGCTCTGTTTTTATGATTGAAGGTTTAAAATTAAGAACAGATTTCTGGCTTTTACAAAACTTCTTTTGAGGAAAAAGTTTCATGTGGAGAGATTAGATTTTTCCACAAGACATAGTTGATACTATTCTCAGTGTATGTGGCACACCTGGCTATTCACCTCTTTCTTTTATTTTATGTGTATGGATATTTTGCCTGTATGTTTGTCTATGTACCACATGCATGCTGTGCCTACAGATGCCACAAAAAGGTATCAGCTCCCCTGGAACTGGAGGAACAGACTGTTATGAGCTGTGGATGGTACAGTTCAGGGAGCAACCAGTGCTCTTAACTGTGGAGCTGTCTCTCCAGTCCCTTGTTTCTCCTTTTTTTTTTTTTTTTAATTTCCAAACAAGGTTAATAATACTGCTTTGTTCACCTTGGAGTTTTAGAGTAACTATAAGAAACAGGGGGAAATTATTATTCTTCTACTCCGAAAATTAGAAGAAAGTGAGGCATTTAGCATGTGGCAAAGTTAGATTTGCAAAGGTATTCTGAACTTTAATAGCTCTTTGGATCTTAAATGCTGGCCATTTCAAAAATAGAGTCACATTCTTGGCTGCTGTGAAGCCTTTTTTTAAATAGTGTCCTATAATTGCAGAGTTCTGAGCACTTAAGAAGACTATATAAGGTTCTCAGGCAGACAGAAGCCATGCGTTTTCATGACTACTCAGTAGAGGGTTGCAGCTCCCTCTGAGAAACACAGGGGATGTTCCAAGCCACAGAGAAAGTGAGTCTGTGCTGTCTGTCAGGTCAAGCTGCACAGCACTCTTAAGTGGTGTCTCTGCTTCTCGCACTGCACACAAGATTGGTGTGTGTCTAGGATTGGTAGAGACAAAGCTCAGGTTGGCAGGCAAGTACTTTTGCTTGGTTTCAGAAGCTATTTTTGTTTTCATGACTCTGGTAAAGTACATGCTGAGCATCTAGAGGGCCCTGGATATACTTAGCACCACAAAAACAAAATTGAAATGAAAGAAAAAAATATTATATAAATTCTTTTTTTCCTGTATTTTATAGTCAGCAGAAGGTATTGCTGTCCCAGTCCTTAGAGAACACAGGCAAGAAAAACCATGTGATGTAGTCTTCTAATAGTGATTTTTATAGTAAAATACATGATTTTGGTTGACTTTTAAAAATAATGTTTGAAATTGAGACTAGTTCTTTCACAAACTAGCATTTCTCTAATTTTAAATGTAGTGATTTGCTGTAGATACTTTGCAGTGTGTAGAAATAAGAATGCTGACTGTGGCTTCAAATGCCTTTCCAGATGCTTTGCATGCGTACTTCGGGATCTGTGGCCTGTCACTAATGGAGGAGAGTGGAATTTGTAAAGTTCATCCTGCTCTGAATGTAAGCACACGAACTTCTGAGCGCCTCCGAGATCTCCATCAAAGCTGGAAGACCAAGGACTCTAAACAGTGCTCAGACAATGTCCATATTTCCAGTTGACTAACCCTGGGGTAAAGGGTGTGTAGCATACGTGTAGCTCAAGGTTAAAAGCCATGTGTAACCAAGTGTGCTCTTCTTTAAGGGTTAGTCGTAAAAGTCAGAAGCGTGTACTGCTAGTTCTTCAGGATATGCTCTTAGGCCAGTGACCACTGTCATGGATTTCAAGAAAATCCTTGTTGACGTGTGGACATCAGCAGAACTCTGGTATGGTTCTTAACTGTTACACTGTGTTTCTGAGACCTTTCATGGGGCAGATATGTTTGTAGGTTATCTTCTTAAAACCCTCAGTACAAGTTCTGGCTTACAAAATGTACGTAAACCTTCAAAACAAGTTTACACTCCATATGGCATTGATAATCTTCAGGTGAGCATTTAACGATCACTTAAAAATCGCTACTGCTGATGGGAAGAAATTTGTTTATTGAATTAAGTATCTGGGATTATTCTTTAAAAATTGATAGTCTCATAATTCTCTTAAAGAATAACGTATTTTGCGTTATTCTTAAGGTGTGCCAACTAGACTTGTGTAACCTATACAGATAAAAATTAAAAGTTCATATAAGAAAAATGTAGGCTTAACTAGTACTATAGTTTTGTAAAGGGAGAGTATTACCTAATTGAGGGAGAAGTAATTGAACTGTTTAATTATGAATGAAAAAGTTATGTGTCTTTATTATAGATTCCTTAGGGGAATACCTGATGTGTTTTGTTTTAATCCCAAATCATTGACTGCCATTTGTCTGGGGCAAAGGAAGAAACAATCTTTGCTAACTAGAGAAAAGACATTCAGTGTTTTATTCTTCTGAGAAACTATAAATTATACTTGTATGACTATCACCAAGTTCTTTTTAGTTGCTTAGATTTTTTTTTTCCGGTGTTTTGTGGTTACTATAGTTAATGGCTTTATCTTCCACCTACCAGGTTGAGCATCCTTAATCCAAAATCCACTCTCTGGGTCAGGCATAGTGGCACATGCCTTTAGTCCCGTACTCAGGAGGCAGAGGCAACCAGATCTCTTTGAGATCAAAGCCAGTCTGGTCTAAGAGTGAGCCAGTCAGAGCTATATGATAAAACCCAGTCTCAAAAAACAAAACAAAACAACAACAAAAATAATAATAAAATCGAGTATCTGAAATGCCCTGGAATCTAAATTTTTTAACCGACAGCATGACACAATTGGAAAATCTCACTCTTTATGTTGAAGGTCACAGGTAAATTTCAGAGACACTGTAAATAGTGTATAAAACCACTTGAAACTACTGAAGAAAGTGTATGAAATAATGCATTCTGTATTTAGACCAGGTCGAACCCCAGTCACAAGGTAAAGTGTATATGCAAAATCTGAAAGCAAAATCTAAAACTGGAAACATTACTTTTGATCCCAAGCATTTTGGATAATGATACTCAACCTGTAAATACTTTTCTAATGTTTTTAAGTTTGGTAAATCTTAAACAGAACCACTGAAGTATAAATAGTCATTTATATTTTTATATTTTTGGCTAAGCGGGAGGGAAATACATTCATTTAGAGGGATAAACTAGGGTTTTACTTACTTGTCATCTTGTTTTATTGTCTTAATTCTATGAACTAACAACCAAATGGAGATGGTGTAAGAATCCTTTGTTAGCAATCAACATGCTACATTAAATTACATCTATGACTTGGTGACAAGAAGGACATTTCTTCAGTAGAGGAAACGGGTGTGTTAGTTTTGGTAGTAATAAGAGTTGTATTATTAATCAACAGGCATCATTGTAAAAGCTAAATTACTAGTGTCCCTCGATAGACAATAGCATTTTCATTTATTTTCTGAATTAAAGATTCCTACATAACAGTTCTTCTAAAGGAAACCCGGCATATGATTACTACATCTCTTATCAGCAGACTTGGCTTTAGACTTGAATTTGTACTGCTGGGAGTCTAGCTCACTGCCTGATGTGCACAAGGCCCTGGGATCCCTGGCTTTGATCCTTGGCCCTCAAGCTAACAAATGAACCAAATCCTATTTAGAAATAAGTCTTCTGGTGGTGGAGAGAAAGCTTTACCAAGAAATGTTATCCTCTCACAAGTTTTTCCAGTTGCTTCTATTTAAATAACAAATAACATTCCTGTTTTAACCTGAGTTATCTCCTAGATGTTAAGAGCGGAAGTAGCATGTTGAAAATGTTAAAGGGGTATTTCAAGGCCAGTACTTTTCCTGAGTTGCCATTAGTTGTTAAAAAGTAAGAAACATGGTTTTTGCCAGGAGGTGGTGGCTCACATCTTTAATCCCAGCACCCAGGAGACAGAGGCAGGTAGATCTATGAGTTCAAGGCCAGTCTGGTCTAGAGTGACAGCCAGGGCTACACAGAGAAATTTTATCTCAAAAAATAACAAAAAGTGATTACAAAATAGATTTATAACATAAAAGTAATTTATATTTTCACACTTCTTGAATAAATTACTGCAAAGGCATTTTAATGACAGAATGATTCTAATATATCCAAGAGATAAGGTTCTGTGTGATACTTTATGGATCAGTGAATGTTCATATTTCTTAGAAACCAACCAAAAAATACTGACTTGTTATGAAGTATGAAAAAAATTGTTTCTAGCTTTTCCTAAATACTATAAGGAAAGTATTTATTAATAAATTATAAGCAACATATATAATCTTTTTTCTAGAAGTAGTGACATAGTAAGAGGAAAAACACATAGTTCAGATGTCTAGCACCATTCACTCCTCACCAGCCTCTCTCCTCTTTCTGTATTTTCTGAAGAATAATAGCAAGAAACATTTATTTATCACCTACATTTTTAAGTTTGACCTATAATATTTGTTTTTATTAGGCTTTAAAATATGTAGTTGTAAGTAATTAAATTCAAAATTTTGCTGACAATGGTCATAATTTAAGAAGCGATAACTGAGAAGGAGGTCGTCTGAAGCTAGATGGTTTGCAGTTTATCTGCCCATTGAGCAGCATGGTCTCGGACCCAGTTCTGCCACTGGTAAGGTGAAGTAGGGTTTAAACTGAAGGCAGACACTGCCAATGGTATAGTTCTTTTTAACTGTCCCCATAAGTAACAGAAGGAGTAGCAAGTGTAGCCATGGTCACTATAGAACTACATGACAGGTGGATCCCTATGAGCCTCAGAATACAAGTGAAAGAACAAATGTGCAGAGGCTGTTGGAGAAAGAGCTGTAGTCTGACACCTTGCAAATGGGAGAACTGTGACATCACAATGTTCTCACTTCAAACAACAGTGATCAGTCGGGAAATAATGGCTGAAACTCAGAAGAGCTCTACAGAATCCTGTCAGTGGGCTGGCGAGTGTTGCAATAGGAAGGCCTTTTGAAATCAATGAGGTAAAGCACAGCACTGGGAAGAAACTGATAGAATTGAATCCAAATTGGACAGAATAGGCATGAGACATAAAAAAGAGACTGCTAAAATAAATGTTGGGAGGAAAACCTGTAACAGATGATGTATACATAGAGACATACATGTTCATACATCACAGGAAATGGAAGGGAGCTAGAAAGACGGAGCCATTTTCTAGAACAACCCTTCCTTAAAAACAGTGACTTCAGTTAGAGTGAGGTGTAAGAATACAGTTGGTTCCTAAAGGTAAAACAAGCAGAGCAGCGCCTCACAGACGGGAGCACAGAAGGCACATGTAAGGCCCTTGGGACCTCACCCTTGAAAAGGCAGGTAGTCACGTAGAGTGTGGTGTTTGCAGTGATGCCCATGGTCTCAGAAGTGGGGCAAGGAGCAAAACAAAGCAGCAGAGACAAGAGGCAGGAAAGATGAAAGCAAGAGGCAATTAGTCTAAAGCCAAGAAATTCAAAAGCTTCTTGGCATGCTCAGGGAAATAACCCATTAGCTAACCTCTTTAAGACAGGAGAGACATGTGGGAAACTTTAAGTGAGAAGAAGAATGGGTTGTTAAACAACTGTTTCCAGTTGTCTGAGGAATCACACACAAATTCAGAGATGGAGTTTTTAGAGAACAATGCTAATTGATAAGATGTAGTACAGAGAATACAGCTACCATGAGAATGCATATGAAAGACCACTGTGCAGACCTGAAAGATTGAAGGATCTCAGTGTTGCTTTCGTCATTCCAGAGGCTACAAAAAGGGTCTTGAATCTTAAATTACTACATAAAAGAAAATTTTCCCATATTTATGTTATAAAGTAGGTACAATAACAACAATTCGAAAAGCACAGTAAAGATTGTGTGAAAAGGAAATTTTAGGTGAATCTGACTTGCTGTCTCCAGAGACAGGGACCATAGCTCTTTCAGTTTTGTTTGCCACTCCATTGTGAAGGCCTGAGTTTGACCACAGCACTCATGTAAAAACTGGTCTTGATGTTGGGCAGTTGTTCCCAGTGCAGAGAAGGCAGAAAGAGGCAGATGTTGGAATGTGTTGGTTAGCTAGCCCAGTCTAACTGATGAGTTTCAAATCCCCTTGTCAACCCCTGTCTGGACAATAAAGTGGGGCAGATGAGCTGTTCCAGTTAGTTGAGGCTCTTGGTGTGCAGGCCTGGCCACCTGAATTAGAGTTCCTAGAACTCATGAAAACTGGAGGGAGAAAAGCAACTGGAGGGAGTTGTCCTGTGACCTCTATATGCATGCTCATGGCGTGTGTGCCCTCACACACAAATAATAAATTCTATCCCAATGTGAGAAACTGACAAACAACTAAGGTTGACCACAGGCCTCCACACATCTGCAAATACAAACATAAGTATCAATACAAGGTATTCAGGTATTTGTTTGGCACATAACCCAATAGCACTTGAAAGAAAAAAATAAATCATGGCTCATTTGAGATAACATTAGGAGTGCCAGAATAGTTCAATTTTAGACAATCTTAATATGGTATTAAAAGACATGATTTGATAGAATTAAGCACTCCTATTAGAAACTGATATATAATTCACTGACATGGCAACTCTTCCCTAGAGGCAAGATTCTTATTTTTCTCTTTTAACCCTAACCCTAACCTGAACCATAGCCCTAGACCTAGCCCTAACACTAACCCTAACCTCCTAACCATAACCCAAACCCCTAACCCCTAAACCTAACCCTAACCATTATCCTTACTCTTACCGTAAACCTGAACCTACCCTTACCCTAACCCTTAACCCCTAACCCTAACCTTACCCTTACCCTTAACCCTGACCCTTACCCTTAACCCTAACGCTAACACTAACCCTAACCCAAAACCTAACCCTAACCTGAACTCTAACAATACCCCGAAACCTAACTCGAACCCTAACAATAACCCTAACCTAACAATAACCCTAACCCTAACCCTAACCCTTACCCTTAACCCTAACGCTAACCCTAATCCTAAACCTAACCATAACACTTACCCTTAACCCTAACCCTAACCCCTACCCTCACCCTAACCCTAACCCTTAACTCAAACCCCTAACCCTAACCCATAACACCTAACCCTTACCCTTACACTTACCCTTAACCCTAACCCAACCCTAACACACAAACCCTAGCCCTAACCATAACCCTAACCCAACTCTAACCCTACCTGAACACGATCCCGATCCCAAACCCTAACCCAGCCCTAACCCTAACCCTAACTAGAACCTGAACCTGAACCCTAACCGGAACCCTACCCTAATCCTAAACCTAACCCTAACCCTTACCCATAACCCTAACTCTAACCCTTACCCTAACCCTAACCCTAACATTTAACCCTAATTTACCCTTACCCTAACCCCTAACCACTAAGCAGTAACCCTAACCCCTAACGCCTAACCCTAATGCTAGCCCAACCCCTAACCCTAACAGCTAACCCTAACCACTAATTCCAACCTTAACCCTAACCCTTACTCTTAACCCTAACGCTAACCATACCCTAACCCTAACCATAACCATAACCTTAACCCTAACCCTTCACCTTACCCTTACCCTTAAACTTACCCTTAACCCTAACCCTGAACCTGAGCTTAACCCTAACCCTAAAACTAACACTAACCCTAATTCATAACCCTTACCCTTATCCCTAACCCTAAACCTTACCATTAACCCTAACCCTAACCCTTACATGTACCCCTACCCTTAACCCTAACCCTTACCTGTACCCTTACACTTAACCTTAACCCCTAACTCTTAATCCTAATCCCTTAACACTAACCCTAACCCTAAACCTTACCCTTACCCTTAACCCTAACACCTTAACACTAACCCTTAACCCTAACCCTAACACACTTACCCTTAGCCCTAACCCTAACCCTAACCCTCACCCTCACCCTAACCCTACCCCTAACTCCTAACCATAACCCTAAGGCTAACCCTAACCCCTAGCCCTAACTCCTAACCAGAATCCTAACCCAATCATGAACCCTAACACTAACCCTAACCCTAACCGTTACCCTTACACTTAACCTTAGCCCTAACCCTAACCAAACACTAATGCTAATCCTAACCTGAACCCGAACCCTATTCCTAAGCCTAACCAATCCTAATCCTAAACCTAAGCCTAACCCTAATCCTAACCCTAAACCTCACCCTAACCCTAACCCTAATTCATAACCCTTACCCTTATCCCTAACCCTAAACCTTACCATTAACCCTAACCCTAACCCTTACATGTACCCTTACCCTTAACCCTAACCCTTACCTGTACCCTTACACTTAACCTTAACCCCTAACTCTTAATCCTAATCCCTTAACACTAACCCTAACCCTAAACCTTACCCTTACCCTTAACCCTAACACCTTAACACTAACCCTTAACCCTAACCCTAACACACTTACCCTTAGCCCTAACCCTAACCCTAACCCTCACCCTCACCCTAACCCTACCCCTAACTCCTAACCATAACCCTAAGGCTAACCCTAACCCCTAGCCCTAACTCCTAACCAGAATCCTAACCCAATCATGAACCCTAACACTAACCCTAACCCTAACCGTTACCCTTACACTTAACCTTAGCCCTAACCCTAACCAAACACTAATGCTAATCCTAACCTGAACCCGAACCCTATTCCTAAGCCTAACCAATCCTAATCCTAAACCTAAGCCTAACCCTAATCCTAACCCTAAACCTCACCCTAACCCTAACCCTAACCCTAACACTTACCCTAACCCTAACCCTAAACCTTAACCCTAACCATAACCATAACCCTAAGCCTAACCCTAATCCTTACACTTACTCTTAACCGTAACACTAACCCCTAACCCTAAACCCTATCCTCACCCATAAACGCAACACTAACCCTTAACCCTAACCCTAACTAACCCTCACACTTTCCCTTGCCCTTAGCCCGAACCCTAACCCTAACCCTAAACCTTACTCTTACCCTTTCCCTTAACTCTAACCCTAACCCTAAACCTAACTCTAACCATAACTCTTATACTTACCCTTAACCCTAACCCTAACACTTACCCTTTACCCTAACCCTAACCCTTACATTTAACCATAACCCTAACCGCTAAGCCCTAAGACCTAGCCCCTAACACTAAGCCTAACCTTAACCCCTAAACCTAAGCCCAACCCTAACCCTTAACACTAACACTAACCCCAAACCCTAACCCCGAACCCAAACCCTAACACTAAACCTAACCCTTATACTTACCCTTCATCCTAACCCTAACCCCTAACCCTAGTGCTAATGCTAACTCTAACCCCTAATCCTAACTCTAACCCTAACCCTAACACTATCCCTAACCCTAACCCTAAACCTAAACCTAAGCGTGACCCTAAGCCTAAGTCTAATCTTTAACACAACCCCTACCGCTACTCCTACCCCATACCCTAACGCTAACCTGAACTCTATCACTAGCCCTAATACTAACACCTAACCCTAAGCCTAACCTTAACCCTAACCCTTACCCTTAACCCTAACACTAACCATAACCCTACCTTTACCCTAACCCTAACCCTAACCCTTACCCTAACCCTTACCCTAACCCTTACCCTTAAACCTAATCCTCACCCTCACCCTAACGCTAACCCTAACCCTATCCCTACATCTTACCTTAACCCTTAAACCTAACCCTAATGCAAACCCTAACACTAACCCTAAACCTTACCCTAATCCTAACTCTAAACTTAACCCTACTGTAACCCTTACGCTTACCCATACCCTTACCTTTATCCTTAACCCTAAACTTAACCCTAACGCTAACCCTAACAAGTGTTAACCTTTAACCCTAACCCTAACCCTAACACTTACCTTTAACCCTAAACCTAACCCTAACCTTAACCCTAACCCTTAATACTAACCCTAACCCTGACCCTAACACTAACACTTGCCTTTAACCCTAACCCTAACCCTAAAACTAAACCCTACCGCTAACCCTAATCATAACCTTAACCCTAACCCTAACTCTATCACTAACCCTATCGCCTAACCCTAACCCAACCCTAACCCTAAACCTAACCCTAACCCTAACCCTAACCCAACCCTAACCATTAACCCTAACCCTACCACTAACCCTAACCGTAACCCAACCCTAAACCTAACCCTAACCCTTACACTTACACGTACACTTATCCTTAACCCTAACCCTAAACCCAAGCCTTACCCTTACTCTTACACTTACCCTTACGCTTACACTTAACCCTAACACTAACCCAAATACTCAACCTAATCCAAATCCTAATCCTAACCCTTAACTTTACCCTTAACCTTACCATAACCTAACCCTTATCCTTAAACTTACTCTTACTCTTAACCCTAACCCTGACCCTAAACATAACCCTGACTCTAACACTGAACCTTAACCCTAACCCTAACATTAACCCGTAACCCTAACCCTTGCCCTAACCCTAACCCTAACCCTAACCCCTAACCCTAACCCTAACCCTAACCCTAACCCTAACGCCTAACCCTAACCCAACCCTAACCCTAACCCTAGCCCTAACCCTAACCCTAACCCTAACCCTTAACCCTAAACATAACCCTGACCCTAACACTAACACTAAACCTTAACCCTAACCCTAACATTAACCCCTAACCCTAAATTTAACCCTAAACACTAACCATAACCATAACAATAACCCTACCACTAACCCTAACAAAATCCTAACCCTTAACCCTAACGTTAACCATAACCCTAACCCTAAAACTAATCCTTAATCCTAAATATAATGGTAAATCTAACCCTAACTCTAACGCCTAACCCTAACCCAACCCTAACCCTAACCCTAGCCCACACCCTAACCCTAACCCTTAACCCTTAACCCTAACCTTAACCCTAAACATAACCCTGACCCTAACACTAACACTAAACCTTAACCCTAACCCTAACATTAACCCCTAACCCTAAACACTAACCATAACCATAACAATAACCCTACCACTAACCCTAACAAAATCCTAACCCTTAACCCTAACATTAACCATAACCCTAACCCTAACCCTAAAACTAATCCTTAATCCTAAATGTAATGGTAAAGCTAACCCTAACCCTAACCGTAACACTAACCCTTACCCGTAACCCTAAACCTAAGCCTAACTCTAACCCTAAATATAACACTATACGTAACCATAACCCTAACCCAACCCTAAACCTAACCCTAACCCTAAGCGTAACACTAACCCTTACCCGTAACCCTAAACCTAATCCTAAGCCTAACTCTAACCCTAAATATAACACTATGCCTAACTATAACCCTAACCATTAACCCTAACCCTACCCCTACCACTAACCCTAACCCTAAACCTAAACCTAACCCAACCCTAACCCTATACCTAACCATAACCCTAAACATTAACCATAACCCTACCCCTACCACTAACCCTAACCCTAACCCTTACCCTTACCCTAACTCTATCATTAACCCTAACCCTAACCCTAACTTTACCCTTAACCTTACCATAACCCTAATCTTAACCCTAACCCTAAACCTAACCCTTATCCTTACTCTTAACCCTAACCCTGACCCTAATCCTAATCATTATCCTTACGTTAACCCTAACCTTAACCCTGACTCTAACACTAACACTAAACCTTAACCCTAACATTAACCCCAACCCTAACCCTTACCCTTACCCTTAACACTAACCCTAACACTATACCTAACCATAACCCTAACCCTAACCCTTAACACTAACGCTAACACTAAACCTAAGCCTGACCCTAACCCTAAGCCTAAGCCTAACCTTTAACACTACCCCTACCACTAACCCTAACCCTTACCCTAACTCTATCACTAACCCTAACGCCTAACCCTAACCCAAACCCTAATCCAAACCTAACCCTAACCCTTACACTTACACTTATCCTTAACCCTACCCCTAACCCTAAACCCAAGCCTTAACGCTTACTCTTACACTTACCCTTACGCTTACACTTAACCCTAACACTAACCCAAATACTCAACCTAATCCAAATCCTAATCCTAACCCTTAACTTTACCCTTAACCTTACCATAACCCTAACCTTAACCCTAACCCTGACCCTAATCCTAATCATTATCCTTACCGTTAACCCTAAACATAACCCTGACTCTAACACTAACACTAAACCTTAACCCTAACCCTAACATTAACCCCTAACCCTAACCCTAAACTTAACCCTAAACACTAACCATAACCATAACAATAATCCTACCCCTAACCCTAACACTAACCCTAACAAAATCCTAACCCTTAACCCTAATGTTAACCATAACCATAACCCTAACCCCTAATCCCTAACCCTTACCATTACTCTTACCCTAATCTTAACCCTAACCCCTAACCCCTACCCTTTCCCTTAACCCTAAACCTAACCCTAACCCTAATCCTTAACCCTAACCCCTAACCCCTAATCCGAACCTGAACCCTAACCCTAACCCTAACCCTAACCCTTGTCCTTGTCCTTGTCCTTGTCCTTGTCCTTGTCCTTGTCCTTGTCCCTGCCCTTAATCCTAACCCTAACCCTGAACCCTAGCCCTTATCCTTCCCCTTTCCCTTATCCCTAACCCTACCCCTAACCCTAAACCTGTTGGGAGCGATGCCCTTCAAACCCTCCATTATTGATGTTATTATTATGGTTAGAATTAAGTATGATCAGGTTCATGTAAAATTCCCTGCCAGCTGCAGAAGACCTGTATTAAATCTGGTGGTCAGGATGAATAATATGATAAAGTTCTGACCTTGTTGAGAAATACATCTGACGTCAAGATTCCCAGTGTGATGACCTGTAACCTTTCTGAAAAAGCAACATCCTGTTGACATCAGCTCACCACACAAATACTGTGTCCTTGGCCTGTGTAAATGTTTCCCACTTTCCCCCTCTCTCTGTTCCCCATGTTATGGTATAAATTCAGCCTTAGGAAAAAATAAAATTGCTGCCTTAATCAGACTCTTCTTTTCGTGCCCTTCTTCGTGTCCCTTGTCCCCCATTCTCTTCCAGGTACCCTCTGCCCTGTGGTTGACAAATGACACATAGCGTGCAGCTGTTCTGAGGTCTCCTGAAGGAGAACGTCATCCCCCATGAATCAACAGGCCTGTCTTCCTTCTTCGTCAGAGCCTTTGCTCCTCCTTGGAGCTTTTGCTACCCACTCAGAGCCTTTGCTCCCCCTTTGGAGCTGTTGCTCTCCCCGGCTTCTGGCAACCATGGACTGCCCAACCTTGGTTCAGAGGCTTGTTGTGTGTTTCTCCCCAGATGATGCAGATCTCAGTGGTGAGTGATGGGACAAGCATTCTACAGGTACCTTTTGTGACAGGACTCAGTGAGTCTCTCAGGACACGAGGAATACAGTTAAGAAAAAAGATTTAAAGAAATTCTTAGATTTTATAGGAAATATTTTTCCATAGTTCCTCCAGGTTGGAACAATTAATACAAAAGATAGTTCAGACTTAGTGATTGTTTTATGGGCCAGCTAACCCTGTTGCTGAAGTCTGCCCTAGTAATGAATAAAAGTTGTGTACTTTTTGGGTTTGAGGTTGCCTCTCCCTGCATGGATGAGCAACCCCACATACGTGGATTAAAAACCTTATACCCTCATGCTATTGCAGCCGTCACTTTGTCAATCTGTGCTCTGTGGGTGGTGCTCCTGAGGCTACTATGGGGTCTTACAACATTTTGGTGAATTAGTTGGGAACTGAGCTCCCCCCAAACCACAATTGGGGAGGAGATCGGAGGTAAGCTCAAGCAAATCTTTGTTTTGTGTTCTGTGTTACTTTCTGTTTTGTGTCTGTGTCATGTTGTCTTGTCTTTATTCCATGTTGTCTTGTGTTGTCCGTGTCTGATATCTGAAGGGTTCGAGTCCCTTCAGAGGGGGGTTTGAGTCCCCTCTGGAGAGGGGTTCGAGTCCCCTTGGTGGTTGCTGTAGGTCCCGTGATGTGCTGCGACAGGCAGATGTGCTAGTTGTCACAGGCCACAGGCCCTAAAGGATGCTCTAGGAGGAGAAAGGAATCTAGAGGACACTCTAGAATCCCATTGGGAGGTGGAATCAGATGGTTCGTCTCATCCTGGAAGCAGCTAAAGTTAAGCTGCAGTTTGGGCCAGATACTGAGGTGTCAGGCATCTGTGGAAATCACTTATAGGATGCCTTGTCTTGGTCTTGTTTGTCTAGTTTGTTTTCGTGGTATTATGTCTTTTTGGCTTTTGTTACGTTTTTGGACTTGGACTGACAACTGTGTTTGAAATCATGGACTGACAACTGCGTTTAAAATCATGGACTGACGACTGTGTTTGAAATCATGGAACTGTTTCATTTGTCGAAGAATTTTACTTGGTCCTCTTGGTGCTTAACTTGGGAATGATTTGCTTGAGAGAAATTCTTTTCTGCCAGGGAGTTTTGTCTTTCTCTTTTGAGCCTCCACCCCAAGGAGAGATGCCCCTCCCTTTGCTTCCCTTGTCCAGTCTAGCTGCTGTTAACAGTTCATCACACATGTGTATGAAGGACTCCAGATTAGCAAGTGACCCTTTCTGAAGCAGGCATTCACAAGAACCTGAAAGCTTTGCCTTGGATCCTGAAGAAAGGATCTCCCTGTTGTTTAGACATTCACAAGAAAGGGACAGCACAGAGTGAGGAAGTGTGGGGCTAAGGGTGGCAGGTGCGTGGGCTGCTAGCAAGCAAGCTACAGGCTGCGTATGGGCAGTGGCACAGTTCAGGCTGAGTGGGCATGAGAGTCTCAAGGCAAAGGGACCGCCAGCCGGGGCTGACGCTTTGACAGCAAAAAGATAGTAGAGAATTAGTGATGATTTTAAAGACTATTCTGAGACTTTTGGCCCTGAAAAAAATTCCAGTCGCTGCCTTCAGTGGCCAGACCTTCAACACTTGCTCAAAGAAGGAGAGCGTTCATTAAGAGAAGTTCTTTAAGGGAGCCTGCCTTATCTGCTGGACCTATTCCAAGAGAGGAGTTATCTCCAGCATTAAGTCACCTTCCCCGTTAGTCATCATTGACATACAAAGTCTGTATGACATACAGAGTCATGCCTGTGATACTATCCCTGCAACAGTCAGTTCCTGCCCCTGTGGTCAAAGTGCCCCAGGTTAGGGGGCAGGAGAGCCCCTAAAGTAGTTTCAGAAAGTGTCTGCAGCAGACAGTGAGGAACCTTGTTTTGCCAGACAGACAGGCTTTACTCTAGGATGATGAGAGGAGGAAGTCTGGGCACCGGCTCTTCAGCTACTCCAACTGGAGACTGTGGCCAAGGTCAGGATCAATGTTTTCTTTTCCATGGCCCTTAACCCAGTGAGACAGCTTGGTGAAGGACTGCTACTGAAGTTCTGGAATTCAGAGGCTTCTAATTCCAGGGGAGGGCTATGCTTCTATTAAAGGTCAGTATTCCAGTGTTAACAATATCTTTATTGGATGTAAAAGGCAGAAAGCCCAACTCAATTGTGACCCCTGCCTCAGGAATGGCAGCAGAAAGAGTCCTTATAACCAGTTATCTTTAACTATAGCTTGTTCTCTGATACCCGAGGCTTCAATTGGATCACACCCCCCTGGGCAAGCCCCCCTTCAATACTCAGATGCTATTTTCTCCTGGTCCCTTGACCCAAGGTTGCCAGGCGTATATGAGAGCTTGGAAGAAACTTTCCCCCTAAAGCAGACAAACCATACAATTCTTTTGTCAGCCGCTTGGCATCTAGCACCCAGGTCCTAACCATCTCTCCATCCTTTTGTTATTAGTTCTTACTAGGCTTCCAGTAAGAACTTTGGAGGCTGGGTCTCTTGAGAGGCAGAGACACTCAGCTACACTAAAAGGAGGTACTCCTTAAGGAGAATCTAAGTTCAGAGAGACAGCCCATAACAGACTTCAGCTGCCCTTCTGCTCACCTTTCTGTTTCACAGACAAAAAGCTTGCACTTATTTTTGCTTTCACTGGGCCACTCACTAGCTTTCTTGCCTGGACCCTTTCCTGTGTTCTCAAGAATTTTATCACCCAATACACTGTGTTGTTTGACTTATAATATCTCCCGTCCTACTAATATGCGTGTCTCAGATTCTCATTGTGAAGGTTCTAATTCTAAAACAAGGGGATGGTGCATCCCACTAAATATTAAATTTAACTCCACGGATCAAACCAGGATTGGACATGTGGATATACTTGGGGTCTTAGAATGTTTCAATCAGGTGCCGATACAGGGATTATATTTACCATAAAATTGTTGAAAGAGCCTGTGCATTCCTACTCCTGGCTTCTGGGCACTGACCCCAAGAAGGAGCCCATGGAGGCACTGAACATGGCGCAAGGTACACGCAACTTCATTTACAGCCTGCACTCCACTGAGAGGAGCTGCTTGCTCAAACAACTGCACTGCTTCAAGTCCATTGCCATCACACAAGAAAAATTGGAAGCTCTACCACCCACTCCAGGACAGCTGAGATATGTATTCTTCCACAATGCGATACCTTTTGTAGGATCTGGCTTTTTGGATAATGCAGTTATTGTTGCAGGAACCCAAATTGAATTGTCTGTTGGAATTATTTTGGGAATTTCAACAACGGCAGTCAACATGTTATCTTTTCCTCCTATGTATCAACATATCATTTAACTTTCAGTCATTGACACTGTACTGTACTAAGTTGGAGTTTGCTTATTTCTTACATAACATGCACGGGATACCTATTTATGTATTTATTCTTTTTTCCCTGATGGTTATAATTCAATGCTGATGTTTCTCTAAATTATTTAAGATGTTTGTTATCAGTTAAAATTGTAATTCTCTGCCTGGTGGCATCCCTTCTGTGATATTTCACAGTAAACATTTACAATCATATAAATTCATTCAATTTTTAAACTTCCACATCTATCTAAAATGGAGCAGAGTTTTAAGTATATCTGACTATTTTAGTTTTGACTCACACTGTCTTTAAGAGTCAGAGGTTAATCAAAAAGAACAATTGTCTGCCCCCCCCCCTTTTACATAAGCTGTATATGCTAACAAGTGTACTTCTTTCTGATTGGCTTTTTACCTTTAATTTCCCAACTTTGAGCAATCACAGTGAATTCTGGTTTGTGAGAGAAAGGCAGTGCTTGGATATTTTGTGTGTCTTAGAATATGGTTAAAGAGAGCATGAAAAAAGTCAGAGAAGGCTTGGAAAAGAGAAAATGAGGAAGAGAAAAAGCTGAGAGCTGATATCAAAATTGGTTCTCCGCCTTCCCTTGGTTGTCCACCCTGCTTCCTTTCCTGTTGGGATCCCTAGTAGGCCTTCTTTTGCTTATATCCTTTGGCCTTGGTCATTTAATCATTTAACCAGCTTTATTAAACAACAGGTAGATAATATAGCAGCAAAATCTATTCAGGTATATTACCATAGGCTAGCTATGGAGGATGCTTTGATGATGGCCAAGCTCACCTACACATCTCCTCCCAGCCCAGGCAAGGACATTTTTGTCCTTCAGCCAAATGAGGCCAACATTCTTTTCAGCCTGCTGTCCTGATGTCTTTGCTGAAACATCAACAAATCATCACCCCTGCGTGCTGAGCTGGACAGTCAATGACAGGTAAGAGTCATGAATAAAGGGCCTAAGACAGGAGGACTGCCATTAGCTGCTGCCTTATCCCATGACAGACCCTGGCCACAAGATTCTCTTGGCCATGTGACAAATATTACTCCAACCTAAGACAGACGCAGTTCCTGATGGGCTCATTCCAGGACAGCACAGCCATTTGGTCACCTTTTGATTTGACTATAAGTAAGGGGGAGATGTTGGGAGCGATGCCCTTGAAACCCTCCATTGTTGATGTTGTTATTATGGTTAGAATTAAGTATGACTAGGTTCATGTAAAATCCCCAGCCAGCTGCAGAAGACTAATACAAATCTGGTGGTCAGGATGAATAATATGATAAAGTTCTGACCTTGCTGAGAAATACTTCTGACATCAAGATATCCAATGTGATGACCTGTGACCTTTCTGAAAAACAAACATCCTGTTGACAACAAACAGCTCACCACACAAATACTGTGTCCTTAGTCTGTGTAAATGTTTCCCACTTCCCCCCATCTCTCTGTTACCCATGTTAAGGTATAAATTCAGCCTTGGGAAAAAATAAAATTGTCGCCTTGATCAGACTCTTGTTTTGGCATCCTTCTTCGTATCCCTTGTCTCCCATTCTTTTCCAGGTACCCTCTGCCCCGTAGTTGACATAAACCTAACCCTATCCCTACACCTAAACCTAACCGTTACCTTTACCCCTAACCCTAACCCTAATCCTTACCCTTACCCTTACCCTAACCCTAACCCTTACCCTTAAACCTCACCCTCACCCAAACCCTAACCCTAACCCTAACCCTAACCCTAACCCTAATCCTTAACCCTATTCCTACCCCTACTCCTAACCCTAACCCTAACCTTAACCGTAACCCTAACCCTATCGTTAGCCCTAACCGTAACCCTGACCCTTAACCCTAACCCTTACCCTTACCCTTAACCCTAACTTTAACCCTAACCCTAACCCCTAACCTTAACCCTAACCCTTAAACCTAACCCTCACCCTAACCCTAACCCTAATCTTAACCCTAACCCTTAACCCTACCCCTACCCCTAACCCTTACCCTTAAACCTAACCCTCACCCTAACCCCTAACCCCTTACCCTAACCCTAACCCTAACCCTAGAGGCAGGATTCTTAAAATTGAAACCAAAGAGCCTTTCTGACAAAACAGGCTGTGCTTTACTACCTAACACCATGCTAAAACTTTTCACAAGGAAGTTAGAGCAAAGACATGAATCAGGAAGAGTTCAGGCTTGGCAAATAGGATCATCTACTTGAAAAACCAAACCATAAAAGAAACTAAGTAGCTGCAGTAGTTAACATGCAGGTAGCAGTAGGACTTAGCATACCTTGGCATAGGCCTTCATTTCCACAGTTTCAGATTGGGCTAAGTGTTGTCAGAAATCTCCCTTTCAGCCACTCCTTCCTCTGCCCAAGTAAGTGCTATTAGAACTGGCTCGATCACCACCTAGGGCCACCTGTTTGTGTACAATGTGTACAAGTGCAGCCATGTGGAGTACACTGGGTTTTACCTGGCTTCTTTGCCATAGAAGAGAACACACAGACTCTCTGGTGCTGGTAGTGTTTGTTTTTGATTTAGGTGCTGGTTACATGGGTGCATTCAACATTTTATAAGTATTTACCAAGCTGTTCAGTCAATCATGCTTTGCTTACTGTTCTGTATTATAAATATAATTCAATAGAAAATGTTTAGTTAAAAAAAGACTTCATATCTATCTATCTGCATAAACCTAAACAGTTTAGAAGACAAACTGCAAACTCTTTGTGATTACTGAAACAGAAAGACTCATGTATGAACTCAGCAAGACATGTCTTAAAAACTTACATGAGAAAATCTAGTTTTGGAAAAAGAAAACTCCTAGGAGACAAAATAGACTCAAACAAGGATGTACCTTATTACTAGGATGTTACTAGGAAGATAACATCAAAGCAGTTTGCTTCTTGGGTTAGTTTCTAAATTTACTACCACTGCAATAAACAATATTCTAGTTCTCATTGAAGAGAGCATATTATAATAGGCATTAAAACAAAAAGTGAGAAGAAACCAGCCCCACTGGACACTTGAATATCTTGGCAAAAGCTATCAGAATTAAATAATACACGCTTTGCTTAGGCAAGTCCATATCTATAAATGTATGATGTTGTATCTCAAGGATCTTCTGGTGTATTTATAAGTCATAGGAGAAGATGCTGTTTGTTACATTTATATAGTGTGATACTACACAAGTGTCAAAAAGACACAATGGCAGTCATAATATATTGATAAATGAACTAAAGGTTTGGTATTGACAACTAGTCCAATAAAACAAAGGAAATGAAGTGTTAGAAATAGTCCCAGTAGTACATTAGAATACAATAAGGCAACATCTGAATTCAGTGAGAAAGAGCCTTTAGCTGAGGACATTGATTGGGTGTTCTCTGTAACTATTCACATATGCCCAAGTTCTTACATGCATAGCTTTATCTGTCTTGAACCTTTGCATGTTACACTATATGCCAAGATGCTATCCTGTAATGTTTTGTAACTCAGTGATACAAACCTCTTAATAAGTGTATTTTAATGATTGTTGAGTATTGCCTAAGTTATCATTAGTGCCTTGATTTTCAGTTACAAATGTGTTGATATAAGATTCCTAAAACTACATCACTGCCTATTTGTATGTTTCTTTACGCTAAGTTTATAGATGTGGAGTTGTTGGGACAAATGCTTGTCCATTTCATAGTCTGGTAGCTCTTGCCAAATTGCTTCCTAAGAAAGTCATGCTTGCCTTCACACTGAGACTTCACATACCATGAGAAAAATCATCTGCTAGCAAGTCACTGCTCTGTGGTACTGGGAGACTGGTAGCTTGGTTCCTTGTCATTTTGCAACTTGATCTCAGCTCCAGCTGCAGAGTGCCTGACACTAGGTCAGTATCGGTGATGGTGGCAGTACTTGTTTGCTCTTTTAGTCTGCAGTGGTTCATTGTAGGTCAGCTGGAGAACAAGATGGACTGACTATATGCTGATTGTCTGTCAAACTTTGTAATTTACATGATTGTTATGGGTTTATGAATTTATGTCTGGGAGAAGAGGTGTTTGTTTGTCTTATTGGACAGAAAAGTTGAGGTGTAGGGGTGGAATTGATAATTGGGCCAGTTGCTGGGTGGAAGGGTAGGTAGGACTTCTAGGACCCTCAGGCAAGCTGAGAGACACAGGAGAGAAAGGAACCAGACATGTGAAATCTCAGGTGGGCGGAGTGGCCACAAGCCACTTCTTGAGGCAGGAAGTTGGGCTGTTGTGCTGGGACTGAAGATGGCTAAGCAACTAAAGCTAGGGCAGGTTGAGAGGTGATGAGCAAAGAGTTTTTGGAAGGGCATGCTAGCTGCGGGAGATTAATAGTGCCCAGCAATAGACTAATTATGTGTGTGTGTGTCTGTGTGTGTGTGTGTGTGTGTGTGTGTGTGTGTGTGTGTGTGTGTGTGTGTGTGTGTGTTTCATCTGTGGACCGAAGATGGGAGAGAACCTGGGTGGGGGCTGGTAGCACAAGGTTCCTGGAGCTTGGGGTGGGAGCAGGTAGCACTGTTAAATTAGAATTCTCAGATGAATTACACACACACACACTATGATAAAAGTCTAGGAAGAGGGGAGAATTGGTTTCTCCATGAGTGGAGTAGATTGAGTTACGTGACTAATACAGAAGAAACTTGAAAAAGAAACATAGGGAGAGCCTCAACTCAGTGATGCTGAGATCCCCTATTGTACAAAGAGATAAGATGTATACAAGCAAATAATCAAAAGGTAGGGATAAATAAATTTTAATTTAATTGTTTTTAAGGTAAAAAAGAATATAGTGGCAGTTGTTCAAATGTCTTAAATATACAGATATTAAGCTCCACGGAAGAGAGGTTAGGGAGATTAAATGAAAAAATACTTTAGGAAAGATTTAAAAACCCTTGCCAGGACAATTTTTTGGAATCTTTGAATGTGGTCTAGTCATAGGATTTCTGAGATCTCTTTGACTAGTAAGATTCATGTATTACAGAACGTACAGCTTTGGCGAGATTCATCCTCAGAGATGCTGAACTGACCTGCTTGGCTCCCTGCTTCCGGTTGGTTGCTGCCTCAAACAGCTCTGGGGATTGCTGCTGATTCCAGGTCACCTTGCCTCATCCAACCGTTCAGATGGATCCAATCAGAACCACTGTTAAGCCCTAAGCCTTCTAAACATACAGAGACTATATAACAGATGCTAAAGCTAGCTTTCTTAAAGTCTAACCAATTTCTCTAATTTTCCTACCCCTTCCCACCCCTTTAAAGAACTTTTTGTTGCCCCTATTCAACAAGAAGAAGCTATAGGGAGTCATCAGCTCTATTCCCTGGGTTTGGGTGTCTGATAATGATTGTTTTACAATTCATAGATAGGTTATCATCTTAAGGGATAATTTGGGAATGGTCATAATTTTGAACAGGAAGGAAATAGGTGGGATAGATTACTAAAGTGTATTCTTAAACAAAACATTGGTTAGCGATAATCATAATTGGTAGAAATCTTATACTTGACGCAAAATTGGAGTTATGGTTTTTTTACATTGATACAGAACTTATATATTGGTATAAAATTAAACTTTTCATTGATATAAATTTCTTATATTGATACAAAATTTGAAGTTAATATTGTCACTCTTAGATAGGCATCGTGCCTGTACAACTTATTTAAGAATACAAAGCTTAGACCCAGCTCGTCTAGTAACTACTGTTACAGAGAGCACAGGTCAAGGGCCAGATAGCAAACTCAAACTTTGTTAGATTCTGATTTAATTTAAATAGGGTGCTTTTGATATTAATAAATTGCAAATAGCTAAGAATAGCTGCCTCTACCTCTCTCAAGAGCTTCACTTTTTAAAAGAGTACAGTGTAATCTCCACCTTTACCCAAGACAGAATAGTGAAGACTGGATTTAATTTTCTCAAAAAAACATTAAAACTTTAGTGAGTCTATGGGCTCGGCTATCAAGACATTAAATATCAGGCAATGGGAAGTGAACCCTGTGAGACAATAAAAGAAAAATGAGATGAGCAATTTCCTGTTTTGCTCCTTTGAGACTTCCTAAGCCATCACACAGAGAAGAGACTCAGGAAGAAGGCAGAGGTTTCTAAGAGATCAAAATGGGTTGAGTTCATAGGTCAAAGTATAAGAAGATGAGGTCATAAACAGTTACTTTCCTTTTTCTTCCTTGGAGACAAGGTTTCTCTTTGTGTAGCCCTGGCTGTCCTAGAATTCAATTTGTAGACCAGGCTGGCCTCAAACTAAGATCTGCTTGCCTCTGTCTCCTGAGTGCTGGAAATAAAGGCATGGACCACCATCACCAGACCTAACAGTTATGTTCTTATAATGCTTATGTTCAAAATGAGTGGAAAAAAGATTAACCATGTTGAATACAGACATGGAAAATGTGGACTCAGCTTTTACATAGGAAGAAGTGAGATGAGACAGTATTGTCAGTAAGACAGTACAGGTTGGTGAGCTT
Source organism: Rattus norvegicus (assembly GCF_021556685.1). Classification (NCBI taxonomy): domain Eukaryota; kingdom Metazoa; phylum Chordata; class Mammalia; order Rodentia; family Muridae; genus Rattus; species Rattus norvegicus. Next base: position 40,917,758 of record NC_141551.1, on the reverse strand, counting down.
GAAGACAGTAATAGATGCTTATGCAAGATGAAATGCAAAGAGAAATAATTTTGAAAATGAAAATGCCATCCATGGACATGGGGCAGTGTTCAGGATCTTAATGTCATGACTTGGAGTTTGAAAGGCTTAGAAAGCATTCAAAAAACCTGAAATGCTAAGATGTTTCCAAATTTGATTTTTTTTAAAGTGTAAATCTATGACTTCAAGAAACAAACTGCTTAAGGTCAGTGATTAGAAAAAATAGTTATGCACAGAGCAGAGGTATGTGGCAGCAGAGTTCTCATCAGAAACTGCAGGACTGGAGAAGAATAGCCTCCACAGCCTTGGGGGAGACTGACAGCTTAAAGTTCTAAACCCAATGCAATGACTTCAAGACTACTCCTAGAGTCCCCTGTCGCTACTTCCCATATTACCTACATTCTACTATTCCCATCATGTGAGGCATCATTTTCCATCTGTGCTCTTTATAGCTTTGGGTCTCTACAGAAGCTAGGCTGAATACACAAGACTGGGAGATTCGAAGATCTCTCACAGATTGTATTTGAGGTCCATATCAGAGAATCTAAACCTGGTGATATATTCTTCATGGACTCAAAAGTCCATGAAGGTTGAGATCCTAGGTCCTCTTCTGTTATTTAGCTAAATTGGCATGGTGTTGAGCTGCTCTCTAAATATGTTTTAACTCATAGACAACCACTCTTAGTCTTAGGGAAGCCTCTGCCATGAATGCAGAGACCTTTGACTATATAGTGTGCTGAGAATAATACAAGACATTTTTACTACCCACTATAAATCTTGGAATGCTGCTGAAGGGGGTGAAAAGAAAGCACAATCTAGGAGATAGGAAGAAAGGCTACAAAATATCTCAGCAGTACACAACCACAAATCCAGATATTTCCAGGGCCTGCAAAAATATGCCCCCATCACACAGCTGGACATGGATGGAAGAAGGCTCAGGAGATCCTGTCTCTTATTGCTGAACCATTTGCTATGGATAGGCAGGGAGAGGGGGAGTTGCTGCCTTTAGTTCTTGTTTGTAACCCTACCAGGATCCAACCCAATAGTCACACAGGTAGACCTGGATAATAACTAAATGGTCCACAAAACCAAATCTAATGTCATGAATCTGGAAAAAGGGCAGGTAAGGAGTGGGAGGGGTAGTAAGATTAAGAGGAAAATATGAGAGTGGGGAGTAGCCAAAATATGCATACATGTATAAAACTGTCAACTAAATCTTTTAAGGAATTCTAAATGGCAGGTGTAGCAGATGTAGGTAGACAGGTGAGTTTCTGGAAGCACTGTTAAGTCTTTTCAAACATATTTAGAAAGGTGTAAACATCATAGAATGAGATACAGCACTGATCCTAGTTGCTATGGTTTTCCTTTGCACACAAGCATGTATCAGCATAACTTTAGAGTCCCTGTTACTTGGAAATCTCACTCCAGTTTATTAAAATGAGGTTTTATGCAAGTCATGGGAGTGCAGACTGGATTCTAGCTTCTGAATGTTTAATACAGTATTTATGGGAGACAATAATGCTTCTTCTGTGCTTATAAATATATAATAGGGTAATGGAAGCTCTCCATTAACTGTTACTGGTCTGTATAGAGTACATAGCTGGTGTATGTTTTCCCCCAGAGTTCTATGATAAAGTTGGGAGTGAGGGATGGCTGAGAGATGGGCAGAAAACAAATGTCTTTTTCTCTGTTTTTTTTTTAATGCTGTGTCTCATCAATTATTTTATGTCTGAACATAAGGCAGAAATTCTCAACTGAAGGCTTTATGTATCAAAGGCTGACCTCAAACTTGCTAGGCACCCTGGGGATGATCTTGATTTTCTGATCCTCTTGTTTCCACTTCTCAAGTGATGGGATTACAAGTGTGAATCCTCACATCCTAGTTTGTGATGCTAGCAACTGATCATGAACCTGGGCTTCATGAATGCTAGGCAAATGTTCTGTCAACTACCCTATACCTTCAGCCCTTGGGAACCTTTTAAAAACATGATTGTCTAAATCACTGTTCTATTTCTGTGAAGGGAGACCATATCATGATTAATGTAACTTATTAAAACATTTAATTGGGGACTTGCTTACAGTTTCATCGAGTTGGTTCTTAACCATCATGGCAGAGAGCATGTCAGCAGTCATGCAGGTGTGCTAGAACAGTAGCTGAGAGCTTACATCCTAATCTGAGAACAGTAGGCATTGAGGGAGAAGGGTGGCAAGGGGAGGAGGAAGAGGAAGAAGCAGAAAAACAATACTGGCCTAGTTTGGATTTTTGAAACCTCAAAGCCCACCCCCAGTGACACACCTTCTCCAACAAGGCCACACCTAGTATCTACATCCCCAGTTTTCCCTCTCTCTTAAACACACACATGTGCATACAGAAATGGATATTAAAGCAGACAAAAGGCAATAAGACCCACACACACTAAAAGCCAAAACAAGCAGAATGCCCCCGCCCCTAACCAACAAAACTACGGAGTTCATTTTGTGTTAGCCGACTACTCTTGGGTATGTGACCTGCCATGGATATACCCAGTGGTGATATTCCATTGGAGAAAACTGGCTTTCCCTTTGCCAGCTGAAATCAACTGCAAATAGCTTCTTGATTAGGACTGAACTCTAATCAGTGCTTCCCCTCTCAGTGCTGGGCTATCAAGTGGCTCGAATCTGCGGAGGTCTTGTGTGTGCTGCCACAGTGTCTGAGTTCACATGTGCATCAATCCTATTATATCTGGAGGATAGTATTTCTTTGAACTCCTCATCCATCACCTCTAGCTCACAATCTTTCTACCTCCTCTTCCTTCAGCTTTGAGGGGAGATGTTCCGTTTAGGACTGAGTGCTTCAAAGTCTCTGACTCCACCCTGGTGCCTCCATATACATACACATTGTCTTGTTGTCAGTCTCTTTGTTAATTCCCATCTACTGCAAGAAAAGGCATTTTTGAAGAGAGATGAGTGATGTTCCACTCTGTGCATATAGCAATATGTCATCAGGGGTCATTTTTTGGTATGTTTCTTTAGCAGAATAATAGTGTGAGTTTTTTCTAGGGCCTAGAGTCTAGGCTGATGATCAATCTAGTCACAAATTCTTGGCCACATCTCATGGAGTGGGCCTTAAATCCAACATTAACAAAACAGTGTGTAGTTACTCCCATAATATTTACTCCACTATTGGACCAGTATACCTTACAGGTGTAGATCACTGTTGTAGGTCACAGGGTTAGTAGATGGGTGATACTAATGATTGTCTTTCTCCTTCAGTAACATGCATGCAGGGTACCTTCTAATATGAACACTAGTCAGTAGGGGGTGAGGCTTCTAGTTAGGTACCAGCTGAACTTCTCCATGTTTGATGACATAAGTGCGGGCCTCAGCAACAGGGCCCTACCATCAGGTTGTAGAGAGTGACCAATAGCCTCTGGCTATTATAAATAGAGCAGCAATGAACAAGGTGAGCAAGTGTCTCTATAGTAGGATGCAGAATTTTTTGTGTATATGCCTATGATGGCTATTCTTAGTTGCCAACTAGACTATATCTGGAATGAAATACAACCCAGAAATGTAGGGCACACCTATGAGAAAGGTTTTACTTAGTTTGAAGTGGAGAATATACTAATCTGGACCTTTGAGATGGGAAGATACATATCTTTGATCCAGATCTTGAGGTAGGACACCATTAATCTGGGCAACACCTTCTGGATGCTATATAAGGACATTGAAGAAGGAAGCATGCCTGCTTGCTCTCACCATGCTTGCAAGTCCATTCCTTCACTGGCATTAGAGCCTACTGGCATCAGCATCTACTGAAAGACCAGCTGAGACATCCAGCCTCTTGGATTGAGCAGCTACAGGATTCTTGGACTTTCAATTTATAGCCAGTCATTGATGGCTTAGCTGGATGACAGCCTGCAAGTCATTCTAACAAATTCTGATCTATCTACCCACCTACTTACCTACCCATTCATCAACCCAGTTACATACATACATACCTACCTACCTACCTACCTACCTACCTACCTACCTACCTATCTATAGAGGAATTCATTGTATAAGTTCTGTTTCTCTAGAGAACCCTAGTACAATGCCCAGAGTGGTATAGATGATCTTCAAGTAGATCTATTTTCAACTTCCTACGGAACTACTACACTGGTCCCTACAGTGGTTGTACCAGTTTGCACTCACTAGAAATGAATAAGTGTTCCACTTTCCCCAAATTGTCAGTGTATGCTTTCATTTGTTTTATTGATCTTCCACATACTACCTTTTAAGTCTTTATCTGCTGGGGTCAGCCTACCATGTTAAGGAGTCTGAATAAAAAATATTAAAAACCAATTTCCCTGGGCTTGAGAGCTGGCTCATCAGTTAGGAGCACTGGCTGCTCTTTTGTAGGACTCAAGTTCAGCTCCCAACACATGCCTGGTGGTTCACAATGGTCTATAACTCCAGTTCTAAGGGATCTGATGCCCTCTTTTGGTGTTGGAGTTATCACACACAAGTAATGTGCAGGAATACAAGCAGGAAAAAAAATACACATGTAAATTTTAGGCTGGATGTATAGTCATAGCACTTGGGAGGAAGAGGCAGGGGGACCTCTGTCTAGTCCTACATATATTCATGCTAGCCAAAGCTGCATATCAAGACCTTGTCTCAAAATAACAAAATTTTCTCTTGTTCAACAACTAGTTAAATAATTTACCAACAACTCAAAGCCTGCGTGGCCACACAGATGCTAAATAAAGGGCAGCAGGTAGTTTCTGGTGCTGACAAAAGTGTCTGTGATGGGATGGATATCAACTAACTTGGGCTATGTGATGTGTACCTGCCTTGGAGAGAAGGGGAGAAGCAAAGGGGGATGAGGCCTATTTTCCATTCCTCAGAAAATGACTCAGGAAATGGGAGATTAACTCTAATCATTGTAGAGTGGATTCACAAGGAACAGACAACTGACTTGGAGCCTTCATGTTGGAAATTTGCTTTTCTAATGTGATGACCTAACATCAAAGAAAGAAAATCCTCTTATTGACAAAATGGACATTATCCAGTGCCTAGGACTAAGAGCTAAAGAGAATATGACTTCCTAAATCTCACAGAGAGCGAAGGAGTCAAAAAAAAAAAAAAAAAAGAGTCTTCCAGATCTGACTCATACATAAAGAAGAAAAAGAAGAAAGGGATCAGGGGGATCATGCCTTGTCTTAATATCAAAGGATATGAGAAAGACCATTCCTCTCTTCATTTGCCGACTTCATTTGGTAATCAGTCCTAAGGCCATCAGGGCCATCAGGAGAAAATGCAGGACCATGTCTACTATTTTAGGGGAGGCAACATGTTTTACAGCCTGGAAAATCCTGCACAAACCTCTCTTCACCATTCATACTTCAGAGGCACAAGAGTTAGCCAAATTACTTGGATCGTGAGTTTGCTACTCTTGTATATCAAAGCCCTTTCATGTTCTCACAAAAACTGGACCACTGAATGTAAGATGAATGCCCTGACAAGAAAACTGGCCTTAGTGTAGTCCCCCTACTGGTACCAAGTAACTTTCAAAAAGTCTTGAAGCTCTGAAAACCCAGAAGCTTCAGAGCCCTTTTAGAATTAACTAAGCCTTTTTCCCCTAGGGAGAATTATTAGGTACTTCAGACTCAGACTTTGCTCTGGGGCTGAGTAACTCTCTCTACTCTAGTGAAGTGCCACCCATACACACTCCACACCCTTACCATACCCCTTAGTGGTGTTTTGCTTCTTGAACTCCAGTTGGTTCATAGCTATCACCCTCCTCCTGCACCAGGTGGACTTGAACAGGAAACAGTCCATTTCTCTTTCAAATCTCTAGCTCTTACAATGCAGAAGAAGTTCAAGTTAACATTTTTTAATTGTGTGGAATTGAATTAATCTAAGAGGCTTTCCTATCCAACCTCTAAAGGCACTGGGCGTGGTAAACAATCACACCCAGCAATGTGCCCATTTAGTGACCTTTAGCAAGCAATTTCCCATTGAGATCACAGGACTGTGTAACATGGGAATCATAAACTCATTGCCACCTGGATCAGCAGGAACAATAAAAGCCAGTGTGTTCTTGTCTGTAAAGTGGCCAATGCATTGCAGAGGTGAGGGCAGAGATTCAATGTCTCCATGAAGACTAGAATACCACAGCAGCCAGCCCAGAAGGCTCACAGACTTCATACTGAGCATGAAAAAAGGCCAGAACCTTTTTTAGGGCACTTGGACTTAGAAAGCTGCAACTGCAGTAGATTCGTAAAACCTGCATTAGTTTCCTACTATGAGCATCTTGGTTTCGTTTGGTTTATTATTACAGCTAATGAATCACTGTTGCTGCATGGTGGTTAACTATATACAGATTTCCTTAGGGTTTTCTCAGTGGCTGGCTGTTTCAAGCACATCTTCCAGGATGCCATGCTACATCTCGTCATGTCTTCTTGGCTGTGACAATTCTGAGGATTTGCTTGTCCTTAATGACTGGCAGTTTTAAGGATAGTTGTGTGTTTTGTGGCATGTTCCTAGGATTTGCCTGATGTTTCTATCACAGTTAGACAGGAATTAAACCTTTGCGGAAGAAAATGGCAAGAGGAAAGGACACCCCACCCCTCTGGCATGCGCATGCATGCACATGCGTATACACACACACACACACACACACACACACACACACACACACACACTTTTAAAAGTTCCTCTTATCCAGCCCTCATCTCCACAAGAGCTGTAATTGTATTGGCAGTGCCTGGTAGGGTCAAGGAAAAACACCATTATCTTTTGTTAATCAGAGGAGGTTGGTCTCACCCAACTGGATAGCAGCAAGCAATTCCTTAGAACTAAGCCCCCTAGAGGGCTAACCTTGGACTCCTGGGGCAAAGACTCCCTGGGACTTGAAAGGGAACAGAAATGAAGGAAGGTCCCATCAAAGCAACAAGCCTCCACATAGAAGTCAAAACAGTGCAAGGAACTGACTAGCGGAGGGTAATCATGTGAGACGGCTGAAAGGAAGGAGGAGTACTGGTGAAAGAAGTGTGACCACAATTCAAGGCACTTGGCACTGAAGCACATTCAGCCCCAGTGCAGCTTGAAACACAAAGGCATTAAGTGGGGTGTATTTGTATTTACAAATACAAGCCAAGGCAGTGGGAGCTGTGTGAGACTGGCCAGCCAGGTGACAGCCCCTGTTTCATCTCTCCAGTACTCTATTGACTCTGACCCTCACAGAAGGGCAAATTTGTCAGAGCCTGCCCTGTGGAATTCTGAAGGATCAAATGGGACGATACAAGTAAGCGTTGGGTGCCCTGCCCAGAGTGTCAACATTTACTAGTCACTGTCACTGTGCCTGTGGAAAATGGCTCTAGAGTGTACTTGGAGGCATACTACAGTCCAAACCCAAAGGCTCATAAGGCCTCTAAACAAACTATGTGCAGAAACGTTTCGGATTTAGCCAGGTCTAATATATCTGTAAGCCTGAGACAGGAATATATGTAAGTTTGGGTATATAGCTCAATCAGTGGTAGAGTGCTTGTCAGCATGGTTGGTTCAGTCTCCAAAATGCTGGTCTTGGAAAATAACTGTCCTTTTACTGCACATGTAAAACTTAGAGCCATTGATTTTTCTCTCCCACATGCTTTGAAGTTGGAATCACAGCCCAACAGCAGGTAAGCGGTCTAGCGTCTTGAAACCCAGCCTTGATTGGTCTAGTGAACATGGACTCCAGTGATGGAGCATATGGGCAGTCGTTATGACCTGCCACTCAAACCAACACAACACTTCCCCTCTCAGAAACTCTGGTAGGAATGAGAGCACTCAGGTGTGACACAGCCTCCCAGTCTGCGTGGGACTCTTAGCTGAGAAATCTCATGTGCTAAGCTCTGTGCCCAGCTCTGTTACGCTAGTGATGGTGATAAGACACCACGGCAGAGATTTTTTCCTCCTTGTATGCCAATCAACTTACACTGCAACTACTACGTCCTGGCTGATCCAGGTGTGAGCAGTAGCAGCAGCAGCAGCAGAGAGGATTCACCAAGTCCTCAGTCATGCTGGCTGGCATTCTGAAGTCTTCACATGCATTAGCTCAACCCTTGTAATAATCTTTGGGTTACTATCATACAAATTAAAAAGAGTAGAGTGAGATACAGAGTTCTAATATGTTATTAAAAGACAAACCAGGGTGTGGGGGCTCCAAGATAGTTCAGCAAGTAAAAGGCACTTGCTAATAAGCTTTGATCCACAGAATCTACATGGTAGGAATACTGGTGCCCACAGATTCCTCTGACTGCTTCCAAACTCTGTCTCTCTGCTCCCCCCAACACATGTTTTAAGTTATTTAGATTGCTTTATATATGCTTATGAGTGTTTTGTATATATGTATGTATACCATATGGCTGGTGTCTGGTGTCTGAAGATGTCAAAAGGAGTCAGATCCCTTGGAACTGGAGTTAGAGGTAGTTATGAACCAACATGTGGGAGCAGAGAATCAAGTCCAGGTCCTGTACGGGAGCAACAAGTGCTCTTAGGTGATAAGCCCCCAATAATATTTTTATCAGTTAAATGGCTGTTAGGTAACTCTCTCGTTAGGATCTTTGTTTAGCTGTACTAAACATGGTTTAAATAAATTCTTGAGGGAAAGAAGTAGGAGGTGGGTAATTAACAGTTACAGTAGTGGCTCCACGGTTTTGCCCCTCGGGTCCTCTCTTCTGGGGTCATCTCAGTGAGTAGCTTTTAGCCTCAGGTTCTCCTCAGCAGTTCAGTATGGCAATACATTGTGCTTTTTCCAGAAGCCACTTAGCAGCAATGTCTCTTGCCATCCATGGGCAAGCCCTTCTGCAAAGAAGGCTACCAAATCTATCTGTATTTTTGTTGTGTGTTGCTAACATTTCTTTGGATTCTGTGACAAGGAAAGAAGAGCCATGTATCATAAGTGACAGTTGTCAGACTGGGACTGTGCTGTTCATGGCAGCCGAGGCCAAAGCCGCACACCCATCTCTGGTTTCCATCTGGAAAATGCAGGTAAGGTGGGTGGGACCATTAAAGAATTAGAATCAGCCGAAGACAGCCAGGCTTGGCTTAGACAGCTGTTATTTAGGGTTAAGGGAATTCTTTAACCTCACAGTATTTAAGCAGTATTCTGAGACTTACAATCAAGATGAAAGAAAACTGGCAATTTCCCTTTTTTATTCTGAAATTTTATTTTTTAAAAATTTTTTTAAAGATGTATTTATTTTTATTTATGTGAGTACACTGTAGCTGTCCTCAGACACACCAGAAGAAGACATTAGATCCCATTACAGATGGTTGTGAGCCACCATGTGGTTGCTGGGAATTGAACTCAGAACCTCTGGAAGAGCAAGTCAGTGCTCTTAACTGATAAGCCATCTCTCCAGCCCTATTCTGAAATTTTAATTGGAAGATTTTCCTCCTGAGGAATTATTATCAGGTTGTTGTTTTTTTCTGTTTGTTTTTTGTTTGTTTGTTTGTTTGTTTGTTTTTTCCAAGAAGAAACAATCAACACTAAGCCCATGGTTTGTATTTTAGGGAAAGAAAGGGAATATTTGAGTTTGATATTTAGAAGTTTTCCTAACTGAAGTCAACTAATTTCTCTTGACCTCAGTTATAAATTTGATAACTTTCATTTAGCCCTTGAATAGAACTTTCTTTGGACTTAGTAAGTGTTGAATACATTATCCTTTATAGTTATTTTTGTTTCATTATTAGCAAAACAATGGGCTAACTTATAAGAAATGTTTAAAAGTTGGCTACTGAATGAGTACCTCTGTGGCTGAATGTGTGGTACGCTCCCTTTAATACACCTTAGCCAAATATGTCTTCACAGTACATTCAGAAAGGAGACTTAAAATCCCCTTGGGATAATATGGATTGCAAATATGTCGAATAAATATGAATTCTGTGGAGCAAGACATATATATTATGAATGTTTGCATGTTACCAGGGAAATATCAACAAAAATCCCTTTTTGAGTGTAAACACCATACTGCAAATACCTTTCTGAAACATGGAGTTCTCCCAACAGGCTGGTGCAGCTCTAAAATAGTCTCACTTATGCTAAGGTAGCACTATAGCTTCTCCAAGGAAATATTCATAACTTATGCCCCTGTGTTCTGGAAATGCCTCAGGAAGAAAACTGCAGTAGACTTAGTAGAAGCGGAAAATGTATGGACATTTCCCTGGATAGAATTCAAAGCTGTGCATGTGTCAGTAAATGAAGAGCTATAGCTTCCAATTCAAAGCCAGGGCTGTGGTTAGGAAGCTGTGAATCGCGCTCAGTGTCTGACTGATTATCTTCTGATGTCTGGCAGGCCATGCAGAGGGTGGCATCATCTGCAGAGTTTACCCCTCACACCCATGGCTGAGGGAGGAGCCCAGAGTACTTGGGGCTGCAGCAGTTCGTCCAGCTGGAGAGCAGTGCAGTTGCTGTGGCATTGTGGGCACAGACAGATAAATGGCTTAGTCCATAAGAGACAGTATATTCTGGTAAAGCAGAGTCCATGAGAAGGCATCAAGAGCAGTGAAATCCAGGGAGGAGAGTGCTCTGTGTCAAGGGAGTACAGTTAATTTCTTAAAATTAAGTTTTAGTTTGTGTGGATAGGTGCTTTGTCTGCATACACAGGTGGTACCCACAGAGGTCAGAAGAGGGCACCTGACCCCCTGGAACTAGAGTTACAGAGTTCACCATGTAGGTTGTAGGAATGGAACCCGAGTCTTCTGGAAGAGCAGCCAATGTTCATAGCACTGCCTGAGCCATGTCTCCAATCTGAGTAATTGTAGCTTTTTTAGGAGGTAGAAGACACATCACTCAATAACGATTCTCAATGTGCTTTTACTTTTACATCCCTTGGTATTATTCAGAGAAGAATGGCTTTAAAAACATACATACATACATACATACATACATACATACATACTATATACAGATAGACACATACACACACACACACACACACACACACACACACACACACACACACAGCACCGTACTCCTGACCTGGGGCGCATGACCAGTTATAAGTTAGCAATGGGTGAGAATATGTCTGGGCAAAGGCTGTCCTTCCTGTTCTTCAAAGTTAATGCAATTTTTATACTGTGATGCTCTTTCTTAGCATTAAGTGAATTTCGTCCCAGACATTTCCCTGCTCTATAAAGAAACAACAGTGCTTAAGGCTTACCAAATACTTGGTTTAATCAATAAATGAGTGGCCCATGGTGATGTTATTAATATTCTGAATTTCCATTTAATGGAGAGATGTGTCATGCCCTTTATTGGCGATGCCTGATGTAACATGAAGGGAATCTTTTAATTGGATATTTTCTTTATTTATATTTCAAATGTTATCCTCTTTCCTGGTTTTCCCTCTACAAACCCCCACCCACTACCCCTCCCCCTGTTTCTATGAGGGTGCTCCCCCACCCACCTACCCACTCCTACCTCCCTGCCCTGGCTTTCCCCTACGCTGGGGCATCAAGCCTTTGCAGGACCAAGGACCTCTCCACCCATGATGCCAGATAAGGCCATCCTCTGCTACATATGCAGCTGGAGCCATGCAAACCCCTTCAGCTCCTTCAGTCCTTTCCCTAACTCCCTAATTGAGAACCCCGTTCTCAGTTCAATGTTTGGCTGTGAGCATCCGCCTTTGTATTTGCCAGGCTCTAGCCTCTCCAGAGACAGCTACATCAGGCTCCTATCAGCAAGCACTTCTTCAATGGAAAAAGAGAGCAGTCATCATGATTTATCATTTTTCTATATTCAGTAATTGACCTTTCACTGTTTCAGACCTCCTAATATGTCCCTTCTCCTCACTCACTGACCAGTAAAAGCAGTACGGATGTAGACCTGAGAGCCTGGGGGTTAACCCTCTTCTAGTCCTCTTCCTCGCTTCCCTTAGTTTACCAAGCAAACAACTTCCCAAGTCAGGCTATCTAGTGGTTCTCAATCTGTGGGCCATGACCCCTTTGTTGATCAAATGACCTTTTCACAGGTTGCATACCAGATATTTTGCGTGTCAGATATTTATATTACTGTTCGTAAGAGTAGCAAAATTACAGTTATAAAGTAGCAATGGAACAATTTTACGGTCACCACAATGTGAGGAACTGTATAAAAGGGTCGCAGCATTAGGAAGGTTGAGATCCACTGCTTTTTAAAGAATTCTCAGCGCTTGAAGGAACCCTAAAGCAGACATGCCCAGCTGCTTTAGAACGGTGCATACAAACAAAACACTTAAGCTTAACCACATTGGAGATAGAGGAACGCAAAGTGGACCTTTGACCCAAGAAGATGACCAAGGTACTGTCATCAGGTCTCCCAGCCTTGAAAGAAGCAAACTTTTGTGTCGGTAACACAACTAGGCCTGATGAGTGAAGCAGATCAAAGAAACTAAAAACAGAGCCTGTGGCTAAATTATTTATGCTGTTGCTGCAGTCGTATCGATCAGAGGTTATTTCCTATTGAGGCCCACCTTCATGTACCTACAGAAGCTGACATCTCCCAAAAAATCCTGCCCCAGGGTGGGGCCAGGGTGGAGAGCTAGACAGGATCACTGTTATCTGATACAGCCTTGCCATATCTAATGACAACTGATGATGTCTTTGTATATCTCATCTCCCGGGAATGAAATGGTGTATCATTTCACCCTGTGGCCTGAAGGAGAAAAGGTTCTGCCTGACCTGCAGAGATCATATTACCTCAGCCCAATGCAAGGCTACATATAGCTTCCAAAACATGAGCAGAGTGCTAAAGGGACATTCCTACTTTGAGGCTCTTCTCTCCTAATTCACTTTGGAATCTCCACTATCAGAACCTTTCATAGTCCTCAGTAGGTAGTTGTTTACGTTTGGTGGATGAGTTTGTGGTGAAGATTGTCATACTGGGATCCAGGTCCTGGAGGTCATAAGTTTAGAAGCATGTCTTAGGCCACTGTCTCCCAAGATGGGTCTTGCTGTACTAAACTTCCTTCTATGCAAAGTCTTGCTTGTCCTAGGAACAGCTTCCTCCTTGAAGCTAGTGGTGAACTGAGGACGTGGGCACATTGTTCCACTTCCACCATTGTGGAAAGCTGAGGGTGAGGATCGATTCCTTGTCCTCACACAAAGTCTTCCAAGGCACTTGCTGCCATCTCTGGGCCAAAGATTGTGCTCTATAAACTCCCGACGATAAGAATCTGTGAAGGAAGCAGTGTGCTTTTTACTGCAGGAGAAAAAAGAAATTGGAAAGAAAACTCTGGTTTTGGTTCACTTGTGATTGCCAGCCTTCCTTTGCTAAGGTGGGGTAAGGTGCTGATGGACTAATATAGATAGTTGGTCACACTGGTTTGATTAGAGGAAATTGTAAGAATTTATGGTAAATGTTGTTTGGAAAGCTACTTAAGAGAGACACACAGAGACAGATCTTTGGCTTTTCTTCCAGGTAGCATTTTATGCAATTAAAATTTAAAGCCCACAGTATTGATAAAGAAGAAAATTCTAGGCATGTCTTCTTTCCTATGTGATACAAGGTCCTCTGAAATCACGTCTGTGCTGAAGACCTTGCAGACAGAGTGAGATTTAGGAATCTAACACAGAGAGATGGAATTTAGCAGATCAGAGTCCAATTTGTCTTGTGCCCCTTTAGTAGCCATTTTTCTACCAACCTCTGACCCAGTATCTTTGTGAGTACTAGGTAAGCCTTTTAAAATGTGTCATTTTTAGCAGACCATCTGGCTCCCATCTTAGAGCTAAGAACATTTCAAGACGCTATCAGAATCCTATAGAAGGCACTCCCTGCTCTGCCGGATCCACCCAATGTCTCCAGCAATGCACTTGGTAAATGTATTAATTTATGACTGTCTTTTGTTCTGTGGCTGTAAAGTTTCATGTAACCTCTTTGGACCACGTGACTGGAGGTATAAGAAATTAAGGAACTGAGGATTCCAGTTCTCATAAGAGTGTGGGGAAGTGGGTGCTGTCAATTTTTTTCTTTTTCTTTTTTAGTTTTGAGCAGATGAAACAACTATTTGGAAGGAGAGTTTGGCAGCATGGACTCTAATTGTACACTGCCCAGCATTTCCATTCTTAACTATTCAAGATGAAGGCTTCCCAGAGACTGTAAGCTAAAGTGCCCAGGACAACAACATCATCAACGAGCTGTTGAAGATCTACAGACTGAGTGACTGATGAGGACCTTATACCTGTGAAGGATTAGAGCATTTCAGATCCAGAGCAACATTATCTGGGGCAATTTTTATTTCCCATAATAGCCACATGTCCTCCCTCATGTCTGATTTAATCTCCTTTTGACTATTAGATAAAACTTTTGGAGTGTATTTTTAGCTGACCACCCACTTCTACTAAACCAAGGACCAAGAATGCCACCAGATTACACTAAAAACTACAATAATTTTCACCACTTTCTTGCAATCCTACCTGTCTCCAGTCCCTCTTTATGTGTTTGGTATGTATTGATTTATAACTTTCTTTTATTCTGTAATTGTTAACATAACTACTGTGTAACTACTTCTACAGAGGAACAACCACAATTCCAGTTCTCAGGCCACATTCTCTCATACTTGACTCCTAGAAAACTGTCTTTGAGGCTAGAGACGTGGTTTGCATGTTTGGCTCACAATGTTGGTATCTACAATATCCTGGGATCATCATTGCAACTTAGGTCTCACCTTCAAGTTTCACACAATGCCTTACCAAGGCACTGCATCCTTGCAGGGAATGTGAACCTACCATATATTGTTTGGCCTTGTTTTTTTCCCCAGAAACTTGGTGCAGGTCTCCACAAACCTCTCATTGAATCTTTTATGCCAGCTAAGAGAGCACCGTATGGCTAATGCTACCAAGTTTCTAGCCCATGGGATAGTACCATCCGTCTTTAGGGTGGATCATTCTTGCTCAGTTAAACCTCACTGAAAATACATCACAAACTCATTCAGAGGTGTGTATCCTAAATCCAGTCAAATTGAAAATAAGATTAGCTAGCATGTCTAGTTGTGAATGTTGTTGGAACAGGTTACACTGATTTGTTTGTTCATTGTCAACTGTTTTTGTTTGTTTGTTTGTTTGTTTATTCCATAACATCAGAGCTGAGTAGTGACACAGACTATTTGGCTGCAAATCTAAAGTATTTAAAAGTATCTTACTTTTTAAGAAAAATTGCCAACTTTCGTGCTGGATCACAAAATGACCTCCACATATTTTAAAATTGGGATAGAGAAATGTTCAGGGATTAAGATCATTTGTTGGTCTTGCAGAGACCTGAGTTCAATTCCCAGCACCTCCATGGTAGTTCACAACCATTCATAACTCTAGTTCCAGCAAATCCAATGCCTCCTTGTGACTTCTGTGGATACCAGGCATGCACCATGCATGAGGTAACACATATCTACAAATTGACAAACTATTTATACACATTAAATGAAATAAATAAATCTTAAAAAATAAAAACAAATTATTTAAGAGTAGTCATTATACAAGAAACCAATACAAGTATATGGGAAATATAAAATATTTGGTATAATTTGAAAATTAGGCAACTCGTTTATAGATAGGCCATAAATGACAACTGAAAAATTTTATTAACTAAATGACAAAAGTACAATACAAAATTTTATGAAGTAGCTTAAGTAATCAGTACATGAAAATGAAAGTAATCAATACATAAAAAGGAGAGACTGAACATTTTTTGCTCGATTTTGGGAATAAGGAAAGGTTTGACATTCTTGCAACATTTATTATTTTATTGAAAATATTAATCAGTAGCAATATGGCAAGAAAGGTAAGTTAAAGGCATGATTAGAAAGGAAAAAAATACATGAACTATAGATGATATAAAAATTTACAAACTCATTCTAGCAGAACTGAATGAATTTTGTACCATTACAGGATGTAACTTTATTATACAAAAATTATTTGTTTATACCTACTAAAATAGTAATAAAAAAGAAACCACAAGAGATAACCTTCATTCCTAACAATTGTTGGCTTCCCTGCTTGGATGGAAAGGTGTCCTGGAACTCAGACGCCCAGGAACCATACAGCTCTGAGGTGGGTCAGTGTCCCAGTGGAAGGGTATTCTGAGACATGGGTGCACAGGAACCACACAGCTCTGAGAGGAAGCAGCCTCAGCAGAGGTGCTTCAGCTCCCAGGGGAGGGGATCCCCAGCTGTTCTGAGGAGCTCAGGAGCCTCAGCCCTGCTCCACTTCTTCTCTTCTCTCCATTGCCACTTGGCTTCTAATGAACGACAGAGCAAATCTCATAAGAGATTGATTTATTGGAAGGGTCCAAGGTGTGGAGGGATGACAGGAGGGTTAGCTGTCTCTGCTTCCTAAAGTGGACAACAGGGAAGTAAACAAAGGACAGGGCTCATTAAGGGTTTCTTAGGGGGAAGTGTTTCCCAGAGTACAGATTCCCAGATTGAGGATTGGTGGGATTTCAAGTCCTGAGTTTAGGAAGCTCAGGAATTGGTGTGCTTTCTTGTTCACGGATTGGTGGGATTTTGTGCTCAGGAACTGGTGTGATTTTGTGAGAAGCTCAGGGATTCATGGGTTCTCCTGCTTATAGATTGGCTGCTTTTTTTTCCCCCACACACCCCCATCCTCTTTCCCTTCACCAGGCCTATGGGTTAGTATAGAAAGACCTTCCTGGCTGCAGGCAGCTTTGCTGAGGCACCATCACTGCTGAGCTGCTTCGGGAGGCTGGAGAGGAGTTGCCACCACCGTGGATGGCTCCTGTGGCAGAACCTCATAGTGGCTGCAGGCTGAGGTAGGAAAGGAGCTGTTTTTGACAGTTCTTGCTGTGTGCCACTCAGGGATACAGCAATACTAACCAGAATAAAATTCCTAGCTATACACAAATAAGAGACTTGTAAAACACAAACACTGAAAGCTACAAGGCAATGAGGAAAATCTCAAGGCATGGAATGAGAGAGAGAGAGTCTAAGGCTCCATAATTTAAAAACAAAAAATAAATTAGTGAGACAGGCACTGTATGTAGTACACCCACAATGCCAGCACCTGGGAGGTGGAGGAAGGAGAAACTGAGTCCAAGGGCAACTTGGATCACATAGTCAGATCCTATCTAAATGTAAACCAACTCTTCATCCAGGAGATAAAAAACAAATCACAAACATGTATTCTTAGAATACACTGGATGTCATGGTATGTAAATGTTGCTTCAGTAAAGGTGTTTTTAAAAAAGACAAGGCTTTCTTTTTTCTGTTTTTGGGAATCTCACAACTTGATCACTTCCTTGTCCTCCCATGTCTGCTCCCTTCCCCATATCCTCTCTTCCCATCCCCTTACCCCCAAAAAAGAAGGAAAAGAAAGAATAAAGTCCATTTTGGGTTGTCCATACAGTTACTTGAGCATGGTCAAATTCCTAGTGTCCAAGGGATCCTCAAACCAGAGATTCTGGCCCTAAGAACAGTTAGAAAACATTTAGTTCGAGCCAGTCCTTGGACAGAAGTGGAAAGTGGATCTTGGGAAGTTGAATGGACTTAAAATCCAAGTCGTAGTAGAAACACTTTCCTCCCAGGTATCTGTCTGCCTCCTCCTCTTCCTCACTAACGAACCTTAGCTCTTGTTTCGAATGTCGATGCCTAGAGTAAGATGGTCACCTTCCCACCCTTCTCTCCAGCTAGGAGTAAACATGGGACTCAGTTCTCCCAAAGGGGATGTGAGCTGAGGCTTCTGGAGAGGTTGTGGTGAAGGCTCTGAAGCCCTAACATGGGGCATGTGTACTTTTCGCCCCCCTCCCTCATTCCATTGGAGACATATATTAGTTGCTAACCTTTCACATAGTGGTTGTTTGTTTCTTTCTTTCTTTCTTTCATGCATCAGATTCCATTTTGGGTGTAAGAAACTTTGATTTCTAGAATGAAATCTCTATCCATTATGAATTGCTAACACCAGAAGGGAATCCATTCATGGATAATACTGGCTTTTTTTTTCTTTTCTTTTCTTTTTGGACATCTATGAGTTTTCCCTATGGAAGCAAAGAGTGAGTACAAGATCCTAGAACAACTGGAGAAGATGACACTGCTGGACTGCACTCTGGAAACCCTGCCGTGGTGTTTGTTTCCAAGGCCCTGCCTGAACATCAGCAACTCACTCTTGCTACCATTGAGAGAGACTATCAGTTACCAGACAAGAAGCAGCACTGATCTGGGAGAGCAGAGGACAGTTACTCAGCAATTAGGGCAGCGTTAGGAGAGCTAAGGGGGAAGCAGGTGAGGGAGGAGGAGATGCAGACTTTTGGATGTCTCTGTCACAGAGGAGAAATTGCAAACTATGCCCAAAGAAGGAACACTTCTACGGCTTACTGAGGACCTTCAAGGTTAACTGTATAAATCAGACCGTTTCCACACAGCTCCCTGCCTGCCCGAATAGCCAGCCCAGGACAAATCCTGCCACCCTTCTTCAGAAAAGTGATTTCCTAAGGAGGTGCTCTTGTCCAGTTGGGCTCGTGTCCAATCTAATTATCGCCGTCAGTTGTAAATAAATAAACAACTCAAGTCCTATGACTAAGAAAAAGCCTGGAGCAGAGGAGTTGATTGTGAAGCAAAGAGTAATAGGTGTGGCCACTCCAGCCGCAAACCTCTTAGAGAAACAGTTATAAAAATGAAGTATTCATCCTGGGAAGCTGCACCGAAAAGGAACAATTAGAAGAGTGTGTTGTAACTAAAGGTGAGAGTCCAGGAACCTTGCTGGCACAACTGCTTTCCCGTTCTTTCTCTCTTTTGTTAAGGGAAAGTTGAGCATCTGGAGGATATTGAGATCTTATCGAACCCTACACACTTCGAGTGTTTACAACACAATTCCTGTGTCTGTTCTCATCTCAGAAGCCCCGGTCTTGGTCTTTGTTACCTATTGGATTTCAGGAAGGCTGACTTGAGATGCAGCGTTGCCATTTCCTGGGCCTTCACTTTTTTTCCCCCTCTAGAAGCCAGGCTCTTTGTTGTGTCTCCTCTGCATTCATTTTCCTCTGCCCTCACACCTCCCTCCACGCAATGGAGATTTTTTCCCCCCTGTCCTGGCTCTTGGAGCCCAGGAGCGCCAGTCTACCCCGCATCAGATCAAGTGCCTGGATCTGTCGGAGCTGGGTGCTCGCCTGCCAGGAGCCCCGCTTTGTGTGCAGGCGCGTTTGGACCACTGGGGGAACACGACCCCCGAGGAGGCGTGGCCTCATCCAAGCACCACCCGGGAGGGCTGGACACAAGCTTGCCTGCCGCCCTTATTTGTTCCGTTAGCTGGCTCTGGCCAACCTGATGCAGCCAGGACCCCGGAGGCTGGACAAGGCTGCCCGGGTCCTCCTGGGCCTGCATCCCACCCAGCCCCGCCCTTGTCTTTCCCTTCTCCACTTTTAACCGTGCCTCTGGAGGAGGGCTGGGCAAACTCAAGCTGAACAGAGAGAAAGGCGGAGAAAGGACCACATTCGATGAGCCGGTCTGGCTGGTCCATAGTTCATAAAGGGTCTTGACCATGTCGGAGTCAGGGGAGATGAGTGAATTTGGCTACATTATGGAATTGCTTGCCAAGGGCAAGGTAAGCATCTTTGCGGTGGGGCTGCGTCCGAGGTCCCGGCTGGGCACTCACGACCTGAGGGTGGGCTGCGGCATCGGAGCGGTCCCGTGCTGGGGGGACACAAGCTGGAATCTGGGTCTGTGCTCCGTACTAGCGGATCCCAGCTGTACACAATGCATCGTGGCCGCCTTTTCTTTATGTCAAAGAAAGGGGACTCTGAGCTAGTTGAGGGCAGCGGTGCGCGAGCCTGGCGGGAGAGGATGGGAACCGAAGGGCTGGCCGACAGCACGGAAATTTGGAATGGGTGACAGGCTCCGGGTGTAGAGGGAGGGTCTGCCAATCCGTTAGCTCAGAGGCCCTGAGGCGGCTCCGGGTCCATAAGCACCCTCTTGCTGTGTGGGACAGGGACAGCGCTCGCTCTGCTTCCTGGGCGGCTTCCTTTGGTAGTAGGGTGGAGGGAGCTGTGGACTGGTGAAATACCAGCCCCATACCTCTTCTGAAATCTTTAGGGCACAAGCTGGGAGTGGCTCGGGACGTTGGTAGTGTGGCTTTGCCTGAGTAGAAAGGCTTCCGAGAAGCTGGACCTCAGGGAGCGTCTGAGAAACTGCCCAGAGATGCCGCGAAGTGGTCTATAGGCGGGGCATGTCTGGAAATACTGAGCAGGGCTTTGCTGGTCTGGGTTGGAAGAAACTGTGCTTAACTGTGGCTATGTATGTTCACTGCACCTGGGGCTTGGAGAAAAAAAAAAAGGAACCACCAGACTCTACGCGTTACCATCAGAAAGGAGGATTGTAACTCCGTGATGTGAGCCCTTAAAACTTCAATCCCATACTCCAATCCAATACGCATAGCTGGCACGCAGCGTGGAGTAATTTAACTTTAGACCAGACCTGTGACTCCCAACCTGAGTACCAGGGCGACTAGTCCTCTCTGGATTCTCCTATTCTGTAGCCGCGGAATACATTGATCTGTGATAGAATATTCAGTAACAATTTGAAAGTGCACATTCATAGCCTGGACCAGAAGCACAAGTGGTGGACTTTCGTTCCACCTTCCCATGTACCTGGGACTCCATCCAGAAAGTTTGTGTGTCATCTGAGCACGTATGGAGTCACCCTGGCCAGAACATTCAAGCATTTGATGGTTCCAAACAGACAGCCTGCTGTGCCTTCTGGACCTACAAAGTGTACCGGCCTACACCTTCCTCCAAATGGATTTCCCCTAGAGAAGTCCAGAAGCAAGGGTTGCTGCCAGGGAAGAGGACCCTGGGTCAGAGGTGGAACTCTGGAGTGCTGGGACAGTGGTTGAAAAGAGAGCATCTGTTTAGGAGCCAGGAGTAGGTTGGGCAGAAGATGCCTTCTGTGAATTTCAACGTAAATGGATGACTCTTGATGGGCTGAGAATTAGGATGATCCGTATGTAAATTGTCTGTGCTCAGATGTTCTTCAACATAAGCCAGAGCTGTATTAGTTGGCTGTGCTGTTCTTCAACTACATCCAAATTGAGAAACTTTGGGAAATTAGTCCTTGGAGGGGGTGGGGATGGGGGATGGGGGATGGGGGATGGCGGGGTATCCAGGCCAAGGATGGGCATGTTGCCAACTCTCTGATGACTATGAAGTAGACAGATGAATTTCCCCTAAACACTAGAGAAAGCAAACCTTGGTGAATTCTGGAAACTTCTTAGAATAAACTAAGGCACATAAATCCAGGAAACTCTCAGAACCATGGTGTGTTTGTTACAATATGCTTCTTGTAATAGAAACTTTAAACAGATGCACCTGGTGTCCTGAACTCGATTCCTCTGCCTCTCTTCCTTGACTACTCAGACTGCCTTCTTCCAGCTCCAGCAGTGGGCCAGTGGTTGCCAGGAGCACTCTCCCCAGACCTATACAGCTAGAAGGGCCAAACATCCATGGAAATCTTTGAGGTTGGAAAGTGGGCAGTTCCTCCTTATCTTTTGGGAACTGGAGCAAGTGGCAGTAATCACTTAACTATTTATTTCAACTCATGTGTCCCTTATCTATGTTTTGGTTTTTCTAAACAAGGCTTCTCTGTGTAGCCCTGATGTCCTGGTACTCATTCAGTAGACCAGGCTGGCCTCAGGCTCAGAGATCTGCCTGCCTCTGCCTCCTGAAGTGCTAGGATTAAAGGCATGCGTCACCACCTCCCTGCTTGTAAATTTCCAATTCCATATAAGACCTGTGCTGTGTGTGATTATAAATGCTCTAAGCACTTATGTTAGCCATGGAATAGCAGACTTTTAAGACTGAGGGTTTTTTTTTTTTTGGATTTGGGGTTCACTTGACAGCTTGGGTTTACATAGTGAACAGTGGGAGGCTAGTCTAATCATGAGAGGCAGAGGGGTGGCTGGTAGTCAGCCAGCCTTCTCCTGCTTCCTTCCAAGTTCAATTTGTGAGTTGATCACTATTTTCCCTTGAGTGCTGTCTCACAATTGCAGCACTTCTCAAGTTCTGTGCATGAACTCATTTAAATGCCAGCAATGTTGCTGGCCGCTGGAATACTGAGGGAGCATGCACCAGGCCTCGGGTTTGATCTCTAGAACTGCTAAAACAAAACTGCTAATTTAAAATTCACAGCATTTGGAGGCTATAGATGTAGCTTGGTGGTGCAACATTTCACTGGCATATACTAGGCCATGGATTTAGTTCCCAGCACCCCAAAAGATAATACAACATGTGCTTTAAGAAGTCTTAGAACACATGAATCTCTGTTCATTTCAAAATACTCAGACTTTTGGGATTTCACAGAAGAAATGATGGGAGTTCATTTCCACTTCCATCCCTCTGTCCAGCAACATCAGGATGCTTGTCTTCTTCAAATTAATCCATCTCAGCATATTCCCTGCCTGGGGAGGTGAGCAAGCTTTTAATCTTAGGGTAATCTAAAACCTACATTCTAACCTGAGAAGCTTATAATGCTTGTGTGGAGCTTGCTTTAATATTTAAAGTACATAGCAAGCTCCAGCACTGTAGTCTTTCTGCGCACCAGACAATACCCTAGAGGACACAGTTGCTAAGACATAGGCTAACTCTCCAAGAGCCCTAAAAAGCAATGTAAATGCTTCCTTTTGCATTTCACTGCCAGTAAAACTTTTGCCATTTCTGAAAGTTTTTTTGTGTCTTTTGCAGCAGAAGAGATTTTGGACAAAAACAGAGTTTTAAAATCTATGGTCAAGATCTAGAGGTACTCAAAGCAGTGTTCTCAAATGCTTTTGGTCTCTTGAAAGGGTTTCCTCATTAATTTTTTAAAAATCATCTTCATACATATCTTCCCTTTAGATCATCATGCACTCTTCTGGACTGGAAGAAAGAAGTGTGAGGGATGGAATATTTAAGTTTAGAACATTTCTTCATCTATCCTGTGCTTGTAGGATATACTGAGGAAACATACCTCAGTATGAATACCTAGATAATGATTCTTCTTTAACGGTTGCCTCTCAGGTACATCCTAGGAGCACAATAGTTTCAGCAAAATGAAAGGCAGTTTGGAGAGATTACATTTCATTTGGATGAACAGGCAATGATACCATCATTTGACCACTGTTGGAGCTTTGAACACTGTGAGGTACCAAAGACTCAAGAACTTTAAAGTCCTTTAATTTTTACTTTCATCTGTGTCTATTTGCTTATATATATATATGTTTGTGCACCTCTCAGGTGCCTGTTGTCTGAAGAGGCCAGAAGAGGGCATCCAATCCCTTGGAACTGGAGTCCTGGGTGCTGTGAGCCCCCATGTAGTTCTGAAAGAGAGCCTTAATGGTCTTAATCCACCGTGCCTCCTCTCCAGCTTCAATACTCAAGAATTTTACAAATACACAACTGACTTTGAAACAAGAATGCCCTTAAAATGATAAAAGAATTAGGTTTAGAAAATCCACAAACCGAGCAATGTAAAGTGTTAACATCTGGAACAGAAACAAAAATCCCACTGAAGGCTGGGTTTCAGATGGCTGAACAGGTAGTTGTTCCAACAACTGAAACCCAAACTGGGGTAATAATGGTGAGGTTTGGCTCACCTTAAAGTGACTACTTTCTATCTTTTCCTTTTCTTCTTTGTTTTGTATGTTAGGGTTAAATCAAATATATGTGCCGTGGGAAAAGAAAAGAAGACTGATTTGTAGTGTTGTTTAAAAATAGCTAGTTTCACAAACAACTTATCTTTCTTTATTACACTGTTGTAGAAGTAATTTGAAGATAGTATCTCCAAGTATCATATAGAAGGGTAAGTGGGTATCTTCATGAATGACTAATTACGTACTTTATGCTGACCCGTGGGCAGTGCAGTAGGAAGGGTGGAGTGTCATCCAGGTTTGCATTCTGGCTGATAAGTAGCACATTAGTTAAGCTGAGGTGGAGGGAGGGAAGCGTACTGACTGGTGCATATCCCCTCTATAGAGAATTATACCCATTGTACAGGACTGATGCACAGATTAAAGAAATATCCTATACAAGCTTCCTGGGAACATTATTGATACACAATAGACCTTCAACAGATAAGCTATGTATTCCAGCAACTGGAGCAGGTCTTGAGACACTTTATATTGTAACCATGTGATCACTAACAAGACAATGTTGGATGTTTAGATAAAACACCTAATATAAGGCTGGAGGAGTGGCTCAGTGGGTAAAGGCACTTGCTTCCAAAACCTACGGGTATAAGGAGAGAACTGGTTCCTACAAAGTAATGTTTTTAAAGAAGACTTGATATACAACTGCAGAGATAGCTTAGTCTGTGGAGTGCTTGCAAGGAACAATCTGTCTTAGGTTCCCCAGAACCCATACTAAAAAGAGCTGATCACGATGGCACCTACTTGTAATCTCAGCACTGAGAAAATGGAGATAGGCAGATCACATGGGCCCACTAGCCAGCCACCCTTGCCTAACCTATTAGAGAGTTCGAGGCCAATGAGAGAACCTGCTTAAATTTAAAAAACAAAATTGCAAAGGGCTGAGAGATGGCACTTGCTGCCAAACTTGGCAACTTAATTTGGATCCCCAGGACCCACACATTAGAAACAAGAGAATTGACTCGTTGTCTTCTGTCTTCCACATGTGTACCATGTTTGTGTGTGCGTGTGTGTGTGTGTGTGTGTGCATGTGTGAACAAGCACATGCATGTACCCCATCTCAATAAATGCAAAAAATGAAAATACTTAAAAGGATAGATGACATTTTAAAGAATGACACCCAGGATTGTCCTCTAGCCTCCACATGCACACATGTGCACACACACATATGCAAATATGAGCTATGAAATTAAATTTGAAACTCATATAAAAAACAACTTAATGCAAATATGTACAATATTTGAGACATATACTAAAAATGTTATATATCATCCTATTTTAATTGGGTGTGTTTATGCCAGCAGTCCTAAGGAGAATAATAGGATGTGGTCAAAGGGGAAGTAGACAACCCATGTATACCAATGTTATTCACCTCAGCTTGCCCAAGAGCCTGTTGCCCACTGACCATGTAGGCTGTACTTCTGATACTAATCAGAAACTCCTGCCAGGGCAGACCTACACCTCTTCACATCTTCCCAATGTGGAACTGTTGGCTGGGTGCTACTGTGTTCAGTGCCTACAGGGTTTTATCTTAAGACATAAAAGCTAAAGTGGTTTTGGAACAAGGCTTCCAATCATCAAACATTACTGCTTAATTTAGTTAAGCTGAGCATCATAAACTCTAAGTACAAATGGGGTCTGAGTTAGGGGAGATGGTCAATGAAAATTAGACCATAATGAATCCCCTGGGGGGTGGTTACCACATTGTTTGCTTTGAAGCAAGCACGTAGCCAAAGCTGGCCTCAAATCTATTATCTTTCTGCTTCAGCTTCCTGAATGCTGGGATTACAGGCATGCGCTACCATGCTTGGCTTTTGGGGATTTGTTATTGTGTATACTTTTAGATACCTTTCATTTCTTCTTTACTCTTGGTTACCCTTCACGCACACTGGTTCTTCTTTTTAGGTTTTGTTCCTTCTCCTTCTCACAGTTAGTAGTCTGAAGTGACAGCTGGAAAGATGAGTAGGACCTGGCCAGGTGCTCTCTGGATGCCTCTCTCCTGACTTTGTTCCCATAGCAACAGTGTATGACTGGGGAACATGCCCTGTTCCAGGTTTGGGTATAACTTGTAGACAGTTCAATGTACTGCCTTTCACTGTGGACTTCTGATACCTGGTGGTGTGGGTTGCAATGTGCCCAACTACTGTAAAACCTGTAGTTTCCATCATGTTTAGCCTCGTTGTTTCCCTTAAGTCTAGGGGCTGTCTGCGTTTTCTTCTACGGATGTTGAAAAGCTGAGGTCTGTAGTCACATTACCTTGCTTCTGCCTTTTGTTTAGGACATAGCAGAATGGCACTCTGTCTGCTTTAGACTGGAGGTAAAGCCTGGTGTTCAGGGTGCTCACTGAAAAACCTCACTGTGGTCACTAGGACCCAACCCAGTTAAGAATCTCATCTCTTTCTGGTGGCCAGGAGCCAATATAAAAAGAGACCAGATAAGCTGAGTGAGTAGTGCTAATGGGTTGTTAACCTTTTGGATTTCATGAACTAGGTGCATGTGACATAGCTCACAGCTCTGTGGCAGAGCAAGTAAGTAGGCTGGAGATTCAACTATGATAGACCGTTTTCTTAGCCTAAGTCAGCTCTGGGTTTAATCTTCACTACCGAACACACACAGACACACACAGACACACACACACACACACACACACACACACACACACACACACACACACACACACACGAGAAGGGGAGGAAGAGGGAGAGGGAGAGGGAAAGGGGAACCAAGGATTCTGAAGGTCTATAGGCTTGAGGGAGATGGCAGGCATAGACCAAGCTTCCATGTGCTGCATTTTGGCTCACATGTTAAGAGAAACTATCGGGACTGGTAGGGTAGGTTAGGTCAAACTGGGGGAAGAGAAAGGGCATCTTATAAAGTACAAAGTGGGATGATTAAGAAATCCTTGCCTTTTTGTCTGCATCTATGTCTGTGTGCCATGTGTGTGCCTGGTGCCTGCAGAGGTGAGAAGAGAGCATTAGATTAGAGATGCTGTGAGCCTCCATGCAGGTGTTGGGTATGGACCCCTGGTCCTCTAGAAGAGCAAACCATGTTCTTAACCACCAAGCCATCTTGCCACTTTATTTACAGCCTTCAAAAAGTTCCCAGCATGTATAGAAATCTAGGTGCTCCCAGCCCTCTGTATTTTCAGACTCATTTTGTGTCATCGCAAGTTCACCACCTCTCCTTTAACTCCTGCCTCCCAACACACACACTGAAGCATGAACTCATGTATATCCAACCTTCTGTCCCTTACATACCAAGAACAAGGTGCTGAGCTGTAGCACATAGCTTATTCTGCCCCTATGCACACAGAGCCACCACAACAGTAGTCTATCTCAAGCAAGTCATTCTAAAATACCCATTAAACACCATTGGTTCTCAACTTTCCTAAGCATGTTTAATACAGTTCTTCAATGTTGTGGTGACCCTCAGCCATAAAATTATTTTCATTGCTACTTCATAACTTTAATTTTGCCACTGCTATGAGTCATAATGCAAGTATCGGTGTTTTCTGATGGTTTTAGTTGATCTCTTTGAAAGGGTTGTTCAACCTCTAAAGGGGTTGTGACCCACAGGTTGAGAACCACTGTGTTAGACTGTCTCTGCAGGATAGGCAGGCAGAGGGGCATCCCAGGTAGGCAGCGGGGTTAATTGTGAGGGTGAGAAAGAACAGGATCTGAAAAAACAAAAAACAAAACAAAACAAAAAAACCAAGATGACCTGGGTAAAGAAGAAATAAAAACAATCCACAAATAATAAGCAACCCATGCAAGTCAGACGTGGTAGTACACATTTGTAATCCCAGCATTTAAGAAGCTGAGGCAAAATGATCATGTCCTTGAGACCAACCTGCTGATATGCTTACCTCAAAGCAAACTTACAAACATGAGGAACAGAACCAACCAGGGAATTTTATTCAGGACCCAGGAAGGGTCTTGGTACCTTTTAAGTGGAGACGTGGAGGTCTGAGTGCCAAGAATGGGAAGCTGATGGGAGCCTAGCAGCCAAAGAGGATGCTGACTGTAAGGGGAAGTGGGGAGCCCATGGTTTCCAGCATCAGACTTCAGACTTGCCATTAATATCACTCCCTTCCTGCTTTTAGTAGTTTCTAGAGCAATAGGATTCTCAACAAAAACGCTTTGGAATTGAAACAAGCATATACTGAAAAAAAAAAAAATCCAGCAATACTGTGTGAGTGGAAATTAAGTCTCACACACCTGACTAATCCTATTATCTCTCCTGACCTGTTTTGTGCTATTTCGTTCATTTTATTTAATATATAATACTTGTTTGTATTCATATTCATTATTCATTTTTATTATTTACCTATTTGAACACATACCTGCACACACACACACACACACACACACACACACACACACACACACACACACACACCAGAGTAGCAACAATACAGTGCTGAGGATAAAAATTCTGCTCTATAAATGCTTGGTAGATCTAATTTAATAAAACCTCACTGTATTTTAGACATCTTTAATATTTAAAATATTATATGCATTTTTTGGCTATTTTATATATTTAAGCAGTGAATCTTGCCGTATGCTTCTCCAACTTGCATCTTCCATCCTCCCAGGCACCCCAACATGTCCTCTTACCTCCATTGTGTCCTCAGTTTTTGCTACTAACCCACTGAGTCCCAGCTAGTTCTGCCTGTGGGAATGCTCACTGCTCTTGCTGACTAGATCTTGGGAAGGAAACCATAGCTACTTTGAGTTCATAGGTACAGTCGCCATGTCATGTCCCTGTGACAGTATTTACAGTACTCCCTCCAACCCCCAGCTCTCCTACTCCTAGGTCCCCTCTTTTCATCAAATAGCTCTGCTCCAAAGTATTTTGTAGCATAGATGTACATTATGGAAAGTATTTAGTCATTATAAATGCAAGTAAGATTTTTGTATTGTTTTGTATATACATGACAAGTATTGAAATAGGACCATTCTTAGCCTCAAATCATTCACAAAGCTTATTGTATTGCGATTTTAAAAATAGGAATTGATAAATTTCCTTTCAAGAAAGCTATAGCAATTCATACTGTCATAAAAAAGTGTTTGAAAGTGCCTAGAATCCCACATTTTGTGAAGTTGTATAACAGAAGTTTGATGGCCAGGTGTGAAATATCTCAGTGAAGTTTGCTTTGTATAAATGGAAAACCCTCGAATTTTATTTTCACCCAGGTGTTGTTTATAAAAGTCTTGTCCTCAATTTGTGCTAATGAAACCTAATTTCTTTTGCTCTACCGTCGGCTCAAAGGCCTATCTAAGCGTACTAATGTACCTTTAGTACAAAAGCCAATGTTAGAAACAAGAATAGACTTATACTTTTTTAGAAACAGAAATAGACATACTTTTTGAAAGTCAAGACTTTCAAGAAGTCTATTTAGGTACATGTTTCGGGGCGTAGAGGTTTGTTGCTCTTTTTTCCCTGTTGCTTAGGACACATGCTCCAGATACATGGAAGCTCACAGGATCTAGCATGTGCTGCTGCCTATCTGGATCGGACTAGCTCAGTCATGCCTCGCCGACCCCTCGCCCCACCCCCGACCTAGATTGAGGGTACTCTAGTAGACACTATAGTCCCACTACTCTCAATTCTAGACTGTTATGGTCATTTAACTGCCTGGTTGACGAAGAGGTTACTGCTGGTGTCAGAGCTGTGAGAAGATATGGGATTTGCCGCAGGAGATAGCTTTCTTCAAAGCAGGAAATTAAAAGTAGGATGCGTTTCCAAACCTAATGGAGATGTAGCTCGGCAGCTCCGTGTTCCTTGGCCTTGGAGGTAGGACAAAGGTTCTTTCGATCTAATACCTACAGACGAAACTAGCCATCATGAAAGCAGTGGCTTTAATTACTTAGTAGTTATTTGCCCCCGACTGTGGCAGCCTCCCTTGATTTGTTCTGCCGGTGCTGAGGAAGCAGATGAAACGCGCCCGTCTTAGGACCCTTGTCCGGTGCAAGCTTGGTGTGGCTGCCGGAGCATTTCTGGACCCAGTCCAGGGTCTTCGGTTGAGAAACCGTAAGGTGGTTGTGGGCTGAGCTAGGGTGGGGGCTTTGCCGCAGTATCTTGACTTGAATCCTTGGCCAGCACCCAAGGAAGGAATCCCTGCTCCTCGGGCTGTCCCAGTAACACTGGGCTCCTGTGTGGCGTGAGGCGCCAATCCCTGGTTGAGCGAAAACCGGAGTGTACTTTAAGTGCTCAGTGACCAGGGAATGCGACTTCGGGGAGGAAAAAAAAGAAAAAAAGAAAAAAAAAGAAAAAAGAAAAAAGAAGAAAAGGCAGGAAGAGTAGGTTAAAAGCAGACTGGGGGACCCACCCGAGAACTTCCCCTAGGCCAGCCTGCTTAGGGGTGGCGGCAGGAGTGGGCGGGATCTCGCTTTGGCCCGGTAGTACTGCTCCTAATGCTCCCTGAGGCGCACTTGCTGGGATCCCTACTTCAGTTCAGAGCCTGGTAGCGTCACTAGTCTCCGGGCTTTGGCGCGCACTTTGCGAACGCCCACAGAAAAAGTGAAATGGACCAAAGCGCCACAGAGCTAGGATGTATCCACTTACGGCCCGGGAGCTGTCATCCGGACCTGGAGGATTTAGACTACTGGTGCCCTAGGGAGAGCACGAGTGGTGGGCAGCTAAGAGCCAGCACCCGCCCCTCCCGAGCCCCACCTCCCCACCGACCACGCCTCAATTAGTCCCTCCTCCTTTGTGCGGCCGCGCTGTTGCCCGGGCGACAGCCCCTCCCCCCTCCCGGCCCCGCCCCACGCCACCGCCCTAGTCTCCGCCTGGCTGCTAGTCCAGCTGCAGTCCGCGCGAGCCGCCGCCGCAGCCGGCAGCGGGGCGTCATTCGCCGCTCCCTGGGCCCTCGCAGGGAGCAACCGCACTCTCCGCGCCCGTGCTTTCGCCTGCGCCGGCCAGTCCCTCGCCGCGTGGCCCGCTGGCCGGATCTGGCGGACCAGCTTGCCCTCCGGTCTGACCCGAGGCTCCCGAATCGCCGCGGGGACTCGCCCACACGACCCTGCTGGGGCCCGCTGCGCCTGTAAAGACTCGGTGGTTGATGTCACCCGGCGGAGGGCTGCGATGGAGGGGGATGCTTCAGACTCTCAGGTACGCGCCTACTCTTGGTTGTTCTGTCCCGGCCGGTCCCACCGTCCGGCGAAGCCTTTTCCTGCTCTCCTGAGGATCGAGAGGGGCATGGGGTCCAGTGGTCCAGCGGGAAGGAGAGAAACGCTGGCCGGGGTTCTGTGCACCTGGCCACTCTGAGGAC
This sequence comes from Rattus norvegicus, assembly GCF_021556685.1. Lineage (NCBI taxonomy): Eukaryota > Metazoa > Chordata > Mammalia > Rodentia > Muridae > Rattus > Rattus norvegicus. Next base: position 40,886,869 of record NC_141551.1, on the reverse strand, counting down.
GGAAGGGCAGGCTCTTTCGTGGGATTCTGTCTGCAGAAGTAGTCGCTTTGGGGTGTCTTGTGCGCTTAAGAGTAGGGCGCGTGCCCCAGCGTGCTGCCCTTTGTCTGGAGCCCCGAGGGGCGCTGGAGTACCTCCTGGTCCCAGGCTGCTCCTGCCACCGGCTTGTAGCCTTGTCTCCTGCTCTCTGGGCGGGGTCAGGGCCCCTGCGGCTGTGCGGCTCAAGCCTTTTCTTTGCAGTGGTTGAGTAGCCACGTCTCCTGAAGTTTCCTGACCCACCCCTTTGCAGTCGCTTGACTGAGCTATCACATCACATTGATTTTAACTCAAAGCATATAAATAAATATTGATTTTTCCTTGAAGAATGACTTTATATCCATCGTAGTCAAATGATTTAGGCACAAGAAAAATGGAAATGAGTTTTAGATATTCCTATAGAAGGTGGAGCTTTACCGATGGTATTAGTTATATGTAAAACGGGACAAGATTCTATTTTGGGAAGTCAGGATCTATCTTTTCTTTTTTCCTTTAAATTAGTGTGATACTTCGTGAAATGAGATAAAATATGACTATCCAGTATTTGGTGTGAGTTTAGGTGTGACCGTCTTATTTCCAGGTTTGTTGAAATCGTAGTATGCCTTGAGCCTTTTTAAATAGTTGTGATTCCTCAAGAGACACTGTATTAAAGATCTGTTGGCAGTGATGAAGTCAGTTGTTCTTGGTGTGATTATCAGGATTTACTAAAGCCCCGTGTGTCACCGGTGGGGAAATAGATTAGCACACGCTTATTTCATCAAAACGAGTGAATTAATTTTTACTTTCTGAGCACTTTTTTAATTTCTTTTTTTTTTCGGAATTTTTTGTATACTTTTTTTTTTCATCTTTATTAACTTGAGTATTTCTTATTTACATTTCGATTGTTATTCCCCTTCCGGGTTTCCGGGCCAACATCCCCCTAAACCCTCCCCCTCTCCTTCTCTATGGGTGTTCCCCTCCCCATCCTCCCCCCATTACCGCCACCCCCCAACAATCACGTTCACTGGGGGTTCAGTCTTGGCAGGACCAAGGGCTTCCCCTTCCACTGGTGCTCTTACTAGGCTATTCATTGCTACTTATGAGGTTGGAGCTCAGGGTCAGTCCATGTATAGTCTTTGGGTAGTGGCTTAGGCCTCCAAGCTCTGGTTGGTTGGCATTGTTATTCATATGGGGTCTCAAGCCCCTTCAAGCTCTTTCAGTCCTTTCTAAGATTCCTTCAACGGGGGTACCATTCTCAGTACAGTGGTTTGCTGCTGGCATTCGCCTCTGTATTTGCTGTATTCTGGCTGTGTCTCTCAGGAGAGATCTACATCCAGTTCCTGTTGGCCTGCACTTCTTTGCTTCATCCATCTTATCTAATTGGGTGGCTGTATATGTATGGGCCACATGTGGGGTAGGCTCTGAATGGGTGTTCCTTCTGCCTGGGTTCTAAACTTTGCCTCCCTATTCCCTGCCGAGGGTTTTCTTGTTCCCCTTTTAAAGAAGGAGTGAAGCATTCACATTTTAGTCATCCTTCTTGAGTTTCATGTGTTCTGTGCATCTAGTGTAATTCAAGCATTTGGGCTAATAGCCACTTATCAATAAGTGCATACCATGTGTGTTTTTCTGTGATTGGGTTACCTCACTCAGGATGATATTTTCCAGTTCCATCCATTTGCCTATGAATTTCATGAAGTCATTGTTTTTGATTGCTGAATTATATTCCATTGTGTAGATGTACCACATTTTCTGTAACCATTCCTTTGTTGAAAGGCATCTGGGTTCTTTCCAGCTTCTGGCTCTTATAAATAAGGCTGCTATGAACATAGTGGAGCATGTGTCTTTGTTATATGTTGGGGCATCTTTTGGGTATATGCCCAAGAGAGGTATAGCTGGGTCCTCAGGTAGTTCAATGTCCAATTTTCTGAGGAACCTCCAGACTGATTTCCAGAATGGTTGTACCAGTCTGCAATCCCACCAACAATGGGGGAGTGTTCCTCTTTCTCCATATCCTTGCCAGCATTTGCTGTTACCTGAGTTTTTGATCTTAGCCATTCTCACTGGTGTGAGGTGAAATCTCAGGGTTTTTTTTGATTTGCATTTCCCTTATGACTAAAGATGTTGAACATTTCTTTAGGTGTTTCTCAGCCATTTGGCATTCCTCAGCTGTGAATTCATTGTTTAGCTCTGAACCCCAATTTTTAATAGGGTTATTTGTCTCCCTGCGGTCTAACTTCTTGAGTTCTTTGTACATTTTGGATATAAGCCCTCTATCAGTTGTAGGATTGGTAAAGATCTTTTCCCAATCTGTTGGTTGTTGTTTTGTCCTAACAACAGTGTCCTTTGCCGTATAGAAACTTTGGAGTTTTATGAGATTCCATTTGTCGATTCTTGATCTTAGAGCATAAGGCATTTGTGTTTTGTTCAGGAAATTTTCTCCAGTGCCCATGTGTTTGAGATGGTTCTCCACTTTTTCTTCTATTAATTTGAGTGTATCTGGTTTGATGTGGAGGTCCTTGATCCACTTGGACTTAAGCTTTGTACAGGGTGATGAGCATGGATCGATCTGCATTCTGAGCACTTTTTAACCCAGCACTGGTAATACATATCCAGGTGAGGTTCGAGGCTAGCCTAGTTTACAGCACTAGTTCCAGGACAGTCAGGGCTACACAGGAAAACGGTCTTGAACACCTTCCCCATCCCCCCAAAAAAAATCACACCAAAATTTTTCTGTATATTTCCTATAGATGAAATGATTGTATAAGATTGAAATTTTCAAAATGTTGTCTTGTCATTCAAACTTCAGGGAGGCCAACAGTAATCTATAGAATTTGAAACTTAAGTGCTGTTCCTCCCACCTTCCCAGCACTTTCCCCAAAACCTGTATAGGTGATGGATGGGAAAACAGTATGGAGTCACAACCTTTTTAGTTGTGACCCTAAAGTGTTTCCTACTCAAGGTGGTGAAATAATGAATAGGTATAGGCTCGAAGGAAGACGCTCTTAGGGTGGTGTCTTTGAGTCCTCTCTCCATCTGTAATATTTATGATGTGCTTTTATCACAACTGTGCTTCAATATTGCAATATAAAATCAAGCACTCTAGTGGCATTTTCATAAAACATACGAAAATGGTCAAATTTAACGTAGAAAATTGCTGATCCTCAGCTTGTAAATAGGATTCCTGAACACACTGGTTTAGCCTGGGTGTTATTTATTTATTGCCAGCTCTTCGTATTTGACAGTCATACAGTTAATGAATTAAGAATGGTTAGTGTCATGGTGAAATTATTATTTTTTTTGTTGAAAATTATCACTTTTAGAATCTCTGTGAAGTCCTAAATCAGGGACTTGTCCCTAATGATGTGAACAGCCTGTGATTTTTGATAGGGTGTGGTCCTCTAATATTTTTATTCTAACCTTTTTTCTAATATTTTATGTTCTTTTGTCTTTATATCATTAGTTCTTAATTCCGTGCCATGTATATTAAAGGAATTTCATAGTTGTAGGGTTTTTTTTTTCCAAGACAGGGTTTCTCTGTGGAGACCTGGCTATTCTGGAACTGGCTTTGTAGACCAGGCTGGCCTTGAACCCACAGAGATCTGCTTGCCTCTGTGGTATGGCCACCACTGCCTTCCTGGCTGGGAAGTTCACATTTTTAGGTCTGTTTCTGAATTCTATCTTGGAAAGGCAAGCACATGCGCTTACACAGGATGCATGAGCATGCTGACACGCTGCCCACGAGAGTTTTGACCTGGTGTTGGTTTCCGTCTTAAGGTGACTATCAAGAATATCGAAAAGGAGCTTATTTGCCCAGCATGCAAGGAGCTGTTTACACACCCGCTGATCCTTCCCTGCCAGCACAGCGTCTGTCATAAATGTGTGAAAGAACTCTTACTGTCTCTTGATGACTCATTCAACGATGTGGCGTCAGACAGCTCTAATCAGAGCAGCCCTCGGCTCCGGCTCACCTCCCCCAGCATGGATAAAATCGACAAGATTAACAGACCAGGTATGTGGGAGAAGCTGGGTGGGGCAGGGAGAGCTTACTGATAGAGGTTCAGTTATAACTGGAAGGGAGATGGTGTTTTGTTATGATTTTCCAAGTGAACAAGTTATAATTGTAGCCCCCACTTAAAATGTCAGAATGAACTTGTGTGTTTTGATAGGCACTTAAGAAGGATATTGAATACTAACTGTGTGCTAAACTGCTTATAACTGTCTTTATTTTAAGTGATCAGTAATGGTGGAATAATGAAATATTTAGAGAAGCATCAATAAAGTTACTGTGCAAATAAATACTGCAGAATTAAGGATGGGAGTACTAGTTTACTTCTAGAAAACTTATTTTTATTTTATGTGTGTGTTTCAGTGTATGTCTGTGTACCATGTGCCTGCAATATCCTCTCAGACTAGAAGATGGCATCAGATCCCCTGGGACTGAAGTTACAGTTGGTTGTAAGCCATAATGTAGGTGCTGGGAATCAAACCAAGGTCCTTTAGAATAGCAGCCAGTATTCTTAACTGCCAAGCCATCTTTCCAACCCTTAGAAAACTTTTAAAGCAAATCAAATGTGATATTCAACTTGAGAATCATAGTCTCCTTACCGGCATGATTTTTTTTTTTTTTTCTTTTTTTTTCGGAGCTGGGGACCGAACCCAGGGCCTTGCGCTTGCTAGGCAAGCACTCTACCACTGAGCTAAATCCCCAACCCGATTTTTTTTTTTTAAAGTAAGTGTTTTGGCAGGGTATGGTGGCACACACCTGTAGTTCCAGCACATGGGAGGAGGATCTATGATGTCAAGGCCACCTTGGGGCACATGGTATCTGCCTACTCCCCAAAATAAGGGTTTGACCATCATGAGTACTAGAGTTCTGCAGTAATTTATAGATGTAGTTTTAATGGCACATAGCATATAGTTTGTACCTGTATCACAGGCCAACATTTACCTTGCTTTCTGTCATGATGGTGTTGTCTCTGAACAGTTGTAGAGGTGATATAGAGTAAAATTAATTTAAAATTACAAAAGCTGCTGGAATTTTTTTCAAGTTAGTGGTGACCGCAGCCTCACATTAAGCATGGTCTTTACACTAAGGAGCGTGTGTCTAAGTGTGCAGAAGTTCCAGGCTGCAGAGCTTCTGCTCTGAACAGTTTGTACTTGGAAGTTTCATCTTTACATTTTTGGTCTATTCTACTCAGTTCCTCCCATTGGTAGGACAGGGACAACTTTTGAATCTTGTGAATTTTCCCTCTATTTTTCAGAAAAGTATCTCTTTCTAAGCTGCATTTAAAGAGTATCACCTTTGCCTTGCCTTATGCAGTGGATAAGTTCCTTGTTCAGTATTTGTATCCATGTATCTACTCCATCAGAGTGAACAAGAGTACTTTTATGAGTTATATATACATGTTATATGGATATATGTTTTATATATAATATATATCATATGTTATATTGAAAACATGTATATAATATGAAGATTTACTTGATTTTATATGTATAGTGCTTTGCCTGCATGTTATGCATGTGTACCTGGCATCTGAGGTAAGAAGAGAGTGTTGTATTCCTTAGGACTAGAGTTACAGATGCTTGTGAGCTACCATGTGGATGCTGGGAGTCAAATCTGCATCCCCCTGGGCTATCATCTCTCTAGTCCCATGCAGTTTCTTTGAATGCCAGTCATTCATTATTTAGGAGATAGTTTGCACATATAAATGGATATACCATGGAAGTCGATTGGGCAAATTGTGTTTGAGAGAGATGGAGGACAAAGAAGACTGTTGTGTTCACTGTGAGGTCTTGATGTTTATGTTTTGCTCTTTGCTATGAATCTGGGATCCTGAGGGACAGGAAGACGATAATGAGTTGAAGTTATCTTTATCAGATAAAACTTGATGTTCAGTGGGTCATCACTGGCCAGTTGGGAATCCCCTTGGTGGGTGGAGGAAAATTTACTTCTTGTGTATTGCTATTCAGTACTGACGATTGGTGGGATCTTTTTCCTTAGTTGTGATCATACACGTTTTCTTCCTACATATGATTAGGTTGTGCTCACATACATCTCTCATGAAGTTCTGTGCTTTAATACCTAGATTTGACTGACTCTCATGTGTGGTTCATAAGAAGTTAGAATTATCCGTGCCTTTGCAAGCTTACCATAGCACTCTAGTGAACAATTATTGAGCGGATACTGAATAACACCCTTTTGGTATTAGAATCACACAAAGTGTGTGCCACCATGACTGCAGTGTAATAGGGTTAACCACTTTTTGTTTTCAGAGTAAGAGTTCCATTCCACCATACACCCACTGTCCAGATTAGGTGCGAAGTGACTAAAATATGCCCCTCCCCCTTCTGTAAGATCACTGTGCAGGCAGATCATGTCCTGAGCAGAGAGTTGAAAGTGCTTAAAAGGTTTTTGGTGGTTGCAGGTGCCGAGAGTGTTTAAGTTGGAGAAGGATGACTACTGAATGGTTCCTAGCACCGTGTCAGGTGACTCACAACCACCTGTAGCTTTGACTCCAGGGGATCTGGCACCTTCTTCTTGCAGGTGCCCTTTCAACATACACATAAATAAAAATAAATCTTAGAGAGGTGATGGGCTTGGAACATGAGACTGTCTGAAATGTGGCAGTCACATCCAAAGGTTTGCTTTGTGAATCAGTGGTCACAAATGTCAGGACTGTCTTCTGTCAGCAGTTTTAAAGGGCCAAAGGCCATTGTGTTACAGATATAATAATACCTTTTGTTTATGAATAGACATGATAGGACACACTTGAAAAGGAAGCCAGAAGCCCTGTTCTTAGCAATGGATGTGGAAAGAATATATTTCTAAAAATTAGTTTTTACCATTAGTTTTACTAAAGGATTAGACCCTAAGCTATCCAGTGTAGTATACACTAGCTGTGGAGTGCTTGAAATAGGACATTTTGATTAAATATAATAGTTCCTGCTGTACATATAAAATGCTTACTAGATTTCTGAGACTTCTGATAACAAAGACAGATTTAATGCTTTTTATCTTATTGCATTCTGAGGTTGTATATAATGGGTATAGTGGGTCAAATAATACTAGAACTAAGCTTGTTTCTTAACTTTTATTGTGGCTACTAGAGAGCTTACGTTGTGCTGTGGCTCATGTATTCCATTGGGATAATGTTATACATATTTAATCGACTTCTTAACAAAAGGGTACTTTGAGAGCATAAGGTTTCTGTATATATGTCAATTACCCATCCAGGTGTATAAACGGAAAAGCTGTATTGTCTTATATTTCTGATTATATGTGTGTAATCTTTCCCTCCATTTTGTATTTTCCTTTATCCTTTTGTAAGTTAGCGTTTTAGCTCAAAAAAAGCAAGCAAACAAAAGATACTTGAATTTACTTAGTGGCCAGATATGAGGTTGTTTAAAGACACAAGTTTGTAGGACAAAGCATCTATCAAGTGTTGCCTGAGAGTGGTGCAGCCGAATTCTGTAAGATCACTTGACTGTTTTATATAGCTGCCTTCGTAAACATCCTGTGTCAGGAAACACACACATTTATTGTTGATCCAATAATTGTGTTCTGTGAGGGACACAGTCACTGCCTTCTCTTTTGTTAACAAGTTGTGAGCATTCTCTTTGGGATGGAGTTTTAAATCCGGCTTTCTGTTCATTGTCCACAGCACCACAGCGGAGATCTTTGGGGTGGAGAGGTAGAAAAAAAACCGCTTTATTGCTTTTGTGGCTGCAGACAGAGTGGTGTTAGACTTAAATTCTTTTGTGTAGCTAGAGTTTCTCTAACACCAGTGGTCAAGTCTTCAAAATTACATAGAAAGTAAACAAATTGGAATGACATTGACAAACAGGTCAAACAGGACAAAATTTCTAATGTTTTTAAGGGGTTTATGTCAAAATGATCCCCACTTTCCTTTTGTCCATATACACAATGTGGTTTTGTCTTTTAGTATCTGGTTCCTGAAAAAATCTTACATTTCCATAGACTAATGAAATGTAACAAGCTATGTTGGGAAGGTTAAACAGATATTAAAGTTTTGTTTGAAGTTGTCAATTTTATAGTCTCTCCATTGTTTTATGCATATTATCTTTTTTGTTGTTGCTGTTGCCAACGTTTGAGAGTGTTTGCCATCAGAAATTTAATATGGAAGTCTTACCCACTTGTGGGTCATGTACACACAGCTCCCCCCACCTCGCTAGTTGACTTCTTTTTTTTTTTTTTCTTTTCTTTTTTTTCGGAGCTGGGGACCGAACCCAGGGCCTTGTGCTTGCTAGGCAAGCGCTCTACCACTGAGCTAAATCCCCAACCCCTGCTAGTTGACTTCTTAAAGTAAAATTGACTATTTTTTTGGTCAAATTCTGGTGATACTCTTTGGTTGAGAAATGTTACCCTTTTCTGTTTCTCTCACCTTCTGAGAAGTCCAACTGGTGGCACACACCAGTCGGGCGAGCCATGAAAACAGGAGTTGTTACCACCAGAGTATGGGAGAAGATGCAATGGCAGCAGTCTGAAGTGAGCTGCACACAGTTGATGCTCTTGCATTAGTTCTTAAATATTTTATTTTTCTCCCTAACAGTTGAGTGATAAAGCAAAAACTGACATCTGGCTCCTTTGGTGGCTATCAACCATTTTGAAAATTCTTTAACTATCTTAAAATCGTGTCTTACTACACCTTTGAAGCAAAGCCACATGAATTGAGAGCATCTGCCTAACTTACAGATGCGGTCTCCCACAGTTGTGTGGCTGGTGTTCTGTCTTCAGGACGTCCTAGCCTTCCCATCATCATCTGGTTAGTCCCTGGTTCCCATATTTTATACTGTGTAAATAGAATTTAAAAAAGGAAACATTCAATGCTTCTCTACATGCTGTGGTATCCACTAGCCTCAAGTACTCTTGACAGTTTGAACTATGGCTACCGATACCAAATGTAATTACGTTAAATTTAAATTTTGACGTCCATTTGGCTTCATGGCTCTTCAAATGGCACAGCTATTGAAAGTTGACTTTATTACATTTATCTTTTTGTGCAGTGTTTGTTTTTTTGTTTTTTGTTTTTTATTTTTCATGAGGTTTACCTTCCAGGATATCCTTGGAGCTGTCACACGTTCTTTGTTTCTCTGAATATAATATTCCCTGAAAACAACAGTAAAAATATATGACAGATACAATGAAAGCTTATTAGCATTCTTAGGGACACTTGAGGATCTGTTTAGAGAAACAGCCAGAATACCTAATACCTGGAAATTATTCAGGCCTTAGATCCAACATTTTCCCTCATTGAAGAGGTCCAGTGTAATATTTTATAAAAACTTTTATTTTTGCCATAAAAAGGTAACAGATAGACAGAAGAGGAATGCAATATTAAAAAAAACATTTCTAAACATGAAAACAAACAAAATTTGGGTGTTACCAGATTTCATGTTAAAGCATGATTTGATTTTCATGATTTTGTTTCCTATCATTACTTGATTGGTCACAACCGTCATGAACTATACTAGACCATTGCTTTTCACATGCACTGTTGAGATTTTAAATTTCTAGCATCTAGTTAATGTGTAGAAGGATCTAACTAACATGAATTTCCATCTGTTTAAACTTGACCACTGCATTATTTGACTTATGGAATTGTTTGGCTTCCTATTTTCACAAAAAAAATTTTCATTGGCATGTGTATGTGTGTGTTTTATTTTGTTTTCTTTTAATTAGCCTGGCACTTATTTCATTACATGCCTGCTGTGGTGTGAAACATCTTGGACTGTATTGCATGTTTTGAAAACTACTACAGGGATATATTTAAAATAGAATTTTCAAGTTTGTGTGGAAAGTTTATTTTTATATGATTCATGTTTTAAAATGTTAAGGTTAGAATGTCATTAAATGGGGATATTAAGGATACTGTGCATGCTTGTCATATTAGCTGCTTTTGGAATTCAATGACACTTTGCATGCTATAAAGTCATTAATATAAACAACCCTTTGGGCTGTCTGCTAAGTGTTACCTATTGTGATGTCATACCACGCATTTTTAAGACATTATTTTTAGATGACAGTCATCTCAAGAGTAATATTAACATAGCTATTTAAAGATCTTTGCCAAGTAGAGCATACTGAATTTACCCATTAATTTTTGATGTTGAACATGGTAGTATGAAAGAAGGCTCGAGTTGTTAAGAAGTTGCTTGGTTTGTGTGTTATGGAAGTTCTATTGTGGGCAACCAAGATTTCATACTCTAAGAAAGTTTTGAGTAAGTATGCATCCACCTATATTAAATGGACTGCTTTGCATTTCTGTGAACCAGCAGGTAAGATCTGTCATAATTTGGTTTCTAAAATCAGGATGATAATATTGAATAAAAAAACCTTAATGTTTAAAGTCTTATTATATTTTCTATAATATTAAATTACATGTAATGCTTCTTGGCACTGAGTTTAGTAATCTTAATGATTCTTTGTTTTAGGCCCTAAGAAGATACTGAACGATTGGTCCCTGTTAAAGCTATTAATCATTCTTCTGTGGATTGCAGTCAATCCCTTCTGTCTTTACCACCAAATTTTCCCAGATAAAACACTGCTACAGTGGGAAACATTCTACTGAGATGGTTCTTAAAATATATGACCACCCATTCCATTGTGTATGTGAGAGTTCAGACTAACCAGAAATACACAGTATGTGTATTTAGCAATTTTGCAGTTCCAAATAGTCTCTGGGATTGCACTTAGTATGCTTATTTGTAGGCCCAGATTAAGGTCCTTCTCTTTCATCTGCCCCATTTCTTCCCAGTCAACTAAGATGGTATTCCCTCAATGATTTTGGGTATGATATATAAAATTAACTAAAACCATTTATTTATTTACATATATATATTTAATGTATGTGAGTACACTTACCTTAGGGTTTTACTGGGTGAACAGACACTATGACCAAGGCAAGTCTTATAAAAGACAACATTTAATTGGGGCTGGTTTACAGGTTCAGAGCTTCAGTCCATCATCATCAAGGTGGGAGCAGGGCAGCATCCAGGCAGGCATGGTGCAGGCAAAGCTGAGAGTCCTACATCTTCATCTGAAGGCAGCTATGGTGAGGGTCTTATAGCCCACACCTACGGTGACACACCTACTCCAACAGTGCCACACCTTCTAATAGTGCCATTCCCTGGACCAAGTATATATAAACCATCACAGACCCCCCTCAAGGGATCATAGAATTATGACCAGGAGGGGTTCCCAGATCATGCCTTTCCAGAGTCGATAAAGGAGCATAATAATGTTCTGTAGAAGGTTGCTAGCCTCAAATGCTAGTTTAACCCTGACAGAGGGGCTACTAGGCACACCTACAGTGACACACCTACTCCAACAAGGCCGCACACTTCCTAATAGTGCCACTCTTTGGCCCAAGCATATACAAGTCATCACAATCTTCAGACATATCAGAAGAAGGCATCGGATCCCATTGCAGATGGTTGTGAGCCACCATATGGTTGCTGGGAATTGAACTCAGGACCTCTGAAAGAGCAGTCAGTGCTCTTAACCACTGAGCCCTCTCTCCAGCACCTTAACTAGAAATCTTAATTATATAAAAAAAGAAATCTTAATTATATAAACTCCTAAATCTATGAAGTATATGTTTTGTCTTCGTGTCTGTGTTTGGCTTAATATGAGTTTATGTGCTTTATGTGCAATTTATTGTAGATTATTTTTTCTTTTTCTAAGATAACTTTTAATAACTTGAAATTTTCTTATATACCAAGTGAAAATATTTGTTTTGAAAAGCATTTTTGGAATGTAGATGGAGCCACTTGGAACGTTTGTTATTGCAGAGACATGTCTTTCTAAAACCTGACTTTTCTTCCTATCAATCACGTACGATGTAACTGAATGAAGACTTACTAATTACACAGGCTGGAAGCGTAATTCACTGACCCCCAGACCAACCATGTTTCCTTGTCCTGGCTGCGAGCATGATGTGGATCTTGGAGAGCGAGGAGTCAGTGGTCTGTTTCGAAATTTCACTTTGGAAACGATTGTCGAGAGGTACCGGCAGGCTGCTAGGGCAGCCACAGCCATTATGTGTGACCTTTGTAAACCACCACCCCAGGAATCTACAAAGAGCTGCATGGATTGTAGTGCAAGCTACTGCAACGAATGCTTCAAAATTTATCATCCCTGGGGCACGGTAAAAGCCCAGCATGAGTATGTGGGCCCCACCACTAATTTCAGACCCAAGGTAAGTTAGGGTACCAAATGTGATGGAAAAGATCTCCAGGAGTCTAGAGACAGGAAGATTTGATTGGGTAACATTCTGATAATTACAACTTTAAAGCTTGAGACATAGTGGTTTTATAATCTGTTAGGTCAAATTTGCATTTCTCAAGTATTCTGGATAATTGGTTACCAATGCTCATAAGAACTTCATGTCCTATGATCTCTGAGGAGTAAAACAATTTTTGTACCTCTCCAAGATGTTCTGATTTGTGTAATTGAAACAATGCTTTAAAAGTTGTTCTTTTTTACAACTTAGTAACTCGTATGAAATATAATAGTATTCTTAAGAATACAGTCTTTAATTTATAATAATTTTCTGTATAAATTGCAAAAACTCTTTTGGAGCCAGAGAGATGGATCAGTGGTAAAGATTGCCTACTGACTTTAACAGAGGATCCAGGTTTGGTTCCCAGCACCCACATGGTTTCCTCACAGCCAACTGTAATTGCAGCTCCAAGAGATCCAGTCCTCTTTGGGTACTGCACTAATATTTCCATATCCCACACAGATACATACAAATAATTTAAAGTAAAATCTTAAAACAGAGATTTCAAAAGTATTCACTGAATATTTCTTTTTTAAAAAGATTTATTTATTATATATATAAGTACACTGTCTCTCTCTTCACACACACCAAAAGAGGGCATCTGAGCCCATTATAGATGGTTTTGAGCCACCATACGGTTGCTGGGATTTGAGCTCAGGACCTCTGGAAGAGCAGTCAGTGTTCTTAACCACTGAGTTGTCTCTCCAACCCAATATTTCTTATATAATGTAGCCTGAAAGATTAAAGCAAAGATATTTCTTTGTACCCACATTTGGAAGGACATTTTGTCAAAACTGTTAGTTTGGTAACAGGTTTATTAAATAACTTTGAATTCCCTACTATGATATTTCTCACCGTAACTCCTCAAGATCATTGAGCTTTAAATATGTATGACTTCAAAAGTTTTAGTGTTCCATTAAGAAGATCACATTAGTACTGTTCAATCATGGAAGGACACATGGGCTAGATTTTTATAAGTAAGTATGTCATAGAATTTGGAATGTAAATTAGTTATAAATTTTTATTTGCTACCCTGAAATCCGGATGAGTAAACCAAAGGTGTATGGATAGTCTATATTAAGAAAAGTAGTCCTTGGCAGACATTTATGTTAGTCAGTAAAAGCTGTCTCTTAGAGAGTGTTCACCTGTAACTGAATGCACTAAACCTCTTACTGTGGAAATTCTGTTTTCCTACTTTAAAAAGCATATACACTGGATGTGGTGGTGCATGCTTTTAACCCCAGCACTCAGGAAGCAGGAACAGGTGGAATTCTGTGAGTTCAATGCCAGCCTGATATAAAGTGAGTTCTAGGATGGCTAGAGCAGAGAAACCCTATTTTAACAAACAAACAAAAAACCCCCAAACTAACAATAAAACAAACAAACAAACAAACAAACAAACAAACAAACCATATGCTTTTGAGAATTTGGAACTTGGGCATTCTGAGGCATTGTTTGTTCCAGTTTTGTCCCCGAGGCTGTAATGGTAGTAGCATTTGCATATTGGTCTTCTATTTTTTTAATTTGTTGGACCAGTTATAGTTGCCTGACATGTAGTCTCTTGAAATAATGAACTTTAATTTCATTAACATGCTATGTAAATACTTGTTTCTGGATGGAAACAGTATTTTATGGAAACAGTGTTTTATGGAAACAATATTTTATGTATAATTTCAAATGCATCTATAATGATATTTCATTGAGTAAGTACAAATGTTGCTGTTTCCTTGAGTCAGGGAACTGCTGCCCGGCAGGGTCTGTGTGGCTTATGTGTCCAGCCTGCTGGACTCTTAGATCACAAACCTTCCAGGGCCCTCTTAACAACAGGCTTGTATGGAGAGTCAGGCCATTGATCCTCTCAAGGTCTTCTGATACCTCATAGGGATGCTCATTAAGATGTGTGCCAAATCCCAGTGGTTAGAGGCCCTTCTAGCTTGTTTAAGCCTGCACTGTACTTGAGTCCTATTGGCATGAATGTTTTTGCCAAATTTAGGAGAAGTAACATCTGTGTTTTAACTGTTTGAACCCTCAAATGTAAAAAACGGTAATTCTAGAGTCTTCATGTGACATTTTTTTCTCTCTGTGTGTGTATTTTTATTCACGTATACAGCTGTATTTTATATAACAAATCATTGTATTGGGGGACATGCTAGATTACTTGAAGCCTAGATCTTTAACTGTCCATTTGTTTTTGTTCAATAGATTTTAATGTGCCCAGAACATGAGACAGAGAGAATAAACATGTACTGTGAACTGTGCAGGAGACCGGTTTGCCACCTCTGTAAGTTGGGTGGGAATCATTCCAATCACCGGGTAACCACCATGAGCAGTGCCTACAAAACATTAAAGGTATGACTTGTTATTTTAGAAGTGGGTTTACGTTTTTATTTTATGTTATTTCACCTTTATAGGTGTTTTACCTGCAAGTATGTCTGTGTACCATGTGTGTGCAGTGTTTGCAGAGGGTCAGAAGAGGGCACTGGATCCATGGGACTGGAGTTTCAGAGGGTTATCACCCTCACTGTGGGTACTGGGAATCAATCCCAGTTCCTATAGAAGAGCAGCCAGTGCTCTTAACTACTGAGCCATCTCTCCTGCACGGGAAGTAGGTTTTGATACCTGGTGATTTCATGACTCAGTTTATATGTATAAAATCATGAGTTGTAATGTGCTCTGTTTCACTGAATAGAGTTAACAGTATAAAGTAAAACTTAATATATAAAAATACAGTTATTTAATATATACTCATATAATTAAATATATAAATATTTGAATGATTAAATTTATGTTTATATATTACATAGCATATATAATTCTTATGCTTACATATTCATATAAAATAAATTATACAATATAAATGTGAATATATTATACATAAATTACATATAATTATATAATCACATATAAATATGTAATGCAATTATAAAAATTATATAGAAATTATTTTAAAGATATCTGTCATAACATTTTTAGTTTTTTTTTAGTGTGTTAAAGCTAGTTCTGAAGTGTGAGGGAGAAAGGAGTGGGACCCTGTTAGGATCCTCTGTGAGCTGGGTTCATTACTGATTCTCTGGGTGCAGAGGTAGAAGGCTTCTGAAAATTTTCAAATCTGATGGTCAGTAGCAGAGTGGGCAGTATGGTGCTTTTTTCTATTTCATTGTTTTTGCTGTAAAGTGTAGTTTTAAAGGAACCAATTCATCCTTAAGCTTCCCTTTTATTTTAATTGTTCCCTTTGTTTAGCAGTATGTGTACAGATTGTCCTAGATGTAGCCATATACATGCATAGTGTCATATGTTTGTGTCATGGACAGGTTTGGCCATTGTAGCTTTTATTTCTCTGTTCCTTTGCTTGCTTGGTGTCTTAGTTAGGGCTTCTATTGCTGTGTAAAACATTATGGCTAAAAGCAACTTGGTGAGGAAAGCTGCTATTTCCTCTTACTCTTCCAGACAACAGTCTGTCACTGAAGGACTCAGTCCAGGAACTAAAGCCAGAGAGGAACCCGGAGGCAGGAACTGGAGCA
This sequence comes from Rattus norvegicus, assembly GCF_021556685.1. NCBI lineage: Eukaryota > Metazoa > Chordata > Mammalia > Rodentia > Muridae > Rattus > Rattus norvegicus. The sequence continues at coordinate 40,871,031 of NC_141551.1, read as the reverse complement.
TAAGCCGTGGAGGGACATTGCTCACTCACTGGGTTGCTCTCCATGGCTTGCTCAGCCTGTTTTCTTACCACCCAGGCCTTCCTGCCCAAGGGCGGCTCCACCCACAGTGTGCTGTGCCCTCCCCCAGCAATTGCGATTCATGATTCCAGAAAACTGCCCACAGACAGAGAGAGGGAGGCATTTTCTCAACTGAGGCTCTCTCTTCCTAGATGACTCTAGCTTGTACCAAGTTAACATAAAACCAGTCAGGTGGACATTTTGATTAGCTTTCAGGTATTATTAATCACACCATGTTTTCAGCTTTGCTTTTTGATGATCCTTCATTCCCAATGATTAGAAGGTCTTCTTTCTTGGGGTCAGAGTCCTGGATGCTGGGGAGCATGTGCAAACTTTAATCCTTTCTGGAACTTTCCTTGACCTCAGGCATGGCTGACTGGTATTCAATCTTGTATACCTTTGTGCTGGTTTTCCCTTTTCTCTCGTCTCTGGTTTTAGGCTTTAGAAACTCTGGCTTTCTCAACTCCTACTTCAGGGAGATGCTGTCTGTTTTGAGTACTTTGCCTAAATCCCTAGAAACTGCAGACAACAAGCTAGGATAGCCAGCTTTTCTGGTTTTCCGTTGTCTAGGAAAATGTCTCTCTGAGATCTGATGCATAACGAGAGATTCCTGGTGTGCTCGGTTGTTTCAAGTGGGAAGCCAGAATTGTTTTGTCCCTTGTCATGCATCTGCAGTTGGCCAACTTCACACGACACAACCTAAAATATATCACACTTATAAAAGCTTAGATTTCATGTAATCTGCCCTAGTTTTTATTGAATGTACTAAGTCCTTGCCACTAGTAGAGCTATGGTGTTGGTAAAGCACTCCCTGTTTCTTTCACCTCACAAGCCTTCCTTTTTTTTTTTTTTTTTGAGACAGGGTCTTGCTATGTAAACCAGGCTAGCCTCAAATTTGCCATGATACTTCTACCTCTACTTCCTAAGGTGTGATTTACAGGTGTGTGCTACCACAACACCTGGGCACAAAGGCTTCTGTGACCTCACATGGTGAGAACAAGTAAGGAATGGGTTCTACAGCAGAAGATTGTCTAGAAGATAGAGGGTCTAGCTGGGGGACCCTCTAATTCAATTTAGTCCTGACATTGTACCTGGATGTGCTGTTGGACCCTACCAGTGAAGGGCTCAGTTTGCAGGGCTGTTGGTGCCTCTGCCCCACTCTACGTGTTAGCTGCACACTCCATGTGGTCTGTTGTTTGTTTGTTTGTTTGTTTGTTTTAAATGCCTTTTATCACATGGCTGTAAAAAGAAGGTTCAGTTACTCGCCCTCCTTGGGTCTAATTATTTTATTTGAGAGGCTCACGAAACTCAGGAGAGCACAAACAGCAGTTTATCGACAGGATATTACTACAGGTGCTGATGAAGAGTTGCACAGGGAGAGGAATGTGGGAGGGAAGAGCTGCCACGCCCTCTGGTTGTGACTCTATGAGAACCTCCATTAGTGCTGCTGGCGCTGATATATGGAAGTCCTGAACCTTCTCTTTTTATAGAAGCCTCATTGATAGGCACATTTGATTAAGTGATTGGCAACTAATGATCACTTCCACCTCAGGGCTTCTCTCCACTGGAGGTTGTGAGGTTGGACTGAATCTTATCTGTGTAGTCATTCATGCCTTTGTGTTCTTAGTGGCCATCTCTTACCCGGAAGCCAGCTGCCTCTTGAATCATTAACTAACAAAAAAAGAAAGCTATCATTTTAGAAATCAAGGACATTAGGAGAGAAATGTCAGGAAACTTGATGAAAAATGTACACATAGTAACACAGCTATCTTTTACTGCACGTTAATTTCTTTCAGACTTTCAGAACAATATTCTTATCAATTTACACTTACCAATTTACATATTCTTTAATAAGACACTAATTGTCTAGATTTGTTGTCTGCTAAGAGTAGCAGGTCTCCTTTCCACTTGGCTTTAGGTTTAAGCTGAGGGGGACTGGTTACACGATGCAAAGACACAGTATCACTTATTTTCGGCCAGTTGGGTGTTGAATTAGAGAAATGAACATCGTGGAAGGGTAAGCTTACATTTGTCTCATATGTGCTGTTTGTTGAATCTGCTGAGGTAAACACTGGATTTCTTATCTGTGTCGTAGTGTGTGTCAGGTGGTGAAGATGTGTTTTCAATTCTGGAAACTGCTTGCGCTTTTGGAGAAACTGGCTTAACCAGTTAATAGAGAATGATCACTGCTAGCAGTTTTGTTAGCTGAGGCTAGGTTATTTTCCCTCCTGTGGCTCGCTTGGCTTCTGTTAACATTGACAGAAACACACACACACGAGCTTAAAGTAGAGTCCCTCTTCCCCATGACTGCCTGCCCTTGGTCTTCCAGAACAGGGACCCCAGAAAGAGTCTCCACGGGGATTCCTGTTGACTATTTCCTCTCACCATTTGGCCCCCTAGGCTTTTTGATTTCTGGTGTGTCCTGAAATGATGGCCGTTCATTGTCTCTCCTGGTCTGGCCCCACCTCAGTCACCGAGCCTCTCCACTGTCGCAGTTGGGGCTTTTGCAGAGCTTTCTTAGCCTCTCACATCACTGTACAGGTTTCTCATCAAGCTTTGTTGTGGTTTATCTTACTTTAAACTGTTCTCTCTGTAACCATCTGCAGAAGTTGGCGAGCATTCCATTAAAGAACATTTCCTGAGGGATTTCTGTTTTCCATCTCTTATTTTCACGAATTTCTAAGGACGAGTCTTACTCCTTTTCTGTGTGCTCTTATCAAAAGCACTTTGATTTTAGACAAGTTGTTAATAATTTTACACAAATTTCTATTTTCAGAGAAGCAGAAAATTCGAATATTCCTGTGAGCGGGCCCCACTGTGCAGGGAGAGGTTGGTGTGGCATTCATATTTTAGGTGTGTGAGATGTTTGTGGTGAATGTTATCAGAGTTGTTGATGTAGGTTGGCACTTGTTGCTGTCATAAGTGCTGGTACTGTTGGGCTTTCCTAACATGGTGGTGGTTAACATTTGACTATAAAATGCCCCCGTAGGTTCTTGTGTTTGAACATTGATTCCCATTTTGGAAGGCTATGGAACCTTTAGGAGGTGAGGCTGGGCTGGAGGAGATGTGGGGCCTTACGATTATATCCCATGTGGATTCTAGCTGAACTCTTCATGTGTATCAGTACAACATGAATAGCCATGTCATCTTTCTGCTGCCACAGCCCTGGCTACTGTGCCCTTACCTGCTATGATGGACTTGTGTCCTTTCAAATGAAACCAACACAAATTGCCCTTCCCTTAAGTTGTATCTTTTAGCTATTGTATTGCCTCAAGGGAAAAAATAATGCAAGACAGTAGCTTGAATAGGTGCATTGTGGGTTCCTTTTCAAGTAGTACACTTCCAAAGTTTTCCTGAGCATCTCTAGAGATGAAGCAAGGCTGATATTAACTTTAAACATTCCAAGTGCAATGGTCGTGCAAAATATGTATTCCTCTCCTAGACTGATTGCACGAACAGATTGGCTGTTGTTGAATGACTTTTCCTTTGTTTTGTTTACTAGTGTTTAATTGGTGTCTATTATTGGGGATGTAATATATAAAGGGGAAAAACAGTTCTCAAACTTGGCTTGGAATTAGCCTCTCACAGGACCTTTGGGACAACTATAGAGACTAACCTAGTCCTACTACACAGGGTCTTAGCTTTTTTGTGTGGTTTTCTTGGAACGATGTGAATAAGTATCTTCTCACTTCAGATAGGCACTGAATTGATGACAGACTAGAACAATCTTGAAAAATCCAGTTTTGCAAATTAATGAGCTTTTTATTGTGGTTACTTATGGGAGCGGTTACTTATGGAAGCACAGGTGGCTCATAGGCAGCTGTGTCCCTGATCCCCGGGTTGGGGTTGCAGGCAGCTTGGCTGGTAGGAGAGTATGGACTGTGTAACTCCTTGGGAAGGATGATCTGGTTAATCTTGTAATTTTCGGGAACTCTCTGAGATTTGTGAGATTGGTCTACTTCATGAGTCTTGAGAAGTCTCCTTGTGATGGGCAAAACTGTTTAAATTTGGAGGAAATTGTTGCATGGCAAACCCTTAGGAGTCATGGATTCACAACAATAAGTTATATTTTTTAGCAGTAAAGAAGGGCATTCATTTATTGTGAATGAAGAAATACACACATGCACACATGCTGTAGACACATAGAGAGACAAAGAGCCTTTGCAAAGTAGAGGAGGACTTGAAAAGTTTCTCCCTCACAAATAATCCAGTCTCTTCCTGAGGGAAGCCTCTGAAGAGTTTACCCCTGTACTGCATTTAGGGCCAGTCAATTTGAAGCCAATATCACCTTTAAAGTTGCTCATGCCGAGTGCAGGGGCCATGCTAGACTATTCGCACGAAAGAGGCTTTGGTGCTGTTGCTGTGGTGTGTGTGCTCTGATCTGATCTTGTGAACATGTCTACCAGCAGGACTCCTACTGGTGTGAGACAAAGCTGCCAGGGTTTGTCTCAAGTCAGAAAATTGGAGAGGAGGCTGGCCATCTTTGAGATTTGCCACCTTTATTACCTAGCCACGTCCTACTCCCTATGTCTGCCTACCAGGAAGTCTTAACTCCTAGTCTCTCCTTCCCTTCTCTCAGATGCCATCCTCATTTTTGGGGGTTTGGGGCCAATGACCGTGTCTAACTGCTTTGAGCATACAAAGAGTGGACAATGGGAGGTGGGGCAGATGGAGTTCTGTTACCGTAGTTAAGAAAAAACAGAGGCTGTGCTCATGCGTGTGGTCCCAGTATGTGCTCATAAGGGACAGTGCTAGGCTTGTCATTTGGCTTGCAGTGTGATGTGAAATACTCCCTAACCCTGGAGGGTAGTTATGTTACTTAATTATGAGTAGGCTTCTGGTTCAGCTATTGACTGTGGTATTTGTACCTCATGAACTTTGGGTTCCTTGGATGGATAAAATGCTAGGTCACAATGGAAGATTTTCTGTCTCTTTGTAGCATTATTCTGTAAGGCCCCATTATTTTTCTCTGTGTCCTTGTGTCTGTGTCTGCCTCTGTCTCTCTGTCTCTCTTAAGGATTACAGGCTTGTACAGCCATGTCTGGTTCTTACGATTGGTCAATGTGGGCACTGGAGATTGAACTAAGACTTTGTACGTGCTGGGGACTGCTCTATCCCTAAGCTAGATTCCCCAAACCATTCTGTCTTTTGTGTCCAGAAGTCTTGTTCCTTTCCTGTCGGCCACTTCCTCTTTCTCCAGTGAGCACTCCCAGAGGGCTTCTGTGTATCTGGTTGCTGGGTGTCCCTCTGAGACTGACATGGGTCCTGCAGAGCCAATCATGTCTATTTCTGCACACATCCTCTTTCATTCTCTAGTGTAAAGGGGAAGATGAAATAGATTAGAAACTTACTTCTTGAATTCTTACCCAAGGGGTTGTCTTTCTTCTTGCCCTCATTTTACATTTTAGGTGTTCAGCAGTGAGCATCCCAGAGAGCATTCATCCTGAGCATCACCACCTGGGTCCTGGGAGTTACTTCCTGGCCTTTCTCATTTTCATTTAGACGTAATACAGTTTTCCGTTGACACTTGGTAGTCTTACCAAGTGCTCTTAAGTGGTTTTTGCTTTTAAAAACATTTCAGATTCATTGCAAAACATTTCTTTTAGATCAAACTAGAGATAACACCAAAACCTGCAATGTAATTTCTCTGAGAAATTATAGTGTTCAGAGTAGCTAATTTACAAATTAGTTGAAAGTCAGTGTTTTCACCAATTTATAGTGAATGAATAGCAAGGCTGGGATGAGCTGGGATTATTTTGGATTGATCTTTGGTGTTTTTCCTGGTATGTTGTGTGCTTGTGTGTGTGTGTGTGTGTGTGTGTGTGTGTGTAAATTGTAAAATATGAAGGAAGGCTCTACTATTTGAGCTGCGGTACTATTTGACCTTCAGTGTGCTTGGAAGCCTTAGAAATAAGAATTCTGAGAGAGATAATGAAAAGTTCTACTTGCACATTTGGAATTTTTGACTGTTGCTTCCCCCCAACCCCCAGCCCTCATTTAACCTTTCAGTTGACCTTGACCCTATGTGCTAAGGCCAGTAAATATTTACCTTGAGTTAATCACCACAGTTGGTTTTGCTGATTCTTCATCAGGAAGGAAGGGTACCATGTAATTTACAAAGTTGCATTAAGTCTTTGTTGACTTACGCTTGTACTTCTGTTCTGTGTGTTTCCACAGGAGAAACTTTCAAAAGACATTGATTTCCTTATTGGTAAGGAAAGCCAGGTGAAGAGTCAAATTTCTGAACTAAACTTGTTAATGAAAGAAACAGAGGTAAGTTACAAGCTGGTCAGAGAACCTTTTTTTTTTTTTTTTTTTTTTTTTTGGTTCTTTTTTTCGGAGCTGGGGACCGAACCCAGGGCCTTGCGCTTCCTAGGCAAGCGCTCTACCACTGAGCTAAATCCCCACCCCCAGAGAACCTTTTCATTCACTCATCCAGACCTTGTCTTATTTGTTCATAACATCCTAAATGTGTTCTCTGAGCCGGGAACTGTGGGACCTTATACCTCTGCTTCCCTGGAACTTTTGAAACACATGCAGAGTAGACTCCTGGGTGATCAGTGTTCAGGAGTCGTAGGGAAAGATTAACTTTCAACGCTGACCTGCATGTGAACATGAACAGATAGTTTTTGAAAGGTTAAAGTATGTGATAGGGTTGTTGAAAATTCCAGGTTCTGCTGAATACATGTTCTAGCTTGCTTACGTTCATGAAGATGAGTGTTCATGCTTGCCTTGTTTGCATTGGCCACAAGGTGGAAACAGCTCAAATGTCCATTAACAGTAGTGTGCAAGTAGTGATGAAACTATTGAAGGTAATAATATATAGTCTAGGTATATCCTGCCATACATTGTATGAAAGGGATGATGCTGTGATGACATTTATAGAAAGTATCAATGGTTGGGAGCACTGGTTGCTCTTCTAGAGGACCTGGGTTCAATTTCCAACACCACATGGTGGTTCACAATCATCTATAGCTCTAGTTTCAGGCATCTACATGGTACACAGACATATGCAGGCAAAACATTCATTTATATTAACTACTTTTTAAGTAGTCAAGCAATGAGATTAGATTATATTTAAAAATTTCATAAAGTTGTCCTTGAGGAGGGAGAATCAGCACTGCAGAGGTTATGAGGGTGACTGCTGGTATACACTAATGTGCTTTTATCTGAATGTTCTGCTAGTCAGTATGTATAGAGTCCCTGCCTTTATGCTTACATACACATTTTTCTCTTTGTATTTTCTACTTCAATTAAAGTAGAGAAAATTGCCAAGGACCAGCCTAAGCTTGGAGAGGGGTTTTGAGGAAGAGATGTCTAGGAGTGGTGAAACAAATGACTTGAAGTCAAATCTGATTACAAACTGATAGCCCATTTTCTGCTCGTTCTGTTTCAGATTGCTCTCTTTCTGTTCTGATCTCTCTAGAGATCTCCAGACAGCTCTCTGCTCAAGACATGCTTTTTAATTCTAAAAACTCTCTGGATAGCTCATCTCTTTCAGATAAAAAGCCAATTCTTTTATTTATATATAAACTCAGTCATTCCCCGGGTTCCCTTTTGATTATCCCATGAATCAGCATCCCGTGACCTCAGCCCCTTGATTCTTAGAAAGTGACAGCAAACACAAGCACAGAAAATAAGATAGCTGGGTGACCATGCCCTGAAATTACCTGGACCTAAACTCCCTCTGTCCCAGGCTGACCTCGAACTCAGGAATCTGTCTGCTTTTGTATCTGCTTGGATTTGTATCTTTCTGATAAGCTGGTTCATAGTGCAGCTGCCTCTGTTCCTTTAGATCTGTGAAGCTCCTTATACAATTCATATTGCATCCTTATATTTTGCACAGTTGAGAAATTAGTATTTTTGAACTCATGTTTTCAATGTTCTTTCCCACAGCCTAAAGGGCTATCCCAGAGGTCACAGTGTTCTACCATTTTTTTTTTTTGAGACACAGATATGCTCATACCTCCCAAATTCATGCTGACTCTGATTATCATGGTGTCATTAACCTTGGCAGAGAGGACATTCCTTGAGGGAGGAACATGAAAATGTATATACTATTATACAAATAAGCTTTATGCTCATAGCAACCATCAATACTCATGGAGGCCCATATCCTGCTGGCTCTATTCTAGGGGCAGAAACCATAGTATTATTCCCTACAGAATAATACTATGCAGAAATTAAACTGGCATGGTGGTTTATACCTGTCATTCTAGCCCTTGGGAGATAGAAACAAAAAGGTTATACAAGTTCAAGGCCAGCCTTGGCAACATAGAAATTAAAGGATTACATAAGACTCTCTAAAAAAGGGGTGGGTACAGGCTGGATGACCTATAAGGTAAAGGGACTTGCTGCTAAACTTGATTTACCTAAGGGTAATCTCTGGAGCCTATATAGTCAAGGGATCAAGGGAAAGAATCAATTCTCAGATGAGTATGTGTGTGTGTGTGTATATACAAATACAGTAAATAAAATATAAAAAATTAATAAAAACAAATAATTTAATAATAAAAAATAGCATTTTAAAAATACAGTAAGAGTAAGGTTGGGTTATTTGACAGTTTAAGTACCTTTCATAGACTTTGATATGTGGAATGGAGTTTTTGTTTTCTTTTTTCTTTTCCTCTTGATCACTTTTAAACTTATAATTAAAATAAAAGATCTAGGCTAGCTCAAGATTGTTATTTCTTGAAATATTTTTTCCCAGTAGGAAGTGAGATGGTTAAGGAACAGGGGGCAGAGGATGTTTCTTAGTGGTAGAAAATTTACATGACATGTACAGGACATGTAGGTCTTGATTTTGGTCTGTATCACCGTCACTGTTGAAGAAACAGTGAAAAGAAAGGAAGAAAGAAAAATGCAAATTAAGCTGGGAGGTGGCACATGCCTTTAATCTTAGCAATTGGGAGGCAGAGGCAGGAGAATCTCTGAGTTCAAGAACAGCCTGGTCTATAGGCTACACAGAGAACCCTGTCTTAACAGCCCCCATACCCCAAAGGAAATTAATGCCATGTTTGTCTCCATCCTTAACACTTCCTCAGTGATGATGAGACACTTTCTGTATCTGCAATTATAATTTTAATCTATGCGAATTTCTAGTTTACTGTGGAAAATCTTTGAATCTTCCTGTTCTCTGACCTTTTCCTTTAAAAACTGAACTAGAACAAAGTATATTAGTAAATACAAAAATATCATAATAAAACCCAATAATACATGTTACATTAAAATAATCCACCAAACTGAAAACTTGAACTGATGTGGTTAGCAATGGAGAAAGTAATCTGAACAGCGATCCTTTCCCAGAGGCTGCTGGAAATTCTGCAGTGTCCAGCAGTGTCCTAGCAGTGCCTATTCCTGAAGACTTTGCTATTACTTGTGTTGTGGTGAGCACTCTGAGAACTCACTGGATTCTTTCGAAGTCAGTCTGAGCTCTGATTTTATAACAAATGTGACACATATGTGAAATCCCAGCACTAGGGAGGGTGAGGCAGCAGGATTGAGATTGAGGCCACCAGGGTTATGCAAACAAAACCCCAAATCATCATGTTTATGGTATAGATTGCAGATTGGTTGCTTTGTGAAACAGAAGAAATAAATATGCAGTGATAAGAGTGTTTAGAGTGTGACACAGTGTTGTGCTTTTCATGTACATAATCTTTAGTCATCCTCGTAAAAATCTGAATAATTTCTGTTATCCATGTATTTTGCGTGGGAGTGGGAGAGTGGTTGGCACTGAACCCTGAGCTCAGGCTCAGTTTCAGCTTTTCCTACAAGCATGTGGCTGGGTAAGGATTAAAGAAAATTTATTTTAAAGACCTTAATATAGAATATTGAGAGTGTTGCTTTTAAAAGTTCTATGGTATAATTTAACTTTAGAATAGCTTCCTGTATTTAGAAATATTCCTGAATTTGAGATGAGTTGCAAACTCTCAAGAATTGGGCTTTTGCTGTATTTGTGGTTAAATCAGTTCAGTTCTGCCCTTAACTAATTTTATCACTGAAAATTGCTTCTCATTTGATCGAATCATTTGCCTATTGCCGGACTTTAACAGTACAAAGTTCTGACCTCACAAAGCAAATAGAAACAGAATCGAACAGTTGTGTTTTTTTTTTTTTTAAGTTCCTCACCCCAAGATACTGCTTTGAAGATTTTTGGGAGCAGATGAAAATTTTTCTTTACAACATCTGACCTTGTTTTGTTGATATTATGTAGGGTGTCATGAGAAGCCTTTGAATGGGTTTATAGCTAAGATAATGCTTGTGTTCTATACTCATGCAATGGAGAGGTAACGCTTGTGTGGTTTACACTAGTGCAATGGAGAGAGGGCGAAGGAAGAAGCGCTGGCACATTTTGAGAAGCTCTTTGAAATCCTGGAAGACAGGAAGTCGTCTGTTCTGAAAGCCATAGATGCCTCTAAGAAACTAAGACTAGATAAATTTCACACTCAAATGGAAGAGTACCAAGGCCTTCTAGAGAATAACGGGCTTGTGGGATATGCTCAGGAAGTGCTGAAGGAGACGGATCAGTCTTGCTTTGTGCAGACAGCAAAGCAGCTCCATCTCAGGTACTTGCTTGGCTCCTTAGCTTTAGAAAACCTCAACCTGCTGAGTAGTTCCTGGTGGTGGGTGAAGGAGCAGTCTGGCTCTGTTGCATCCTGGGTTCCAAATGCAGTGTCCATTTCTTTGGACAGCCACATTGCCAGTGTTTAGCGTGACCTGCCTTTTCAAAGAATGACTTTTATCTGACATATGTCTGCCCACAGAATACAGAAAGCTACAGAATCCCTGAAGAGCTTTAGACCTGCAGCCCAGGCTTCTTTTGAAGACTATGTTGTTAACATTTCGAAACAAACAGAGGTGCTTGGAGAATTGTCCTTTTTCTCTAGTGGTAAGTAGTGAAGGCCATGCTTCCATCTCTGGCTGTGTGTGTGCATAAATCGCTCACGATCATTTATCCTGGAACTTTAGACTGGTTTTTACACCTGCATTTTTATATACAAAATGGTACTCCTGGCTTTTGAAACATTGCATACACAGCATCACTTATTATTTTTAAATTATGAGCTTATGATACTGTTAGTACATGGAATCTGGTTTAAAGTATATTCTGATTTCCAGCCATATTGAATTAGGGTCTGCTGTGAGGTCTCAGCTTAATTTAATTCCTTTCTGAAGACAGAGTTTCCAGAAGGGAATTAAATTAGTCTTCTGAGGACTGCTGTCACAATCAGGAGGGTCCTGATTTCAACAGATGCCTTTTGAAAACACCCTCACAGGCTACCACATCACAAGGAGGGCTTCTTTCCACTCTTACGTCTTAATACATTTGCCTTGCTCAGGTTTCTCTTCATGTGAAGTTGAAGCAGCACAGACTGATGCTAGACAGATGCTCAGTGGTTAACTCTTGCTGAGGACCAGAGTTTGAGTCCCAGCTCCCATATCAGGTGCATCACAACCACCATAGTGCCAGCTCCAGGGGCTCTGATATCTTCTGGTCTAGGAGGGTACCTGTACTCACCTTCACATACTTAACCCCCAAACATAAGATTTTAAAAACCTATATAAAAAAAGATGCATTTGGACTGGAGATATGGCTTAGTGGTTAAGGACCCTGGCTGCTCTTCCAGGGGTCCTGAGTTCAGTTCCCAGCAACCACCTGGTGACTCATAAGCATTTTTAATGGCATCCAATGCCCTCTTCTGATATGTCTGAAGACAGCTATAGTGTACCTTGTATAAATAATATAAATAAATCTTTAAAAAAAAGAATTTCCAGTGTTTCAGAATTAATTAATTAATTATTAATTAATAATTATACCACTTAGTTTTTTCCAGTTCAGTTATAATTACAGATTTACCTTATCTTATGCATGAGATTTACTATCTTCTTATACATATTATAAATTCAGAATTTCTTGGACATTATAGAAACTGCTAGTACTTTATTTTCGCTGAAGGCAATACTGTCTGAATATCGTGTTCTCTGTCATAATTCTCTCAGGCATAGACATTCCTGAGATCAACGAGGAACAGAGTAAAGTGTATAATAATGCCCTGATAGACTGGCACCATCCAGAAAAGGACAAAGCCGACAGCTATGTTCTCGAATACCGCAAGATTAATAGAGACGAAGAAATGATATCCTGGAATGAGATAGAAGTTCATGGCACAAGTAAAGTTGTCTCCAATCTTGAAAGCAACAGTCCCTATGCGTTCCGAGTGAGAGCTTACAGGGGTTCTATCTGCAGTCCCTGCAGTCGAGAACTGGTTCTGCATACTCCTCCAGCTCCAGGTACTGGGAATACAGGAACTGGAGTGGAAGAGGCCCGGAAGTGTAGAGTATCTCCATAAGTAGACCTACATTAAAACCAGCCTTTTGCTTTTGAAAGAGTCTAGACAAGTAGATTCCACACTTGGGTGAGATTTAGAAATGGCTTGAGTCAACAAATATCACCTCATAGACTATTAGAATTTGATATCAGACCAAAAAAAAAAAAAGACATGTTAATGACTGGGGCTAAATTGGCATCAGAATGACATGAATGCTATTTTAAATGATTAGGATAGTATGACTGGATGAACTTTGGGGAACATGCCTTTAATACCCGCACTTAGGAGACTGGGGCAGGCAGATCTCTGAATTGGAGACCAGCCTGGTATGCATACATGTTGAGTGTACTACGCCATCCAAGGGAAAAATCATAAGGCAATCATATCTCAGCACAAAGAACCAAGACAATACAATGATAGCATGGTTCTAGGATGTTTTTAAAAGTCAGTTGATGGTAATGTCTAAAGTACAGGATCTTGATAGTTACTTTTTAAATTCATTGGCATGATTTGTCTGATTTGCCTAGGTTCTCTCTCCCAGTGTGCTTCATTGCACACAAGGGTAGAAAGCATGTTTTAGTACCACACTGCAAGCTTTCCTCTACACAGATAGCTTCTTGTTCCATATTACCATATTACTCTCTTTCCAGGTTATGCTGACATTACTTATTATTTATTAGGTTGAAGAACTTTACTGGATAGGAAGGACATACAGGTTAGTTGGTGTCTATTGCAGTATCTTTATAGAAGGGGGATGCTTAGAGCTAAAGTTGTCCTGACTTATGGTAGTGGGAAGCATTTTGCCCTGCCCATCACTGCCTCAGACAAACTCATTTGGTTTTTTAGGCATCTCCCCTGTTTTTTTGTCTTATGTACCCATATTTTATGAATTCGGTATTTCCCTTTTTGTCCAAATACTTAAAAATGGTGTGTGTGTGTGCGTGCGTGTGTGTGTGTATGTATGCATGTATGTATGTATGTATGTATGTATGTATGTATGTATGAACTTGTGTGTGTGCTTCTCAGGAATATTGTGGCCTAAAATATTTTATAACAGATATTATCTTAACAGTTTCATTGCTGTGAAGAGACACCATGACCATTACCAACTCTTTCTTCTTTTTCTCTTTATTAACTTGCTTGTTTCTTATTTACATTTTGATTGTTATTCCCTTTCCCAGTTTCTGGGCCAACATCCCCCTAACCTCTCCCCCTACCCTTCTCTATGGATGTTCTCCTCCCCATTCTCCCCCATTACTGCCCTCCCCCCAACAATCACTTTCACTGGGGGTTTAGCCTTGGCAGGACCAAGGGCTTCCCCTTCCACTGGTGTTCTTACTATGCTATTCATTGTTACTAATGAGGTTGGAGCTCAGGGTCAGTCCATGTATAGTCTGTGGGTAGTGGCTTAGTCCCTGGAAGCTCTGGTTGCTTGGCATTGTTGTTCATATGAGGTCTCAAGCCCCTTCAAGCTCTTTCAGTCCTTTCTCTAATTCCTTCAGTGGGGGTCCAGTTCTTAGTTCAGTGGTTTAATGATGGCATTTGCCTATGTATTTGCTGTATTCTGGCTGTGTCTCTCAGGAGAGATCTACATCCGGTTCCTCTCAGTCTGCACTTCTTTGCTTCATCCATCTTATCTAGTTTGGTGGCTGTATATGTATGGGCCACATATGGGGCAGGCTCCGAGTGGGTGTTCCTTCTGCCTCTGTTCTAAACATTGCCTTCCTATTTCCTCCCAAGGGTATTCTTGTTCCCCTTTTAAGAAGGAATGAGGCATTTGCATTTTGATCATCCGTCTTGAGTTTCATGTGTTCTGTGCATCTAGGGTAATTCAAGCATTTGGGGTAATAGCCACTTATCAATGAGTGCATACCATGTATGTCTTTCTGTGATTGGGTTAGCTCACTCAGGATGATGTTTTCCAGTTCCATGCATTTGCCTATGAATTTCATAAAGTCATTGTTTTTGAGAGCTGAGTAATATTCCATTGTGTAGATGTACCACATTTTCTGCATCTATTCCTCTGTTGAAGGGTATCTAGGTTCTTTCCAGCTTCTGGCTCTTATAAATAAGGCTGCTATGAACATAGTGGAGCACGTGTCTTTTTTATATGTTGGGGCATCTTTTGGGTATATGCCCAAGAGAGGAATAGCTCAGGTAGTTCAATGTCCAATTTTCTGAGGAACCTCCAGACTGATTTCCAGAATGGTTGTACCAGTCTGCAATCCCACCAACAATGGAGGAGTGTTCCTCTTTCTCCACATCCTCGCTAGCATTTGCTGTCACCTGAGTTTTTGATCTTAGCCATTCTCACTGGTGTGAGGTGAAATCTCAGGTTTGTTTTGATTTGCATTTCCCTTATGACTAAAGGTGTTGAACATTTCTTTAGATGTTTCTCAGCTATTCGACATTCTTCAGCTGTGAATTCATTGTTTAGCTCTGAATCCCATTTTTAAATAGGGTTATTTGTCTCCCTGTGGTCTAACTTTTTGAGTTCTTTGTATATTTTGGATATAAGGCCTCTATCAGTTGTAGGATTGGTAAAGATCTTTTCCCAATCTGTTGGTTGTCGTTTTGTCCTAACAACAGTGTCCTTTGCCTTACAGAAACTTTGGAGTTTTATGAGATTCCATTTGTCGATTCTTGATCTTAGAGCATAAGCCATTGGTGTTTTGTTCAGGAAATTTTCTCCAGTGCCCATGTGTTCGAGATGGTTCTCCACTTTTTCTTCTGTTAATTTGAGTGTATCTGGTTTGATGTGGAGGTCCTTGATCCACTTGGACTTAAGCTTTGTACAGGGTGATAAGCATGGATCGATTTTCATTCTTCTACATGTTGACCTCCAGTTGAACCAGCACCATTTGCTCAAAATGCTATCTTTTTTCCATTGGATGGTTTTGGCTCCTTTGTCAAAAATCAAGTGACCATAGGTATGTGGGTTCGTTTCTGGGTCTTCAATCCTATTCCATTTGTCTATCTGTCTGTCTTTGTACCAATACCATGTAGTTTTTATCACTATTGCTCTGTAATACTGCTTGAGTTCAGGGATGGTGATACCCCCTGAAGTCCTTTTATTGTTGAGGATAGTTTTAGCTATCCTGGGTTTTTTGTTATTCCAGATGAATTTGCAAATTGTTCTGTCTAACTCTCTGAAGAATTGGATTGGCATTTTGATGGGGATTGCATTGAATCTGTAGATCTCTTTTGGTAAAATGGCCATTTTTACTATATTAATCCTGCCAATCCCTGAGCATGGGAGATCTTTCCATCTTCTGAGGTCTTCTTCAATTTCTTCAGAGTCTTGAAGTTCTTATTGTACAGATCTTTTACTTGCTTGGTTAAAGTCACACCGAGGTACTTTATATTATTTGGGTCTATTATGAAGGGTGTCATTTCCCTAATTTCTTTCTCGGCTTGTTTCTCTTTTGTGTAGAGGAAGGCTACTGATTTATTTGAGTTAATTTTATACCCAGCCACTTTGCTGAAGTTGTTTATCAGCTTTAGTACTTCTCTGGTGGAACTCTTGAGATCACTTAAATATACTATCATATCATCTGCAAATAGTGATATTTTGGCTTCTTCTTTTCCAATCTGTATCCCCTTGATCTCCTTTTGTTGTCTGATTGCTCTGGATAGAACTTCAAGAACTGTATTGAATAAGTAGGGAGAGAGTGGGCAGCCTTGTCTAGTCCCTGATTTTAGTGGGATTGCTTCAAGTTTCTCTCCATTTAGTTTAATGTTAGCAACTGGTTTGCTGTATATGGCTTTTACTATGTTTAGGTATGGGCCTTGAATTCCTATTCTTTCCAGGACTTTTATCATGAAGGGGTGTTGAATTTTGTCAAATGCTTTCTCAGCATCTAATGAAATGATCATGTGGTTTTGTTCTTTCAGTTTGTTTATATAATGGATCACGTTGATGGTTTTCCGTATATTAAACCATCCCTGCATGCCTGGGAAGAAGCCTACTTGACCATGGTGGATGATTGGTTTGATGTGCTCTTGGGTTCGGTTTGCCAGAATTTTATTGAGTATTTTTGTGTCGATATTCATGAGGAAAATTGGTCTGAAGTTCTTTTTCTTTGTTCGTCTTTGTGTGGTTTAGGTTTAAGAGTAATTGTGGCTTCATAAAGGAATTCGGTAGCGCTCCATCTGTTTCAATTTTGTGGAATAGTTTGGATAATATTGGTATGAGGTCTTCTATGGAGGTCTGATAGAATTCTGCTCTGAACCCATCTAGACCTGGGCTCTTTTTGGTTGGGAGACCTTTAATGACTGCTTCTATTTCATTAGGAGTTATGGGGTTGTTTAAATGGCTTATCTGTTTCTGATTTAACTTTGGTACCTGGTATCTGTCGAAGAAATTGTCCATTTCCTGCAGATTTTCAAGTTTTGTTGAATATAGACTTTTGTAGTAGGATCTGATGATTTTTTGAATTTCCTCTGAATCTGTAGTTATATCTCCCTTTTCATTTCTGATTTTGTTAACTTGGACACACTCTCTGTGTCCTCTCATTCTCTTGCTAAGGGTTTATCTGTCTTTTTGATTTTCTGAAAGAACCCACTTTTGGTTTTGTTGACTCTTTCTATGGTCCTTTTTGTTCCTACTTGGTTGATTTCAGCTCTGAGTTTGATTATTTCCTTCCTTCTACTCCTCCTGGGTGTATTTACTTCTTTTTGTCTAGAGCTTTTAGGTGTGCTGTCAAGCCGGTGACATATGCTCTCTCCTGTTTCTTTCTGCAGGCGCTTAGAGCTATGAGTTTTTCTCTTAGCACAGCTTTCATTGTGTCCCATAATTTTGGGTATGTTGTACCTTTATTTTCCTTAAGTTCTAAGAAGTCTTTAATTTCTTTCTTTATTTCTTCTTTGACCAGGTTATCATGGAGTAGAGCATTGTTCAACATCCATGTATATGTGGGCATTCTTCCCTTATTGTTATTTGAAGACCAGCTTTAGCCCGTGGTGGTCTGATAGGATGCATAGGATTATTTCTATCTTTCTGTATCTGTTGAGGCCTGTTTTTTGACCAATTATATGGTCAATTTTGGAGAAAGTACCATGAGGTGCTGAGAAGAATGTATATCCTTTTGCTTTAGGATAGAATGTTTTATAAATATTGTTAAGTCCATTTGGTTCATGACTTCTGTTAATCTGTCTACGTCTCTGTTTATTTTCTGTTTCCATGATCTGTCCATTGATGAGAGTGTTGTGTTGAAATCTCCTATTATTGTGTGAGGTGCAATGCATATTTTGAGCTTTAGTAAGGTTTCTTTTATGTATGTAGGTGCCCTTGTATTTGGAGCATAGATATTTAGGATTGAGAGTTCATCTTGGTGGGTTTTTCCTTTAATGAATATGAAGTGTCCTGCTTTATTTTTTTTGATGACTTTTAGTTGAAACTTGATTTTATTCAGTATTAGAATGGCTACTCCAGCTTGCTTCTTCAGACCATTTTCTTGGAAAATTGTTTTCCAGCCTTTCACTCTGAGGTAGTGTCTGTCTTTGTCTCTGAGGTGTGTTTCTTGTAGGCAGCAGAATGCAGGGTCCTCATTGCATATCCAGTTTGTTAATCTATGTTTTTTTATTGGGGAGTTGAGACCATTGATGTTGAGAGATATTAAGGAATAGTGATTATTGCTTCCTGTTGTATTCATATTTGGATGTGAGGTTATGTTTGTGTGCTTTTCTTCTCTTTGTTTTGTTGCCAAGACGATTAGTTTCTTGCTTTTTCTAGGGTATAGCTTGCCTCCTTTTGTTGGGCTTTACCATTTATTATCCTTTGTATTGCCGGATTTGTAGAAAGGTATTGTGTAAATTTAGTTTTATCATGGAATATCTTGGTTTCTCCATTTATGTTAATTGAGAATTTTACAGGAAACAGTATCCTGGGCTGGCATTTATGTTCTCTTAGGGTCTGTATGACATCTGTGCAGGATCTTCTGGCTTTCATAGTCTCTGGCGAGAAGTCTGGTGTGATTCTGCTAGGTCTGCCTTTATATGTTACTTGACCTTTTTCCCTTACTGCTTTTAATATTCTTTCTTTATTTTGTGCATTTGGTGTTTTGACTATTATGTGATGGGAGGAGTTTCTTTTCTGGTCCAATCTATTTGGAGTTCTGTAGGTTTCTTGTATGTTTATGGGCATCTCTTTCTTTAGGTTAGGGAAGTTTTCTTCTATGGTTTTTTGAAGATATTTACTGGTCCTTTGAGCTGGGTGTCTTCACTCTCTTCTATATCTATTATCCTTAGGTTTGATCTTCTCATTGAGTCCTGGATTTCCTGTATGTTTTGGACCAATAGCTTTTTCCGCTTTACATTATCTTTGACAGTTGTGTCGATGATTTCTATGGAATCTTATGCTCCTGAGATTCTCTCTTCTATCTCTTTTATTCTGTTGGTGATGCTTGTATCTACGGCTCCTTGTCTCTTCCTTTGGTTTCTATATCCAGGGTTGTTTCCCTGTATTCTTTCTTCATTGCTTCTATTTCCATTTTTATTTATTTTATTTATTTTATTTTTTATATTTTGGCAGTTCTGTAACTTTATTTGACATTCAGCAGTTAGTTCTCATCCACATTGACCGTCTGTAGATTTTTGAATGTGGTAACAGGCACGTATGTTACCAGTGTGTAGAGCTTGTTTGGTGAATCTTCATCCTCATTACGCTTTTTGGACAAACGTACTCGGATTCGGTAGGGAACATTCCTTATTCCTTTGGCCCAGACGGCTTTATTGAGCTTGTTGTCTGTGTGCACATCTGGAGTCCCCATCTCCTTCATGGCAAATTTCTGAATTTCTTTGACTGCCCAAGGATCACGCTTCCTGAAGGCCACTCCATGGATGCGCTTGTGAATGTTGATGGTGTATTCTCGGGTCACCAACTCGTTGATGGCAGAATGGCCCTTCTTCTTCTTGCCACCCTTCTTTGCGGGAGCCATTTTGCCGGGTCCAAGTTGGAAAGGAAGGGCTCGAGGGATTGTGGGATGGAAAGTCGAGTAGCCGTACTCTATTTCCATTTTTAATTCCTTCAACTGTTTGATTGTGTTTCCCTGGAATTCTTTCAGGGATTTTTGTGATTCCTCTCTATAGGCTTCTACTTGTTTATTTATGTTTTCCTGTGTTTCTCTTAGGGAGTTCTTCATGTCTTTCTTGAAGTCCTCCAGCATCATGAACAAAAGTGATTTAAAAATCAAGATCTTGTTTTTCTGGTGTGTTTGGATATTTAGTGTTTGCTTTGGTGGGAGAATTGGGCTCCGATGATGCCATGTAGTCTTGGTTTCTGTTGCTTGGGTTCCTGCGCTTGCCTCTAGCCATCAGATTGTCTCTGGTGTTACCTTGTTCTGCTCTTTCTGATAGTGAATAGACCGTCTTATAGGCCTGTGTGTTAGGAGTGCTGTAGACCTGTTTTCCTGTTTTCTTTCAGCCAGTTATGGGAACAGAGTGTTCTGCTTTCTGGCGGGTAGTCCTTCCTGTCTACTGGTCTTTAGCTGTTCCTGTGGGCGTGTATCCTGAGTCCATCAGGCAGGTCACTTGGAGCAGAAAAGTTGTTCTTACCTCTGTTTCCGGGGCTGAAGTTGCTCCTGGGTGGGTGGGGGGGCTGCTCTTGAGCTCTCTGTTTAGGGTGGCAATCAGAAGGGCTTGTCCCGCCTTTTCCCCGGGCCTCTGTGCACAGGGGTCCCAGATGGCGTTAGGTGTTTTTCTCTGGAGTCGGAAATGTGGGTAGAGTGTAGTCACTTCTGGCTTTCCAGGTGTGTCTGACCCTCTGAAGGTTTAGCTCTCCCTCCCACGGGATTTGGGTGCAGGGAGGCATTACCACCCTTATAAAGGACAACATTGAATTGGTTGGGGTTGGCTTACTGGTTCAGAGATTCAGTCCATTATCATCATGGTGGGAAGCATGGCAGCATCCAGACAGACATGGTGCTGGAGATAGAGCTGAGAGTTCTACATTTTGTTCTAAAGGCAGTAATGAGAGACTGTGTACCACACAGGGTGTAACTTAAACATAACACCTCAAAGCCCACATTCACAGAGACACACATCCTTCAGCAGTAAGACCACACCTAATAGTACTACTCCTTATGGGCCAAGCATTCAAACACAGGAGTCTATGGGGGGCAAATCTATTAAACTACCACAGATATGTAGGGTTGGCTGGAATTATTTCTTTTGAGCTTTATTCACACCAATAAAGAGGGTGAATTTTCAAGTATCCAGTAGACATTTAATGCCATATGCTGTTTTTAAATTTCTGGTCTCTGAAAGCAGAAAGACAGTTCTGAACAAGGCTGCTGATTTTAGCAGCAGTTATATGGGGAGGAGAAGGCATGCTAAGAGTTTTATCTTCCTCTCTGAAAGAAGCCATTTTAGTAGTGGGCCCATTTAAACTTACTGTTCAAAGTAGGAGGTACTAGAGATGGAAATGAATCAAGAATAACTATGCCAGGACACTAGCCACCACCAACAAGAAGGATCTGCTGTATATGGGGCCGGGTTTAGCTTGCTGGCAGCTATTTTTTTTAAATGTCATGTAATAAAGGTAGACGTATCATTGTAGGCATACAGTTTAGTGATGGAAAGATTGGACAGCGAATGTAAAGCTGGAACTATTCACATCTTCAGGGAAAAAAATATAAATCTCACCTGAAATGTCTGTATCCAATTAACAACCCTTCAGCCCTCTCCCCATAGACACTGGTAGAGTCTCTCTTCTTTCTTTCTGAGGATTAGACTATCTGGGTACCTTACAAGAGTGGAGTTTGCAGTAGCTATCATTTTGCATATGGCCTATTTTGTGTTGTCTGTGTTGTGCTATGTGTCAGGATTTCCTTTCCTAAGGTTTGGTAACACCTCCCTGTATGGCTCCCATACTTTATCGGTTATTTTGTTGGTGGATATTTTTGCTGTGCATGCGCTGGCTACAAGTGTTGTGTTTGAAATAGTTGAGTTAGCTCCATCCTGTAAATGAGGAAATGTAGAGATTAATCCTCTGTTAGTATTTGTGCTGGATGTAAACCTCTCCAAACTAGAAACCCATAGTGTTTTCACAGTATGTTGTGATGATAAGGGAAAAAGCTTACCAATTTTCAAATGAAGAAACCAGAATATTTATAAATCTATACCTCCTCTTAATCTCCTGGGGATCCAAAGTTCCTGACCTCCTGGGTACCTGCATGCATGTGCACATTCCCCCTCCAATAATTAAAAATAATAAAATAATCTACCTTTGGGGGAGGGCGGTAATGGGGGGAGGGTGGGGAGGGGAACACCCATATAGAAGGGGAGTGGGAGGGGTTAGGGGGTTGTTGGCCTGGAAACTGGGAAAGGGAATAACAATTGAAATGTAAATAAGAAATACCCAATTTAATAACGATGGAGGAAAAAAAAAGTAATACAAATAAAAATATTACAAATAAAAAAAAGAAATGAATGATTAGCCAAGTATGCTCTCTATATAGTAGTTAACACTGCTGACCCCAAGGTAAATACTCATAAATATTCATGATATATAGAACATTTTCTACTGCTTTGGTTATTTCTGAAGATCTTCAGGTATAGAGAACATTCTAGAATGTACTACCTCATCGGAGTTGTCCTTTTTGATTGTCTTAGCTGTCTGGCATAGTATGACAGCATCCCTGCATCTAAACTATAAGATTCAGCCTTAAAGTATGGAAATTCCGGTAGGCGCCATTCAGATTGCATTAAGAATAATCTTGGCCTCCGTTCAGTTTTCAGTTTCCTGTTTGATGAAAAGTGTGGCTACAATACTGAGCATCTCTTGCTGAACCTGAAGAGAGACCGGGTAGAAAGCAGAGCTGGATTTAATGTCCTCCTCGCTGCGGAACGCATCCAAGTGGGCCATTACACAAGCTTAGACTACATCATCGGGGATGTCGGAATCACGAAAGGTAAACACTTCTGGGCCTGCCGTGTGGAACCGTATTCATACCTGGTGAAAGTGGGAGTTGCTTCCAGTGACAAACTGCAAGAGTGGCTGCGCTCTCCCCGGGACGCAGCTAGTCCAAGGTATGTTTTTCCCTTGATGGAGAACTTGACAACTACTTTAAAAGTAAATATCAGCTTTGCCCAAGATCACTCTGAACACAGGCCAGGACTGTTCATTACATTTGGAACACACGCTTCTTAGATCTGGGTGATTGGCTCTGTCGTGTGCCTGTCTTTGGAAAGGAGTCAGGGTGTCTTGTATTTATTCACAGAATAATTAACATTTAGTTTTGCTGCTATGAGGAAGCTAGTCTGTTTTGAGTCCCTCTTGCTTATGACACAGCTTCACAGCTTAAATTTTGAAAGTTCCCCATAGTTCCTAAAGTGTATGTCAAAACCCCCCTCCAGTGAAACACTGTTAACTGCCCGTTTCATGGTTATTATCTAGTTTATTTACACAGCTTCTCTAAACTTTCCCACCAGGCCTTCTTGTTAGACCTGTTTCTTTAGCAGGTAAATTTCTTAAGATATTGAATAATGCAGATTGTGTAGTTTAGTTTCTCTTAAATGGGGATAAGATGAATAGGTGGGTTTTTTTAGCATTCAATCTGAATGGACAAACATGAATGTGTAACATGTGGTGAGAGGCCATGGATGATAGGATGGACTTTTTTTGCAGATTAGTGATGACATATAATGACCTATCCTAGGTAAGGGACTAATTAAACACAATGGCATGCTTAGTGTAAATACTGTAAATGGTAAATGTTTGACCAGTGGTAAAACAGTGGTATGCCTTCAATAAAATATTTGTGTTGACATATAAAAGTTGACAGCATGAGAAATAGGAGAAGCTAAAAAGAAGATTAAAATTATTGATGTACTACGATTCAAGATATATAAAAAGACAAGGTATATAAAAAGGCAAGGTATATATGGGGAAGGCTTGTGTATCAGATTTTTCTGTGACTTTTCATGTGTCACAAAAGGAAAAACATTTTCACTATTCTTTCTTGATGTGGGAATCACAATCAGGAAATAGGGTTTTCCAGAGGAGAATGAACCACGCTCTTATCTCGTGCTCTTTTGAGTGCCTGGTTATTTACCTTGGCCTGTTACTTCCATGGATAAGAACGTAGTTCTTTGTAGTTTATGACATAGCATTGTGTACCATACATATTTAATCTCAAATTAAGCCCCTCACCATCCTCTGCTCTGATTTTTTCCCAATGGAAATAAATTTTTAAGTTCCTATTTGTATCTAAATTTAGGTAAGCATGGATGCTACTATGAGACATTTGACATTGTGCACATAGGACAACTCTAAATGACAATGTATAGTTTATGCTTTAGGTGTGTTCATGGAACATTTGTGTGTACGTTAACAATAGATCAGTGTGCACTATTTTTTGAGTGTGTTGAAGACCCTATGAGACTGTGGCTTGGAGATAAGTTGCTGTGTTTATTGTATTGTAGATATGAGCAAGACAGTGGGCATGACAGCGGAAGTGAGGACGCCTATTTTGATTCTTCACAACCGTTTACATTAGTTACTATAGGCATGAAGAAATTTTTTATACCCAAGTCACCTACTTCTTCTAATGAACCCGAAAACAGAGTTCTCCCCATGCCAACAAGTATAGGGATTTTCCTTGACTGTGATAAAGGCAAAGTGAGCTTCTATGATATGGACCACATGAAATGCCTATATGAGCGCCAGGTGGACTGTTCACACACAATGTACCCCGCTTTTGCGTTAATGGGCAGTGGCGGGATCCAGCTTGAGGAAACCATCACCGCGAAGTATCTGGAATATGAAGAGGATGTGTAGCTTGGACACCCCACAGGACGAGGATCAGAACTGTGAACAAAGCCATGCCGTGGTGTTAGAGTCTTCGTAACTAATTACATATCATTTACGTCTCTGTCACCACACCTGTTTGTACTGTGTGATTCTTTGTTTTGTTTTGTTCTGCTTTGACACACACAGTCTCAGTGTGTAGTCCAGGCCAGCTTCAAACTCTGTTCTGTTATAGCCTCCTTAGGGGCTGGGATTATAGGCAGGCACCACCATACCCAGCTAGTGTATGATTCACAACTTTTTTCATGTCATAATGGTCTTACCTTTTACAAATGGTGGGAGTAGAGACTTGTCTTAACTGGTCCAGGATAGATAACTCTACAATGGAAGTCCTTCTCTTTGGGGACAAGGACTCTAATTGATGTAAGTCAGCTGATGGTGGTATTATTCCTGTCCCTTTGTTTGGGGGTTGCAGTGGGATACAAAGTATTTACAAAGTTCTTTGTGCTTGTTTTCTTCTTTCCTTTTCATTGTGTATCATGTTCATGTCCAAAGAGAAGATATTTTTAAATGTTTATCGATAGAAATTAGTACTAAGCCATGTGTCTTGCATTTGATGTTAATAGGAAAATAAATTTACAGATAGGTAAAATGATGAAGGCCATAAAATGGTAGTATATTTAAGTAGAAAATTATGTATTTTAAAGTGTGTAACTACTGAGTGTATATTGCCTGGCAAACGAATACTGCTTTTTCCCTCTATAGACCACAGACTGTATTGGTAAGAATATCTCTAAGAGTGTCTTTGCTGTAGTGCCCATTGTCCTGTACATGTAGCAAGCATCGTTTCATATAAGAAACACAGGGTTCTTGAACCCATGCGACTTTCCACTACAATAGAATTCTTTTTCAGGAAATTTTATTTTCAAATTTTCTTATTTTAGAAAATACTCATTTATAGCAAAGAATTATTTTTCAGAAATACTAGGGAAGATGGACTGATAGTGAACACCTATCTTTTTGTGTCTTGTGAACTTTATGATTTTGGTACATATGTTATACATCAGGGTTTTCTGGCTTTTGTTTACAGATTTGAGAAGTTTGCTGTCCATTTTCAGCGTTGTTGAATGCCAGACATGTTACATGTTACTACTGTCCACTTGGATGGCACTGTTTGTGGGCTCATTGTGTGGTCATAAGCATTTGTAGTGTGAATCAGTAAAATACAAAATTCCTTAGACATAATAGCTAAACATCACAAGGATGTGTCTAGTCAGTTTTTACACCTTTTCTACACTAGATGTTAATTTCTGCAAGGTTACTTTCCAATTATTTGAATTGCCTTTTTAAAAGTTAAAATGTCCAGACACTAAGACTTACATGTGTTCAGCACTGATCATGCAATGGAATGGTAGCATTTTGGTAGAATAACCAAAGCTGTTTATTTGATTGATTCTTTTTAATGGAAGCCTGTTGGGCTAATCACACTGCATCTGACCCAGCACTGACTGGTACGCATCCCTACGCTTGTGTAGAAATATCTGGAGGATTTGTGTTTAGTGATTGCCCTTCCTCTCCCACTTATATCTAGCACTTTATGACATAGGAAACAGAGAGAATGTGCAGTGTTACCTGGGGTCATTGTGCAATAATGCTGCTAAAGTCGCCGCACGTGTGGGTTAGTGTGACACTCAATATTCATGTAAGCACATGTCCTGTAGACATTTTAAAATATAAAGCTTTAACTGGAGTCAGAGAAGCGAGCTGTTCGAACACTGTATCACTGTATAGAAATTGCTTAGTGGAATTCCACTTTTTTAAAATAAAAAAATAAATAAAGGGAAGCTAAGTGTAGTCATTCAAATCTGCACTCCAGGGATTTTTACTCTGCTTTGTGGAAAACTGAAAGAAAACACTGTTTCATGGCACATGCTAATTTTTTTAATTAGAAAAGGCTTAATTTTAGTTACATATATATGACTGTGTACATACACATGAATGTGAATGGCTACGGAGACCGAAGTATCAGATGCCTTGGAGCCAGAGTTAGAGGCAGTTATGAGCTACCCAGCATGTGTGGTATGGATCCAGAGATTCCTGGGGGAGTGGTACTCACCCTTAACCTCATATGTTAATTTAATGCATAATTATTTTGAGCATTTGTTTAATTCTCGTATGATGAAACTAATCAATTTCAATTGTCTTCTTATATTGTCATTTCTGGTCCACAGTACATTACATTTTACCAGGAGTGCTTACGTGTGTGTGAGTGTGTGTGTGTGTGTGTGTGTGTGTGTGTGTGTGTATCTGTGTGTATAAGTCAGAGGACAAGCCATGGAGAGTAGGTTCTCTTCTTTCACAGTATAAAAATCTGGATTTCAAACTTAGATCTCTAAATTAGCATAAAGCCTAGAATGTGCACTCTGCAGATAAGCGTTTGAAATTATTAATCTCACCCAACAAATCTTTTAGCCGATTGTAGATATATTTTGTAAATAACTAACTCTAGTTTGTGGGGAAGAGGCAAAGCCAAGCAAACACCTGTAGTGGGAGACCTGAGCTGAGCCCTTGTTTTAAACAGCAAGGTGCCCTGTAGTCCCTGCATTGAATTTGGGAAGTCCCAACTCTCTCATGTATTAGATGCACTGGGGGGGAAATCAAATCTTTGCTCAAAGCCCACGGCAACTCAACACGACTTGCCGAGCTAATTTCAGCCTTCCTTGTAAATATCATGAGGTCAACTTGAAGGAAACCCTCCTTTCAGTTGCATTTCCTAAGTTTTCACTGAAGCCTAAAACATTTTCGCTGAAGCCTAATCCATGCTGGCAGCCTCTCTTCTATACCTGCACAGAGGAGTCATTCTCTTCTCCAAAACACAGCTACTCAGTGTATTCCGTCTAGATGAACAGTTCTCAAATGGATGGGATTGTTAGATCTGAGCAAGGAATTCCATTGTCTTCAATATGCAGAATTAATCCCTGTAGCGCTTTCGTCATTCCTGGAGATGCATGTACACTTGTGGCAGTGTCCCCAGATCTGACTTTATTGTTGGCTTATTATTGTACTCTTCCTTTACCCTAAATTATAAACTCCTTAAAGCCACCCGCACACTACCCCCACACCCACCCTTCTACCCCACATCATGGTGCTGGGCATTGAAGCCATGAACTTACACAAGCCAGACAAGCACACTACCACTGAGCAATATCTCCAGCTCAGAATTTTCAAATGTGTGTAGAGTCTTCATTATCTTTCATTTCTGTAATTCCTCCAATAATTTTCTTATATTACTAGTTTTTAATTCAACCCAGACCACAATCACCAGAATCCTTAGGCACATCCTTCAAAGCTTGGTTGATATGCAGCTTGAGAACTAAAGTTGTTTTATGCTTTCAAAGACCCTTTATGGAACTAGAAAAGTCTCCAAGATAGGATATATGGACTTTCTTCTCTCCCCAGCCCTGACAACAGACTTCAATGAAGTCTTCAAGGCAGGGAATGCTGCCTTGGTTGAGTTTCTACCTATCACAGGAGACAGAAATTCTCAATAGCCACTTATTACTGACACCAACCAGGTATGAATTAGATCAGGAAAAATGCCCACCTGGTCTGGTCACCTGGCTGAAATTACAAGCTGCTGAAGTAGGTGTCCAGTTAAAGTCGTAGACTGCATACAGGATTTGGTAGTGTCTCCAACTGGCCTGATAAGGAGGGCAACTTCTTTCTCTTCCTCCTCTCCCTTTCTTATGTTCCTGCCTGAGACCCCAAGCTTGGGAACCTCACTCTACTCCCTCTCTTCTGCCCAGACCAGGATTTAGACATCTTTATTAACCAATCAGGGCTAACTTGGGAAGCAAGGTTTAAAAGATACAAGCTAGTACATGAGGATGCTTTATTTAACGATCAAGTCTTTTTTAAACAGATAAGGAAGACTAGAGAGTGTAGATAATGGTATTTTTTTCTTGGATGACTTCAGGGATGAGATGCTCCTCACTGGGGGCTACGAGATCCTGGGGGCCAGTATAGAGCATTTGAGTACACAGCAGCAGCACACCAACCCGGACAGGCAAGCTCTGCTTGGCTAGCTCCCATTCCTGTACATGTCTCCTCTTCCTCCCCCTTTCCCAAACTTACTTTCATATCTCCATTTTCCCGCTATATAGTCTTATTTGGGGTGGTGTAAATTTACCTTGAGAAGCAGGTGTGGTGGTGCATGCTGTTAAGTCCAGGCAGGGAGATCTCTGAGTTTGAGGTCAGCCTGGTCTGCAGAGGGAGTTCTAGGATAGGCAGGGCTACACAGAGAAACCCTGTCTACAAAATGAAATGAAATGAAAGAAAAACATTACCTTGAACATAGTCCAAAGAGTATGGTTAATAGAGATAAATGGTAAAGTTCAATTATCTCATTCTATGTTAGAAGTGAAATACACTTATCTAGATCCAGTTAATGATTTTTGTTATTGTGAGATATGAAAACTAATGAGGTTCACATTTAGTGATTCTTTGGGCCAATTCTCTCAATTTTTCTCATGTTTTTATGTCCCTGTGTGTGTGTGTGTGTGTGTGTGTGTGTGTGTGTGTGTTTTTCCCAGTAACATTTCTGTCTTTCCTATCTGGATTCCCTGTAAATAAAGACATGAGGCTAACTGGCATTGGGTTGATTGTTGACTAGGGTTAAACATCTGAGGGATCTAATTAGCACTAGCAGAGGAGTGGGAGCATTGTAACAAAGCATGGTGAATATTCTCACATCCCCTGAAGTGAAGCTAGCCTAGCAGTCCTTTACCAAGAGATTATGAACAAGTCTCTCTTAAACAGATGAGAAAGACTGGAGAGTATAGATTATCATCTTTTTCTCAGATGACCTTGTAGGAGAGATGTCTGAGTCATCTTAGACCATCTGGGTTTGCTTTGGGAGTTTATTGAGGAGTCTGAGTATTAATTGACTAATGCTGTTAATATTATTGAGCCCTACCTCTCATATCACATCCTAACCTTGCAGGCCCTCTTTGCCCATGACTTCATGTAAGCACTTATATGCCAGTGATTCTACAGTTTACTGTCTGCTGCACTGACCTTTCTGAACCCCACACCTTTTGAATGTCTTCAGAGCAACTTAAAATGAAACATCTGGGTTCCAGGTTCTAGATCTTTGCCCTTCTCAACCAGGCAATTCATTGAGAAAGAAGAGCTATTAAAAATCTTAAAAAGTAGGACCAATGGCTGAAGAGATATCGATAGAGCCTCCTTTCTGTATCTTCCGTGGCTCATCAAATTGTGCCAGCAATCTGTCAACAGTCTGCCATTTCCTTTCTGAAAGTGTGATAAGACATGAAGAATCATGGCTTTAATGGTGAGTTCTCTTGTCAATGTCATTTGCATTATTGGCTCAGTGCTAGCTGGGTTCTTATTTGGCATGCTTTGAGGTCCATTGCCTACAGATGCCTGTATGTGGAAAGAACAGTGTGGAGACATTTGTGCTCAAACTATACCTTTGTTCTTCACTAAGGAGTAACTTCCTGGAAGCTGTGAATCCTCTCAGAACACCCCTTTTTTGCATCTGTAAAATGGAATAAAAAAACCCCATCAACTTGCAGAGTTCTTGTGGATTATATAAAGTAATCTGAGAGAAATATGAGTTCGTAATAAATCTTGACTCTTCCCACCTTCAAAAAATGGAAATACATTTCACAAAGTTACCAGTGTGTCTTAGTTAGGATTTTACTGCTGTAAACAGATAACACGACCAAGGCAACTATATAACGACAACATTTAGTTAGGGTTGACTTACAGGTTCTGAGGTTCTGTCATTATCATCAAGGCAGGAGCATGGCAGTGTCCAGGAAGGCATGGTGCAGGAGGAGCTGAGGCTGCTAACAGAATACTGACTTCTAGGTAGCTAGAATGAGAGTCTTAAAGCTAAGAACTACAGTGACACACCCACTCCAACAGGGCCATATCTTCTAATAGTGCCACTCCCTGGGTTGAGCATATACGAACCATCACTCAATGTTTCAGGCCCTAGCTAGGGACAAAGTCTCCAGTATTCCAGTCTGATCTCAGCCTTGTTGTGTAGTCAAGGAAGACTCAGCCCCTGATCCTGCTGCCTCTAGCTCCCATATGGTATGGGTCATCTATCACAGGTGGTTTCTGCAGTGCCTGGCATAAAGCCAGGGCTTCTCAAATGACACACTACTGAGTTATACCTTCAGCCTAGAAGTTTCTTTAGAAGCCCTGGAGTTTGTATTTCTCTCACCAGATGGAATTTAATCCCTGGTCCCCTGAAACCTGAGCATCTCCTTTGATCTCGTTAGATTGAGGAAGTACTTGTTTTTCCTTTTGTCTTCTGGTGGTTAAGAGTTGTGTTAATGCAGAATATGCTTGAGGTTAAAAAAAAAAAGCATTTTTTTCCTGGTAATTGAACATGTTTGGTTTGTTTGGTTTGGTATGGGAGACTGAAGTCACCCTGTGCATGTGGAACTGTACTCCTTGACTCTTAACAGTTTTATTTTGGAGCCACACCATTTTCTTGGATGAGAAAAGATCAGTCCTTGATTATTGCCTTGCTTTTAGTGACAGTGACCCCAGAGCTGCCTTTTGAGGTACATTTTCTCGGTAGCTTGTCTGCCATTAAAGTTAACATATGTAGGTGCTCAGCAAATACCAGGACAGTGACACAACATTTATAAACAAATTATAGTAACTCTGTGTCTTGAACTGGTCACTGAAACGTCTGATCTGTCCTTGGGGTCGGGTTTGCTTGTCTGCTTCCTCTACTTTCCTCAACCTTTCTTGCAGTGGTTCCTGGTAAAAATCCTTCTAGATTGTACCAACACTGTGGTGCACATGGCTCGTGCAGCTAGAGTGGACCTCTCTCTCCAACTTTTGCCATGTTTTGCTGCCTGGTTTCAGAATTGTCATCACTGTGTCCAAGGAAGGGGACGGTAGAGGTGCATTCATACCCATCTCCTCCCAACTCTGCCAGCAATTGCTTCCTTCCTCATCCTTCCTAAAGTTTCAGATTCCTATCTTACTTTCCCAGGGTGGTTGTGATTAACAAACTCAATGACTTAGAACAATAGAAATCCCTTGAGCAGCAGGTTCTCATGCTCTGAAATCTGTAGGGAAAAACAGTTCCTTGCACCACTACCCTCTGGCAGACCCAGGTGTTCCGTAGTTGTGTCCGAGTGGGCATTTTCTTCAGGTGTCTTCATTGTGTTCTTTGTGTGTTCTTGTGTTCAAGTGCCCCCTTCCGTGTGGACAGCTGTCAGTGATTAGAGCCCCATGAACTTTTTTCTTGGATTCCCAAATATGTCACCATCTCTGGAGGTTAGAATGACATATTTTTGGGGACTACGAGTCAACACATGAAGTCCCATACATTTCAACACATTCTTGAAAGGACTACAAAGAACCGCTTCTCATATCGGTACTCAGAGCCTTTGAGCCCTGCTAGCACATTTAAGTGGATGAGTACAAGAACTATGTCACTGCTGAGGTGTAAGGAATAGGAACATTATGAAATATATCTTGCACACCTTAAAAATGAATAGGAACATTCACAATAGGCAATATCACAGAAGAAAATTTCAAATACCAACACAAGTTCAGAGAGAAGATAGACAAAGACAGAGAGAGACAGAGAGACAGGCAGAGAAGATATAACAACAATGAGGTCTGAGGTTGCTAAGAATTTGCAAGGATGTAATTTGAACAAAATGTATTTAGAAACAAAATGGTCCCAAATATGGGAACTCATATTTGATAATGGAAATGTGGATTATGTATTTCTTATTCCATAGGGCATCTTATGTTTACAACTTTGATAGAAGCTAAATAAAATGTCTGTACCAGTCAGAAGAAGCAACTCCACCTCAGCAGTGTGAATTACTACAACCATTTTGGGAAAATAGTCTGTAATTTAGTAATTTGAAAATTAGCATAGCTAATGACCCAGTAATTCTCCCCATAGGTGCTATTTCAGGAAATTTCATGCTTTCATAACTCTGAATCCTTGTATTAGAAAGTTCATGGTCCCAACTGAGAGATAACATAGAGTCCATCAGGCCTAGAATAAAGAAGGAAGCCAAGAAATACTTATGTATAGGGGGCAATGAACCGCAATTATATGTGAGAATACAAATATTTTTAAAGAGTATTAGCATAAAATTCAGGACAGGGTTACCTCTCAGAAGAGTGAGGAAGATGTAGCTGTGCAGGCCCTATGGGTGAGGTGGCCTGTCTTCTGGGGTAAGGGTAGCTAAACTGGGTGGACAAGGTAAGAGTCTTCACTTTATCCTTGGCGGTATATACTTATGTGCTTTTATGTGGCTGTTATTTTGCACCATACAATAGCCAGTGCAGTAGACTTCTACTTGCATGTCTCCTTTTATACACTTACTTTGGAGAGGAAGGCACATGTGGGGACTTTGGAAAAGTGACATGGCAACTCCTTGTGATATACTGGTCACTGGGTGGTGGGAGTTGATTGTCACCAGGAGGTTAGCCTTTGGGCCCACCTGTGTGGGATTACCTAGATTGAGGTTAGCTTCTGAGAGGGTCTGGGAGGTATTGTCTTGATTATGTTACTGGTGTGTGAAGATCAGCCTTAATTGTGGGTGGGACCATTCCCTGGGCAGAGCTTCTGGACTGTGTAAAGGAAGGGGAAGCTGAACAGTAAGCAGACTGCACAATAATCAATTGCTCTCTGCCCTTGATTGTGGGTGTAATGTGCTTGTTTCTCTTGATCCTCTTCCATGACTTCCTAGCTAGGATGGGCCATGACCTGCGATTGCCAGCCAAACAGATCCATTCTCCACTAAGTTGCTTTTGCTGGAGTATTTTATCACAGCAACAGGAAAGGAAACTGAAGCATTGACCTCAGAGCTTTTAGCAGGTTTGTGTCAGGATCTCTTGGTATTGGCTGTGAACAGAGCTGTGGGTATAGCTTCCCCCTTTCTCACATACACTGTGTAGCACAGGGAGCAGAACTGTAGAATGAGACCCATAGGAGTCACCTCAGACAGATGCAGTGACTAAATAAGATATGCTGTTATAGGGGATTTTTTTCCTGACAGCATACTTTGGGTGCATTTGTGTGAATGGTAAAAGACACCTTCTGGCACCATCTACTTCAAGAATGAAGACCATTCTCAGCAATCAGACTGTTGACATTACAGAAAATGTCAACATCACTCACTCTAAAGGGGCCCACAGTCATAGTGAAGGGTCCCAGGGGAACTCTGCGGAGGGACTTCAATCACATTAGTGTGGAGCTGAGTTTTCTTGGAAAGAAAAAGAAAAGGCTCTGTGTTGACAAATGGTGGGGTAACAGAAAGGAACTGGCCACTGTTAGAACCATCTGCAGTCATATTCAGAATATGATCAAGGGTGATATGATCACTGGGCTTCCATTACAAGATGAAGTCTGTGTATGCTCCCTTCCCTATCAACGTCATTATTCAGGAGAATGGGTCTTTGGTTGAAATTCAAAATTTCTTAGGGTGGTAAATACATTCGCAGGATTCGGATGAGGACAGGTGTTGCTTGTTCTATCTCTCAAGCCCAAAAGGATGAATTAATCCTTGAAGGAAATGATATTGAACTTGTTTCAAATTCAGTGGCTCTGACTCAGCAAACCACAATGATTAAAAACAAGGATATCAGAAAGTTTTTGGAGGGCATCTATGTGTCTGAGAAGGAAACTGTGCAGCAGGCTGATGAGTGAGACCTCAGTTTCCTGGCTCCAGAAACAAGATCCTGGTCACAAGGACAATTTGGGCTCTTTGGGGACAATAAAAAATTTATATGTTGAAAAAAAAAAACCACCTTCCTCCTACCAGAGACTGACTGGACAGATAGCACTGAGAGAGAGATGGACTCATGTCACTGTACAGAGCTGCTGCTGCTGCTGTGTAGTAAATCAAGTGCCGAGCCTTGGTGTTGGCAAGTGACAAGTGTTACTGCTGTGATATGGAATCCAGCACTCAGAAGACAGACTGTATGCTGGCAATCAGCTCAGGGACTTAGGCGCAAATAGAGCCTCAGTTCATTCTGTTGGAGAACTCTAACTTTTCGTATTATTCTGCTTTATTACAAACTCATGCGATAAAGCAATGTGTTGAGGAATCTTCATTTCTGGATATAATTACTGCTGGATGTAAGTACCATTCTATGGTCAGGTTCTCCGTCTTCAAAACTGTATCTTTGGTTTATATACATTGAGAGTTATATACATTGAGGGTTAGCAAACAGGTGTGCTGGGGCAGGGTATCCTGATGGGTGAGCTGAGGACTCTGAATTTTTTTTCCAACTAAGAGCACAACATGTTCTGACCTGTATTGACCAGACTACTCTGATAAAATGAGATCATATATTACCTAACACTGGCAAACCAGGATTTTGTTCTCCACTGAAGTTTAACTAGCCAAGCCCTCTCTTTGTGATAACTAAGCTTGGTTATTAACGTGAGGAAGTCTCAACTGAAGAATTGCCTGCATCAGATTGGCAGGTCACTGGAGTATTTTATTGCTAATTAATATGGGAATGCCCAGCCCATTGTGGGTGATGCCATTCCTAGCTGCTGGGCCTGGGCTGTATTTTGAAAGGTCTCTGAGCATAGGCCACAGAGCAGAACAGTAAGAAGTGATCCTCATGGTCTTTGTTTCAATCCTGCCTTAACTTCCTGTTCTTACTTTCCCCTCCATGATCGACTGCAATCTGAAAGCCAAGTAAGCCATATCCTCTCCGAAACTGCTCTTGTTCCAAGGCAGCAGAAAGTGAATTAGGACATTTTTCCTTCATGCTATAGAACCAGTCTGTGATCGACCATGTGCAGAACTACCAGGGATAGGGCTCCTCACTTGGCAATTTACAATGTTGGGATAAAATTCATTTGCTTTTTTCTTTCCAGTTTTTCCCTTTCTGTGCTGGGACTAGAAGGCATGCTTCACTGTACCCATAAACTACTTCCTAAATCTGAAACCCACTCTTGAACAAAAAAGTGGAGAGTTTTCTGGTGACTAGTTGACAAGGGGAAGACAAGAGAGACTGGTGGGAGGCTTGGGCTTTCTTTAAAGAATCGTTCACATTGCAACTTCAAAAATAAAAATGAAAACCAGTGGAGAGTATTCCTCTCCAGCTCCTAAGTGAATTCTGGATGATATATAATTTCTTCCTTTTACTGGGTTAATCTTCTCATTGGGAAGAATTGCGAGTAAGAACTACTTCTGTCAGTGGGGAGTACGATCTGAATGAGGATATTGCCCCCTAGTGCTGAAACGTGGTCTAGCTGAGAGCAACTCAAAATCAAAACTGAGTAAGATTGGGTTTTTAATATTGGTACCAAAGACCCCGCCTTTTGCCCTGACTGACTTGTGGGTTCTAAAATGAGCCCGTGAGATTACTCGAATGTTAGATAAAATCATGGCCACAAATAACCAATTACCTTTTTGACTACAGCGTTGGACTGTGACTTTACCTATGAAGTGGAAGTGCGGCAACTTCTGAGTGACAGGTCTCTCAGAGAAGCCCACAGAGGTTTCTTTTGTGGAGTAAATGGCTGTTGATTTTATTTTGTGGGTTTTGCCACTAGGAGGTAAAGCCTATTGTCTTTCGTGGATCCTAATCTTGGCTTTTAAATTTAGCAAATTCACACATCTGTCCTTAATGCCAGGTCAAAGGCTTTTTAAGGTTTTGTTATCAGGGAGAGAAAGTGTGTTCAAATTGCCTCTCTGAAGTACTCATTCGTCCAACCAGGAAGTAAAGAGCAGTCAGCTGGAAAGGAAAGGTTAAAGTGTTAACTATTACCAGGAAGTAGCAGAGGTCTGGTTACTAGGAGGTAAAGACAACTTTAAGGAACAGCATTTGAAAGAACAATCACTGCCCGGGGGGGGGGGTTTGGGGGAGTGGGGGAAGAGTGAGAAAGAGGAAGAAAGAGCAAGGAAGGAGCAACTTTCAAAGAAATGCCCACTAACCCACTCTCCCAACCAGGCAGGTCTCTTCACTGAAAGTCAACTCTCCTGGAGGGTGCCCAGCCCAGCCTACTCAGAGATGGAGAAAGAACGCAGAGTGAATTGCTCTGCCTTTGGGGCAGAGCACCATCCACAGGATGCTCCTGGAGACAGCAGCCACCCATTGCTGTCCACTTCTGGTGTAAGCCAAGAGCTGTGGGAACTGAGTAGTCAGGAGGCTTGGGAAGGTGAACACCAGAAGAAACCCCTCCCTCTTCTTTCTCTTCTTAAATCTTTTTTTCTTTTTTTTTTTTTTTTGTTCTTTTTTTCGGAGCTGGGGACCGAACCCAGGGCCTTGCGCTTCCTAGGCAAGTGCTCTACCACTGAGCTAAATCCCCAACCCCTTCTTAAATCTATTCTATGCACTTCTTTCTCTTCTTAAATATATTCTATGCATAGTGCATAGTCTATACACTATGACTAAGTGTGTCATTCCAGTTATCAAGAGAAAAAACAAAAGTTGCCTTTGAGTCCAACAATAGTACATTTGGGCTTGAGAGTCTATAAATAGCAGATATATTTCCTACTGTTAAGTATCAGAAATGTCTGTTTTGAGGAATCTATTTGGGTCTTAGGTGTTCTGGTAATGGACTCCCTCCTCACCTCTATGTACCAGCTGAGGCACAGTCACCCATAGGTACTTGTTGCTGAGGCTGCAATACGAATCAAACATAGTTGGACTTAATGTCTAACATCACTGGGCAGTTCTGAAAGATTTTTATTAAAAAAACAAGCAAACACACTAGACACCAATTGCAAAGACAGTGGTAACAAGTAAAATCCAGTGGTGCTGATTAAAGCACAGGCTTGGTCAATCTCTCTCTCTCTCTCTCTCTCTCTCTCTCTCTCTCTCTCTTTCTCTCTCTCTCTTACATGAGATCAAGTATAAGGGAAGCTGGTTCTGGAGGAGTCTGGAGTTACACGTCTATCAGAATGTTTTTCTCCTTTTCTCTAAGTCCCAACTCATATACATGCTTTGTGGAAATCTCTGGAAGCGATGATAGCCAAGGACCCTGAGAGTTTCCCTGCATCATTCTGATAACCTTTCCCCATCCATTACTCCTTTGCCTTATATTTTCTTTTTATTTTCTAAGATTTATTTAGTTTATGTATATGAGTACACTGTCACTGTCTTCAGAGACAAGAGAGCATCAGGTCCCATTACAGATGGTTGTGAGCCACCTTGTGGTTGCTGGGAATTGAACTCAGGACCTTTGGAAGAGCAGTCAGTGTTCCTAACTGCGGAGTCATCTCTCCAGCCCATATTTTCTTCTTTAATCCCCTTCTACTTCTCACTCCTGGATTACACCCTTGAGGAGTTCTGCCTATTTGTTTCTATTTCCTGTTCTCCTACCATTTCTTGAACATGTGCAATTCTGACTACTTTCTTCACTCAGAGATAGACACTTGTTTTTTTCTTTTTTTTTCTTTTTTTCGGAGCTGGGGACCGAACCCAGGGCCTTGCGCTTGCTAAGCAAGCGCTCTACCACTGAGCTAAATCCCCAACCCCGATAGACACTTGTTTTAGACCTCTGTTACAGTACAACCATATTGAAAGTAGGGAGGCTGTTTTAGTTAGAGTTTAAGTTTTAATATATATGTCCAAGAAAACAAGTTATAACCAATTACTTGTATTATTATACTATAAAATTAGAAAAGTATTTTTTTTTATTTTTTTTTTATTAACTTGAGTATTTCTTATATACATTTCGAGTGTTATTCCCTTTCCCGGTTTCCGGGCAAACATCCCCCTCCCCCCTCCCCTTCCTTATGGGTGTTCCCCTCCCAACCCTCCCCCCATTGCCGCCCTCCCCCCATAGACTAGTTCACTGGGGGTTCAGTCTTAGCAGGACCCAGGGCTTCCCCTTCCACTGGTGCTCTTACTAGGATATTCATTGCTACCTATGGGGTCAGAGTCCAGGGTCAGTCCATGTATAGTCTTTAGGTAGTGGCTTAGTCCCTGGAAGCTCTGATTGCTTGGCATTGTTGTACTTTTGGGGTCTCGAGCCCCTTCAAGCTCTTCCAGTTCTTTCTCTGATTCCTTCAATAGGGGACCTATTCTCAGTTCAGTGGTTTGCTGCTGGCATTCGCCTCTGTATTTGCTGTATTCTGGCTGTGTCTAGAAAAGTATTTTTTAATTGAATGTCTGACATACAACTTTTCCCTTCCACCTCTGGACTACGTGACCTTTCTTTCTTTGTATAATAAAGATTCTATAGTATAATCACATAAAAACATACAAAGACAAAGTAATCTACCTCCTAGCATAGGTTATCAAATTTTATTTTTAATCACTGATGGTTGACACACATATGATATAAACATTTAAACAAAGACAACCTTATTAACTGCTTCTAAAAAGAAAAAAAATATTGGCCAATGTGATCTAACTTGACTTCTATAGAAAGAGAAGGTAGGCATAACAGCTTTCACTTATCTGTCAAGTATATTCTTGACATGCGAGGCCTTCAATCATGACTGTGTTGATGAACATGAAATACTCTGGTCAGAATTATGAGTTTTGCACAGTCTACTTTCTTACCTCATGCACCTTTTTCATAATTTTTAGTTGTTTTATTTTTAAATCAGCACACAACATAATGGATTTCATGATCTCACTTCTTTTTGTCCCTGTGGATTCTCATTGTGTAGTGCTATCCCCAGGAACCAAAGAGTCCCCATATTCATGAGTGTAGCAGTGCCTGCCTCCTTGCTGAACATCACTGCAGCATTTCTTGCTGTTTCCTGATGCTCTTCACAGAGGAAGGGGGCTGGAGGGTCACTGGTTCTTGAGGGAGTAACCAGTCACTCCAGTCAGTCGATATGTACACCATTTTGCCATGTTTGCATCATGTTTTTGAAAACATGGAGTCTACAGGCTGGGTGCAGACTGTCAATGGGGCTGTCTGGGGATCACCTATGTTCCTGCCAGATCTATGCTTGGTTAGCGATCCTAAATACACTCTCTGGGTCTTCAGAGTGAAGCTTGGCTTGTCACTGTGACCTCTTGAGGGGTGTGGAAAAGGCTGTGAAGTGCCACTATCAGGGTGGAAATTCTCCAGACAACTCTCCCCTCCTCCCTCCTGCACCTCCCATCTGTTCCCCCCAGCCCCCCAGGAGTCTCTGTTCTGCTTTCATGTCGCATGTGCTCCACCTACTACTACTTCCGAACTTCTCATGGCCACCCCTTTCACTCCACGATCCAACACCCACATATATAAAATGAGAATGCAGTAGAGGTTCATATGAGAAACATCGTATTTGTCTTTCTGAGTCTGGGTCACTGGAACCTACAAATGCCATAATTTCTCTGTTCCTTATGTCTGAATAAATTTCCATTGTATCTA
Source organism: Rattus norvegicus (assembly GCF_021556685.1). Lineage (NCBI taxonomy): Eukaryota > Metazoa > Chordata > Mammalia > Rodentia > Muridae > Rattus > Rattus norvegicus. The sequence goes on along the minus strand of NC_141551.1, from coordinate 40,831,535 downwards.
TGCTCCACATTTTCCTCATTATCTGTTGATGGACATCTAGGCTGTGCTCAGAGCTTTGTTTGAAGCTCTTTCCTTCCCAAGGTGCTAAACACTTAGGGTTTTACCTAATAATAAAATTATTTTCCTCAGAAAAATGTGTATGTCTATTGCTGAGGTGGAATATAGAAAGGGGTACAGGCTACCTGTGGTGAATCTGGAAGACCAGTTGGGTGGGAAGTATGGTGGGGCTGGCATGCCTGTTTCTCTTCCTCCCCTCCTCCCCTCCTTCCCTCCTCCTCCTCTTCCTCTTCTTCTGTAGTAGTAGAACAACGTTGTGGGAAGTGTCTTTGTTGTAAAATTTTGCAAAAGGTCTGAAGGCTGGGGCAGTGAGTGGGAGGAAATCTCTGTGACTGTCCGTTCTCAGCCAGACTCCTCAGGTGTCTTTCTTCCAGGCCAGGAGCAACACCACCTACTCTAGAAGGCAGACTGAGTTCTCCTCAGCTGTTCACACATCCACGGGGTTGGGAGCAGAGGAGCCACTGATTTGATGCCACTTGAAAGGATAGAAATGCTATGTGGCCCCTCCACCTATTGGCTCCTTTTAGGGTCCCCACGCTAGTCTCAATTCATCTTGTTGGGGCTCCAAACACATCCTGCCTGGTAGGAATAGCTCTAAAAAACTTGGAAAGAAATTCTTGCTTCTGTTTGTTTTAGAAACCAAAGACCTTAGCGACTGCTTTCATAGTGTCCCATAAATTTAAGGGGCAATCTCTAGGAAGTTCCAGAGAACTAGGATGGGGGAAGGCTACAGAGTGTCTATCGGGGTAACTGTAGCTGAGACTCCTAACAGGAGATATGGATCCTGAAGTGGCATTTCTTATAGCCAGGAAGAACTCCCAGTGGAGGGAAAAAGACAGCAACCCACCCACAAAACCTTCAACCCAAAATGTGTCCTGCATACAAGATCTGCAGGGACAAAGACAGAGCAGAGATGGAGGAAATGGCCAACCAATGACTGCCCCAAATTGAGAGCCATTCCACGGGCAAGAACCAATCTCAGACACTATTAATGATACTCTGTTATGTTTGCAGACAGTAGCCTAGCATAACTGTTCCCTGAGAGGCTCCACCCAATAGCAGATGGAGAAAGATACAGAGACCCACAGCCAGGCATTAGATGGAGCTTGTGGAGTCTTACGGAAGAGTTGGGGGGAACGATTGAGACACCCAAAGAGGATAACTGACTTTAACAGAATCAACTAACCTGAACACTTGGGGGCTCCCAGAGACTGACCACCAACTAAGGAGTGAGCATAGGCTAGACCTAGGCCCGCTGCACATGTATAGAAGAGGTGCAGCCTGGTCTTCATTTGAGTCCTACAACAACAGAAGCCGGGACTGTCCCTGAATTTGTCGCCTGCCTGCCTGAGGATACCATTCCCCTAACGGGGCTGCCTTGTTTAGCCTCAGTAGGAGAGGATGCGTGTAGTTTCTCAGTGACTTGATGTGCCTGAGTGAGGTAGGGAGAGGGGGGGGGGGATAGTATGTGGGTTGATACTGGGGTGGTTCCTCCTTTGCAAAGGAGAAGGGGAGGGAGAAATGGAGGGTGAAGCTTCATGACGGGGTACTGGTAGGAGTGGGGGCTGATATTGGGATGTAAAATGAATAAATAAATAAATTTAATAATATTAAAAAGAGGTCTAGAGATAGGAAAAAGAGACCAAAGGCCTTTGAGGTCTGAGTAAACTAAAGGCAGAGTTTCAGTTGAGGCCTGTCTGTACAAGACTTCCTTTGTTCTTGGTAAAAGGTACATAATTTGTGCTTTTTAATGTATCAAAAGTTATTTCAGATTTCCTTTTGTTTTTACATCTAAGCAACCCACCCAAAAGAAAGCCAGGGGGAGGGCACTAACCAAAGAACTGAAGCCCACTTCTGCCTGGAATCGTAAGAATTAACCTTATTGAACTAGGACTACTATTGAACGATTATCCTGTTTTCTCTGTAGCTTGCTGGGTCTTTGTTAACTTTTAGGAAGGCCCAGGTGACTGGCTGAAAGTTGTTTTATAGCTTATACTTGCTAACTCAGCCTCACTGACATTTCCCTTCCTTCTCTTCATTCAGTGAGAAACCATGCCTACAGGGGCAAGTGTGGGAGGTGAAGAGGGTGGAGGTGGGAGGGCAGGTCTTCCTGGATTTCTCTATAATCTCCACTAGTTGCACAGCCATTGATAAATGCTGACTTCTCGTTACAAGCAGAGCATTTAAATTTTCCTCTTTAGTCAGCACAGTTTCAAATATCTGCTGTGAGCTGACAACTCCTTTCACAGCAGCTCTGCTGATGAAGGTTATGAATAAAGATTATTTGGCATCTGCCTCCTGCCCTGATTCACTAAGTTCTTTAACCCTTGCCACATATATTGCAATTTTTTCCAGCTTATTGCTTAACTTTTGATTTCCTGTTTAGGATATATTTTATACCTCAACTGTGCTAAGTTTCTATGTGGTGAATTCAGTAATTTTGTTCACATATGACTTTGCCTCTGACGTACCCTACATAGTTTTCCCCAACTGAAAAGGAGCACTTCCTGTGATGGAGGCCATGTGATTCCCAGCGGAATGACTTTTGATGCCAAGCAACCTGACATGTATAACTCAAGCCTTTCCTCCAACTTTGTGAGGCCTGCACAAACAGGCCTGTCTTCTCCAGCCTGAAAGCTGTACATTCTCTGTGGAATCATCTGGGTTGTCCCATCCTTTTCTTTGGGAGCCGGGCAGTACCCAAGACTCTTACTTTGGCACTAGCAGAGTTTGAAGCTGCTGAAAGGGGAGCCATGCTGGGTATAAAAGTGAGAACTTAAAGCATGTAAATGTCACTCACCTTAGCTGAACCCTTGGTGCAGGACCTAATAGAATCTGTTTATCTTAGCTCAGGTTCCTTCTAACAGAGACTTTAGTCAAGGTTTTAATTAAAAGAAGTTAACATGGAAGGCGATTCCAGAAAGTGCTGGGAAAGAGTAGAAATGGAGACAGGGAAGTGGCATGTCCAGGCTATTGTTGATGGGTTTCTTCTAGGGGCGGCTGGGTTTTGTCTTGGTGAGATCCCTTGAAAGATCAGCCTAGGCCATGCCTTAGAATTTTCTTTGAATTTATTCCTTTTCTACCCAAATACCTGATAATGGACAATCTAAGGCTTATTCTGGCTCATAGTTCAGAGGCGTACAGCCCATCATGGTGTGGAAGGGATGGTCCCTCTTGCTGCCCAGAAAGCAGAGAAAGGAGAACGCTTATGCACAGAGGCCCCTCCCTCACTCGCTTGCTGCTACATGGTCATGGACTCAGACATGGCCCCCAGTGGCAGCAGAGGCCATGACCCCACCATGGTCCCTGGTGGCATCACATTAGGCTATTCCTCACTACCCTTGAGTCTTCAGTTCTACCTCTCTTCATTGTACCCATATTCCTCTGTTTCTTTCTCTTCTGTTTCTCCACTACTAACTTGCATTTGCTCCTCTGAGTGGCACCTAGGGTCTCTGAGAGTCTGGGGTCATCTCAGGAGTGCTATGCCCTACTCATGCATGATGGCATCACTCAGGGGTCATCTTGGGCATAGTCTGCCCCACTAGGCCTGCCCAGCACCCAACTGGTGTTCATCTCAGGCTAGCCCACTGTCCAGGCTCCGTGGTGCTGGTCTGGTGGTCGTCTCAGGCTAGCTCCTTGACAGGTCTGCCTGAGTAGCCCTATGCCAGGGTGGTTGTCTTAGGCTCTCTACTGCCTGGGCCAAGGTGCCAGGAGGGGTTTTCTTTTCTTTTCTTCTTTTTTTCTTTTTTTTTCGGAGCTGGGGCCTGAACCCCAGGGCCTTGAGCTTGCTAGGCAAGCGCTCTACCACTGAGCTAAATCCCCAACCCCCAAGAGGGGTTTTCTAGTCTCTTCTGGCTTGCTCCCTGTCCTGGAGCCCATCTGGGCCTGCTTGGTGTCTGACTGGTGGTGGTCTCAGGGTCACTTTTTTCAGGAAATGTCAGGCTACTACATTCAGATAGATGTTCTCAGGTCAGAACACTGAGTGTAGACATAACCTCTTTTCTCTCTGCCACCTACTGACTCATGTGTGATACAGCAGCCACATCTGCAACTTATCTTCAGACTTCTGCAATAAAACTTGAGGATAAAGCTTGTCTTTCCCTGTCTTCCTACTTCCCAGCATCCTCTCTATGCTCTCTATGCTTACCCTATAGTCACAACAGCAATGATGGTGAGTGGTTACTAGGCTGTTTGAGCTCATAGTTCTGTGTAAGCCTGGCTGCTGGTGTTCTGGGAGCAAGTAAAGGGTTTGCTATTAAGCCTCTTTGTTTACTTTTCTCTTGTGCCTCTTTGGGACTTCTTGTGCTGTTGATATCCCAGAGTCTGGTTAGCTGGGACTGAAGAGTCAGCCATAATTAACAAGAGACCAGCACTATTGATGTGGAATCTTTGTGTTATAGAAGCCGTTGTTGTTGGTTAGCTGGAGCTAAGAAATTAGTGGTGATTAAGGGAGCACCCTCATAGAAGTAGAGGGAGGGGGATGGGATATGGGGTTTGTGGAGGGGAAACGGAAAGGGGATAACATTTGAAATGTAAATAAATAAAATATCCAATAAAAAAAGAAGGGACCAATACCATTGAAGTGAAATCTTCTGAGAAGAGTTTTCTGAGAGTACACAGAAGCTGTGTTCCAGAGATGGCCAAGGTTGTCCCTCACACTGGTAGCTGAACTTGGTAGTTTAAGAGTCACCCAGGTGATACTAGTTTTGAAGGTCATGGAGAACAGCTGGGGCTTAATAAGGTAAGAGGCCAGGAGAGGCCATGGATGAAGGTGCAGGCCAGTAGCAGTTGAAGGCTCTGGATTGAAGGGATCATGCAGAGAAATTGAAGACAGGCTATTGGTGAGAGTGCAGTCTAGTTTCAGCAGAGACCCCAGCATTTTGGAGATGCCAGAACTATGCGATGACCCCCAGGGAGCCAGCTTGAGCTTAGAAGATCAGCTGTGTGTTGCAGAAGATGAAGCTGGAGAAGTGACCCAAGGCTCTTTTAGGAGCACAGGAGATGGGGAGTAAATCTCAGATACCTGGACACTTAGTTATTTACATTGATGGAGTTTGGATAAATTCTGTTTATATTGTGACTGTGCCCTGGTTCTTCCCTTTTGAAGAAAGTATTTGTTTATTTTGATTTTTATAGGAGCCCACTACTGAAAGACTTTGAACTTTTAAAAAAGATTTTGGAGTTTTAAAGAGATTGGGTATCATAAAATGGTTTAATTTATAAGACGGTGGTGTTTTAAAGGTTATTTATATATATATTTTTTTTATTTTATTTATTTTTTTTTATTATCTTGAGTATTTCTTATATACATTTCAAGTGTTATTCCCTTTCCCGGTTTCCGAACAGACATCACCCTCCCCCCTCCCCTTCCTTGTGGGTGTTCCCCTCCCAAACCTCCCCCCATTGCCACCCTCCCCCCATAGTCTAGTTCACTGGGGGTTCAGTCTTAGCAGGACCCAGGGCTTCCCCTTCCACTGGTGCTCTTACTAGGATATTCATTGCTACCTATGGGGACAGAGTCCAGGGTCAGTCCATGTATAGTCTTTAGGTAGTGGCTTAGTCCCTGGAAGCTCTGGTTGCTTGACATTGTTGTACTTTTGGGGTCTCGAGCACCTTCAAGCTCTTCCAGTTCTTTCTCTGATTCCTTCAACGGGGGACCTATTCTCAGTTCAGTGGTTTGCTGCTGACATTCGCCTCTGTATTTGCTGTATTCTGGCTGTGTCTCTCAGGAGCGATCTACATCCGGCTCCTGTCGGTCTGCACTTCTTTGCTTCATCCATCTTGTCTAATTGGGTGGCTGTATATGTATGGGCCACCTGTGGGGCAGGCTCTGAATGGGTGTTCCTTCAGTCTCTGTTTTAATCTTTGCCTCTCCCTTCCCTGCCAAGGGTATTCTTTTTCCTCATTTAAAGAAGGAGTGAAGCATTCACATTTTGATCATCCGTCTTGAGTTTCCTTTGTTCTAGGGATCTAGGGTAATTCAAGCATTTGGGCTAATAGCCACTTATCAATGAGTGCATACCATGTATGTCTTTCTGTGAGTGGGTTAGCTCACTCAGGATGATATTTTCCAGTTCCAACCATTTGCCTACGAATTTCATAAACTCGTTGTTTTTGATAGCTGAGTAATATTCCATTGTGTAGATGTACCACATTTTCTGTATCCATTCCTCTGTTGAAGGGCATCTGGGTTCTTTCCAGTTTCTGGCTATTATAAATAAGGCTGCGATGAACATAGTGGAGCACGTGTCTCTTTTATATGTTGAGGCATCTTTTGGGTATATGCCCAAGAGAGGTATGGCTGGATCCTCAGGTAGTTCAATGTCCAATTTTCTGAGGAACCTCCAGACTGATTTCCAGAATGGTTTTACCAGTCTGCAATCCCACCAAAAATGGAGGAGTGTTCCTCTTTCTCCACATCCTCGCCAGCATCTGCTGTCACCTGAGTTTTTGATCTTAGCCATTCTCACTGGTGTGAGGTGAAATCTCAGGGTTGTTTTGATTTGCATTTCCCTTATGACTAAAGATGTTGAACATTTCTTTAGGTGTTTCTCAGCCATTCGGCATTCCTCAGCTGTGAATTCTTTGTTCAGCTCTGAACCCCATTTTTTAATAGGGTTATTTGTTTCCCTGCGGTCTAACTTCTTGAGTTCTTTGTATATTTTGGATATAAGGCCTCTATCTGTTATAGGATTGGTAAAGATCTTTTCCCAATCTGTTGGTTGTCGTTTTGTCCTAACCACAGTGTCCTTTGCCTTACAGAAGCTTTGCAGTTTTATGAGATCCCATTTGTCGATTCTTGATCTTAGAGCATAAGCCATTGGTGTTTTGTTCAGGAAATTTTTTCCAGTGCCCATGTGTTCCAGATGCTTCCCTAGTTTTTCTTCTATTAGTTTGAGTGTGTCTGGTTTGATGTGGAGGTCCTTGATCCACTTGGACTTAAGCTTTGTACAGGGTGATAAGCATGGATCGATCTGCATTCTTCTACATGTTGCCCTCCAGTTGAACCAGAACCATTTGCTGAAAATGCTATCTTTTTTCCATTGGATGGTTTTGGCTCCTTTGTCAAAAATCAAGTGACCATAGGTGTGTGGGTTCATTTCTGGGTCTTCAATTCTATTCCATTGGTCTATCTGTCTGTCTCTGTACCAATACCATGCAGTTTTTATCACTATTGCTCTGTAATACTGCTTGAGTTCAGGGATAGTGATTCCCCCTGAAGTCCTCTTATTGTTGAGGATAGCTTTAGCTATCCTGGGTTTTTTGTTATTCCAGATGAATTTGCAAATTGTTCTGTCTAACTCTTTGAAGAATTGGATTGGTATTTTGATGGGGATTGCATTGAATCTGTAGATTGCTTTTGGTAAAATGTCCATTTTTACTAAATTAATCCTGCCAATCCATGAGCATGGGAGATCTTTCCATCTTCTGAGGTCTTCTTCAATTTCATTCCTCAGTGTCTTGAAGTTCTTATTGTACAGATCTTTTACTTGCTTGGTTAAAGTCACACCGAGGTACTTTATATTATTTGGGTCTATTATGAAGGGTGTCGTTTCCCTAATTTCTTTCTCGGCTTGTTTCTCTTTTGTATAGAGGAAGGCAACTGATTTATTTGAGTTAATTTTATACCCAGCCACTTTGCTGAAGTTGTTTATCAGCTTTAGTAGTTCTCTGGTGGAACTTTTGGGATCACTTAAATATACTATCATGTCGTCTGCAAATAGTGATATTTTGACCTCTTCTTTTCCGATCTGTATCCCCTTGATCTCCTTTTGTTGTCTGATTGCTCTGGCTAGAACTTCAAGAACTATATTGAATAAGTAGGGAGAGAGTGGGCAGCCTTGTCTAGTCCCTGATTTTAGTGGGATTGCTTCAAGTTTCTCTCCATTTAGTTTAATGTTAGCAACTGGTTTGCTGTATATGGCTTTTACTATGTTTAGGTATGGGCCTTGAATACCTATTCTTTCCAGGACTTTTATCATGAAGGGGTGTTGAATTTTGTCAAATGCTTTCTCAGCATCTAATGAAATGATCATGTGGTTCTGTTCTTTCAGTTTGTTTATATGATGGATCACGTTGATGGTTTTCCTTATATTAAACCATCCCTGCATGCCTGGGATGAAGCCTACTTGATCATGGTGGATGATTGTTTTGATGTGCTCTTGAATTCGGTTTGCCAGAATTTTATTGAGTATTTTTGCGTCGATATTCATAAGGGAAATTGGTCTGAAGTTCTCTTTCTTTGTTGGGTCTTTGTGTGGTTTAGGTATAAGAGTAATTGTGGCTTCATAGAAGGAATTCGGTAGGGCTCCATCTGTTTCAATTTTGTGGAATAGTTTGGATAATATTGGTATAAGGTCTTCTATGAAGGTTTGATAGAATTCTGCACTAAACCCGTCTGGACCTGGGCTCTTTTTGGTTGGGAGACCTTTAATGACTGCTTCTATTTCCTTAGGAGTTATGGGGTTGTTTAACTGGTTTATCTGTTCCTGATTTAACTTCGATACCTGGTATCTGTCTAGGAAATTGTCCATTTCCTGAAGATTTTCAAGTTTTGTTGAATATAGGTTTTTATAGTAAGATCTGATGATTTTTTGAATTTCCTCTGAATCTGTAGTTATGTCTCCCTTTTCATTTCTGATTTTGTTAATTTGGACGCACTCTCTGTGTCCTCTCGTTAGTCTGGCTAAGGGTTTATCTATCTTGTTGATTTTCTCAAAGAACCAACTTTTGGTTCTGTTGATTCTTTCTATGGTCCTTTTTGTTTCTACTTGGTTGATTTCAGCTCTGAGTTTGATTATTTCTTGCCTTCTACTCCTCCTGGGTGTATTTGCTTCTTTTTGTTCTAGAGCTTTTAGGTGTGCTGTCAAGCTGCTGACATATGCTCTTTCCTGTTTCTTTCTGCAGGCACTCAGCGCTATGAGTTTTCCTCTTAGCACAGCTTTCATTGTGTCCCATAAGTTTGGGTATGTTGTACCTTCATTTTCATTAAATTCTAAAAAGTTTTTAATTTCTTTCTTTATTTCTTCCTTGACCAGGTTATCATTGAGTAGAGCATTGTTCAATTTCCACGTATATGTGGGCATTCTTCCCTTATTGTTATTGAAGACCAGTTTTAGGCCGTGGTGGTCCGATAGCACGCATGGGATTATTTCTATCTTTCTGTACCTGTTGAGGCCCGTTTTTTGACCAATTATATGGTCAATTTTGGAGAAAGTACCATGAGGAGCTGAGAAGAAGGTATATCCTTTTGCTTTAGGATAGAATGTTCTATAAATATCCGTTAAGTCCATTTGGCTCATGACTTCTCTTAGTCTGTCTACATCTCTGTTTAATTTCTGTTTCCATGATCTGTCCATTGATGAGAGTGGGGTGTTGAAATCTCCCACTATTATTGTGTGAGGTGCAATGTGTGTTTTGAGCTTTAGTAAGGTTTCTTTTACATATGTAGGTGCCCTTTTATTTGGGGCATAGATATTTAGGATTGAGAGTTCATCTTGGTGGATTTTTCCTTTGATGAATATGAAGTGTCCTTCCTTATCTTTTTTGATGACTTTTAGTTGAAAATTGATTTTATTTGATATTAGAATGGCTACTCCAGCTTGCTTCTTCTGACCATTTGCTTGGAAAATTGTTTTCCAGCCTTTCACTCTGAGGTAATGTCTGTCTTTGTCTCTGAGGTGTGTTTCCTGTAGGCAGCAGAATGCAGGGTCCTCGTTGCGTATCCAGTTTGTTAATCTATGTCTTTTTATTGGGGAGTTGAGGCCATTGATATTGAGAGATATTAAGGAATAGTGATTATTGCTTCCCGTTATATTCATATTTGGAAGTGAGGTTATGTTTGTGTGCTTTCATTCTCTTTGTTTTGTTGCCAAGATGATTAGTTTCTTGCTTCTAGGGTATAGCTTGCCTCCTTATGTTGGGCTTTACCCTTTATTATCCTTTGTAGTGCTGGACTTGTAGAAAGATATTGTGTAAATTTGGTTTTGTCATGGAATATCTTGGTTTCTCCATCTATGTTAATTGAGAGTTTTGCAGGATACAGTAACCTGGGCTGGCATTTGTGTTCTCTTAGGGTCTGTATGACATCTGTCCAGGATCTTCTGGCCTTCATAGTTTCTGGCGAAAAGTCTGGTGTGATTCTGATAGGTCTGCCTTTATATGTTACTTGACCTTTTTCCCTTACTGCTTTTAATATTCTTTCTTTATTTTGTGCATTTGGTGTTTTGACAATTATGTGACGGGAGGTGTTTCTTTTCTGGTCCAATCTATTTGGAGTTCTGTAGGCTTCTTGTATGCCTATGGGTATCTCTTTTTTTAGGTTAGGGAAGTTTTCTTCTATGATTTTGTTGAAGATATTTACTGGTCCTTTGAGCTGGGAGTCTTCACTCTCTTCAATACCTATTATCCTTAGGTTTGATCTTCTCATTGAGTCCTGGATTTCCTGTATGTTTTGGACCAGTAGCTTTTTCTGCTTTACATTATCTTTGACAGTTGAGTCAATGATTTCTATGGAATCTTCTGCTCCTGAGATTCTCTCTTCCATCTCTTGAATTCTGTTGGTGAAGCTTGTATCTACAGCTCCTTGTCTTTTCTTTTGATTTTCTATGTCCAGGGTTGTTTCCATGTGTTCTTTCTTGATTGCTTCTATTTCCATTTTTAATTCCTTCAACTGTTTGATTGTGTTTTCCTGGAATTCTTTCAGGGATTTTTGCGATTCCTCTCTGTAGGCTTCTACTTGTTCTCTAAGGGAGTTCTTTATGTCTTTCTTGAAGTCCTCCAGCATCATGATCAAATATGATTTTGAAACTAGGTCTTGCTTTTCTGGTGTGTTTGGATATTCCGTGTTTGCTTTGGTGGGAGAATTGGGCTCCAATGATGCCATGTAGTCTTGGTTTCTGTTGCTTGGGTTCCTGCGCTTGCCTCTCGCCATCAGATTATCTCTAGTGTTACTTTGTTCTGCTATTTCTGACAGTGGCTAGACTGTCCTATAACCTGTGTGTCAGGAGTGCTGTAGACCTGTTTTCCTGTTTTCTTTCAGCCAGTTATGGGGACAGAGTGTTCTGCTTTCGGGCGTGTAGTTTTTCCTCTCTACAAGTCTTCAGCTGTTCCTGTGGGCCTGTGTCTTGAGTTCACCAGGCAGGTTTCTTGCAGGGTAAAAGTTGGTCCTACCTGTGGTTCCAAGGCTCAAGTTTGCTCGTGGGGTACTGCCTAAGTCCTCTCCGCTGTGGCAGCAACCGGGAAGATCTGCGCCGCTCTTTCCAGGAGCCTCCGTGCACCAGGGTTCCAGATGGCGTTTGGTGTTTTCCTCTGGCGCCTGGATGTGCACAGAGTGCAGTCTCTTCTTGTTTCCCAGGCGTGTCTGCCTGTCTGAAGGTTCAGCTCTCCCTCCCATGGGATTTGGGTGCAGAGAACTGTTTATCCGGTCTGTTTCCTTCAGGTTCCGGCAGTGTCTCAGACGCAGGGGTCCTGCCGCTCCCGGGCCCTCCCCTATGGGAACCCAGAGGCCTTATACAGTTGCCTCTTGGGCCAGGGATGTGGGCAGGGGTGGGCAGTGTTGGTGGTCTCCTCCGCTCTGCAGCCTCAGGAGTGCCCACTTGATCAGGCGGTGAGGTCTCTCTCCCACGGGGTTTGGGAGCAGAGAGCTGCTGTGGTCCGGGATCCGCCGGTGGTTATTTATATTTTTAATGTGAGATTTTGGGAATAAGTAGGGAAGGAAAAGTTGCAGCTTCATGGTGATGTGTTGGTGTGCTAAATTGACAAGGGATCAATTGTGTTAGATAGTTTTATGTCAACTTGAGAGAAGGTAAAGTCATCTGAGAGGAAGGTACCTCAGTTAAGAAAAGGCCTCCAGAAGATCAGGCTGCAGACAAGCCTGTAGGGCATTCTTTGTGATTGACGGGGAAGGGTCCAGCCCATTGTGGGTGGTGCCATCCCTGGACTGGTGGTCCTGAGTTCTATAAGAAAGCAGGCCGAGCAAGCCATAGAGGAACAAGCCACTAAGCAGCACCCCTCCATGACCTCTGCATCAGCTCCTGCCTCCAGGTTCCAGCTTTGCTTGAGTTCCTGTCCTGACTTCCTTTGGTCAGGGACTGTGAGGTGGAAGCATAAACCGAATGAATAAACCTTTTCCTCCCCTGTTTGCTTTTGTGTTCATGATGTTTTACTGCAGCAACAGAAACCCTCACGGAGACAGGAGGTAAGATGACATTGAAAGCATAGCTGCATGCCTGTCAATTAGGGCACCACGGTTTTTAGGAAAATGTTTCAGTCTTACTGTCAGTAGGGCTTAGTGACTGCATCAGTGTGCTGCTGGCACTCATTCAGTTGGACTCACAGAGTTTCTGGGAAGGAGTGGGAAGCTGGAGCACTGTGGCCCTTGTCCACAGTTACAGTGGTGGCACTGTAGATTCTTAACTTTAAGATTTTCCTCCAACTGCTGGGAATTAATACCAGGCTTTCCTCATGCTACACAAGTGCTCTACCCCTGGGGCTGGGTCTCAGATCTTCTTGCATTTGTGGTGACAGCGACATTCTTCCTTGGTGCCTTTAGGAAGTTTTTTTTTTTTTTTTTTTTTTGTTTTCTTTTGGCGGGGTGGGGGAGGTAACATTTTTGTGGTTTCTTTGATATTATTTCCTGTGCAGTTTCTTTCCTTTAATGCATTCTAGGTTTTTAACTCTTTTTCCCTTTTCTCCTTTTTCCTCTGCTCTCACCTTTCATTTCTTTCCCCTTTGACAAGGTCTTATTGAGTCGACCAGGCAGGTCTCAAACTTGTGAGCCTCCTGCCTCAGTCTCCTGAAGGTTAGATTTACACACTGTACCACACCAGGTTCATTTAAGCATTTTGTTTATGTATATGGGTGATTTGCCTACATATATATCTGTACACTTTGTAAGTGCTGGGTGCCTGTGGGGGCTAGAAGAAGGCATCAGATTTCATGGGAGTAGAGTTAGATAGACAGTTGTGAGCCTCCATGCAAGTGCTGTTAATCAAACATGAGTCCTTTGGAAGAACAACTGGTGCTTTTAACTCACTTGAGCCACCTCTCCAGCTCTAAACCCAGACTTATGTTTTCTCCAGTGTTATTGTTGTGATTAGGGAAAAAAATATTGAGTGAAGTGCATAGTGTGATGTCTTGATAGATTTTGGAAAAAAATTACTAGAATTGAATAATTGGCACAGTCACTGTATTGGCTAGCCTTGACTGTCAATTTCATAGAATCCAGAGTCTCCTAGAAGACAAACCTCTGGGCATGCCCAGGAGTTGTTATCTAGATTCAGTTGATTGAGGATGGCTTGCTCTCAGTGTGGGTGGTACTGTCCCAAGGCCTAGGAGTCTGGACTGCACACACACACACACACACACACACACACACACACACACACACACACACACGAAAGGTAGATGTGTATCACTGGTGTCACCACTCTTTGTTTTTTAACTACAAATTAATGTAACCATCGATTGGCTCAGGTTCCTGGTGTTGTAACTTCTCTGCCACGATGGACTGTACCCTCTGACTACAAGTTAAACTCAGCCTGTCCCCCTTGAATTGCTTATCACAGCAACAAGAAAATCAATCTACCCATGTTGTGGACACATGGAATCTGTTCTTAGCATGTTCTGAGTAGACCTATATGGTGTCACCAACCATAGCCACCATGCTGCATATCAGGTTTCCAGAGAGTATTCTCCCTATAGTTGAAGCTCTTCTGTCAGTCTCAGGCATGAAGGCTACCTTGTTCATATATTTTTAAGGAGACATAGAAGCTGTTGGTGGCTTAGACACAAGAGCCTGTTCCTCTGCCCACTCTCAGCCTTTCTGCAATGTGTGGTCTACCTGAGCTTTGGACCTTAACAGTTAGCAGTGGACAGTGGCCTTGCTTCAGTACTCTTACTCTTTTCCTGTGCCCTAATCCTGGATTCTTGCTCCCATGTTTTGCCAGTAGGTGGCAAGAGAGGCCTGGGAAAAATATCATGACCAACTCTGAGGATTAAGGAAGTCAGTTTATATCTGGTAGGGCTGCATCCCCTAAGAGAGGTGAGGCTTCAAGGAAGTCTTTGATGAAAGCAAAGACTTTCCCTGTAGACTTGCCTCAGGCTAAATGAAGAGTTATTTTGAGTTAGTTTTCTTTCCTTTTAAAAGTGGCAAAGTGTATTTATCTATGTATGACACAGACACAATCACATTCCTTAACTATGAAAATTCATTAGCTCTTCTGGCATGGCAGAGGTTTCATAGTAACCAGCACTTAACCATGGAAAGGTTGAGTGAACCCCAGTAAGAAGCCAGGATTTAGGATACATCAGCACTACTGACAAACAGCAAGTAGCAGTTAAGGTTAGAAGCAAAGAGATCAAAGTTAGCTCAGGACACCAATAAAAGTAGGTAATCAGTCACAGAGATACATCTGAGAAGCAGAGTGCACCTCATGTTGTCACAGGAACCAGCTGCTAGACAACCTGCTCAGCCTTGGACCTGTAAGTCTGTGCTTGGCATCTCTGTGTATTGACGAGCCTATGGGTGTAGACTTTGGAGGCAGACATTTAGGTTTGAGATTCAACCCTGGCACCTCTAAGAACTGTGATCTCAACACAAACACTTCTGAGCCTTGGATGCTCATCTTCCAATTGTGGCTATCACATTTAGACCAAGGAGTGGTGTCAACATTAAATAAAAAGAACTCTTGTCCCTGTAATCAAATAGTTGCTTGCCAAATATAACTGCTAGGAAACTACTCAGTTAACGATGAGGGAAAATACAAAAGAAAGTATCTTAGGATTTTATTGCTGTGAAGACACCAATCACAGCTACTCTTATAAATAAAAACATTTAATTGGGGCTGGCTTACAGTTTCAAAGGCTTAGTCCATGTTGTCATGGCAGGAGTCATGACCATGGGCAGGCATACATGGTTCTGGAGGAGCTGAGAGTTCTATAACTCAATTCACTGATCCATAGACAGCAGAAGACTGTATATGTTAAACTGGAAGTACCTTCAGTGTATAAGACCTCCAAGTCTGCCTGTATTTTTCCTCCAATAAGGCTACACCTTCTAATAGTGCCACTACCTATGGGCCAGGCATTCAAACGCATGAGTCTGTCGGGGGCATTCCTATTCAAACCGTCATAGAAAGACATCTCACAGACATTATCTTTGGTCACAAAAGAAATAATCTTCATGAATAAATATTATACTTAGGAGGCATCTCATAATGATAATGGGACAGGTAGCTATAGGTACATCTAGAGTTATAGTTTAATCTATAGGGACATATAGAAAAATAATACTCAGAGTGTCTTGCTTATCTTAAGGGGGTAAGTGCTTGCAACACAAATACAGCAGGATGCATTTTTGTTTGTGGTAGGTGGAAATATTCCGAGTCCATTTTGGGGACATGGCAGGCAGGTACATAGTCAAAATGGATGAATACAAATGTCCCAAGGGCAGAATAGCTTAAAGGTGACAAGGGAAGTACATGGCTTACTGTGTACAGTTGTGTGTGTACATCCTTTGATAATTGCTATTTTATTTCCATTCCAATAGTTGCAATATGTGTCCTATCCCAGGTACATCTAGCTTTATTTAGGAAGAAAACCGAGAAATACATTCAAATCATTTCTAGATATGCTTTAAAATCAAACAAGAAAGCTGCATCAGGGAGATCAGATACAAGGAAAAGAGACAGTACTCTCTTCTTGGCTTTCTTCCCATACCTTCCATTTAGAGAAGCATAGTGTCACCTCTCCTGCCCACATACCAGTATGAGCTGTGGAAAGCTGTCATGGCCCAGGGGACAGAATTCCTTTTGTGTCATGGCCAACCCTTAGGCCATTACATATAGAAATTCTGCTTTTATAAAAATCTCATTCCTTTAATGAGATTCTTTTGCTTCAACTTATTGATACCTTTCGACTAGGAGCAGACAATGACGATCAGCTGGTTAAGGGTACAAATGATGGGGGACCCTTGTTTCCCCCTCTAAATCTTGTGTTGGAACTTTGCTGATAGAATATTATGATAAAATAACATGTGAGGCTGAGATGGCATGTTTTACCCTCAGCACTGCTCCACAGAAGAGACCATCATTACAGCTGCAAGGTCCTCCTGGCGTCATTATGAGCTTTGACACTAGGGATGCACAAACATAAAAATATGAAGGTGAATCCAAGTTTCCTTTTTTTTTTCAGTTCCTTCTTCTTATTAACTCATACACAATTATTTGTCTTCCGGTTTGTTGAAGCAGTAAGTCAGATAACGCTTGCCACAGTAATGCCCGTCAAAGTGGCTACCCATGAAAACCCCAGCACCACATTCATTAGAAGGACATTCCCGATGAAGTCAGCTGATTTTGCCATTTTCATCTACCTTATAGTGTTTCAGCACAGCCAACTTAACCTTCTTCCTCCTATGTTTACTCTTCTTGAGGGTGGTATAAGACTTCTTCCTTTTCTTAGCACCACCACGATGTCTCAGCACGAGATGGAGCGTGGACTCCTTTTGAATGCTGTAATCAGACAAAGTATGGCCATCTTCCAGCTGCTTACCATAAAAGTCCAACCTCTGCTGATCAGGAGGAATTCCTTCCTCATTCTGGATCTTGGCTTTTACATTTTCTATAGTGTCCGAGGGCTCAATCTCGAGCATGATGGTCTTCCCCATAAGGGTCTTCACAAAAATCTGCATCGTGGTGGTGCTACCCATAATGGTGGATCAGGGGAAAAAAGGGATCCAAGTTTTCTTAAACAGGAATCTTTGTTTTTGAATTTTTGACAAAATTTTATGCATTTCAAGGGAGTCTTTAACTTTCTACATGGCTGTGGATGGACTTGAACTCCTGATCTGCCTATCCTCCTGCCTCTACCTCCCAAGTACAAGGATTATAGGCACGTACCACCACAGCCAACTCTTGAACAGTAATTCTTTTTGTTGTTCTTGTCTATTTGTTTCTTTGTTTTCCTGAGACAGGGTCTCTCACTCTGTAGCACTGGCCTCTCCCAGAACTCTCTCTGTGTAGTTCAGGCTGGCCTCTAACTCACAGAGATCTGCCTGCCTCTGCCTCTAGAACGCTGGGATTAAAAAAAGGCCTGAACAACAATTCTTAAAACCATATCATTCAATATATGTCAGTGGTGTTATTTGTTTATACAAAGGCCAGCTCTCTCAGTTAAAGATACATATTTTTACATTGCCTATTTACTTACAAAAAGTGACCATATTGAACCGCTTCCCTGAAAATGTCACTTCACATCAAGTTCATGGTTTGGAAAGCAAGCAAGCAACTGCTGGTTTGATGTAAGTGAAAGCTAGATAGGATTTATGAGGGCAACATTTCCTTTGTTCTTTGGATCAAAAACCCAAATGTCAAATTTTTGATGAACTAGATCATTCCTGACTGACTGTTCTGACCTCTGGCATAGATTTCCCTGCAGTCTAAGAGGACTTTGTCTGTGGCTCTGGTGTTTTCTGTCTCTGACTACCCTTTCTTACCCTCTGTCACCATGACTGCAATGGAAAACTTTATAAAAATACTTATTTCATTTCCTATGTATTTAGATGTCTTTGGCCAAATATGGATCTACTCAGGAAAAATAACGCCAGCTTATACTCATCCAGTGAGACGAGTATATTTTGGCATCTTTGAGGCTGTGTGACTGACAGAATGTCTATTAAGATTTTTGGCATACAGAAGTGAGAACTTCTTCAGCAAGGAGTATAGCACCCTCAGTGTGGGATCCTGTATTCTCTAAGTCCTTCCTTCCCTGACAACTCCATTTGTAATAGCCTACAGTATCTAATAATAAATATATTAATAAGAACCCCAGTTGCCAAATTAGCACGTTGGATATATGACCATAAATCAAGAGCTTGTAAGTTCAATGATTCTGAACATTTTTTGGACAGACAATTTTAGGAAACCTTATACTTTCCATGAAAATGTCAAAGTTTCTAGACTCTGGACATGGTGGCACACATCTATGAACCTTGGGCTGAGGCTGGAGTGATGATTATGAGTTCAAGGCCATATTAGAGCTGCTTAGTGAGTAGAATGGGCTACACAGTGTGGTATGCTATCTCAAAAAGAATCTAGAATTTCGACCATAAGCCTTGTTATCCATTTATTTAAAACAATAATTGTTGGTAATATTATTGAGGATTTTCTACATGCCAGATGTTAGATTGAGTTGTTTTACATGTGTTAATCAAATATCTTGTAACAATTCTGTGAGGCAGAAGCAGGTAACTATAACTCCATTCTTCCTCTTTAGAAGAGGTGGAACCCGGTCCTGTGTGTGAGGCACTCTCAAGGTATGGAGAGGAGAGGTGTTTTGTTTCTGAGCTTAGTTTTTGTTTTTTAATTTTTATTTCTAAAGAGAGCAGGAAGGGCATTTGCAATAAGCACCAGGGTCTGCCTTCTTTGCAGACACCAGAGCATGACAGTCACATCAGCATAATGAAGCCAACCAAAGCCCAGCAGCAGGAAGTGGATTGTCAGAACTGCCTGCATCCTTCCTTAGGTGGCTGTGAGATTTCTGTCTAATGTTATTTTCCCAAGAAAGCTTCTGAAAGCAGTGGTGTAACTTGTGTTTGGCTTTGGGCTTTCTTCCTTATCTGTATACAAACATTTGGCAATTGCTTTCCAGTTCTACTATGCTCTGGCATTGAAGGTATGCATTAGTCTGTAACTGTCTCTTTTCTCTCAGGGAGGGCTGATTCAATCTCACTTCCCCTGACAGATTTTATTTCCTCTTCAGACAGAGGGTCAGAAAAGCCACATTGAATGCTGTCTGATTCTGAACACTCATGGAATTTCTCGTTTGGACTGAAATGGTTCTTTGATTTTAGCTGTGTTCATCTTGTACTTTCTGTCCTGATCAGGGTAGAATTAAAATTATATGATTCTGCAGCCTGGAAAACTGAAGTTTGTGGCTGTCGACATTCACATAGGACAGTTTATTCTTCTTCCTCATGAACATCCTTCTGTTCTCAGGGACTCTGCATCCTTTGTGGATAGAAATGACACAAGATGTGTCTTTTGATGGGGCAAGAGAGTTGCAGGGCATGGGGAGAAAAAGTGAGAGAAAAGGATGCTTGACCTGAGAGCCGCATAGAGAAGAGGGTTCACGTATCTTTCTTTCTTTTTTTTTTCCATCTTTATTAACTTGAGTATTTCTTATTTACATTTTGATTGTTATTCCCCTTCCCGGTTTCCGGGCCAACATCCCCCTAACCCTTCCCCATCCCCTTCTCAATGGGTGTTCCCCTCCCCATCCTCCCCCATTACTGCCCTCCCTCCAACAATCACGTTCACTGGGGGTTCAGTCTTGGCAGGACCAAGGGCTTCCCCTTCCACCGGTGCTCTTACTAGGCTATTCATTGCTACTTATGAGGTTGGAGCTCAGGGTCAGTCCATGTATAGTCTTTGGGTAGTGGCTTAGGCCTCCAAGCTCTGGTTGGTTGGCATTGTTATTCATATGGGGTCTCAAGCCCCTTCAAGCTCTTTCAGTCCTTTCTAAGATTCCTTCAACGGGGGTACCATTCTCAGTACAGTGGTTTGCTGCTGGCATCTGCCTATGTATTTGCTGTATTCTGGCTTTGTCTCTCAGGAGAGATCTACATCCAGTTCCTGTTGGCCTGCACTTCTTTGCTTCATCCATCTTATCTAATTGGGTGGCTGTATATGTATCGGCCACATGTGGGGTAGGCTCTGAATGGGTGTTCCTTCTGCCTGGGTTCTAAACTTTGCCTCCCTATTCCCTGCCGAGGGTTTTCTTGTTCCCCTTTTAAAGAAGGAGTGAAGCATTCACATTTTAGTCATCCTTCTGGGTTTCATGTGTTCTGTGCATCTAGTGTAATTCAAGCATTTGGGCTAATAGCCACTTATCAATAAGTGCATACCATGTATGTCTTTCTGTGATTGGGTTAGCTCACTCAGGATGATATTTTCCAGTTCCAGCCATTTGCCTACGAATTTCATAAAGTCGTTGTTTTTGATAGCTGAGTAATATTCCACTGTGTAGATGTACCACATTTTCTGTAACCATTCCTCTGTTGAAAGGCATCTGGGTTCTTTCCAGCTTCTGGCTCTTATAAATAAGGCTGCTATGAACATAGTGGAGCATGTGTCTTTGTCATATGTTGGGGCATCTTTTGGGTATATGCCCCAGAAGAGGTATAGCTGGGTCCTCAGGTAGTTCAATGTCCAATTTTCTGAGGAACCTCCAGACTGATTTCCAGAATGGTTGTAGCAGTCTGCAATCCCACCAACAATGGAGGAGTTTTCCTCTTTCTCCACATCCTCGCCAGCATTTCCTGTCACCTGAGTTTTTGATCTTAGCCATTCTCACTGGTGTGAGGTGAAATCTCAGGGTTGTTTTCATTTGCATTTCCCTTATGACTAAAGATGTTGAACATTTCTTTAGGTGTTTCTCAGCCATTAGGCATTCCTCAGCTGTGAATTCTTTGTTTAGCTCTGAACCCCATTTTTAAATAGGGTTATTTGTCTCCCTGCAGTCTAACTTATTGAGTTCTTTGTATATTTTGGATACGAGCCCTCTGTCAGTTGTAGGATTGGTAAAGATCTTTTCCCAATCTGTTGGTTGCCGTTTTGTCCTAACCACAGTGTCCTTTGTCTTACAGAAGCTTTGCAGTTTTATGAGATCCCATTTGTCGATTCTTGATCTTAGAGCATAAGACATTTGTGTTTTGTTCAGGACATTTTCTCCACTGCCCATGAGTTTAAGATGCTTCCCCACCATTTCTTCTATTAGTTTGATTGTATCTGGTTTGATGTGGAGGTCCTTGATCCACTTGGAGTTAAGCTTTGTACAGGGTGATAAGCATGGATCGATCTGCATTCTTCTACATGCTGACCTCCAGTTGAACCAGCACCATTTGTTGAAAAGGTTATCTTTTTTCCATTGGATGGTTTTGGCTCCTTCGTCAAAAATCAAGTGCCCATAGGTATGTGGGTTCATTTCTGGGTCTTCAATTCTATTCCACTGGTCTATGTGTCTGTCTCTGTACCAATACCATGCAGTTTTTTATCACTATTGCTCTGGAATACTGCTTGAGTTCAGGGAGAGTGATTCACCCAGAAGTCCTTTTATTGTTGAGGATAGTTTTAGCTATCCTGGGTTTTTTGTTATTCCAGATGAATTTGCAAATTGTTCTGTCTAACTCTCTGAAGAATTGGATTGGTATTTTGATGGGGATTGTATTGAATCTGTAGATCGCTTTTGGTAAAATGTCCATTTTTACTATGTTAATCCTGCCAATCCATGAGCATGGGAGATCTTTCCATCTTCTGAGGTCTTCTTCAGTTTCTTTCTTCAGAGTCTTGAAGTTCTTATTGTACAGATCTTTTACTTGCTTGGTTAAAGTCACACCGAGGTATTTTATATTATTGGGGGCTATTATGAAGGATGTCGTTTCCCTAATTTCTTTCTTGGCTTGTTTCTCTTTTGTGTAGAGGAAGGCTACTGATTTATTTGAGTTAATTTTATACCCAGCCACTTTGCTGAAGTTGTTTATCCGCTTTAGTAGTTCTCTGGTGAAACTTTTCCGATTGCTTAAATATACTTTCATATCATCTGCAAATAATGATATTTTGACTTCTTCTTTTCCGATCTGTATCCCTTTGATCTCCTTTTGTTGTCTGATTGCTCTGGCTAGAACTTCAAGAACTATATTGAATAAGTAGGGTGGTCAGCCTTGTCTAGTCCCTTATTTTAGTGGGATTGCTTTAAGTTTGTGTCCATTTAATTTAATATTATCTACTGGTTTGCTCTATATGGCTTTTACTATGTTTGGTTATGTGCCTTGAATTCCTATTCTTTCCATGACTTTTATCATGAAGGGGTGTTGAATTTTGTCAAATGCTTTCTCAGCATCTAATAAAATGATCATATGGTTTTGTTCTTTCAGTTTATTTATATAATGGATCACGTTGATGGTTTTCCGTATATTAAACCATCCCTGCAAGCCTGGGATGAACCCTACTTGATCATGGTGGCTGATTGTTTTGATGTGCTCTTGGATTCGGATTGCCAGAATTTTCTTGAGTTTTTTTGTGTCTATATTCATGAGGGAAATTGGTCTGAAGTTATCTTTCTTTGTTAGGTCTTTGTGTGGTTTAGGTATAAGAGTAATTGTGGCTTCATAGAAGGAATTCGGTAGTGCTCTGTCTGTTTCAATTTTGTGGAATTTTTTGGATAGTATTGGTATGAGGTCTTCTACAAAGGTATGATAGAATTCTGCACTGAACCCATCTGGACCTGGGCTCTTTTTTGTTGGGAGATCTTTAATGACTGCTTCTATTTCGTTAGGAGTTATGGGATTGTTTAAATTATTTATCTTTTCCTGATTTAACTTTGGTACCTGGTATCTCTCTAAGAAATTGTCCATTTCCTGCAGATTTTCAAGTTTTGTTGAATATAGCCTTTTGTAGTAGGATCTGATGATTTTTTGAATTTCCTCTGATTCTGTAGTTATGTCTCCCTTTTCTTTTTCTTTTTTCTTTTTTTTTTTTTTTGGTTCTTTTTTTCGGAGCTGGGGACTGAACCCAGGGCCTTGCGCTTCCTAGGTAAGCGCTCTACCACTGAGCTAAATCCCCAACCCCATGTCTCCCTTTTCATTTCTGATTTTGTCAATTTGGACACACTCTCTGTGTCCTCTCACTAGTCTTGCTAAGGGTTTATCGGTCTTTTTGATTTTCTGAAAGAACCAACTTTTGGTTCTGTTGACTCTTTCTATGGTCCTTTTTGTTTCTACTTGGTTGATTCCAGCTCTGAGTTTGATTATTTCCTTCCTTCTACTCCTCCTGTGTGTATTTGCTTCTTTTTGTCTAGAGCTTTTAGGTGTGCTGTCAAGCTGGTGACATATGCTCTCTCCTGTTTCTTTCTGTAGGCACTTAGAGCTATGAGTTTTCCTCTTAGCACAGCTTTCATTGTGTCCCATAAGTTTGGGTATATTGTACCTTTATTTTCTTTAAATTCTAAGAAGTCTTTAATTTCTTTCTTTATTTCTTCCTTGACCAGGTTATCATTGAGTAGAGCATTATTTAACTTCTTTGTATATGTGGGCATTCTCCCCTTGTTGTTTAAGACCAGCTTTAGCCCGTGGTGGTCTGATAGGACACATGGGATTATTTCTATCTTTCTGTATCTGTTGAGGCCTGTTTTATGACCAATTTTATGGTCAGTTTTGGAGAAAGTACCATGAGGTGGTGAGAAGAAGTTACATCCTTTTGTTTTAGGATAGAATGTTCTATAAATATCTGTTAAGTCCATTTGGTTCATGATTTTTCTTAGTCTGTCTATGTCTCTGTTTAATTTCTGTTTCCATGATCTGTCCATTGATGAGAGTGTGGTGTTGAAATCTCCTACCATTATTGTGTGAGGTGCAATGTGTGCTTTGAGCTTTAATAAGGTTTCTTTTATGTATGTAGGTGCCCTTGTATTTGGAGCAAAGATATTTAGGATTGAGAGTTCATCTTGGTGGATTTTTCCTTTGATGAATGTGAAGTGTCCTTCCTTATCTTTTCTGATGACTTTTAGTTGAAAATCAATTTTATTAGATATTAGAATGGCTACTCCAGCTTGCTTCTTCAGACCATTTCCTTGGAAAGTTTTTTTCCAGCCTTTCACTCTAAGGTAGTGTCTGTCTTTGTCTCTGAGGTGTGTATCCTGTAGGCAGCAGAATGCAGGGTTCTCATTGCATATCCAGTTTGTTAAACTATGTCTTTTTATTGGGGAGTTGAGAAAATTGATGTTGAGAGATATTAAGGAATAGTGATTATTGCTTCCTGTTATATTTGGATGTGAGGCTATGTTTGTGTGCTTTTCTTCTCTTTGTTTTGTTGCCAAGACAATTAGTTTCTTTCTTTTTCTAGGGTGTAGCTTGCCTCCTTATGTTGGGCTTTACCATTTATTATCCTTTGTAGTGCTGGATTTGTAGAAAGATATTGTGTAAATTTGGTTTCGTCATGGAATATCTATGTTAATCGAGAGATTTCCTGGATACAGTAACTTTGGCTGGCATTTGTGTTCTCTTAGTGTCTGTATGATATCTGTCCAGGATCTTCTGGATTTTATAGTCTCTGGTGAGAAATCTGGTGTGATTCTGATAGGTCTGCCTTTATATATTACTTGACCTTTTTCCCTTACTGCTTTTAATATTCTTTCTTTGTTTTGTGCACTTGGTGTTTTGACTATTATGCGACAGGAGGAGTTTCTTTTCTGGTCCAATCTCTTTGGAGTTCTGTAGGCTTCTTGTATGTTTATGGTCATTTCTTTCTTTAGGTTAGGGTAGTTTTCTCTTATGTTTTTTTGAAGATATTTACTGGTCCTTTGAGCTTGGAGACTTCACTCTCTTCTATACCTATTATCCTTAGGTTTGATCATCTCATTGAGTCCTGGATTTCTTGTATGTTTTGGACCAGTAGTTTTTCCCATTTTACATTATCTTTGACTGTTGTGTTGATGATTTTGATGGAATCTTCTGCTCCTGAGATTCTCTCTTCTATCTCTTGTATTCTGTTGATGATGCTTGTATCTGCGTCTCCTTGTCTCTTCCTTTGGTTTTCTATGTCCAGGGTTTTTTCCCTTTGTGCTTTCTTTATTGCTTCTATTTCCATTTTTAATTCCTTTACCTGTTTGACTGTATTTTCCTGCAATTCTTTGAGTGATTTTTGTGAGTCCTGTCTATTGGCTTCTACTTGTTTATTTACGTTTTCCTGTATTTCTCTAAGGGAGTTCTTCATGTCTTTCTTGATGTCCTCCAGCATCATGATCAAATGTGATTTTAAATCTAGATCTTGCTTTTCTGGTGTGTTTGGACATTCAGTGTTTGCCTTGGTGGGAGAATTGAGCTCCGATGATGCCACCAAACCAGTCTTGGTTTCTGTTGCTTGGGTTGCTGCATTTGCCTCTCGCCATCAGATTGTCTCTGTTGTTACTTTGTTCTGCTATTTCTGACAGTGGCTAGACTGTCCTATAAGCATGTGTGTCAGGAGTGCTGTAGACCTGTTTTCCTGTTTTCTTTCAGCCAGTTATGGGGACAGAGTGTTCTGCTTTCGGGCGTGTAGTTTTTCCTATCTACAGGCCTTCAGCTGTTCCTGTGGGCCTGTGTCTGGTGTTCACCAGGCAGGTCACTTGCAGCAGAAAAGTTGGTCTTACCTATGGTCCCGAGGCTCAAGTTTGCTCGTGGCGTGCTGCCTACGAGCTCTCCGAGGCGGCAGCAACCAGGAAGATCTGCTCTGCCCTTTCCGGGAGCCTCTGTGCACCAGGGTTCCAGATGGCGTTGGTGTTTTCCTTTGGCGTCAGAGATGTGTGCCCTCACAACCTTCTTAATCTAAGAAGTAGATGAAAACTTTGTCCCCCAGAGAAAAGTCTGCTGGTTAACTTCTCTAATCGCTGCCTGCCATTGGCAGCAGCCCCTGTAGGAATCTGGATCCACCCCTGTTAATGTCTCTAAGCATTGATTCCCCCAGTGACTGCCTGCCTCAGTTTACCTTCTGGTGACAAAGCTGGTGTTTGGCAGCCTGTTCAGCAAATTCCAAGTCAGTAAAAGCAAGACCCTATGTGAAACAAGGAAACAACCCCACCCCCACATAATCAACCCCAGCTTCACAGGGAAAATTCAAAAACCATTATGAAAGGGTTCAGTTTTTTGAGCTTTTTGCTCAGGGGAAGGCCGACCTCCATGGAGATTCTCGGGCCCTGGGTGGTACAAATAAGGTAGGAGACACACATCAATTTAAATTGTCTTAAGTCTTAAAGTCCTGGGAGAGCAAGGAGTAGGTAACTTGATCCTGAGACACTAGCAAACTAGGTCAGTGGGTTAGGAATCTAGTCTTCTTTCCCAGAAAGAAGGCTGCCCACCTGCAGGGTGGAAAAGCACTACCGCGGGTACTGAGTGAGGAAAGAATTCAGAGCATCCTCTGAGGGCAATAAAGTTACAATGTTGCAATTTAGTGTGGAGAGGAAACTGTGGTGTTGTGAAAACACACTCTGGAGGAGAGTACCAGACCAAGGTGACTGGATGGGATTTGAAATATCATTGGTGAGTAAGTCAGTGAGTGCTGAATATGGTAGTGATACTTCTATTTGCTGGGTCCAGGGAAGAAAGACCTGATATTGGTTAACCAAAGGGAAATGGAGCTGGCTGACAGAGACTGTAGAACACAGTCACAGGAAATACATCACATATAATTCTAAATATTTAGCATTTCAGCATAAGTAAAACATAGGAAATCCATGCTCCCTATCTTAAGGGACACACACACATATTTTTTGTTAAGATTATGTCTTATTGTTTAGGTCAGATTGGCCATGAGCTCGATATGTAGCTCAGGCTCTCCTCACAGTCCCCCAACCCTACCCCTGACTGTAGTGATTTTAGCTCAGACAGTTTACATCTTATGGGCACTGACTATGTGCAGAGGTGTGCTGTGTTTATCCTCAGCATAAGACAACCTTGAGAGTGGGATCTCATCAGTACCTGCTTTATAGATGATGAAATCAGGCCGAGTTTAAAGGCAACAGAATTAGTGGCTTTGGACAGCTCCATTAAAGTCCACACTCTCACACTTGCCCCATCCAGCCTCCTGCAGGCCAGCCAATAAACACCAAGAGTCTCTTAGCTTCCATCTAGTGAGAGCCTGGCAAGGTAGACTGGACTTAAGATCTTTTTTGAGGATGCTCTTAGAGGGCAAAGCAACTCTTCCTAATTTTAGCTGCTGAGTTCCTAAGAGAGCACTCTCTTAAGAATAGAGCCAGGTCTCTAGAGAGGTTGCCCTTTTACCTTTATTTGAATTCCAAATGTGTCTTGTCTATCAGCACATTTATTAGCATGCTTGCCTCAAGGGAACAAACCTTTAGCATCTGCTGCGCTGGTTGTTTTATTTAAAGTCATTTGGCTTTTGAAAATAACTGCTAAGTGGTCTCTATTAATTTAATCTAGTCTCTTGAAGATTGTTTTTCCTCTATTTTATCTTAACTTAAAAAAACCCTGAAACCATTAAACCATTTTTTTTTAAAGTTATCATGTCATTGTGTCTTGTGTTAAAGTGGACATTGTGAGACAGGCCTGTGGTATAGTTGTGTTTCTTTAGCTCTTCCTTAAAGGACCCATGATACTTGATAAAAAAGGAACATGCCCAGGTCCCTGGATGCCTGGGATCAGGAGGTGCAGAAAGAGGGTCACACATCCATATTTTAGAACAAATATGTCAGTCGGAACTATCTTAGGCAAATGTGGAGAGTGTAGGAAAGTGGGGGGTTTGGGGGAAAGTTTCTCAAGAATGGCCTCCACACCATGTTTTTCTCAAAGGCCTGAAGTTTGGGTCATACTTTAGTCTTTCTCTTTTTTTTTTCTAAAAGTATTTTTTTAGGGCCCAATCCCCATTTAGAAACTCAGTTGGAATTCCTGATGTATGATCAAAAGAATTCAAATAGGCAACAATGGAGTTGGTTTGAGCATGATGCATCCAGAGCCTGCTTATTCCATAACTCTTTCATGCAGTGCATGTTGGACCCTTGCTAGGCTGGGCCCTCTACTACCATAGCACTGTTGTGTCTCCCCTAATCTTCAGGCTCTTTGTGCTTCTGACTCATTCATTTACCTGAAGGACACAGTGCTGGCAGTAATTGGCCATGTTTTTTTTCAGGTGCCTTTCTTGATTTAGACAGTCCTGCCATGAGGGTAAATAACACCAATTCCCTATCCCCCTAAGTTTTAAGGTGCTTCAGCCTTTGCCTTGGCCTTTAAAAGTGCTACCTCCTGGTGACTTTGGTAGCTAAAAATAATCCTACCTGGTGATTCTTTTCTTTATTTCCCATCAAACAATCTGGGACCATTTGACCTGGGTCTGCCTGCTCTTCTGATAGAGAAAGCATGTGTTCTCATGAGAACTATAAACTAGATATGAATCTGAGCGAATCAAGTAGCGTCTTTCCAGATCAGGATGTTTAGTGACCTTCTGCTGGGATGACTAGACAGGAGAGATGAACAAGAGATGATCCAAGTCCTTGATGACCTGGTGAACAGAGACAAAAGGCATTATATCTGGTGGCTGGTCATTTTGAGTTTGGAGTTCTGCTCTTTATACCCGTATGACCTTGGCAATGTAATTGACCGTTTCGGTGCTGTTTCCTCAGTTGCATCATGAGACTAATGAAAGGGTCCTGTAAGGTCACTGGGAGAAGTGAATGACAGGTCCTGTAAGGTCACTGGAAGAACTGGATGACAACATGAAGATAACATGCTTTAACTAATACCTGGTATATGAAGAAGAGCTTGAGAAATGCACTGTTAATGTGACAAACCAGAGCCTGGCTTTTCATGCTACTGTTGAACCCCCACAATGTCTAGTCCAAGCTTGGAAGCCTTGCATAAGGTAAGCAGGGTTCCTTTTCCTCCTCTAAGTTTGTTCTGATACCTTTATCTGGTCATTGCTCCCTGACCATTGCTTCTCCTCTTCCATAATATCCCTTATTGTCAAGACAAGAAAATATAAATGCATTCCGGTTTCCCTCTCCTGAGAGCATGTCTTTGGTTAAGCTCAAGCAGTATGGGGAAGAGAACATATATAATTTATTTTTGTTTCATGGCCTGATTTACTTAAACCTCCAAAGACGCTGTTCTATAGTTTTACATAGGTACTTTCCTCAGAGTCCACTGTACTTCAAGAGAGCATTCTGTCTGGGAGAATGCAAATTCCAATCTAGTTGTCAAGCAGAGCCTTCTGGAAGTAGTGATTTGGAAAATGACTTTTCTCTTCCATGGTTTGTCCCTTGCTTTAGAGAATAAGCTGCATTGCCCAAGTTCTGGGAAACCCCTAAGCTGAGTTATCTCAACTAAAGGCTAAGGGTGAGCTGCAGTGTACGTGTTCTGTCTTGAGCAAGCCTCAGTAAACATTCCAGCAGGTAAGGGTACTTCAAGTCCATCCCCTTTTATGAAATTGTTTTATTGATAGAAAAAAAAGAGCGACCTTGTTGTAAAATTCTTAAGAATATACAAGGAGTCTCTTCAGCCTTTCATTTGGGCACTCAACAGCTTTCTGCCTTCTCTTAGTTTATTTTGCTTTGCTTTTAAATTTCTAAAGAATTTGACAAAGTGACATCTTGATGTGGACTGTTTTGTGCATTTTGTGACCTTCACTTCTTGAGAAGGTATAGACTTCTGTAAACCAGCAGACTTCATTGGCCTGGCCCTTCACCCCCAGTGGTCTGGGGTCAACTCTCTTTGCTGGTGGGATTCAGCAGAATGAGGGCTCCTTTCCAGAGCCAGCTTTCCATGAAGCCCTCCCTGGAGACAGGGAGAATGTGACCCTGGACCTAAAGGCCACACAGCTCCCACTCCTGTAACTCCTGTAATGTGCTTCCCTGGAGTCCTTAGTATTTCTGTCCCTGGAACACAATTAAGATTTCAAACTGACTAAAGAGGAAGAGATAACATTACTCCTGGGAGCTCAGAGTCAAGGCCCTCTCTTCTCCCAAAGTCTCTTTCATATCTGAGGATGATCTGGAAGCTTCCCCTTGACTTTTCCTCAGCCTTGTACTCATCACTCATGCAACGAGGGTCCTTCACATTTACTTGGATTATCATTGGCAAAGCAGCAGTTATTCAGCCTTGCTCTAAATGCTACTTGAGCGTTTAAGATAAAATAGAAATCAAGTGCTTGGAAATCTCTGGCAAGCAGTCTAATCTAAATCTGCCTGCAGAGCAGAAGTGCCTTTTGGAACTGTTTATGTGATTAGTCTAGGAGAGGAGGAGGTATGGTCCCCAGATTCTAGGTGTAGACCACTCATTGCTATGACCAGACAGTGGGTCCAGTTTGACCATTTATTATGTGACTCTCTGTACACCCCCTTCACTCCCATCATTTCTGTCAACAGAGCACCGAACCCCTTATTGTGTGTTGGTTATAACAGGAAAGAGTGAGAAGATACCACAGTGGAGGCCAGTGGGCCCAAGGTAAATCCAGAAGGAGAGATATAAGTTTAGAGCTCCAGCTGCCCTGCTAGGGAAGGGTGAGCCATGCTCCTCTATAGCGGCAAGGTCCAGTTCAACAGGATGTAGGGGCAGAGGCAGCACTTGGTGGTCTTTGGCCCTGGGAGACCTGTAACCCAGTCATGTGGCTTTCTCATCCAGCCTTTTCACCTTTCTTTTATTTCTGGTGTTTCTACTCTTTCAAATGCATCACCATCTTCCCATGGTTCTTTCAGCCACATTCTTTTACCACATCTCTTTCTTTCTGCCTTTCTTCTGGTAGTTCTTGCTGGGGTGCCTTCCTTCATTCTATCCACCACAGGGAAGATCACCTTTTTCATGCCCTAGTATCAAGTACATTTTTCTTCTTGACATATTGAGTGGTTGATGATTATTCTGTTATTCGATTATTTGTGTCTGTAATTACATGAAGCCAAAGACTGTGTCAGTTCTTACCATGGGGGTTGGGCAGAGAAGAGAAGAGAAGAGAAGAAGAGGGGAGAGGAGAGAGAGAGGGGGAGGGGAGGGAGACAGAATGTGTTCAATAAGCACATTCTGAATTTTAATAGGTCAGGAGGAGGAAGGAACAGTGGTAGTGCTATGATGGTGGAGACTCTATGATTGTAGAGACATGCCACCCACTTGACTCGCTCTCATGGTATAGCTGCCTCTGTACTGTGGTCACCTTAGTGGTGGTCAGGATTTATTTATTTATTTATTTTGCCATGGTTTTATAACGATTGACAAATCCCAGGATGATTATGTTTTAGAGAAAAAGTAGTCTAATTTCAAAATCTTATGGCTAAGATACTCTCATAGGCTTCCCCATGAATGCCTCACGAGACTTGTTAGTTTGAAAGCTTCACAAATGCATGAGCTGTGGCTCAGGACACTTGAGTAGAAAAAGTAAGAGCAAATATTTTTAAAATTTCTGATAGGATGACTTCTTTTATCCCAGATCTATTTAATCTCTGGATGAGATGTGGTGAAGAATCCATGTCCTAAATCCAGATCCTAAACCCAAGGACCAACATCTTATTAACTCTTTCTTCTTTGGGGGCATTGAACAAGATACCAGTTCTCCCTCCTTTTACCCAGGAAGGTGAGATTATGTCCTGGACTGCAGTTCCCAGAAGCAGTCCCTGAGACAGGAATCTGTGTGCAAGAGATTTATTTATTAAGGAAGCAGTCCTGGGAGGGTTGATAGGAAGATGTGGGCCAAAGTCACTTCAGGAACTTGTTCACCCTCTGATTCCACAATGGGAGCAGAGTATGAATTATGCTTCCTTTTGCTTTTTCTTGAGACAGGGTTTTTCTGTGTATTCTGGTTGTCCTTGAACTCTCTCTGTAGACCAGATTAGCCTTGTGTTAAACAGAAAGTGACAAGGTGGGGATATCTTTCTAAAAAGGTTACTCTGGCTATTTAGGGAGAAAATAGATAGGGGTGTGTGTGTGTGTGTGTGTGTGTGTGTGTGTGTGTGTGTGTGTGTAGTTGTTTCTTTCTGGCTGTCTGGCTAAATGCCCAGAGTCACAGGAGAATTGGATGGGCAGAGGTGTGACTGGGAATGGACAATGATGGATAAATTCTAGAGTGTCTAGACAGGAAAATCAGAAGAACTTGCTTGTGGGTTTATAAGAATCAAAGACAATTTCTTGGCTAAAGCAACTGAGTAGGCAGGAATGCTATTTTCATGGTTGAGAAAATTTTCAAAAGGACTAGATTGTGGGATAAGATCAAGGAGGGGTTAAGGACTAGTTGGTCTCAAGATATCTTTCAGACATCCAAGATGAGGTGTTGGAATGATGAGACAGACATATGGGTTGTTAAATATCAGGAGCAAAAAAAAATGCTTCATCTAGTCTTCTGAACTCCAGACTTCTTCATTGCTCATTTTCCTACCAAAGTTCTACCAACTGAATTCAGAATACAAAGGACAGTTCATGTCTTCCCTTGGGATTCTGGGTATTTTGTCCACACTAGTGTTATACATGCTGCATTTGTTTTGAAACATTTGTTTATTTTTAAAATGTGTTGCATTTCTTGATCTACAAAATGTACTTGCTACCTCTAAATGGGTATTGGAGCCTATGCATTCTGAGGTAGAATTGTTTTTTGCTTTGTTTGTTTTGTTAATCATTTCATTCCTTTACATCTCAAATGATATACCACTTCCAGGTTACCCCTCCACAAACCCCACATCCCATATCCACCCTCTCTCCCCTCTCCTTTGCTTCCTTGAGGGTGCTCCCCCACCTACCTACCCTTTGCTGGGGCATCAAACCTCCACAGGTCCAAGGCCTCCCTTCCCATTGCTGTCAGACAAGACCATCCTCTGCTAAATATGTATCTGGAGTCATGGATCCCTCCCTGTACACTCCTTGGTTGATGATCTAGTCTCTGGGAGCACTGGGTAGTTCAGTCAGCCAATGTTGTTCTTCCTATGGGGTTGCAATCCCCCTCAGCTCCTCTAGTCCTTCTGCATCTGTCCAAAACAGGATCCCTGAGCTCAGTCTCATAGTTGGTTCCAAGCAGCCACATCTGCATTGGTTAGTTGCAGGCTGGACCTCCCAGGGGGCAGCTACACTAGGTTCTTGTCAGCAAGTGCCTCTTGACCACAGCAACAGTGTGAGCGTTTGGTGTCTGCAGACAAGATGGATCCCTAGGGCAGTCTCTGGATGGTCCTTCCTTCAGTCTCTGCTCCACTTTTGTACCTTTTCTTCCTTTGGACAAGGAACATTTCTGAGTTAAAAACTTTGAGATGAGTGGGTGCTCCCATTCCTTAACTGCGGACTGTGCCTATCTGCTGGAGGTAGTCTCTACAGGTTCTATCTCTCCCTTCTCTGAAAATTTTGGCTAAAGTCATCCTTGCTGGGTCCTGGGAGCCTCTCTTTTTCTTGGTGTCTGGGACCCTTCAATCTGGCTGTTTCTTAGAAAATTGGAAATAGTTCTATCTAAAGACCCAGTTATATTATTACTGGGTGTATATCCAAAAATGTTCCAACATATAACAAGGACACATGCTCCATTATGTTCATAGCAGTCTTATTTATATTAGCCAGAAGCTGGAAACAACCCAGATATCCCTCAACAGAAGAATGGATACAGAAAATGTGGTACATTTACACAATGGAGTATTGCTAAGCAATTAAAAACAATGATTTCACGAAATTCACAGGCAAATGGGTGGATCATCCTGAGTGAGGTGACCCAGTTACAAAAGAACACACATGGGATCTACTCACTGATAAGTGGATATTAGCCCATGATTCAACCCACAGACTATATGAAGCTTAGGAAGAAGGAAGACTAGGGTGTGGATACTTCAGACTTGCCTTGAGGGGGCAACAGTATTATTGAGGGAGACGGAGGGAGAGGAGGACCTGGGGGAGAGAGAGAAGGGGGAGGAAATAAGAGGGAAGTATGAAGTACTGGAGGGGATAGGAGAGGGTCAGATATTCAAATTAAAATATGTAGTGGTGGGGTGTGTGTGAGAAACTGGGGATAACATTGTTACTTCTGGATGCTGTAGCATATTATGAGGTATCAGAACCAGGTACTAGGAAGGGTGCAGTTTCAGGGCAGCCATAGGTGGTGACACTGTCTTTCTAGGAACATCTCATTTGAACAGCACATTAGGATACCTAATACAAAATAGAAAAATCTAGTTGTCAAGTAGAAGGATGAGGAGGGGAAATGATGGTGATTCCAGTTTGAATGTATTGCTCTGAGGTTTCTGTCATCCAGAGCTATTTTACAGCTCCCAAAGTCACAGTAGGCTAATGACCAGGGGAGTCATGTGCCAAACTTCTAAATCTAATATAACATGCCACCTAGAAGCTATAGACAAATATAGCAAGAGAGAGACTTTTCAATAGTGCATATATGTCTCCAGCTTGGAGATTATATCTTGCCAGGTGGGGATCCCCTTTCAGGCTAAATCAATGGTCGTCATGTCTCCAGGAGGAAAAATATAAGAACCTTCCACCAAAGGGTAGAAGCAGAAGGTGGTTCTATTATCACTTCTAGTGATCCTCTTGGGCAATGTGCGCTTTTGATTTCTGTAATGCTGCACTCTTTAGGTTTGGAAGCTCTTGTTCTCATAAAAGCATCCCTCTACCAGGAACCCCCCAAAAAAGTACATATTATACTAGCAATGGCTATGCCTAAAGCCTCCTTTAACCAACATTGGTTGAATTCAGTCACCATCTTAGCAGGGTGATGGCCTCTGATCAGAAGAAGGTAAGACTACTACTTACCTCTCCTTCTGGGGAAGATAACTGTCACAGTACAGGAATTGCTCTAAGCTAATGGCTGCTGTCTCCTTTAAGGATATATCTCCTGGGAGCAGCTGACAGTCAAAGTATGGGAATCTAGGGGGTCAAGCGTCCCCTACTGCTTCAATGGGACGGTGTGAAGGGTCACCCTTCTCTCTTATCTCCATTTTGCAACCTTCACTTCTTCATAGGTCCTAACTATCCAGAACACCCCTGATAATCTACTTGACCTAACGGACATCTGAGTAGTTCCTATGGAATCTGAGGGAAGGGGAGTGTCTCAGGGGCATGTCAAATAAATAACTGAAAATATGGGCTGGCATTAAGAGGAAATATCTGTGCTAGAGTCTTGGAAGTCACCCATCTAAAGATAATAGGGAAATGTGCTTGGGTGAGGTTGTCCATGGTAATGACAGAGAAGGTTGTATTAGAAGAGAAACAATAGCACACCATGTTTCTACAAATGTTACTATTTAGTACTTTGTAAGAGGTGTGATAAAAGGTAGGACAGTAATTACCTATTACCTGGAATTACAAAAAGTTATATTGAGATGCTCAGTTTATCAAGATAATGAATAGGAACCTGAATGAATAATATTTGTATTCTTATGACCCCAAGGGCAAGATAAGTAAGGTAGGGCCAGGTAGATCAGAGACCTTATTATAGAGTGAAAGACACATACTGTGCTCCTGGATATCAGGGTTAGAGATCCCTTACTGTCAGCAAGGGATTATAATTGCAACGAGCCAGCAAAACGAAGTAAACACTAATTAGGGAAGGTAAGCTTCAAGGCATCATCTTAGAGAAGGGTCTAAAGTAGACCTTAGAAGAGTTAGGAGGAGCAGACAGACTAAGGCCACAGGGGTGAGTGGGTGGGTGGGTGGGTGGGTGGGTGGAGTGATAGCCTTGTGGTAGGAAATAAAGGGTAGGGGATGCATCTTTCCTTCTTAGAACTTTGTACTGCTCTGTCTCTTGCTGATGTGACACCAGGGAAGTAAAGTTAGCATTTTTAGCTGTGTTGCCATGTCTTTCTCTCTGGTGAGTGTTCAAAATCCCCCTGATGGAATAAGTTCCCTCCTCAGCTGATGTAAGACAGAGACAGTTGGAATCTCCCAATGGCTCATTGCTACTAACAAGGGCTGAACCTTCCCAAAGCAAGGAGGAGAGTTACCTGAGTATTAGTAGAGAGTGTGTGGGGTGAGAAGAGGCAATGAGTGGACAAGAGTTACCCCAGGGAATCACTAGCAGCTAGAACTTGTTGGTATTTTTCTATGAAGATAGCACCTTTCTCCTAATCTTCTATTAGAGACAATCTTGCACGTTCACTTTCCAGTGAATTTTGTTCTGAAATTTCCCACTTCTTTTTAGTGATCCTCCTTTTGAAAATGTAAATTTTACTTATTTATTTTTCTGAGTCAAGGGCTCACTACATAGCCCTGACTATGTAGTTCAGTCTGGCCTTGGATTTGCAGCTCTCTACTTGCTTCTGGCTCCTGAGTAATGGGATTAAAGGAGTTTAGCACCATACCTTGGAATCCTCTCTTTATGAGCATGCCCAGTGTCTACTTTGAAATGTGAAGGTCCATCATACTGTGGAGAAGCTCACTGGAAATGGACCTACCTGGTATTTACTGACTTGTTATCTCAGAATCATGCTCCCCTAACCACCAAAACAAAGCAGAGGGAAAAGCAAGACCCACTCAGCTGGTTTCATCAATCTTACCCTGACTCCTATGAAATGTCACCAACTTAATAGTGTTGCCATGGCCACTTTCTAGCTTGGGAGGAAAACATTTCAGCATTTCAGGAAAATTGATGAAGCATCTTGCATTAGACAGGGATGGGCAGGGTTTAAGGTCTTCCTACTCACAGACTTTGTAGTACAAAAGCCCAAAGTGGTAACATTTCATAGCATGGTAGACTTGGGTGAAATTAAGATCCATCTGGTTCCACATGGCCTTCCTTAGTACTTTATTGCTTCTTTTCCAGGTTTACCTGGAGGGATGTTGGTAACAGTTTGCTTGATGACCATGGGAAATCCCCCTCCCTGTTTCTACCTTTTTAGCATGCCTTTTTCTTCCTGCTTAGCTTCTTTCATGTTCCCTATGGTAATTGTTTTGATCAGTCTTTGCCTATGTGAAGTCTGGCCACTTGAAAGTCTGAAAAACTTCACTGATGGATAATAATAGTTGTACAATTCTGGGAGTTCATGTGTCTTCAGTCTTTACTGATGTGAGCAGACACTATGACCAAGGCATCTCTTATAAGGACAACATTTAATTGGGGCTGGCTTACAGGTTCAGATTTTCAGTCCATCATCATCAAGGTGGGAGCAGGGCAGCATCTAGGCAGGGCATGGTGCAGGCAAAACTGAGAGTTCTACATCTTCATGTGAAGGCTTCTAGTTGAAGACTAGCTTCCAGGCAGCTAGGGTGAGGGTCTTATAGCTCACACCCACAGTGACACACCTACAGTGTCACTCCCTGGTCCAAGCATATACAAACCATCACACCATGGGGCTGCAATTCCCAGCAACAACAACAAACACCTTACCTACATCTTCACGATCCATGTGTAAGCACAGGGGTTTTATGTTGTCATCAATTACAGCTACCCACTCAGATTTAGTCCAGTGTATTTTCAATCTCAGCTAGAGTAGATAGTGCTTCCATCGCTTTCAGGGTTTACCTGAAGGTGTTTAATGATGTCCTTTCTGTGAGGACAAATTGATGCGATGATTCGAGTTGCATCCATCTTTGGGGTTAATAAGATTTCCTACCTTTCATGATCGGATTGGATGTTTTACAACTCAGCGGTCCTGAGTTTAATCTTCATCACAGCAAACCAGCTGCGGTTTATTACTTTAAGCTTTGAACCAAAAAATCCAAGACAGTGTTGTATATGAATGAGTCTTTTAATTTTGAGTTGTAACCTTGGAGTTTCAAAATCTGAATTGCTTAAAAATAGCAGCTTCACCTGCTCTTTAAATTGTCAACAAAATACCTACTTCTCAGATACTTAGGAGGAAAAAATGTTTCTCTTTCTTTTCATATTTGGTGGAATTTCATATTTTTGGCCAAGAATGGTTAGGTTTTTTTTGTTCTTGATTAAGGTAAATTATGCTGGTTTTGTGAACGTGAGCTTTTAATTTTAAGAGGAACTTTAAAACCACACAGCGTATTTCATAGTTGCATTATCTAAACTCTCTCTGCTCCCATTATTTTCCTTCCTTGCTCCTATTTTTTCTTTTTCTTTTTTTATCTTTATTAACTTGAGTATTTCTTATTTACATTTCTATTGTTATTCCCCTTCCCGGTTTCTGGGCCAACATACCCCTAAACCTTCTCCCTCCACTTCTATATAGGCTTCCCCTGGCCAACTTCCCCCCATTACCACAGTCCCCGCAACAATCACGTTCACTGGGTGTTCAGTCTTGGCAGGACCAAGGGCTTCCCCTTCCACTGGTGCTCTTACTAGGCTATTCAATGTTACTTATGAGGTTGGAGCCCAGGGTCAGTCCATGTATAGTCTTTGGGTAGTGGCTTAGTCCCTGGAAGCTCTGGTTGGTTGGCATTGTTGTTCATATGGGGTCTCGAGCCCCTTCAAGCTCTTCCAGTCCTTTCTCTGATTCCTTTAATGGGGGTCCCATTCTCAGTACAGTGGTTTGCTGCTGGCATTGCCTATGTATTTGCTGTATTCTGGCTGTGTCTCTCAGGAGAGATCTACATCCAGTTCCTGTTGACCTGCACTTCTTTGCTTCATCCATCTTATCTAGTTTGCTGGCTGTATATGTATGGGCCACATGTGGGGTAGGATCTGAATGGGTGTTCCTTCTGCTTGTGTTCTAAACTTTGCTTCCCTATTCCCTGCCAAGGGTATTCTTGTTCCCCTTTTAAAGGAGTGAAGTATTCACATTTTGGTCATCCTTCTTGAGTTTCATGTGTTCTGTGCATCTAGTATAATTCAAGCATTTGGGCTAATAGCCACTTATCAATGAGTGCATACCATGTGTGTTTTTCACTCAGGATGATATTTTCCAGTTCTATCCATTTGCCTATGAATTTCATAAAATAATTGTTTTTGGTAGCTGAGTAATATTCCATTTATAGATGTACCACATATTCTGTATCCATTCCTCTGTTGAAGGGCAGCTGGGTTCTTTCCAGCTTCTGGCTATTATCCATAAGGCTGCTATGAACATAGTGGAGCATGTGTCTTTGTTATATGTTGGGGAATCTTTTGGGTATATGCCCAAGAGAGGTATAGCTGGGTCCTCAGGTAGTTCAATGTCCAATTTTCTGAGGAACCTCCAGACTGATTTCCAGAACGGTTGTACCAGTCTTCCCTTATTGTTATTGAAGACCAGCTTTAGCCCTTGGTGATCTGATAGGATGCATGCGATTATTTCTATCTTTCTGTATCTGTTGAGGCCTGTTTTATGACTGATTATATGGTCAATTTTGGAGAAAGTACCATGAGGTAGTGAGAAGAAGGTATATCCTTTTGTTTTAGGATAGAATGTTCTATAAATATCTGTTAAGTCCATTTGGTTCATGACTTCTCTTAATTTGTCTGTATCTCTGTTTAATTTCTGTTTCCAAGATCTGTCCATTGATGAGAGTGGGGTGTTGAAATCTCCTACTATTATTGTGCGAGGTGCAGTGTGTGCTTTGAGCTTTAGTAAGGTTTCTTTTATGTATGTAGGTGCCCTTGTATTTGGAGCATAGATATTTAGGGGTGAGAGTTCATCTTGGTGGATTTTTCCTTTGATGAATATGAAGTGTCTTTCCTTATATTTTTTGATGACTTTTAGTTGAAAGTCGATTTTATTCGATATTAGAATGGCTACTCCAGCTTGCTTCTTCAGACCATTTGCTTGGAATGTTGTTTTCCAGTCTTTCACTCTGAGGTAGTGTCTGTCTTTGTCTCTGAGTTGTGTTTCCTGTAGGTAGCAGAATGCAGGGTCCTCATTGCATATCCAGTTTGTTAATCTATGTCTTTTTATTGGGGAGTTGAATCCATTGATGTTGAGAGATATTTAAGAATAGTGATTATTGCTTCCTGTTACATTCATATTTGGATGTGAAATTATGTTTGTGTGCTTTTCTTCTCTTTTGTTTTGTTGTCAAGACGATTAGTTTCTTTCTTTTTCTAGGGTGTAGCTTGTCTCCTTATGTTGGGCTTTACTGTTTATTATCCTTTGTAGCGCTGGATTTGTAGAAAGATATTGTGTAAATTTGGTTTTTTCATAGAATATCTTGGTTTCTCCATCTATGTTAATTGAGAGATTTCCTGGATACAGTAACCTGGGCTGGCATTTGTGTTCTCTTAGGGTCTGTATGACATTTGTCCAGGATCTTCTGGCTTTCATCGTCTCTGGTGAGAAGTCTGGTGTGATTCTGATAGGTCTGCCTTTATATGTTACTTGACCTTTTTCCCTTACTGCTTTTAATATTCTTTCTTTATTTTGTGCATTTGGTGTTTTGACTATTATGTGGTGTGAGGAGTTTCTTTTCTGGTCCAATCTATTTGTAGTTCTGTAGGCTTCTTGTATGTTTATGGGCATCTCTTTTTTAGGTTAGGGATGTTTTCTTCCATGATTTTGTTGAAGATATTTACTGGTCCTTTGAGCTGGGAGCCTTCACTCTCTTCTATACCTATTATCCTTAGGTTTGATCTTCTCATTGAGTCCTGCATTTCCTGTATGTTTTCGGCCAGTAGCCTTTTCCATTTTACATTATCTTTGACCATTGTGTCGATGATTTCTATGGAATCTTCTCCTCCCGAGATTCTGTCTTCTATCTCTTGTATTCTGTTGGTGATGCTTGCATCTATGGCTCCTTGTCTCTTCCTTTGGTTTTCTATGTCCAGGGTTGTTTCCCTTAGTGCTTTCTTTATTGCTTCTATTTCCATTTTTAATTCCTTCACCTGTTAGATTGTGTTTTCCTGGAATTCTTTCAGGGTTTTTGTGATTCCTCTCTATAGGCTTCTACTTGTTTATTTATGTTTTCCTGCGTTTCTCTAAGGGCGTTCTTCATGTCTTTCTTGATGTCCTCCAGCATCATGATCAAATGTGATTTAAAATCTAGCTCTTGCTTTTCTGGTGTTTTTGGATATTCAGTGTTTGCTTTGGTGGGAGAATTGGGCTCCAATGATGCCATGTAGTCTTGGTTTCTGTTGCTTGGGTTCTTGCGCTTGCCTCTTGCCATTAGGTTGTCTCTGGTGTTACTTTGTTCTATTTCTCATGTAGACTAGACGGTCTTTTAGGCCTGTGTGTCAGGAGTGCTGTAGACCTGTTTTTCTGTTTTCTTTCAGCCAGTTATGGGAGCAGAGTGTTCTGCTTTCA
The DNA here is from genome assembly GCF_021556685.1 of Rattus norvegicus. Taxonomy (NCBI): domain Eukaryota; kingdom Metazoa; phylum Chordata; class Mammalia; order Rodentia; family Muridae; genus Rattus; species Rattus norvegicus. Next base: position 40,790,858 of record NC_141551.1, on the reverse strand, counting down.
GGCATGTAGTCTTTCCTGTCTACTGGTCTTCTGCTGTTCCAGTGGGCCTGTGTCCTGAGTCCATCAGGCAGGTTGCTTGGAGCAGAAAACTTGGTCTTACCTGTGGTCCCACGGCTCAAGTTGCTTATGAGGGGCTGCTTTTTAACTCTCTGTGAGGGCGGCAACCAGGAGGCCCTGCGCCGCCTTTTCCCGGAGCCCCCGTGCACCTTGGTCCTAGATGGCATTAGGTGTTTTCCTCTGGAGTCAGAAATGTGGGCAGAGTGTAATCTCTTCTGGCTTCCCAGGCATGTCTGCCCCTCTGAAGGTTTAGCTCTCCCCACCAAGGGATTTGGGTGCATAGAACTGTTGATCAGTCCCTTCAGTTCCGGGTGGTGTCTGGACCGTGGGGGACCTGCCGATCCTCCATCCCTCCTTCTTCCCCCCTCTCACTTTTCCTTTTCTCATTTTCCCTTTTGCTTGAAGTATACTTTGTGAGGTCTCCAGCTACATTCAGTGTGAACTAGTCAGCCCAGGTTACACACACTTTGGGATGCCAATTGATATCAGATATCCAAAGTTGAATTTCTCAAGCATGATATGTGTCTCAGAGTTTCAATTGCTGCGAAGAAACGCCATGACCACATGCAATGTGAGAAGGAAAGGGTTTATTTTGCCTACACTTCCACATCACAGCTCATCATCAAAGGAATCCAGGGCAGGAACTGAAGCAGAGACTATAGAGGAGTGTTGGTTTACTGTCTTGGGCCTCATGACTTGCTCAGCCTGCTTTATTCCTTTTGTTTGTTTCTTCTTCTTTTTAATTTCTTATCAGCAGAAAAATTTTTATATATTTTGGTCATATTCTTTCCCCTCCCTAACGCTTCTCAGATCCTCCCCATCTCTGCCCACCTCATATTCTTTCTTTCTTTCTTTCAACAACAACAACAACCCAAACAAATTGAAACAAATATCCCAATGTTAAAAAATTGACAAATCAAAGCAAAAACAACACAAACCCCATGAAATTTATACTTCATGAGGTCTCCAGCTATGATCACTGTGAACTAGGCAACACAGGCTGCACAGAGTATGGGACACAATTACACCTGATCATGGGGCCTGCCCTGGAGCATGGTTAATATGCTCAGTGTCACTCCACTGAGAAAACTTATTTCCCCTCTCTCATAAGACATCCATGGTAAATAGCTTCCTAGTTAGGGATGGGGCTTTGTGCCTAGGTTTTCTTCTCTATTCTGAGATTTTATCTGGCTTAAAACTGTTCAAGCCTTGCACCTTCACGTTCCTTGAGTTCATATGTGCATCAGCCCTGTTGTGTCTGCAAGATATTTTTTTTCTTGGAGTCATCTACCACTTCTGGTTTTTATAATCTTTTTGTCCCTTCTACACAGGTTCCTGAGCTTGAGGGAAGGGGCTTGGTCAAGACACTTAGACATCTTGCTTTCTTATACAACTTTGTACCACACTGGTCTGGGTCTACCTACATCAATCATTAATCAAGAAAATATCTTATAGTTTATACCTATAGACAATCTCAATTGAGGCATTTTCTTTCTCTCTTTCCAAATGACTCTAGCTTGTGTCAAGTTAACATAAAATGAATGCTGTATACATCAAACAAGAGTAAAAGGTGGGAAGGGAGGGGTATTTAATAAAGTAAATGAATAAGGGAATTTCTATAGCCATTTAGTACAAGGATTGGAGGGCCTGCCTATGATTTTGTGACTTTTTTGGCTGAAGCTGGGATAGGGGGAATTGAGAATTGTGCAATATGTTTTAAAAAGAGAGAGTTGGAAATGCCTAATTTACCACAAACTTCCTATTTTCTAGAACCTAGTCATAATGTCCCAACCATATTAAAGGGATGTTGACAAATGTCACTGGTCCTTCTACCGTGTAGGTCAGGGAAAAGGACTTGAGATGAGATTTGACTGACACAGTGAAATGGTCTCTGCTCTATCTGCTCTTACACTAATCTCAGTGTTACCTTAAAAGAGGCAATTTAAAGGCCAATCCAGTCATTCTATCCATCCCAAAGTTCCAAGATCTCCAGAAGATTTACATTAGTTCAAATAGAATCTTGTACCCATAGATTAAAGGGACAAGATACTAATTGTCTTTTGCCATTGTCTTAGTTAGACACCATGACCAACACAACTCTTATAAAGGACAACATTTAATTTGGGCTGGCATACAGTTTAGAGTTTCAGTCCATTATCATCATGGTAGGAAGCACAGCAGTGCCCAGGCAGGCATGGTATTGTAGGAGCTGAGAATTCTACATCTTCATCCAAAGGAAGTTGGAACAAACAGTCCTCAGGCAGCTAGGAGGAGGGTCTCAAAACCCACCCCCACAGTGACATACTTTCTCCAACAAGGCCACACCTTCTAAAAGTGCCACTAACTAACCTGGACCAAGCATATTCAAACCACCACAGTCATGTATACTGGTGGGGAGGCATTTTATACTTCTGTTTGGAAAAGAGCAGTGTGGCAGACCTATAGTGATGCTAGGCCATAGCAATTCTGAAATCATACTGAGCATTGTGAAGACAGGGTGATAATGAAGTTGAGGATATCATGTACTTTGACTGCTGTTCTCCACTGTGTTCTTTGGTGGAGCTTTCTGAGATGGTAAGCAATGTCATTGGAGCTGTACTTTAGGAAATTCATGGCCTATTCACTGTGTAGCCTGCATTTGGGTCAAAGAAGTTATTGCAGTGGGCTAAGAGGTAAATAATCCATGCCCTAGTATGAGAGGCAGTGGGAACAGAGGGAAGAGATGAAAACAAAGGAGGCTAAATGGATGCTAAATTCAGCAAGATCAAGCTCATTCAGTGTGTCATGGCCATACAAGTGGAGACCAAATTCCAAAAGCTTGTCATATTGTTATAGGTAGGTGGATACTTAGAGGAAAGATGCTCTGACTTAATCCTAGCCCTAAGGAGAATAATGGACATGGTGAGGTCAACAGTAAGCACTGAGTCTGAGGGGAATTGATTTGGTTTCTGTCATTATTTTGTGTTGTGCTCATTCACAGGAATTGAGCCTATACCCCAACTGGAGCTTCTTTTTTTTTTCTACATTTATTCAAAGCACAGTATGCCATTTTTAATATAATAGCTTTCTCTCTATATATATATACATACATATATATATATTTTAATAACTTGAGTATTTCTCATTTACATTTAGAATGTTAATCTCTTTCCCAGTTTCCGGGCCAACACCCCCCTAAGCCTTCCCCCTTCCCTTCTTTCTGGGTGTTCCCCTCCCCATCCTCCCCCATTACCGCCCTCCCCCCAACAGTCACATTCACTGGAGGTTCAGGACCAAGGGCTTCCCCTTCCACTGGTGCTCTTACTAGGCTATTCATTGCTACCTAAGAGGTCAGAGACCAGGATCAGTCCATGCATAGCCTTTGGGTAGTGGCTTAGTCCCTGGAAGCTCTGGTTGCTCGTCATGGTTGTTCATATGGGGTCTCAAGCCGCTTCAAGCTCTTCCAGTACTTTCTCTGATTCCTTCAATGGGGGTCCTGTTCTCAGTTCAGTGGTTTGCTGCTGGCATTCACCCCTGTATTTGCTGTATTCTGGCTGTGTCTCTCAGGAGAGATCTACATCCAGTTCCTGTTGGCCTGCACTTCTTTGCTTCATCCATCTTATCTAGTTTGCTGGCTGTATATGTATGGGCCACATGTGGGGCAGGATCTGAATGGGTGTTCCTTCTGCTTGTGTTCTAAACTTTGCTTCCCTATTCCCTGCCAAGGGTATTCTTGTTCCCCTTTTAAAGGAGTGAAGTATTCACATTTTGGTCATCCTTCTTGAGTTTCATGTGTTCTGTGCATCTAGTATAATTCAAGCATTTGGGCTAATAGCCACTTATCAATGAGTGCATCCCACGTGTGTTTTTCTGTGATTGGGTTACCTCACTCAGGATGATATTTTCCAGTTCTATCCATTTGCCTATGAATTTCATAGTCATTTTTATAGCTGAGTAATATTCCTTGGTGTAGATGTACCACATTTTCTGTATCCATTCCTCTGTTGAAGGGCATCTGGGTTCTTTCCAGCTTCTGGCTATTATAAATTAGGCTGCTATGAACATAGTGGAGCACGTGTCTTTTTTATATGTTGGGGCATCTTTTGGGTATATGCCCAAGAGAGGTATAGCTGGATCCAACGGTAGTTCAATGTCCAATTTTCTGAGGAACCTCCAGACTGATTTCCAGAATAATTGTAGCAGTCTGCAATCCCACCAACAATGGAGGAGTGTTCCTCTTTCTCCACATCCTCGCCAGCATCTGCTGTTGCTGGCGTTTTTGATTTTAGCCATTATGACTGGTGTGAGGTGGAATCTCAGGGTTGTTTCGATTTGCATTTCCTTTATGCCTAAAGATGTTGAACATTTCTTAGGTGTTTCTCAGCCATTTGGCATTCATCAGCTGTGAATTCTTTGTTTAGCTCTGAACCCCATTTTTGAATAGGGTTATTTCTCTCCCTGCGGTCTAACTTCTTGAGTTCGTTGTATATTTTGGATATAAGTCATCTATCCATTGTAGGATTGGTAAACATCTTTTCCCAATCAGTTGGCTGCCCTTTTCTCCTAACCACAGTGTCCTTTGCCTTACAGAAGCTTTGCAGTTTTATGAGATCCCATTTGTCGATTCTTGATCTTAGAGCATAAGCCATTGGTGTTTTGTTCAGGAAATTTTTTCCAGTGCCCATGTGTTTGAGATGCTGCCCTAGTTTTTCTTCTATTAGTTTGAGTGTATCTGGTTTGATGTGGAGGTGCTTGATCCACTTGGACTTAAGCTTTGTACAGGGTGATAAGCATGGATCGATCTGCATGCTTCTACATGTTGACCTCCAGTTGAACCAGCACCATTTGCTCAAAGTGCTATCTTTTTTCCATTGGATGGTTTTGGCTCCTTTGTCAAAAATCAAGCGCCCATAGGTGTGTGGGTTCATTTCTGGGTCTTCAATCCTATTCCATTTGTCTATCTGTCTGTCTTTGTACCAATACCATGTAGTTTTTATCATTATTACTCTGTAATACTGCTTGAGTTCAGGGATAGTGATACCCCCTGAAGTCCTTTTATTGTTGAGGATAGTTTTAGCTATCTTGAGTTTTTTGTTATTCCAGATGAATTTGCAAATTGTTCTGTCTAACTCTTTGAAGAATTGGATTGGTATTTTGATGGGGATTGCATTGAATCTGTAGATTGCTTTTGGTAAAATGGCCATTTTTACTATATTAATCCTGCCAATCCATGAGCATGGGAGATCTTTCCATCTTCTGAGGTCTTCTTCAATTTCTTTCTTCAGAGGCTTGAAGTTCTTATTGTACAGATCTTTTACTTGCTTGGTTAAAGTCACGCCGAGGTATTTTATATTATTTGGGTCTATTATGAAGGGTGTCGTTTCCCTAATTTCTTTCTCGGCTTGTTTCTCTTTATGTAGAGGAAGGCTACTGATTTATTTGAGTTAATTTTATACCCAGACACTTTGCTGAAGTTGTTCATCAGGTTTAGAAGTTCTCTGGTGGAACTTTTGGGATCACTTAAATATACTGTCATATCATCTGCAAATAGTGATATTTTGACTTTTTCTTTTCCAATCTGTGTCCCCTTGATCTCCTTTTGTTGTCTGATTGTCCTAGCTAGAACTTCAAGAACTATATTGAATAAGTAGGGAGAGAGTGGGCAGCCTTGTCTAGTCCCTGATTTTAGTGGGATTGCTTCAAGTTTCTCTCCATTTAGTTTAATGTTAGCAACTGGTTTGCTGTATATGGCTTTTACTATGTTTCGGTATGGGCCTTTAATTCCTATTCTTTCCAGGACTTTTATCATGATGGGGTGTTGAATTTTGTCAAATGCTTTCTCAGCATCTAATGAAATGATCATGTGGTTCTGTTCTTTCAGTTTGTTTATATAATGGATCACATTGATGCTTTTCCATATATTAAACCATCCCTGAATGCCTGGGATGAAGCCTACTTGATCATGGTGAATGATTGTTTTGATGTGCTCTTGGATTTGGTTTGCCAGAAATTTCTTGACATTTTTGCATCGATATTCATAAGGGAAATTGGTCTGAAGTTCTCTTTCTTTGTTGGGTCTTTGTGTGGATTAGGTATAAGAGTAATTGTGGCTTCATAGAAGGAATTCGGTAGTGCCCCATCTGTTTCAATTTTGTGGAATAGTTTGGATAGTATTGGTATGAGGTCTTTTATGAAGGTCTGTTAGAATTCTGCACTAAACCTCTCTGGACCTGGGCTCTTTTTGGTTGGGAGACCTTTAATGACTGCTTCTATTTCCTTAGGAGTTATGGGGTTGTTTAACTGGTTTATCTGTTCCTGATTTAACTTCAATACCTGGTATCTGTCTAGGAAATTGTCCATTTCCTGCAGATTTTCAAGTTTTGTTGAATATAGGCTTTTATAGTAAGATCTGATGATTTCTTGAATTTCCTCTGATTCTGTAGTTATGTCTCCCTTTTCATTTCTGATTTTGTTAATTTGGACACACTCTCTGTGTCCTCTTGTTAGTCTGGCAAAGGGTTTATCTATCTTGTTGATTTTCCCAAAGAACCAACTTTTGTTTCTGTTGATTCTTTCTATGGTCCTTTTGTTTCTACTTGATTGATTTCAGCTCTGAGTTTGATTATTTCCTGCCTTCTACTCCTCCGGGGTGTATTTGCTTCTTTTTGTTCTAGAGCTTTTAGGTGTGCTGTCAAGTTGCTGATATATGCTCTTTCCTGTTTCTTTCTGAAGGCACTCAGCGCTATGAGTTTTCCTCTTAGCACAGCTTTCATTGTGTCCCCTAACTTTGGGTATGTTGTACCTTCATTTTCCTTAAATTCTATGAAGTCTTTAATTTCTTTCTTTATTTCTTCCTTGACCAGGTTATCATTGAGTAGAGCATTGTTTAACTTCCACGTATATGTCGGCGTTCTTCCCTTATTGTTATTGAAGACCAGCTTTAGGCCGTGGTGGTCTGATAGCACACATGGGATTATTTCTATCTTTCTGTATCTGTTGAGGCCTGTTTTTTGATGATTATATGGTCAATTTTGGAGAAAGTACCATGAGGAGCTGAGTAGAATGTATATCCTTTTGCTTTAGGATAGAATGTTCTATAAATATCTGTTAAGTCCATTTGACTCATGACTTCTGTTAGTCTGTCTACGTCTCCATTTAATTTCTGTTTCCATGACCTGTCCATTGATGAGAGTGTGGTGCTGAAATCACCTACTATTACTGTTTGAGGTTCAATGTGTGTTTTGAGCTTTAATAAGGTTTCTTTTATGTATGTAGATGCCCTTATATTTGGGGCATAAATATTTAGGATTGAGAGTTCATCTTGGTGGATTTTTCTTTTGATGAATATGAAGTGTCCTTCCTTATCTTTTTTGATGACTTTTAGTTGAATATTGATTTTATTTGATATTAGAATGGCTACTCTAGATTGCTTTTTCAGACTATTTGCTTGGAAATTTGTTTTCCAGCCTTTCACTCTGAGGTAGTGTCTGTCTTTGTCTCTGAGGTGTGTTTCCTGTAGGCAGCAGTATCCAGGGTCCTTGTTGCGTATCCATTTTGTTAATCTATGTCTTTTTATTGGGGAGTTGAGACCATTGATATTGATTGATATTAAGGAATATTGATTCTTTTTTTTTTTTATTAACTTGAGTATTTCTTATATACATTTCGAGTGTTATTCCCTTTCCCGGTTTCCGGGCAAACATCCCCCTCCCCCCTCCTCTTCCTTATGGGTGTTCCCTCCCAACCCTCCCCCCATTGCCGCCCTCCCCCCATAGACTAGTTCACTGGGGGTTCAGTCTTAGCAGGACCCAGGGCTTCCCCTTCCACTGGTGCTCTTACTAGGATATTCATTGCTACCTATGGGGTCAGAGTCCAGGGTCAGTCCATGTATAGTCTTTAGGTAGTGGCTTAGTCCCTGGAAGCTCTGGTTGCTTGGCATTGTTGTACTTTTGGGGTCTCGAGCCCCTTCAAGCTCTTCCAGTTCTTTCTCTGATTCCTTCAACAGGGGACCTATTTTCAGTTCAGTGGTTTACTGCTGGCATTCGCCTCTGTATTTGCTGTATTCTGGCTGTGTCTCTCAGGAGCGATCTACATCCGGCTCCTGTCGGTCTGCACTTCTTTGCTTCATCCATCTTGTCTAAATGGGTGGCTGTATATGTATGGGCCACATGTGGGGCAGGCTCTGAATGGGTGTTCCTTCAGTCTCTGTTTTAATCTTTGCCTCTCCCTTCCCTGCCAAGGGTATTCTTTTTCCTCATTTAAAGAAGGAGTGAAGCATTCACATTTTGATCATCCGTCTTGAGTTTCCTTTGTTCTAGGGATCTAGGGTAATTCAAGCATTTGGGTTAATAGCCACTTATCAATGAGTGCATACCATGTATGTCTTTCTGTGAATGGGTTAGCTCACTCAGGATGATATTTTCCAGTTCCAACCATTTGCCTACGAATTTCATAAACTCGTTGTTTTTGATAGCTGAGTAATATTCCATTGTGTAGATGTACCACATTTTCTGAATCCATTCCTCTGTTGAAGGGCATCTGGGTTCTTTCCAGCTTCTGGCTATTATAAATAAGGCTGCGATGAACATAGTGGAGCACGTGTCTCTTTTATATGTTGAGGCATCTTTTGGGTATATGCCCAAGAGAGGTATAGCTGGATCCTCAGGCAGTTCAATGTCCAATTTTCTGAGGAACCTCCAGACTGATTTCCAGAATGGTTTTACCAGTCTGCAATCCCACCAACAATGGAGGAGTGTTCCTCTTTCTCCACATCCTCGCCAGCATCTGCTGTCACCTGAGTTTTTGATCTTAGCCATTCTCACTGGTGTGAGGTGAAATCTCAGGGTTGTTTTGATTTGCATTTCCCTTATGACTAAAGATGTTGAACATTTCTTTAGGTGTTTCTCAGCCATTCGGCATTCCTCAGCTGTGAATTTTTGTTTAGCTCTGAACCCCATTTTTTAATAGGGTTATTTGTTTCCCTGCGGTCTAACTTCTTGAGTTCTTTGTATATTTTGGATATAAGGCCTCTATCTGTTGTAGGATTGGTAAAGATCTTTTCCCAATCTGTTGGTTGCCGTTTTGTCCTAACCACAGTGTCCTTTGCCTTACAGAAGCTTTGCAGTTTTATGAGATCCCATTTGTCGATTCTTGATCTTAGAGCATAAGCCATTGGTGTTTTGTTCAGGAAATTTTTTCCAGTGCCTATGTGTTCCAGATGCTTCCCTAGTTTTTCTTCTGTTAGTTTGAGTGTGTCTGGTTTGATGTGGAGGTCCTTGATCCACTTGGACTTAAGCTTTGTACAGGGTGATAAGCATGGATCGATCTGCATTCTTCTACATGTTGCCCTCCAGTTGAACCAGCACCATTTGCTGAAAATGCTATCTTTTTTCCATTGGATGGTTTTGGCTCCTTTGTCAAAAATCAAGTGACCATAGGTGTGTGGGTTCATTTCTGGGTCTTCAATTCTATTCCATTGGTCTATCTGTCTGTCTCTGTACCAATACCATGCAGTTTTTATCACTATTGCTCTGTAATACTGCTTGAGTTCAGGGATAGTGATTCCCCCTGAAGTCCTTTTATTGTTGAGGATAGCTTTAGCTATCCTGGGTTTTTTGTTATTCCAGATGAATTTGCAAATTGTTCTGTCTAACTCTTTGAAGAATTGGATTGGTATTTTGATGGGGATTGCATTGAATCTGTAGATTGCTTTTGGTAAAATGGCCATTTTTACTATATTAATCCTGCCAATCCATGAGCATGGGAGATCTTTCCATCTTCTGAGGTCTTCTTCAATTTCTTTCCTCAGTGTCTTGAAGTTCTTATTGTACAGATCTTTTACTTGCTTGGTTAAAGTCACACCGAGGTACTTTATATTATTTGGGTCTATTATGAAGGGTGTCGTTTCCCTAATTTCTTTCTCGGCTTGTTTCTCTTTTGTATAGAGGAAGGCAACTGATTTATTTGAGTTAATTTTATACCCAGCCACTTTGCTGAAGTTGTTTATCAGCTTTAGTAGTTCTCTGGTGGAACTTTTGGGATCACTTAAATATACTATCATGTCATCTGCAAATAGTGATATTTTGACCTCTTCTTTTCCGATCTGTATCCCCTTGATCTCCTTTTGTTGTCTGATTGCTCTGGCTAGAACTTCAAGAACTATATTGAATAAGTAGGGAGAGAGTGGGCAGCCTTGTCTAGTCCCTGATTTTAGTGGGATTGCTTCAAGTTTCTCTCCATTTAGTTTAATGTTAGCAACTGGTTTGCTGTATATGGCTTTTATTATGTTTAGGTATGGGCCTTGAATTCCTATTCTTTCCAGGACTTTTATCATGAAGGGGTGTTGAATTTTGTCAAATGCTTTCTCAGCATCTAATGAAATGATCATGTGGTTTTGTTCTTTCAGTTTGTTTATATAATGGATCACGTTGATGGTTTTCCGTATATTAAACCATCCCTGCATGCCTGGGATGAAGCCTACTTGGTCATGGTGGATGATTGTTTTGATGTGCTCTTGAATTCGGTTTGCCAGAATTTTATTGAGTATTTTTGCGTCGATATTCATAAGGGAAATTGGTCTGAAGTTCTCTTTCTTTGTTGTGTCTTTGTGTGGTTTACGTATAAGAGTAATTGTGGCTTCGTAGAAGGAATTCGGTAGTGCTCCATCTGTTTCAATTTTGTGGAATAGTTTGGATAATATTGGTATGAGGTCTTCTATGAAGGTTTGATAGAATTCTGCACTAAACCCGTGCTCTTTTTGGTTGGGAGACCTTTAATGACTGCTTCTATTTCCTTAGGAGTTATGGGGTTGTTTAACTGGTTTATCTGTTCCTGATTTAACTTCGATACCTGGTATCTGTCTAGGAAATTGTCCATTTCCTGAAGATTTTCAAATTTTGTTGAATATAGGTTTTTATAGTAAGATCTTCTCCCTTTTCATTTCTGATTTTGTTAATTTGGACGCACTCTCTGTGTCCTCTCGTTAGTCTGGCTAAGGGTTTATCTATCTTGTTGATTTTCTCAAAGAACCAACTTTTGGTTCTGTTGATTCTTTCTATGGTCCTTTTTGTTTCTACTTGGTTGATTTCAGCTCTGAGTTTGATTATTTCCTGCCTTCTACTCCTCCTGGGTGTATTTGCTTCTTTTTGTTCTAGAGCTTTTAGGTGTGCTGTCAAGCTGCTGACATATGCTCTTTCCTGTTTCTTTCTGCAGGCACTCAGCGCTATGAGTTTTCCTCTTAGCACAGCTTTCATTGTGTCCCATAAGTTTGGGTATGTTGTATCTTCATTTTCATTAAATTCTAAAAAGTTTTTAATTTCTTTCTTTATTTCTTCCTTGACCAGGTTGTCATTGAGTAGAGCATTGTTCAATTTCCACGTATATGTGGGCATTCTTCCCTTATTGTTATTGAAGACCAGTTTTAGGCCGTGGTCGTCCGATAGCACGCATGGGATTATTTCTATCTTTCTGTACCTGTTGAGGCCCGTTTTTTGACCAATTATATGGTCAATTTTGGAGAAAGTACCATGAGGAGCTGAGAAGAAGGTATATCCTTTTGCTTTAGGATAGAATGTTCTATAAATATCCGTTAAGTCCATTTGGCTCATGACTTCTCTTAGTCTGTCTACATCTCTGTTTAATTTCTGTTTCCATGATCTGTCCATTGATGAGAGTGGGGTGTTGAAATCTCCCACTATTATTGTGTGAGGTGCAATGTGTGTTTTGAGCTTTAGTAAGGTTTCTTTTACATATGTAGGTGCCCTTTTATTTGGGGCATAGATATTTAGGATTGAGAGTTCATCTTGGTGGATTTTTCCTTTGATGAATATGAAGTGTCCTTCCTTATCTTTTTTGATGACTTTTAGTTGAAAATGGATTTTATTTGATATTAGAATGGCTACTCCAGCTTGCTTCTTCTGACCATTTGCTTGGAAAGTTGTTTTCCAGCCTTTCACTCTGAGGTAATGTCTGTCTTTGTCTCTGAGGTGTGTTTCCTGTAGGCAGAAGAATGCAGGGTCCTCGTTGCGTATCCAGTTTGTTAATCTATGTCTTTTTATTGGGGAGTTGAGGCCATTGATATTGAGAGATATTAAGGAATAGTGATTATTGCTTCCCGTTATATTCATATTTGGAAGTGAGGTTATGTTTGTGTGCTTTCATTCTCTTTGTTTTGTTGCCAAGATGATTAGTTTCTTGCTTCTAGGGTATAGCTTGCCTCCTTATGTTGGGCTTTACCCTTTATTATCCTTTGTAGTGCTGGACTTGTAGAAAGATATTGTGTAAATTTGGTTTTGTCATGGAATATCTTGGTTTCTCCATCTATGTTAATTGAGAGTTTTGCAGGATACAGTAACCTGGGCTGGCATTTGTGTTCTCTTAGGGTCTGTATGACATCTGTCCAGGATCTTCTGGCCTTCATAGTTTCTGGCGAAAAGTCTGGTGTGATTCTGATAGGTCTGCCTTTATATGTTACTTGACCTTTTTCCCTTACTGCTTTTAATATTCTTTCTTTATTTTGTGCGTTTGGTGTTTTGACAATTATGTGACGGGAGGTGTTTCTTTTCTGGTCCAATCTATTTGGAGTTCTGTAGGCTTCTTGTATGCCTATGGGTATCTCTTTTTTTAGGTTAGGGAAGATTTCTTCTATGATTTTGTTGAAGATATTTACTGGTCCTTTGAGCTGGGAGTCTTCACTCTCTTCTATACCTATTATCCTTAGGTTTGATCTTCTCATTGAGTCCTGGATTTCCTGTATGTTTTGGACCAGTAGCTTTTTCCGCTTTACATTATCTTTGACAGTTGAGTCAATGATTTCTATGGAATCTTCTGCTCCCGAGATTCTCTCTTCCATCTCTTGAATTCTGTTGGTGAAGCTTGTATCTACAGCTCCTTGTCTTTTCTTTTGATTTTCTATGTCCAGGGTTGTTTCCATGTGTTCTTTCTTGATTGCTTCTATTTCCATTTTTAATTCCTTCAACTGTTTGATTGTGTTTTCCTGGAATTCTTTCAGGGATTTTTGTGATTCCTCTCTGAAGGCTTCTACTTGTTCTCTAAGGGAGTTCTTTATGTCTTTCTTGAAGTCCTCCAGCATCATGATCAAATATGATTTTGAAACTAGGTCTTGCTTTTCTGGTGTGTTTGGATATTCCGTGTTTGCTTTGGTGGGAGAATTGGGCTCCGATGATGCCATGTAGTCTTGGTTTCTGTTGCTTGGGTTCCTGTGCTTGCCTCTTGCCATCAGATTATCTCTAGTGTTACTTTGTTCTGCTATTTCTGACAGTGGCTAGACTGTCCTATAACCTGTGTGTCAGGAGTGCTGTAGACCTGTTTTCCTGTTTTCTTTCAGCCAGTTATGGGGACAGAGTGTTCTGCTTTCGGGCGTGTAGTTTTTCCTCTCTACAGGTCTTCAGCTGTTCCTGTGGGCCTGTGTCTTGAGTTCACCAGGCAGGTTTTTTGCAGGGGAAAAATTGGTCCTACCTGTGGTTCCAAGGCTCAAGTTTGCTCGTGGGGTACTGCCTAAGTCCTCTCCGCTGTGGCAGCAACCGGGAAAATCTGTGCTGCTCCTTCCGGGAGCCTCCGTGCACCAGGGTTTCAGATGACGTTTGGTGTTTTCCTCTGGCGCCTGGATGTGCACAGAGTGCAGTCTCTTCTGGTTTCCCAGGCGTGTCCGCCTCTCTGAAGGTTCAGCTCTCCCTCCCACGGGATTTGGGTGCAGAGAACTGTTTATCCGGTCTGTTTCCTTCAGGTTCCGGCAGTGTCTCAGGCGCAGGGGTCCTGCCGCTCCCGGGCCCTCCCCTACGGGAACCCAGAGGCCTCATACAGTTGCCTCTTGGGCCAGGAATGTGGGCAGGGGTGGGCAGTGTTGGTGGTCTCCTCCCCTCTGCAGCCTCAGGAGTGCCCACCTGATCAGGCGGTGAGGTCTCTCTCCCACGGGGTTTGGGAGCAGAGAGCTGCTGCGGTCCGGGATCCGCCGGTGTGGGACTTCCGGTAAACACAGGAAGTGCCCGGCCTTAGAGGAATTTTGCCTCTGTGTGTCCTGAGTTCACCAGGCAGGTTTCTTGCAGGGGAAAAGTTGGTCCTACCTGCAGTTCCAAGGCTCAAGTTTCCTCGTGGGGTACTGCCTAAGTCCTCTCCGCTGTGGCAGCAACCGGGAAGATCTGCGCCGCTCTTTCCAGGAGCCTCCGTGCACCAGGGTTCCAGATGGCGTTTGGTGTTTTCCTCTGGCACCTGGATGTGCACAGAGTGCAGTCTCTTCTGGTTTCCCAGGCGTGTCTGCCTGTCTGAAGGTTCAGCTCTCCCTCCCACGGGATTTGGGTGCAGAGAACTGTTTATCCGGTCTGTTTCCTTCAGGTTCCGGCAGTGTCTCAGGCGCAGGGGTCCTGCCGCTCCCGGGCCCTCCCCTACGGGAGCCCAGAGGCCTTATACAGTTTCCTCTTGGGCCAGGGATGTGGGCAGGGGTGGGCAGTGTTGGTGGTCTCCTCCGCTCTGCAGCCTCAGGAGTGCCCACCTGATCAGGCGGTGGGGTCCTTCTTCTTTTTCAATATAATTAGGGTGGCTCCTTGTTTTTGTATGGAAGAGAAATGCTAATTTTTAAGTTCTTGCAAAGGGTTAAGTGTATAGGAATGTTTTAGTTTTCCATCTTTGATATAGTGGGAACTGCTTTTCAATGTGGCTTATCCAAACAGTGCCCTGGGCTTAAGTAGTTGCCTCTCTTCTTCTTTTTTTATACATATGTATTACTTTATATGCTTAAGTATTTTGTACATTGTATATCTTAATCTTATATAAGTTTCAGATTAAGCATTACAGTATTTGTTTGTTTTTAATTAAGCATTTCATTTGCTTACATCTCATATGATATCCCACTTCCCGGTTATCCCTTCCTCCAGTCCCCCATCCTATATCTACCCCTTCTCTCCCCCCTCCCCTTTGCCTGTATGAGAGTGCTCCCCCACCCACCCCCACTCTCTCGTCCCACCCCTCAGAATCCCCTTATGCTGGGGCATCAAGCTTCCCTGGGACTAAGGGCCTCCCCTCCCATTGCTGTCAGGCAATGCCATCCTCTGTTACATAAGTATCTGAACCCATGGATTCCTCCAGGTACACTCCTTGGTTGGTGGTCTAGACTCTGAGAGAACTGGGTGGTCAAGCAGGCCTATGTTGTTCTCCCATCCTCCAACATATAACAAGGACACGTGCTCCACTGTGTTCATAGCAGACTTATGGATAATAGCCAGAAGCTGGAAAGAACCCAGATGTCCTTCAACAGAGGAATGGATACAGAAAATGTGGTGCATCTACACAATGATTAAAAACAATGACTTCATGAAATTTTCCTCTCTTCTTCTGAAAGAAGAAGGAAGGCTCTGCCTGTGTTGTTCCATATAATTTTCTATTCCTGCTAGGTGCCCACAACATCAAGTTCACTACTTGTTTGTGAAATATAATAAGTTGGAACTGCATGAAGGGATCCAAATGCATCCATACTTGTAAAAGACTAAATAGCTGCTGAGGACAGGGCAGGGAGAGGCAGTCGAAAAATCCAGAAAGCTGCTTCTAACACAAGCCTTTGCCAAGTGTTGCTTCATTTTGAGGAAGAATATTAATTTGGTAATTTTTATAAAAGGTAATTTTTCTACAATTTTACTGCCAGTGTTCAGATCTTTTGAGACCTTTCCTGGGAAGAGGTGTGAGGGCAAGGAGAAGAGAGTATGGATGCTAAGCTGTGTCCTGCTGTTTTGGACTCAACAGGTAAGAGTTGAACTGTTAGAGCAAAGTGACTCCACTCAGTGACCCACTAATCCATTCCAGGTCCTGGGTGACAGAAAGGGTGGGGCAGCCACAGAGAACGTAGGTAGGGGAACAGAGATCACCAACCTCATAATTTGGCCCACCATACTAACTATTAAAAACACAGACTACCCATACCTATCCTCAGAGTTGGTCAGCCTATATAAATTTGATGTCATTTTTGTAAAATTCAGACAAACATGGTGATCCTCAGATTTACCTTCTTATCCATAAACCCCCAATGACACAGCAACAGAGATGTCTGGAAACTGGCACCTGCTATAAAACAAGTCCTTGTCAAGTGAATGTACTTAGTGGACAATTTTGTAGGATGACAACAGATTGCCTAAAAAGCTTGTCACATGGGAAAATAGTTCATTTCATGGAATCTGAACATTAAAAATATCGGAGCCTGACTTTCTCTATACAGCCTCATGTAGCTTACTCAGGCTGGTCTCATACTCACTCTGTGTGAGGATGGATGGCCTTGAACTTCTTATCCTCCTGCCTCCACCTTCCAAGTTCTTGGGATTACAGGTGTAAGTCACCATTCATAATTTGTATAGTGCTAGAATGGAACCCAGGGTCTCATGCATGCTGGGAATGGGAGGCTACTTCTTCAGCTTCCATAACACAGTTCAAGTTTATAAACTTTAATTCTTACTACACAGAATGATATATCATAGAATAAGCTATATGACATGTTATCTAATGAACAATCATTAAGTTTACTTTGGCATCTCTGTTATTATAACTGCCAATGCTTTCTAGGCTTTTGGTTTCGTTTCCCATTACCATATATTTATCTTTGGTCATTTGTCAGCAATATAACATCTTCTGCTGAGTCCCTGTTTGTATAACATGAAGGGAATTTTAATTGAAGTAAAGATAAAATTGGGTTCTTACTTGGATTTTAGCTGCATTTACATGCAAGGGAAAATTTCCCCCCATCTTTAATAATTTGGATATTTCTTGTTTACATTTCGATTGTTATTCCCTTTCCCCTTTTCCGGGCAAACATCCCCCTAACCCCTCCCCCTTCCCTTCTCTATCGGTGTTCCCCTCCCCATCCTCTCCCCATTACCATCCTCCCCCCCCAACCATCCAGTTCACTAGGGGTTCAGTCTTGGCAGGACCCAGGGCTTCCCCATCCACTGGTGCTCTTACTAGGCTATTCATTGCTACTTATGAGGTTGGAGTCCAGGGTCAGTCCATGTATAGTCTTTGGGTAGTGGCTTAGTCCCTGGAAGCTGACTTTGGTTGACATTGTTGTACATATGGGGTCTCGAGCCCCTTAAAACTCTTCCAGTTCTTTCTCTGATTCCTTCAACGGGGGTCCCGATCGTAGTTCAGTGGTTTAATGATGGCATTTGCCTATGCATTTGCTGTATTCTGGCTGTCTCTCTCAGGAGAGATCTACATCCGGTTTCTGTTGGCCTGCACTTCTTTGCTTCATCCATCTTAACTAGTGTGGTGGCTGTATATGTATGGGCCACATGTGGGGCAGGATCTGAATGGGTGTTCCTTCTGCCTCTGTTCTAAACTTTGCCTCCCTATTCCCTACCAAAAATATTCTTGTTCCCCTTTTAAAGAAGGAGAGAAGCAATTGCATTTTGGTCATATTTCTTGAGTTTCATGTGTTCTGTACATCTAGGGTAATTCAAGCATTTGGGCTAATAGCCACTTATCAATGAGTCCATACCATGTGTGTTTTTCTGTGATTGGGTTACCTCACTCAGGATGACATTTTCCAGTTTCATCCATTTGCCTTTGAATTTCATAAAGTCATTGTTTTTTTTATAGCTGAGTAATATTCCATTATGTAGATGTACCACATTTTCTGTATCCATTCCTCTGTTGAAGGGCATCTGGGTTCTTTCCAGCTTCTGGCTATTATAAATAAGGTTGCTATGAACATAGTGGAGCACGTGTCTTTTTTATATGTTGGGGCATCTTTTGGGTATATGCCCAAGAGAGGTATAGCTGGATCCTCAGGTAGTTCAATGTCCAATTTTCTGAGGAACCTCCAGACTGATTTCCAGAATAATTGTAGCAGTCTGCAATCCCACCAACAATGGAGGAGTGTTCCTCTTTCTCCACATCCTCGCCAGCATCTGATGTTGCTGGAGTTCTTGATTTTAGCCATTATGACTGGTGTGAGGTGGAATCTCAGGGTTGTTTTGATTTGCATTTCCCTTATGACTAAAGATGTTGAACATTTCTTTAGATGTTTCTCAGCCATTTGGCATTCATTAGCTGTGAATTCTTTGTTTAGCTCTGAACCCCATTTTTTTTTTTTAGGTTTGCATTGAGCTTGCCTGTTTTTGTCTTGCTTTCTTTCTTTCTTTCTTTTTTTTATTAACTTGAGTATTTCTTATATACATTTCTTTTTTCTTCTTTTTTTTTATTAACTTGAGTATTTCTTATATACATTTCGAGTGTTACTCCCTTTCCCGGTTTCTGGGCAAACATCCCCCTCCCCCCTCCCCTTCCTTATGGGTGTTCCCCTCCCAACCCTCCCCCCATTGCCGCCCTCCCCCCCACAGTCTAGTTCACTGGGGGTTCAGTCTTAGCAGGACCCAGGGCTTCCCCTTCCACTGGTGCTCTTACTAGGATATTCATTGCTACCTATGAGGTCAGAGTCCAGGGTCAGTCCATGTATAGTCTTTAGGTAGTGGCTTAGTCCCTGGAAGCTCTGGTTGTTTGGCATTGTTGTTCTTTTGGGGTCTCGAGCCCCTTAAAGATCTTCCAGTTCTTTCTCTGATTCCTTCAACGGGGGTCCTATTCTCAGTTCAGTGGTTTGCTGCTGGCATTCGCCTCTGTATTTGCTGTATTCTGGCTGTGTCTCTCAGGAGCGATCTACATCCGGCTCCTGTCGGTCTGCACTTCTTTGCTTCATCCATCTTGTCCGATTGGGTGGCTGTATATGTATGGGCCACCTGTGGGGCAGGCTCTGAATGGGTGTTCCTTCAGTCTCTGTTTTAATCTTTGCCTCTCTCTTCCCTGCCAAGGGTATTCTTGTTCCCCTTTTAAAGAAGGAGTGAAGCATTCACATTTTGATCATCCGTCTTGAGTTTCCTTTGTTCTAGGGATCTAGGGTAATTCAAGCATTTGGGCTAATAGCCACTTATCAATGAGTGCATACCATGTATGTCTTTCTGTGAGTGGGTTAGCTCACTCAGGATGATATTTTCCAGTTCCAACCATTTGCCTACGAATTTCATAAACTCGTTGTTTTTGATAGCTGAGTAATATTCCATTGTGTAGATGTACCACATTTTCTGTATCCATTCCTCCGTTGAAGGGCATCTGGGTTCTTTCCAGCTTCTGGCTATTATAAATAAGGCTGCAATGAACATAGTATAGCACGTGTCTTTTTTATATGTTGGGGTATCTTTTGGGTATATGCCCAAGAGAAGTATAGCTGGATCCTCAGGTAGTTCAATGTCCAATTTTCTGAGGAAACTCCAGACTGATTTCCAGAATGGTTGTACCAGTCTTCAATCCCACCAACAATGGAGGAGTGTTCCTCTTTCTCCGCATCCTCGCCAGCATTTGCTGTCATCTGAGTTTTTGATCTTAACCATTCTCACTGGTGTGAGGTGAAGTGTCAGGGTTGTTTTGATTTGCATTTCCCTTATGACTAAAGATGTTGAACATTTCTTTAGGTGTTTCTCAGCCATTCGTCATTCATCAGCTGTGAATTCTTTGTTTAGCTCTGAACCCCATTTTTTAATAGGGTTATTTGTCTCCCTGCAGTCTAACTTATTGAGTTCTTTGTATATTTTGGATACGAGCCCTCTATCAGTTGTAGGATTGGCAAAAATCTTTTCCCAATGTTGGCTGCAATTTTGTCCTAACCACAGTGTCCTTTGCCTTTCACAAGCTTTGCAGTTTTATGAGATCCCATTTGTTGATTCTTGATCTTAGCATAAGACATTTGTGTTTTGTTCAGGAAATTTTCTCCACTGCCCATGTGTTCAATATGCTTCCCCACCTCTTCTTCTATTAGTTTGATTGTATCTGGTTTGATGTGGAGGTCCTTGATCCACTTGGACTTAAGCTTTGTACGGGGGATAAGCAGGGATCGATCTCCATTCTTCTACATGCTTCCCTCCAGTTGAACCAGCACCATTTGCTCAAAATGCTATCTTTTTTCCATTGGATGGTGTTGGCCCCTTTGTCAAAAATCAAGTGACCATGGGTTTGTGGGTTTATTTCTGGGTCTTCAATTCTATTCCACTGGTCTATCTGCCTGTCTCTGTACCAATACCATACAGTTTTTATCACTATTGCTCAGTAATACTGCTTAAGTTTAAGGATAGCGATTACCCTGGAAGTCCTTTTATTGTTGAGGATAGTTTTAGCTATCCTGGGTTTTTTGTTACTCCAGATGAATTTGCAAATTGTTCTGTCTAACTCTCTGAAGAATTGGGTTGGGATTTTCATGAGGACTGCATTGAATGTGTAGATCACTTTTGGTAAAATGGCCACTTTTACTATATTAATCCTGCCAATCCATGAGCATGGGACATCTTTCCATCTTCTGAGGTCTTCTTCAATTTCTTTCTCCAGAGGCTTGAAGTTCTTATTGTACAAATCTTTTACTTGCTTGGTTAAAGTCACACCGAGGTACTTCATATCATTTGGGACAATTATGAAGGGTGTCGTTCCCCTAATTTCTTTCTTGGCTTGTTTCTTTTTTGTGTAGTGGAAGGCTACTGATTTATTTGAGTTAATTTTATACCCAGCCACTTTGCTGAAGTTGTTTATCAGCTTTAGTACTTCTCTGGTGGAACTCTTGAGATCACTTAAATATACTATCATATCATCTGCAAATAGTAATATTTTGACTTTTTCTTTTCCAATCTGTATCCCCTTGATCTCCTTTCGTTGCCTGTTTGCTCTGGCTAGAACTTCAAGAACTATATTGAATAAGTAGGGAGAGAGTGGGAAGCCTTATATAGTCCCTGATTTTAGCGGGATTGCTTCAAGTTTCTGTCCATTTAGTTTAATGTTAGTGACTGGTTTCCTGTATGTGGCTTTTACTATGTTTCGGTATGGGCCTTTAATTCCTATTCTTTCCAGGACTTTTATCATGAAGGGGTGTTGAATTTTGTCAAATGCTTTCTCAGCATCTAATGAAATGATCATGTGGTTTTGTTCTTTCAGTTTGTTTATATAATGGATCACATTGATGCTTTTCCATATATTAAACCATCCCTGCATGCCTGGGATGAAGCCTACTTGATCATGGTGAATGATTGTTTTGATGTGCTCTTGGATTTGGTTTGGCAGAAATTTCTTGACATTTTTGCATCGATATTCATAAGGGAAATTGGTCTGAAGTTCTCTTTGTTTGTTGGGTTTTTGTGTGGATTAGGTATAAAAGTAATTGTGGCTTCATAGAAAGAATTCCGTAGTTCTCCATCTGTTTCAATTTTGTGGAATATTTTGGATAGTATTGGTATGAGGTCTTCTATGAAGGTCTGATAGAATTCTTCACTGAGCCTATCTGAAGCTGGGCTCTTTTGTGTTGGCAGATCTTTAATGACTGCTTCTCTTTCTTTAGGAGTTATGGGGTTGTTTAAATGGTTTATCTGTTCCTGATTTAATTTCGGTACCTGGTATCTGTCTAGGAAATTGTCCATTTCCTGCAGATTTTCAAGTTTTGTTGAATAGGCTTTTGTAATAGGATCAGATGATTTTTTTGAACTTCCACTGATTCTGTAGTTATGTCTCTCTTTTAATTTCTGATTTTGTTAATTTTGACACACTCTGTTCCCTCTCGTTAGTCTGGCAAAGGGTTTATCTATCTTGTTGATTTTTTCAAAGAACCAACTTTTGGTTCTGTTGATTCTTTCTATGGTCCTTTTTGTTTCTACTTGGTTGATTTCAGCTCTGAATTTGATTATTTCCTGCCTTCTACTCCTCCTGGGTGTATTTGCTTCTTTTTGTTCTAGAGCTTTTAGGTGTGCTGTCAAGCTGCTAATATATGCTCTCTGCTGTTTCTTTCTGTAGGCACTCAGAGCTATGAGTTTTCCTCTTAGCCCAGCTTTCATTGTGTCCCCTAAGTTTGGGTATGTTGTACCTTCATTAAATTCTAAGAAGTCTTTAATTTCTTTCTTTATTTCTTCCTTGACCAGGTTATCATTGAGTAGAGCACTGTTCAACTTCCATATGTATGTGGGCATTCTTCCCTTATTGTTATTGAAGACCAGCTTTAACCCACTGTGGTATGGTAGGACGCATGGGATTATTTCTATCTTTCTGTATCTATTGAGGCCTGCTTTATGACCAATTATACGTTCAATTTTGGAGAAAGTACCATGAGGTGGTGAGATGAAGGTATATCCTTTTGTTTTAGGATAGAATGTTCTATAAATATCTGTTAAGTCCATTTGGTTCATGACTTCTCTTAGTCTGTCTATGTCTCTGTTTAATTTCTGTTTCCATGATCTGTCTATTGATGAGAGTGGGATGTTGAAATCTCCCACTATTATTGTGTGAGGTATAATGTGTGCTTTGAGCTTTAGTAAGGTTTCTTTTATGTATGTAGGTGCCCTTGTATTTGGAGCATTGATATTTAGGGGTGAGAGTTCATCTTGGTGGATTTTTCCTTTGATACATATGAAGTGTCCTTCCTTTCCTTATCTTTTTTGATGACTTTTGGTTGAAAATTGATTTTATTTGATATTAGAATGGCTACTCTAGCTTGCTTCTTCGGATCATTTGCTTGGAAAGTTGTTTTCCAGTCTTTCACTGTGAGGTGTGTTTTCTGTAGGCAGCAGAATGCAGGGTCCTCATTGCATATCCAGTTTGTTAATCTATGTCTTTTTATTGGGGAGTTGAGTCAATTGATGTTGAGAGATATTAATGAATAGTGATTGTTGCTTCCTGTTATATTCATATTTGGATGTGAAATTATGTTTGTGTGCTTGTCTTCTCCTTGTTTTGTTGCCAAGACTATTACTTTCTTGCTTTTTCTAGGGTGTCTTGCCTCCGTGTGTTTGGTTTTACCATTTAATATCCTTTGTAGGGGTGGATTTGTAGAAAGATATTGTGTAAATTTTGTTTTGTCATGGAATATCTTGGTTTCTCCATCTATGTTAATTGAGAGTTTTGCTGGATACAGTAACCTGGGCTGGCATTCATGTTCTCTTAGGATCTGTATGACATCTGTTCAGGATCTTCTGGCTTTCATAGTCTCTGGTGAGAAATCTCATGTGATTCTGATAGGTCTGCCTTTATATGTTACTTGACCTTTTTCCCTTACTGTTTTAATATTATTTCTTTGGTTTGTGCATTTGGTGTTTTGACTATTATGTGACAGGAGGAGTTTCTTTTCTGGTCCTGTCTATTTGGAGTAGGCTTCTTGTATGTTTATGGGCTTTTCTTTCTTTAGGTTGGGGATGTTTTCTTCTATGATTTTGTTGAAGATATTTACTGGTCCTTTGAGCTGGGTGTCTTCACTCTCTTCTTTACCTATTATCCTTAGGTTTGATCTTCTCATTGAGTCCTGGATTGCCTTTATGTTTTGGACCAGTAGCTTTTTCTTTTTTACATTATCTTTGACCATTGTGTTGATAATTTCCATGGAATCTTCTGCTCCTGAGATTCTGTCTTCTATCTCTTGTATTCTGTTGGTGATGCTTGTATCTACGGCTCCTTGTCTCTTCCTTTGGTTTTCTATATCCAGGGTTGTCTCCCTTAGTGCTTTCTTTATTGCTTCTATTTCCATTTTTAATTCCTTCACCTGTTTGATTGTGTTTTCTTCAAATTCTTTCAAGCATTTTTGTGATTCCTCTCTATAGGCTTCTACTTTTTTTTAAAAATGTTTTTCTACGTTTCTCTAAGGGAGTTCTTTATTTCTTTCTTGTAGTTCTCCATCATCATGATCAAATGTGATTTAAAATCAAGAACTTGCTTTTCTGGTGTTTTTGGATATTCAGTGTTTGCTTTGGGGAGAGAATTGGGCTTCAATGATGCCATGTAGTCTTGGTTTCTGTTGCTTGGGTTCCTGAGCTTGCCTCTCACCATCAGATTGTCTGTCATGTTACCTTGTTCTGCTATTTCTCACAGTGCCTTCACCGTGCTATAGGCCTGTTTGTCACAGGTGCTGTAGACCTGTTTTCCTGTTTTCTTTCAGCCAGTTGTGGGAACAGAGTGTTCTGGTTTCAGGTGTGTAGTCTTTCCTGTTTACTGGTCTTCAGCTATTTCTGTGGGCGTGTGTCCTGAGTCCACCAGGCAGGTCACATGGAGCAGAGAAGTTGGTCTTACCTGTTGTCCCGGAGCTGGAGTTGCTACTTGGGCCTGCTTTTGAGCTCTCTATGAGGGCAGAAACCAGGAGGGCCTGTGCCGCGTTTTCCCAGGACCCCCATGCACCAGAGTCCCAGATGGCATTAGGCATTTTCCTCTGGAGTCAGAAGTGTGGGTAGAATGTAGTCTCTTCTGGCTTCCCAAGCGTGTCTGCCCCTCTGAATGTTTAGCTCTCCCTCCCATGGCATTTGGGTGCAGGTAGCTGTTCAGGTCCAGGTGGTGTCTGTATACTAGGGGAACTGCCGCTTGAGTGCCCCTATCTTCCTGATCCCAGAGACCCTATACAGTTTCCTCTTGGGCCAGGGATGTGGGCAGGGATGGGCAGTATTGGTGGTCTCTCCCACTCTGAAGTCTCAGGAGTGCCCACCTGTGTGTGGGGGGGTGAGCTCTCTCTCCCAAGGGGTTTGGGACCAGGGAGCTGTGGGCTGGGACCAGGGAGGTTTGGGCTTCAGCTCCAAGGGAAATTTTTGCAGTGGAAATTTGACCAAGAATATTGCTTTAGGGGTTAGAGAAATGACTCAGTGGTTAAGAGCAATTGGTGTTCTGTTCCCAGCACCCACTTCGTTGGCTCACAACTGTGTACATCTCTAGGTTCAGGGGATTCAACTCTAGCTTCCACAAACATTGCATTTATGTGCATAAAGTCACACTCACACACACACACACACACACTTAAAAATCTTTTAAAAGTGATGCTTTTACAAGACAACAATATTTTGGCTTTTGTAGTAGGTAGACTTAGATGAACTGTCATAGAATTCCTCCCCCACCCAGTGTCCGTGTTGTTTCTAGTGAGAGATGTGATGAATAGAGGTTGGTTCTCTGTGTGGAGAGGGAAAAGTGTATACTTGTCTGTGTGGCACCAGCTGTCAGTGTCTCTGTGGGTGGATGAAAGTGTGTTTTCAGGGAAGGACTGTAAAGACTCAGGCCACCACACCTCCCATTCCTCTTGTGCTGATGTTTGTTCTTTCACCCTTAAGCTGTCAAAGTCTCTGATTCTACCCTCCTGAGCATTCATACTTAGGGTCTTTTCCTCAGTTGTGATAGGAGTTTATTTTCTCCCAAGACTTCTAAGCCTGGGACTTAAGCCAGTGTAACCAGGATAGCAATACGATGACTTCATTACTAAACCAGCCATGCATGCAGACCTATTACTCAGTATCATACAGTGGTCCTGCCTGACACTTAGTTGACAGCCATTGCCTGTGGTCAGAGCATAGCTTGGGCCTCATTTCAAAGGTGACTCATTTGCAGTCCTTGCACATCCTCCTGGGGTAGCTAGTGTGTTTGTTTCTCTGACAGATAACCTAAGCCAGGGAAACCTTGGAATAAATATGTATTAATTCTTGAGTACAAAGACACCGTGTGCTCATTATATAAATTCAAATGCTCCAGGCACTTGAGATGGAGGAGTTTCTCACATTGTCCCATGCACCCCACAATAGAGGTCTCAGTAGTTCCCAGTGTGCTGAAGCACTGCCAGATTGGCATTTCTCCATTTACAGTCATACAGGTTCTCAATCTCATTATGAGAAATATTAGTGAGACATAGGAGAGGTGAATTTAGATGGTGGGGAGTTGACCATTTTATTTTTTAAGGGCAGGGACTGGGGATCAAACCCAGATTTCCTGCTCACTAAGAATATACTTAGTCACTGAGCTATACTCCTAAGCCCCATACTTTAATATCTGCATTTGGTTTTGAGTATATCAGGGAAACATTCACTTTGAACTCAAGACTCCATGATTATAATTATCTTTCTGTTGAGGTTCATTCCTGTAAAAATTTATTTTAAGAAAACAGTTATTAATATCACAAAGGATACCCTAATATCTGAAGGAGTTAACATTTTTGTAAATATTCTTATTTCAGTTATTTAGGCTGTATTGAGCTTGTTTTTATTTTAGAACACATTTGTTTCATTATTTTATGTGTGTATGTATGCTTTGTGTGAAGGTCAGAAGAATCTGTTGTCTCATTTCATGTGGGTTCTGGGGTTCGAACTCAAGCTGTGAGCCTTGCATGGTAATCACATTTATCCTCTGGGCTGTCTTCACAGCCTTCATATCATTGTTTTCTTTTACTTTCCCCCCTTTAATTGAAAATGGCTTTCCCCCCTTACATAATATATCCTGAATACAGTATTCTCTCCCTCTATTCCCCCTTATTATGTTTCTTTCCATGCAAATCCACCTTCTTTCTGTC
Source organism: Rattus norvegicus (assembly GCF_021556685.1). Classification (NCBI taxonomy): domain Eukaryota; kingdom Metazoa; phylum Chordata; class Mammalia; order Rodentia; family Muridae; genus Rattus; species Rattus norvegicus. The sequence continues at coordinate 40,764,508 of NC_141551.1, read as the reverse complement.
TCTTATTAGAAAAGAAATAGGCTTCTAAAGGGTAATAATAAAAAGTATAATTATAAAATAAAGCAAAACTAATTCATTGGGATAGGAGAACACAAACAAGAGAAGTAAAGGAGCCCATTGAAAGGCACAAGAAACAGGTAAAGATACAGAGACCACACATTTCCACACACTTAGGAATCTCATGAAAATGCCAAGTTGAAAGCCATAATACATATGTAAAGAATACTCTTTCTGCCTCCTTTTCCACAGGATTCCCTGAGCCCCAAGGAATAGGGGTAGGATAGCGATATTCCATTTAGAGCTGAGTGTTCGAAGTTTCTCACTCAGCATGTCTGGTTGCAGGGGGCGTGTGTGTGTGTGTGTGTGTGTGTGTGTGTGTGTGTGTGTTTGTTCCCATATGTTGCTGAAGGAAGGTTCTCTGAAGATGGCTGAGCAAGTCACTGATGTATGTGTATAGTATGTATGTCATTAGGAGCCATTTTATGATTTTTTTTGTTTTTAGCTCAGTAATATTTGGATTTACCTTAGGTCCTTGGGTTATCTAGTTTTAAGTTCTCGGTCACCCAAACAGTGTCAAGTTTGGGTTCTATCTCATGGAGTGGGCCTGAAGCCAAATCAGATATTGATAGGTTCCTTCCACAAGCTTTGTGTCACCATTGCACTAGCATATCTTACAGGCAGGACAGATTTTAGATCCAAAGGTGTAAACGAAGGGTGCTGGGGGTACCTGGAAGAGAATGGGGGACAAGGGATGTGAAGAAGGATGCCAAGACAAATGTCTGATCAAGGCGACAATTTTATTTTTCTCCAAGGCTGAATTTATACCATAACATGGGTAACAGAGGGAGGGGGAAGTAAGAAACATTTACGCAGGCCAAGGACACAATATTCGTGTGGTCAGGGAATAGGCTGATGTTGACAGGTTGTCACAAAGGTCACAGGTTTGTCATATTATTAGTCAGCAGGATAACTTTATCATATTATTATTTTTCTTGACCACCAGATTTGTATTAGTCTTCTGCAGCTGGCTGGGGATTTTCCATGAACCTAGTCATACTTAATTCTAACATCAACAATGGAGGGCTTCAAGGGCATCACTCCCAACACAAAGGTTTGTAGCTGATTTGGTGGTTACATGTCTCCTTTGGTAGTGTGCAGAGCATCTTTCAGTACCATAGACACTGGCATGTAGTGGGAGGGTTCTATGTGGCTACAAGGTCAACTTGCCTATGGTCAATGAGCTGTGTAGCTGTTGTCTTCAGAAATGAGGGCTTACTATGGGGAGCAATCTATAGTTATGGGAACAGCCTGGGTTCTTTGGAGGAGTCCCAGAGGATCCCTTTGGCCAACAATTAGATGTAACTGGGCTTCATTTGGTGACAAGAGATGGCCAATTGGAGGCTCTGTCTTTCCCATTATTTGGCCATTTCACTTAGCTCACTTTCATTTTTGGGTATATGCTAGAAAACTTCTACAATATTAGGTTTCCATACCATCCATCAAATGACCTTTGATTTTAGCTTTCTTTTCCTATATTTCCTCTCTTGTGCCCCTTTCCCCTCATCTTCCCCATTTGACCCTTCAGTTCCGTCCACCCACACAATCTTCCATAACTGTCTATCCTACTCCCCTTTCCTAGGGTATCCATCTGCTGTTCCCCTAAAGTTGTTGAAATATTTAATCTCAATCTGGAGTTTCTACCCTGTCTTTGACCATTCAGTTCCCAGATAAAAGACACACGCAACCTTTATATTTATAAGCCTTAAGATTCTTGACTGATAGAGGCTTTCTCCACTCTTCTCCTTCATCTCCTGTCTGTGGTTCTCCTCTGAACTCCCAAAGCTCTGGAACCCTAAACCCTGCCTATGTCTCTTCTTCCCAGTTATTGGCTATTGGCATCTTTGTTCACCAATCAGATATAACTTGGGGGCATGGTGACATAGTCACTTGGGTTTAAGTGCAACTCTTGTTTCTGGGGCAATCAGGTTTTGGGGGTCTGCGTTTAGCATTGCAATACATAGCAATAGACCAGACCTCAACACCTAATTCCTTACTTTGTACCTAACTTCTGTGGTTCTACAGATTGTATCTTGGCTATCATTGACTTAACAGCTGATAGAAATATCTAAATGAATGCATACCATATTTGTCTTTCTGGGTCTGGGTTGCCTCATTTGGAATGATTCTTTCTAATTCCACCCACATTCATTTACCTGTAAGTTTCATGGTGTCATTTTTTTAAAAATGGCTGAGTAATATTCCATTGTATAAATGTACCATATTTTCTTTATCATTCATCCTTTGAGAGACATCTAGGTTGTTTTCAAATTCTGGCTATATTGACTAGAGCAGCAATAACATGGTTGAGCAAGTGTCTCTGTTGTAGGATGAATCAACCCTTGAGAATATGTCAAAGAGTGGTATAGCTGGATTGAGGTAGATTGATTCCCATTTTTTTGAGGAACCACCACACTGATTTTCATAGTGGCTGTGCAGGTTTACAGTCCTACAAGCAATGAAAGAGTGTTCCACATCCTCTCTAGCATGAGCTATCATTTGTTTTATTGATTGTAACCATTCTGATGGATATAAGATGAGTCTTTAATTGTATTCCATTGTTTTTTTGAATACATGAAATTTTTATTTAAAGACATTATTTGTCTTTTAATGATATCAAAATGAAGAAGTAAGTATCCTATTGGCTTTGTTACTAGAAATATTTTTCTCTCTTTTTTTTATTAACTTGAGTATTTCTTATTTACATTTCTATTGTTATTCCCTTTCCCGGTTTCCGGGCCAACATCCCCCTAACCCATCCCCCTCCCCTTCTTTATGTGTGTTCCCCCCTTCATCCTCCCCACACTGCCACCCTCCCCCCAACAATCACGTTCACTGGGGGTTCAGTCATAGCAGGACCAAGGGCTTCCCCTTCCACTGAAGATCTTACTAGGATATTCACTGTTACTTATGAGGTCAGAGTCCAGGGTCAGTCCATGTATAGTCTTTAGGTAGTGGCTTAGTCCCTGGAAGCTCTGGTTGTTTGGCATTGTTGTTCTTTTGGGGTCTCGAGCCCCTTCAAGCTCTTCCAGTTCTTTCTCTGATTCCTTCAACGGGGGTCCTATTCTCAATTCAGTGGTTTGCTGCTGGCATACGCCTCTGTGTTTGCTGTATTCTGGCTGTGTCTCTTGGGAGAGATCTACATCCGGCTCCTGTCAGCCTGCACTTCTTTGCTTCATCCATCTTGTCTAATTGGATGGCTGTATAAGCATGGGCCACATGTGGGGCAGGCTCTGAATGGGTGTTCCTTCGGTGTCTGTTTTAATCTTTGCCTCTCTATTCCCTGCCAAGGGTATTCTTGTTCCCCTTTTAAAGAAGGAGTGAAGCATTCACATTTTGAACATCCGTCTTGAGTTTCATTTGTTCTAGGCATCTAGGGTAATTCAAGCATTTGGGCTAATAGCCACTTATCAGTGAGTGCATACCATGTGTGTTTTTCTGTGATTGGGTTAGCTCACTCAGGATGATATTTTCCAGTTCCAACCATTTGCCTACGAATTTCATAAAGTCATTGTTTTTGATAGCTGAGTAATATTCCATTGTGTAGATGTACCCCATTTTCTGTATCCATTCCTCTGTTGAAGGGCATCTGGGTTCTTTCCAGCTTCTGACTATTATAAATAAGGCTGCTATGAACATAGTGGGGCACGTGCCTTTTTTATATGTTGGGGCATCTTTTGGGTATATGCCCAAGAGAGGTATAGCTGGATCCTCAGGCAGTTCAGTGTCCAATTTTCTGAGGAACCTCCAGACTGATTTCCAGAATGGTTGTACCAGTCTGCAATCCCACCAACAATGGAGGAGTGTTCCTCTTTCTCCGCATCCTTGCCAGCATTTGCTGTCACCTGAGTTTCTGATCTTAACCATTCTCACTGGTGTGAGGTGAAATGTCAGGGTTGTTTTGATTTGCATTTCCCTTATGACTAAAGATGTTGAACATTTCTTTAGGTGTTTCTCAGCCATTTGGCATTCATCAGCTGTGAATTCTTTGTTTAGTTCTGAACCCCATTTTTAAATAGAGTTATTTGTCTCCCTGCAGTCTAACTTCTTGAGTTTTTTGTAAATTTTGGATATAAGCACTCTATCTGTTGTAGGATTGGTAAACATCTTTTCCCAATCTGTTGGTTGCCGTTTTGTCCTAACAACAGTGTCCTTTGCCTTACAGAAGCTTTGCAGTTTTATGAGATCCCATTTGTTGATACTTGATCTTAGAGCATAAACCATTGGTGTTTTGTTCAGGAAATTTTTTCCAGTGCCCATGTGTTCCAGATGCTGCCCTAGTTTTTCTTCTATTAGTTTGAATGTATCTGGTTTGATGTGGAGGTCCTTGATCCACTTGTACTTAAGCTTTGTACAGGGTGATAAGCATGGATCGATTTGCATTCTTTTACATGTTGACCTCCAGTTGAACCAGCACCATTTGCTGAAAATGCTATCTTTTGTCCATTGGATGGTTTTGGCTCCTTTGTCAAAAATCAACTGACCGTAGGTGTGGGGGTTCATTTCTGGGTCTTCAATTCTTGTTCCATTGGTCTATCTGTCTGTGTCTGTACCAATACCATGCAGTTTTTACCACTATTGCTCTGAAATATGGCTTGAGTTCAGGGATAGTGATTCCCCCTGAAGTCCTTTTAATGTTGAGGATAGTTTTAGCTATCCTGGGTTTTTTGTTATTCCAGATGAATTTTCAAATTGTTCTGTCTAACTCTCTGAAGAATTGGGTTGGGATTTTCATGAGGATTGCATTGAATGTGTAGATCACTTTTGGTAAAATGGCCATTTTTACTATATTATTTCTGCCAATCCATGAGCATGGGAAGTCTTTCCGTCTTCTGAGGTCTTCTTCAATTTCTTTCTTCAGAGTCTTGAAGTTCTTATTGTACAGATCTTTTACTTGCTTTATTAAAGTCACGCCGAGGTATTTTATATTATTTGGGACAATTATGAAGGGTGTCATTCCCCTAATTTCTTTCTCAACTTGTTTCTCTCTTGTGTAGAGGAAGGCTACTGATTTATTTGAGTTAATTTTATACCCAGCCACTTTGCTGAAGTTGTTTATCAGCTTTAGTACTTCTTCTTGGGATCACTTAAATATACTATCATATCATCTGCAAATAGTGATATTTTGACTTTTTCTTTTCTTTTCCTTTTCTTTTCTTTTTTTTTCGGAGCTGGGGACCAAACCCAGGGCCTTGCACTTGCCAGGGAAGTGCTCTACTGCTGAGCTAAATCCCCAACCCCTAACTTTTTCTTTTCCAATCTGTATCCCCTTGATCTCCTTTCGTTGTCTGATTGCTCTGGCTAGAACTTCAAGAACTATATTGAATAAGTAGGGAGAGAGTGGGCAGCCTTGTCTAGTCCCTGATTTTAGTGGGATTGCTTCAAGTTTCTCTCCATTTAGTTTAATGTTAGCTACTGGTTTGCTCTATATGGCTTTTACTATGTTTCGGTATGGGCCTTTAATTCCTATATTTTCCAGGACTTTTATCATGAAGGGGTGTTGAATTTTGTCAAATATTTTCTCAACATCTAATGCAAAGATCATGTTATTTTGTCCTTTCAGTTTGTTTATATAATGGATCACGTTGATGCTTTTCCATATATTAAACCATCCCTGCATGCCTGGGATGAAGCCTACTTATTCATGGCGAATGATTGTTTTGATGTGCTCTTGGATTCTGTTTGGCAGAATTTTCTTGAGTATTTTTGTGTCGATATTCATGAGGGAAATTGGTCTGAAGTTCTCTTTCTTTGTTGGGCCTTAGTGTGGATTAGGTATAAGAATAATTGTGGCTTCATAGCAAGAATTCGGTAGTGCTCCATATGTTTCAATTTTGTGGAATAGTTGGATAGTATTGGTATGAATTCTTCTATGAAGGTTTGATAGAATTCTGCATTGAACCCATCTGGACCTGGGCACTTTTTGGTTGGGAGACTTTTAATGAATGCTCCTATTTCTTCATGAGCTATGGGGTTGTTTACATGGTTTATCTGTTCCTCATTTAACTTTGGTACCTGGTGTCTGTCTAGGAAATTGTCCATTTCCTGGAGATTTTCAAGTTTTGGTGAATATAGGCTTTTGTAGTAGGATATGATTATTTTTTGAACTTCCACTGATTCTGTAGTTATGTCTCCCTTTTCAATCATGATTTTGTTACTTTGGATAAACTCTCTGTGTCCTCTTTTTGGTCTGGCTAAGGGTTCATCTATCTTGTTGATTTTCTCAAAGAACCAGCTTTTGGTTCTGTTGATTCTTTATATAGTCCTTTTTGTTTCTACTTGGTTGATTTCAGCTCTGAATTTTATTATTTCCTGCCTTCTACTCCTCCTGGGTGTATTTGCTTCTTTTTGTTCTAGAGCTTTTAGGTGTACTGTCAAGCTGCTGATATATGCTCTCTCCTGTTTCTTTCTGCAGGCACTCAGAGCTATGAGTTTTCCTCTTAGCACAGCTTTCATTGTGTCCCATATGTTTGGGTATGTTGTACCTTCATTTTCCTTAAATTCTAAGAAGTCTTTAATTTCTTTCTTTATTTCTTCCTTGACCAGGTTATCATTGAGTAGAGCATTGTTCATCTTCCATGTATGTGTGGGAGTTCTTTCCGTATTGTTATTGAAGACCAGTTTTAGCCCATGTTGTTCTCCTAGGATACATGGGATTATTTCTGTCTTTCTGTATCTGTTGAAGCCTGTTTTGTGACCGATTATATGGTCAGTTTTGAAGAAATTACCTTGAAGTGGTGAGAAGAAGGAGTATCCTTTTGTTTTAGGATAGAATGTTCTAGGAATATCTGTTAAGTCCATTTGGTTCATGACTTCTCTTAGTCTGTCTATGTTTCTGTTTAATTTCTGTTTCCATGATCTGTCCATTGATGAAAGTGGGGTGTTGAAATCTACTATTATTGTGTGAAGTGCAATGTGTGCTTTGAGCTTTAGTAAGGTTTCTTTTATGTATGTAGGCGCCCTTGTATTTGGAGCATAGATATTTAGGATTGAGAGTTCATCTTGGTGGATTTTTCCTTTGATGAATATGAAGTGTCCTTCCTTATCTTTTTTAATGACTTTTGATTGAAAATTGATTTTATTTGATATTAGAATGGCTACTCTAGCTTGCTTCTTCCGACCACTTGCTTGGAAAGTTGTTTTCCAGCCTTTCCCTCTGACATACTGTCTGTCTTTGTCTCTGAGGTGTGTTTCCTGTAGGCAGCAGAATGCAGGGTCCTCATTGCATATCCAGTTTGTTAATCTCTGTCTTTTTATTGGGGAGTGGAGTCCATTGATGTTGAGAGATATTAAGGAATAGTGATTATTTCTTCCTGTTATATTCATATTTGGATGTCAGATTGTGTTTGTGTGCTTTTCTTCTCTTTGTTTTGTTGCCAAGATGATTAGGTTCTTGCTTTTTCTAGGGTGTAGCTTGCCTCCTTATGTTGGGCTTTTCCATTTATAATCCTTTTTAGGGTGAATTTGTAGAAAGATATTGTATACATTTGGTTTTGTCATGGAATATCTTGGTTTCTCCCTCTATGTTAATTGAGAGTTTTCCTGAATACAGTAACCTGGGCTGGCCTTTGTATTCTCTTACGGTCTTTATGACACTTGTCCAGAATCTTCTGGCTTCCGTAGTCTCTGCTGGGAAGCCTCTAATTCTGATAGGTCTGCCTTTATATGTTACTTGACTTTTCCCCTACTGCTTTTAATATTCTTTCTTTGTTTTGTTCATTTGGTGTTTTGACTACTATGTGACAGGAGGAGTTTCTTTTCTGGTCCACTCTATTTGTAGTTCTGTAGGCTTCTTGTATGTTTATGGACATCTCTTTCTTTACATTAGGGAAGTTTTCTTCTATGATTTTTCTGAAGATATTTTCTGGCCATTTGAGCTGGAAGTCTTCACTCTCCTCTATACCTATTATCCTTAGGTTTGATCTTCTCATTGAGTCCTGCATTTCCTGTATGTTTTGGGCCAGTAGCTTTTTTCGTTTCATATTATCTTTGCAGTTGTGTCAATGATTTCTGTGGAATCTTCTCCTAAGACTCTCTTTTCTATTTCTTGTATTCTGTTGGTGATCCTTGTATCTATGGCTCCTTGTCTCTTCCTATATTTTTCTATATCCAGGGTTGACTCCCTTTATGCTTTCTTTATTGCTTCTATTTCCATTTTTAATTGCTTTACCTGTTTGATTTTGTTTTCCTGGAATTCTTTCATGGATTTTTGTGATTCCTTGCTCTCGGCTTCTAACTTGTTTATTTATGTTTTCCTTCATTTCTCTAAGGGAGTTCTTTATGTCTCTCTTGAAGTCCTCTATCATCATGATCAAATGTGATTTAAAATCTAGCTCTTGCTTTTCTGGTATTTTTGGATATTCAGTGTTTGCTTTGGTCAGAGAATTGTGCTCTGATGATGCCATGTAGTCTTGGTTTCTGTTGCTTGGGTTCCTGTGCTTGCATCTCTCTATCAGGTTGTCTCTCGTGTTACCGTGTTCTATTTTTGACAGTGGCTAGACCATCCTATAGGCCTTTGTGTCAGGAGTGCTGTAGACCTGTTTTCCTGTTTTCTTTCAGCAAGTTATGGGAACAGAGTGTTCTGCTTTCAGGTGTATAGTCTTTCCTCTCTACTGGTCTTCAGCTGTTCCTGTGGGCGTGTGTCCTGAGTCCACCAGGCATGTCACTTGGAGCAGAAAAGTTGGTCTTACCTCTGTTCTTGGGCCTGAAGTTGCTCCTCAGGGGTGGGTTTCATCTCTTCGTAAGGGCAACATCTAGAATTTCCTGCCCCACCTTTTCTTGGGTCTCTGTGCACACGGGGGCCTAGATGATGCTAGGTATTTTCCTCTAGTGTAAGAAATGTGGGCAGAGAGTAGTCTCCTCTGACTTCACAGGTGTGTCTGCCCCTCTGAAGGTCTAGCTCTCCTTCCCATGGGATTTGGGTGTAGCGAGCTGTTTGAGTAGGTCCCTTCAGGTCCGGAAGAGGTCTAGACCCCAGGGGACCTGCAGCTTGAGTGCCCCTATCTTCCTGTTCTCAGAGGCCCTAAACAGTTTCCTCTTGGGCCAGGGATGTGGACAAGGCTGGGCAGTACTGGCGGTCTCTCCTGTTCTGAAGTCTCAGGAGTGTCCACCTGTCTGGCCAATGAGTTCTCTCTTCCACGGGGTTTGGGAGCAGGGAGCTATGTCATTGCATATGTTTTTACACTGTGTCTAGGCTTCTGGATTTAGGGAGATTATAATTCTAGGTGCTGATATGTGGTCTTGTCTTTGTTGAGTGGGTGTTTTGTTCCTTACTTTCTATTGATCTCTCTAGTTCTTCAGAGGATGGGCAGCTGTTGGTAGGTAGGAAAATCTTCTGGCATGGCCAGTATGGGTTCTGGAAAAAAAATCTGTTTCTAGGTATTGAGAGCTGACACTTAGGAATGGGGATGAACTAGATGAGGTGTGTGTGTGTGTGTGTGTGTGTGTGTGTGTGAGAGAGAGAGAGAGAGAGAGAGAGAGAGAGAGAGAGAGAGAGAGAGAGGAAGAGAGAGAGAGAAAGTCCACAGAAGGAAAGGGGATGTTCTACCAGTATCTGCTTAGCTCCCTGGGAATGCGGATAGAGAGTGAGGGGAGGCCACAACAGGTAGTCTGCTATAGAGCTGGGGATGAGCCTGGAGGATTTGACATGGAGGAAAGAAGGAAGAGTGAAAACCTGTAGTTCCCTTATTTGCTCTGCTGGCCTACTTACTCCTCTGGCAGGCTTGACTGGCAGATTCCCAGGGCATGCCTCCTAAATTTGTGGGTTGAGGTAGCAGTATGGCTAGGGAGGGAGGTTGGTGGTGAAGATTGGAGTGATCCACTGGAGATGGGGGCAGGAAAGAAGTGGGTGCTGTAGCAAGTGGTTTGTTACACAGGTGAAGACAAGGCTGGTGGATTGAGTTTGGAGGAGAGGAGAAAGAAGTGAAGATCTGTAACTAGCTTATCTGATTCCCTGTATGCAGTAGCCTGAGAGTTCCCAGTGACTGCTGGAGTTGAGGGCTCTTATTTTTTTTTAATGAATGCATTTAACAGAGAGATATTGCTTAGATGGACCAAAAGTCATTTAGCACTGATGACTATATTAGATATGGTGACTATATGATTACACCAAACTTCTTTGCTATTCTAACTGTGTTGTGGATATATGTTATGCATATGCAGTGTATGCATTCAGACATTCACTCACACAGAGTTACTTCCTAGAAATGAGAGATAAAGATATTTGCTATTAAAAATAGAATTCAATTTTCTTACAAAGTTACAATGTGAGTTGACACTGCTACTGACAATAAGAGATTGTTTCTGTACTCTTATCCAAACACAAGCAAGATGTACCTCTTTAATCATTGCTGGATTAAAAATGGTATTGTTTCCGAGTACTTTGTCTTATTGACATAGAATGTTTTCTTACATATTCCTGTGGCAACTCTATTCCTTTGGTGAATTGCTGGTTTATACCTTTGTCAATTTTGCTTTTATATATCTGTGTTTTTATATATCTATGTAGAGTTTTATAGCTTTCTTCATAAAATATCAGGTCAGAGCTCTTGGTAGGGTGATGGGTGTAGGAAGATTAAGACTTCAAGTACCTTTAGCTACATGAGAAGTTTGGTGCTAGCTTTGGCTATGTATAAAGAAAAGAAAGTAAAAGAAAAAAACTTACCACACCCACGATTACTCCATTTATTGTTTGTTTAGTCTGAAAAAGCTTCCTATGATGTGCTTATGTACAGTGGATTGTAATTTTGCTACAGTTAGGGACATCAGTATAGTTAGATGGATCTCACTAGATTAATTTATTTTGATGCAGTTATGATATTTCAAGGGAGAGTTTTAGAGATTTATATATCTTTTAAATTTTGGAATCAATATTTGTCAATATATCAATAGGTGACAGTTCTCTGTAATTGCTCTATTCAAGGTGCATTCAGCATCAAGTAAAATAAATACTACCTGTAGTCAGTACTTGAATGTTAGAGAAGGTATTAAAGGAAGCAATCATATTTGGAGCAACTCTGCTCTATGCCAAGCACTAGACAAGTATGGCAGCTACAAGGACAAGAAGGGACTCTCCTTTCAAATGGTTACTTCCAAACAAGGAGGTGCATGCTCATGCACTTAACTGTGGCAGGATATGGTGGCTGCTACCTGTGTGCAGAGCACAATGTAGGTTCACCTTAGTGAAAGATCTTTTCTACCTATGATGACAGGAAAGGATGCTTATCTCTGAGCCTGAGTCCTGGCAGAAGACATGGAAAAGAATCCTCAAGATTCTTTTCTCTAGGCAAGAAGTGCCTAGAGATTCCAGAGAGTCTTATGATGCTATTTCCAATATGGTAGAGCAAGTGGGAGGCTTATGTGGAACAAATAGGGGTTTGATTGTGGAGGGTCTTTCATACCATCAAAGTCTTTGGATTTTTCTGCAACAATGGGGAACTACTGAAGGTACAGAGCAGAACAGTGTTGTGAGGATGGTCAGGTTTTAGAGGGAACACCCTGACTCTTGATGCTGGCGTGCTGGCATAGTGTGGTAGTTTCATGATAAGGGAGGAACAGAACCTACAGTCTGCATCTGGCAGGGTAATAATAGAGTAAATTCTTAAAGAAAAATGTGGGTGGATGATAGTAAGTTCTGCTTCATAATGGACTTTGTATGTGGCTTGCCTGAGAAAGACTGAGACAGAGAGATCTTTGAGTGGACTGTGCATACTCATCTTTGGCTTTGATTCTTCCATTTACTTATGCTTTGTGTCTTGCTCTACAAAAGTGCTGTCTACTCTTCCCATGGCCACATACTGACAGTTTTTCTGTTGCTTGTAGCTACTCCTGAGGTTACTAATATTTGTTACATTTGTATCTGAATCTTATTCTCAGTCTTGTATGTTCACCTGCTGTTACCATGAACTGACCACTCATAGAATAGAATCAATGAGATTGTAATTTATGCACTAAAGTTATGTTGGAGTTTCACGGTCTTGCTTGTGTTTTTGTTTGTTTGTTTTTCTTTTTCAGGTGTGTGGTTTTGGTGAGAGATCCTCTTCCTGGGTAGCTATCGACTCCCCATAAATGTCCAAATTTTATCTGATTGCATTGAGAGGTGTTATAAAAAACGTAGTCCTGGTCTACGGCTTTACTACCCAGTGCCTGCCTGATCTTGTCCCGAAAGTCACACACCTAACTGAATACTTTGTGAAACTGCATATACAGCTTTATGAGAAATGGTACCAATGATGCTGAAACACACCACTTATAGCAACAAAGTGCACTTTGTTGAGAAGGGATATGGCAGTGGGCTGTCCATACATTATCTAATTCATGGGCTAACAGATTTGTTATGCCTTATAATCTCCCTTTTCTTTGTAGTTCCTTTCTGAGCATTTTCACCTGCTGCATGCCTTAGTTTATCTCTTGCATGTTAATCATTTTTTATGCCTAAATATCTGAGCTCCAGAGAAATTAGCCCAGTGTTCATTGTTCTCTTATAATTGATGGTGTCATTGGCATCTTAAATTTAACCCTTCTAAAGTTCCATCATCATCCTCCCCAAATCTGTGTGTCCTCCAAGCTTCCCTCTCCTATAATGATATGAATCAGAACATCATTCTTCCCTTCTTTGATGGCCCCCAATACTCAACCTGTTTCTAGGTTCTGTTGGTTCTGGTTCCGAACTCTCTCACACTTGCACTGTCTCTTCTTTCTAAGGCTTAATCCAGGTTCTTATCATTTGTGACCTGGATTATAGCCTTAGCATCCTAAACAACCTCTTTTCCTCAGTTTCCTTCCTCTCTACACATTCTTGACCCTGAGCTTTGTGAATTCAAAACTCTGGTTCCGAGGTTCTCCTTCTGCACCCTGTTTCACATGTGTCACCACAGTGCATTTCAGACACAATGGGATAATGAGTGAAGCCTGTTTCTATGTCCTTTCTGACTGGGCTTTCTTACCCCTGACTTTTCAGCCCTATCAAACTTCTTGCATTTCTACACCCTGCTGTGAGTTCTCTGGATATCTCTTCCTACCCTCCTTGCCTGAAACATTTTCCTCTACTCATGTTGCTCTTCAGTATCCCTATGTCCTTTCATCATCTGGACAAGTTGTAGTCTCCAAGCATCACATCTCTCTGACTATGTGGGGTACTTCTCTGGGTTCTGAGAACTTCCTTAAATCCCACTATCAAGGCACACACCCTGCTCTGCTCTATTTTCCACTGAGGCAAGTGGAGAGTGTATCTTGCTCACCACTGCGAGCCCAGTGCCTGTGTAACTTTCTGTTTTATGGTAGAGGTACAACAACTAAGTATAAAGTGAGTGAATGAAGAGATTTAACAGTTGGGATTAAAGCTTGATTAGCCTACTTTTAAAGTTCATAGTCTGTCTGCTCACCAAGTAACTTATTTAAACTATTTTATGACACATTGTCTTTGTGCATAATAGTGGCAGGAGTGGAGAAGAACTGGGAATAATATTGCATGTGATGCTACATCAAGATGTTGTTGAGCTGGCGGTGGATGATGACGTTTGTTTGTTTGTTTTTGTCAACTTGATACAACCCAGAGTCATTTTGGAAAAGAGACCCTTAATTGAAGAATTACCTTATCATATCGCCTATAGTCAACTCTGTAGGACACTTTCTTGATTAAGGATTAATGTGGGCAGTCCAGGTCCACAGTGGGTGGTGCCACCCATGGGCAGGTGGTTCTGGGGGGATAAGAAAACAAGCTGAGTACACCATGGAGAGAAAGTCAACAAGCAGCATTTCTCTATATCTTCTACTTCAGTTCCAGTCTGCAGGTTCCTGCTCTGACCTCTCTCAGTGATGGACTATAAAGTGTAAGGTGAAATAAACCATTTCCTTCCCCAAATTGCTTTTGGTCATGGTGTTTAACACAGCAACAGAAAGCGAGCTGGAACAATGTTAAATTTCAATTGGTAAAAAAAGCCCATGTTATAGTTCTACCCCCATAACCAGATGAACAACTGGATTGAGCCCTCAAGCCAGCTGCAAATCTTGCACAGGAATCGGAACAGCCTTGGTGGTAGAAGGGAAGGAGACATTTGAGCATGTTCAGAGCTACTATAGACACTTACTGTAGAAACATCAAGATCTTAAGTGCATTTCATAAAGTAAAAGGAAATGATATCTATTAGAAAAGGAACATCATGTGAGCAGCCTGGGGAGTGGAGTAGGTTTTAGAGCTGCAGCTGCACTTTGAGCCAATTATAAGCTAGAACTAGAAAGCAGAGGAGGAGCTGAGAACAGGCTACCACATCATCCTAGCATGTTTTCTCTGAACCACAGGACTGAGTTTTCAGGGGGAAGAGGCTGTTGAGGACCTTGGGATATAGATGATGCTCGATCTGGACTATGTCATGCTTTGGTGCTTCAGCCACTGGCTCTATTCTGACTCTATAGGGAATCTAATTATCTTTCTCCTATCTTTTCTTCCAGCCAAGTACTCATTTATTAACAGTTTACAGTCACCAGTGCTTAATTTCTATGGCCATAATTATTGCTTTCACTTTTTTGCAGCAAAGTTGGCTTTAGACAGACCCTATGTAGGGTACACAGCAGTTTTAGTTTTTGGTCTGTGGTGCCTAGCCCAGTATGAACTGGAGCTGAAGTTAAAGGGTCATGCAAACTTCTAGATTTCAAACAACTAGAAGTTAAACTAGAAGTTTGCATGAAATTAATATTCTGTCACAGCATTGGAATTCATAGGCAAAGCTTAACATTCCTTTAGGTAGGGTCAAACATGTTAAGATAGTTTGAAGTGCTTAGACTCTGTATCTAAATGATACACATGGGGTGGGGGAACTTGAGAGGAGGGATGTGAAGACAAGGACATGAACAAGCATTGGATGGATTATAGGGATAACATCTTTCGAGTTCAGGAACCAGACTATTTTAGATCTATTCTTGGAGAAAGATGTGCTGTAGGTGTGAGGCAGGAGGGTCCCAATAAATGGTTCCTTCCTACCCCTTATTATTCTGTATCCCCCTTTGATAGTTCCTGGAAATTTAGAAGGGAACATGTTCTTAGTGTCCTTAGTAAAGAACAAGGAAAACAAAACTATCAGTCTTGTTTCCATTGCTATAACAAGAGACCCATGGTAAAAGGTCACAATGAGGTGATTCTATCCTGTCAGATTCTAATGAGAGCCCCTTCGGCTCAATTAAAACTGGGTAGAGACACCGAAAAGGACACAGAAAGGGTGACATTATGGAATAGTCTTGCTCTTTTTGTTAAGGTACTTAAAAATTTTATTTATTTATTTATTTATATGAGTATACTGTAAGCTGTCTTCAGACACACCAGAAGAGGGCATCGGATCCCATTACAGATGGTTATGAGTCACCATGTGGTTGCTGGGAATTTAACTCAGGGCCTCTGGAAGAGCAGCCAGTGTTCTTATCCAGTCTTGCTATAAACAAACAATTTCTTTTTGAGAAATAACTATGGTTATGATTCCCTTGCAAGGATGTCAACTTCACACTAGGCTTAAAGACCCTCTTAATATTTAAAGATTTATTTATTTATTTATTTATTTATTTATTTATTTATTGTATGTGAGTACACTGTCACTGTCTTCAGACACACAAGAAGAAGGCATTGGATCTCATTACAGATGACTGTGAGCCACTGTGTGGTTTCTAGGACCTCTGGAAGAGCACTCAGTGTTCTTAACTGCTGAGCCATCTCTCCAGCCCTGACTTTACTACTTTTATTTATGAGACTAGGGTTCACATTTCCAGCACATAAAATATTTGGAGCGAACTCAGATCCAAACCATAGCAAAACCAAAACAGAGTTACCAATTGGCATGGTATTTACTGGGTCTGTCCCATAGACTATAATTTAAGCACAAAGTTTTATTAATTCCCATTCTAACTCCTAAATAATTGACACACAGACCCATTAAGTTGATCAACAAGTTGTAAACCTAGGCTGGGCAGGTTCTTAGCTATTCTAACCCTCTACACTACCTACTTTCCAGCCACAGGTACTTTACCTTCAGGCTTGAGTCTTTCCCAGGCTGGCTTTGGTCCATGTGTATGTTCATGTCTGCTCATTCATTGCAACCTCATAGCAAATCCTTCTGTTCTCTCCATGTGGTTTCTCCACACACTTTTCCTCATAGCTTTCCTCTCACATCTTTTCCCCTGGCACCCCTGCTTGGTATTGGAAGTCCAGCCTTCCTATTTCTTCCACCCAGGAAATTGACTGATCAGCTATTATTGACCAATCAGAAAATGATGACGAATGTATATAAAACCCTGAGACTGGTGATGCTTCATAAAATATCAAAGTCTGACCTGTACTTAATTCTGCCAGTATAGAAATTATCATTTGAATAATATAAGGATAATCATTACACAGTGCACAAAACCATCACTCCAACAGTGTCCCCCCCTTCTTTTTAAGTACCCTATTTCACGTCAGCAGTGTTAACTATACCACTGCACTCTAAAGGTTGCCCTTTTGGAAAGGAGAGCTATTACTCATCCTTCCCCATGGGATGGGAGACAGTGACATGTCTCCACTAGAGTAATGGTATAGCTCCTTTCCAGAATATTACATTGCCTCTCCTTAAAATTAAAATCCTCCGAGGGGAAGCTCTCTATTCTCATCTCACACAGCAGGCTAGCAATAGCAATCTGCCCTCCATTCTGAAGCTGCTTTCTGGGTATTGGTTTTCCACCATCCCAAGTTCACAGCATTTGAATTCCAAATGAACAGGATCATCCAAAATCTAATTCAGTGGCTCTTAAGACCATCAGAGCCCTGGTGGTGGACAGGAGGGAGTGACAGAAAGTAGGCACCATGTTTTTTTGATTTTGTTTTTTTTTAAATATAGATAACTGTTTCTACCAAGCTGTTAATCCAAGGGGTCTGAGGAAGAGCAGGTGATTTGCATTTTTGAAAATGTTCTCTCTGCCATCAGTCACTGTAGCTTCTGATTCTGAGCTTTAGACTTTTAGAATCACTGATCTGACATTCAGATCTCTGTGTCAGATGAACATACAGGGGGGTTTGTGGTGTTTTACTGAGTTAAGGCTTGCTGGACTCCTGCACTGTGTTATGAGACTGTTTTCAAGTTTGAAATGTCCCAAGTGTTTGCTTTGCATGGGCTCTGAAGAATAGAAGCAAATAAAATTGATGATATGGCTGGAAAGGACCTTATAGTGAAATTCTTGGCAAAGTTTCTCATCCCCCCCAGAGGCACCAATGCAAAATTTTGTTCCTTGGTAGTCATGGACCAGATATCACAGTGTGTATTTGCATGAAAAGAAGTATACAGGTATCTTAGGTTTTCTATTGCTGTGAAGAGACACCACTACCATAGCAACTCTTGTAAAAAAATATTGAATTGGGGCTGGTTTAGTCCATTATTATCATCATAGAAAGCATGGCAGCATGCAGGCAGTTATGATGCTGAGAGTTCTACACCTTGATCCATGGGCAGCAGAAGAACATCACCACACTGGGTATGGCTTGAGCATACGAGACCTGAAAATCTGCCTCCACAGTGACATATTTCTTCCAAGAAGGCCATACTCCAGCAAAGTCACATTTCCTAATAGTGCCACTCACTATGGGCATTCAAACACATGAGTCTACGGAGGCCATTCCTTTTCAAACCACGACAATCCATTCCCTAGCCACCATAGGCTTGTAATTGTACCACAATGCAAAAATACATTCAGTCTAACTTTTAAAGTTTCCATAGTCTATAATAGTGTCAAGCCTATTTAAAAGTTTAAAGTTCTAAGTCTCTTTTGATACATGCTCTCTTAACTATAATGCTCTTTAAAAATCAAAATAAAAAAGAAAAGCCAACATTTAATGATACAGGATATATATTACTGTTCTAAAGTGTAGGGAATGGAATGTAGTGAGGAAATACTGAACTAAAGCAAAATTGAAAACCAACAAACTCCAAACTCTGCATCTCCATGACTGACATCAAGGCACTCTTCAGTTCTCCAGCTCCTTTCAGCTTTGTTGACTTGTTAGACACTTTGCTCTCTTGCTGGTTCCACATTCTGTTAGCAGCTTTCCTTGGCAGATATCTCATGATTCTGTATTTCCAATGTCTTGGGGTCTCCAAGGCAATTCAGGCTTCACTTTTACAGCATCACTTGTCCAGATTTCCACACAGGAACAGCCCTGACACATGCTTGGCCTCAATAACTTAGTCCTTAGTTATGGAGGGAGATTCATAACCCCTTTCATAACATCTTTTACTCTAGTCAGAACCACATGACTGCTACGTTCTGCTGCTTGATGGGGTTGGATCCTGGCCTCATTCAATTACATCTTGACCAGCTTTCTGTTGTCAGATGGTTACTTTTACTGCCTAAGCTTGGATGTTCTGGAACTCAATCTGTAGGTTAGACTGGCCTCAAACTTAGCATTCCACCAACTTCTGCCTTCTAAGTGCTGGGATTAAGTCTATGTACTACCACACATGGCCCTAAGTTTTTCTTTAATTCCTTTTCACAAGTTAAAAGCTATCTGGGACTTTGCCCTGAGGTCACCACTCCCTTTATTCCATTTAACATCAAGCTTTGCTTCAATCAGTTTATCTCCTTAAACACAGACATTAGATTCGTTTCACTACTTAGTACCCCCTTTCTCCTCAAATTGTACATTTTTATTTTTCCTTTCTCAGCTTGCCATTTTCATTATAGATTTGCATAGAACTAATAACCACATTACAGAGTCAACACTAGTCTGTTTTGAGATTTTCTCTGTAGTACAATTAATCTAAAACTCTTCAATTTAGCCTCACGTAGACTTTTTAGGCAAGGGCAAAAACCAGCCTCATTCCTCACTAAAAAATCAACAATTTGTAGGCCACATACTTAACTTCTTCTCCTATGAAACCTCTTGATTCAAGCCTCCACAGTTCAAATCACCCTCAGCACCACTGTCTTCCATGTTAAAGCCAGGATGACCCATTAGTCCCCTCCCCCTTAAAGAGCTCAACTGTTTTGCAAATCCACAGTTTCTTTTTTTTTTTTTTTTTTTTTTTTTTTTTTTTTTTTATTATTAACTTGAGTATTTCTTATATACATTTCGAGTGTTATTCCCTTTCCCGGTTTCCGGGCAAACATCCCCCTCCCCCCTCCTCTTCCTTATGGGTGTTCCCTCCCAACCCTCCCCCCATTGCCGCCCTCCCCCCATAGACTAGTTCACTGGGGGTTCAGTCTTAGCAGGACCCAGGGCTTCCCCTTCCACTGGTGCTCTTACTAGGATATTCATTGCTACCTATGGGGTCAGAGTCCAGGGTCAGTCCATGTATAGTCTTTAGGTAGTGGCTTAGTCCCTGGAAGCACTGGTTGCTTGGCATTGTTGTACTTTTGGGGTCTCGAGCCCCTTCAAGCTCTTCCAGTTCTTTCTCTGATTCCTTCAATAGGGGACCTATTCTCAGTTCAGTGGTTTGCTGCTGGCATTCGCCTCTATATTTGCTGTATTCTGGCTGTGTCTCTCAGGAGAGATCTACATCCGGCTCCTGTCGGTCTGCACTTCTTTGCTTCATCCATCTTGTCTAATTGGGTGGCTGTATATGTATGGGCCACATGTGGGGCAGGCTCTGAATGGGTGTTCCTTCAGTCTCTGTTTTAATCTTTGCCTCTCCCTTCCCTGCCAAGGGTATTCTTTTTCCTCATTTAAAGAAGGAGTGAAGCATTCACATTTTGATCATCCATCTTGAGTTTCGTTTGTTCTAGGGATCTAGGGTAATTCAAGCATTTGGGCTAATAGCCACTTATCAATGAGTGCATACCATGTATGTCTTTCTGTGATTGGGTTAGCTCACTCAGGATGATATTTTCCAGTTCCAACCATTTGCCTACGAATTTCATAAACTCGTTGTTTTTGATAGCTGAGTAATATTCCATTGTGTAGATGTACCACATTTTCTGTATCCATTCCTCTGTTGAAGGGCATCTGGGTTCTTTCCATTTTCTGGCTATTATAAATAAGGCTGCGATGAACATAGTGGAGCACGTGTCTCTTTTATATGTTGAGGCATCTTTTGGGTATATGCCCAAGAGAGGTATAGCTGGATCCTCAGGCAGTTCAGTGTCCAATTTTCTGAGGAACCTCCAGACTGATTTCCAGAATGGTTTTACCAGTCTGCAATCCCACCAACAATGGAGGAGTGTTCCTCTTTCTCCACATCCTCGCCAGCATCTGCTGTCACCTGAGTTTTTGATCTTAGCCAATCGCACTGGTGTGAGGTGAAATCTCAGGGTTGTTTTGATTTGCATTTCCCTTATGACTAAAGATGTTGAACATTTCTTTAGGTGTTTCTCAGCCATTCGGCATTCCTCAGCTGTGAATTCTTTGTTTAGCTCTGAACCCCATTTTTTAATAGGGTTATTTGTTTCCCTGTGGTCTAACTTCTTGAGTTCTTTGTATATTTTGGAAATAAGGCCTCTATCTGTTGTAGGATTGGTAAAGATCTTTTCCCAATCTGTTGGTTGCCGTTTTGTCCTAACCACAGTGTCCTTTGCCTTACAGAAGCTTTGCAGTTTTATGAGATCCCATTTGTCGATTCTTGATCTTAGAGCATAAGCCATTGGTGTTTTGTTCAGGAAATTTTTTCCAGTGCCCATGTGTTCCAGATGCTTCCCTAGTTTTTCTTCTATTAGTTTGAGTGTGTCTGGTTTGATGTGGAGGTCCTTGATCCACTTGGACTTAAGCTTTGTACAGGGTGATAAGGATGGATCGATCTGCATTCTTCTACATGTTGCCCTCCAGTTGAACCAGCACCATTTGCTGAAAATGCTATCTTTTTTCCATTGGATGGTTTTGGCTCCTTTGTCAAAAATCAAGTGACCATAGGTGTGAGGGTTCATTTCTGGGTCTTCAATTCTATTCCATTGGTCTATCTGTCTGTCTCTGTACCAATACCATGCAGTTTTTATCACTATTGCTCTGTAATACTGCTTGAGTTCAGGGATAGTGATTCCCCCTGAAGTCCTTTTATTGTTGAGGATAGCTTTAGCTATCCTGGGTTTTTTGTTATTCCAGATGAATTTGCAAATTGTTCTGTCTAACTCTTTGAAGAATTGGATTGGTATTTTGATGGGGATTGCATTGAATCTGTAGATTGCTTTTGGTAAAATGGCCATTTTTACCATATTAATCCTGCCAATCCATGAGCATGGGAGATCTTTCCATCTTCTGAGGTCTTCTTCAATTTCTTTCCTCAGTGTCTTGAAGTTCTTATTGTACAGATCTTTTACTTGCTTGGTTAAAGTCACACCGAGGTACTTTATATTATTTGGGTCTATTATGAAGGGTGTCGTTTCCCTAATTTCTTTCTCGGCTTGTTTCTCTTTTGTATAGAGGAAGGCAACTGATTTATTTGAGTTAATTGTATACCCAGCCACTTTGCTGAAGTTGTTTATCAGCTTTAGTAGTTCTCTGGTGGAACTTTTGGGATCACTTAAATATACTATCATGTCATCTGCAAATAGTGATATTTTGACCTCTTCTTTTCCGATCTGTATCCCTTTGATCTCCTTTTGTTGTCTGATTGCTCTGGCTAGAACTTCAAGAACTATATTGAATAAGTAGGGAGAGAGTGGGCAGCCTTGTCTAGTCCCTGATTTTAGTGGGATTGCTTCAAGTTTCTCTCCATTTAGTTTAATGTTAGCAACTGGTTTGCTATATATGGCTTTTACTATGTTTAGGTATGGGCCTTGAATTCCTATTCTTTCCAGGACTTTTATCATGAAGGGGTGTTGAATTTTGTCAAATGCTTTCTCAGCATCTAATGAAATGATCATGTGGTTCTGTTCTTTCAGTTTGTTTATATAATGGATCACGTTGATGGTTTTCCGTATATTAAACCATCCCTGCATGCCTGGGATGAAGCCTACTTGATCATGGTGGATGATTGTTTTGATGTGCTCTTGAATTCGGTTTGCCAGAATTTTATTGAGTATTTTTGCGTCGATATTCATAAGGGAAATTGGTCTGAAGTTCTCTTTCTTTGTTGTGTCTTTGTGTGGTTTAGGTATAAGAGTAATTGTGGCTTCATAGAAGGAATTCGGTAGGGCTCCATCTGTTTCAATTTTGTGGAATAATTTGGATAATATTGGTATGAGGTCTTCTATGAAGGTTTGATAGAATTCTGCACTAAACCCGTCTGGACCTGGGCTCTTTTTGGTTGGGAGACCTTTAATGACTGCTTCTATTTCCTTAGGAGTTATGGGGTTGTTTAACTGGTTTATCTGTTCCTGATTTAACTTCGATACCTGGTATCTGTCTAGGAAATTGTCCATTTCCTGAAGATTTTCAAATTTTGTTGAATATAGGTTTTTATAGTAAGATCTGATGATTTTTTGAATTTCCTCCGAATCTGTAGTTATGTCTCCCTTTTCATTTCTGATTTTGTTAATTTGGACACACTCTCTGTGTCCTCTCGTTAGTCTGGCTAAGGGTTTATCTATCTTGTTGATTTTCTCAAAGAACCAACTTTTGGTTCTGTTGATTCTTTCTATGGTCCTTTTTGTTTCTACTTGGTTGATTTCAGCTCTGAGTTTGATTATTTCCTGCCTTCTACTCCTCCTGGGTGTATTTGCTTCTTTTTGTTCTAGAGCTTTTAGGTGTGCTGTCAAGCTGCTGACATATGCTCTTTCCTGTTTCTTTCTGCAGGCACTCAGCGCTATGAGTTTTCCTCTTAGCACAGCTTTCATTGTGTCCCATAAGTTTGAGTATGTTGTATCTTCATTTTCATTAAATTCTAAAAAGTTTTTAATTTCTTTCTTTATTTCTTCCTTGACCAGGTTATCATTGAGTAGAGCATTGTTCAATTTCCACGTATATGTGGGCATTCTTCCCTTATTGTTATTGAAGACCAGTTTTAGGCCGTGGTGGTCCGATAGCACGCATGGGATTATTTCTATCTTTCTGTACCTGTTGAGGCCCGTTTTTTGACCAATTATATGGTCAATTTTGGAGAAAGTACCATGAGGAGCTGAGAAGAAGGTATATCCTTTTGCTTTAGGATAGAATGTTCTATAAATATCCGTTAAGTCCATTTGGCTCATGACTTCTCTTAGTCTGTCTACATCACTGTTTAATTTCTGTTTCCATGATCTGTCCATTGATGAGAGTGGGGTGTTGAAATCTCCCACTATTATTGTGTGAGGTGCAATGTGTGTTTTGAGCTTTAGTAAGGTTTCTTTTACATATGTAGGTGCCCTTGTATTTGGGGCATAGATATTTAGGATTGAGAGTTCATCTTGGTGGATTTTTCCTTTGATGAATATGAAGTGTCCTTCCTTATCTTTTTTGATGACTTTTAGTTGGAAATTGATTTTATTTGATATTAGAATGGCTACTCCAGCTTGCTTCTTCTGACCATTTGCTTGGAAAGTTGTTTTCCAGCCTTTCACTCTGAGATAGTGTCTGTCTTTGTCTCTGAGGTGTGTTTCCTGTAGGCAGCAGAATGCAGGGTCCTCGTTGCGTATCCAGTTTGTTAATCTATGTCTTTTTATTGGGGAGTTGAGGCCATTGATATTGAGAGATATTAAGGAATGGTGATTATTGCTTCCCGTTATATTCATATTTGATGTGAGGTTATGTTTGTGTGCTTTCATTCTCTTTGTTTTGTTGCCAAGACGATTAGTTTCTTGCTTCTTCTAGGGTATAGCTTGCCTCCTTATGTTGGGCTTTACCATTTATTATCCTTTGTAGTGCTGGATTTGTAGAAAGATATTGTGTAAATTTGGTTTTGTCATGGAATATCTTGGTTTCTCCATCAATGTTAATTGAGAGTTTTGCTGGATACAGTAATCTGGGCTGGCATTTGTGTTCTCTTAGGGTCTGTATAACATCAGTCCAGGATCTTCTGGCCTTCATAGTTTCTGGCGAGAAGTCTGGTGTGATTCTGATAGGTCTCCCTTTATATGTTACTTGACCTTTTTCCCTTACTGCTTTTAATATTCTTTCTTTATTTTGTGCGTTTGGTGTTTTGACAATTATGTGACGGGAGGTGTTTCTTTTCTGGTCCAATCTATTTGGAGTTCTGTAGGCTTCCTGTATGTCTATGGGTATCTCTTTTTTTAGGTTAGGG
This sequence comes from Rattus norvegicus, assembly GCF_021556685.1. Classification (NCBI taxonomy): domain Eukaryota; kingdom Metazoa; phylum Chordata; class Mammalia; order Rodentia; family Muridae; genus Rattus; species Rattus norvegicus. The sequence goes on along the minus strand of NC_141551.1, from coordinate 40,740,353 downwards.
AAGATTTCTTCTATGATTTTGTTGAAGATATTTACTGGTCCTTTGAGCTGGGAGTCTTCACTCTCTTCTATACCTATTATCCTTAGGTTTGATCTTCTCATTGAGTCCTGGATTTCCTGTATGTTTTGGACCAGTAGCTTTTTCCGCTTTACATTATCTTTGACAGTTGAGTCAATGATTTCTATGGAATCTTCTGCTCCTGAGATTCTCTCTTCCATCTCTTGTATTCTGTTGGTGAAGCTTGTATCTACAGCTCCTTGTCTCTTCTTTTGGTTTTCTATATCCAGGGTTGTTTCCATGTGTTCTTTCTTGATTGCTTCTATTTCCATTTTTAATTCCTTCAACTGTTTGATTGTGTTTTCCTGGAATTCTTTCAGGGATTTTTGCGATTCCTCTCTGTAGGCTTTTACTTGTTTATTAATGTTTTCCTGTGCTTCCCTAAGTGTGTTCAGGTCTTTCCTGAAGTCCTCCAGCATCATGATCAAATATGATTTTGAAACTAGATCTTGCTTTTCTGGTGTGTTTGGATATTCCATGTTTGTTTTGGTGGGAGAATTGGGCTCCGATGATGGCATGTAGTCTTGGTTTCTGTTGCTTGGGTTCCTTCGCTTGCCACTCGCCATCAGATTATCTCTAGTGTTACTTTGTTCTGCTATTTCTGACAGTGGCTAGACTGTCCTATAAGCCTGTGTGTCAGGAGTGCTGTAGACCTGTTTTCCTCTCTTTCAGTCAGTTATGGGGACAGAGTGTTCTGCTTTCGGGCGTGTAGTTTTTCCTCTCTACAGGTCTTCAGCTGTTCCTGTGGGCCTGTGTCTTGAGTTCACCAGGCAGCTTTCTTGCAGCAGAAAATTTGGTCTTACCTGTGGTCCCGAGGCTCAGGTTTGCTCGTGGGGTGCTGTCCAGGGGCTCTCTGCAGCGGCAGCAACCAGGAAGACCTGTGCCGCCCCTTCCGGGAGCTTCAGTGCACCAGGGTTCCAGATGGTCTTTGGCTTTTTCCTCTGGCGTCCGAGATGTGTGTGCAGGGAGCAGTCTCTTCTGGTTTCCCAGGCTTGTCTGCCTCTCTGAAGGTTTAGCTCTCCCTCCCACGGGATTTGGGTGCAGAGAACTGTTTATCCGGTCTGTTTCCTTCAGGGTCCGGCGGTGTCTCTGGCAAGGGTCCTGCCGCTCCTGGGCCCTCCCCCACGGGAGCCCAGAGGCCTTATACAGTTTCCTCTTGGGCCAGGGATGTGGGCAGGGGTGAGCAGTGTTGGTGGTCTCTTCCGCTCTGCAGCCTCAGGAGTGCCCACCTGACCAGGCGGTTGGGTCTCTCTCTCACCGGGTCTCAAATCCACAGTTTCAAAGTCGACATCCCTCTAAATAAAGCATGGTCAGGCCTATCATAGCAATACCCCATTCCTGGTATTAATTTTTGTCTTAAGGTTCTATTGCTGTGAAGAAATATTGTGACCACAGCAACTCTTATAAAAGCAAACATTTAGTTGGGGCTGACTTACAGTTTCAGAGGTCTAGTTCATCATTGTCATAGCATAGAACTTGACAGACATGGTGCTGGAGAAGTTGCTGAGAGTTCTACATCTTGATCTACAGGCATCAGAAGGTGACTGGAATTTCACACTGGGCATAGTTTGAGCATGTGCAACCTCAAAGCCCACCCCAACAGTGATACACTTCTTCCAACAAGGCCACACCTACTTCAACAAGGCCACACTTCCTAATAGTGCCACTCCGTATGGACAAGCATTCAAACATATGAATTATGGGGGATATTCCTATTTAAACCACCACAATAGGTCTTATAGTAAAGTTTCACTCTTTTATGAAAACATAAAAAATAAGAAAAATATAGACCAATCCCATGAGAATCAAGAAAACACCATCAGGGGTCTGTTGGTTTGACTTCTAGGAAGAGACTCCTAGCTTTAGGCCACTAGATCCAGTCCACTGAAAGACTCCTGCATTGAGTATGCACTTGAGCTTTGATTAAGATGAGTTTGTATATAATGCATGATGTATATAGAGTATATATAATGTATCCTAGATGTTGAAGAGACTCAAAGGAATCACTGTTAATAGTTTCTGAAGTTACCCTCTGTGGTCACCAAGGGCATATTTACGCTGAGGTATTGTTTCAGCTAAGAGTAGGGCTGGAGAGAGAATTTGACTTGAAAGAAAATATATACCAAGAAACTGCAGGAATCAAAATTGATGTTTAATCTGATTGTAATCTCACTGCTGAATTCTTAAAATTTTGTTTGAGCATCATTTTAAGACATGCCTAAAATGTGCCGTCATGACATGTGCTTTCTTTTAAATACTTTGCTTACTGGTGGTATTTATTTCCTCTATTCACATTATTTATGTAAAGGATAAGATTCCATGGTTGAGGATATGTCTGAGAATCTTAAGAATATCTGTGTTTCAGAGACCAGACTTGTGAAAGATCATTTCAGCATCTCCTCCTACACTGTAAGACATTGTTTAGAGAAGTTCTGTCTTTAAATGATTGCTATTAAAAATCACTCTTATTTCATAGTTTTCTGAGGATCACAAACCTTACTAAGTCCCTGATGCCTAAGTGATTTTTATGCTACAATACCATCTACTAAGCTGTTATCAGCAAAAATAATCATGTTCATGCCACTGTTACATTAGCCCTTTACCTATTTAAAGAAAAATACTGAGTTTCCCTTGAGCCCTATTTTTTCTAGGTTAAATAAGCCTCGTTTCTTTCATAGTTCCCTTTTAGGAGCATGTTTTTTATTTCTTTTTTTTCTGGACTCCTTCCAGATTTTCAAGGTTGTATTTCATCTATGTAGCCAAAATATAGGCAACAAATAAAGCATTATGAATGTTGAGTGAGAAGGACAGCTACCCCATGGTTTCTATGTTTCATGGTTTCAGTACACCCTGAGCCTTCATACCAACTTCTTCCCCATTAGCAGTAACCTCATTACAAGAAACTAAAACTTTTCATTTAATTTTTCAGAGCCTCAGAAACACTCCCAGTGAATCAACATGAAACCATTGACCATTTCTAACAGGAAGCTCTAGAGTTTTTTTTAAGGGAATGGAGTACCTTGTAGCCTTGTAGTAGGTGGATTTCCTGTAATGTCTTGAAGCATTGCATTGCTTTAAATAACTTTTATACATGTAACAGAGGTGCTTAGGTGTGTCTTTACTTGCTTACTCTAGATACTGTTTACTCTGATGTTATTTGTTTTGTCTCAAATAAAACAAACAAAAACAAAAACAAAAGGACAAGCAGGCAGGCAAGAAGGAGATTGTAGCCCTCCAGTTTGTGCCGGTGTCCTGGATTCACATGGCAGTGTTCATATCTCAGCAATGCCTTTCCTGTCCTTGGAAGCTTTACTCACTAGTTACATTATTTCTCACTTCCCCTGAGCAGTAGATCTGAGAAATAGTTCTGTCCCTTGACAATCAGGATCTGGAGGAAGTGGAGGCTGAAGCCGTGCAGCCAGATCTTGTATTTCTGGAACTCTCAGTCTGACACTGCTGGCAAGATCATCTGTTAACAGCTAGAAGGAACATCTGCCTCACATTTGAACAAGCTAGGTAAAGGTAAAGGTCCTCATTTCAGATAAATCATTATTACTGATTTTTGAAATAATTTCTTTATCAAAAGACACTCTGTTGTGGAGAAAGTAATGGGGTGGGGAACAAAGTAGACATGACAAGAGTTACTTTCTTTAATTTTCTCTAAAACAGACACAAAAATCTAATTTGAAAAAAAATCAGTTTAAAAATCACAGAAAAACTGAACAGAAAGTAAAGTCCTTTTATAGTCCCGCCCCTACCTATGTATAGCAAACTTCAACATCAGCATTGTTCACTAAGGGGTATATTGCTGCAACCAATGGCCAGGATTGTCATATCATTGCCTGACCTCATAGTTCATGCTAGAGCTTGGATTTTGGAAGACCAAGGACTTCCCCTTCCACTGGTGCCCCAACAAGGCTATTCACTGCTACATATGCAGTTGGAGCCCAGGGTCAGTCCATGTATAATCTTTGGGTAGTGGTTTAGTCCCTGGAAGCTCTGGTTGGCATTGTTCTTATGGGGTTGCAAGCCCCTTCAGCTCTTTCAGTTCTTCCTCTAATTCCCCCAAAGGAAGTCCCATTCTCAGTTCAATGGTTTGCTGCGAGCATACACCTCTGTATTTGACGTGGTGTGGTTGTGACTCTCAGGAGAGATCTATATCCAGTTCCTTTCAGCATGCTCTTCTTGGCTTCATCATCTTATCTAGTTTTCATGGATATATATGGGCCACATGTGGGGCAGGCTCTGAATGGCCATTCCTTCAGTCTCTGCTCCAAACTTTGCCTCCATATCCCCTCCTATGGATTTTTGTTCTCCCTTTTAAGAAGGAGTGAGAGCATCTGCACTTTGGTCATCCTTCTTCTTGAGCTTTCTGTGGTCTATGTATTGCATCTTGGGTCATTCGAGCTTTTGGGCTAACATCCACTTATCAATGAGTACATACCATGTGTGTTTTTCTGTGATTGGGTTACCTCACTCAGGATGATATTTTCTAGTTCACCCCATTTGCCTATGAATTTCATGAAGTCATTGTTTTTGATAGCTGAATAGTACTCCATTATGTAGATGCACCACATGTTTTGAATCCATTCCTCTGTTGAAGGGCATTTGGGCTCTTTCTAGCTTCTGGCTATAAACATAGTGGAGCATGTTTCTTTGTTGTATGTTGGAGCATCATTTGGGTATATGCTCAGGCGTGGTATAGCTGAGTCCTCAGTTGTTCTTTCTTTTTGTAAAAAAAATTCATATCTTATTTATTTAGGTCTTGCATTAAAAACGAAATTACATCATCTTACTACTGTATATAAACTGTATGGTCAAATCAAGTTGCACAGAGAAAAGATAATTTTTTTATTTGGATATTTTATTTATTTACATTTAAAATATCCCCTTTTCTGATTTCCCCTCTAGAAACCCCCTATCCCACTCCCTTCCCCTGCTTCTGTGAGACTGCTCCCCCAACAACTCATCTATTCCCACCCCAACACCCTGGCATTCCCCTACACTGAGGCATCGAGCCTTCACAGGACCAAGGGCCTCTTCTCCCATTGATGCCCAACAAGGCCATCCTCTGCTAAATATGCAGCTGGAGCCATGGGTCACTTCATGTGTATTCTTTAGTTGGTGGTTTAGTCCCTGGGAACTTTGGGGTGTCTGGTTTGTTGATGTTGTTGTTCTTCTCATAGGGTTGCAAATCCCTTCAGCTCCTTCAGTCCTTTCTGTAACTTCATTGGGGTCCCCATGCTTAGTCCAGTTGTTGACTTTGAGCATCTTCCTTTGTATTTGTCAGGCTCTGGTAGAACATCTTAGGAGACAGATATATCAAGTTCCTGTCAGGAAGCACTTCTTGGCATGTGCAATAGTGTCTGGTCTTGGGGCCTGTATTTGGGATGGATCCTCAGATGGGGAAGTCTCTGGATAGCCCTTCCTTCAGTCTCTGCTTCACACTTTGTCTCCATATTTCCTTTAGATAGGAACAATTCTATGTTAAAAATTTGGAGATGAGTGGGTAGCCCTATCCCCCAACCTGGGACCTTGCTTAACCTCTGGATATGGTCTCTACGGGTTCTCCCTCCTCTTTGTTGGGCATTTCAGCTAATCTCATCCCTGTTGAGTCCTGGGAGCCTCTTGCTTTCCTGATATCTGGGACTTGCTGGAGGCTATGCCTAGTTCCCCATCCACCATTGCTACACACTTCTTCAAATTCCTGACCCTCTATATATCATCCCCTTTTCCTCCCATACCTGATCCTGTCCCCCTTCCCTCCTTCCCTCCACTTTTCCTCCCAAGTCTATCCCACCCTCTACCTCTCCTGAGTATCTTCTAAGAAGAACTGAAGAATCTACACTTTGTTTTTCCTTCTTGAGCTTCATATGTTCTATGAGTTGTATCTTGGGTATTTCAAGCTTTTGGGCTGATATCTATTTATCAGTGAGTGCATACCATGTGTGTCCTTTTGTGACTAGATTACCTCACTCAGGATAATATTTTCTAGTTCCATCCATTTACCTAAAAATTTCATTAAGTCATTATTTTAACTCCATTGTGTACATATACCACATTTTCTGTATTCATTCCTCTGTTCAAGGACATCTGGGTTCTTTCCAGCTTCTGTCTATTATAAATAAGGCTGCTATGAACATAGTAGATCATGTGTCCTTGTTATATGTTGGAGCATTTTTTTGGTTATGTGCCCGGGAGTGGCATAGCTGGGTGCTTAGGTAGCACTATGTCCAATTTTCTGAGGAACCAGTAGACTGATTTCCACAGTAGTTGTTCCAGCTTGAAATCCCACCAACAATGGAGGAAGAGTGTTCCACTTTTTCCACATCCTTGCCAGTATCTGCTGCCAACTGAGTTTTTGATCTTAGACATTCTAACTGGTGTGGAGTGGAATCTCGGGGTTGTTTTGATTTGCATTTTCCTGATGTCTAAGAATGTTGAACATTTCTTTTTAGGTGCTTCTTGGCCATTTGAGTTTTCTCAGCTGAGAATTTTTGTTTAGCTCTGTACCCCATCTTTAAATAGGGTTATATGATTCTCTGTAGTCTTAACTTCTTGACTTCTTTGTATATATTGGATATAAGTCCCCTATGGGATGTAGGATTGGTAATGATCTTTTCCCAATCTGTTGGTTGCTGTTTTGTTCTATTGATAGTGTTCTTTGCCTTATAGAAGTTTTGCAATTTCATGAGGTCCCCTTTGTTGATTCTTGATTTTAGAACATAAGCCATTGGTGTTCTGTTCAGGAAATCTCCCCATGTGCCTATGTGCTTGAGGGTCTTCCCCACTTTCTCTTCTATTAGTTTGAGTGTATCTGGTTTTATGTGGAGATCCTTGATCAACTTGGACTTGAGCTTTGTAGGAGGAGATAAGGATGGATTAATTTGATTTCTTTTACATGCTGACCTCCAGTTGAACCAACACCATTTGTTGAAAACACTGTCTCTTTTCCACTGGACAGTTTTAGCTCCTTTGTCAAAGATCAAGTGGCCATAGGTGTGTGGGTTCATTTCTGGGTCTTCAGTTCTATTCCACCGATCTACCTGCTTGTCTCTGTACCAACACCATGTAGTTTTTATTACTATTGCTCTTGCTTGAGGTCAAGTATCATGATTCTCACAGAAGTTATTTTATTGTTGAGAATAGTTTTCTCTATCCTGGATTTTTTTATTATTCCAAATGAATTTGCAAATTGATCTTTCTAACTCTATGAAAAATTGAGTTGGAATTTTGATGGGGATTGCATAGAATCTGTCTACTGCTTTTGGCAAAATGACCATTTTTACATTATTAGTCCTGCAAATCCATGAGCATGGGAGATTTTTTTTTCCATTTTCTGAGATCTTCAATTTCTTTCTTTGGGGACTTGAAGTTCTTGGCTGTCATGTAGATCTTTCATTTGCTTGGTTAGCGTCACACCAAGGTATTTTATATTATTTGTGACTATTGTGAAGGGTGTCATTTCCCTACTTTCCTTCTCAGCCTGTTTATCCCTTGAGTATTCTGATTTGTTTGAGTTAATTTTATACCCAGCCACTTTGCTGAAATTGTTTGTCAGCTGTAGGAGTTCTCTGGTGGAATTTTTGGGGTAACTTAAATATACTATCATATCATTTGCAAATAGTATTATTTTGACTTCTTCCTTTCCATTTTGTATCCCTTTGATCTCCTTTGGTTGTCTAATTTCTTGAGCTAGGACTTTGAGTACTATATTGAATAAGTAGGGAGAGAGTGGGCAGCCTTGTCTAGTCCCTGATTTTAGTGGGATTATTTCAAATTTCTCTCCATTTAGTTTGATGTTAGCTACTGGTTTGCTGTATATTGCTTTTACTATGTTTAGGTATAGGCCTTGAATTCCTGACCTTTCCAGACTTTTATCATGAAGGAGTGTTGAATTTTGTCAAATGCTTTCTCAGCATCTAATGAGATGATCATGTGATTTTTTTTCTTTGAATTTGTTTACATAGTGTATTATGTTGATGGATTTCCATATATTGAACCATCCCTGCATTTCTGAGATGAAGCCATCTTGATCATGGTAGATGATCATTTTGATGTGTTCTTGGATTTGGTTTGTGAGAATTTTATTGAGTATTTTTGCATTGATATTCATATGGAAATTACTATTTCTTTTTTAGATCTTTGTGTCCTTTAGGTATAAGAATAATTGTGGCTTCATAGAATGAATTGGGTAGTGTTCCTTCTGATTCTGTTCTATGGAATAGTTTGAAGAGTATTGGTATTAGGTCTTCTTTGAAGGTCTGATAGAATTCTGCACTAAACCCATCTGGTCCTGAGGTTTTTTTTTTTTTTTTTTGTTTTTTGTTTTGGTTGGGAGACTTTTAATGACTGCTTCTACTTCTTTAGGGGTTATGGGACTGTTTAAATTGTTTATCTGATCCTGATTTAACTTTGGTACCTGGTATCTGTCTAGAAAATTGCCCATTTCATCCAAATTTTCCAGTTTTTTTGAGGATAGAATTTTGTAGTAGGATCTGATGATTTTTTTAAAAAAAATTTCCTCCATTTCTGTCATTGTGTCTCTTTTTTCATTTTTGATTATGTTAATTTTGGTACTTTTCCTGTACCCTCTGGTTAATTTGACTAAAGGCTTATCTCTCTTGTTGATTTTCTCAAAGAACCAGCTCCTGGTTTTGTTGATTCTTTGTATAGTGCTTTTTGTTTCTACTTGGTTGATTTCAGTCCTGGGTTTGATTATTTCCTGCCATCTAGTCCTCGGGTATATTTCCTTCTTTTTCTTCTAGAGCTTTCAGGTATGCTGTCAAGCTCCTAGTATATGTTCTCTCCAGTTTCTTTTTGGAGGCACTCAGAGCTATGAGTTTCCTCTTAGCACTGCTCTCATTTATAAGTTTGTGTATGTTGTGCCTTCATTTTCATTAAATTTTAAAAAGTTTTTAATTTCGTTAATTTTCCTTTGACCAGGTTATCGAGTATAACAATGTTCAGCTTCCACATATATGTGGGCTTTCTGTTATCGTTGTTATTGAAGACCAGCCTTAGTCTGTGGTCATCTGATAGGATGCATGGGATTATTTCAATCTTCTTGAATCTGTTGAGGCATGTTTTGTGACAGATTATATTGTCAATTTTGGAGAAGGTGCAATGAGGTGCTGAGAAGGTATAATCTTTTGTTTTAGGATGAAATGTTCTATAGATATCTGTTAAATCCAATTGGTTCATAACTTCTGTTAATTTCACTGTGTCTTTTTAGTTTCTGTTTCCATGATCTGTCCACTGTAGACTATTGAAGTCTTCTACTATTATTGTTTGAGGTGAATGTGTGCTTTGAGCTTTATTAAAGTATCTTTTATGCATGTGGTTGCCTTTGCATTTGGAGCATAGATATTCAGAATTGATAGTTCACCTTGGTTGATTTTTTTCTTTGATGAATATGAAATGGCCTTTCTTACTTTTTTGATACATTTTGGTTGAAAGTTGATTTTTATTCAATATTAGAATGGCTATTCCAGCTTGTTTCTTCAGACCATTTCCTTGGAAATTTTTTTCCAGCCTTTTACTCTGAGGAAGTGTCTGTCTTTGTCACTGAGGTGTGTTTCTTATATGCAGCAAAATGCTGGTTGCTTTTTACATATCTAGTCTGTTAGTCTATGTCTTTTAATTGTGGAATTAAGTCCATTAATGTTAAGAAATATTGAGGGAAATTGTTGTTGTCTGTTATTTTTGTTGTGAGATGTGGAATTATGTTTGAGCTTGTTGAAAGATTACTTTTTTGCTTTCTGTACAGTGTAGTTTCCCTCCTTGTGTTGTAGTTTTCCATCTATTATCCTCTGTAGTGCTGGATTTGTGTAAAGATACTGTGTAAATTTGATTTTGTCATGGAATATCTTAGTTTGTCTATATTAATTTAGAGTTTTGCTGGGTATAGTAGCCTAGGCTGGCATTTGTGTTCTCTTAGGGTCTGTATCACATCTGCCCAGTATCTTTTGGCTTTTAGAGTCTCTGTTGAGAAATCTGGTGTAATTCTGATAGGTCTGCCTTTATATGTTACTTGACTTTTCCCCTTACTGCTGTTAATATTCTTTCTTTGTTTTGTACATTTGGTGTTTTGATTATTATGTGACAGGAATTTCTTTTCTGGTTCAGTCTGTAGGAGTTCTGTAGGATTCTTTAGTTCATGGGCATTTCTTTCTTCAGGTTAGGGAAGTTTTCTTCTATAATTTTGTTAAAGATATTTACTGGCCCTTTAAGTTGGGAATCTTTGCTCTCTTCTATACCTACTAGCCATAGGTTTAATGATCTCATTGTGTCCTGGATTTCCTGGATATTTTGGGTTAAGGGCTTTTTGCACTTTGCAGTTTCTTTGACTGTTGTCAATGTTTTCTAGGGTACCTTCTGCCCCTGAGATTCTCCCTTCTATCTCTTGTATTCTGTTAGTGATACTTGTATCTATGTCTCCTGATCTCTTTCCTAAGTTTTCTATCTCCATGGTTGTCTCCCTTTGTGATTTATTTATTGTTTTTATATCCTGAAGGGTTTTGTTCAATTCCTTCATCTGTTTCATTTGTTTTTCTGCAATTCTTTAAAGGATTTTTGGTTTCTTCTTTGAGAGCTTCTACCTGTTTATTTGTGTTTTCCTCTTTTTCATTAAGAGAGTTATTTATGTCCTTCTTAAGGTCCTCTATCATCATCATGAGATGTGATTTAAATTCGAATCTTGCTTTTCTAGTGTGTTGCCATATCCAGGACTTGCTGTGTTGAGAGAACTGGGTTCTGAGGATGCCAAGTAGCCTTGGTTTCTGTTGCTTAATTTCTTGTGCTTTGTTATCTCTGGTGTTAGTTGGTCTTGCTGTCTCTGACTGGAGCTTGTGGGCCTGTGAGCCTGTGATCTTAGGAGTGAGAGCATTCCTGAAGGATCCTGTTCCAGGCTGCTCTGTGGTTCCTGTACCCTGTGTCCTTCTGGTGGGTCCCTCTTTGGTCAGTTATTGGAGCAAAAGTGGTGGTCTTACCTATGAACAGCAGTCCTGAGCAACTTGCTTTCTCTGCATAGGATTTGGGTAAGTACAGCTATGGCTCAACTTTAGTTCTGGGGTATAGATAGAGAACAGTAGTATAAGACTTTCTTTCTTTTTTCTCTCTCTTTCTTTCTCTCTCTTTCTCTCTTTCTCTCTTTCTCTCTCTCTTTCTTTCTTTCTTTCTCTCTCTCTCTCTCTCTCTCTCTTTCTTTCTTTCTTTCTTCTTTCTTTCTTTCTTTCTAGACATACAAAATCTCCTGCTCAAGGAGGACAAGAAGAAAATGTCAGCTATTGCTACAGCTGCTCAGAGCTTTTCTCTTTATTTTTCTTTTTTATATTGGATATCTTTTTATTTATATTTTAAATGTTATTCCCTTTCTCGGTTCCCCATCTATAAACCCTCTATCTCATCCCTCTTTCTCCATCTTCTATGAGGGTATTCCCGCACCCATACACCCATTTTTCCCCACCTCCCCATCTCTCTGCTTTGATATTCCCATACACTGGAGGGGCCAGCCTTGGCAGGACTAAGGGCTTCTCCTCCCTTTGGTGCCCAGCAAGGCCATCCTCTGCTACATATGCAGCTGGAGCCATGGGTTTGTCTATGTGTACTCTTTGCATGGTAGTTTAGTGTCTGTGCTCTGGTTGGTTGGTATTGTTGTTCTTATGGGGTTGCAAACCTTTTTAGCTCCATCAATCCTTTCTCTTGCTGCTCCAATGGGGACTCCATCTTCAGTTCAATGGTTGGCTTCCAGTATCTGCCTCCGTATTTGTCATGTTCTGGCTGAGCTTTTCAGGAGACAGCTATATCAGGCTTCTGTCAGCATGCACTTCTTGGCATCAGCAATATTGTCTGGGTTTGGTGGCTGTATGTATATGGGCTGGATCCCCAGATAGGGCAGGCTCTGGATGGCCTTTCCTTCAGTCTGTGCTCCAAACTTTATCTCCATATTTTATCCTATGAATATTTTTGTTTCTCTTTCTAAGAAGGACTGAAGCATCCACACTTTGGTCACCCTTCTTGAGCTTCATGTGGTTTGTGGATTGTATCTTGGGTAATTCGAGCTTTTGGGCTAATATCCACTTATCAGTGAGTGCATACAATGTGTGTTCTTTTGTGATTGGGTTACCTCACTCATGATGATATTTTCTAGTTCTATCTATTTGCCTATGAATTTCATGAAGTCATTGTTTTTAATAGCTGAGTTGTACACCATTGTGTACATGTACCACATTTTCTGTATCCATTCCTCTGTTCAGGAACACCTGGGTTCTTTCTAGCTTCTGGCTATAAGACTTTTCTGTAGAGTGTGTCATCTTGTCTTAACTAATACCTTTTATACATGAAGAAACTGATCCTTAGGAAAATTGAACAATTTATGTGTTGGGACATGACTCAAATAGATTAAAGTTCTTTCTGTGCAAGCACAAGAAGCTGATTTTGATTATATGGAACCCATGAAAAAGTTCGATCTGCTGTTTAAGCATATGTGATTCTAGTGCTCCCGTAAGGAGATGGGAGACAGAGACACAAGCATTTTTGGAAGTTTGAGCACCAGCTAGCATGGCATATACAACATAAAAACAAGAAAGGCCCTGTTTCAAACAAGGCAGATTATGAGTACTGCATGGATCCTTTTCCTTCCCACAGGAGTACTACAGCATGTGTCTTAGGGTTTTACTGCTGTGAACAGACAACATGACCAAAGTAACTCTTAAAAAGAACATTTAATTGGGGCTTGCTTACAGGTTCAGAGGTTTAGTCAATTACCATCAAGGCAGGAGCATGGCAGTTTCCAGGCAGGCATGGTTCAGGAGAAGCTGAGAGTTCTACATCTTCATCTGAAGGCTGCTAATAGAATACTGGCTTCCAGCTGCTAGGATGAGGGACTTGGAGCTCACACCCACAGTGACACACCTACTCTAACATGGCCACACCTTCTTTTTTTTTTTAAATAATTTTTTTTTATTATTAACTTGAGTATTTCTTATATACATTTCGAGTGTTATTCCCTTTCCCAGTTTCCGGGCAAACATCCCCCTCCCCCCTCCCCTTTCTTATCGGTGTTTCCCTCCCCACCCTCCCCCCATTGTCCCCCTCCCCCCAACAGTCTAGTTCACTGGGGGTTCAGTCTTAGCAGGACCCAGGGCTTCCCCTTCCACTGGTGCTCTTACTAGGATATTCATTGCTACCTATGAGGTCAGAGTCCAGGGTCAGTCCATGTATAGTCTTTAGGTAGTGGCTTAGTCCCTGGAAGCTCTGGTTGCTTGGCATTGTTGTACATATGGGGTCTCGAGCCCCTTCAAGCTCTTCCAGTTATTTCTCTGATTCCTTCAACGGGGGTCCTGTTCTCAGTTCAGTGGTTTGCTGCTGGTATTCGCCTCTATATTTGCTGTATTCTGGCTGTGTCTCTCAGGAGCGATCTACATCCGGCTCCTGTCGGTCTGCACTTCTTTGCTTCATCCATCTTGTCTAATTGGATGGCTGTATATGCATGGGCCACATGTGGGGCAGACTCTGAATGGGTGTTCCTTCAGTCTCTGTTTTAATCTTTGCCTCTCTCTTCCCTGCCAAGGGTATTCTTGTTCCCCTTTTAAAGAAGGAGTGAAGCATTCACATTTTGATCATCTGTCTTGAGTTTCATTTGTTCTAGGCATTTAGGGTAATTCAAGCATTTGGGCTAATAGCCACTTATCAGTGAGTGCATACCATGTATGTCTTTCTGTGTTTGGGTTAGCTCACTCAGGATGATATTTTCCAGTTCCAGCCATTTGCCTACGAATTTCATAAAGTCGTTGTTTTTGATAGCTGAGTAATATTCCATTGTGTAGATGTACCACATTTTCTGTATCCATTCCTCTGTTGAAGGGCATCTGGGTTCTTTCAAGCTTCTGGCTATTATAAATAAGGCTGCAATGAACATAGTGGAGCACGTGTCTTTTTTATATGTTGGGGCATCTTTTGGGTATATGCCCAAGAGAGGTATAGCTGGATCCTCAGGCAGTTCAATGTCCAATTTTCTGAGGATCCTCCAGACTGATTTCCAGAATGGTTGTACCAGTTTGCAATCCCACCAACAATGGAGGAGTGTTCCTCTTTCTCCATATCCTCGCCAGCATCTGTTGTCCCCTGAGTTTTTGATCTTAGCCATTCTCACTGGTGTGAGGTGAAATCTCAGGGTTGTTTTGATTTGCATTTCCCTTATGACTAAAGATGTTGAACATTTCTTTAGGTGTTTCTCCGCCATTCGGCATTCCTCAGCTGTGAATTCTTTGTTTAGCTCTGAGCCCCATTTTTTAATAGGGTTATTTGTTTCCCTGTGGTCTAACTTCTTGAGTTCTTTGTATATTTTGGATATAAGGCCTCTATCTGTTGTAGGATTGGTAAAGATCTTTTCCCAATCTGTTGGTTGCCGTTTTGTCCTAACCACAGTGTCCTTTGCCTTACAGAAGCTTTGCAGTTTTATGAGATCCCATTTGTCAATTCTTGATCTTAGAGCGTAAGCCATTGGTGTTTTGTTCAGGAAATTTTTTCCAGTGCCCATGTGTTCCAGATGCTTCCCTAGTTTTTCTTCTATTAGTTTGAGTGTGTCTGGTTTGATGTGGAGGTCCTTGATCCACTTGTACTTAAGCTTTGTACAGGGTGATAAGCATGGATCGATCTGCATTCTTCTACATGTTGCCCTCCAGTTGAACCAGCACCATTTGCTGAAAATGCTATCTTTTTTCCATTGGATGGTTTTGGCTCCTTTGTCAAAAATCAAGTGACCATATGTGTGTGGGTTCATTTCTGGGTCTTCAATTCTATTCCATTGGTCTATCTGTCTGTCTCTGTACCAATACCATGCAGTTTTTATCACTATTGCTCTATAATACTGCTTGAGTTCAGGGATAGTGATACCCCCTGAAGTCCTTTCATTGTTGAGGATAGCTTTAGCTATCCTGGGTTTTTTGTTATTCCAGATGAATTTGCAAATTGTTCTGTCTAACTCTTTGAAGAATTGGATTGGTATTTTGATGGGGATTGCATTGAATATGTAGATTGCTTTTGGTAAAATGATGGCCACACCTTCTAATAGTGCCACTCCCTGGGCTATCACAGCATGTGTGTCCCCACTCATACGAATATGTACATAGATCATTTGTGAACACACATATACAATTTGAACACTTTGATGAAGGAGAAATTTGAATAAATGAAAAGATATATCTAATAACAGAGGGTTTTTCCTTTAAAATAAATTTGACTTTAGGGATGGATAATTTTGGGTAGGTATACTTGATCTATATGCCAATTATTTAAATCTGTAATTATCTATATATACGAAATTCTGACAAGACAATTTTCACAGTGAATGGAAAGGCTAGGTTTTTTTTTTATTTTTTATTTTTTTTTTATACATTTCGAATGTTATTCCCTTTCCCGGTTTCCGGGCAAACATCCCCCTCCCCCCTCCCCTTCCTTATGGGTGTTCCCCTCCCAACCCTCCCCCCATTGCCGCCCTCCCCCCATAGACTAGTTCACTGGGGGTTCAGTCTTAGCAGGACCCAGGGCTTCCCCTTCCACTGGTGCTCTTACTAGGATATTCATTGCTACCTATGGGGTCAGAGTCCAGGGTCAGTGAAAGGCTAGGTTTGAACTTGAAAATTTTTGACTATCCACAGTTCAAGAAGAACTGCCTGCCATTATTAGCTTCAGTAGCTGAGACAGAACTACCATCATCTATGAAGAGAGAAACTCAACTGGTTGACCTGTGACCTTTTCTATGAGACATTTTCTTATTTACTAATTGATGTAAGCCCAGTAGACTGTGGGCTTACATAGGCAGGTAGATCTGGACTGTATGAGAAAGCTAGTTGAGCAAGCCAGAGAGCAATCCACTAAGTGATGTTTCCCTATATCTATGCTTTAGTTCCGTTCTCAAGGTTATTGAGTAAGTTCCTACCCTGACTTTCATCAATAATGCACAGTTCTATAGAAGTGTAGGCCAAACAAACACTTTCTGCCTCAAGGTGCTTTTTGGTCTTGGTGTTTATCACAGCAACAAAAAGCAAACTAGAACATTACATTAGTCCTGAATTACAAAGGTCTTTACAGTCACACATATGGATTAACGTAACTATGTCTGCCAACCACCTCCTTTCTGCCAATGTTTGTTCACCGCCCTGCAAACATATACTAAACACAATGGGTTATATACTTCCTGTAGAGAGGTGGTCCCAGGAAAAAGGGGTTCAGTGGCCCTGAGAGCAGGTGTGTGGTACTTGGGTAGAGAATTGGAGAGCTTCTTGGTCCAGAGAATGACTAGACTGTTCAGGTGACTGGTAAATTTCTTGGGGCTTACGGTCTCTATGGTTTATTAGAGATGGAGAAAGGAAGGCCTGGACAAGGAGATCCATACTGGAACCTAAAGCAAGGGACATTATTACTCGAGCATAAGGATGGAGTTGTAGTCATGTGTTCTGGTTCACAGATGAGCTGAATTTCTCAAGGTTACATGATTGCTTAGTGATTGTCCAGGAACATCCTAAGACCTGGCAACTTTTATAAAGTTGATCTTATGAGCTGGGTTTTCCTATATAGCAGTTTACTTTTGTCCACAGCTTTACTTAACACAATTTCAGATGGTCAATTGAAATCTAAAGATTTTAAATAGAAAATTCCAGAACTAAACCATTGATGAGCTTTAAATTTTGTCCTGTGTGAGTAGTATGATGAAATATCACATTATGCTTTTCCATCCTAAGAGGCAAGTCATCCATGTATTGGTTCTGTGTATGTTTCCTTGACAGTCTCTCAGTAGCCACCTTGCTTGTATATAGATTGACTGTAAATATAAATATGAAGTAATGTTTATGTCCAAATAATCTTTGTTTGACTTAATAGTGTACTTCAAGTGCAAGACCAGTGAAAGTGATTATTCAGAAATGCCCCAAACTGAATTTCAGGGCGGGGAGGTTAGAGGGATTGGGGGTGGGAACACACTTATAGAAGCAGGGGGAGTTTGTGGGTTTCTAGAGGGGAAACCGGGAAAGGAGATAACATTTGAAATGTAAATAAAAAAAATCCAATAAAAGAAAAAATGTTAAAAAAAAAAAAGAAATGCCCTAACTATAAATAAAGAACTTCCCTTTGGTATCTTCTCACATGATTACAAGAAGGCTAAGTAAAATATAATGTATTATTTTGAGAAAGAAACTATGTATACCTTTTGGACAAATTTTTTACTTATTTATTTATTATAATTGATTTTTGGATTTTTTACTTTCAATTAATATATAGTAATTATACACATTTTGAGTTACAGTGTGATATTTTTATTTATTTATTTATTTATTTATTTATTTATTTATTTATTTATTTTGAACAGAGTCTATGTACACCAGGCTGGCCTTAAATTTCTACCTCTGCCACCCAAGGACTGAGACTAAATGCATGCACCACCATACCCAGGCAGAGTGATATTTTAATACTCAATTAAATGAATTTACTATTTTCTTTTCCTTATTGCTTCTTTATGTTAGAAACTTTATCAGTTTGCTTTCTGTTGCTGTGATAATATACTGGCCAGAGGCAACTTCAGGGTAGAAAGGATTTCTTTGGCTTATAGTTTACAACGGAAGGAAGCCAAGACATGGTCTTAAGGCAGGAACTGAAGTAGATACCATGGGGGAACACTGCTTACTAGCTTGCTTTCCCTGGTTTGATCAGCTACCTTTCTTATAAACCTTAGGCTCATTTGCCTCGGGATGTTACTTCTCGCAGTGGGCTGGGTCGCCAATGTCAACCAATAATCAAGAAAATGCCTTATAGACAGGACCACAGAGCAATCTGATGGGGGCAATTCCTCCCTCAATTGAGCTTTCTCCCTCTTCTGAGGCGTGTGAAGCTGACAAGCATGATTAAATGTCACAGAGCCCCTGAATTCCTCTCTTCTAGGTTTGTTAACTAATGCTGTAGAGTTCCAGAATTCATACCTGCCATCTGTGTTTTGGTACCTATTATGCAACTTCTTTATTTTCTCCTACCCCTACCTAGTCTCTAACTTTGGCTTTTCTGTGCTTAAGCCATTTTAGGGAGCCTCTATACATGAAAGAGAACATTTGATATTTGATTTTCTCTTTGGCTTATTTCACCTAATGAAATACCCCTGTTTCATCCATTTTTTTTCTGTAAATGACATTCATTTATTCTGAGTATTGTTACTCTCTTACTGTGCCTGATTCATAGGTTGATATTTACCAGAAATATGTTTTTATTTGAAAAATTGCAGTCTGCTTACAATTTGGTACAACCATCAGTTTCAGGTGTCCACTTAAGATATATCACCTCCAGATGAAAGGACACTCCTCTACGTGCATCTATATAGACCAATCCCAGACTGTTACCACAGAGCTTTAAAACCTGCCATGGATATTACTTCTGTTCCCAACCATGTGCTCTTGTATAAACAAATAGCTATTTACTCTTTTAAGGTGACATTACAAAGCAATCAATACCTTAGGAGATTTCTAAAGGCTAATTTGAAACTTTGGGAACATCAATCACAGGACAGTGCCAGAATAATTTCCTAATTACTTCCTATAGAGGTCAGCTTATTGATGTGCTTGTGTGAGTCAACAGACTGGCTAGGAAACCACAATTAGAAATGTGATCAACATAAACTTAGTCGAAATAGCTAACAGATGTCTTTGACGATTTGCATATGAAGTTGCCACCAGCTTTAGAAATCCAGCTTATTAAGGGCTGAGACTATTTCAGACACTTTTTTTCCATGTTGGAACATGCTGAAGGAAGCTGTCTATTAAAATGTCATGCATAAATGTCTTCCAGTATTGGGTTTCACTTGGCATAGGTAATTCCTGATAGTGTATGCTTACACATTTATAAATATCTCTCTAGATATATTAACATTCGAACATTATTCATTTCCTGCAGTGCACACTAAAGATGTCCTCTGTTTTCTATCTTACAAGCAGCCTTTGTCTTAGTTTGGGTTTCACTGTTGTGAATAGACACCATGACCACGGCAAGTCTTATAAGGGACATTTAATTGGGGCTGGTTTACAGGTTCAGAGGTTCTGTCCGTTATCATCGAGGTGGGGAGAGCATGGCAGCATCCAGACAGGCATGGTGCAGGCAGAGCTAAGAGTTCTACAGCTTTATCTGAAGGCTGGTAATGGAAGACTGATTTCCAGGCAGCTAGGGTGAGGGTCTTAGGCACACATCCACAGGGACACACCTACTTCAATGAGGCCATACTTCCTAATAGTGTCAGTTTTTGAGCCAAGCATATACAAACCATCACTGCCTTCAAAGTAACCTGGAAAAGGTGTTACCATTTGGGTGGTGTTTTCAAATGGTGATGTTGGGATGGCTCTCATAGCCTGTACCTGCCAGTGCCAAGTTGGAGTTTGACTTCTAACTCTGCACCCTTCACATCATGACACAGCCTTTTTACTAGTGTTAACCCTCAGTCACTCTTAAAGTTCAGACCAGAGGGACTTAACATTTTGGACATTCCCATAACTCTGTAGCCAGTCTAACTCAAACAGTTATATAATTCTGAGAAACCTTTTTATCTTGGCTTCCAACTTGTAACACTTATTTTTTCAAAAGCACACAGTCCAAATACATCCTGGAGGTTTTATAGCCATAAAATGCATGCTACCACTTTTCATTTATAATTCAAGTAACTTTAGTTATCATTGTATATTTGGTTACTTATTTTGCAATCAATGATGTGTGTGTACGTGTATGTGTGTATAAAAACCCAGGTCTTTGTGGATGCTGGGGATCAGAACTCAGGTCTTACACTTCTGCAGCAAGCACTTACCCTCCAAATTTTATTCCCAGTCCCAGTGAATTTTTATCTGTGTTTTTATGTTTTGAAAAGTGAAAGTGAAACCCAGGAAGGGTGGCATAGACTTGTCAGCCTAGTACTTGGGAGATCGAGCCAGAGGACTGAGAGTTCAGGGCCTGCTTTAGGTTGATGGTAAGACCCCTGTCTTAAAATCCTAGGGGATGGAAACATGGAAGGAAAAATAAATAAAATAGGTTGTAGTAAACTGCTCTTTGAACTATGTGTTTCTAATGTGACGTTTGTTCTTTCCAAAGACAACCCAATCAGAGGTACCACAAAACCAGTGATAAAGCAGAAGGGAGTAAAAAACACTGATTCTGTTGGGAATACTGTTGGACTAAGTCTCTTTCCTGTTCCTGCCATGAGGAAATTATTAGTATGTGTAAACATGCAGCAGGAAAGTAAAATCTAAAGAAGATAATCTCTACTGCAAAAATGTTTCTGGCACTCACTTAAGAAAATATGCTAAAATTTTTAATCAAGTGAATGTTCTCCACCTTCTGCCTTCTTCTGTTGTTGTGTCCAGATTCAGAAGGTAATTGAATAGGAAGAAAGACGGTCTTGCTGGTCAAAGTGTATGGATGCTGAGATGGGTGAAGAGTGGGCTCAGTCAACATTTTTCTGTATAGGATCAGATAGGAAAATTTTTAATCTTGTCTACAATCTCTGTAACAACTATTTGACTTGTATAGTCCAAACTTAAGTTCTTCCAACAAAACTTCATTTATATAAATAGATATCAAGCTAAACTTGTCTCACAGGGTATATAGTTTGCCGGTCCCTAGAACATACTTGTATCATCTCTTTTAGGTTACATCAGTATCTTTAGGTTGTTGTTCTGACAGTGTGATACCTGTACCTCCTCTTCTCTCTACCAGTTGCCATTATTATCCTAAGAGTACAACTATCTAATTCCACAGGTGTATTTGAGCAACCTTTGTTTCAGTTCACTAAATTCAGATCTAGGAGACAAGTAGAGGCACCTCTTGAGTGCAACTAGCTGCAGTTTCATAAGGTAAAGAGGGCAGATAGGGGAAGAAGGGTCAGCTATTCACTCTACCATAGTTATCAAGTCTGGTAGATTTTACTCTTTGTCTCTCTATTCTGAACACTTCTATTCTTTCTCTAGGCTCTTAGTGCTTGAGGTAGACACACAAAGATTTTTGTGTTCTTTCTCCCTGTTCTTCAGTATTCCACTTTTTATGGTTGAACTCTGGTAGTATCAGCCCCATCAACAGCACATTCAATGTCTACCTGTATGTCTTTCCTGGGTTGATTTCCTATGAGCCCCAGCTGTTAGTTCTATTTACTTTTCTGCCCCATTCTACCATTAGCTGAGATTGTCCCCTGGATCAGAACAATCAACTCCTCAGTTTCTAACTATATTTCATCTCCTCTCACCCCAAACCTTTGCTTGAGCCCTGTTTCTTTGGGAGTTTTTCTCTTCTTCCTGACTCTGATTGCTAGAGTTGAATTCTCCTTCAAGATGGAGATCATTTGCCTTATATTTTATTTTTTAAAGATGAGCTCAGGACTGTCCATTTTCAGTTGGCTGCGGCTGGGAGGTTGAATACTGAGAGTCCTGGGAGGTGATTGTTGTCAGACATAGCTGCTGGACATGGTCATGAACATGGACATTGTCATGGTAAAGTGGAACTTCCAGATTACAGACAGTGGAAAACTGAAGAGATGCCTTTAGAAATGATGCAGAAGAAGCTTGCTGCCCGAGGGCTGAGGGATCCACGGACTTACAATGAGGCTTGGAGATACATGGGTGACTTTGCAAGCAACATCACTTCCATGAGCGTAATAGTAAAAGGATTCAAATTGGGGTTTGCTGCATTTGTGGTAGCTTTAGGGGCTGAATATTTCCTGGCTTCCCAGAATGAGGATAAGAATCCCAGAATGAGCATCACTGAAGAGAGCACTTTGTGACATCTTTCATGAAAATAAGATTCTCTCACTGTAGCATCCTTGGCTGTTTGTTTGTTCTTGAGAGAATATTAGTATGGTTTAATAAAGAAAGGAAACTGGAAAATAAAGACAAGCTCAGGTCTCTTCCCCTGTTTTACTGCTTGGCAAAGTCAAAAAAAATCCTTTTTCTCCTGTTTCCATCAGCATTTGGTGTCTTGCATCTTGGCTTAGCACTCTCAGCAGACACACAGATGTTACTGGCACAGTCATCTCACAAAGGAGACATTCAGAGGAGGTTTTTGGAAAGACAGAACAGTTGAACAAAGGTGACAAGAAACAGCCACCCAGGAAGTGATGTGGCATTTGACTCTTTTAGGGTTACTGCTTCAGTCTTTTTAGGTTCTAATGGAGAAAAAAACACTCCCTTTCATTAATTCTCATTATCAATCAAAAGAGGTAACATATCACTGAAGCCAGCTTGACTTCTCCCTGAGGCTGGAAGGACTCTAGCATTGTGTTTTAACCCAGACCCATTAGTTTGTTGTTTGGTTAGGATATCTTTCTCTAAAAAAACCCTGACTTGAAGGATCAATATGACTCTTAGCCATTGGCCATGTTATGTGTAGTTTCATCTCTCCAGGTTTTCTGGGCAGAGTAATGCTGAGGATCTAGTATGTACCACCTCTTTCCTCCTTCCTCCATCATGCTATGCATCTCTGAATGTTAGCTGATGTTCTTCACAGATTCACCATCCTTTGGTTGGCCCCATCTTCCTCTGTCTACACGGAGTAGGTTCTACCACATAGGCTCTGGATATATCCAGGGAAACTGCAGGAAATGGCATCATCAGATTATTCTGTTTGTGAGACATCCATGCTTTCTATTTTCATTGCTAAATGCCTTTCCTTATGCAGTGGATCATGCCGGGTCAAGGCTTTTGGCATAGTTTGTGGGCTCATGACAGGATTCTAATGTATTCTTTTGGTATTTTCTTCAGTTTTGTTATATTTCATGTAAACAATAATTGTATTTGTAGTCTTAGTTAGGCAACAAGGTGGACAAATAGGAAAGAGCACAAATGCCCTTTGTGGGAAGAAGTGGATAGTTCTTTACTTGGACAGATTTGTATAGGAGCTGAGACCACCCCCCCATGCATATTACATTATTCATAAAATGGTGATAAGAGAGAGTAACTGCCTTTTTTCTATTGGAAATACATTTTTTCATACACTATATTCTGATTATGGTTTTCCTGTCTTACTTTCCCACCCACATGTCTATATCCTTTTTTCCTCTCTCATGTTCTCCCTCATTTGAAAACAATCATCTAAAAAATATAAAATAAGGTAAAATAAAAACAAACAAACCAGAATAGGATAAAACAAACAACAAACAGAAAAAAATGGCCAAAGAAAAAGCTCAAGAAATACAGACATAGACACATATATCCACACATAAGAAAAAAATCTCATAAAAACACAAACTCAGAAACCATAATATAAGCAAAAGATCTATGAAGTAAAAAAGAATTTGCTCAGACAAGGAATTCTGAGACAGAAAAAGGAACCCTCCAAAAATATTGAGTTCATTTTGTGTTGACCGTCTATTGCTGTGCATGGGACCTGCTCTTCAGTGTGGTTCGTACAGCCAGTGAGACTGTTGGAGAAAGAATAACCACTTTCAAAAGCAAATAGGCACAGATGATAGAGAACTATGATTTGTAGGTATGTCTTTCCCCTCCAGAACAGGCAAACGTGTGGTATGTTTAAAATGAAGAGTCATTGCACATTTTGCGAAGGAATGTTAAATTTATTTAACCTTAAAACACGAGTCTGATTTTTTTTTTTTTATTAACTTGAGTATTTCTTATATACATTTCAAGTGTTATTCCCTTTCCCGGTTTCCGGGCAAAATCCCCCTCCCCCCTCCCCTTCCTTATGGGTGTTCCCCTCCCAACCCTCCCCCCATTGCCGCCCTCCCCCCATAGTCTAGTTCACTGGGGGTTCAGTCTTAGCAGGACCCAGGGCTTCCCCTTCCACTGGTGCTCTTACTAGGATATTCATTGCTACCTATGGGGTCAGAGTCCAGGGTCAGTCCATATATAGTCTTTAGGTAGTGGCTTAGTCCCTGGAAGCTCTGGTTGCTTGACATTGTTGTACTTCTGGGGTCTCGAGCCCCTTCAAGCTCTTCCAGTTCTTTCTCTGATTCCTTCAACGGGGGACCTATTCTCAGTTCAGTGGTTTGCTGCTGGCATTCGCCTCTGTATTTGCTGTATTCTGGCTGTGTCTCTCAGGAGCGATCTACATCCGGCTCCTGTCGGTCTGCACTTCTTTGCTTCATCCATCTTGTCTAATTGGGTGGCTGTATATGTATGGGCCACATGTGGGGCAGGCTCTGATTGGGTGTTCCTTCAGTCTCTGTTTTAATTTTTGCCTCTCCCTTCCCTGCCAAGGGTATTCTTTTTCCTCATTTAAAGAAGGAGTGAAGCATTCACATTTTGATCATCCGTCTTGAGTTTCGTTTGTTCTAGGGATCTAGGGTAATTCAAGCATTTGGGCTAATAGCCACTTATCAATGAGTGCATACCATGTATGTCTTTCTGTGATTGGGTTAGCTCACTCAGGATGATATTTTCCAGTTCCAACCATTTGCCTACGAATTTCATAAAGCTGTTGTTTTTGATAGCTGAGTAATATTCCATTGTGTAGATGTACCACATTTTCTGTATCCATTCCTCTGTTGAAGGGCATCTCAGTTCTTTCCATTTTCTGGCTATTATAAATAAGGCTGCGATGAACATAGTGGAGCACGTGTCTCTTTTATATGTTGGGGCATCTTTTGGGTATATGCCCAAGAGAGGTATAGCTGGATCCTCAGGCAGTTCAATGTCCAATTTTCTGAGGAACCTCCAGACTGATTTCCAGAATGGTTTTACCAGTCTGCAATCCCACCAACAGTGGAGGAGTGTTCCTCTTTCTCCACATCCTCGCCAGCATCTGCTGTCACCTGAGTTTTTGATCTTAGCCATTCTCACTGGTGTGAGGTGAAATCTCAGGGTTGTTTTGATTTGCATTTCCCTTATGACTAAAGATGTTGAACATTTCTTTAGGTGTTTCTCAGCCATTCGGCATTCCTCAGCTGTGAATTCTTTGTTTAGCTCTGAACCCCATTTTTTAATAGGGTTATTTGTTTCCCTGCGGTCTAACTTCTTGAGTTCTTTGTATATTTTGGATATAAGGCCTCTATCTGTTGTAGGATTGGTAAAGATCTTTTCCCAATCTGTTGGTTGCCGTTTTGTCCTAACCACCGTGTCCTTTGCCTTACAGAAGCTTTGCAGTTTTATGAGATCCCATTTGTCGATTCTTGATCTTAGAGCATAAGCCATTGGTGTTTTGTTCAGGAAATTTTTTCCAGTGCCCATGTGTTCCAGATGATTCCCTAGTTTTTCTTCTATTAGTTTGAGTGTGTCTGGTTTGATGTGGAGGTCCTTGATCCACTTGGACTTAAGCTTTGTACAGGGTGATAAGCATGGATCGATCTGCATTCTTCTACATGTTGCCCTCCAGTTGAACCAGCACCATTTGCTGAAAATGCTATCTTTTTTCCATTGGATGGTTTTGGCTCCTTTGTCAAAAATCAAGTGACCATATGTGTGTGGGTTCATTTCTGGGTCTTCAATTCTATTCCATTGGTCTATCTGTCTGTCTCTGTACCAATACCATGCAGTTTTTATCACTATTGCTCTGTAATACTGCTTGAGTTCAGGGATAGTGATTCCCCCTGAAGTCCTTTTATTGTTGAGGATAGCTTTAGCTATCCTGGGTTTTTGTTATTCCAGATGAATTTGCAAATTGTTCTGTCTAACTCTTTGAAGAATTGGATTGGTATTTTGATGGGGATTGCATTGAATCTGTAGATTGCTTTTGGTAAAATGGCCATTTTTACTATATTAATCCTGCCAATCCATGAGCATGGGAGATCTTTCCATCTTCTGAGGTCTTCAATTTCTTTCCTCAGTGTCTTGAAGTTCTTATTGTACAGATCTTTTACTTGCTTGGTTAAAGTCACACCGAGGTACTTTATATTATTTGGGTCTATTATGAAGGGTGTCGTTTCCCTAATTTCTTTCTCGGCTTGTTTCTCTTTTGTATAGAGGAAGGCAACTGATTTATTTGAGTTAATTTTATACCCAGCCACTTTGCTGAAGTTGTTTATCAGCTTTAGTAGTTCTCTGGTGGAACTTTTGGGATCACTTAAATATACTATCATGTCATCTGCAAATAGTGATATTTTGACTTCTTCTTTTCCGATCTGTATCCCCTTGATCTCCTTTTGTTGTCTGATTGCTCTGGCTAGAACTTCAAGAACTATATTGAATAAGTAGGGAGAGAGTGGGCAGCCTTGTCTAGTCCCTGATTTTAGTGGGATTGCTTCGAGTTTCTCTCCATTTAGTTTAATGTTAGCAACTGGTTTGCTGTATATGGCTTTTACTATGTTTAGGTATGGTCCTTGAATTCCTATTCTTTCTAGGACTTTTATCATGAAGGGGTGTTGAATTTTGTCAAATGCTTTCTCAGCATCTAATGAAATGATCATGTGGTTTTGTTCTTTCAGTTTGTTTATATGATGGATCACGTTGATGGTTTTCCTTATATTAAACCATCCCTGCATGCCTGGGATGAAGCCTACTTGATCATGGTGGATGATTGTTTTAATGTGCTCTTGAATTCGGTTTGCCAGAATTTTATTGAGTATTTTTGCGTCGATATTCATAAGGGAAATTGGTCTGAAGTTCTCTTTCTTTGTTGTGTCTTTGTGTGGTTTAGGTATAAGAGTAATTGTGGCTTCGTAGAAGGAATTCGGTAGGGCTCCATCTGTTTCAATTTTGTGGAATAGTTTGGATAATATTGGTATGAGGTCTTCTATGAAGGTTTGATAGAATTCTGCACTAAACCCGTCTGGACCTGGGCTCTTTTTGGTTGGAAGACCTTTAATGACTGCTTCTATTTCCTTAGGAGTTATGGGGTTGTTTAACTGGTTTATCTGTTCCTGATTTAACTTCGATACCTGGTATCTGTCTAGGAAATTGTCCATTTCCTGAAGATTTTCAAATTTTGTTGAATATAGGTTTTTATAGTAAGATCTGATGATTTTTTGAATTTCCTCTGAATCTGTAGTTATGTCTCCCTTTTCATTTCTAATTTTGTTAATTTGGACGCACTCTCTGTGTCCTCTCGTTAGTCTGGCTAAGGGTTTATCTATCTTGTTGATTTTCTCAAAGAACCAACTTTTGGTTCTGTTGATTCTTTCTATGGTCCTTTTTGTTTCTACTTGGTTGATTTCAGCTCTGAGTTTGATTATTTCCTGCCTTCTACTCCTCCTGGGTGTATTTGCTTCTTTTTGTTCTAGAGCTTTTAGGTGTGCTGTCAAGCTGCTGACATATGCTCTTTCCTGTTTCTTTCTGCAGGCACTCAGCGCTATGAGTTTTCCTCTTAGCACAGCTTTCATTGTGTCCCATAAGTTTGGGTATGTTGTATCTTCATTTTCATTAAATTCTAAAAAGTTTTTAATTTCTTTCTTTATTTCTTCCTTGACCAGGTTATCATTGAGTAGAGCATTGTTCAATTTCCACGTATATGTGGGCATTCTTCCCTTAGTGTTATTGAAGACCAGTTTTAGGCCGTGGTGGTCCGATAGCACGCATGGGATTATCTCTATCTTTCTGTACCTGTTGAGGCCCGTTTTTTGACCAATTATATGGTCAATTTTGGAGAAAGTACCATGAGGAGCTGAGAAGAAGGTATATCCTTTTGCTTTAGGATAGAATGTTCTATAAATATCCGTTAAGTCCATTTGGCTCATGACTTCTCTTAGTCTGTCGACATCACTGTTTAATTTCTGTTTCCATGATCTGTCCATTGATGAGAGTGGGGTGTTGAAGTCTCCCACTATTATTGTGTGAGGTGCAATGTGTGTTTTGAGCTTTAGTAAGGTTTCTTTTACGTATGTAGGTGCCCTTGTATTTGGGGCATAGATATTTAGGATTGAGAGTTCATCTTGGTGGATTTTTCCTTTGATGAATATGAAGTGTCCTTCCTTATCTTTTTTGATGACTTTTAGTTGGAAATTGATTTTATTTGATATTAGAATGGCTACTCCAGCTTGCTTCTTCTGACCATTTGCTTGGAAAGTTGTTTTCCAGCCTTTCACTCTGAGGTAGTGTCTGTCTTTGTCTCTGAGGTGTGTTTCCTGTAGGCAGCAGAATGCAGGGTCCTCATTGCGTATCCAGTTTGTTAATCTATGTCTTTTTATTGGGGAGTTGAGGCCATTGATATTGAGAGATATTAAGGAATAGTGATTATTGCTTCCCTTTATATTCATATTTGGATGTGAGGTTATGTTTGTGTGCTTTCATTCTCTTTGTTTTGTTGCCAAGACGATTAGTTTCTTGCTTCTTCTAGGGTATAGCTTGCCTCCTTATTTTGGGCTTTACCATTTATTATCCTTTGTAGTGCTGGATTTGTAGAAAGATATTGTGTAAATTTGGTTTTGTCATGGAATATCTTGGTTTCTCCATCAATGTTAATTGAGAGTTTTGCTGGATACAGTAACCTGGGCTGGCATTTGTGTTCTCTTAGGGTCTGTATGACATCAGTCCAGGATCTTCTGGCCTTCATAGTTTCTGGCGAGAAGTCTGGTGTGATTCTGATAGGTCTCCCTTTATATGTTACTTGACCTTTTTCCCTTACTGCTTTTAATATTCTTTCTTTATTTTGTGCGTTTGGTGTTTTGACAATTATGTGACGGGAGGTGTTTCTTTTCTGGTCCAATCTATTTGGAGTTCTGTAGGCTTCTTGTATGTCTATGGGTATCTCTTTTTTTAGGTTAGGGAAGTTTTCTTCTATGATTTTGTTGAAGATATTTACTGGTCCTTTGAGCTGGGAGTCTTCACTCTCTTCTATACCTATTATCCTTAGGTTTGATCTTCTCATTGAGTCCTGGATTTCCTGTATGTTTTGGACCAGTAGCTTTTTCCGCTTTACATTATCTTTGACAGTTGAGTCAATGATTTCTATGGAATCTTCTGCTCCTGAGATTCTCTCTTCCATCTCTTGTATTCTGTTGGTGAAGCCTGTATCTACAGCTCCTTGTCTCTTCTTTTGGTTTTCTATATCCAGGGTTGTTTCCATGTGTTCTTTCTTGATTGCTTCTATTTCCATTTTTAATTCCTTCAACTGTTTGATTGTGTTTTCCTGGAATTCTTTCAGGGATTTTTGCGATTCCTCTCTGTAGGCTTTTACTTGTTTATTAATGTTTTCCTGTGCTTCCCTAAGTGTGTTCATGTCTTTCTTGAAGTCCTCCAGCATCATGATCAAATATGATTTTGAAACTAGATCTTGCTTTTCTGGTGTGTTTGGATATTCCATGTTTGTTTTGGTGGGAGAATTGGGCTCCGATGATGGCATGTAGTCTTGGTTTCTGTTGCTTGGGTTCCTGCGCTTGCCTCTCGCCATCAGATTATCTCTAGTGTTACTTTGTTCTGCTATTTCTGACAGTGGCTAGACTGTCCTATAAGCCTGTGTGTCAGGAGTGCTGTAGACCTGTTTTCCTCTCTTTCAGTCAGTTATGGGGACAGAGTGTTCTGCTTTCGGGTGTGTAGTTTTTCCTCTCTACAGGTCTTCAGCTGTTCCTGTGGGCCTGTGTCTTGAGTTCACCAGGCAGCTTTCTTGCAGCAGAAAATTTGGTCTTACCTGTGGTCCCGAGGCTCAGGTTCGCTCGTGGGGTGCTGCCCAGGGGCTCTCTGCAGCGGCAGCAACCAGGAAAACCTGTGCCGCCCCTTCCAGGAACTTCAGTGCACCAGGGTTCCAGATGGTCTTTGGCTTTTTCCTCTGGCGTCCGAGATGTGTGTGCAGGGAGCAGTCACTTCTGGTTTCCCAGGCTTGTCTGCCTCTCTGAAGGTTTAGCTCTCCCTCCCACGGGATTTGGGTGCAGAGAACTGTTTATCCGGTCTGTTTCCTTCTGATTCTGGTGGTGTCTCAGGCACAGGGGTCCTGCCGCTCCTGGGCCCTCCCCCACGGGAGCCCAGAGGCCTTATACAGTTTCCTCTTGGGCCAGGGATGTGGGCAGGGGTGAGCAGAGTTGGTGGTCTCTTCCGCTCTGCAGCCTCAGGAGTGCCCACCTGACCAGGCGGTTGGGTCTCTCTCTCTCACCGGGTCTGGGAGCAGAGAGCTGCTGCAGGCCGGGATCCGCGGGTGTGGGACTTCCGGTAAACACAGAACGTGCCCGGTCCTAGAGAAATTCTGCTTTCCTGTGTCCCAAGCTCACCAGGCAGCTTTCTTGCAGCAGAAAATTTGGTCTTACCTGTGGTCCCGAGGCTCAGGTTCGCTCGTGGGGTGCTGCCCACGGGCTCTCTGCAGCGGCAGCAACCAGGAAAACCTGTGCCGCCCCTTCCGGGAACTTCAGTGCACTAGGGTTCCAGATGGTCTTTGGCTTTTTCCTCTGGCGTCCGAGATGTGTGTGCAGGGAGCAGTCACTTCTGGTTTCCCAGGCTTGTCTGCCTCTCTGAAGGTTTAGCTCTCCCTCCCACGGGATTTGGGTGCAGAGAACTGTTTATCCGGTCTGTTTCCTTCAGGTTCCGGCAGTGTCTCAGGCACAGGGGTCCTGCCGCTCCTGGGCCCTCCCCCACGGGAGCCCAGAGGCCTTATACAGTTTCCTCTTGGGCCAGGGATGTGGGCAGGGGTGAGCAGAGTTGGTGGTCTCTTCCGCTCTGCAGCCTCAGGAGTGCCCACCTGACCAGGCGGTTGGGTCTCTCTCTCACCGGGTCTCTGATTTTTTTTAATTAATAAAATTTTTACAAAAGTTAGTATTATTTTTAAAACTTCATTATCAGTTCTCTGTACATATGATATTTTTATACTTACATACTACATACTATTATATTTTGTAGAGAATACTTATGTCTTTATTTTTCTTCTGTTGATGGCTAACCCAGTTTAAACTCTCTCCAGACTCAAGGTTCATATGCAGCAAGGTATTATTATCCGTCAGTACTTAGCCAACATCCGGGTTGCAGGAATGGACAGAGTCCTCTCCCTTGGTTGTATGGGGCATCTTAGGAAAGAGAGTATTCCTGCTGGCTTTATCTTATGGATAGAGAGAAGGTGCTTGCTTCTGTGACTTTTCAGCATTCTGAGAAAGGAACATATTGAGGAATGGAGAAAAGACATTGCACACCACAGCTCTGGTCTCCAGGGAGAAGTGAGATGCATAGCTTGACCATTTGGGTAAAGAATGTACCAACCTGCATGAGAGAGTCCAGTTTCTTTCTAAGATGTTAATTTTTAATGGAGTCTTACATTAGAGTCTCATTCTAAAGCACACTTCCCCCTACTTCTACATTTTAAAATCAATCAAGTGGAAAAGCCATTTGATTTGGTTTTCATCTCTAGAGGAGAGTGGATCTTTCAAAAATAGCCATTGGCTGTATGATGCCTTTTTTTTTTTTAAACTGGCAAGCAACTGAAATGGGATTTTTAACCTACTCCCTTCACTATTTTAGGTTTGGAACTCAGGAAAAGTATAAATGTAAGTACAATGTGGGAGGTTTTGGATGGCTTATGGGTTCTAGGGTGTCAAGCATTAGTTTGGGAGTTGATCATTCTTTGACGAGATTATCGCTATAATACCATACTCATTTCTTCTGAAACATTGAATGTGGGGACCCAGCAGGTATCCAATTCCTTCTTCAGGACACCTTGAAAAGCTACATTATAGTCAGCTTCTCTTCCTTGAACACTCTCAGCTCTTGGTTAGTATCTTAGTTTGGGTTTTATTGCTGTGAATGGACACCACGATCAATGAAAGTTTTATAAAGGACAACATTTATTTGGGGCTGACTTACAGGTTCAGAGGTTTAGTCCATTATCATCAAGGCAGGAGCATGCTCTAGCATCTAGGCAGGCATGGTGCAGGAGGAACTGAGTTCTACATCTTCACCTGAAGGAAGCCAGGAACAGATTGAGCATCCTCCGGCATCTAGGAGGAGGGTCTCCAAGCCCACCCACACAGTGACACTTCCTCCAACAAGGCCATGCCTTCTGATAGTGCCATTCTCTGGGCCAAGCATATGCAAACCATCACAGTTAGTAATGCCAGCTGTAATTGCAGTATTACAGAAAGTCTGAAAACAGCAAGAAAAAAACCGTGCTTATTTCATTCTGAAATTCCCAAGACATCCTCACATCCTAGAGAAATGCTGGAGAACTAAAAGAAAAAGGCCCCTTGCACCCCAAAAAACCTTGCATTGTTTGCATCTTCTCCCAAAGTGGTTAGCCTATGCTACGCTCTCCAGTGCTCTGGCAGCTGGGTTTGTCATGTGAAAAACCCCTCACTAGAAGTTCAGAGACATCAGAGGGTGGACAGCTTGCCTAAGACAAAGGCATCAGAGAGTTGTTTGCTAGGAGTAGCAAAGATAAAGAAGGGCCCTTGAATACAAGTCCCGGTTACATCCCTAGGAAGCAGAGACCAGAGACAGGAGGTGATGTGGCCTTATTTCTGAATACGTCAGGGGTAAGGCTTGCAGGCAGCTAGAGGTCTGTGGTCTAATGGTAGGAAGCAAAGGAGAAGAGGAAAGGGACTGATTCTGATGCAACCTCAGCTACTTAAAGATTTCCCCCTAGGCTCTACCTCTTTAAGGTTTTACTTCCAAAATGGTGGCATTTTGGGGGCCAGTACATGGAATTGTGGGATACATACAAGATCCAAACAATGGCAACATGAAAAAAACCTTGAGAGACTGCCTGTTACCCTTTCGATGTGAGTGTCCCCCAAAGGCTCATACAGTAAAGCCTTGCTCCACAGAGGATACTACTGGAAGGTGGTTGCTTTAGTAGGTGGAGGCCTCTAAGGTATTGAGGGCATGCCCTCAAAACTATCATGAGACTCTGTCTTCTCTTTTTCCCTCTCTTTTGCTTCCTGGTCTTGAGCTGAGTGCTTTGGTTTTGCCAGATGTTCTTGGTTACAGGATACTGCTTTGCCACAGACCCAAGAGTTAACATGACCTGGAAGAACCAAGACTGTAGTCAAAATTAATCTTTTCTCAGGTGTTTCTATGCAGTAGGACGCTGACTAACTCAGCAACCTCAGTTGAAAAGCATCTGTGAGTAGCAACTATTGTTACTGATAATTAAACTAAAAAAAGATCATCAAGGCAGGAAAACAGCTGAAAATCCAGGCCCTATCCCACTACACCTGCATTAACTTTCATCTGTAATGGTCAGGACAGCTTCCTGAACCTCTTTTCTCTGTTGTGAGGACCTGGAGCAAAGTCTGACATCCCAAAGGTATGACTTAACTCGGAGTCTGCTCAGATGCAATGACAGCAAAAAGGTAAAGGAGAACTGGCTGGTAACATGAACTTTGTAGACAGTACAACATGAGGTAAAAGGCATCTGCTTAAAGCACATTGTAATTCTAGACTCATTAGTGCCTGTGAATCTCCAAGCTTCCTCCCTGTGACTGCAACTTGGAGCTGAGGGATGGATGCATACTGTTCTGAAGAATGATCCAGTGAACCATTTCCAGGGCAGAAGAGTGCAGGTCCTCTTAGCCTGTCACTTTGGGGCCTTCTGGAAAGGAAAGAATAGCTTTCAAGACCTAAAGATAGCTCTGTTAGAGATTTTCCCAGGACTTTAGTGCAAATGAGAACTATGAGGTTTGCATAATAACGATTGAGATAAATTGGAAAAAAAATACAGCCACTCACTGTGAAAAACCCACTTCTGTTAATGGATGGGATAATTGCAAGATACAAGGCTGGAGCCTAGCAGCCTTTTGTCTTCCTTTTGCATTATCTCCTGTCATGTGAACTGAAAAGCATCTATTCACCAGCCCAGTGATTGGTGATTGAGTATGGCTTTACTGTTTGCCAGCTGGGTAAACTCATGATCAAGGCTTGAAGCCTCACTTTTTTAATCTCTTCTCTAAAATGGAACTGTTACTGGGCCTCCCTCATTGGGCTACTGTTGAGTTATAAATACGCTTTCTTTCCTCTCCCTCTCCCTCTCCCTCTCCCTCTCCCTCTCCCTCTCCCTCTCCCTCTCCCTCCCCCTCCCCCTCCCCCTCCCCCTCCCCCTCCCCCTCCCCCTCCCCCTCTCCCTCTCCTTCTGTGTGTGTGTGTGTGTGTGTGTGTGTGTGTGTGTGAAGGTTTTAATTCAGTGCCTGACACATAATAGATTTTCAGAAATTTTGTTTTTGTTTTTTCTTGCTAGTACAGTTTGCTCTCAGAATCGCAGGGTGCTCTATCACATTGGCTTTACCATATCACCTTGGAGACTCAAACGTAGATTCTGAAGGCTCAAAATCATTTGCTTACAGCTAACAATTATTAATTGGGCTTTTTTGGAAATGATGCTCTAGGCATAGCAGAAAATAATTGAAAAATCCAGAGAGCTGCCTATCTCAGAGGCTCAATTTAAAAAGTCTTATATCCAAAGGAGCACAAAGTGGCAGCCGGCATTCAAAAGTAATTAGGCCATTGAAACACAAGGATTTCAATAGCTATGGAAATGAAATACGCACCTTAGGAGCCCATACCATATTCAGTTTTTCACTCTTATTTATTCCTCCCGCAGTGTAGATCTGAGTTGTGTCAAGTGTTTGGATACATGTTGGAAATGCTCTGAGATGAAGCAGATGTAGCTATGTTCACAGATTAGCATTCGAATGGGGGACATGGGAACACCCACTAAGAACAACCAAATTATCCAAAGTCATTGCAAACTGCAATAAAAACAGTCATCTCTCAGTGTCTGAAGGGGCTCCTTTTTAGGACACCTCCCCATCATTCCTTATAGACGGTAAAATCTTTGGATGTTCAAGTTTCTTATTTTAAGTGCTGTAGCATTTGCTTGGCTCATACACATCTGACTGTTGATCTTAAACCCTCTCTTGGTTACTTATATTACCTAGTACAATGTGAATAATGATTAGGCCTTGGTTTCTAGGGAAGGATGACAAGGACAAAAGCCTATACACATTCACTATGGATTCAGTTGTTGGGGATAGTTTTGATCTGTGATTCCTTAAATTCGCAGACACAGAACTCACAGCTGTGGAGAGCCTGCTGTGTTATAAAAGAAACCAAGAAGAGACTGAGATATCAAGTAGTAGGAAATGGGGGATGACTGTTTTATACCTGAAAGGGGGGGCAGAAGAACTATTCATGAGTGGAGGATACACCAAAGGAGGGAATAGAATCTTTGAAAAGCAGCCAAAATACAATTTGGCTATAGAAAAGTAGGTGAGGAAGTTGTCTTAGGGAAATCCAGGTCAGGCAGGCCCTGAAGACATGTTGGGTGTGTAGATTTTTTAAAAATGTTATTTATTTATTTTTTATGACAAAAAGGAAAACTATTACAGTTTCTTCAAATTCTTCAGTTTATTATTTTTAAAGGTTAGGACAGGGTCTCATATAGCTTGACTGGCCTCCAACTTTTTGCATAGCCCAGGCTTACCTTGAATTCCTGATATTCCTCTCTCTACTGCTCAAGTGCTATGATTATTGTTATGTTCCACCAGACATGGCAAAGAATTTAGACAGAATACCATACCAAACTACTCAGGCTTCTGTGTGAAAACTGTCTGGAACTGTCTTCACAGCATTTTTGGATGATATCACAGCAGAGCAGAGGTAGAGAGTGGACTGAATTGGTCAATCTTAATTTGTACAAAGGAGTTACAATTTCAGATGATGGACTTCAAGTCACCATAGCTAGGTTCAAATGCATGTTTATTAATCCAAATAGGCACCACCACAATAAATACTATTTTTTGTAAGTTAGAGCTAGTTTGTTTATTTCCATAGTACAAAATCTATGCTTTGGGATTCAGCAAACTTTTGGAAAGCATTTTGTGCATCCCGTCCCCTTTTCCCTACAAAGAGTTGCTTGAGGAAGCAGTAGTCCACTTGTTGCCAGAAGATTGGGTGAATATGGTACATGAAGCAAAACTTCATAATTTGTTCAACTTTCAAAACCTTTTTGTGTGACATATGGTTGGAGAAGTATGTTGTGGAGAAGATTTAAGACCTTTCTGGTGACCACTGACAGCTGCAGGCAATGCTGTTTTCAGTGTAGCTCTTGGTTTGCTGAGTGTACCTTCTGGGCATAATGATATTCCTCGAATTTAGAAAGCTGATTTGCATTGGATGAGTTGCTGATGACAATGGTTTTTCTTTTCCACCTTTCTACTTTGCACTAAAGGCCAGATGACAATTGAATGGTCCACACTGAGCTCTTCGGCAACTTCTCCTGTAGCTGTAAAAGGATCTGCTTTGATGATTGTTCTTACTTGGTTTTGGTCAGCTTCAGAGGGCTGACGGCCTTACTGATCGTCTTCAAGGTTCTCTTGTCTCCTTGGGAGAAGTTCATCTTGTACCAATGTATGAGTTCTGTGCCTCATTGACATCACTCTATATTCATTTGCAGTTCTGGGCTAAATGCATGATTGACATTAAGAGCTGCCTCAGATGCTTTACAACACATTTGGAACTAAAAAGAATTGAATTTCCTTTTTGTCTAACATTATTTCTATAGTATAAAATAAGTTGGAAATAAACAGAGAGTGATAAGTCTTACTGGAATGTTAGAAATATGCATTAAGATGACATATGGTGTAACCAACATATTAAGCAGATATTTTAATATCAAATAGCAAATCTCATAAATTCAAAAGTTATGATTAGTTTTACATCAATCTATTACCTGCCCATACCCCTGTTGTGATTTGGGGTGGAACTTGCAGTTGTATACATGCTTCTGTAGCTCAAAGTGGAGTCTGAGCTGAGATGTAAATCTGAGAGTATATGATACACACATACTACAGTATTTAAAGCCACACCAAGCTCCTTGTGTGTAATTGTAATGAGAGTTGACTTGAGATCTTAGAACCAGAAAGCTTAAGGAGCAGGATAAGGGTAACAAAGGAAGTCTTGCAGGAATAACCAGTAGGATGAGGAAATTCTTGGGATCATAGAACCGAAAAGATTAGGCAGTCTTTAAGGAGGGAAGCAGCAGCCTGGTTGAAGTCTGGCAAGAAGTAGAATAAGAAGTAGACAGAAGCAGGTGCTAGCTTGAGCAGCATGGAAATAGACTTTTGACCATCATAGGAGGCATGGTGAGTGACAAGACTAGTGTATATTGGGATCCTATTAGAATAGGTTTAAGAGTAAATGGGGATAAGTTGGCAGTTGTATAAGCATCTCTTTAAAGATGTTTGGAGAAAGGAGGGTCTTCCAAAGATAGGCTTCAGAGAGGCTCTTTTCATGTGATGAGAATGTCCCTCCAGGGTGGTGGCAACTGAAGGGGCAATGTCCTTGAGGTGAGAGGAAATTTTCTTCAGGTGACAAGTGAAGGGGTTGACACTCTATGAAACATGGAAGTGTTATAACATGAAGGAATGCAGATTTAGATGTGGAAAATATGTGTCTTGCTAGATTATAGTATTTTCTACCCTGAAAGAGTGGGAATGATAGTAACATTAGGCGAGGGATATAGGAGAGAGCACGGACATTTTGAAGGAAAGTAGAGGCTATAAAATGATGATTCGGACACTGGGAAAAGGCCTACAACGAAAAAAGCCCAAACTTGTTGGTCTTTCTTGAATACAGGCTCTATAGGACATCCATTTGATTTTTTTGCACTGTCTGCACGGTGCCTGAATGGGACTAGAAAATTGTAGAATCTCAGGAAATGTTTGTTAAATAAGCAAGTTCAGTTGTGAACTCTCAAGCAAAATTCAGCTGCTTAGGAATGGACACTGAAGAGGAGGATAGAATTTTAGTTGATGGGGGTTTTCTCAGGCAAGACTGACTGGCAATGAGTCTTCAGGGAGTGGAGTGTATTTGCAAGGGAGTAATTACAAAGGGCTCTATTATCAGGATTGAAACAACAAAACATGTAGGGTAATGGATAATCAGCTAATGGAGAGGGAGGTGGTTTGTGGTCAGAAAGTTTGGCAGAAGGGATTGAAAACTTCTCGAAGAATAAGAGGAAGAATAAGAGGTCGTGGTTGCCTGGAAGCAGGTTTGAATTGGGATTTGATAAAGGGAGCAGGTAGTGGTGGTAGCATAGGTCAAGGCAGAATGAAGGGACAGAATCAATCATGTCCATGAGGTCAAAGAGATGACAGGCCCTTTCCTTGTTCTCTTTACATCATTGGGTTTCTCATGCTTGGGATCCTACACTGTGGGAAAAGCAGGTAGACTTTGTGATTAAGTCCTCAAAGTCTAAACACAAATCTCCTTTAGCTGCCATCCCCAACACACACATAACTAAGCATGCTTGTCTTGGGGGATGAGTTTGTTTTCATGGCTATTTGAAGATCCAGAGTTTACTATGTAGTTGTTTGGTCAATATGTGCATGTAATTGGGTTACAACATATGTTGTCTAGATGGAAAGCCTATTGGGGCAGAAATATAAATTTAGTCACACTTAAATAGTGGCTTGTGAATTACATTGTTGAAAATTGTAATAGTGTTGTATTTTTGCCAAATAGGGTACAGTAGGCAGTCCTTGCTGTCAGGTGGATTATCACAGCAGTTAGCAATGTCTTGGCTCTTTATTTTGAAATGGTGTGAGGGAAGGAGGTGATAGGGGAGACACTAGAGAACTTGTTGGTTCAAGAAAAGAGGGCACAGCATGTGGTGGTACCTACATATAGTCCTTGAGAAGCTGAGGAAGAATTGTGGATTGGAGTTAGGTAATCCTGGACTACACTATGAGTTTAAGGAAAGCCTGAGCTACATAAAGAAGCCATGTCTGAGAAAAAAAGAATTGTCTATTCTTGCTTCCTTTGTTTTACTGTGAGAGAGTGCAAGTCTCTTCGTACTACTAGTCCACAAATGAGCAATAATTGGACTTCAATGGCATCTGAGCAGATGAGCCTGAAGCAGGATTCTGAATCAGGGGCCCCAATGTCAGTTTTATTTTATAGCATCAGCAATATGTTCTCATTGAGAAGGCCTCTCTTAGATGAGCTTCTTGGGCAGAAGTGTAACTGTCAGTCAGTCAGTGTTCTTTGGACTTGAAAATCACAGAAATTCAAATGACCAAACAGTTGATAATTCAGCTGATGCCTGAAAACCTTTATGATGATCAATTCCTTGAACGTTATATGAGCTCTCAGAAGACCTAGAAGAGAGAGAAAGGAAAATAGCCAAATACATTGTGAAGAAAATGCTGATTTCTCAAGGAATTGACTGAGATGGGATCTGGAAATAGGGATTAAGTGGAAATAATAATATTAATTCACATGTCTTACACATTTAAGGCCATGGACTGAGAAGTTCATACTTTTGTATTACTTGTAGACTAAGACAGATACTATAATTCTAGCCACTGTACCATAGTTCAGCCAGTGCAAAGGAGAGTAATTGGGAGACAACCTACAAAATACAAATATCACTTTCTCATCTTGTTAGTCTTATAGAATGCATAGCTGCAAGGGAGGATATGAAAATGTATGTGTGAACTGGAGATGTCGCAATGTAGAAGAGTTATTAATTGAAGAAAGAAGAGGAGAACATACTTTAGGAAAAGTCAGTAATTTCTAGAACTTGATCCTACAAATGCCATCTGAGACTGGCTGAGTTACTTTTTAAAGAAACATGGAGTGCATGTTATCCTAGTTATTAAAATCTACTCCTTTGGTTATAAGAGTGACTTTAGAAGTTTATCCATGGACTGGAAAATATCATCCTGAGTGAGGTAACCCAATCACAGAAAAACACAGATGGTATGCACTCATTGATAAGTGGCTATTAGCCCAAATGCTTGAATTACCCTAGATGCCTAGAACAAATGAAACTCAAGATGAATGATCAAAATGTGAATGGTTCACTCCTTCTTTAAAAGGGGAACAAGAATACCCTTGGCAGGGAAGAGAGAGGCAAAGATTAAAACAGACACCGAAGGAACACCCATTCAGAGCCTGCCCCACATCTGGCCCATACATATACAGCCATCCAATTCGACAAGATGGATGAAGCAAAGA
Organism: Rattus norvegicus; assembly: GCF_021556685.1. NCBI lineage: Eukaryota > Metazoa > Chordata > Mammalia > Rodentia > Muridae > Rattus > Rattus norvegicus. The sequence continues at coordinate 40,700,469 of NC_141551.1, read as the reverse complement.
AGTGCAGGCCAACAGGAGCCGGATGTAGATTGCTCCTGAGAGACACAGCCAGAATACAGCAAATACAGAGGCGAATGCCAGCAGCAAACCACTGAACTGAGAATAGGACACCCGTTGAAGGAATCAGAGAAAGAACTGGAAGAGCTTGAAGGGGCTCGAGACCCCAAATGTACAACAATGCCAAGCAACCAGAGCTTCCAGGGACTAAGCCACTACCTAAAGACTATACATGGACTGACCCTGGACTCTGACCTCATAGGTAGCAATGAATATCCTAGTAAGAGCACCAGTGGAAGGGGAAGCCCTGGGTCCTGCTAAGACTGAACCCCCAGTGAACTAGATTGTTGGGGGGAGGGCGGCAATGGGGGGAGGATGGGGAGGGGAACACCCACAAAGGAGGGGAGGGGGAGGGATTAGGGGGATATTTGCCCAGTAATCGGGAAAGGGAATAACACTCAAAATGTAAATAAGAAATACTCAAGTTAATAAAAAAATGCAAAAAAAAATAAAAAAAGAAGTTTATCCATGGGTGGGCCCTCTAATTCCCTGGGCTGCTTAATTCCTCACTTCTTGAATGAGCTCACATATAGCACTAAGCTAATAGCTTCACTTTAGTGCTAAGTGATGGAAAAACATCAAGGACCGCTCTTACATTTCTGGTCCTAGAGGTGCTTTACAATAGCTTCAGGATAATGTACTGTTTTATTCATATTATCATTAGGCTTACAGTCATGAAACTATCTTATAATTATATCACATGCATATAAACTCTTGGTAGTTGACTTATATTCATGATCCAGTTATAAAATAATTATTAAATACTCCATGTTCATATTCTTTTAACATTCATCAACATATTTTGATTTTCCTTTTTCCCTGGGTATAAAGTTAGGAATGTTCAGAGTGAGCATTTGTTCATCATGCCTGGGATTCCTTCTTCTGTCCTTTTATTTCTCCTTCACTTGTAGGCTGTTCTGTAGGGCCAATGCTAGACTATTCCAAACACATTGAATTTATTTTTTTTATGTTTTTTTTCCAAATGCTTCTCCTGTTCTCCCTCTCCATGGTTCTTTTGCCTTATATGGTATATTTCAGTGTGCCTCTTTCTCTGAAGCAAGTGTCTGTGGTTTTCTCAATTCTCTGCCTCTTGTTTCAAACAACCATTATGCTTTTTCTTGGCTATTTTCTTTATTTTCCTAAGACATTCCCAATTTCTACCTTTATCTCTGTATCTTCTGGATCTATAATTACAAGTAGAGATCTCTTCTGTTTTGCTCCTTGAAGGTGGCTGAAGTTCTGGTTTCTCTGATTACACTTCAGGGATTTATGTATCCAAACTGACAATTTCTCATCACCGCAAGAAGCCCTTCTTTTCTCACTGCAAATGCCTCATAATGTTTGCCAATATTGTCACACTGCCTGCTCCCATTGTTGACCACATTCAGAACAGTGTCCTAGAGTTTCTGCTTAGCAAGCAGTCTTCATCAGTGGAGCATTCTCTATTGCTGCTTTTCTTCTAGCTCTTTTGTTTTCATTAATTAATTTATCTATTCCACCTTACATCCAGGCTTCAGCTCCTCCTCTCCTCCTAACCCACCCTTCAAATGGTTCCTTCCCATATCCCTTCTCTTCTGAGTATCCTCTCATCCTGACACATCAAGTCACTGCAGGACTAGGCATATTGTTTCCCACTGAGGGCAGACAGGGTGGTCCAGTTAGGAGAATGGGATCCATAGGAAAGCAACAGAGTTAATAATCCCCACTCCAGTTGTTGGGGGACCCACAGGAAGACAGAGTTGCAAATTTGTTACATATGTTCAGGTCCAACCCATGCTTGCTCTTTGGGTTGGTGGTTCATTCTCTGAAAGCCCCCATGGGTCCAGGTTAGTAGACTCTGTTGGTCTTCTTGTGGAGTCCCTTTCCACTTTGGGTCTCTCAATCCTTCTTTTAGCTCTTTCTTTATCCCTCTCCCATGAGAGAGAGGATACATTTTCCATGATATCTCTGAACATAGCATTGTCTTAAGCTGATACCCTATATCCCATTATTCTAATGAGTCAAAAATTTTAAAGAATTGTGACCTGTACAGGGCCAAATAATAACTTCTGTGATCTTGCCCACTGCCTGAAGTTATTGAGGTTCTGGGAGTGATATAGCTTGAGGAAGAGTTGACACTGAGTTTGACACCTCTGCAGACCTAACTCTGCTTTTCTGACACAGATAAGGTAAAATGAGGTTCTGACATTTTCCTTCTTGCCTTTGTGGCCAGATATGCAGAGCCCAGAGTTTCTTCACTGTGTACTCAGATGATTTTGATGCTGAGGGTCAGGTTTTACTCTTTCCTTAATTCCTTAATAAAATCTTCATAAATTCATGAACAAAGAAAAACTACAAGTAAAAGATATAAACTAACCCCTCCTTTTGGTGAGATGACTGTGGACACTTTTTTGTTTTCTCAGAACAGTTGCTATAGTTTTGGTAACTTTGATCTAGGACTCTGGTACTAACTACTGCTCTTTTCTACATGCTAACTATTAAACTGGACAACCATAGATTGTGGCACACGGGTCATTGAATTATTACAATACTTTCCTTCTGCCTGCCTTCGAGATTTGATAGTACTGAGTGAAGAGTAGATAAGCTGTAGAAGGCTTCTCTGAGAACATACATGTCACATGAGTGCATGCCACATGTGCTTTGGAGTAATTATGTGTGAAATTTATTGTATCTGTTACTGAACTTTTACTCCCTGTATACTTTATTTTTTTAATTAAATTAATTTTTATTTTTTCTTTTATTTTTTATTGTTTTTTAATCTTTATTAACTTGAGTATTTCTTATTTACATTTTGATTGTTATTCCCCTTCCCATATAGAAGGGGAGGGGAAGGGGCTAGGGGGATGTTGGCCTGGAAACTGGGAAGGGAATAAGGGAATAAGGGGAATAACTTGTAGGATTGGCAAAGATCTTTTCCCAATCTGTTGGTTGCTGTTTGGTCCTAACAACAGTTTCCTTTGCCTTACAGAAGCTTTGCAGTTTTATGAGATCCTATTTGTCGATTCTTGATCTTAGAGCATAAGACATTGGTGTTTTGTTCAGGAAATTTTCTCCAGTGCCCATGTCTTCGAGATGCTTCCCCACTTTTTCTTCTATTAGTTTGAATGTATCTGGTTTGATGTGGAGGTCCTTGCTCTGCTTAAGCTTTGTACAGGGTGATAAGCATGGATCCATCTGCATTCTTCTACATGCTGACTTCCAGTTGAACCAGCACCATTTCCTGAAAATGCTATCTTTTTCCATTTGATGGTTTTGGCTCCTTTGTCAAAAATCAAGTGCCCATAGGTGTGTGGGTTCATTTCTGGGTCTTCAATTCTGTTCCATTGGTCTATCTGTCTGTCTCTGTACCAATACCATGCAGTTTTTATCACTATTGCTCTGTAATACTGCTTGAGTTCAGGGATAGTGATTCCCCCTGAAGTCCTTTTATTGTTGAGGATAGTTTTAGCTATCTTGGGTCTTTTGTTATTCCAGATGAATTTGGAAATTGTTCTGTCTAACTCTCTGAAGAATTGGATTGGTATTTTGATGGGGATTGCATTGAATCTGTAGATTGCTTTTGGTAAAATGGCCATTTTTACTATATTAATCCTGCCAATCCATGAGCATGGGAGATCTTTCCATATTCTAAGGTCTTCAATTTCTTTCTTCAGAGGCTTGAAGTTCTTATTATACAGATCTTTTACTTGATTGGTTAATGCCACACCGAGGTATTTTATATCATTTGGGGCTATTATGAAGGGTGTCATTTCCCTAATTTCTTTCTTGGCTTGTTTCTCTTTTATGTAGAGGAAGGCTACTGTTTTATTTGAGTTAATTTTATACCCAGCCAATTTGCTGAAGGTGTTTAACAGGTTTAGTAGTTCTCTGGTGGAACTTTTGGGATCACTTAAATATACTATCATACCATCTGCAAATAGTGATATTTTGACTTCTTCTTTTCCAATCTGTATCCTCTTGATCTCCTTTTGTTGTCTGATTGTGCTTGCTAGAACTTCAAGAATTATATTGAATAAGTAGGGAGAGAGTGGGCAGCCTTGTCTAGTCCCTGATTTTAGTGGGATTGCTTCAAGTTTCTCTCCATTTAATTTAATGTTAGCTACTGGTTTGCTGTATATGACTTTTAATATGTTTAGGTATGGGCCTTGAATTGCTATTCTTTTCAGGACTTTTATCATGAAGGAGTGTTGAAATTTGTCAAATGTTTCGCAGCATCTAATGAAATGATCATGTGGTTTTGTTCTTTTAGTTTGTTTATATAATAGATTACGTTGATGGTTTTCCGCATATTAAACCATCCCTGCATGCTTGGGATGAAGCCTCCTTGATCATGGTGGATGATTGTTTTGATGTGCTCTTGGATTCGGTTTGCCAGAATTTTATTGAGTAGTTTTTCATCGATATTCATAATGGAAACTGGTCTGAAGTTTCTTTCTTTGTTGGGTCTTTGTATGGTTTAGGTATAAGAGTAATTGTGGCTTCATAGGAGTTCGGTAGCGCTCCATCTGTTTCAATTTTGGGGAATAGTTTGGGTAGTATTGGTATGAGGTCTTCTATGAAGGTCTGATAGAATTCTGCTTTGAACCCATCTGGACCTGGGCTCTTTTTGGTTGTGAGATCTTTAATGACTGCTTCTATTTCATTAGGAGTTATAGGTTTGTTTAATTGGTTTATTTGTTCCTGATTTAACTTTGGTACCTGGTATCTGTCTAGGAAATTGTCCATTTCCTGCAGATTTTCAAGTTTTGTTGAATATAGGATTTTGTAGTAGCATCTGATGATTTTTTGAATTTCCTCTGATTCTGTAGTTATATCTCCCTTTTCATTTATGATTTTGTTAACTTGGACAAACTCTCTGTGTCCTCTCATTAGTCTGGCTAAGGGTTTATCTATCTTGTTGATTTTCTCAAAGAACCAACTTTTGTTTCTGTTGATTCTTTCTATGGTCCTTTTGTTTCTACTTGGTTGATTTCAGCTCTGAGTTTGATTATTTCCTGCCTTCTACTCCCCCTGGGTGTATTTGTTTCTTTTTGTTCTAGAGCTTTTAGGTGTGTTGTTAAGCTGCTGGTATATGCTCTCCCCTGTTTCTTTCTGTAGCCCCTCAGAGCTATGAGTTTTCCTCTTAGCACAGCTTTCATTGTGTCCTATAAGTTTGGGTATGTTGTACCTTCATTTTCCTTAAATTCTAAGAAGTCTTTAATTTCTTTCTTTATTTCTTCCTTGACCAGGTTATCATTGAGTAGAGCATTGTTCAACTTCCATGCATATTTGGGCCTTCTTCCCTTACTGTTATTGAAGACCAGCTTTAGCCCGTGGTGTTCTGATAGGAGGCATGCGATTATTTCTATCTTTCTGTATCTTTTGAGGCCTGTTTTATGACCAATTATATGGTCAATTTTGGAGAAAGTTCCATAAGGTGGTGAGAAGAAGGTATATCCTTTCGTTTTAGGATAGAATGTTCTATAAATATCTGTTAAGTCCATTTGGTTCATGACTTCTCTTAGACTGTGTATGTCTCTGTTTAATTTCTGTTTCCATGATCTGTCCATTGATGAGAGTGGGCTGTTGAAATATCCTACTATTATTGTGTGAGGTGCAATGTGTGCTTTGAGCTTCAGTAAGGTTTCTTTTATGTATGTAGGTGCCCTTGTATTTGGAGCATAGATATTTAGGATTGAGAGTTCATCTTGGTGGATTTTTCATTTGATGAATATGAAGTGTCCTTCATTATCTTCTTTGATGACTTTTAGTTGAAAATTGATTTTGTTAGATATTAGAATGGCTACTCCAGCTTGCTTCTTCCAACCATTTGCTTGGAAAATTGTTTTCCAGGCTTTCACTCTGATGCAGTGTCTGTCTTTGTCTCTGAGGTGTGTTTCCTGTAGGCAGCAGAATGCAGGGTCCTCATTGCATATTCACTTTGTTAATCTATGTTTTTTTTTGGGGAGTTGAGACCATTGGTGTTGAGAGATATTAAGGAATAGTGATTATTGCTTCCTGTTATATTCATATTTGGATGTGAGATTATGTTTGTGTGCTTTTTTTCTCTTTGTTTTGTTGCCAAGACGATTAGTTTCTTGCTTTTTCTAGGGTGTAGCTTGCCTCCTTATGTTGGGCTTTACCATTTATTATCCTTTGTAGTGCTGGATTTGTAGAAAGATATTGTGTAAATTTGGTTTTGTCATGGAATATCTTGGTTTCTCCATCAATGTTAATTGAGAGTTTTGCTGGATACAGTAACCTGGGCTGGCATTTGTGTTCTCTTAGGGTCTGTATGACATCTGTCCAGGATCTTTTGGCTTTCATAGTCTCTGCTGAGAAGTCTGGTGTGATTCTGCTAGGTCTGCCTTTATATGTTACTTGACCTTTTTCCCTCACTGCTTTTAATATTCTTTCTGGATTTTGTGCATTTGACTATTTTGTGACTGGGAGGATTTTCTTTTCTGGTCTAATCTATTTGTAGTTCTGTGGGCTTTTTGTATGTTTATGGGCATTTCTTTCTAATTAGGGAAGTTTTCTTCTATGATTTTGTTGAAGATATTTACTGGTCCTTTGAGCTGGGAGTCTTCACTCTCTTCTTTACCTATTATCATTAGGTTTGATCTTCTCATTGAGTCCTGTATTTCCTGTATGTTTTGGACCAGTAGCTTTTTTGTTTTACATTATCTTTGACAGTTGTGTCGATGATTTCTATGGACTCATCTGCTCCTGGGATTCTCTCTTCTATGTCTTGTATTCTGTTGGTGATGCTTGTATATATGGCTCCTTGTCTCTTCCTTTGGTTTTCTATATCCAGGGTTGTCTCCCTGTGTCCTTCCTTTATTTCTTCTATTTCCATTTTTTAATTCCTTCACCTGTTTGATTGTGTTTTCCTTGAATTCTTTTTTGGAGTTTTGTGATTCCTCTCACACTTCTACTTGTTTATTTTTCCTGCATTTCTCTAAGGGAGTTCTTCATGTCTTTCTTGAAGTCCTACATCATCATGATCAAATGTCATTTTAAATCTAGGTCTTGCTTTTCTGGTGTTTTTGGATATTTAGTGTTTGCTTTGGTGGGAGAATTGGGCTCTGATGATGCCATGTAGTCTTGGTTTCTGTTGCTTGGGTTCCTGCGCTTGCCTCTCTCCATCAGGTTGTCTCTGGTGTTACCTTGTTCTGCTATTTCTGACAGTGGCTAGACCGTCCTATAGGCCTGTGTGTGAGGAGTGTTGTAGACCTGTTTTCATGGTTTCTTTTAGTCAGTTATGGGAACAGAGTGTTCTGCTTTCGGGCATGTAGTGTTTCCTGTCTACTGGTCTTCAGCTGTTACTGTGTGCCTGTGTCCTGAGTCCACCATGCAGGTTGCTTGGAGCAGAAAAGTTGTCTTACCTGTGGTCCCGCAGCTCAATTTCCTGGGAGGCTACTTTTGAGCCCTAGGTGAGGGTGGCACAAAGGAGGGCCTGCGCTGCCTTTCCGTGAGCCCCCTTGTACTGGGGTTCCAGATGGCATTAGGTGTTTTCTTCTGGAGTCAGAAAAGTGGGCAGCGTGTAGTCTCTTCTGGGTTCCCAGGCGTGTCTGCCCCTCTGAAGGTTTAGCTCTCCGTCCCATGGGATTTGGGTGCAGAGAACTATTGATCAGTTTTATTGGTTTTTTAATTTACATTTCAAACGTTATCCCCTTCCCCCAGTCAACCACCCACCTCTTCCTGCCTCCCTGTTCTGATATTCCCCTACACTGGTGGGGTCTAGCCTTGGCAAATCCAAAGTCTTCTCCTCCCTTTGGTGCCCAAGAAGGCCATCCTCTGCTACACATGTAGCTGGAGCCATGGGTCTGTCCATGTGTACTCTTTCAGTGGTGGTTTAGTCCCTGGGAGCTCTGTTTGGTTGGTATTGTTGTTCTTATGGGGTTGCAATCCCCTTCATCACCTTCAATCTTTTCTCTAACTCCTCCGATAGGGAGCCCATTCTCAATTTAATGGTTTGTTGCTAGCATTTGCCTCTGTATTTGTTATCCTCTGGCAGAACCTCTCAGGAGATAGCTATAGCAGGATCCTATCAGCATGCCCTTCTTGGCATCAGCAATATTGTCTGGGTTTAGTGGCTGTATGCATACAGGCTGGATCCCCAGGTGGGGCAGGCTCTGAATGGCCATTCGTTCTGTCTCTGCTCCAACCTTTTTTTCTATATCTCCTCCTATAAACATTTTTGTTCCCCTTCTAAGAAGGATTGAAGCATCCACACTTTGTTCATCCTTCTTCTTGAGCTTCATGTGGTCTGTGGATTGTATATTGGGTAAATCATGCTTTTGGGCTAATATCCTCTTATCAGTGAGTGCATACCACCTGTGTTCCTCTACACTTTCTTAGTGCTTCCCAGGGAAGGCATTTTTCAATTGGAATTTAAAGAGAAATTGGATCACAAGGAGAATTTTAAATTTGAATTTTGGGGGGGATCTAGGACCTGGGACCTCTTGATAGTGTTGCTGTATTCAAAACAAGGAATTTCGGATAAAAATACCACCTCACAAGAGAGTTTTATTCTCAACATTTTATTATGAAACTTTTAAAGTATGCAGGAAAAATCAAAGAATTATATATCTATTTTCTAGATGTTTATGATGACTACTTTGCTACATTTACTTTGTTGATACAAAGCTTATCAATTGTTTCTTATTTTATGACAGATTTTAAGTTTGGCAATACTGCATTTTCATCTCAAACACATACTTGGGGAATGTCAGTAATCGACATTCAATTTTGTTTATCTTTTTAAATAATAAAATTAATGAAATGTTTTTGTCCTACATGTGCACTAAGTAGGGTCAGACATACATGTGCCTTTGGGGTCCTACACCTTTATATGTTAGGACATGTTACCTGCTATGTTCCCTAATGGATTTCCCAGAAGTCTCCACTTGTGCAGTCTTAGGAGCTAGTCTAACAATTTCTCCTAGTATTTCTAGTTCTTGGTTCATCTTAGTTTAGCTTTTATTGATTTCCTGTTATCTCAAGTAAGGTCTCTTCAAATGTCTAGTATTCAGACTGCATTCTTGACTATTCTGCTACAGTTCTCTGGATAATACTGATTTTTGTTTCATTTACATGAATCCCAAATTCTGCCTTCTCTGTGATAGTAAATGAAGCCTCTCACCAGGCTTTTATTTAGCCTTAGCTTAGATTTTTTGCATTCTTTTCCAGGCAAACATTGTTTGAGGGTGAAAAAGAGCCTTGGATAGAAGGCAGATGTTTGGAATCTGCCCTTTTTGGTGTTTCCTCTTTACTTTCTGTGAGTGTCTTAGTTGCGGTTTCTATTTCTGTGATGAAACACTGTGACCAAAGCAACTTGAGGAGGAAAGGGTTTGTTTGGCTTATACTTCCATATCACTGCAGGATATCAAGAAAGGAACTTAAACAGGGCAGGAGAATGGAGGAGGAGCTGATGCAGAGCCATGGAGGGATGCTGCTTACTCACTTACTCCCCATTGCTTGCTCAGACTGATTTCTTAGAGAACCCCAAACCACCTACCCATGGTGGTACCACACACAATGGGCTGGGCCATACCCCATCAAACACCAGTTAAAAAGTGCCCTATAGCCAGATTTTATGGAGGCCTTCTCTCAATTGAGGTTCCTTTCTTTTAGATAAATCTTGCTGAGTCCAGTTGACAGAAACTATCCAGCACAGGGTGATATCTGATTCTTTCAGCAACAATTTAGGGTTTTGTATATATTTAGCTTCCCTGTTTGTGATAATTGTTTAGGGAAAAATCCGAGAAATATATAGTGTTTCTTTTCTCTAAATGTTGACTTCCTGCCAGCATTTCTTTCTTTCTTTTTTTTTTTATTAACTTGAGTATTTCTTATATACGTTTCGAGTATTATTCCCTTTCCCGGTTTCCGGGCAAACATCCCCCTCCCTCTCCCCTTTCTTATCAGTGTTCACCTCCCCATCCTCCCCCCATTGCCACCCTCCCCCCAACAATCTAGTTCACTGGGGGTTCAGTCTTAGCAGGACCCAGGGCTTCTCCTTCCACTGGTGCTCTTACTAGGATATTCATTGCTACCTATGAGGTCAGAGTCCAGGGTCAGTCCATGTAAAAGTCCAAGACTTTTAGGTAGTGGCTTAGTCCCTGGAAGCTCTGGTTGCTTGGCATTGTTGTTCATAAGGGGTCTCGAGCCCCTTCAAGCTCTTCCAGTTCTTTGATTCCTTCAACGGGGGTCCTATTCTCATTTCAGTGGTTTGCTGCTGGCATTCGCCTCTGTGTTGGCTGTATTCTGGCTGTGTTTCTCAGGAGCGATCTACATCCGGCTCCTGTTGGCCTGCATTTCTTTGCTTCATCCATCTTGTCTAATTGGATGGCTGTATATGTATGGGCCACATGTGGGGCAGGCTCTGAATGGGTGTTCCTTCGGTGTCTGTTTTAATCTTTGCCTCTCTATTCCCTGTCAAGGATATTCTTCCCCTTTTAAAGAAGGAGTGAAGCATTCACATTTTGACCATCCGTCTTGAGTTTCATTTGTTCTAGGCATCTAGGGTAATTCAAACATTTGGGCTAATAGCCACTTATCAATGAGTGCACACCATGTGTATTTTTCTGTGATTGGGTTACCTCACTCAGGATGATATTTTCCAGTTCCAACCATTTACCTACGAATTTCATAAAGTCATTGTTTTTGATAGCTGAGTAATATTCCATTGTGTAGATGTACATTTTCTGTATCCATTCCTCTGTTGAAGGGCATCTGGGTTCTTTCCAGCTTCTGGCTATTATAAATAAGGCTGCGATGAACATAGTGGAGCGCGTGTCTTTTTTATATGTTGGGGCATCTTTTGGGTATATACCCAAGAGAGGTATAGCTGGATCCTCAGGCAGTTCAATGTCCAATTTTCTGAGGATCCTCCAGACTGATTTCCAGAATGGTTTTACCAGTCTGCAATCCCACCAACAATGGAGGAGTGTTCCTCTTTCTCCACATCCTCGCCAGCATCTGTTGTCACCTGAGTTTCTGATCTTAGCCATTCTCACTGGTGTGAGGTGAAATGTCAGGGTTGTTTTGATTTGCATTTCCCTTATGACTAAAGATGTTGAACATTTCTTTAGGTGTTTCTCAGCCATTCGGCATTCATCAGCTGTGAATTCTTTGTTTAGCTCTGAACCCCATTTTTTAATAGGGTTATTTGTCTCCCTGCAGTCTAACTTCTTGAGTTCTTTGTATATTTTTGATATAAGGCCTCTATCTGTTGTAGGATTGGTAAAGATCTTTTCCCAATCTGTTGGTTGCCGTTTTGTCCTAACCACAGTGTCCTTTGCCTTACAGAAGCTTTGCAGTTTTATGAGATCCCATTTGTCAATTCTTGATCTTAGAGCATAAGCCATTAGTGTTTTTTTCAGGAAATTTTTTCCAGTGCCCATGTGTTTGAGATGCTGCCCTAGTTTTTCTTCTATTAGTTTGAGTGTATCTGATTTGATGTGGAGGTCCTTGATCCACTTGGACTTACGCTTTGTACAGGGTGATAAGCATGGATCGATCTGCATTCTTCTACATGTTGACTTCCAGTTGAACCAGCACCATTTGCTGAAAATGCTATCTTTTTTCCATTGGATGGTTTTGGCTCCATTGTCAAAAATCAAGTGCCCATAGGTGTGTGGGTTCATTTTTGGGTCTTCAATTCTGTTCCATTGGTCTATCTGTCTGTGTCTGTACCAATACCATGCCGTTTTTATCACTATTGCTCTGTAATACTGCTTGAGTTCAGGGATAGTGATTCCCCGTGAAGTCCTTTTATTGTTGAGGGTAGTTTTAGCTATCCTGGGTTTTTTGTTATTCCAGATGAATTTGCAAATTGTTCTGTCTAACCCTTTGAAGAATTGGATGGTATTTTGATGGGGATTGCATTGAATCTGTAGATCCCTTTTGGTAAAATGGCCATTTTTACTATATTAATCCTGCCAATCCATGAGCATGTGAGATCTTTCCATCTTCTGAGGTCTTCTTCAATTTCTTTCTTCAGAGTCTTGAAGTTCTTATTGTACAGATCTTTTACTTGCTTGGTTAAAGTCACACCAAGGTACTTTATATTATTTGGGTCTATTATGAAGGGTGTCGTTTCCCTAATTTCTTTCTCGGCTTGTTTCTCTTTTGTGTAGAGGAAGGTTACTGATTTATTTGAGTTAATTTTATACCCAGCCACTTTGCTGAAGTTGTTTATCAGCTTTAATAGTTCTCTGGTGGAACTTTTGGGATCACTTAAATATACTATCACATCATCCCTCCCAGCATTTCTTGATTCAAGTTATTTGCCAATATATCCACATAGTTATTTTCCATATTTTCCCCAGAGTTTGTGATGTAACCTCTGCTGATGGGTTAGTCTGATAGGAGTTATATGCCACTGTTACAAGCTGAATCTAAGTGTCTCTTATGCTCCAGTTCCCCAACTAGATAGAGCGAGCTTGATGACACAAATGAGCAAAGCCTTGGAGGGACAATAGGTACAATGTTGAGAGAATGTATAAAGAGTGCCTCAGACCTTGCACATACCTCACTGTGTGCAAGAGCAGAGTAGCAGTGCTGCCATTCTATGCTCAGACACAGAGGGCCTTCCCAGTTAACACAGTGGAGATGGGAAGAGCAGAGAATTGTTTCATTTCTTCTGTACTTGCTGAAAGGGTCAGAGAAGTCACCTCAGGAGGCCAAGCACCTGGGAGGCCTTTTGTTGGCGTCCAGGGAGGGAGCAGAAGCAGGGTTGCCATGGAGAATGTGACTATTCAGGGTTCAGAATCATGTGTGTAGCTGTGCAGATGTCTGTGTGAAAAGGTATCAATTAGTAGTGAACAGAAGGGATTGAGGTATCACCTTGTAAGTTATTGTTGACTGATGAAGCAAGGACAGAAGACCATTTCTTGTGTGGCAGTGGGAAGACAACTGTGAGAGTTGGTTCTCTCTTTCTGCCATATGGATCCTCAGGATTAAATTCAGGTTGTCAGCTTGCCTTTACTTGCTGAGCCATCTCATAGGCCCAAATGTTTCATATTTTGAGGTTAAGTATTATAGCTTTGGTTTATTATTGTTCTAAAACCTTGGTCCCAACTCTAAGTATGTGTTAAGAAATAATATTCTGATTTAATTGAGTTTACCTAGAACTTTCTGTTTAAGATTTCTCCAAAAGATGAACTGGAAAGCTAAAGACAAGAAGGAAGGCCATAGTGTTAGGTAGCTACTCAGATATTAGCAAACTTGAGAGTTACTGAGAATGGACTCTCCTCCATAATTAGCTTTGGATCTCACTTGTGTCTCTGGTAATACTAACTTGACAGGTGAAAATAGTAAAAATAAAAGGTAATAGGAAGGGTAGGAAAGAAAGTATACTTCATTGTTGGAATTTGAAATATGGGAAAGCATCAGAGTTGCCTCCTTCTACAAAAGCACCATGTGAAAAAACAGATACAGACTAAACAGCAGAAAGGAAACTGGAGTGAGCAGGGTTTTGTTGAGGTCCATTGAAAGAAGGTGCTCCTTCTCACAAGGCATTGCTATTTGTTTTAGTGACTGTTTAGTTGCTTTGATGAAAAACATGACCAAGACTAATTATTAAAGAAAGCATTTAATTGGGAGCTTGCTTAAAGTTCCAGAGCATTAGCCCATAATCATCATCATGGTGGTGAGTGTGATAGCAGGCAGGCAGGCAGGCAGGCAGGCAGGCAGGCAGGCAGGCAGGCAGGCATAGCACTAGAGCAGTAGTTCAGACTTGCATCCTGATCCATAGGCATCAGTCAGAAAGAGAGTAAGACTAGGCCTGATGTTGGCTTTTGAAATCTCAAATCCCACCCCTAGTGACATACCTCTTCCAACAAAGCCACAACTCCAAAACTTTCCTAAATACCATCTGGGAATCAAACATTTAAATATATGAACTTTTGAAGATCATTCTCAATCAAATCACAATATTTTAAATATATTTGATTATTATTTTAATGTATTTAATTCATTTAGTCTATTGTGTTACATAACATTTGGTTAAAAGAATGGAATCTGAGATATATCTATGGCCTTGGATAGAGACATGACAGGAGACTTTGTGATGAAGAGCAAAGAAATACCATCATCCCCTCCGTTAAAGGTTTATTCAAATAAGCCTATCAATCATGTGGACAGCAAACACTCCTCAGGAAACTCTATGTTCTAAAATCTTTAAGAAATGTTATGAAACTTGCTGAATGTGTAGGTTGGCAAGGTTGGCATGGTGTCTCTGTGGGCACTGTCTAACCTATAAGCTCATTTCACAAGGTCTGAGAGAGAGAGAGAGAGAGAGAGAGAGAGAGAGAGAGAGAGAGAGAGAGAGAGAGGGGCAATGTGAGTTCAAGCCAACACTGTCTTTTCACAAGTTACTTTTTTGGAATATCTCTATGAAAATTATGAAGAACATCACATACTCTCATTCTTGAAAGTGCTTCATATCATTCTAAAGTAAACTCTGACTTTCTTTGTAGGAGAAAATGCAGGCATGACCTGGAGGCCAGCCTACCTGGCACACTGCACTTCTAAATAAGAATCATGGCACGTCATGCTCCTGAAGTCGGAACACCGAATTCTGAAGTAGAATTTAGTGTTCCTTCTTTTAGATTCTAGTTATTGTTAATAGAAGAATTTAGAAAGAGATTTGAAAGGAAGCATAATGGCAATTCCACCAAAGTTTGTCAGAAAAACAGCAAAGGGATACAAACTGTCAACAAGAGGGTGATAAAGAAGAAGAGAGAAAGATAGCCATCCATTTTAGGTTAGAGTCCAAGGAAGAAGAAAGGCTTGACAACCGGGGTCTGCAAGCAAACACATGGCAGTCAGGCAGCTGCATTGAAGGTAAACAGTTGCAGGACAAAAGTAGCAGTGGTGGGAGCTTCAGAGAAGGATAGAGAAGACCCCGTGTCATGGAAAGCACACTCAAGCTTTGGTAAGATAAAGACAGAAAACAAGAAAAAGGAAAAGTTAAAGTTTCTGGTAACTCACCTAAGAGGACAGTAGCACAGCAGATGTCATTGCATGGAGAAGAGGTTTCTAGAAATGCTAAGCATATTATCTCATCGAGAGGAGACTTATTCCCTAGCAAGTCTTCAAGTGAATTAGATTTCCTTCTGGCACCTCTATCCCTTGTAGGGCAGAACCAAAGACACTTTCAGCTCCTGGCTAAAGGCACAAATGGAACTGTTCCCTCCCACCTAGATGATTGATAGACATAGTTGGATTAACTTAACAATCACTTTTCAGGTTTGTGTATGAGTGCTCTGTCTAAATGTATGTGAACAATATATTTGCCTGCTCCCTCCAGAGTTTACAAGAAGGCATATGATCCTCTGGAACTGGAGTTAGAGATGGTTGTGGATGCTGGAAACTAAATCCCATTCCTTTGCAAGAGCAACAGGGACTCTGAACTGCTGAGCCATGTCTACAGTCCCTTGTTGGGTTCATGCCTAAAAGAAGATACATGTTATGCAAGTTTCTAATCTTTGGAAGAGATAAGAATGTCATGTTTGCAGCTATTGGGCTAGGAGGCCCAAAGAGTGATAAAGCCAATAAAGCTGATATTTAGTTTTCCAGTATTGGCAGGGAAATTGAGTGGGGGTTGGGACCAAAGTCAACTGTAAGGCAAGGGTTCATTTTTAATTGCCTCTAGTTACATGTTTTTCCTTGAGAGCTGAGGTTGGGAATAGTTATCACCCATTTCCAGTGGAAACCCAGATACCCAGTTCCACAGCCACTCAGTAGAAGAGTGTCTGAAATTTAGTTTCAGTCACACATTCCCATACGGCTTCTATGCAGAAATGCTACTTAGGAGAAGAAAGAGAGAAACCAGAACTCCCTTCTGATATCCCTGGCTCTTGTGGGACAGCATCACATTTTCAGCTTCTGGCTAAGGACACAAATGGTGCTGTTCACTTGTGGAGTTCCAGAGCCTAAATCTGCCCTGTTCTCTCCCCTGTTTTTATCAAAGCAGTAGAGATGACAAAGTCTAGGGAGCTGAGGGGGAAGACCCTGGTAGCAGTACCCAGAAGATGCATCTGACTTCAGTCATTTGTGAATTGAGATTCTGTACTGCCTACACCCATGCAATGTTGACACTTCTGGAAGAACTGAGTGCTAACTGGTGATAGAGAATGCAGGTGGTGACTTCAGAAGTGCAGGGGTGAGTGTGGGGGCTTGTTTTGGCCATAATTCTCCAGGCCTGGTTTCATTTCAGGATTCTGCTAAAGTCCCTCTAGCCAACCAGTAATCAAGGTTTTACTTTTCTGTGGTGTTATCATTTATAATGTCCATAATTTGCATATATTTGCATTTTAATTTTTCTAACTAAAAGAATTGAATAAATATGCATTCTCTACATACCACTGGAGCAGAAACACATTGGACTCCAGTGGTATGAATAAAGGGCACTGTTGGCATATTCTTTATTTTAGTTCAGAATCATGTTTTAGACTGTGGGTGTGCTTTTCTTTCTGGCGCTTGGATCGAAAAAACATTCCGCTGTGTATTTTCATGTTTCCTTATGTTGATGATAGGAAGCTAGGTAAAGTCTTTCATTATAGATATAGAAATTGAGCCACAGAAGAGACTTAGCTCTGTCAGAGATGAGGCAATGTGATCCCAGAGCCTGTCCCTATTCTGTCCCAGCTTATTTTCCCCTCTGTCTCTATTGGAAAAGTATGAAGCCTTGTGTTGTAAGGTATGGTCCTTTAAGACAAACAGTACCTTCTTCATGAGTTAAGCTGTGTCTGTTTTCAAAAGATCACAACAGCTGGACTTATTAGCTGTTGATGTTCCTTCACAGAAGAAGCAAGTGGGAAGGGTTACTGGATGCTCACATGAATAGCTAGCCATTACTCCCAGAGAGTTGTATGTGATTCTGACTTAATTGCACATGCCCCTTTGGTCTCAGGGGGGCTAGATTATGCAGAGTGGGAAAGACAAGGAGAAGGGAAGCTCCATCTATGTGGTTCCACCATGCTTGGTGAAGGCTTTTCAATCTGAGTGCTTTGGGGCCACCCATACTCTGTAAGAAAGCCCAATAAACTCATTGTCTCTCCAGGGTGAACTTTGGTAGATTTAAACTTTGGTTTGTCACTGAGACCTTAGAAAGAGGGTAGATGTTACTAGTCTGCCTCAGGGAGAAATTTCATGCCACAGCCTTTGTTATTGTTGTAGTAGTTTTAAAGTGCAAGTTTAAAAAGTGTGGCATAACATTTGTGGTACCTTCTAGGTAGTGGCTACATCAAGATGTATTTAAGACAGTAGTGGTCATAAATTCAGTGCGGTAGATGATGACTGAAGCCTTGTTCTTTCTATGAGAAGCACATGGCTACAAAAGAAGCTCCTCTGTATGAAGAAGCTCGGGGTGAAGAGTAAAATGGTTATGTGGTTCAAATCAGTGGTCACTATAAGAAACAAGGTTTTCCCATGAGGCAAGCTGCCTTGACTCATGGCAGAGTTTGGATGCTGTTTTATTAGGGCCATTTTTATTATAAACTAAGAATAACTGAATAAAGAAAGTATAAGTCTGTTCAGGATACCAGTCTAAGTAGTCTCAATTCAGTTACTGTACAAAACAAAACAAACAAATAAACAAACAGAAGAACAAGAGAAGGATACTGGACTGACAGATACTCCCATGTCTCTGTAGTCCCAAAAGAGCTAGCAGAATCTTAAAGCTTTTCAATCTCGCTAAAGAAGACTATGTCTGCCAGTATGTTGTCAAAAAACTCTTAAACCAAGATGGCAAGAAGCATAGCACCAAAGTACTCAAAACCATCATTTAATTTCATAAGTCCTGCAACACAGACATCATCACATTGCTCTGAAGAAATACTGCACTAAGAAAAATAAGGAGGAGGCTGCAGTACTCACTAACCATTCAGCTAAGAGAATGAAGACAAAGAAAACACTGAGAACAGATTGCCAAGTACACTGTCCCTACTGAGAACTGCTACATCTGAGTCCAGTCAAAAATAAGTCTTTAAGAGCAACAACAACAATGATCAGACCTTGAAAAAAGAAGTTTGACAGTGTGCAGATATAAATGTTCTAAGAGAAGTTGAGACATGGAAGGTGATGGAAGGTGAGGAAGGATTGAGGAGGACAAAGTCTGAATCTTCAAAGTGAGCTTCAAGGGCTACTGCATAAAGTTAATGAGTGATAACGTTTTAAATAAGTCATGTAAGAAAACATTTATTTAATAACAGGCCAGCACTGAGGCTGGAGAGATAGCTAGTAGTTAAGAGAATAGGTTGCTTTTTTAGAAGACCTGGGTTTGGTTCCCAGAACTCATGTGGAGGTGTATGTAACTCCAATACCAGGGGATAACATCTATCCTCTATGGCCACCAGGCATACATGTGATGTACATACAAAGATGTAAGAAAAAAACACTAATACACATACAACAAAAAAAATCTTAAAAAAATAGAACACATACTACATATAAAAATATTTACCTATCAAATTTACTGATACCATCTATGTATAGCCTACAACATGCTTAGGAGATGGGAATAGATTAATACATATTTTAATAAAATTGATCAATAAAGAGGTTACAAGTTGTCTTAGTCAGGGTTCACTGCTGTGAGCAGACACCATGACCAAGGCAACTCTTATAAGGACAACATTTAATTGGGACTGGCTTACAGGTTCAGAGGTCCAGTCCATTATCATCAAGGCAGGGACACGTCAGCATCCAGGCAGGCATGGTGCAAGATTAACTGAGAGTTCTATATCTTCATCTCAAAGCTGCTAGCAGAATACTGGCTTCCAGGCAGCTAAGACTAGGATATTAAAGCCCACGCTCACAGTGTCACACCTACTCTAACAAGGCCAGACCTACTTCAACAAGGTCACACCTCCAAATAGTGCCACTCCCTGGGCCAATCAAATACAAACCATCACAAAAGTGAAGTCAGCTTGAGTTGTGAGATTGCTCTGGGGATCCAGGAATGTTGACCTTGTGAATAGGATGGTGGGAGATTGTATATTCTCAGCATAAACATTTCTCTATTATTTTTTTAGATTTATGCAATATTATTTTACTGAAAGTCATTTTTGATAAATACTGTATTTCTTGAAATGTACTGATATGTCTTTGGTTGTATACTGACTTTGATATGAACTGTAAATCATTTGATTTGTATTTGTCAATATAGTCTTCAAAACGGTCAAAGAAATAAATAAAGATATCTTAATAGAATGTGTGGAATACTTTCCTTAATATACTTGCCCAAAGGCACATTGGTTACATTGACCCCTGATATTGTGTATTTCTTTTCAAGTCTCTCCCTACCCCTCTCCACCTCTTTTACCACAGGATCTCATGTAACCAAGGATGGCCTTGAACTTGATATGTAGCCAAGGATAACCTTAAACCTTTGAATCTCCCGCTTTTACCAAGAGTGCTGATATCACAAGCATGCAGCATCAACCGCCAAGCAGTATTTGGGATTGAACCCAGGATCTCCTAAATGGTTGGCAAGCATTCTACAAATTGGGTTGAATCCTCAGCCCTGTCTTAAGTCTTTTATGTGCATTGAAGTAAGTTCTTTGAATGATTAAAGTTTACTAATGATGATGCTTAATTCCCCCATGTCATTATTATTAATATGATTTTTGGTTAAATTATAAATCAATGGGATACTAAAACATTCTACTATAAATGTGGATTTATACATGTCCTCACTTCTGTCAACATTTCTGAAACATTTTACTGCTAATCCATTAGATAAATACAAATATCAGTTTGCTATATTCTCCTTATGATTGACTTAATTTATTGGTGTATAATGTTTGATGACTACGATAAGTCAGGATACCTTTTGACTTAAATCAATGGGGCTCTGACTGTCTTGTATAATAAGATCAAAGACGGAGTAAGGGTGTTAAAGAGAGGCAGAGTAGGTGGTGAAAATGGGCTGTGTAGATCTCTATCCTCAGAGAGCCTGGTTCACCAACAGCTGCTTTACTCAGAAAATTTTCTATGGTTTCATGGGGCTTATGCTTCCTGCACTTTGCACCCAGACAGTCTCTGTGCACAGCCAGGAGCCTTGGGTAAGCCTGTTTCCTGGGAGACTTGGAATTCTGACAGCTGATGGTGCCTCATTCATCCAGACAGTCTTGACCACGTCTGCCCAGCCTGCCTTCCCTTGGGAGATACACTTGCTTTGCAGATGGTTGACTCTACATCCTTTCTTGACTCACTCCTACTTTCCCTTGTTTCTTTAAGGAAGTTCCATGTATTTATTCTTGTCCTGCAACTCCTTTCCAGGGATCCTGGATTAACTCAGAGGAGGGCATCCTTTTGGGTTATTTAGCACCTTGATAATGCCTTGAGGAAACTGGATTCCCTCACTGTGTGAGCTCTGCCATCCCAGATAGCCATTACGCATTCTGGTTATCAACTTCCATTGTAGGCAGCACATTGAGGCACTTGAGTCTCCAAAGGGAAAAATGGCTCTTATTTTTCAGTGTGCCCAAACTTTCCCAGAACCACTGCAGTAGCCTCTGGTTGGTCACAGTGGCAAGAACATCGGTGCAGTATTTTCTCAGTGAATAAATAATGAGTAATGATTTCAGAGATGGACAATGTTTATCCACAAATTGGGAGGGAAGTCAGTTATCCTCCAAGTTCTACAATAGAGGATCTAACTTAACAGGATTAGAGTTTTGGTCTTGGGGTTTAGAGTTATTTTATTTTATGTGTCTGAGTGTTTTGCTTGCAGTGATGCATGTGTACTGCATGTATGCAACATCAGAGTTCTCTGATGAAGGGACAAAGAAAGGTGAATATTGAGTAGACAGAGTTTTCAACTTCATCTAGTTCCTAGAATACGAATGCCATTTTTGCTTTAGCTCCTTTTTGCTCGTATCTTTTTCTGTTGCTACTTCTGAGATTACTGCATAATTCCATTCAAGTTGTCTTTACAAGTGGTATATTGTTCTATTTTGTTTAATACTTTTTCAATCTGAAAGTATTTTAGTGTGATTGGTACTTTTAAGCTTATTTGGATGATTGATCTATTCAAATCCACTTTTGCCATATGATTTTCTGATGTATATTTATAGTAAGATTTTTTCTGTCTCATTAATGGCCAATTGTAGTTTTACAATTTCTTTTATTAAAACAATTCAGACATGTAAGATGATATTGCATTAACAAGATGATAGAAATAAGATGATAGTGTATCATTATATTTCATAGAGTAACAATCACCTTATTTAACCTTCTCTCTCCTTTGATAAAGATTTTAAAATCAATAAAAAAGAACAGATTTTACCTTAAGTACATCAGTGTTATAGGGTTATGGATGCAACTCATTGGTCGATAACTCCCCAACACATACTCAAGTCCTGGTGTGCACACATTCTTAAGTATAATTGTTTTCCTTCCCCTCTAATTCTTTACAATTATGATTTTTTCTGTTAGTTTTTTAAAGGAGGGGTTTACTTTTAACATTTTAACAAAATAAAATATAATAAGATATAATAAAAACCATCACATACAAGTTAGACAAGGCATACCAACAGAAGGAAAAGATTCCCAAGAGAAGCACAGAATCAGAGACACACTTATTCATACACTCAGGAATCCCATAAAATTACTAAACTAAAAGTCATAGTATATACACACAGAAGACCTGATGCAGACCCATGTAGGCCCTGTTCTTGCTGTTTCGGTCTTTCTAAGTTCATATGAGCATTGGTCAGTTAATTGAGAAGGCCTATTCTGGTGTCTTCCTACTGTATGAGTCTTACACTCTTTCTACCTCATCTTCCACAGGATTTCCTGAGCTCTGAAGGCAAGGATTTGATGGAGACATCTCATTTAGATCTGTGCATTCTAAGGTCTCTTTGTATAATGTCTGATGGGGCTCTCTTTATTTTATCCCATGTGCTACAGGGCAAAATACCTCTGATAATGTTTGAGTAAGGCACAGATACACAAGTACTGCAGAATAGCAATAGGAGTCATTTTATTGTTACTTCTTTTTTAAAGATGAGTAGTATTTGGTTGAACCTTACCTCTCTGGACAATCTAGTTTCTGGTTCTTAGTTAGGCAAGAAGTGCTGGGTATGGGTTACACATTGTGGAGTGAGCCTTATGTCAAATCAGACATAGGTTGGTTACTCCCATAAATTTTATGGCACTACTGCCCCCGCATATATTGTAGGCAGACAGATTTTAGATCAAAGGTTTTGTGGGTGGGTTGGTGTTTATCTCTTTTTTTTTAATTTTTTTTTATTAACTTGAGTATTTCTTATATACATTTCAAGTGTTATTCCCTTTCCCGGTTTCCGGGCAAACATCCCCCTCCCCCCTCCCCTTCCTTATGGGTGTTCCCCTCCCAACCCTCCCCCCATTGCCGCCCTCCCCCCATAGTCTAGTTTACTGGGGGTTCAGTCTTAGCAGGACCCAGGGCTTCCCCTTCCACTGGTGCTCTCACTAGGATATTCATTGCTACCTATGGGGTCAGAGTCCAGGGTCAGTCCATGTATAGTCTTTAGGCAGTGGCTTAGTCCCTGGAAGCTCTGGTTGCTTGACATTGTTGTACTTTTGGGGTCTCAAGCCCCTTCAAGCTCTTCCAGTTCTTTCTCTGATTCCTTCAACGGGGGACCTATTCTCAGTTCAGTGGTTTGCTGCTGGCATTCACCTCTGTATTTGCTGTATTCTGGCTGTGTCTCTCAGGAGCGATCTACATCCGGCTCCTGTCGGTCTGCACTTCTTTGCTTCATCCATCTTGTCTAATTGGATGGCTGTATATGTATGGGCCACATGTGGGGCAGGCTCTGAATGGGTGTTCCTTCAGTCTCTGTTTTAATCTTTGCCTCTCCCTTCCCTGCCAAGGGTATTCTTTTTCCTCATTTAAAGAAGGAGTGAAGCATTCACATTTTGATCATCCGTATTGAGTTTCGTTTGTTCTAGGGATCTAGGGTAATTCAAGCATTTGGGCTAATAGCCACTTATCAATGAGTGCATACCATGTATGTCTTTCTGTGATTGGGTTACCTCACTCAGGATGATATTTTCCAGTTCCAACCATTTGCCTACGAATTTCATAAACTCGTTGTTTTTGATAGCTGAGTAATATTCCATTATGTAGATGTACCCCATTTTCTGTATCCATTCCTCTGTTGAAGGGCATCTGGGTTCTTTTCAGTTTCTGGCTATTATAAATAAGGCTGCGATGAACATAGTGGAGCACGTGTCTCTTTTATATGTTGAGGCATCTTTTGGGTATATGCCCAAGAGAGGTATAGCTGGATCCTCAGGCAGTTCAATGTCCAATTTTCTGAGGAAACTCCAGACTGATTCCCAGAATGGTTTTACCAGTCTGCAATCCCACCAACAATGGAGGAGTGTTCCTCTTTCTCCACATCCTCGCCAGCATCTGCTGTCACCTGAGTTTTTGATCTTAGCCATTCTCACTGGTGTGAGGTGAAATCTCAGGGTTGTTTTGATTTGCATTTCCCTTATGACTAAAGATGTTGAACATTTCTTTAGGTGTTTCTCAGCCATTCGGCATTCCTCAGCTGTGATTTCTTTGTTTAGCTCTGAACCCCATTTTTTAATAGGGTTATTTGTTTCCCTGCGGTCTAACTTCTTGAGTTCTTTGTATATTTCGGATATAAGGCCTCTATCTGTTGTAGGATTGGTAAAGATCTTTTCCCAATCTGTTGGTTGCCGTTTTGTCCTAACCACAGTGTCCTTTGCCTTACAGAAGCTTTGCAGTTTTATGAGATCCCATTTGTCGATTCTTGATCTTAGAGCATAAGCCATTGGTGTTTTGTTCAGGAAATTTTTTCCAGTGCCCATGTGTTCCAGATGCTTCCCTAGTTTTTCTTCTATTAGTTTGAGTGTGTCTGGTTTGATGTGGAGGTCCTTGATCCACTTGGACTTAAGCTTTGTACAGGGTGATAAGGATGGATCGATCTGCATTCTTCTACATGGTGCCCCCCAGTTGAACCAGCACCACTTGCTGAAAATGCTATCTTTTTTCCATTGGATGGTTTTGGCTCCTTTGTCAAAAATCAAGTGCCCATAGGTGTGTGGGTTCATTTCTGGGTCTTCAATTCTATTCCATTGGTCTATCTGTGTGTCTCTGTACCAATACCATGCAGTTTTTATCACTATTGCTCTGTAATACTGCTTGAGTTCAGGGATAGTGATTCCTCCTGAAGTCCTTTTATTGTTGAGGATAGCTTTAGCTATCCTGGGTTTTTTGTTATTCCAGATGAATTTGCAAATTGTTCTGTCTAACTCTTTGAAGAATTGGATGGTATTTTGATGGGGATTGCATTGAATCTGTAGATTGCTTTTGGTAAAATGGCCATTTTTACTATATTAATCCTGCCAATCCATGAGCATGGGAGATCTTTCCATCTTCTGAGGTCTTCTTCAATTTCTTTCCTCAGTGTCTTGAAGTTCTTATTGTACAGATCTTTTACTTGCTTGGTTAAAGTCACACCGAGGTACTTTATATTATTTGGGTCTATTATGAAGGGTGTCGTTTCCCTAATTTCTTTCTCGGCTTGTTTCTCTTTTGTATAGAGGAAGGCAACTGATTTATTTGAGTTAATTTTATACCCAGCCACTGTGCTGAAGTTGTTTATCAGCTTTAGTAGTTCTCTGCTGGAACTTTTGGGATCACTTAAATATACTATCATGTCATCTGCAAATAGTGATATTTTGACCTCTTCTTTTCCGATCTGTATCCCTTTGATCTCCTTTTGTTGTCTGATTGCTCTGGATAGAACTTCAAGACCTATATTGAATAAGTAGGGAGAGAGTGGGCAGCCTTGTCTAGTCCCTGATTTTAGTGGGATTGCTTCCAGTTTCTCTCCATTTAGTTTAATGTTAGCAACTGGTTTGCTCTATATGGCTTTTACTATGTTTAGGTATGGGCCTTGAATTCCTATTCTTTCCAGGACTTTTATCATGAAGGGGTGTTGAATTTTGTCAAATGCTTTCTCAGCATCTAATGAAATGATCATGTGGTTCTGTTCTTTCAGTTTGTTTATATAATGGATCACGTTGATGGTTTTCCGTATATTAAACCATCCCTGCATGCCTGGGATGAAGCCTACTTCATCATGGTGGATGATTGTTTTGATGTGCTCTTGAATTCGGTTTGCCAGAATTTTATTGAGTATTTTTGCGTCGATATTCATAAGGGAAATTGGTCTGAAGTTCTCTTACTTTGTTGTGTCTTTGTGTGGTTTAGGTATAAGAGTAATTGTGGCTTCGTAGAAGGAATTCGGTAGGGCTCCATCTGTTTCAATTTTGTGGAATAGTTTGGATAATATTGGTATGAGGTCTTCTATGAAGGTTTGATAGAATTCTGCACTAAACCCGTCTGGACCTGGGCTCTTTTTGGTTGGGAGACCTTTAATGACTGCTTCTATTTCCTTAGGAGTTATGTGGTTGTTTAACTGGTTTATCTGTTCCTGATTTAACTTCGATACCTGGTATCTGTCTAGGAAATTGTCCATTTCCTGAAGATTTTCAAATTTTGTTGAATATAGGTTTTTATAGTAAGATCTGATGATTTTTTGAATTTCCTCTGAATCTGTAGTTATGTCTCCCTTTTCATTTCTGATTTTGTTAATTTGGACGCACTCTCTGTGTCCTCTCGTTAGTCTGGCTAAGGGTTTATCTATCTTGTTGATTTTCTCAAAGAACCAACTTTTGGTTCTGTTGATTCTTTCTATGGTCCTTTTTGTTTCTACTTGGTTGATTTCAGCTCTGAGTTTGATTATTTCCTGCCTTCTACTCCTCCTGGGTGTATTTGCTTCATTTTGTTCTAGATCTTTTAGGTGTGCTGTCAAGCTGCTGACATATGCTCTTTCCTGTTTCTTTCTGCAGGCACTCAGCGCTATGAGTTTTCCTCTTAGCACAGCTTTCATTGTGTCCCATAAGTTTGGGTATGTTGTACCTTCATTTTCATTAAATTCTAAAAAGTTTTTAATTTCTTTCTTTATTTCTTCCTTGACCAG
The DNA here is from genome assembly GCF_021556685.1 of Rattus norvegicus. Lineage (NCBI taxonomy): Eukaryota > Metazoa > Chordata > Mammalia > Rodentia > Muridae > Rattus > Rattus norvegicus. The sequence goes on along the minus strand of NC_141551.1, from coordinate 40,674,409 downwards.
GTTATCATTGAGTAGAGCATTGTTCAATTTCCACGTATATGTGGGCATTCTTCCCTTACTGTTATTGAAGACCAGTTTTAGGCCGCGGTGGTCCGATAGCACGCATGGGATTATTTCTATCTTTCTGTACCTGTTGAGGCCCGTTTTTTGACCAATTATATTGTCAATTTTGGAGAAAGTACCATGAGGAGCTGAGAAGAAGGTATATCCTTTTGCTTTAGGATAGAATGTTCTATAAATATCCGTTAAGTCCATTTGGCTCATGATTTCTCTTAGTCTGTCGACATCACTGTTTAATTTCTGTTTCCATGATCTGTCCATTGATGAGAGTGGGGTGTTGAAATCTCCCACTATTATTGTGTGAGGTGCAATGTGTGTTTTGAGCTTTAGTAAGGATTCTTTTACGAATGTAGGTGCCCTTGTATTTGGGACATAGATATTTAGGATTGAGAGTTCATCTTGGTGGATTTTTCCTTTGATGAATATGAAGTGTCCTTCCTTATCTTTTTTGATGACTTTTAGTTGGAAATTTATTTTATTTGATATTAGAATGGCTACTCCAGCTTGCTTCTTCTGACCATTTGCTTGGAAAGTTGTTTTCCAGCTTTCACTCTGAGGTAGTTTCTGTCTTTGCCTCTGAGGTGTGTTTCCTGTAGGCAGCAGAATGCAGGGTCCTCGTTGCGTATCCAGTTTGTTAATCTATGTCTTTTTATTGGGGAGTTGAGGCCATTGATATTGAGAGATATTAAGGAATAGTGATTATTGCTTCCCGTTATATTCATATTTGGATATTTTCTGGCGAGAAGTCTGGTGTGATTCTGATAGGTCTGCCTTTATATGTTACTTGACCTTTTTCCCTTACTGCTTTTAATATTCTTTCTTTATTTTGTGCGTTTGGTGTTTTGACAATTATGTGACGGGAGGTGTTTCTTTTCTGTTCCAATCTATTTGGAGTTCTGTAGGCTTCTTGTATGTCTATGGGTATCTCTTTTTTTTAGGTTAGGGAAGTTTTCTTCTATGATTTTGTTGAAGATATTTACTGGTCCTTTGAGCTGGGAGTCTTCACTCTCTTCTATACCTATTATCCTTAGGTTTGATCTTCTCATTGAGTCCTGGATTTCCTGTATGTTTTGGACCAGTAGCTTTTTCTGCTTTACATTATCTTTGACAGTTGAGTCAATGATTTCTATGGAATCTTCTGCTCCTGAGATTCTCTCTTCCATCTCTTGTATTCTGTTGGTGAAGCTTGTATCTATAGCTCCTTGTCTCTTCTTTTGGTTTTCTATATCCAGGGTTGTTTCCATGTGTTCTTTCTTGATTGCTTCTATTTCCATTTTTAATTCCTTCAACTGTTTGATTGTGTTTTCCTGGAATTCTTTCAGGGATTTTTGTGTCTCCTCTCTATGGGCTTCTACTTGTTTATTTATGTTTTCCTGGAATTCTTTCAGGGATTTTTGTGTCTCCTCTCTATGGGCTTCTACTTGTTTATTTATGTTTTCCTGGAATTCTTTCAGGCATTTTTGCGATTCCTCTCTGTAGGCTTCTACTTGTTCTCTAAGGGAGTTCTTCACGTCTTTCTTGAAGTCCTCCAGCATCATGATCAAAAATGATTTTGAAACTAGATCTTGCTTTTCTGGTGTGTTTGGATATTCCATGTTTGTTTTGATGGGAGAATTGGGCTCCGATGGTGCCATGTAGTCTTGGTTTCTGTTGCTTGGGTTCCTGCGCTTGCCTCTCGCCATCAGATTATCTCTAGTGTTACTTTGTTCTGCTATTTCTGACAGTGGCTAGACTGTCCTATAAGCCTGTGTGTCAGGAGTGCTGTAGACCTGTTTTCCTCTCTTTCAGTCAGTTATGGGGACAGAGTGTTCTGCTTTCGGGCGTGTAGTTTTTCCTCTCTACAGGTCTTCAGCTGTTCCTGTGGGCCTGGGTCTTGAGTTCACCAGGCAGCTTTCTTGCAGCAGAAAATTTGGTCTTACCTGTGGTCCCGAGGCTCAAGTTCACTCGTGGGGTGCTGCCCACGGGCTCTCTGCAGCGGCAGCAACCAGGAAGACCTGTGCCACCCCTTCCGGGAGCTTCAGTGCACCAGGTTTCCAGATGGTCTTTGGCTTTTTCCTTTGGCGTCCGAGATGTGTGTGCAGAGAGCAGTCTCTTCTGGTTTCCCAAGCTTGTCTGCCTCTCTGAAGGTTTTGCTCTCCCTCCCACGGGATTTGGGTGCAGAGAACTGTTTATCCGGTTTGTTTCCTTCAGGTTCCAGCGGTGTCTCAGGCAGGGGTCCTGCCGCTCCTGGGCCTTCCCCCACGGGAGCCCAGAGGCCTTATACAGTTTCCTCTGGGGCCAGGGATGTGGGCAGGGGTGAGCAGTGTTGGTGGTCTCTTCCGCTCTGCAGCCTCAGGAGTGCCCACCTGACCAGGCGGTTGGGTCTCTCTCTCACCTATCTCTTTTTTGATAGCCTGCAGAGTATCTTTCTATACCAAAGACACTAGAAGATGAGGTGAAGGTTCTATTTTTGAACCAGCTCAAACCCTCTATATTCAATGAATTGTGAGGGTGTTGTCAAATAGCCAGTCACTATTCTGAACACTTTAAAAGTTTTTAACTTTCCCACTTAGTATACAACTTTTGTGTGGTGGTTGAGTTAGATGTTGGCAGGCTGTAATGCTAGACTTAGCTACAAGTAGCGACAAGTAAATCCAGAAAGCTCAGTTTCTAAAATAAAAGTGGTTTCTTGTTCATAAACCAGTCTCTTATGGATTGGGAATCTCCTCTCCAAGCAGGATGTCTGGCTTGTCTGGCTTCCTGTATCCTCTTAGAACAGGCGACTTCTAAAATTTTTTGGGTAGAGAAGAAAAAGCTAGAAGACAGTGAGATATGGTTTTCAAGGATAAGATATCCACATTGTATTTTACTGTTGCAGGGAATCTTTAGAAACTAGAGCCTTACAGAAGCTTTGCAATTTTATGAGGTCCCATTTGTTGAATCTTGATCTTAGAGCATAAGCCATTTGAATTCTGTTCAGGAATTTTCCCCCTGTGCCTATGTGTTCGAGGCTCTTCCCCACTTTCTCTTTTATTAGTTTCAGTATATCTGATTTTATGTGGAGGTCCTTGATTCATTTGGACTTGAACTTTGTACAAGGAGAAAAGAATGAGTCAATGTGGGGCAGTGAAAGACACCCTGGTTCCTGGTTGAGGAGGTCTGAAACCCCAGTGACCCTGAAGGGACAAGTAGGCATTTTGCCTGACTTCCAGGAAACCAGGCCAGTCACTGGCCCATAGTCTTCCATAGATTTGTGACCATCAGTCACATTAGCACAATTCCCCCAGCCCCTTCACAGGTAGAGGACATGACCACAGGTCATATAGACTCAAGACAGATCTCTATTATAATGAGGTACCTAAAGACCTGGAGGCTTGGCCAATGAATTTCCCTCCCCAGACACTCTTCCCTGCAGACGATATTTAATCTCAGGCCCACTCTGAGAAGTGGGGTATGGTTTTACTAATCCACTTTCTGCCATGACAATAAATGCCTTGAAACCATAGACTGCATCTTTTAGTTACGACTTGCCATGGGGAGCCCCAGAGAAGGCCTTTGCCTACAGAGCTGCTGCCTAATCTCCCGAAGAAGGTCTCCCTGTGCAGCAGTGCCCACCACCGAGTCCAAGCCTGCTGCAGTCAAGCCGAAGACACTCCCCAGTGGGACCAACTAGAGAACGCCAATTTTCCTCTCTGCCCCAGGCTAGATCCAGCCTCATGGGCCCCCACTCCATTCTCAGCTCTTCTGAGGCATTCCAGTGGTGGCTGGATGCCCAAGAGCCTGAACCAGACAGTCCTGGCATCCTTGCAGGCCCAGGGACCCCTAAGCTAGCTCTGGCTGAGTCCCCTGCTCAAACTGAGCTTCCCCACACGTAGAGCAGTGTCCCATGGCTTCCCACAGCCCAACACACCTGCCCAGTGAAGGTGTGGGGTAAGCATGGTCAAACTTTCCATGTCCTGCCTCCCAGAATGGTAGAGCCCTGTGGTGGAGCAGACATAGGACCCCATTAATCCTACAGGTCAATTTGGATTCTTCTACATGAACTGCTAGTTGAACCAGCACCATTTGTTGAAAAGGCTGTCATTTTTCCATTGGATAGTTTTTTCAGTAACCAACAGATTGGGAAAAGACCTTTGTCCATCCTACATCTGATAGAGGGCTAATATCTAATATATACAAAAATCTCAAGAAATTAGAATCCAGAGAATCAAATAATTCATTAAAAAATGGGGCACAGAACTAAACAAAGAATTCTCAACTGAGGAATAATGAATGGCTAAAAAGCACCTATAGAAATAGTCAACAGGGAAATGCAAATCAAAACAGCCCTGAGATTCCACCTCACACCAGTCAGAATGGCTAAGAACAAAAACTAAAGTAACAGCAGATGCTGGTAGGGATGTGTAGAAAGAGGAACACTCCTCCATTGTTGGTGGGATTGCGAGCTGGTATAACCACTCTGGAAATCAGTCTGGAGGTTCCTCAGAAAATTGAACATGATACTACCTGAGGACCCAGCTATACCACTCCTGGGCATATACCCAAAAGATGCTCCAACATACAACAAGGACACGTGCTCAACTATGTTCATAGCAGCCTTATTTATAATGGCAAAAAGAGATAACATTTGAAATGTAAATACATAAAATATCCAAGAAAAATAAAAAAAAATAGAGCTTTGCTAGACGTCACTAGGGATGGGTCTTGGGGTTTGAGAGCTCAGCCCCACCATTTTTTCTTTCTGTTCCTGGGTTGCTGATGGAATATGACAGGCTGGTTTCATGCTTTTGCCATCATGACTGATTTCTCCAGCATGAACTCCTTTAAAAAATTTTTTTTATCTTTATTAAATTGAGTATTTCTTATTTACATTTCGATTGTTATTACCCTTCCCAGTTTCCAGGCCAACATCCCGCTAGCCCCTCTCTCTCCCCTTCAATATCACTGTTCCCCTTCCCATCCTCCCCATATTACCACCCTCTCCCCAACAATCACGTTCACTGGGGGTTCAGTCTTGGCAGGAGCAAGGGCTTCCCCTTCCATTGGTGCCCTTACTAGGCTATTCATTGCTACCTATGAGGTTGGAGCCCAGGGTCAGTCCATGTATAGTCTTTGGGTAGTAGCTTAGTCCATGGAAGCTCTGGTTGGTTGGCCTTGTTGTTCATATGGGGTCTCGAGCCCCTTCAAGCTCTTCCAATCATTTCTCTGATTCCTTTAACGGGGGTCCCATTCTCAGTAAAGTGGTTTGCTGCTGGCATTCGCCTGTGTATTGGCTGTATTCTGGCTATGTCTCTAAGTAGAGATCTACATCCAGTTCGTGTCAGCCTGCACTTCTTTGCTTCATCCATCTTACCTAGTTTGGTGGCTGTATATGTATGGGCCACATGTGGGGCAGGCTCTGAATGGGTGTTCCTTCTGCCTCTCTTCTAAACTTTGCCTCCTTATTCCCTGCCAAAAATATTCTTGTTTCCCTTTTAAAGAAGGAGTGAAGCATTTGCATTTTGGTCATCCTTCTTGAGTTTCATGTGTTCTGTGTACCTAGGGTAATTTAAGCATTTGGGCTAATAGTCACTTATCAATGAGTGCATACCATATGTGTTTATCTGTGATTGGGTTACCTCACTCAGGATGATATTTTTCAGTTCCATCCATTTGCCTATGAATTTCATAAAGTCATTGTTTTTGATAACTGAGTAATATTCCGTTGTGTGGTTGTACTACATTTTCTGTATCCACTCCTCTATTGAAGGGCATCTGGGTTATTTCCAGCTACTGGCTATTATAAATAAGGCTGCTATGAACATAGTGGAGCATGTGTCTTTGTTATATGTTGGGGCATCTTTTGGGTATATTCCCCAGAGAGGTATAGCTGGGTCCTCAGGTAGTTCATTGTCCAATTTTCTGAGGAACCTACAAACTGATTTCCAGAATGGTAGTACCAGTCTGCAATCCCACCAACAATGGAGGAGTGTTCCTCTTTCTCCACATCCTCGCCAGCATTTGTTGTCACCTGAGTTTTTGATCTTAGCCATTCTCACTGGTGTGAGGTGAAATCTCAGGGTTGTTTTGATTTGCATTTCCCTTATGACTAAAGATGTTGAACATCTCTTTAGGTGTTTCTCAGCCATTCGGCATTCCTCAGCTGTGAATTCTTTGTTTAGCTCTGAACCCCATTTTTAATAGGGTTATTTGTCTCCCTGCAGTCTAACTTCTTGAGTTCTTTGTATAGTTTGGATATAAGCCCTATATCCATTGTAGGATTGGTAAAGATCTTTTCCCAATCTGTTGGTTGGCGTTTTGTCCTAACAACAGTGTCCTTTGCCTTACAGAAGCTTTGCAGTTTTATGAGATCCCATTTGTCGACTTGATCTTAGAGCATAAGCCATTGGTGTTTTGTTCAGGAAATTTTCTCCAGTGCCCATGTGTTAGAGGTTCTTCCCCACTTTTTTTTCTATTAGTTTGAGTGTATCTGGTTTGATGTGGAGGTCCTTGATCCACTTGGACTTAAGCTTTATACAGGGTGATGAGCATGGATCGATCTGCATTCTTCTACATGCTGACCTCCAGTTGAATCAGCACCATTTGCTGGTTTTTCCATCTTTTTCCAGCACCATTTGCATCTTTTTTCCATTGGATGGTTTTGGCTCCTTTGTCAAAAATCAAGTGCCCATAGGTGTGTGGGTTCATTTCTGGGTCTTCAATTCTATTCCACTGAGCTATCTATCTCTGTACCAATACTATGCAGTTTTTATCACTATTGCTCTGTAATACTGCTTGGGTTCAGGGATAGTGATTCCCCCAGAAGTCCTTTTAATGTTGAGGATAGTTTTAGCTATCCTGGGTTTTTTGTTATTTCAGATAAATTTGAAATTGTTCTGTCTAACTCTCTGTGAATTGGATTTTGATGGGGATTACATTGAAACTGTAGATCGCTTTTGGTAAAATGGCCATTTTTACTATATTAATCCTGCCAATTCATGAGCATGGGAGATCTTTCCATATTCTAAGGTCTTCAATTTCTTTCTTCAGAGGCTTGAAGTTCTTATTGTAAATATCCTTTACTTGTTTGGTTAAAGGTACACCGAGGTATTTTATATTATTTGGGACTATTATGAAGGGTGTCGTTTCCCTAATTTTTTTCTCGGCTTGTTTCTCTTTTATGTAGAGGAAGGCTACTGTTTTATTTGAGTTAATTTTATACCCAGCCAATTTGCTGAAGGTGTTTAACAGGTTTAATAATTCTCTGGTGGAAGTTTTGGGATCACTTAAATATCATCTGCAAATAGTGATATTTTGACTTCTTCGTTTCCAATCTGTGTACCCTTTTGTTTTTCTGATTGCTCTGGTTAGAATTTCAAGAACTATATTTTATAAGTAGGGAGAGAGTGGGCAGCCTTGTCTAGTCCCTGATTTTAGTGGAATTGCTTCAAGTTTCTGTCCATTTAGTTTAATGTTAGTGACTGGTTTGCTGTATATGGCTTTTATTATGTTTAGGTATGGGCCTTGAATTCCTATTCTTTCCAGGACTTTTATCATGAAGAGGTGTTGAATTTGTCAAATGCTTTCTCCGCATCTAATGAAATGATCATGTGGTTTTGTTCTTTCAGTTTGTTTATATAATGGATTATGTTGATGGTTTTCCATATATTAAACCATTCCTGCATCCCTGGGATGAAGCCTACTTGATCATGGTGGATGATTGTTTTGATGTGCTCTTGGATTCAGTTTGCCCGAATTCTATTATCTTTGCTCAATATTCATAAGGGAAATTGCTCTGAAGTTCTCTTTCTTTGTTGGGCTTTGTGTAGTTTAGGTATAAGAGTAATTGTGGCTTCATAGAAGGAATTTGTTAGTGCTGCATCTGTTTCAATTTTGTGGAATACTTTGGGTAGTATTGGTATGAGGTGTTCTATGAAGGTCTGATAGAATTCTGCTTTGAACCCATCTTGACCTGGGCTCTTTTTGGTTGGGAAATCTTTAATGACTGCTTCTATTTCATTAGGAGATAAGGGGTTGTTTAAATGGTTTATCTGTTCCTGATTTAACTTCGGTACCTGGTGTCTCTGTAGGAAATTGTCCATTTTCTGCAGATTTTCAAGTTTTGTTGAATATAGTCTTTTGTAGTAGGATCTACAATGATGATTTTTTGAATTTCCTTTGATTCTGTAGTTATGTCTCCCTTTTCATTTCTGATTTTGTTAATTTGGACACACTCTCTGTGTCCTCTCATTAGTGTGGCTAAGGGTTTACCTATCTTGTTGATTTTCTCACAGAACCAACTTTTGGTTCTGTTGATTCTTTGTATGGTCCTTTTTCTTTCTACTTGGTTGATTTCAGCTCTGGATTTAATTATTTCCTGCCTTCCACTCCTCCTGTGTGTACTTGCTTCTTTTTGTTCTAGAGCTTTTAGGTGTGCTGTCAAGCTGCTGACATGTGCTCTCTCCTGTTTCTTTCTGCAGGCACTCAGAGCTATGAGTTTTCCTCTTAGCACAGCTTTCACTGTATCCCCTAAGTTTGGGTATGTTGTACCTTCATTTTCCTTAAATTCTAAGAAGTCTTTAATTTCTTTCTTTATTTCTTCCTTGACCAGGTTATCATTGAGTAGAGCATTGTTCAACTTCCATTTATATGTGGGCGTTCTTCCCTTATTGTTATTGAAGACCAGCTTTAGCCCGTGGTGGTCTGATAGGATGCATGGGATTATTTCTATCTTTCTGTATCTGTTGAGGCCTGTTTTATGACCAATTATATGGTCAATTTTGGAGAAAGTTCCATGAGGTGGTGAGAAGAATGTATATCCTTTTGTTTTAGGATAGAATGTTCTATAAATATCTGTTACGTCCATTTTGTTCGTGACTTCTCTTAGACTGTGTATGTCTCTGTTTAATTTCTGTTTCCATGATCTGTCCATTGATGAGAGTGGGGTATTTAAATATCCTACTATTATTGTTTGAGGTGCAAGTGTGCTTTGAGCTTTAGGAAGGTTTCTTTTATGTATGTAGGTGCCCTTGTATTTGGAGCATAGATATTTATGCTTGAGAGTTCATCTTGGTGGATTTTTCCTTTGATGTATATGAAGTGTCCTTCCTTATCTTTTTTGATGACTTTTAGTTGAAAATTGATTTTATTTGATATTAGAATGGCTACTCCAGCTTGCTTCTTCCGACCATTTGCTTGGAAAATTGTTTTCCAGCTTTTCACTCTGAGGTAGTGTCTGTCTTTGTCTCTGATGTGTGTTTCCTGTAGGCAGCAGTATCCAGGGTCCTCATTGTGTATCCACTTTGTTAATCTATGTCTTTTTATTGGGGAGTTGAGAACATTGATGTTGAGAGATATTAAGGAATAGTGATTATTGCTTCCTGCTATATTTGTATTTGGATGTGAGATTGTATTTGTGTGCTTTTCTTCTCTTTGTTTTTTTTGTGAAGAAGATTAGTTTCTTGCTTTTTCTAGGGTGTAGCTTGCCTCCTTATGTTGGGCTTTACCATTTATTATCCTTTGTAGGGCTGGATTTGTAGAAAGATATTGTTTAAATTTGGTTTTGTCATGGAATATCTTGGCTTCTCCATCTATGCTAATTGAGAATTTTGCAGGGTACAGTAACCTGGGCTGGCATTTGTGTTCTCTTAGCGCCTGTATGACATCTCTCCAGGATCTTCTGGCTTTCATAGTCTCTGGCGAGAAGTCTGGTGTGATTCTGCTAGGTCTGCCTTTATATGTTGCTTGACCATTTTCCCTTACTGCTTTTAATATTCTTTCTTTATTTTGTGCATTTGGTGTTTTGACTATTATGTGACAGGAGGAGTTTCTTTTCTGGTCCAATCTATTTGGAGTTCTGTAGGCTTCTTGTATGTTTATGGGCATCTCTTTCTTTCGGTTAGGGAAGTTTTCTTCTATGATTTTGTTGAAGATATTTACTGGTCCTTTGAGCTGGGAGTCTTCACTGTCCTCTATACCTATTATCCTTAGGTTTGATCTTCTCATTCTGTCCTCAATTTCCTGTATGTTTTGGACCAGTAGCTTTTTCCGTTTTACATTTTCTTTGACAGTTATGTTGATGATTTCTATGGGATCTTCTGCTTCTGAGATTCTCTCTTCTACCTCTTGTATTGTGTTGGTGATGCTTGTATCTATGGCCTCTTGTCTCTTCTTTCGTCTTTTATATCCAGGGTTCTTTCCCTATGTCCTTTCTTTATTGCTTCTATTTCCATTTTTAATTCCTTCCACTTTTTGATTGTGTTTTCATGGAATTCTTTCAGGGATATTTTTGATTCCTCTCTATAGCCTTCTACCGGTTTGTTTATGTTTTCCTTCATTTCTCTAAGGGAGTTCTTCATTTCTTTCCTTTAGTCCTCCATCATCATGATCAAATATGATTTTAATCTAGATCTTGCTTTTCTGGTGTGTTTGGATATTCAGTGTTTGCTTTGGTGAGAGAATTGGGCTCTAATGACGCCATGTAGTCTTGGTTTCTGTTGCTTGGGTTCCTGTGCTTGCTGCTCACCATCACGTTGTCTCTGGTGTTACCTTTTTCTGCTATTTCTGACAGTGGCTAGACCGTCCTATAGGCCTGTGTGTCAGGAGTGCTATATTCCCGTTTTCCTATTTTCTTTCAGCCAGTTATGGGAACCGAGTGTTCTGCTTTTGGGTGTGTAGTCTTTCCTGTCTACTGATCTTCAGCTGTTCCTGTGGGCCTCTGTCCTGAGTCCACCAGGCATGTCACTTGGTGCAGAAAAGTTGGTCTTACCTGTGGTCCCTCAGCTCAAGTTGCTAGTTGGGGGCTGCTTTTGAGCTCTTCGTGAGGGAGGCAACCAGGAGGGCCTGCGCTGCATTTTCTTGGGATCCCCCGTGCACCTGTGTCCCAGATGGCATTAGGTGTTTTCCTCTGGAGTCAGAAATGTGGGCAGAGTGTAGTGTCTTCTGCCTTCCCAGGTGTGTCTGCCCCTCTGAAGGTTTAGCTCTCCTTCCCACAGGATTTGGGTGCAGAGAACGGTTGACTGGGTCCCTTTAGGTCCGGGCAGTGTCTGGACTGCGGGGGACCTGCCCCTCTAGTACCCCTATCTTCCAGTTTTCAGAGGCTGTTTACAGTTTCTTCTTGGGCCAGGGATGTGGACAGGGGTGTGCATTATTGGTGGTCTCTCCTGCTCTGCAGTCTCAGGAGTGCCCACCTTTCCCGGTGGTGAGCTCTCTCTCCCAAGGGGTTTGGGAGCAGTGAGTTGTGGGCCGGAATCAGCGAAGTTGGGGCTCCACTAAAAACAGGAAGTGTCTGGTCCTAGAGGAATTTTGCCTCTTTGTGTCCTGAGACCACCAGGCAGGTCGCTTGGAGCAGAAATATTAGTCTTACCTGTGGTCCTGTATCTCAAGTTTGCTCATGGGGGGCTGCTTTTGAGCTCTACATGAGGGTGGCAACCAGGAGGGCCTATGCCGCCTTTTCTGGGAGCCCCCATGCACCGGGGTCCCAGGTTGCGTTAGGTGTTTTCCTCAGGAGTCAGAAATGTGGGCAGAGTGTAGTCTATTCCGGCTTTCTGGGCATGTTTGACTCTCTGAAGGTTTAGCTCTCCCTCATGAACTCCTTCTTGAACTGTGAGCCAAAATAAAGTCTTTATCCATTAAGTTGCTTCTGTCAGAGTATTCTGTCACAATAGAAATGAAACCAAGGCACGAAGACCTTAATATATCTGTGATGGTACTAGAAAATGTAGGTTCTTTGCATCTTTAGAAAACATCTGAAATACACATCAATTCTATGTTACATTAAGTTTTGTTTCCTTTGAAAAACTATTTTATTGGATTATTTGTGTGTGTGTGTGTGTGTGTGTGTGTGTGTGTGTGTGTGTGTGTGTACTGAACTATGTACATGAATCCAATGTCTGCAGATGCCAGAGTGGGCATTGGATTTCTCGAGTGATGTTAAATGTGAGTTGCCAGTTGTGGGTGCTAGGAAAACAAACTTAGTTCTTCTAGAAGACCCATCCGCATTGGATTTCTCGAGTGATGTTAAATGTGAGTTGCCAGTTGTGGGTGCTAGGAAAACAAACTTAGTTCTTCTAGAAGACCCATCCGCACCTACTCTTAACTCCTGAGCCATCTTTCTAGCTTCTAACTTTTAAAATAAACTTTCTTTTTCTTACCACTCACATCAGGTTGTTTTTAAGAGAGTACCAAAGACTGGACAGCTTAAACAACAATCCTTTTATTCCTCATAAATGTTGGCGGTCAAGAAGTTCAAAGGTCAAAATAGCAGCAAAATTAAATTTCATTCCAAGGCTTCACCTGTCTTGTAGGTTGCTGTCATCTCTATTTCTTTGATATGCTCAAATGGAGAAAGAATTCTGACATCTCTTTCTTTTGTTATAAGACCTTTAGCTTCATGAGTTTAGGGACCCAACCTTATGCCATCATGTAATCTGTATCACCCGGCAGGTCCTTCCAAATATACTCACATTTAACAGACACCATCCATCTATAGGCCACTCTTACTTTCTTTGATCATACTACTATGATCAAATATATCTGATCCTCTTCAGAGATTTATATAGATTCCAATAGAGAGGACATGTTCTTTACATTTGGCACTAAGAAATATTTAAAATTGTCTGAGTGTGATTAAAGACAGAGGCAGGGAGGCAGAGACAGGTAGATCTCTATGAGTTGGAGGCCAGCCTAGTGTAGACTAGTGTCCCTGTCTCAAAACCAAAACCAAACCAAACCAAAACAAAGAAATATTTGGAATTGGATTGGCTGGGAGCTATTGACCTTCTGGGCATAAAGCCCAACAGATAATGCACATACCTAAGTGAGAAACAAAATGAGAAGAGCAAAATCCTGACACCATCATAAACTGAGCCTAGGTAGAACCAATTGATTAGACTTTCTGCCATGAGCAACGGCTGAACTCTGAAGTATGTTGGTAAAACAGGTAAGTACAGAGAGTCATGGAACTCACACTGTGTTGACTTACAGGACATGGTAGGATCTTATCAATCTATGATTTATGGCTTAAGATTTCTTCTCCATCAGTAAAGTAAATGGTTAGCAAACTATCACTCCATTATACCGTTACCACGACACTGGATTAAATGCCTGCTGAACAGAGCCTAGACTTATAATAAGTTAAAGCTATTATTATATATTTTAGCTGGACAGTCCACTCTGTATTGAATGTATAGTAAGAATGCTTTGAGTGTTAGAATCAAGATATCTTAACTCAACATGATTACCCTATAAGAAAATTTATTATTTCACACTTTTGCTTTAGGTGTGGCATATTGCAATGGCTTACTGATGCCATGAGGATCTATGTTTTGCTGGACATCGAATAGATTCAACTTTCAGACTCTTCTGACATTTACTTGAGGGTAATCCTCAAGGTACCTATGGCCACCACTGCCTTTCTACATCCAACTGCCTGGCCAGGAAATACTAGTTTTGTGTCTGAATTAAAGAAGACCTGAGGTTGGGGTGTACCAGGTTAGCTCTCAATTGGTCTCTGCTGTTCCTTTGAGTTCCTATCTCCTGAGGAACACCATGGGTACAGTGGACCATTGTTGAAGTCCTATTCTTAAGGAAAGAGATGACAATGGATGTAGGGTTAACACCTGCCTGTCCTCTATATTCTCCGTTTAACAGTGAAAGAGAAAAGCAGGATCTTCCCATGAATTAGATGTTGAGGCCTGATTGCTTGCTACCCCAGCCTTCTCTTACAAGTAGTAGTATCACTCTGATAGTTCCCATGGCAACTTGAATTCTGGTGAGTCATCACAACTTATAATTGTCTGTAGCAGGGAAGAAGATGATGCTAAATATGTTCTTAGTGAACATCTAAAGTCTCAGATCTAAATTTGGTGACTGGGAATAGATTACACAACAGCTAATGACTCCACACAAAGGTAAGACTTAAACAGCTCTTTAATCAGCTTTGTGAGTGTGAAGCAGCTTGGGGGAATTTACGGAATAATGAATGGGGAGGCTACTGCAGGTCATCCTGGATAGACAGGTTTGGAAATAAAATGGTGAACACTTTAGTAATTTTGTTAGGATTATACAAATTGATGTAAATAATTTATGTTAATTGGTATTAGTAGCAGAATAAATTAGCAAAGTGTTATGTTTACCTGATAACCTGGACTACAATGTTCTTGTGACTGTGGGCATTTCTTTCCCAGAATTAGAGGAAGCTTTAGACTCAGAATGCAGATAAAACAGCTGTTTCATCAAGCTGTTTTCCAAATAGGGTTGCACCATTATTGTTGTGAGACAGAGAGGGAAGTGATATCAGCGTGAATGGGAAAATGAAGTAACATTGCCTATCAGGAAACAGAACTGGTGCCAGGGGCTCAGCCCCTGCACAGCTGAAAGATGAAAGAGAAAACTGGGAAACCAAAGACCCACAGAATCCGTGTTCTGTAATTCAGAGTAGTCATAGAAAATACAGACATTCATGCCCAGTCCAGGGAGGAAACAGCTTCAGATTGCACAGTTTGGATTACCATGCAGGCAAACTTGAACAATGGTGGTAGAAACTGCCATTTGGGCATGCACTCCCATCCCCAGACTGAGCACTGGATAGAAATAACCATTTCTTGAACTTGAGGCAAGCCTGGGACAGGGTTGACAGATTTAACAAGTCAAAATTAACAATGCTTCACTCAATATAAACTTTGAGTAAATCAATTTTTAGGGGGTGAGCAAGTATCTTCAAAATATTGGAATGGCAGTGACAGTTAAAAAAGGAGAACCTAGGCATTGTTTATCTAAGTTCAAATTTATTTCTTAAATGCTCTCTATTTTATCCAAAAGCTCAACTTAATTAAGATAATTATTACTTTTGGCCTAATTCTCAAACCATTTTTGACACAACTGCGCTTAAACTCATCTTTGAAACGCTAATGTGGACTCTTGCAGTTCCATGTGGCTGACTATTGTATGCATCTCATCCCACTCCAAGTCTTTAGAACATGACATTGACTGCTTTATGGAAAACTGTGTCTGTGTGAGCCCCACAACTGGATTGAATAATGGAGTGTTGCAGAAGGGACTCTGAGGCTAGTCATTAAAGGTGCTATTTCTATTCACTTTCTTAGAACATCCCCCGAACCCCCACCCAGGGAACTGCAAGCTGACATGTTGAAGTTATTGGGAGATGATGAGAAAGGCTACCCAGAGTTGGGAGGATGCTTGAGAGTAGCCCTGTTTCCAGTAGTTTAAACCTGCTTTAGATGACCCAGTTTCAAAACTGCTTCATTGTAACCTCATAGAAGATTTAGCTGAACCATCCATGTTTAGTCCCCATACTTCTAAAGCCTAGCTATGCATCCATACATGGCTGCAGTTGTCTTTATTCTCTGTGTTTTGTGTTGCTTTGATACTCACTTGTACAGAACTAATGAACACTAGTTTAATCAAGAGGAACACTAGCCTATTTTCAAGTAACATTTTTATATCTTTTACAATAACTGGTTTTTGAGACATTGTCTATCCCATTCTGGCTTGGGATTCATAATAGTCCTTTAGCCTCAGGCTCCCTAGTGCTTGGATTTAGGTATTAGCTACCGTGCACAGCTGTATAGTTTAATATTTAGAAATTTCAACATAATGACAAATAATAGCCCAGATATTTATTTGTTAAGCTATGGATGCTTTATTGTTTTTACTTCTCAGATACCTTTTGTTTTATTCAGCCAGGAATGGGATTTATATGTGTAACATTAAATTGTATGTGAGAAAATAAAAATACTGAAAAATACCTGTATATCCTATGTCACCCCAAACTCAATCCAGAACCAGCTATGGAAGAGCATGTTTATAAGCCCAGCTCTCAGCAGGTGGAAGCAGGAGGATTTTGAGTTTGGAAGCAATCTGAGGTACATGGAGGAGCCCTGCCTCACTCTGTACACTCCGCCAAACAAACCCTCAGCCCAGTATTTAGGGATAAACAAATATTCGCAAAGACATTGGTCATTTTGCTTTTACCAATAGAGAGCTGTTGAACTTTTAACACATTGCTTATTTAAAGATGTTCTTTATGGCAGGCAGTAAAATTAACATATAGAGATAAATAGGTTTCATAGCCACAAAAAAGAATGAGTTAGAAGTGATAAAGAAAATCTAATAGGACAGAAGTAATGAAAGAATACATGTGTTCTTTGAAGACTCAGAAGGGTACTTGAGAATACAGCAAAAACATTCCCTGTTGTTGCTATGATAACTTCCTGAGTTCATTCAGGAGTTTCTTGAAATCTCTGCAACAAAATCAGTAAGCATTCTTATGATGTTCTCATGTTCTTTCAGAAGATCCCTTGGAAAATAGGCACACACAGATATCCAGTAGGGTAGAAAGAACAGAAGACTGTGAGGGGGGAACTGACATCACCAGACATTAAAACATAATATAAAACTTCCATAACAAAATAGTGTGATGGTGGTTCATGGGTCTCATTACAATTTGGATCTAGAGTGTCACTTAAAGTCTCATGTGTTAAAGGCTTAGTCACCAGCCAATGAAAGTAGTAAGAACTGTGTGGTTGTGGTAGGCCGAGGAAGGAGATTAGGTCATTGGGGACTTACTCTTGACAGGTATTCTTTTTTTTCTTTAAAAGCAATATTTAGTGTATAGTACGGTGTGTGTGTGTGTGTGTGTGTGTGTGTGTGTGTGTGTGTGTGTACATGTATGTACGGAGTGCCCATGTGCTATAGACATGCATGTGAGCTCAATGGACAGCATTCTATAATCGGTCCTTTTCCCCCCACAATGTGAGACAGTGTCTTCCTTGTTTCTGCTGATGACCTGCATGTTCCAGGGTAGATGGTTCATAAGCTTCCTGCAATTCTGTCTTGGTTGCCCATCTGGCCAAGGTGTACTGGAATTGGAGATTGAGGCCAATGAATTGTTAAAGTAAGTTCAGAAAAAGACACAAAACATGGAAATTAAGTATGTATTTGGTATAGTGACACACATCTTTAATACCAGCACTCAGGAGGCAGAGACAGGTAGATCTTTTAAGTTTGAGGCAGTCCAGTGTAAAGTGAATCCTGGGCCATCTGGGGTTATGAGGTAAAACCCTCTTTTTAAAAAAAATTAGGTCAAAGGTACACTTTTTAACCAGTAGTATTGAAGTTTTTTACCCATTTAGAATTGAAAAATTCCCATTTAATCACATAGGTGTAAATTCTAAGTACAATCAGTTTTTTTAAACATAAATCATGACATCATCTAAGTAGTAGAAAGAAAAGTGAGTGAAATGTTCTATAATTTGGGTATGAAGGAAGACTGCTAGAAACTAAGAGTGTCTCTGGGTGAGGACTGGCTCAGTAGGTAAAGGCAAGCCTTTCTAAAAAGCCTGGAGACCTGAGTTAAATCCCAAGGAATGGTGGAAGGAGAGAACCAAATCCCTAAGTTATTTTATGACCACGATATACATGAATATTCTCTACATGTGTACATGCTCACTAAATAGGTGAATGTAAAAAAAAAAAAACAACTCCAGAGGCTATGAAAGATTGTCAACTTTAGAGAAATAATAGATGGCCAGGTACTACATATGTTACAAATGAAGGATACTATTGCCACACAATATAGAACTTTTAAAGATTAAGTTGGGCTGGAGAGATGGCTCAGGGGTTAAGAGCACTGAGAGCTCTTGAAGAGGTCCTGAGTTCAGTTCCCAGCAACCACACGGTAGCTCGCAACCATATGTAATAAGGTCTGATGCTCTCTTCTGGTGTGTCTGGAGACAACTACAGTGTATTTATATATAATAAATGAATAAATAAATAAATAAATAAATAAATAAATCTTTTAAAAAAAAAGGTTGTCTTTGGCATGAAAAAATTGATAGGAAGATGAACTAGTGATATAAAAGATGAAAGATCCATCCCGGCCCGCAGCAGCTCTCTGCTCCCAGACCCGGTGAGAGAGAGACCCAACCGCCTGGTCAGGTGGGCACTCCTGAGGCTGCAGAGCGGAAGAGACCACCAACACTGCTCACCCCTGCCCACATCCCTGGCCCAAGAGGAAACTGTATAAGGCCTCTGGGCTCCCGAGGGGGAGGGCCCAGGAGCGGGAGGACCCCTGTGCCTGAGACACCACCAGAATCAGAAGGAAACAGACCGGATAAACAGTTCTCTGCACCCAAATCCCGTGGGAGGGAGAGCTAAACCTTCAGAGAGGCAGACAAGCCTGGGAAACCAGAAGAGACTGCTCCCTGCACACACATCTCGGACGCCAGAGGAAAAAGCCAAAGACCATCTGGAACCCTGGTGCACTGAAGCTCCTGGAAGGGGCGGCACAGGTCTTCCTGGTTGCTGCCGCTGCAGAGAGCCCCTGGGCAGCACCCCACGAGCGAACTTGAGCCTCAGGACCACAGGTAAGACCAAATTTTCTGCTGCAAGAAAGCTGCCTGGTGAACGCAAGACACAGGCCCACAGGAACAGCTGAAGACCTGTAGAGAGGAAAATCTACACGCCCGAAAGCAGAACACTCTGTCCCCATAACTGACTGAAAGAGAGGAAAACAGGTCTACAGCACTCCTGACACACAGGCTTATAGGACAGTCTAGCCACTGTCAGAAATAGCAGAACAAAGTAACACTAGAGATAATCTGATGGCGAGAGGCAAGCGCAGGAACCCAAGCAACAGAAACCAAGACTACATGCCATCATCGGAGCCCAATTCTCCCACCAAAACAAACATGGAATATCCAAACACACCAGAAAAGCAAGATCTAGTTTCAAAATCATATTTGATCATGATGCTGGAGGACTTCAAGAAAGACATGAACACACTTAGGGAAACACAGGAAAACATTAATAAACAAGTAGAAGCCTACAGAGAGGAATCGCAAAAATCCCTGAAAGAATTCCAGGAAAACACAATCAAACAGTTGAAGGAATTAAAAATGGAAATAGAAGCAATCAAGAAAGAACACATGGAAACAACCCTGGATAAAGAAAACCAAAAGAAGAGACAAGGAGCTGTAGATACAAGCTTCACCAACAGAATACAAGAGATGGAAGAGAGAATCTCAGGAGCAGAAGATTCCATAGAAATCATTGACTCAACTGTCAAAGATAATGTAAAGCGGAAAAAGCTACTGGTCCAAAACATACAGGAAATCCAGGACTCAATGAGAAGATCAAACCTAAGGATAATAGGTATAGAAGAGAGTGAAGACTCCCAGCTCAAAGGACCAGTAAATATCTTCAACAAAATCATAGAAGAAAACTTCCCTAACCTAAAAAAAGAGATACCCATAGACATACAAGAAGCCTACAGAACTCCAAATAGATTGGACCAGAAAAGTAACACCTCCCATCACATAATAATCAAAACACCAAACGCACAAAATAAAGAAAGAATATTAAAAGCAGTAAGGGAAAAAGGTCAAGTAACATATAAAGGGAGACCTATCAGAATCACACCAGACTTCTCGCCAGAAACTATGAAGGCCAGAAGATCCTGGACTGATGTCATACAGACCCTAAGAGAACACAAATGCCAGCCCAGGTTACTGTATCCAGCAAAACTCTCAATTAACACTGATGGAGAAACCAAGATATTCCATGACAAAACCAAATTTACACAATATCTTTCTACAAATCCAGCACTACAAAGGATAATAAATGGTAAAGCCCAACATAAGGAGGCAAGCTATACCCTAGAAGAAGCAAGAAACTAATCGTCTTGGCAACAAAACAAAGAGAATGAAAGCACACAAACATAACCTCACATCCAAATATGAATATAAAGGGAAACAATAATCACTATTCCTTAATATCTCTCAATATCAATGGCCTCAACTCCCCAATAAAAAGACATAGATTAACAAACTGGATACGCAACGAGGACCCTGCATTCTGCTGCCTACAGGAAACACACCTCAGACACAAAGACAGACACTACCTCAGAGTGAAAGGGTGGAAAACAATTTTCCAAGCAAATGGTCAGAAGAAGCAAGCTGGAGTAGCCATTCTAATATCAAATAAAATCAATTTCCAACTAAAAGTCATCAAAAAAGATAAGGAAGGACACTTCATATTCATCAAAGGAAAAATCCACCAAGATGAACTCTCAATCCTAAATATCTATGCCCCAAATACAAGGGCACCTACATACGTAAAAGAAACCTTACTAAAGCTCAAAACACACATTGCACCTCACACAATAATAGTGGGAGATTTCAACACCCCACTCTCATCAATGGACAGATCATGGAAACAGAAATTAAACAGTGATGTCGACAGACTAAGAGAAGTCATGAGCCAAATGGACTTAACGGATATTTATAGAACATTCTATCCTAAAGCAAAAGGATATACTTTCTTCTCAGCTCCTCATGGCACTTTCTCCAAAATTGACCATATAATTGGTCAAAAAACGGGCCTCAACAGGTACAGAAAGACAGAAATAATCCCATGCGTGCTATCGGACCACCGCGGCCTAAAACTGGTCTTCAATAACAGTAAGGGAAGAATGCCCACATATACGTGGAAATTGAACAATGCTCTACTCAATGATAACCTGGTCAAGGAAGAAATAAAGAAAGAAATTAGAATCTTTTAGAATTTAATGAAAATGAAGATACAACATACCCAAACTTATGGGACACAATGAAAGCTGTGCTAAGAGGAAAACTCATAGCGCTGAGTGCCTGCAGAAAGAAACAGGAAAGAGCATATGTCAGCAGCTTGACAGCACACCTAAAAGCTCTAGAACAAAAAGAAGCAAATACACCCAGGAGGAGTAGAAGGCAGGAAATAATCAAACCCAGAGTTGAAATCAACCAAGTAGAAACAAAAAGGACCATAGAAAGAATCAACAGAACCAAAAGTTGGTTCTTTGAGAAAATCAACAAGATAGATAAACCCTTAGCCAGACTAACGAGAGGACACAGAGAGTGCGTCCAAATTAACAAAATCAGAAATGAAAAGGGAGACATAACTACAGATTCAGAGGAAATTCAAAAAATCATCAGATCTTACTATAAAAACGTATATTCAACAAAATTTGAAAATCTTCAGGAAATGGACAATTTCCTAGACAGATACCAGGTATCGAAGTTAAATCAGGAACAGATAAACCAGTTAAACAACCCCATAACTCCTAAGGAAATAGAAGCAGTCATTAAAGGTCTCCCAACCAAAAAGAGCCCAGGTCCAGACGGGTTTAGTGCAGAATTCTATCAAACCTTCATAGAAGACCTCATACCAATATTATCCAAACTATTCCACAAAATTGAAACAGATGGAGCCCTACCGAATTCCTTCTACGAAGCCACAATTACTCTTATACCTAAACCACACAAAGACACAACAAAGAAAGAGAACTTCAGACCAATTTCCCTTATGAATATCGACGCAAAAATACTCAATAAAACTCTGGCAAACCGAATTCAAGAGCACATCAAAACAATCATCCACCATGATCAAGTAGGCTTCAGCCCAGGCATGCAGGGATGGTTTAATATACGGAAAACCATCAACGTGATCCATTATATAAACAAACTGAAAGAACAGAACCACATGATCATTTCATTAGATGCTGAGAAAGCATTTGACAAAATTCAACACCCCTTCATGATAAAAGTCCTGGAAAGAATAGGAATTCAAGGCCCATACCTAAACATAGTAAAAGCCATATACACAAACCAGTTGCTAACATTAAACTAAATGGAGAGAAACTTGAAGCAATCCCACTAAAATCAGGGACTAGACAAGGCTGCCCACTCTCTCCCTACTTATTCAATATAGTTCTTGAAGTTCTAGCCAGAGCAATCAGACAACAAAAGGAGATCAAGGGGATACAGATCGGAAAAGAAGAGGTCAAAATATCACTATTTGCAGATGACATGATAGTATATTTAAGTGATCCCAAAAGTTCCACCAGAGAACTACTAAAGCTGATAAACAACTTCAGCAAAGTGGCTGGGTATAAAATTAACTCAAATAAATCAGTTGCCTTCCTCTATACAAAAGAGAAACAAGCCGAGAAAGAAATTAGGGAAACGACACCCTTCATAATAGACCCAAATAATATAAAGTACCTCGGTGTGACTTTAACCAAGCAAGTAAAAGATCTGTACAATAAGAACTCCAAGACACTGAGGAAAGAAATTGAAAAAGACCTCAGAAGATGGAAAGATCTCCCATGGTCATGGATTGGCAGGATTAATATAGTAAAAATGGCCATTTTACCAAAAGCAATCTACAGATTCAATGCAATCCCCATCAACATAGCAATCCAATTCTTCAAAGAGTTAGACAGAACAATTTGCAAATTCATCTGGAATAACAAAAAACCCAGGATAGTTAAAGCTATCCTCAACAATAAAAGGACTTCAGGGGGAATCACTATCCCTGAACTCAAGCAGTATTACAGAGCAATAGTGATAAAAACTGCATGGTATTGGTACAGAGACAGACAGATAGACCAATTGAATAGAATTGAAGACCCAGAAATGAACCCACACACCTATGGTCACTTGATTTTTGACAAAGGAGCCAAAATCATCCAATGGAAAAAAGATAGCATTTTCAGCAAATGGTGCTGGTTCAACTGGAGGGCAACATGTAGAAGAATGCAGATCGATCCATGCTTATCACCCTGTACAAAGCTTAAGTCCAAGTGGATCAAGGACCTCCACATCAAACCAGACACACTCAAACTAATAGAAGAAAAACTAGGGAAGCATCTGGAACACATAGGCACTGGAAAAAATTTCCTGAACAAAACACCAATGGCTTATGCTCTAAGATCAAGAATCGACAAATGGGATCTCATAAAACTGCACAGCTTCTGTAAGGCAAAGGACACTGTGGTTAGGACAAAACGGCAACCAACAGATTGGGAGAAGATCTTTACCAATCCTACAGCAGATAGAGGCCTTATATCCAAAATATACAAAGAACTCAAGAAGTTAGACCGCAGGGAAACAAATAACCCTATTAAAAAATGGGGTTCAGAGCTAAACAAAGAATTCACAGCTGAGGAATGCCGAATGGCTGAGAAACACCTAAAGAAATGTTCAACATCTTTAGTCATAAGGGAAATGCAAATCAAAACAACCCTGAGATTTCACCTCACACCAGTGAGAATGGCTAAGATCAAAAACTCAGGTGACAGCAGATGCTGGCGAGGATGTGGAGAAAGAGGAACACTCCTCCATTGTTGGTGGGATTGCAGACTGGTAAAACCATTCTGAAAATCAGTCTGGAGTTTCCTCAGAAAATTGGACATTGAACTGCCTGAGGATCCAGCTATACCTCTCTTGGGCATATACCCAAAAGATGCCTCAACATATAAAAGAGACACGTGCTCCACTATGTTCATCGCAGCCTTATTTATAATAGCCAGAAAATGGCAAGAACCCAGATGCCCTTCAACAGAGCAATGGATACAGAAAATGGGGTACATCTACACAATGGAATATTACTCAGCTATCAAAAACAACGAGTTTATGAAATTCGTAGGCAAATGGTTGGAACTGGAAAATATCATCCTGAGTGAGCTAACCCAATCACAGAAAGACATACATGGTATGCACTCATTGATAAGTGGCTATTAGCCCAAATGCTTGAATTACCCTAGATCCCTAGAACAAACGAAACTCAAGACGGATGATCAAAATGTGAATGCTTCACTCCTTCTTTAAATGAGGAAAAAGAATACCCTTGGCAGGGAAGGGAGAGGCAAAGATTAAAACAGAGACTGAAGGAACACCCATTCAGAGCCTGCCCCACATGTGGCCCATACATATACAGCCACCCAATTAGACAAGATGGATGAAGCAAAGAAGTGCAGACCGACAGGAGCCGGATGTAGATCGCTCATGAGAGACACAGCCAGAATACAGCAAATACAGAGGCGAATGCCAGCAGCAAACCACTGAACTGAGAATAGGTCCCCTGTTGAAGGAATCAGAGAAAGAACTGGAAGAGCTTGAAGGGGCTCGAGACCCCAAAAGTACAACAATGCCAAGCAACCAGAGCTTCCAGGGACTAAGCCACTACCTAAAGACTATACATGGACTGACCCTGGACTCTGTCCCCTTAGGTAGCAATGAATATCCTAGTAAGAGCACCAGTGGAAGGGGAAGCCCTGGGTCCTGCTAAGACTGAACCCCCAGTGAACTAGTCTATGGGGGGAGGGCGGCAATGGGGGGAGGGTTGGGAGGGGAACACCCATAAGGAAGGGGAGGGGGGAGGGGGATGTTTGCCCGGAGACCGGGAAAGGGAATAACATTCTCAATGTATATAAGAAATACTCAGGTTAATAAAAAAAATGGGGTTCAGAGCTAAACAAAGAACTCACAGCTGAGGAATGTCGAATGGCTGAGAAGCACCTAAAGAAATGTTCAACATCTTTAGTCATAAGGGAAATGCAAATCAAAACAACCCTGATATTATACCTTACACAAGTCAGAATGGCTAAGATCAAAAACTCCGGCGACAGTAGATGCTAGTGAGGATGTGGAGAAAGAGGAACACTCCTCCATTGTTGGTGGGATTGCAGACTGGTACAACCTTTAAAAATCAGTCTAGAGGTTCCTCAGAAAATTGGACATTGTACTACCTGGGAACCCAGCTATTCCTCTCCTACCCTAAAGTTGCTCCAACATACAACAAAAACATATGCTCTACTATGTTCACAGCAGAATATGGCAAATATGTAGGTGAATGCCAGCAGCAAACCACTGAATGGAGAACCCCTGTTGAAGGAATCAAAGTAGGGACTGAAAAAGCTGAAGTGACTCAAGACCCCATATGAACAATGCCAACCAACCAGAGCTTCCAGGGACTAAGCCACTACCCAAAGATTATACAAGGACTGACCCTGGACTCCAAATTTATAGGTAGCAATGAATAGCCTAGTAGGGGCATCAGTGGAAGGGGAAGCCCTTGGTCCTGCCACGCTGGATTCCAAGTGAATGGGATTATTGGGTAGAGGGTGGTAATGGGGGGAGGATGGGGAGGGCAACAACCATATAGAAGGGAAGGGGACTTAGGGGGATGTTGGCCTGGAAACCAAGAAAAGGAATAACATATGAAATGTAAATAAGAAATACCCAATTTAATAAAGATGGGGAAAAAAAGAATAGGAGAAAGGATTGCATTCCCCAAAGGGATAGGAACTCCACAGGAAGACCAACAAAGTCAGCTAACCTAAACCCTTGGTGCTGTCAGAGACTGAACCACCAACCAAAGGCTAGACCCAGGCCTCTCTGCACATATGTAGCAGATGTGCAGCTTAATCTTCATGTGGGTCCTGAACGACTGGAGTGGGGGCTATCCCAAAAGCTGTTGCTTGTCCATGGGCTATGTTCTTCTAGCTGGGCTGCCTTGTCCAGTCTCAGTGGGAGAGGATGTGCCCAGTCCTACAGAGACTTGATGTGCCAGGGTGGGAGGATACCCAATGGGGCGCCACCCTCTCAGAGGAGAAGGGGGTGTATAGGGGAATGATTGTAGAAGAGGGTGACTGGGAGAGGGCTTTGCAAAAAATGTAAAGTGAATAAATAGAAAATGAAGTTAAAACAGAAAAATATATAATGGAATTCCATGTATACAATTTAAAAGAATGCATATTGTTGAGACCCCACATTCCTGAATATAAACAATGCAATTTCAGTCAAATTTTCTTGGGACATCCAAGCCTAAACTTTTCATACAACCTTTTGTAAAAATTGTTAAACATTCTATAAAACATAGCTGTTGAAAGGACATAGAGCAGATGCACTCTGAAGAACAAAACTGCACCAGTTTCAATGCATGACTCCACAAGTTCCAGTGAACTGCAATCATGTAAATGTGTTTTAGACGTAAAAACAGGCAAATGGGTTAAAGGAAGTAAACTCAGAAATAATCTAATATGTATACACTCAACTGAAGTTTGCCAAAATTTAAAATGCAATTCTGGAGGTGTGAAAGAAATAGTCTTTGAGAATGTTGAAAAAATTGTTCATTCTTTTGTAACTATTCAAGTTGTATTGTGAATTATATACAAGAATAAATTAAAAGTAACTGATGACCCTAAACCTAAAGTTGTTAAAATATAAAATGTCAGTAATAAAACATGATAAAATTTAGCAGATTTATAATATGACAAAAAACAGACAGTTAAAATCCATGTGATAAACCAGATTTCCACAAACCTAAGATCCAGACTATTTAACATATTATAGAAAGTAAATAAGGTGTCTTATATGTAATAAATTTATCAAAATGGTAAAACTCAGCTATAAAATAAAGATATAGAATTAAAATGTATCTACAGAAATGAACAAAGTTTTGAAGAATACTCACTAATGGGAAGATATGTGCTCAAGGTGTCATTAATCATCAGAGAAATCCCTGAGAACAGAGTGAAATATCACTTACCTCCATCAGTATTAATAGCACCAGAGTCCCAGTGACCACTCCGGGAAAGGGTCTTGTAGTTTCTTTAAGGTTAAATACGGATTGACCCAGTGACCGTTGTATTCATTCTGCCCTTTCATTCATCGTCCTCTCTGCATTCCACCTATACTCAACCGATCTAGGACAAAGACATGAAAGAGCTAGGGATGAAAAGCGACAGCAAATCCCTACTACTCACTCCAAGCCTATTAAGAGAATGAAGTCTGGAGCATGAACAATGAGGAAAGATCCCATGTTAAACTACGCTCCAAGTTTTCAGTTTTACATCGATCTGAAGTACTGTCTGTGTTGGCTTGTTGACTTACTGACTTTTTTCCCGTCTTTGGAGTGTAAGTTGTGGGAGTAAGAGAGTAGGCCACAGAAGGGAATGGGAAGTGGCTAAGTAACACCAAAGCCAGGTGGAGTCATTAATTTACCTCCAGGTTTTACAGGTAGACAATACCATTTGATGGGTTTTCTCTAGGAACAGCCTATTTCAGTCTCTTCCAGAACTACAAAAGCTGGCCAGAAGAATGGACACTTCTATGTAAATGCTAGCCTGGTTTCTCTTTTTCCTGTGACCAAAGAATATTCTTTTCAACAATGGTGGGGTGGGGCGTTTGGCATAAAGTTCTTGTGGGAAACCAAAAATACAAAGAGAAAACTCTGTATTATTTCTGGAGTCTCTCCCTTCCCCCAAACAAAAACTCTAAAGAGGATTTGCAAATATGGCATTGGTTTTTTTTTTGTTTGTTTGTTTAATAACATGTAGATTCTAAAGTGATCATTACCCTTAGCATGTATTTTTAAAAGAAGTTTATAAAATAAAGTTCAGTGGTGGCACATTTGCCTAGTATGCTCAAAAAAAAAAAAGATGAAAGATCCCTTACCCTTAAATATATAAAAAGGTCTTCATATTATATAGAAAAAGTTAACATTACAAATGAGAACTACTGAGGAAGATAGGGACACTCAAGCTGCATGTCCTCTGCAGTCCAATGCAGACCCCAAGGAGCAACTTCAGGCCCGGGATCAGAGGTAAGATCAACTTTTCTGCTCCAAGTCATCTGCCTGGTGGACTCAGGACACACAGAGGCAAAATTCCTCTGGGACCGGACAATTCCGGCTTCTAGCTGAGCCCAAACCTTGCTGATCCTGGCCCACAGCTCCATGATGGC
This sequence comes from Rattus norvegicus, assembly GCF_021556685.1. NCBI lineage: Eukaryota > Metazoa > Chordata > Mammalia > Rodentia > Muridae > Rattus > Rattus norvegicus. The sequence continues at coordinate 40,646,804 of NC_141551.1, read as the reverse complement.
ACACCCCATGGGAGAGAGAGCTCATCGCCCAGACAGGTGGGCATGTCTGAGACTGCAGGGCAGGAGAGACCGCCAATACTGCCCACCCTTGCCCACATCCCTGGCCCAAACTGTAGGACCAGGGAAACTGTAGGACCTCTGGGAACAGGAACATAGGGAACTCAAGCTGCAGGTCCCCTGCGGTCCAGACACTGCCTAGATCTGAAGGGACCCGGTCAAACAGCTCCCTGCACCCAAATCCACTGGGAGGGAGAGCTAATCCTTCAGAGGGGCAGACATGCCTGGGAAGCCAGAAGAGAATACACTCTGCCCACATTTCTGACTCTAGAGGAAAACGCCTAGCACCATCTGGACACCCTGTGCACAGGGACCCGAGAAAAGGCAGTGCAGGCCCTTCTGGTTGCTGCCCTCACAGAGAGCTGAAACACTGCCCCCGAGGAGTAACTTCAGGCTTGAGACCAGAGGTAAGACGAACTTTTCTGTTCCAAGTGACATGCCTGGTGGACTCAGGTCACACGCCCACAGGAACTAGCTGAAGACCAGTAGACAGGAAAGAATACATGCTTGAAAGCTGAACACTCTGTTACCATAAAAGAAAACAGGAAAACAGGTCTACAGCACTTCTGACACACAGGCTTATAGGACAGTCTAGCCACTGTCAGAAATAGCAGAACAAGGTAACACCAGAGACAACCTAATGGTGAGAGGCAATCGCAGGAACCCAAGCAACAGAAACCAAGACTACATGGAATCATCAGAGCTCAATTCTCCCACCAAAGCAAACAGAGAATATCCAAACACACCAGAAAAGCAAGATCTAGATTTAAAATCACATTTCATCATGATGATGGAGGACTTCAAGAAAGACATAAAGAACTCCCTTAGAGAAACACATGAAAACATAAATAAACAAGTAGAAGCCTATAGAGAAGAATCACAAAAATCCCTGAAAAAATTCCAGGAAAACACAATCAAAAAGTTGAAGGAATTAAAAATGGAAATAGAAGCAATAAAGAAAGGACAGAGGGAAAGAACCCTGGATATAGAAAATGAAAGGAAGAGACAAGGAGCCGTAGATACCAACACCAACAGAATACCATCACCAACAGAATACAAGAGATAGAAGAGAGAATCTCAGAAGCAGAAGATTCCATAGAAATGATCGAAACAACTGTTAAAGCTAATGTAACATGGAAAAAGCTACTGGCGTAAAACTTGCAGGAAATCCAGGACACAATAAGAAGATCAAACCTAAGGATAATAGTTATAGAAGAGAGTGAAAACTCCCAGCTCAAAGGACCAGTAAATATATTCATCAAAATCATAGAAGAAAACTTCCCTAACCGAAAGAAAGAGATGCCCATAAACATACAAGAAGCCTACAGAACTCCAAATAGATTGGACCAGAAAAAAAAAAAACCTCCTCCTGTCACATAATAGTCAAAACACCAAATGCACAAAATAAAGAAAGAATATTAAAAGCAGTAAGGGAAAAAGGTCAAGTAACATATAAAGGCAGACCTAGCAGAATCACACCAGACTTCTTGCCAGAGACTATGAAAGCCAGAAGATCCTGGAGAGATGTCATACAGGCGCTAAGAGAACACAAATGCCAACCCAGGTTACTGTACCCAGAAATGCTCTCAATTAACATAGATGGAGAAGCCAAGATATTCCATGACAAAACCAAATTTACACAATATCATTTTACAAATCCAGCTTTACAAAGGATAATAAATGGTAAAGCCCAACATAAAGAGGCAATCTGCACCCTAGAAAAAGCAAGAAACTAATCGTTTTGCAACAAAAGAAAGAGAAGAGAAGCACACAAACATAATGTCAAATTCAAATACAAATATAACAGGAAGCAACAATCACTATTCTTTATTATCTCTCAACATCAATGGATTCAATTCCCTAATAAAAAGACACAGATTAACAAACTGGATATGCAATGAGGACCCCACATTCTGCTGCCTACAGGAAACACACCTCAGAGGCAAAGACAGACACTACCACAGAGTGAAAGGCTGGAAAACAACTTTCCAAGCAAATGGTCTGAAGAAGCAAGCTGGAGTAGCCATTCTAATATCGAATAAAATCAATTTTCAACCAAAAGTCATCAAAAAAGATAAAGAAGGACACTTCATATTCATCAAAGGAAAAATCCACCAAGATGAACTCTCAATCCTAAATATCTATGCTCCAAATACAAGGGCACCTACATACATTAAAGAAACCTTACTAGAGTTCAAAGCACACATTGTACCTCACACAATAATAGTAGGATATTTCAACATCCCACTCTCATCGATGGATAGATCATGGAAAAAGAAATTAAACAGAGACATAGAGAGATTAAGAGAAGTCATTAACCAAATGGACCTAAACAGATTTTTATAGAACATTCTACCCTGAAACAAAAGGATATGCCTTCTTCTCAACATCTCATGGTACTTTCTCCAAAATTGACCATATAATCAGTCATAAAACAGGCCTCAACAGATACAGAAAGGTAGAAATAATCCCATGCGTCCTATCAGACCACCACGGGCTAAAGCTGGTATTCAATAAAAATAAGGAAAGAAAGCCCAGGTATACATGGAAGTTGAACAATGCTCTACACAATGATAACCTGGTCAAGGAAGAAATAAAGAAAGAAATTAAAGACGTCTTAGAATTTAAGGAAATTGAAGGTACAACATACCCAAACTTATGGGACACAATGAAAGCTGTGCTAAGAGGAAAATTTATAGCTCTGAGTGCCTGCAGAAAGAAACAGGAGAGAGCATATGTCAGCAGCTTCGCAGCACACCTAGAAGGTCTAGAACAAAAAGAAGCAAATACACCCAGGAGGAATAGAAGGCAGGAAATAATCAAACTCAGAGCTGAAATCAACCAAGTAGAAACAAAAGGACCATAGAAAGAATCAACAGAACCAAAAGTTGGTTCTTTGAGAAAATCAACAAGATAGATAAACCCTTAGCCACACTAATGAGAGGACACAGAAAGTGTGTTCAAATTAACAAAATCATAAATGAAAAGGGAGATATAACTACAGAATCAAAGGAAATTCAAAAAAATCATCAGATCCTACTACAAAAGCCTGTACTCAACAAAACTTGAAAATCTGCAGGAAATGGACAATTTCCTACACAGATACCAGGTAATGAAGGCAAATCAGGAACAGATGAACCATTTAAACAACCCTATAACTTGTAAAGAAATAGAAGCAGTCATTAAAGGTCTTCCAACCAAAAAGAGCCCAGGTACAGATGTGTTCAGTGCAGAATTCTATCACACCTTCTAGAAGACCTCATACCAATACTATCCAAACTATTCCACAAAATTGAAACAGATGGAGTGCTACCAAATTCCTTCTAAGAAGCCACAATTACTCTTATACCTAAACCACACAAAGACCCAACAAAGAAAGAGAACTTCAGACCAATTTCCCTTATGAATATCGATGCAAAGATACTAAATAAAATTTGTGCAAACTGAATCCAAGAGCACATCAAAACAATCATCCAGCATGATCAAGCAGGCTTCATCCCAGGGATGCAGGGATGGTTTAATATACGGAAATCCATCAACATAATCCAGTATATAAACAAACAGAAAGAACAAAACCACATGATCATTTCATTAGATGCTGAGAAAGCATTTGACAAAATTCAACACCCCTTCATGTTAAAAGTCCTGGAAAGAATAGGAATTCAAGGCCCATACCTAAACATAGTAAAAAAAGCCATATACAGCAAACCAGTTGCTAACATTAAACTAAATGGAGAGAAACTCGAAGCAATCCCACTAAAATCAGGGAGTAGACAAGGCTCTCTCCCTACTTATTCAATATAGTTCTTGAAGTTCTAGCCAGAGCAATCAGACAACAAAAGGAGATCAAAGGGATACAGATTGGACAGAAAGACGTCAAAATATCACTATTTGCAGGTATATTTAAGTGATCCCAAAAGTTCCACCAGAGAACTACTAAACATGATAAACAACTTCAGCAAAGTGGCTTGGTAGAAAATTAACTCAAATAAATCAGTAGCCTTCCTCTACACAAAAGAGAAACAAGCCGAGAAAGAAATTAGGGAAACGACACCCTTCATAATAGTTCCAAATAATATAAAATACCTCGGTGTGACTTTAACCAAGCAAGTGAAAAATCTGTATGATACGCACTGCTGGCCTCTGAAGGAAGAAATTGAAGAAGATGTCAGAAGATGGAAAGATCTCCCATGCTCATGGATTGACAGGATTAATATAATAAAAATGGGCATTTAACCAAAAGCAACCTACAGATTGAATGCAATCCCCATCAAAATTCCAATCCAATTCTTCATAGAGTTAGACAGAACAATTTGCAAATTCATCTGAAATAACAAAAAACCCAGGATAGCTAAAACTCTCCTCAACAATAAAAGGACTTCTGGGGGAATCACTGTCCCTGAACTCAAGCAGTATTACAGAACAATAGTGATAAAAACTGTATGGTATTGGTACAGGGACAGGCAGATAGACCAGTGAGATAGAATTGAAGACCCAGAAATGAGCCCACATACATATGGTCAGTTGATTTTTGACAAAGGTGCCAAAACCATCAAATGGAAAAAAGATAGCATTTTCAGCAAATGATGCTGGTTCAACTGGAGGTAACCATGTAGAAGAATGCAGATCAGGGGTTGGGGATTTAGCTCAGTGGTAGAGCGCTTGCCTGGCAAGCGCAAGGTCCTGGGTTTGGTCCCCAGCTCCAAAAAAAAAAAAAAAAAAAAAAAAAAAAAGAGAGAATGCAGTTCAAACCATTCTTATCACCCTGTACAAAGCTTAAGTCCCAGTAGATCAATAACCTCCACATAAAACCAGATACACTCAAACTAATAGAAGAAAATGTGGGGAAGAATCTCGAACACATGGGCACTGGAGAAAATTTCCTGAACAAAACACCAATGGCTTATGCTCTAATATCAAGAATTGACAAATGGGATCTCATAAAACTACAAAGCTTCTGTAAGGCAAAGGACACTGTTGTTAGGACAAAATGACAACCAACAGATTGGGAAACGATCTTTACCAATTCTACAACTGAGAGAGGGCTCATATCCAAAATGTACAAAGAACTTACAAGGTTAAATGGCTTGGAGTCAAATAACCCTATTAAAAATGGGGTTCAGAGCTAAACAAAGAATTCACAGCTGAGGAATGACAAATGGCTGAGAAACACCTAAAGAAATGTTCAACATCTTTAGTCATAAGGGAAATGCAAATCAAAACAACCCTGAGATTTCACCTTACACCAGTGAGAATGGCTAAGATTGAAAACTCAGGTGACAACAAATGCTGGCGAGGATGTGGAGAAAGTGGAGCACTCCTCCATTGTTGGTGGAATTGCAGACTGGTACAACCATTCTGGAAATCAGTTTGTAGGTTCCTCAGAAAATTGGACAATGAACTACCTGAGGACCCAGCTATACCTCTCTGGGGAATATACCCAAAAGATGCCCCAACATATAACAAAGACACATGCTCCACTATGTTCATAGCAGCCTTATTTATAATAGCCAGAAGCTGGAAAGAACCCAGCTGCCCTTCAACAGAGGAATGGATACAGAAAATGTGGTACATCTACACAATGGAATATTACTCAGCTATCAAAAACAATGCCTTTATGAAATTCATAAACAAATGGTTGGAACTGGAAAATATCATCCTGAGTGAGGTAACCCAATCACAGAAAAACACACATGGTATGCACTCATTGATAAGTGGCTATTAGCCCAAATGCTTGAATTACCCTACATGCATAGAACACATGAAACTCAAGATGAATGATCAAAATGTGAATGCTTCACTCCTTCTTTAAAAGGGGAAGAAGAATACCCTTGGCAGGGAATAGAGAGGCAAAGATTAAAACAGACACAGAAGGAACACCCATTCAGAGCCTGCCCCACATGTGGCCCATACATATACAGCCACCCAATTAGACAAGATGGATGAAGCAAAGAAGTGCAGGCAGACAGGAGCCGGATGTAGATCTTTCCTGAGAGACACAGCCAGAATACAGCAAATACAGAGGCGAATGCCAGCAGCAAACCACTGAACTGAGAATAGGACACCCGTTGAAGGAATCAGAGAAAGAACTGGAAGAGCTTGAAGGGGCTTGAGACCCCTTATGAACAACAATGCCAAGCAACCAGAGCTTCCAGGGATTAAGCCACTACCTAAAGACTATACATGGACTGACCCTGGACTCTGACCTCATAGGTCGCAATGAATATCCTAGTAAGATCACCAGTGGAAGGGGAAGCCCTTGGTCCTGCTAAGACTGAACCCCCAGTGAACATGATTGTTGGGGGGAGGGCGGCAATGCGGGGAGGATGGGGAGGGGAACACCCATAACGAAGGGGAGGGGAAGGGATTACCGGAAACCGGGAAACGGAATAACATTCGAAATGTAAATAAGAAATACTCATGTTAATAAACAAAACAAAAAACAAAAAAACAAAAAAAATTGACTTAAGGCCACATTTTATGTAGATATATATGAAAGGAAAAAGACATATTAGATATAGAATTATGGGCCCTGGGGAAATGGCTCAGTGTTTAAGAGGACTGACTCCTCTTCCAGAGGTCCTGAGTTGAGTTCAAATCCCAGTAACCACCTGGTGGCTCACAACAATTTGCAATGGGATCCAATACACTCTCTGGTGTGTGTGACGACCACTACAGTGTATTAATGTATAATAAATAAGTAAATAAATACTGAAATACCTAAATGAATAAATACATTTTTAAAATGAAAAAAAAAAAAGAAATGTTCAACATCTTTAGTCGTAAGGGAAATGCAAGTCAAAACAACCCTGAGATTCCACCTCACAGCAGTCATAATGGCTAAAATCAAAAACTCTGGCGACAGTAGATGCTGGTGAGGATGTGGAGAAAGAGGAACACTCCTCCATTGTTGGTGGGATTGCAGACTGGTACAACCATTCTGGAAATCAGTCTGGAGTTTCCTCAAAAAAATTGGACATTGAACTACCTGAGGATCCAGCTATATCTCTCTTGGGCATATACTTAAAGATGCTCCAAAAGACACGTGCTCCACTATGTTCATAGCAGCCTTTTTTTTATAATAGCCAGAAGCTGGAAATAACCCAGATGCCCTTCAACAGAGGAATGGATACAGAAATATTGATACATCTTTTTTTTCTTTTTTTTCTTTTCTTTCCGGAGCTGGGGACCGAACCCAGGGCCTTGTGCTAACTAGGCAAGCGCTCTACCACTGAGCTAAATCCCCAACCCCTTGATACATCTATATAACGAAATATTACTCAGCTATCAAAAACAATGACTTTATGAAATTCATAGGGAAATGCATGGAACTGGAAATTACCATCCTGAGTGAGGTAACCTAATCACGGAAAAACACACATGGTATGCACTCATTGATAAGTGGATATAAGCCCAAATGCTCAAATTACTCTAGATGCACAGAACACATGAAACTCAAGAAGGATGACCAAAATGCGAATGCTTCACTCCTTCTTTAAAGGGGGAAAAAGAATACCCTTGGGAGGGAATAGGGAAGCAAAGTTTAGAACAGAGGCAGAAGGAACACCTACTCAGAGCCTGCCCCACATGTGGCCCGTACATATGCAGCCACCAAACTAGATAAGATGGATGAAGCAAAGAAGTGCAGGCTGACAGGAACTGGATGTAGATCTGTCCTGAGAAACACAGCCAGAATACAGCAAATACACAGGTGAATGCCATCATTAAACCACTGAACTGAGAACGGGACCCCTGTTGAAGGACTCAGAGAAAGGACTGAAAGAACTTGAAGTGGATTGAGACCCCATATGAACAACAATGCCAACCAACCAGAGCTTCCAGCGACTAAGCCACTACCCAAAGACTATACATGGACCGACCCTGGGCTCTAACTGCATAGGTAGCAATGAATAGCCTAGTAAGAGCACCAGTGGAAGGTGACACCCTTTGTCCTGCCAAGACTGAACCTCCAGTTAAGGGGATTGTTGGGTAGAGGGAGGTCATGGGAGGAGGATTGGTAGGGGAACACCCATAGGTAAGAGGAGTGGGAGGAGTTAGGGGTATGTTAGCCTGGAAACCGGGAAATGTAATAACAATTGAAATGTAAATAAGATGAAAAACACACATGGTATGCACTCATTGATAAGTGGATATTAGCTCAAATGCTCGAATTACCCTAAATGCACAGAACACATGAAACTCAAGAAGGATGACTAAAATGCAGACGCTTCACTCCTTCTTTAAAAGGGGAAAAAGAATACCTTTGGGAGGGAATAGGGAAGCAAAGTTTAGAACAGAGGCAGAAGGAACACCCATTCAGAGCTTGCCTCACATGTGACCCATACATATACAGCCACCCAATTAAACAAGATGGATGAAGCAAAGAAGTGCAGGCCAACAGGAACTGGATGTAGATCTTTCCTGAGAGACACAGCCAGAATACAGCAAATACATAGGCGAATGCCATAATTAAACCACAGAACTGAGAACGGGACTCCCGTTGATGGAATCTTAGAAAAGACGAAAGCGCAAGGCCCTGAGTTCGGTTCCCAGCTCCGAAAAAAAGAAAAAAAGAAAAAAAAAGAAAAAAAAAAGAGAGGACGAAAGAGCTTGAAGGGGCTCGAGACCCCATATGAACAACAATGCCAACCAACCAGAGCTTCCACGGACTGAGCCACTACCCAAAGACTGTACATGGACTGACCCTGGACTCTAACCTCATAGGTAGCAATGAATAGCCTAGTAAGAGCACCAGTAGAAGGGGAAGCCCTTGTTCCTGCTAAGACTGAACTCCCAGTGAACATGATTGTTGGGGGGAGGGCGGTAATGGGGGGAGGATGGAAGGGGAACACCCATAGAGAAGGGGAGGGGGTCGGGTTAGGGGGATGTTGGCCCGGAAACCAGGAAAGGGAACAACAATCGAAATGTAAATAAGAAATACCCAAGTTAATAAAGATGGGGGAAAAAGAAATTTAAATAAGAAATACCCAATTTAATAAAGATGGAGAGAAGAAAAAACAAACTAACAAACAGACTAAAAAACCAAATGAGAACTACTTCATACCTATAGTATTGGTAAAAACTTATAATAATACGTCTAGGAAATTTATTGGTGAGATTATGGGAAAAGCTATTTGTAAAATTACTTGTTAAAATAAAATTTGATATATTTTCGTTAAAAAGAATTGACATTGAAATTATTATCAGTATTGATATGCATTATATTTTATAATGCTGGGCATAGAAGCTAGGTGGTATTCTATTGAGATATAATACAGTTGGTTAATTTATGTGTTCATTATAGAGTTGTCTATACAAGTATTTTGTTCATTGTAAAAAGAATGTCTATTTTTCTATTATAAGGTTTATAATATATAAAGAACAAAAGTTGTTATAAATATTGAATATCCGACATAAGGACTTTTCTGAATCCATGGGATGCCATTTTGATTTATTTCCTCGGTTGTGTAGAAAGTATGTGTAGTTTGATATAGCTACACTTACTCCGTTTTGTTTTTGTGGCCTGACATAAAGTCCATTGCCCTGGCCATGTTTTGGAGATTTCTCTCAATGTGCTTTCCCTGACTTTGAATTTCCAGCTTTACATTTAGGTCTTTTGTGAGCTGGAGTAGATTTCTGTGTACCCTGTGAGGCCCCATGTAGAATCTAGTTTCTCCAGCACATTTACTAGAGACTCTTCTTTCCAACTTGTGTACAGTTGGTCCTTTGGTCAAAAGTTAGTTGACTATAGATGTAGAATTTATTTCTATTTTATTTCCCTGGTCCATGTATCTGGTTTTATGACAGTTCTACATGACTATCATTTTGGAACAAAATTTTGATTTTTTTTAGTTAATTTTTTAAGCTGGTGTGCAGAATGCTGGGCTTTACTGTAATGTATCCAAGTATATTATTCTTATACTTTGCTTATATTTGAAATATTACCAATTGTCTCCTGCTCACGTTCTTAATGTACTTTCCTCCTCCAAATATACCCCTTTGCTTGGGTGTGTCTTTCTGTCTGTCTCTCTGTGTGTCTCTCTCTCTGTATATGCATACATAAGAAAGAAAAACATGTGATATTTTGTCTTTCTTTCCCTACCTTTTCTTCCCCCTCCTTATTCTCCTTTATTTCCCCTAATGTATCTCTTCTACTTTCATGTTATTTATCATCTATCTATGAATCCTCTGTCTGTCTATCTATCTATCTATCTATCTATCTATCTATCTATCTATCTAAACTATCCATCCATCTTTATCTCTTCATCCACCTAAATTTTGTGTATTGGCAACATGATGTTTGTCTTTCTGGCTGTGGTTTATTTTGCTTAACGTGAGGATATCTGGTTCAAGCCACCTTTCTACAGGATTATTTCAGATATGATAGATAACTAAGTATAAGGGAAGAGTTTTTTCAGGTTTAGTATGTTTTCCAGGTACATTGGGGGCAGTTGCACATATATACTCACTGTAGTTGTGACAACTGTAAAGTGTTTACCAGGTGAAGCCAGAAAGTGGATCCTAAGTAGTAAGGAAGTGGTTAAAAAGTTATATCCCTAGCCAATGAACTATTGACAACTGACAACTACTGGGTGAGGGAGAGACACAGTTTTCTTTGACAATGTGGTCTCTGGTAGGCTGATCATGCTCTCTAATGCAGAGGTTCTCAAGCTGTGGGTTATGGCCACTTTGAGGGTCTAATGACCCTTTCACAGGGGTTCCCTAAAACCATTGGAAAACACATATATAATATTACAATTCATAAGAGTAGCAAAATTACAGTTACAAAGTAGCAATGACAAAGTAGCAATGGTTGGGGTCCCTACAATATGATGAAATGTATTAAAGGGTTGCAGTGTTAGGAAGGTTGAGAACCATTGCTTTAGTGTAAGGCCATACATCCAAAAATGCATGGTCATATCAACTCTACTTGATGGGTTAAAGAGAATAAAAGAACATACACTGGAGAGTGTAGGGAAAGGGTGGGTGTCTGTGAGTACTTGGGCATGGGTGGTACACATAATCATACATTGTATGAAATCCTCAAAGACCTTATACAAATGAAAAAAAGGTAAAGAATAGAAGATAACAACATGGGTGATTTTGACAATAATAGATAAAAAACAGAATACTAGGAATTAGAGAGATGGCTCTTGCACTTATATAAACATATGAAGTTGAATTTGAATCTCCCAACCCTCCAAGTGGTAGCACATCTATAATTTCAATATTCCTAATGCAAGATGACAGGCCAACTAACTTAGTTTACATAGCAATGAGCAATAAGAAATCTTTTGTCTTAAAACAAGGTCAAGGTAATGAATGACACCCAGGGCTCTGGTCTCCCAACATGTACTCTTAATGAGTCCTCAAATTTAGTATGGCATTATTTTATTGAGAAATTTTGCATCTTTATTCATCAGCAATTTTTAATAATTTTCTATTTTTATTATATCTTTATCTAGTTTTGATATCAGTGATATACTTGATTACTATAGTTTGGTAATGTCTTTTTTCTTCCTCTTTTTTTAAAAATAGTTTGAGGAGCCTTGTTTATTGCGTTTCTTTAAAGGTTTAGTAGAAATCAGCAGTGCATCTATGCTGTCCTCACCTATATTTTTGGTAAAAGACTTTATATTGTTATTTGTTATGGAACTGTTTAAATTGGTTATGAACACTTGGTAATTACCATAGGTCATATATGCCTAAGAATTTATCCATTTCTTGCAGGTTTCACAATATTTTGGAATGTAAACTTTTAAATATTCATTGCAATCTGTTGCAATATATCCCTTTCCATCTCTGATTTTGTTCTTTTGAGTTTTGTCTCTTTATTTTTTGTTAATTTGTCTAAGTATTTGTAGATCTTGTTTATCTATTCTAAAAACAGTCTATTTTAGCTATTACTTGTTTAGTCTCCATTTCATTCATTTCTGATCTTTATTATTTCCATCTACTGCTTTTGGATTTTGATTATGATTCTCTAAGACCTTGATATGTATCATTTTCTTACTAATCTTTGGGTTTTTTTTAAAGGAAGTGTGTATAACCATAGCTTTCAGAGATCTGTTTTAGCTGTTCTTATAAGTTGTATTTCTATTTTTATTTGGTTCTAGAAATCTTTAATTTTATGCTTTCTGGATTTTTTCAATCACCCATTGGTCATAATAGAGTATAATTGTTTAATCTCTAAATATCTGTTTAATATCTATGGCTTCTTTTGGCATGGATTTCTAGTTATATTTTATAAACATCTGTTCAGATAAATTATTTTTGCTTTTCTTTATTTGTTTGAAGCTTGTTCTGTGGCCTAAAATGTGGCCTATTTCTAGAATGTTCTATGAGCTGTTGAGAACGATTATATATCTAATTGACGGAAATATTCTGAAAACAGCTATTAATTATCTATTATTTGATTCATGGTACATAAAAATTCTAATGGCTTTTGTTTTTATTGATTGTTAATCTGGATGACCTATTGTTTGATAAGTTTATTGAGGTTACTTACTATTATTGTGACAGGAGCTATATGTTAGTGTTTGTTTATGAAATTGGGTAATTCAGTGTTAGTGCATGTATTTCATGTATTTTTCTTATGCTATTATACCTTTATAATGGATTTTTCACTTTAATCATATATTATGGCCTTCTTCACCTCTTCTTAGTAACCTTCATTTGAAATCTACTTTATCAGTGATTATAATGTGGACATTGACTTGTTTTGCCATCTATCTTACCCTGAAGTTGACGTTGATTCTTTCTGTTGGTGTCTTTGCCAGTGAGTTGTGTTTCTTGGAGGCAACAGATAGTTGGAACTTATTTTTCAATCCAAGTAGCTAGTCTGTAACTTTGAATCAGAAAACTGAGAACATTTACATGTACTTATTGAGAGAAGTTTGTAAATTTATGTAAATCTGTTGGTTGTTCCACTGGTTGGTTCATTCTTCTTTATCTTTATGGGTTTGATTGTTTACTGTGTTGAAGATGATAGATTTTTTCTTTGTTATCCTCCCCATCTATTCATCCCATGAAAGTTATTCTTTTCTATATTCTCTTGATTGAGACTGTATCCTTCCTCCTCATGTTTAAGATTTCATCAAGTATTTTCTTAATGCTGGCTTGGTGGAATTGGATTGTTTAGTTTGTGCTTATATAGAAATTTCTGTTATTATTGTTAATTTTAACAGATTCATTTGCTTGATATTTCAACCACGGTTGGCAGCTATTTCCTTTTAAGGCCTAGAGTATATCATTCCATACCTTCCTGCTTTTGAGAGATTTTGTTTAACATTCTAATGATATTCTCATATGTTTGATTCTATGATTTAGAATTTTCTTTTTATAGCTTTGATAGATTTTCTTTCTTGTGTGTACTTGACATCTTGTATATGAATGTGGCTAATATTCTAGTGGGGAGTAGTGATATGTCTTCTAAGTTTGTTACGAGTAAGGGAAGGAAAAACAGCATGAATAGACAGACCTTATCTTCATTTTTAAATCAATCTATTATGAATTAAACACCTGTCAGAGAGGTATAGCTCCAAAATTCTTAGCTTCTATCATAATGATCTAATCATATTTGCTCATTTCTCCATACTTTTATCTTTCCTCATTCCATTTCTGGATCTATCTGGTACTCTTCCTTTCAATCCTTCTTAGGCTAAGACTCTATTTTCCTTGTTGACATGTCACATTGATGTAGCTTCAAATCCAATATCTTACCCAATAGTCTCTAATAAAATACAGTAGTAAAAAAAAAATAATAAAAAAACAAGAAGTTTGGTATCTCCAACTTTGTTTCCCCTTCTCAGAATTCATTTGGCTTTTGATGATCTTTTGTGTTTCCATACAAATTAATTTCTTTTACCAGTGTGTGGAATGCCATTACAATTCTGACAGGATTTGTTGAATGTATATATGGATTTGGGTGGCATATAACAATAAACAAATGAGTTTGTTTTTGCTATTTATTGAAGTACATATCGTAGAGAAGTACAAAAGTAATGCTAACAGTGGGGAGAAAGGAAAAGAAATGAGCTTAGCTATCTTTTCCTAAATCATGTTAAATTTTAATATCAAATGTAATATGTAAGTAGTATTTGTCATATATATTTTAATACTATTGTTGCACACTTAAGTTGATGTTATTGCAAGATAAACACTTAAGAGCATAATAAAACATTCCTTTAAATTTGGAAGCCCTTCTTGCCTGCATGTTAGCATTCTGCTCATGCTAAAATCTTAATACATCCAATAAGAACATAATACAGGATTTGTATCAATGTTAGAAAAAGAAAAATCACATATACTTGCAGATGTTGTGTTTTCTGTTTCAAAATGAAAATAGAATCTGGCAACATACAAATTGTACTTCAGAGAGAGTAAATCAGGCTGAATATACTAAACCCACAGCTTTTCTAAGTGTGATCAACAAGAATTTAGAACATGTGAGAGATGAGGAAATATACCAGACTGAAAGGGAGTGAGGAGTGGGAAGGAATTGTAGAGTCTATTGAGAGTGTGTGAGAAAGGCTGGTGAGTGTGTAAGAAAAAGTAGTGCTCTCCCCCTTGCTAAAAATGTCCTTTTCAACATGAGACTTAGTAGAGCACTCTTGAACACAGCTCCAAATAATGTGGAAGGGGGAGAAAGATTGATGCTGCTGGACACTACAGGAAGCCAAAATCCCCACAAAAGCATCAAGGCTGACCTTAGCAAGACTACTTCCATCTGTTTATTGCAAGATCTGATGTGTGTACATGGCACGTGGGCAGGTTTTCAGATCTCGTGGTGTTAAGATGAGGAAACAGTGTGAGGCAAGGTTAGAATATGAGGCTGAGAGTGGAACCCAGGAACATGAGTACATGCAAGACACAGAATCAAAAAATCAGTGTTGTCATAGAAATCATCAGTGTTTTGAGGCAGTTGGGATTACATTTGTAGTACACATTATAGATAAAAGATAAACATTTTTCCTGGTTTATTTGAAATTGCCTGGCAGTATTAAACTGCTTGGGTACAGGCACAGAGAGTCTGAACTGCTTCACATCTGAGATGGTGAATTGACAAGTGGGTTTGTTGGAAGAAAATCGGGCAAGGGAATTGATGATATAAGCAAAGACATACTTTAATTGACTTCCTCTAAGCCAGACAAGGAGGAAAGTGACAGGGAGATGGGTCTCTAGATAGGGGAAATGTTTTAGGAGTAATGTTTTCACAGTCACTGAAGTTGAGACATGTTTAAGTGATAACACTTACGTGAGGGAGGTCACTAGAAAATAAAATGGCATTTAACATAGCAGAGATTGTGTAATTTATGGAGGTGACAAAGTCTAAAATAGACTCAGAATCTGGAGCTTTTGTTGAGGTGATATCTGGTTACAAAGTGAGGCCATCAAGAATATGGTGACTTCTAAACAACTTGACAGATCTTCCCTGTGTATCTTGATGTTACAAAACTCATACACAAGTTGGGGTAAAGAGAAAGGTTTTGAGCCAGGAGAAAAATGTTATAGCTAGGTGTCTTAGCCTTAAATATGAGAGCTTTGCAAGAGGTTAGAGGTATGGTAGAGCTGATAAAGCCATGGAACATAAGGATGGCAACTTCCCCAGTGTGAGACTGGAGCAAGAATATCTCCCCCTCCATGATTTGCCAAGGATACCTGTGAATAATACACACCGGATTTCAAATCAATGAAGAGGTTAAAGAATCATTCCAGAAAGGGCTTGCATATATGAGATCATGAGATGATACCAATCAAGGAGTTAAGTTGTCACGGGGCAGCTTGAGAAGTAAAACATTGGAGAGAGATTGGCTTAGCCTGAGAATGGTACAGTTGTAAGAGCTATGGTTCAGTAACCATGGGAGATTCTACAGGATTTGAGTCACAATAAGGGCGTGCATTTAACACACAGTAGTTGGATGCAAAGATTATAATGTTTATTTTTCTCCATTAAACCATTCTTGGCCTAGAGGTCTCATCTGCCTATGTGGTAAGAAATAAAGTTCAAGGATTTTGTGGGGATCCCTTTCAATATTCTTGAAATTAGTGATGAACAAGGAGTTCCCTCTCTGGTCAGGAAATTTGAGGAACCCTTCAGACTCCCTATCATTATCGTTGGTTCTTTTATAGGTCATCTTTCACTGTCACATAGCTGACATCACAGTCATAGGTTTCATTGTCTGTTTTTACCTATGTTGTTTAACACAAACTTCTGGGCTCATGTCCCATAGCTCAGTTGGGAAGAATCTACTTTCAAGTTTCATGAGAAGGTTCTAGTTATCATGGAGCACTGGATGGGGTTGGGTCTTGATCTTTGCTACCAGCAGAAACTAATTCCTGGTCAGTTCTTCACATCTTTATGATACTCATTTCAACTAAAGATGGGAAACCTCATTTTTAGTTGCTTATTTTCATTAATGTTAGCTTTGGAAACAAATAGCTCTGGGTTGTTCAGGGGTTATAGCTGGTGATAACTGTTCTACATGCTAAGTAGGAGAGGAGAAAAGGATACTTGCCTTTCCTAGCTCAAGGCTAATGGGATGTTTACAATTGATTTTCATTTGGCTCTCAAAGTTGAGTGCTCACTGAGATCTAGTCTAGAGATCTGGATACATTACCTATGGCACAGAAACTTCTAACACAGACGCTTGCTCTCCCTTTATGGATACAAGCGATTAAGCTTCAGTAGTGTAGGGTGGTTCGTTATGGGTTCAGAAGCTGACCTCCTCCCTTAGAGCTGCATGTATAGCTGTAGATGGGACAGACTTCCCAAACACAACTCTGGAGTTCTCCACCAGCATGCAAATCAGCTAACACAAAACAGTTGCTTTCACAGTCACACTGTCTTGGTGCCCAGAGTAATCATTTCCGTTCCCGCTGTTGGGTGGGTGTGAGAACTAGGCTCATCTTAAGATGCATGACTAATAAGCGCTTATCTGGATGGTACATCTGGTATTGATGCAGATGATCTGACAGGATGGAAATGCATCCGAGACCTGGGAACACAGCTTGTGGGCAACTGACTGGGCCTTTGTGGCTTTGTGCTTGTGGGAGTTGGTGGGAAGATTTTTGGTGTTTCCTGTTTTTCTCAAGCATTTCATTTTAACATTTAGATGAAAGTTTTCCAGGCAAATTTGCTAAGAAATCATTTGTGTTAGAAAACTGAAGCTTTCTGTTCTCTGGAAAAGCTAAACAAACTGACGTACAGATGGTTTTGTGTAGGTCCAGCCTGTGGTCATTCCACACAACTGGGTGCCTTTTGCTTTGATTTTATATAGGAAAGAGCATATGAGTATTTATTTCATTGGCTTTCAGAAATGCATACAGGGCTATACTTGTGAAAGAAAGTGCTATGAATATTCCTCAAAAAATTAAAAATAACTACTATATGATATGAATATACCATACTTGCATATCTACATGAAGGTTTTGAAGTCATCATACTACAGATGTAATATTGCTGCACTAATCTCAATAGCCAAGGTATGGAACTAGCCTAGATGCCCATCAAGAAATAAAGAGAATGTAACCTATTTACGTAGTAGAATCTTATTCAGCTGTAAGGAGGATTAAAGTTAGGGCAGTCACAGGAAAATAGGTGGAACTAAAGTTCACAGTGTTAAGCAAAATAAGCCCAAAGCATTTTCGATGGATATAAAAAGCCTTCTTTCATAAGGGAGATCTAGATTTAAATTTACAGATGCACACATGACATATGTAGAGAGAGCTCTAAAGGGAGACAGGAGGAGGTATGAGAGAGGGTAATAAACACACATTCGGGCACAGGCGCGTGCGCACGTGCACACACACACATCATTAAAGTAAGGGATGTCGAGAAGGGAATCAGAAATAGGGGAACTGGGGTGGAGGAGGGCAACAAAAGGAAAAAAGAGAATAATTATATGTATAAGAAAATGTCACAGTGAATATTATTTCTTTGGGTGCTAACCAAAAATTAGCTTAGAAGAAATAAATGCATGTCTGATCATCTAATTTGATATTTAAGATTAGTAAATGGAAGACTTTATGTGATTAAATAAAGCATGCTTTGGTTCTCTGTCATGTTCCCTAAGTGAGAGAGGATTGGGGAAAAAAGACTATAAATGATGGAGAACTAGAGAGAGCTAGAGGAGAAGAGGAAAGCAATACATTTGCACACTGTCAGATACCTACACTCACAGAACATGATTTTAGACGTGATTAATATACATATACTTTCACTTCTGAGGCATGACTGCCTGTAGCTCAGGCATGACTTCAAACTGCTATATAGTCAAGGATAAGACTGAACTGATTCTCTTGCCTTTCCCTTCTCCGTTCCAGGAGTGTAGATGTGTGTGACACTTCATGCTTGGTTATTTATTCTCATTTGGACTCTTTCTTCTCTCTCTCTTTTGCTTTTTAATGTGGCCTGCTTGGCTTCCATTCTTCAACTTGAACATAAAGTATTTTGGTATCAGTAAGATAGCATGCTAATTTTCATGCACTGTATTAGATATTTGGTCTGTATTATATGATTGTTAGTTCATATCCTAGTCTGAGGTGCTGAGAGCTTCTAGGGATGGACAGTATAATACTCCTCGTCAATGTTCTTCTGTCACAGTCATAACAATTTCACACAAACTAAATGGATAAAATAACACAGACATTATTGCATAGGTCTGAAGGCTGGAAACCCAAACTAATTCTTGACTTAAAATCCTGGTGCCTGGGCTCAAGATCTTGGCAGTTCTGGGCTAACTAATTAACAACTATCAATAAGTACATATATTAATTAATTAATTAATTAATGTTGTTGTTCTGGAAGCTACAGAGGGAAAAAGCCATCTTCTTGTCCTTTTTGCTTTTCGAAGACTGTCATCTTTCTTTGGTGGGGTCCCTGGAGAGGTGGTAACGTGGTACCTCTTATCCTTTCTTCAACCACACCTCTCAGTCACTGCTTTTACACGTGGTTCATGTGGTTAGGTAGGACTCATCTGGGCTCTATGACTAATTTGCTCAGTTCAAGGCCATCAGATGAGTAGCATTAATGGTCTTGGCACCCTCAGTTCTTTCCTTGTCACTAAGCATAACACAATCATGGGATCCTAGAGTTAAGATATTGTTTTATTTTTTTTTAAGGGTCCTGACTATAAACAGGTCATCATGCCTACCACAATTACCTTTTATGCAGGACTCAATGGCCCCTTTAAGGTCTGACAGAACATCTCCAATTGTACTTACCAGAATTTGTTTAGAAGTTTAGACAATGATATTGTGCTATCATAAGGGATTTGCTGTTATTTTCTGGAGAACTTATTTTTATTAGCCGAAATTCTATATGTACTTTACAGTACCATTCTCTGAATTTTAGTCTATGAGAGTCAGAGTCAATATGATTCATAACTTACTTCAACAACTGTGTTCCTTACTGTTTATCATCTAAAGGAATTTGGAATTATATTTAGATAGACAATCACATAGTAGACTCTTTTGAAGGAGAGGCACACACCTCTACTTATCCTAGAAATAGACTAACATAATGATTTCATCATTGAAGTCCAACTTGGCCATCCACTGAGTTGTTTTGTTTTGTTTTGCTTTGTTTCCATTTGACCACTAACAGAAGAGAGGTGAGGGGTTGCTGACAAGGGCTGGGATGACTCAAAAAGACAGCTAAGTCACTGCAAAGCTCATCTTTGCAGGAGTGACTTGTGAAAGCTGCTACCCTGGAGCACATGCAGCACAATTCCCAGGCAGCTCCACAGGCCCTGACTCTGTCCTCTGAGGGTCCTGTTAAATTTCTGCTTTCTTAAACATGTGGCCTTTTGCTTACCCCCTAAGGCTCCTGAGCCTTCCCTTCCCTCATGGAGGGAATTTTTTGGTAAGGAAGAAAGTACCCTACAGCAGGAAGGGAGAGGGAAGAAAGATAAATGATAGATTTAATCTAAGCTTCTATGTTTTGGTCTCTGCATTCCCCACACTGTCAGTGGGGAAAATAGGTTATAGAATTTATAGGAGCTGGGAAGTTGGCTGTCAGGTATGTGTTTAGCACTAAAGCAGGAGAACTGCAGTTCAATTCCCTCCCTGCCCTGAAAAGTCTGGTGCTTTAAGGAGTGCCTGTAATCCTCAGTGGGAAAGGCAGATACACTTGCCTGGGGCTTGCCGTCCAATCTCTGTCTCTGTCTCTGTCTCTGTCTCTGTCTCTGTCTCTGTCTCTGTCTCTGTCTCTGTCTCTCTCTGTGTGTGTGTGTGAGAGAGAGACAGAGAGAGACAGAGACAGAGACAAGAGACACAAAGACATAGAGAGATAGACAGAGATAGACAGAGACAATGATAGAGAGGAGACAAAGAGACACAGAGGGGAGAAAGGGAAAGACAGACACAGAATTTTCTGTTAATACTTCAATATAAACTAATATTTCCAAATAGAAATATTATGAGTATATGAAATAATATGAGTAATCTGAATTAGTGGTTAGTGACATTATCTCTGGTTCAAAATTCACTTGGAATTCTGAAACTCCTTTAGGCCCCATCATATTAATGTAGTGAGGTAAATGAAGATTACTTTGCTATGATCTCTTTCCCTGTCTTCAACTTTATATCCCTCCCTATTCAGAGTCACTGGTGTGGGGGAGACCATCATTTTTTTCAATGTTCTGATTAGAACTATGATATTGTATTTTATTTTTGCTCTCTATCTCAGCCTGAAGAGTGTTTTGTGCTACACAGTGAAAATTAAACATATTAGAAATGGCAGTTAATTCTGCCCAAGCACTAATGCCAGTATTCATCTCTGGCTTAGCCACTGTAAAGAGTACAATTATTCTTCCCAATTCACATCCATTACAGTCCAGTATGTATAGTCCTGGGAAATGAACTGCTCTCTTCTGCTCTGGAGTAAATGGCTCGTGATGGTGATAGAGTCACAGAGTGCTGTTTGACTATGATCAAAGTGTTAACCAGAGGTGAAAATGGCTGGTACACTCCAATTCTTGCATTGGGTTGTGATGTTTTGGTAATCAAATTTTTAAAAAAGATTGACATAGAAGAGTGCTCTTGAAAATAATTTCTCTGAGAGATTACTAGCTCCAAATCCATCTTATGTTCCTGTTGCTAGATAATATCTTTGGCAGATGCCATGATTTTTCAGTTGAGTTTGAATTGTCTTAGAGGAAATGGACATCAGGATTTCTCCTCATATACCAAAATGCCTTGCCTTTCTTTGGCTCCACGCCTACCTAGGCCAGACAAAAGGAAAAGAACGGTGTATTCTCCACTTTTCATTATACCCATGCTTGCCTGATTTAGAGAAGAAAATGTAGTCTTTTCCAAAGTTTTGTCTAAATGCTGACTTTTCCTCTGTTTTGATTGTTGTTGTTGTTGTAGTTGATGTTGTTATTGTTGTCGATAATGTAGCAGAATGCTAGAGACTGGCTGATTTATACTGAACAGAAACTGATTTGTTTCAGTGTTCTGTAAGTTGGTAAGTCCACAGAAAAGAAGCTGAATCCAGTGAAGCTATGTTTCTGTATCACAAGGATATCTTACAATGACATCTCATGGATGAGAGAGAGACAAGAGGTCTGATGTCACTCCTTTGACAATGAATCCAGTCCTGTGACCATGGCATTGATCTCTTTGTCATTGTAAGACTTTATGAACTAATCGTCTTAAAGGTATTCCTTACCAACAGGGTTACCTTAAGAACTTTGTTTTCAGCTCATAGAATCCAGGGCACACATTGCAACCATGCCCTGTTTTATGGTAGCTTATATGTCTTTTTGATACATTTCTACTATGGATTCTATACTGGGCTTTTCCCTAGCAGCTAGCATATATAACAGGTCCCATCCTCCAGTCCTTGCTCCTTGAGAACAGTTTGACTGTTTTTCAGCTGATGTGGATATGGGCTAGATAATTTCATTGTAAGCTGGAGTTCAAGTCAGCTCTAATTTCATTAGAGTGCTTGTCTTGTTATATTTGAATTATCCCTCAGGCTCCCAGCTTCTTCCTCTGTGGATAACACTCCTGAACATAAGATCTTAATGGCTGATCTCTTCTCAAGATGATTCTGGTCTGACTACCTTCCAGAGGATCCAGATAATTTAGGAAAACTACACTGATACTTTTAAGCTGAATTCTAGAGGAATCCTCATGGCTATAGCAAGGAATCCCATAGTAAGAAATCCCATTTGATGCTTTCCCCAGATCTAGGGAACTGATGTAAACTCACTCCAGGATTTTTATAATCTCATCTTTCTTTGGGTATATCAAAGTAAGACAATTTCTCCTTGGATTACATAAATAAAAGAATGATAAAAATATGTGCTGTTCTCTGCTATTTTTAATTTTTAATTTATTTTGCATGTGCATGTGTCTGTATGAATGCATTTATATGTATAAGTGTGTGTAGATGTATATGCCTAAGAGTGTGAGCAGGCCAGAAGAGGGTGTCAGGCATGCCCGGTGGTCCATGGTCTATTCCTTTGAGTCAAGGTCTCTCTTTGAACCTGGAGTTTACATCTCAACTAGGCTGGAAGCCAGCAAGCCCCAATAATAATACTGTTTCCACCCCCTCAGAGATAGGATATCTTACAATAACATCTCATGGATGAGAGAGAGAGAGACAAGAGGGGAATCTCACTCCTTTGACAATGAATCTAGTCCTGTGACGATGGCATTGATCTCTTTGTCAGACTTAAGACTCCTGGCTTTTAATGTGTGTATTGGATTCTGACCTCTGTTCCTCATGATTACCTACTGAATAGTCTTAACTGCTGAGCCATTTATCCAGCTCTGCTCTTAGAAATTCTTCAGAAAACAATTGCTTCCATTCTTAGAGGCTGCCTAACCTTCTATATGCATGGAGAAGCATCTACCACTAATTCCATTTGGCCAGTTTTCTAAGAAACGCAAGGGATGCCTGTTTACAAATTGTGGATATTTATCATCTATAAATCTCAGCTCAAGGCTCAGTCAAAACTCTAAAGAAACAATAAGAAAAATTTCTCAGACCACTGTTACAATGAAAGGTAACCTTAGTGTTCATACCAGTCTATGCAGATACTTTTATTCTGTAAGTTAGAACACTGTCCTGCCCATTTGTTGTTTTGATATTCACTGTTGAGTTCAGGTCTCTATGTTTATCAGGCCCTGCAAGACCATTCACTTTGAGGAGGGTGCTGTGCAAGGAGGATTTTGTCCTCAGTCATGTGGTGAGCTTATAGGCAGGAGATGGCAAGAGTAAAAGCTGGACACAGATATGGAAGAAATAAGAAAATCAATAATTTATATTGGTCAAGGAATAGCAGATTTAAGTGTAGAAGGTATAAATATTTGGAATAGGGAAATTATTTTTAAGCTCAAGGTATCAGATGAAACATAGAAGTAAGTTTATTCATAAAAAGACAGAGTCACATTGAATAATATTGAAAGTAGGGGTTCTTAGCTGAGTGGCACAGATCTTAAATATTAATACTCAGGAGTCAGAGGTAAATACATCTGTGGGTTTGAGGTCATGCTGGTCTGCAAAGTGAGTTTTAATGAAGCCAGTGTACCAATGCATCACATAGTCATGAGACCTTACTTCAAAAAACTGAAAACCAAGAACACAAAAAAATGAAAGAAGGGGTCCTTAATGTGAAAATCATAAGCAAACGTTTGTGGGAATCGACTTACTGATTGAGTGTAGGATCTGTGTTTTTGTGCAGGTTTTATTTAATTTTCACAATTAACTTCTGAATAATGTGTTGTTATTATTTGTTTAGCTGCTGGGGAATCTGAAGTGCAGGAAAAAAATGACAGCCCAAAATTGATCAATCTTCAAATAGCAGTAGAAACTTGAAGGTTTCATAGTTAGAAAATGATCATAGTTAGAAAAGTATTGGATGCCAGTGTTTTTTCTACCTTTTTATATAAGAGGTTATAATTTCTGTAAAAATCAGCATACATAAATTAATGCACGTGTAAAGAAATTAGACCTGTTGAAACCCATCTGGTGGTGTGGTTATTGTGTCTATACCCTTGGCCCTTCTGGGACAACCTGCTTCCAGACTTCTGTTCCCATAGCTCTCATATCTAGGTGTTCTCTCTTCTTTTCAATTAAATCATGCAGCTCCTTTAAGGTGCAGCACAGCTTGAAAGTAACTGTGGTGCTTTGAATATCTTGGGTCATGGGAAAGTGGCACTATTAGGAGGTGTGACCTTGTTGAAGTAGGTGTGTGTGTGTGTGTGTGTGTGTGTGTGTGTGTGTGTGAGTGTGTGTGTGTGTGTGTGTGTGTGTGTGTGTGTGTGTAAGATGAGTCATGATGAGAATGGATCGCAAGAGATTAAACTCCAAATTTACTTATGTTTCATATATACAGAAACTGGAGTATTTTTAAACAATAATTTTGGTGCAACTGAGACGAACTAAGAATCTCACAAATGCTAAGTAAATGTTCTATTACTGAACTATACCTATATCTTCTTTGTAATGTTAAATAATTTTGGACATTGACCTAACAGACTTGTGGAATTGTGCTAGCTTTTAGAAAGTTTAGGTTTGGGGCCAGTTCTGATTTTTGCTTTTTAAGAATGGAGACTGTAGAAACATCCCCAGCTGCAGTGTGTTCCAAGCCCTGGTTTGTCCACTATCTCGATACCTGTGGTTAATTCCAGTTCAGATCACTGAGCACTGGAAGGGGGACTTTCTTGATTCTTGTTTACCTCTTCAGATTAGCTCTAAATTCTTGGAAGATGGGGATGATTTTATTTTATACCTCATACACTGTGGGACACACCTGCTGATTTGTTTCAGAATGAGACCACATTTAGGGTTTGGCAGGTTCTTAGGAAAGGTTTGACCTTCCATTTTTGACTCATGTCAGGATGAAACCACAGGGCAGCCTAGCACCTGGTAAGTTTCAAAGGCACCAGGGTGTGAGGAATTGGAGAGAGGGCTTTGAGTCACTACACAGACTCCCACAAGGGAGAACACTGGGCTTGACGGGAGCCAAAGCAACAGCGGGAAGAATCCAAAGATTCCTAAGATCAGCCTGCGCAGAGGAGTGAGAAACACTTCTTGTTTCTGTCTAATGTGTTTCCCTTCTTAGCAAATGAGCCAAGGGAATATGTGGCTTTAGAGCGCCCGTCTGTTCTGCAGCTTTTGTGACACCCCAGCAAATGGAAAGTGTTGCACAGGCATGGATGTCTCAGGCGAACAGGAAGAACTCAGGAGGCAGTAACGAATGCCTCACAGTCCCTCCTTGGCGGCTGAGATGGTTTTCTGGGAGAGAACACAAGCTCCTACTTAGTGGATTCTCAGGGGACATCTGTGGGAGGAGTTTTCCACAGCAACTATGTACACTTTCACCTTCTCCTCGGTGCAAATGGTATGAGACCATAAAATCTGGTACAAAGGAGAGTCAGGAGGACTTCATGGGAAAACCTGAGATCACATGTCTTGGACAGAATACCTAAGAGTAAGTGTATCAGTCATGTATGCTATTTTCAAGAAGCTACAGAACAAGGACTCAGCAGAGGCTAGCCAGGTAGGCAGAAGATCAGAGTAAAACTTGGCATTATCTTAAGTAAAAAGTAGCTTTTAGGAACTGCTTTAATAATCAGGCTTTAGAAAGAAAGAAAATGACAGCCCAAAATGTATCAATCTTCAAATAGCAATAGAAACTTGGCTCTGTCGCTGTTGGTTGTCTTCCCACCCCCAAATGAAATCATAGTTGCATATCTGTATAGCAGAGGAGCAATGTTGCTTATCTTCTTGGCTGATATATTTAGATTTTGTTCAGCACATGCTTGATGAAGTGATGCTGCCAACTTAATTCAAGTTGTCTTGGATAAGATCTCAGTCATGTGGATCTCAAACTGGGTAGAACTGATTAATAATGAATGTCACGATTTTTAAAATACCAGAGTGAAACGGAAAAATATAGAGGAGAAGGGAACCTTCTGATGCACACTCTCTCCTTTTGGAGCAAAGTCTTTACTGCTTTGACCAAGGAGTTGGGGAGGGGAGGTTTGAGTGCAAGGTGCCTGGAATACAATGATTGTTTTATGAGTTCCTCTTGCCCCCTGATCTAAGTATATCTGTAGGAATAATGCTGTTTTTAGGCTACTCACTTTCTTGGATTTGGGAACTGCTTTTGTTTGGTCCCTTTCAGAGCATGCTATCTAGCACATTGTGAGCATTTAAGGTAGGAACCTGCTATCTCCCATTGGCCCAAAGAGTGACGTTGTCCTACTCAGTGATAGGGTGAAACAATGCTCAGTTAGCATGGGTGAGACCACAAATAACTAGCTAGCTCCATGTTTACTCTTGGCCACCACTCAGTTCTTCATTCTTCCTTTGCTTGTCTCTATTCATCCCCTGGACTGTTAGTCAAGTGCATGTGGTTCTCTGATGAGTTGATGAGCCAATGCATGCTTATGGCGTGCAGGAAAGGCAAAGACAAGAAGCTTAGGGTCAAAGGGAGCCCAGATCCTGCACAGTGAGGCAGTCTACGTTCATAGCATACACAAGATACCATGGGAACCCTGAGAGGAGGAGTAGAAAAGGCCAAGGGTGGCTTTATGGATGGAGCAATGCATAGAGCATGTTCTGGTGAGTAGAAAAGCAGCACTGTAGTTACTTGCTTATCCAATATTGATTCGGTGGCTATAAAACGCCAGTAAACAAGAATAGATATGTCAGGAACCACCCAGACATGCCAACCCCCTTTTGTGGATACTCTTTTTTGGTAAGGAAGTTACTATAAACTATTCTTTATAAATGATATTTGATTTAAATGATATTCTACACAAATGATATTTGGTACCAACTTGCTATGTCTGAATTTATGTTAAATAGTTTCTATTTTTCTGTAAGTTTTTTTAATGAAATGTTTGGCTTTGACTGTGTGATGAAATATATCATAAAAATTTCACCATTTAAACTATTTGATTTGTATAATTCTCTCCCATTATTATGCCACCATCATCAACCCTGTTTAGAAAAAATTCATTTCCTTGATATGGAACTCTCTCTCCATCAAGCACTAACTACCCACTTCTTGCTCTTCTCCTTTAGGAACACTGCTCTACCCTCTCTCCTGTCAGTTCAGCTACTCTAGGTATGTCTAAGCACGAACGTGAAGCATTCATCCTGCTGTCAGTGACTCATTTCACTTTGCACAGGGTCTTCAAGGGTCATCCCTGCTGTAGTGAGTCACCTTCCTTCTTCCCTAAGTTTGAATAACACTCCATTGTGTCTCATTTATTTACCTCGCCTTTGGAGAATGCTACCATGAATATGGATGTGCAAATATCTCCTTGAGACCTTGCTCTTAGTACTTCTGAATATAAATCCAGAGATCGGGTTGCTAGATCATATGATAGGTTTTTGGAAAAATCTTTCACACTGCTTTCAAGAACATTTAATTTAATTTCCTATTGTCATAAATTACTCTGACCAAAGAGTCTGAAGGGAGAAAATACTTATTCTGGCTCACAATTCAAGGGCATCCTTCAACTTGGCAGAGGTGTCGGGGCAGGAGCTCAAGCAGCTAGCCACATTGTGCCCACAGTCAGGAAGCAGAGAGGGATGAATGCTGGCTGCTACTCAACTCCCTTTCTCCACTAACACAGTTCTAGATGAAATCTAAGCTAGGGAATGCCATCCATGGTAGGCAAGTCTCTCTATTTCAATCAATTCAGTCAAGACAATCTCCCTTCCCTTCAGGCATGCACAAGTGTCATAACTTCTTCCTATCCTTTCTCAGTTTGGTACTCTTTTGGTCATGGTGATCTGAATGGACACGGGAAGATATGTCATTACTGTCATTATTTGCATTTTTAAATTATTTAAGGTGTTGAGCATCTTTTCTTGTTTGTTGTTCATTTGTTAATCTTCTCTGGAGAAAAGCATCTGTTCAAGTTATTGTTCCCCTTTTATATTGTTAGCCCTGTTAGTATTGTTGAGGTGCAACTGTTCTTGACACATTCTGGATGTTAACCCCTGATGAAGCATATGGTTTGTGTATATTTTCTTCCATTTTATTGGTTGCTTTTCTACTGTTTTTGACAGTTCCCTTTCATGTGTAGTCATGTGTAGACATTTTCTTTTTTTTTAATGTAATCGTCTTTTTTTTATTACTATTATTAACTTGAGTATTTCTTATTTACATTTCGAATGTTATTCCCTTTCCCAGTTTCCGGGCCAACATCCCCCTAACCCCTCCCCCTCCCTTTCTATATGGGTGTTCCCCTCCCCATCCTCCCCCCATTACCGCCTTCCCTCCAACAATCATGTTCACTGGGGGTTCAGTCTTAGCAGGACCAAGGGCTTCTCCTTCCACTGGTGCTCTTACTAGGCTATTCATTGCTACCTATGAAGTTAGAGTCCAGGGTCAGTCCATGTATAGTCTTTGGGTAGTAGCTTAGTCCCTGGAAGCTCTGGTTGGTTGGCATTGTTGTTCATATGGGGTCTTGAGTCCCTTCAAGCTCTTCCAGTCCTTTCTCTGATTCCTTCAATGGGGGTCCCGTTCTCAGTTCAGTGGTTTGCTGCTGGCATTTGCCTATGTATTTGCTGTATTCTGGCTGTGTCTCTCAGGAGAGATCTACATCCAGTTCCTGTTGGCATGTGTAGACATTTTCAAATCTGTGCAAGTCCCTTTTGTATAGCATTGCTGCCTTTGCTGCCACACCCACCTTTGAAGTCAGAGAACACAGATCTGCATTAGGCAATGAAGATGAACTAATGTCATCAAACATATAATTCAACATGCAGAGCTCACCTCTGTGCCATTCTTTCTGAAAGGAAGTAATCTGTTGGTTTCTAGGTAGGGCAAACTATCATTTACCAGGGTCAAGGCAAGAGAAGCCTCTTCACCTTTAGTTGATTGGAATACCATTGAGTTACTCAACCATTCTTATGTGACAAAATCAATAGTCTTCATATCTGAAGACCTGTGTATTGGTTTTGGTTGGGTGAGAGTATAGCAAAATACAGAAGGTTTGGACATGTGTAAAGTCACCAAAGTGTTTCGATGCCTGAGATATCATTTTCCTTGTTTGTTGGCATCCACACACATGATTTCTATAGTTTTCTACCAATGCCAATTAAATTGGAGGCAGAACTATTTCTAGGACAGAGCTTTCAAAGCCTTAGTTCTGTGACTTTTTTTAACACTGCAGATTGTCTCTTGATCCACACATCATCTCTAGTATGTATTTTATTCATTAGAAAGTCTGATTTTAAATGTTCTCCTACAGTCATATCTAACTGTAATATCACTTTATATAATTAAATTATACACATAACTAGTATCTAAATATTTTTTTACCAACAAAAATTTGTATTTACATGGAAAACATAGAATTATTTATCTCCCATGCAATTTTACAGCAATTGTGAAAACATCTTACATTGATTTATTTCACATGCTCATATGATTCTTGGATTAACTAACCAATTTCCATATTACTTACTCCCTTGAATACAAAGCCACAGTTTGTGCCTAATATTGATGAAATTTCCTAAGTTTGGGTCTTTTTTCAGACCATTAACCACTAGGAAAATATTTGCTAATGTGCTAGATAACCGTAGACACTTTTCTGATATTGAGCAAACAAACAAAATGGAATCTGTGTACATATCTTTATGTAAAAAATGAAGTACATCCCCTGATCATATAATCATGCACAATGACCATCCTGTTACTTTTATTGAAATATTGTGTCTGTTCTTTTTAAGGTAAAACTTTACTCAAATAATAAGTATCTAAATATTTATAAGCGACCTAAAATGACTCAATGCATTTCAGACTCTTCTTCATTTGCTCACAAACAACTCCTTGATACCACAAAGTCATCATGAACACAAAGAAAAGCCCACGCTCTACCAAGAGCAGCCACCTTCAATAAACTCTCCTGTATGTCATCCTGGAGGACAGCATCTTACTTCATTCAGGCACTCCAACTGAAAGCCAAGGCATTACCCTAACCCTTTGTCTACATTCCCCAACATATCCAAGCACTTATGAATTTTACCTCCTAATTTTTTTCTTTCCTTTTTTTATGTTTCTTACTCTGTGTAGCCCAAGCTAACTGGGAACTCATTCTTCATCCCAGGCTGGTTTTGAACCCATTATTGTCACCTAGACTGGCCTCCAATTTTCTGTAATCTTCCTATCTAAGTCTTCTGTGTGCTAGGATTGCAGGCATGCCCTACCATACCCAGTTGAACTTTGCCTTCTAAAATTTTCCTTTCTAAATCTATTTAAGGCTCACAGATTATATTGGCTCTAGGTAACATAAGTTACCTCTTGACCAGTATTCAGTGATCTTCCAGACACTCCATGATAACTATTGAGCAAAATCCTTAGATACTGCAGCCAAAAACCACATAGTGTCCTGCTCCAGGCTCCCTTCCCACCTATCAGCCCTGTCCATCTCACTTGTGTCTACACTTTGGCCCTTGCAAGTACTGACTCTTCCTCAAACACTTTCCCTTCTGTGTGTTTCAAAGCTTGCTTGCTTTCTGCTTTGTCAGATTCTGGCTCAGCAGCTGCTTCCTTAGGGAAGCCTTTTGGACTTCAGTCATTGGATCAGACTTGCTTCTTTCCAGTTCTCCTCCAGTTAATTCAGAACCATGATTCACATACACTATGCTTCCTCTTGTAGTCATGGGATTTTATCAACATTTGATTTCTCCAAACTTTGAGATAAGAATCTGTATCTGGTTGTGCTCTTTAAAGCAAGTGTCCATGCTTGGTGGTGTACAAAATTACCTCAGAATGTATTTTCTGAATAGGTGAGTAGGTTTATAATGGGTCAAGAGTCTGATGTCTGAAAAGCAGACATAGGGCACAGATTTTGATAAAGGAAGAAACTTAATGGAAGGTGAGTTTTAAAATCTCTTCTGAACAGGTTCTATAAAGAAGGAAGTGGTTGGGAAGCTTCTTTCAGTAGCTCTAAAGATCGACTAAAACAGCAGTGAGCACTGTGTTTGACAGCTGTCTCAGAGAAAAGAAGGAAGGAAAGCAGAAATAGACAAGATATTGATTGGCAAGAATAGTGTTGAGAAATTGGAAAAGGCCTGGGAGGAATGCTGAAAAGTAGGTTAGAGCTGGAGTCTGAGAATAAGACCTAAACTCTGAGTTTATTTAATCCGATGAATCAACACCTGATGTTGCATTCAGCAAACATCCACAAGATTCTTGTGCAGATCTGAGTCACGAGGTGTCTGGAAGATCATGGGATACTGGTCAAGGGGTGACTTATGTGACCTAGAACCAACAACCAACCTATGAACCAAGGATAGATTCAGAAAGTAACATTTTGGAAGGCAAAGAAAATGGAATAAAATTGCACCTAGAGAATTCTGTTTGATGAAGGGCCTCTTCTAGTCTGTAGACTGAACTATGAAACTGACTTGTAGGAAGGGCTTTAGCATCTCTTAGTGAGAGATGCTGAAGAAAAGGCAGAAGCATCATTGATCTTACATACAGGCAAGCAATCCCAGGGGCTCCTAGCCCCTTCCCTGTTTGGAAACTAGTTATACTTTGGTAAGTCCCATCCCCACATTTTTTTTTGCTTAAATCCAAATCAGTGAAGTAAGTATTTTATCAAAGACTATACTCTAGTAAAAGAAAGTGCCAAAGGCTTGCCACTGCATGTGCACTTGTGAGGGTCCATGTGACTGACATATTCAAGGAAAGCAAATCTCTGCCCAGGATATGAAGCTGTCACAAAGCAGTTTGATCCCCATTGCCTGACTCCTCCTTTCTCCATTGGTTGCTGTTTGCTTGGGACTGCTGTGTTGCTTCAGTCTCTGCTATCTGACTGGTAGGATTTCCAATGATGTCTTCTGTTAATGTTCTCAGCTGCTACAAAAGGATTTTTTAATTTAATTTAATTTAATTTTTATGTGCAACATTCCCTTCAGCTGCCACTGCATCCCTTCCCAGGCAAAGATTTCTTTTTTAATCTATAAGTCAACCTGACTTGTCCATTTATTCTGGAGCTTTCAATACCCCAACTTACTCTTAACTAAGACACTCTCAGTGTCACCTCTTTAGAGCATTGAGACTTTCATACCTCATCTCACTAGAGTTCTCCTCATTTTCTTCCCTCCCTCCCTTCCTTCCTTTTACCCCCTTTGAGGCAGGGTCTCAATATAGACTAGGATAGACTGACTGTACTTCCTAACATGACTTCCCAACTGGTGGGATTACAGGACAGTGCTACCATGCCTGACTTGTGTTTGACCACTCACCCTTCTTCAGACATTCTTCCTATATTTTTATTTGTTTTTGAAACACATATTTACACACATATATTTGCCATTTAGTCATATATAATTCCTCAGCATAAGTATGTTCAAACTATTGTTTCAGCCCAATTTCCAGTCTTCCATCATGCTAAACTCACTGACTGTCAGCTCATAAATTTTGTGCCACCCTCATCCTGAGGCTTCTTCGAGACCATCTTTTAGTCTGTCCAGTAATTTAGTCTGTCAATACTGGGTAGTTATTATTCTCCACTCTTGTCTCCTTTAAAAATGCTTTTATTTTTTGTTTGTTTGTTTATTTATTTATTTATTTGGTGGGGGAGAGTTTGTGTGTGTGTGTGTGTGTGTGTGTGTGTGTGTGTGTGATGTGCATAGAGAACAACTGCCAGGAGTCAGCACTGTCCTACTGTGTGTGTCCTGAGGGTTGAGGTAAAGATAAAGTGCCTTTATCTCATTAGCCTCCCTTATTTCTTCTTATTTTATATTTTAAGATTTATTTTGGTAAATTTCAACCTACTTTCTCTTTTAATGGACATCCAAAGCTACAAAGCTTAGATCTTTGTCCCGATTCCTTGGACAAGATCTCTTATATTTTAAGGGATTATGTTTGGTCAGTCACAAATAGTAAAGCTCTTTTCTCTCATTGAAGCTTTATAGAATGATTCATTATCTACACATTTATAAGCATATTTTCTTATGTTTGAATCTTTCTTTCTTTGCTTACTTAACTTCTTTTCTCAGTCTGGAAGACATTTCCTCTAGTAAGTGGCTAGGCACCCCCCCCCCATACTTTTTCTTACTATACCACCGTGGTTGGTCAGCTACTCTCGGAATTTCCCTCTTATAGGCATTTTGGCCACAAAGCATTCTGCCATGCTAGCACACAGCCCACACTGCCTTCATCAGTCTAGACCATATCTAGTGCTGTCCTCTATACTTCCAAAATTATTAACTAAATAAAGATTACTTCTTTGGAAAGTTCACAGTTTCAGGTATTTTATTAGAGTAACCCAAACCAGATATCAAAAGTATGTAATATCAAAATACTCTTCATTGTATTGAGAAATAGGGTGAAGATTTATAAGACTGTTTTGAGCATTTAACTAGAAGCTTCAATACCATAGCAGAGACTTAGTTTATGTAGGTATATTAGTTGAATTAGTGTTTCTTATTTAAAATAAAATCTTCCCAGTCTCCATCTGTGCCCCAGAGCTAAGGATGTCCCACAGTCCTCCGTACCCAAATCCTGTCAGGAGAGAACTGGTCTCCCAGGAGTGCTCTCACTCCTAAGACCACAGGTGAGACCACCACTTTTGCTCCAATAACTGTTCAAAGAGGGATATACCAGGAGGACACAGGGCCCAGGAACAACAGAGCAGCTGGGGACAGAATACTTCCAGAGAGTACTCTCTCCTAAGATCACAGGCTCAAAGGCTCACAGGAGGGACAAGCTCTAGTCAGGGACAGCAAGACCAACTAATACCAGAGATAACCAAATGGTGAGAGGCAAATACAAGAACCTAATCAACAGAAACCAAGGCTATTTGGCATCATCAGAACCCAGTTCTCCCATCGCAGCAAGTCCTGGATACATCAACACCTGAAAAGCAAGTAGGATTTAAAATCACATATCATGATGAAGTTAGAGGACCTTAAGAAGGATATAAATAACTCTAACTCCCTTAAAGAAATGCAGGAGAACACAGGTAAACAAGTAAAAGAGGAAACACGATAATCCCTTAAAAAATTACAGAAAAACACAAGGAAACAGATGAAGGAATTGAACAAAACCATTCAGGATCTAAAAATGGAAATAGAAAAAAAAATAAAGAAGTCAGAAATGAAAAGGGAGACATAACAACAAAATCAGAGGTAATTAAAAAAATCATCAGATCCTACTACAAAAGCCTATATTCAATAAAACCTGAAAATCTTCAGGAAATAGACAATTTCCTAGACAGATACCAGGTACCAAAGTTAAATCAGGAACAGATAAACCATTTAAACAATCCCATAACTCCTAAAGAAATAGAAGCAGTCATTAAAAGTCTCTCAACCAAAAGGAGCTCAGGTCCAGATAGGTTCAGTGCAGAATTGTATCAGACCTTCATAGAAGACCTCATACCAATACTATGCAAACTATTCCA
Source organism: Rattus norvegicus (assembly GCF_021556685.1). NCBI lineage: Eukaryota > Metazoa > Chordata > Mammalia > Rodentia > Muridae > Rattus > Rattus norvegicus. Next base: position 40,612,349 of record NC_141551.1, on the reverse strand, counting down.
TGAAATTGAAACACACGGAGCACTACCGAATTCCTTCTATGAAGCGACAATTACTTTTATACCTAAACTACACAAAGACCCAACGAAGAAAAAGAACTTCAGACCAATTTCCCTTATGAATGTCGACACAAAAATACTCAATAAAATTCTTGCAAACCGAATCCAAGAACACATCAAAACAATCATCCATCATGATCAAGTAGGCTTCATCCCAGGTATGCAGGGATGGTTTAAACCAACAACGTAATCCACTATATAAATAAACTGAAAGATAAAAACCACATGACCATTTCATTAGATGCGGAGAAAGCATTTGACAAATTCAACACCTCTTCATGATAAAAGTCCTGGAAAGAATAGGAATTTAAGGCCCATACCTAAACATAATAAAAGACATATACAGCAAACCAGTGGCTAACATTAAACTAAATAGAGAGAAACTTGAAGCAATTCCACTAAAATCAGGGACTACACAAGGCTGCCCACGGTCTCCCTACTTACTAAATATAGTTCTCAAGGTTCTAACCAGAGCAATCAGACAACAAAAGGAGATCAAAGGGATACAGATTGGAAAGGAAGAAGTCAAAATATCGCTATTGAAGATGATGTGATAGCATATTTAAGTGATCCCAAAAGTTCCACCAGAGTGGCTGGGTATAAAACTAACTCAAATAAATCAGTAGCCTTCCTCTACACAAAAGAGAAACAAGTCGAGAAGAAATTAGGGAAATGACACCCTTCATAAAGGTCCCAAATAATATAAAATATCTCGGTGTGACTTCAATCAAACAAGTGAAAGATCTGTATGGTAAAAACTTCAGGCCTCTGAAGAAATAAATTGAAGATCTCAGAAGATGTAACAATCTACCATGCTCATGGATTGGCAGGATTAATATAGTAGAAATGGCCATTTAACCAAAAGCAATCTACAGATTCAATGCAAAATCCCCATCAAAATACCAATCCAATTCTTCAGAGAGTTAGACAGAACAATTTGCAAATTCATCTGGAATAACAAAAAACCCAGGATAGCTAAAACTCTCCTCAACAATAAAAGGACTTCCAGGGGAATCACTATCCATGAACTCAAGCATTATTTCAGAGCAATAGTGATAAAAACTGCATGGTATTGGTACAGAGACAGACAGACAGACCAATGGAATAGAATTGAAGACCCAGAAATGAACCCACACACCTATGGTCACTTGATTTTTGACAATAGTGCCAAAACCATCCAATGGAAAAAAGATAGCATTTTCAGCAAATGGTGATGGTTCAACTGGAGGTCAGCATGTAGAAGAATGCAGATCGATCCATGCTTATCAGCCTGTACAAAGCTTAAGTCCAAGTGGATCAAGGACCTCCACATCAAACCAGATACACTCAAACTAATAGAAGAAAAAGTGGGGAAGAATCTTGAAAAATGTGCACTGGAGAAAATTTCCTGAACAAAACACCAATGGCTTATGCTCTAAGATCAAGAATCGACAAATGGGATCTCATAAAACTGCAAAGCTTCTGTCCTAACACTGTTGTTAGGATAAAACGGCAACCAACAGATTGGGAAAAGATCTTTACCAATCCTCCAACTGATAGAGGGCTTTTATCCAAAATATACAAAGAACTCAAGAAGTTAGACTGCAGGGAGATAAATAACCTTACTAAAAAATGGGGTTCAGAGCTAAACAAAGAATTCACAGCTGAGGAATGCTGAATGGCTGAGAAACACCCAAAGAAATGTTCAACATCTTTAGTCATAAGGGAAATGCAAATCAAAACAACCCTGAGATTCCACCTCACACCAGTGAGAATCGCTAAGTTCAAAAACTCGGGTGACAGCAAATGCTGGCGAGGATGTGGAGAAAGAGGAACACTCCTCCATTGTTGGTTGGATTGCAGACTGGTACAATCATTCTGGAAATCAGTCTGGAGGTTCCTCAGAAAATTGGACATTGAACTACCTCAGGACCCAGCTATACCTCTCTTGGGCATATACCCAAAAGATGACCCAACATATAACAAAGACACATGCTCTACTATGTTCATAGCAGCCTTATGTATACTAGCCAGATGTTGGAAATAACCCAGATGCCCTTCAACAGAGGAATGGATACAGAAATTTTGATACATCTACATAATGAAATATTACTCAGCCATCAAAAACAATGACTTTATGAAATTCATAGGCAAATGGATGGAAGTGGAAACTATCATCCTGAGTGAAGTAACCCAATCACAGAAAAATACACATGGTATGCACTTATTGGTAAGTGGCTATTAGCCCAAATGCTTGAATTACCCTACATGCATAGAACACATGAAACTCAAGAAGGATGACCAAAATGCGAATGCTTCACTTCTTCTTTAAAAGTTGAAGAAGAATATTCTTGGGGGGGAATAGGGAGACAAAGTTTAGAACAGAGGCAGAAGGAACACCCATTCAGAGCCTGCCCCACATGTGGCCCATACATCTACAGCCACCAAACTAGATAAGATGGATGAAGCAAAGAAGTGCCGGCTGACATGAACCAGATGTAGATCTGTCCTGAGACTCCCAGCCAGTATACAGGAAAATGCACAGGCGAATGCCATCATTAAATCACTGAACTGAGAACAGGACCCCCCCCATTGAAGGAATCAGAGAAAGGACTGAAAGAGCTTGAAGGGGCTTGAAACCACATATGAACAACAAAGCCAACCAGCCAGAGCTTTCAGGAACTAAGCTACTATCCAAAGACTATACATGGACTGATCCTGTGCTTCAACCTCATAGCAATGAATAGCCTAGTAAGAGCACCAGTGGAAGGGGAAGCCCTTGGCCCTGCCAGGATGGAACCCCCAGTGAACTGGATGGTTGGGGGGAGGGCTGTAATGGGGGGAGGATGGGGAGGGGAACACCCATTGAGAAGGGGAGGGAGAGGGGTTTAGGGGGATGTTGGCCTGGAAACTGGAAAAGGGAATAACAATCGAAATGTAAATAAGAAATACCCAAGTTAATTAAGGTGAAAAAAATAAAAAATGAAAATGGAGACATAACGACAGAATCTGAGGAAAATAAGAAATCATTAGATCCTCTACAAAAACCTATACTCAACAAAACTGGAAAATCTAGATGAAATGTACAATTTTCTAGACAGATACCACATGGTATGTACTCACTGATAAGTGGATATTAGCACAAAAGCTTGGAATCACCACAATACAACTCACTGATCATAGGAAGCTCAAAAAGAAGGAATACGAAATGTGCATGTGTCAGTCCTTCTTTAAAGGGGGAACAAAATACTCATGGGAGTTAGAAGGTAGGAGGGACTTGGGAGGAGGAGAAGAAGCTGAGAGGAAAAGGGAGGTTGGATCAGATATGAGAGGAGACAGGGATGATATACAGAGGGTCAGGAATTTGAACAGAGGTGTGTAGCAATGGGGGATGGGGAACTGTGGTTAATCACCAGCAAATCTCAGTTGCCAGGAAAGCAAGAGGCTGCCAGGACCCAACAGGGATGAGATAAGCTGAAACGCCCAACAATGGGGAGGGAGAACTTGTAGAGACCATATCCAAAGGTTAAGAAAGACCCTGGGCTGTGGGAGGGCCTCCCCGACCCTTCTCAAAAATTTAACCCAGAATTGCTCCTGTCTAAAGGAAATACAGGGACAAAGTAGAGCAGATACTGAAGGAAAGGCCATCCAAATACTGCTCCACCTAAGGATCCATCCCATATAAAGCCTCCAAACCCAGTCACTATTATTGATGCCAAGAAGTACTTTCTCCTGAGAGGCTCTGCCAGTGCCTTACTAATACAGGTGAGGATGCTTGCAGCTAATCATTGATCTAAGTACAGGGACCCCAATGGAGGAGTTAGGGGAAGGACTGAAGGAGCTGAAGGGGTTTGTAACCCCATAAGAAGACAAACAATATCAACCAACCAGACTCCCCAGAGCTCCCAGGGACTAAACCACTAACCAAAGAGTACACATGGAATGACCCATGACTCCAGATGGATCTGTAGTAGAGGATGGCATTGTCTGGCATCAATAGGAGGAGACTCCCTTGGTCCTGTGAAGGCTTGATGCGCCAGTGTAGGGGAACGCCAGGGTGAGGAGGCAGGAGTGGGTGGGTGGGTGGAGGAGCACCCTCATAGAAGCATGGGTAGGGGAGATTGTAGGGGGGGACCTGGAACAGGAATAACATTTGAAATGTAAGTACATAAAATATCCAATATAAAAAGAAAAAAATAAAATCTTTTGTATTGTTAGATTAAAGCACATTCTTTATTTTAAATTAAGAAATTAAAGAAAAAGAAACATTTTTTATAAGAAAAGTCCAGTTGTTTGGTCTTATAAGAAAGAGTGTGAAGCCCCTGGGTGCCTCTGTTAACTGGCCTTCCTGTGTATCTGTGGATCATGGGTTTGTAGGAGAGCTTTTTGACACAATGAATAAGAAAGTCAGAGTGCTGTTATATACTTCTAGCATCCCATAATTTTGAAATACTTCCATGCCAGTGGTTTTTGGAAGTTTTATAAAAAGAGCCTGGAAGCATTTTCTAGCATAGATTTATAAATTCCAATAATATCATATATATAAAATATAGCAAGATATAGCAGAATATATAAACAAGAATTTTTAGATATTACTAGAGTTCACTTAAATTTAGAATGACCCTGAAGACCTTGGTTTAAGATGTTTATACATGGTTTATATCTGAAAGTCCATTGTTTGAATTCCAGTCTGTTGAGAATAATCAAAAATATTAATATTGGAACAATGCCTATAAATCGGCAAGAAAATGCCACATAGGGTAAAACTGAGAAGGAAAATGAACTATTTCCAATAAACAATTATAAACTACTAAAACAATGTGAAAATTTATTTATACATATTACTACAAATAACAATATAATTGAATTTGGGAAGAGCAAGGACATGTTTATACATGTTAATTAAAGATAATTTCCACTATTGACAATAGCAATGGCAAATATTTATTTGTTGTTGCATTAGATGTAGTAGAAGTGCTCCACCTTTATTATTATACTTGGCAATATTAAATTTTTACACAATATTATCTACACTGATAAGAAGTGAGTACAAAGTCCCACTCCTAACCAAGAATCATTTGCAATTGATAGCTGTTGACAAGAGGAAATCAGTTTTCTCCAATGGAGTGTCACTGGGCATATCAGCCAAACTTCGGGGCACACCCCATGCCCAGTGGTTAACACAAAACAGACTTCATGGTTTGTTTTTTTTAAGTTTCTTTCTTTCTTTTTTTAAAAAGTCCCCCCTACCCATATAAGTACACTGTCACTGTCTTCAGATACATCAGAAGAGGGCATCAGATCTCATTACAGATGATTGTGAGCCACCATGTGGTTGCTGGGAATTGAACTCAGGACCTCTGGAAGAGAAGTCAGTGCTCTTAACCACCAAGCCATCTCTCCAGCCCAAGTTTTTTTTTCTTATTGATTTTTATTTGGTTTGATTTTCATTTTTGGTTTTGTTTTGAGGTGCGGGAGGGAGAATTAGGTAGGGAGGTGAGAAGGATCTAGAAAGAGAGAAGAGTTGGAGGAGAGAAAACCAAGATTAAAATATATCAAAAATTGTTTTAAATAAGAAGAAAACTACATGTAAGAGATGTTACAGAGGACAGTGGGAGACTGGACATAATTAGCTGTCCAAAGATGTATAGTGAGTTGGCACCAAGGTCAGACTGTTTGAAACAGTTACCATGAGATATACCACACCGGTGGCTTTGCATGTCCTTAACTGAATAGGATGGAGGTGCTGCTCTGGCGCAGGTATTCTGGAAATGAGTGTTGACCTCACACTGGCTTAGAGAACATCTGGGTTAGCACCCATCGTAGATGAGTGTCTAGGCTACATTTACCTTTATTTCCTTTCCCCTGTGTTCTCTTGTTTTCCTAGGTTTCATGATACTCACTAAACTAGACACTCATCATTGCTAATGATCTTATCTTAAATGAGTTTTAACTCTAGACATCAGATTCATTTCCATTTATACTTAAACACATAGATCATAACACAGTTATTCCTGTGCAGATCTGAAATGTTAACCACAGCCACCAGTTGCTTCTCTGTGGATTGTCATCTCATGAGGCAGGCACAGGATGAAGAGACTCTGGGAAAGGTCTCAGGATGGAGGAGGAAGACAGAGCCAACCCATCTGGTTCTGTCGTAGAAGAGGCAGCCTGGATCAAGATGAAAATGAGCAAAAGGCACTCTCCAAACAGTAAAGGAGCCCTGGCTCCCATAAATCAGAGCAAGAGGAGAAAAACCCATAGTTGTCTTAGATGACCACCATTGGAGAGATGGGATGATACCAAAGGCAGGCTTTACACCTGCACCTACAGTTAGTGCTGGCTCAGGCTGGGCTATGGGCAGATAATTAAAAAAAACCAAAACCAAATCAAAACCAAACCAAACAAAAAACTAGTCTTCCCTTGGGACTTTCAGTGTTCTTATGCAAATGACATGATTACATAATCTTTATGATTGACAGCAGTGCGTATGTGTGTATGTGTATGCGTGTATATATGTCTATATGTGTGTGCACATGTATGTATGTATGTATGTATGTATGTATGTATATGTATGTGTGCACATCTGTGTGTATGTTTGTATATGTATGGGTATATACGTATATATGTGTCTGCATGTATATGTGTATGTATGTATGCATGTATATGTGTAGTGTGTATGCATGTGTGTGTGTGTGTATGCTTGCATGTGAGTCTATGTATGGGTGTATTGCTAATTTGCATGAAGAAGCCTGCTCTTTGGACAAAGTATACCGGTAGTTCTGAGTCATTCTCTGCAGGCTTTCTGTGCTGAACTCCTGAAGGTATACCACATGCCTTTCCAACCATTAGGTACCTCCTATTTCATCTTTCTAACTTTTGCTCTAAAGAAAGAGAAATAATTTAGAAAAAGGCTATGGCACCCTCTATTCCCTCAAGTCAGGAATTTAGGAAACCCGAAAGGAAACAGCAAGACCCATGCCAGCTTCATCTGTGGGAAGGGCCTGTTCTCCCATATTAAGCCGGAATAAAAGATAGCTTCGAATTGGTCTGAGCTGTTGCCAGGCTCCTACCCAGCATCTGCACTAGCGTTCTCTGCCGGGTGGTTTCACTGAATTAGTGAAACTGGAGCCCCTGTCGTTAGGCCTGTAGGTAAATAAGCAGGACCCAAGAATCTTCCCACAGGTTTGCCTGTTTGAATATGGAAATCACGCAACCTATAACTATAGTGTTCAATGACTTACCTTCAATGTCAATAAGAAGAGCCTTTGAGAGCATACACAGGCTGGTATGAGGCCCCCAGGGCATATGTAGCAGAGGACTGCTTTGTCTGGCCTCAGTGGGAGAGGATGCGCCTAATACTGTAGAGATTTGATGCTGCAGGGAGGGTACCCTCTCTGTGGCGAGGAGGAGAGGCGATGGGGGAAAAAACTTTGGGAGAGGACCAGTAGGGATGTAAATACATAACGTAATTAGTTAATAATACAGTGAATAAATAAATCTGAAGAAGAGGAGGAGGTGAGAGGAGGAGGAGGAGGAAGAGGAAGAGGAAGAGGAAGAGGAAGAGGAGGAGGAAGAGGAAGAGGAGGAGGAGAAGGAAGAAGGGCCTTTGAATTCTTCACCCAAAGCAGGTTAGTTAACTGTAGCTGGAGAAAGGTGCACACGCTGAGGAGCCTGATGTAATTGGCAGACAGTTGTTGGGGGCCGGGGGAAGAAAGTAGGAGTAGGGATGTGTGGCTTCCATAAACAGCACAGCAAAAATATTGCTTTTCAAAGTGAGTTAAAATCAGATTAAGAAAATTTGGGACATTGTCTCTGTTAGGAAAGTTTAATAGTAATTGTAAGCAATTGATTATAATAAAATATTAAAACTTGAAATATATGGATTTGGGCAAATTGAACTTCCTGGCACCTGGAAGCCCAAAGCCATATTAAGGAAGTTCATTTCCATTTTGTATCGAGCCCTCTAGCTCCCTCTCGCGCGCCCTTTAGCAACTTTCCTTTGTATTGCTGATCTGTTTTATATAGCACCTGAATTTAACTGACATACTTGTTGCTTTAATTTTTTTCAATTTTATTCTCATACTAACAGAATATGCCCTTTGGAGTTTCTTTTTCTGGTTCTAAAACTTGAACAAGAAGAGCATGGCTGTTTGTAGATAGAGGGACTTCTCTTAGCTATGAAGACTCTCTTCTGGATGTGGGATGTTGGGTATGATGCTGAAAAAGAGGTGTGTGAAACAGGAAGAGAAATTAGTATATTGGTAACAGGCAAAAGTTTGTAAAACACAATACATAGTTTACCATAGTTTACCTTCTTTGAAATGAGCTTGATTGACTGAATTGCTTATTATGTCTATAGAGAAGCTAAAATCTCCTGTAGTCTTTGATTTACTATTTTTTCTGGCCATGGTACAGACTCTGACAGGTACCTCATATGTATTTAGTCAGAATGTAATCCATTTCCTCCTAGTCAAACTTCTATCTAGTATCGACACTTACAAAGAATTCTATTTGCTGACCTTGGAAGCCAAACCAGCTGTCTTGGGACCTAACTACCATGGTGACTCTGGGCTCTTACCAAGACTGGCTTCTGCTTTGATTATACTTTTTCCTTACTACCTCCTTTTTCTTGTACCAGTGAATTTCCTAAGTTTACTGTTTAATGTCAGTCTCAGGGCTTTTAATGTCTAACAAAGTAAACAAATTGCACTAGAAACCTATAAAGCCTCTTGTATTTTTCTTGCATGCATAGTAGTGGCTTATACATTATTAGGCTGTATAAATGAAAGACTCGCTGACACCTTTGCCACTGACACCTGAACTGTACTGACCAACAGGCCAAAGGAAACCATGGTGAGGCTGAGCATGAGGGGCCCTAGCTGCTTCTAAGGCAAACTATTCAGAGCTACTCATCCATCCATCTATCCATTCATCCACCCATCCATCCATCCATTCATCCATCCATCCATCCATCCATTCATCCATTCATCCATCCCTCCATTCCATAAATGTTTACTGAAGGCCAACCATATCACTTGCCTTTGCAGAATTTATAGATCACCTGTGTTGATAGCTTGGATGTGGTTTAGATATATTTCCTAAATTCTCATGATTTGAAATGTAAACCCTGTTGAGGAGTATAGGAAGGGTAGAAACATCACATGGCCATGATGTTTACAGATGGGCCTTTTGGAAATGACTAAGGAGATGAGATGTCAGGTGAATTTCCCATGACTGAATACATAAAAAGAGAAAGGAAATGACATGAGGCATATCTGCATTTAGTTTCTTTCCATGTGATTATCTGAACTAACTTGGGACTCAGTTAGAAAGGTATTGCCAGATATAGATCAGAGACCTTCAAGTCTGTTTGCCAGAAGAAACATCTGTAAAAAACAATAAAGCTACCTGACCTTAGTTGTTTTGTACAACAGAGATAGAGGAATAGCTGTTGTGATATTATGTTGATATTCCTGTGAGAGAGCAGTATACCGCATTCTGAGGCCCTAGAGCATTGATGCTGATTTAGTTCTGCTAAAGCCTGACCAGGCATGTCATAGCTGAATAGTATATGAAAGTTGAATTATGTAGACCAGGCAAGAGAGACAAGGAAAAGAAAAAATAAGTGCTTGTTGGGCCCACAGGGAAAGATTGTCTTTTGATCCCCTTCTGTCTAAAAGAAGCTATAGAATTTATTCTTCTAGTAACCTGATCAATATTTCTAGTAATGGGAGAGTTGAGCCTTATGTTCTCTTATGAAACTATAGCATTACCAATAGTTTGCTAAGGCATACAGCAGCCTAAGATCAATCTATACAAGCAATCTATGGTAATAGTGCAACTGACTACTCAGGAACCAAATCTTGTTCTTTTTCCCATACTCTTACCCTGAGTCTTCTTGAACCTGAACATCTGCCTTGATTCTCAGTTTTGGTGTCCTGTGAAGCCAGTGCCTAGAAGGGACTGGAGGTACAGTTTTAGGGAACATTAAATACATCGTTGACTGCCAGCAAAGCAGCATAGGAAGAATATTGTTTGGCCAGTTCTCTACTGTTCCAGCCTGTTTTATACTTTGATTAAAAGTATAAAAGTTACATAAGAATATAAAATATTGGGTGGCAGCAGCTTGAGGACTCCAAGGACTTGGGAAGGTTGAATAAGAATATTCTCTTCCCCAAATACATAAAGGGTTTGTGCTAAATAAGACATATCTGCTAATAGACTGAAAATAGTGTGCTCATGTATCTCCATAACTATTGTCAACATAAGAAAAGTATTAGTAGCTTTTATCATTCTGTGTGGCTTTTTCTGGAAAGATATTAACCAAAAGCTATTTACATCAAATAAGGCACCATCCACAGACAAAAGAAACATGATTCCACCCAAACATGTAGTGGACTAGTGGGCTTTCTTAAAGGAATAAAAGTTTATGGCTACTTGTAAGAACATAAATGACTCAAAGGAAGCTGTATCACCAAAAAGGCCATCCCAGAATGAGTGATGCAAAAGCCATCTGTAGAACTTCTTGTACAGCTTGCTGAAGTCTCCTCTCACCAATGATTACTGCTTATATAAACTTGGGGTGGGGCCCTGTAAACATTATAAATTTCAAGAACTTCCTGAGATTTGTGAATTGTTTATTTCCTGAACCCTGTAGGTTTTGTTTACTTCCCTGCACTTAAGGATTCTCTTTCTAAAATGGAATGTTTCAATTTGGGTGAAATTGCTTTCAACACATTTTCTTGGTGATCTCAGATTAGCACCTCTGCTACAGTATAGTGAGAATGCCCTAGAAATTGTGAATACCTTGTTGGTTCTCAACATTTTCAAAGATCTCAGTTGCTTATTTAAGAATAATAAGGGTCTTGCTGGTTTCTCAAATTATCATTGGCTTATCTGTAAGCATTATCAGAAAAATTTAAAAGTTAGGAAATTTAAAAGGGTAAAAATTATTTTTAATAAGGGTGTAAATTATTACACACAATTTTTTAACCAATGTATAAGATTATATATTAAGAAAATGTAACACTTTTATCCTTTGCTACACCTCTTTATACCCTGGAGTGTTAGTGTTAACATTTATTGTGAAAATCTGTCAAGACTGTGGGTATTAAATATCTCTTTCTATGAATAACACACATGCAATACACATACACAAATGCTCAGGCATACCCTCTCATACTTTTTCAAGTATAAGATCACATTGTATTATAATTTTTTAATTTTTTACTCTATACATTACAGATAACTTTTTTGTGTGTGTCAGAATATCCATATGTTGTAGATTTTGTATAATGACCACAGTGTTCTTAGTTTAAACATTTCATACTTTAATTTAATCATTTAAAAGAGATATTAATTCTAATTGAATTTTTACTTAGTAAAAATCAGTAAAAAATGCTATAGAGTATATCACTTATTGTTCAACTCTGATAATTTATTTAAGATGCATTCTTGAAATTAGAATTATAGGATTAAAGATTGAGTATTTTAAAAATGTCAACAGATATTAAGGGTAGAACTGTTAGAAATTCAGAAGTGCTTTCTAGAATTTCCTGCCCACAGGAAGAAATGGAGCCATGATAGTTTGCCAAAGTCATCCTCCATTCCTGACTAAGGTATTTGAGGACAAATTTGTACACTGAGAAGAACCAGCCAGTCAGTCCTCCTGCTTAGGACAAGAGGTTGAATTTATAAATCAAGAGGGAATATTATTAGGTTGCTATAAAAGCATTGTTTCCCAGATGTTGAAAAGTAATTTGTTCTGTTTTCCTAGACAAATTAACTTGTGCTGTCCTTATATGCTTTCAGAAGATTGTATCAAGAAGTTGATGACTCATCCTCCTGTTGGTCAGAGCTGCCCCCTCCCCTTTTTATCTTTACTGAATGTGTCTCGTTGCTTCACTCTTATTTCCTAAGTAATGCTTTTGCTAACTTATTGCTTAGGTTTCTGTTTTAAAGTACCATCCCTAGAAACTTTAATTGCCTTCTTAGAACTATGGTGATAGTTTAAACCAAGAGTGGTTTAAAATGAAAAGAAAAATGTCCTCCCTTCTGTGCAGCCTGTCTTAAGTTTTCTTCCATACAACAATCTGAATGAAGTTGGTGTCTTGGTTTATTCCCCCTGGTCGTGACTTTAATAGGTTTGGCATTCTTGTTAAAGCCAGAATGGTGTTTCTGCTTATATGGACGTGGCTCAGACTCATAAACTGAGTTTTGTTACCTCATCCATTTCAAATTAATGTTCACATTGCTTTCCTCAGTGACCTTTAGCTCTCTGTAAGCATTACTGAGCCTCTACACAGAATATATGTCCCATTCCCTAATTGTGAGATTTTTCTTTTAGCCTGTCTTACTAAGAAACTAATATACCTTTGTTGAAACCAACTTAGAAATGATATACAGAGAATATAAAAAGTAACCATAACTTCTCAAAAGATTGCTAACATTTTTCTAGAAGATTTACATTTTACTCTATGTAATCGACATTATCCTGTGTATAATCTTTCCTTAAGTTTTGATTGGATGCAAGGGCCTTGCATATGCTAGGAATGGAGTCTACCCCTGAGCTACATCTCAAGTCTCTTTTTATTTTTTCTTTTGAGATAGGCTCTCATGAAGTTACTCAGGCTGACCTTGCTTGACCTTGTGATCCTCCTACTTCATGCACCCAATGAGCTGGGATTTCAGTTCTACACCAGCAGGCCCACACTAAATAAGGAGTAGTCTTTCACATCTCTTTTCTTGTAGTCACATGCTTACAATATACAATGTGTCTGAAGTAGAAGTCTCAGGTTTGTCATGTGATGCAGACTCATGTGGTGTTTTGCTGAGGCAATAGTCATGGGAGGGCATGTGATGTTTAGAGAGAGTAGGATTTGATGGACAGTGATGGTCCAATACTTTGTTGGTCTCATGTCTTTGCTGATCTTCATTTTGTTGAGAAGAGAATGTACTCTTGGCAGAGAATTCTCTTGGCATCCTGGCTGGTTCTGGTCATTCCTGCTGACTCAGCAGGCTGATTCTGTGGAGACCTAGATGTTTCTGCTGTGTTGTGCCAGAACGCTGATTCATGTTTGGTGTCCTGGCACTACTGAACTAGACTGCTGGTATCCTGACAAATGGAGATTGAATTGCTCCAAAGAACTACTTCTAAACAGGTGCACATCCCCTTGTCCTATTTATCATCTTTTCTCCCCTACCATTGGATGGTGAGCTAGAAGAGGAGTCAAAGCATTTGAGAACCCCTTTTAAAAGTAAGTTTAAAAAATCTAAGCCTACATGCATTCTTTTAAATGTTCTGTTCCTTGATCTTGTGTTTCCACACACTGTAGTATTACAGCCACCAGCATTTAATCATAGGACCTTTCATCTTGCAAAACTGGAAAATGGCTCCCATCTTTTCTCCTGTACCTGGACAATAACAAATAACCACTTAGTTGTGGCTGTTCTAGATACAGAATGCTAATGGGCTCATAACTAGTGCAATGACTTCAAGCTTCATCTGTAAGAGATGTGTGAGCATTTTTCTTTCGACATCACATATCATTTTATTAGATGTATGTACTACGAACATCAGGCTTAGCTATCCTGTTAATGGACAGTTGGGGTATTTCTTCTTTTGTGTATTCATGACTATATACTCAAATATGAAATTGCTATATATTATGCTCATGCTATGTCAAAGTGTTTCTTTGTTTTAAGTAGTGGTTACTCTATTTTCTGCAGTAGCAACTGTTCATTTAGAAGTAGCTGTCCTCACAGATATAATACCATCTCAGTGGGCTTCAGCTTAGTTTTTCTTAGTGATCATTCTTTTCACTGAGACTCTGTTCATGTGTATGTTGGTTATTTGTCTATATTTTACACAGAAGTAGCTATCAACACTTTTGCTCATTTTCACTGGTATTGTTTATTGTGTTGATCCCTTGCACAAGTTGTCTCATCAGTTTTCACTGTATCCTTTTGTAGGTATCATTAAAAACTTGGTGCTGTACAATCTATGTTTTCCTTTTGTTGATGTAAAAAAAAAGTGATTGCCAAATTCACTGTCATGGCTTTTCCTTCTGTGATTTTTCCAAAATGTCTCTAGTTTTATCTTTTGAACTTATGTCTTTGTTATATTTTGAGTTATAGTTTGTCTATAGTATAAGGAAAGGGTATAAGTTCATCTTCCTAGATGTATACATCTGATATTCCCAACTAGATCAAAAGAAAGGTCCACCTTACCTGTATTCAATGGTTTTGATACTCTGTGGGAACTCATCTGAACACTTAGTTCTGAGTTCTGTATTCCATATTTCCACGCTTAATGCTACTATACTGTTTGATTATTGGGGTTTTAAAATAATTTATGAAGTCACATGACGCCAGCTTTGTTTTCAAGACTCTTTGGGGTAGTAAGTCCCTTGTTATCCTGTATGAATTTTAGATTAGATTTTTCAGTTCTGGTAAAAAAAATCATTAGACTGTTAAAAGATTTACATTGTATCTGTAGATGTCATTGATTGGTGTTTACATTTTAGCATGGTTGTGTCCGTTCTAAGAAAGGGAATTATCTGTCCAGTTTTTTATGTCTTAGGTAACATTTTAGCACTATTTTAGCTTTTAGTGTGATCCTTTTCCATCTTTTTGGTGAAGGTTATACCTAAGTGTTTTTTAATTTTTGATACTATAATAAATTGTTTTCTAATTTTTTTCAGATTGATTGTGTAAGCACAAATTATATATATATATATATACCTTTTTGTGACCCTGCCACTTTTCTCAGTTGCCTTTCTAGTTTTAATGGATGTGGATGTGTCTGTCTGTGGTCTTATTTTCTAATATTGTATTGGGTTGTTTGAAAATAGAGGCAGTTTTCATCATTTTAGTGGTGATCTAAAATTTCATAATAGGATGCATCTTGTTGCCTTAACCACAAAATTATATCTAGATGAAGATTTGAAAGCATTCTAATAACAAATTATTTTCTGCCTTTCTGTTGAAATTCCATATTCTCAACTTTCAGTAAATATAGTGGAGAGTATAGCTTTGTATCCTCACGGGTATAACCTCTTTCATGAGGATTCTACTTCAAAGTGGAGCATTCGTTACATTGGAGTCACTTTGACATGCCATTGTTATCCAAAGGCCACCTTTTACATTGAGTTTTCCATGGGAAGAGTGTATTTCTCAGTTTCAGCAAGGGAACAATGCTCTGGATCCATCGCTGTGGTGCTGCATATAATAACATTAGTGCCTTACACTCTTCTGCACCCAGCTAACTTGCCTCCCTCTTTTCTCTAACTACGGACAACCAAGATTTCTTTTCTCCCTCCAGAGTTTTGCTTTTCCTCAATTATATTGCTGGGATATCCAGTCTGGAGCCTTTCCAGCAGGGTTCCTTAACTTAATAGACGTAGTTCTCAGTGTCCAGATGGTTGAATAGTTCATTCCTTTTTACTGAATAATATCCCATCCCACTGAATAGTACACTAAAGTTCATTTTCCTATTCACCTATTGGAGGATATCTTGATCTACCCAAATTTTTTAAATTGTGGATAAAATTTCTATAAGCATTAATTTGCAGGTTTTTGCATGAACCTAAACTTTGTCTTAATGTCATTTACTATTATTGTTCTTGTGTATCTGGTGATTGGCACACATGTGCCATGACAAGTGTGTGAAGGTCACAGGGCAATGCTGAGTTGGTTTTCTCCTTCCACCTTCTGTGAGTTCTGGGTTTAAACTCACTGTAAGGTTTACATTGCAAGTATCTTTACCCACTTGGTCATTTTGCTGACCAGGACCTAAGTTTTCAATTCAATTGAATATCCATTAGAAATACTACTGTTTGATTACATGGTCACAGCGGTTTAATTCAGAAAGGAACCACTGAACTTCCTTCAGTGTAGCTGCACAAATGTGTTTACACCTACACTGAGTGAGTTATCATATTATTATGACCTTTTATCTTAGTTAGAGTTTCTATTGCTATGAAGAGACACTATGACTATGGCAACTCTTACACAGGAAAATATTTAATTGGTACTAACTTAGATTTCAGAGGTTGAGTCCATTGTCATCATGGCAAGAAGCATGGCAGCATGCAGGCAAACATGGTGTTGTAGAGGAGTTGAGAGTTCTACATCTTGATCTGCAGACAGCAGGAGACTGCCACACTGGGAGTAGTTTGAGTATATGAGATTTCAAGGCTCGCCTCCACAGTAACACACTTTCTCTAAGAAGACCACGCCTACTCCAACAAGGGCATTCAAAAATGTAAGTCTATGCGGCTATTCCTATTCATACCACCACAGGGAGGAAAGGGTTTATTTGACTTACACTTTCTTATCACTGTTCATTATTGAAGAAGGTCAGGACTGGAGTGCAAACAGGGCAGAAACCTAGAGGCAGGAGCTGATGCCGAGCCTATGTAAGGGTGCTACTTACTGGCTTGCTTCCCATTGGCTTGCCCAGCCTACTTTCTTATAGAACCCAGAACCACCAGCCCAGAGATGGCACCACACACAGTAGACTGGGCCCTTACCCATCATTAGCTAATTAAGAAAATGCCCTAGAGCTGGGTCTTATGGAGGCATTTTCTCAATCAGTGTTCCCTTCTTTCAGATAACTCTAGTTTGTGTGTCAAGTTGACATAAGACCAGCCAGCACTTTTATATATTATAGATTTAATGATCTGTTACCTTGTTGAGGATTTTTGCATTTGTATTCATAAAATATTGGCTTATAGTTTTCTTACTTGTAAAGCATTTGTGTTTCTGTTTTTTTTGTTTTGTCTTGTTTTTTAATTGGAGTAATCCTGGTCTTGTAAGAATTGGTTAGAAATTCTTTCTCCTGCCTAATTATACTAGAAAAAATTATTGTAAATTGAAATAACCTTTGTTTTATGTGTTTCATAGAATTCACCAGTGAATCCATGTGGACTTAGTGCTTTCTGTCTTAGTGGGCATCAATTATGTTTTGAATTTCTTCAGTATGCCTATTTAAATTGTCTAGTTGTTCTAGTGTGAGTTTGGCAGATCTCATCTTTTAACAACAGGGTATATTTCATTTGAGTTTTCTAATTTGATCATGTTTGCAGGGTTATATCGCACAAGATCACACTTATCAGTTGATGGCAGTGGGCTATGTAGTGTACTCCTGTTTAATTTGCAATATTCCTGTTTTCTTTCGTCCATATACCTGAGTTTCTCTTTCTTTCATCTATTATATGGCCTGGACTAGGCTTACACTTTTCTCTTTTTGCTTCAATGCTGGTGTTGCAGATTTATGCTACCCTTTCTACCTTCCTTTTCTTTACTAGAAGTAGACTGACATTATTGATCTTTTAAAGAGCAAAGTTTTTGTCCTATTGATTTTCTCTATTGGTTTTTTTGTTTTCAACCCCATTGATTTCTGCTGCAATTTTTTCTTGTTGGAATTTTATCCATCCTACCTCTTCTGTTTCCCTAAGTTAGAAACATAAATCAATTTTATTTGGTTGATTACTGGTAATATTTATCTTAACTGTGTTTTGGCTAATTTTCTGTCTACTTGATCTTTCTATCTGAGATAGAACAAAAGCAGATTAATGTATTTTTTTCTTATTGGCATTGTCATGTGTGTTTGCGTGTTGATGGTTAGGCATATGTAGGTTAAAGACTGTTTTAGAGTAGTCATCTGTTCATCAGTTTTTTTTTCTGTTCCCTTTATCTCTGCCACATCCAAAGCCTGCTTTAACTAAAGTTAATGTAGCTGCTTTACTTATTCTGATTTTTGCTATTAATGCATTTCTCTATCCTTTTAATTTTATACTTTAAGTATTCATAGTATATGCTTTGTAGTTGTTCTATTTTGGGAACCTGTTCAGAGAATATTTGCCCCTTCTTCCACTTTTGAAATGAGATCTTTCTGTGTTGTCCAGGCTGAAAATGAAGTTATGGACCCAACTATTCATCCAGCCTCAGTCTTCTGAGTATCTGGAATGACTCATGCTGCATTGTGTCTGGCTTGGTTTATGTCTTTAATGTCTTTAATTGTTATGTGATACCACTTATGTTTAGAGTGTCTGTAGTTATCTACCATGTTTGCTACTGTTTTCTGCTTATTGTTTTTAGTTTTCATTTGCTTTTATACTTTCTATCTTTTATGGTATTTTAATTTTGAATTTTGTGTGATTCACTTTTCTCTCCTTTTTTAGCAAAGCAATTATAATTATTTGGAAAAAAATCTCATTGGTTCCTCTACTGGGTTTTTTCTTTTAAAAATACTTTAATTAATTAATTAAATTTGTGGGATGCATATGTATATTTGAGCACAAGTACACATGTGGCTCAAGAATGTTAGTGGACAAATGTTGGGGGTTGGCTCTTTCCTTCGTGTAGGCTGTAATTTAATGATGATAGCTTTATCTGGTCCTATTCTAGCTCCCAAGTAATTGACACAAAGACCTATTTAGTTTATTAACAAGTTTTAAGCACTATGATAGGGCAGATATTCATCTATTCTAATGCTCTGAGCTCTCTCTCCTTTCCAGCATAGGTCCTGTGTTACTTGTAGTCTGAGTCTTGCCCTCACTTACTCTGCTTCATGCTGAATGCCTTGGTGACTGATTCATCACAACTCTTCCTCAACCTTCTGCATCATGGCCACCTCTTATTTTCCTTCTCCCCCCTACTTTGGGACCCTCCCCTGGGATACAAAGTCCTTCTTTCTTTGCCCAGTCACAGGCTGGTCAGTTGTTTATTAACCAATCAGAGATAATTGGGGAACATTCTTTACACAACATAGATACAGACAATGGTCCAATAATCATGATAATGGTATCGTCTGGGGACTGTAACCAGATCTGTGGGCACAGAAATCAGCATCTGTACACAGTACAGTAATCAGTACACAGTGCCCAATATTATCTCCAAACACCATCTACTTTGGAATTTGGTGATGGAAGGAAGGTCATCGAGTTTGCATGACAATTGCTTTCCTCTGCAGAGGCATCTGGCTGGCTATAAAGCAACTATAAAGATTTATACTAGGGAAGTCCCACACCCGCGGATCCCGCCCCACAGCAGCTCTCTGCTCCCAGACCCGGTGAGAGAGAGACCCAACCACCTGGTCAGGTGGGCACTCCTGAGGCTGCAGAGCGGAAGAGACCACCAAAACTGCTCACCCCTGCCCACATCCCTGGCCCAAGAGGAAACTGTATAAGGCCTCTGGGCTCCCGTGGGGGAGGGCCCAGGAGCGGCAGGACCCCTGCCTGAGACACCTCCGGAACCTGAGGGAAACAGACCGGATAAACAGTTCTCTGCACCCAAATCCCGTGGGAGGGAGAGCTGAACCTTCAGAGAGGCAGACAAGCCTGGGAAACCAGAAGAGACTGCTCCCTGCACACACATCTCGGACGCCAGAGGAAAAAGCCAAAGACCATCTGGAACCTGGTGCACTGAAGCTCCCGGAAGGGGTGGCACAGGTCTTCCTGGTTGCTGCCGCTGCAGAGAGCCCGTGGGCAGCACCCCACGAGCGAACTTGAGCCTCAGGACCACAGGTAAGACCAAATTTTCTGCTGCAAGAAAGCTGCCTGGTGAACTCAAGACACAGGCCCACAGGAACAGCTGAAGACCTGTAGAGAGGAAAAACTACACGCCCGAAAGCAGAACACTCTGTCCCCATAACTGACTGAAAGAGAGGAAAACAGGTCTACAGCACTCCTGACACACAGCCTTATAGGACAGTCTAGCCACTGTCAGAAATAGCAGAACAAAGTAACACTAGAGATAATCTGATGGCGAGAGGCAAGCGCAGGAACCCAAGCAACAGAAACCAAGACTACATGGCACCATCGGAGCCCAATTCTCCCATCAAAACAAACATGGAATATCCAAACACACCAGAAAAGCAAGATCTAGTTTCAAAATCATTTTTGATCATGATGCTGGATGACTTCAAGAAAGACGTGAAGAACTCCCTTAGAGAACAAGTAGAAGCCTACAGAGAGGAATCGCAAAAATGCCTGAAAGAATTCCAGGAAAACAAAAATAAACAAGCAGAAGCCCATAGAGAGGAGACACAAAAATCCCTGAAAGAATTCCAGGAAAACACAATCAAACAGTTGAAGGAATTGAGGATGGAAATAGAAGCAATCAAGAAAGAACACAGGGAAACAGCCCTGGATATAGAAAACCAAAAGAAGAGACAAGGAGCTGTAGATACAAGCTTCACCAACAGAATACAAGAGATGGAAGAGAGAATCTCAGGAGCAGAAGATTCCATAGAGATCATTGACTCAACTGTCAAGGATAATGTAAAGCGGAAAAAGCTACTGGTCCAAAACATACAGGAAATCCAGGACTCAATGAGAAGATCAAACCTAAGGATAATAGGTATAGAAGAGAGTGAAGACTCCCAGCTCAAAGGACCAGTAAATATCTTCAACAAAATCATAGAAGAAAACTTCCCTAACCTAAAAAAAGAGATACCCATAGACATACAAGAATCCTACTGAACTCCAAATAGATTGGACCAGAAAAGAAACACCTCCCGTCACATAATTGTCAAAACACCAAACGCACAAAATAAAGAAAGAATATTAAAAGCAGTAAGGGAAAAAGGTCAAGTAACATATAAAGGCAGACCTATCAGAATCACACCAGACTTCTTGCCAGAAACTATGAAGGCCAGAAGATCCTGGACTGATGTCATACAGACCATAAGAGAACACAAATGCCAGCCCAGGTTACTGTATCCAGCAAAACTCTCAGTTAACATTGATGGAGAAACCAAGATATTCCATGACAAAACCAAATTTACACAATATCTTTCTACAAATCCAGCACTACAAAGGATAATAAATGGTAAAGCCCAACATAAGGAGGCAAGCTATACCCTAGAAGAAGCAAGAAACTAATCGTCTTGGCAACAAAACAAAGAGAATGAAAGCACACAAACATAACCTTACATCCAAATATGAATATAACGGGAAGCAATAATCACTATTCCTTAATATCTCTCAATATCAATGGCCTCAACTCCCCAATAAAAAGAAATAGATTAACAAACTGGATACGCAACGAGGACCCTGCATTCTGCTGCCTACAGGAAACACACCTCAGAGACAAAGACAGACATTACCTCAGAGTGAAAGGCTGGAAAACAACTTTCCAAGCAAATGGTCAGAAGAAGCAAGCTGGAGTAGCCATTCTAATATCAAATAAAATCAATTTCCAACTAAAAGTCATCAAAAAAGATAAGGAAGGACACTTCATATTCATCAAAGGAAAAATCCACCAAGATGAACTCTCAACCCTAAATATCTATGCCCCAAATACAAGGGCACCTACATACGTAAAAGAAACCTTACTAAAGCTCAAAACACACATTGCACCTCACACAATAATAGTGGGAGATTTCAACACCCCACTCTCATCAATGGACAGATCATGGAAACAGAAATTAAACAGTGATGTCGACAGACTAAGAGAAGTCATGAGCCAAATGGACTTAACGGATATTTATAGAACATTCTATCCTAAAGCAAAAGGATATACCTTCTTCTCAGCTCCTCATGGCACTTTCTCCAAAATTGACCATATAATTGGTCAAAAAACGGGCCTCAACAGGTACAGACAGATAGAAATAATCCCATGCGTGCTATCGGACCACACGGCCTAAAACTGGTCTTCAATAACAGTAAGGGAAGAATGCCCACATATATGTGGAAATTGAACAATGCTCTACTCAATGATAACCTGGTCAAGGAAGAAATAAAGAAATAAATTAAAAACTTTTTAGAATTTAATGAAAATGAAGGTACAACATACCCAAAGTTATGGGACACAATGAAAGCTGTGCTAAGAGGAAAACTCATAGTGCTGAGTGCCTGCAGAAAGAAACAGGAAAGAGCATATGTCAGCAGCTTGACAGCACACCTAAAAGCTCTAGAACAAAAAGAAGCAAATACACCCAGGAGGAGTAGAAGGCAGGAAATAATCAAACTCAGAGCTGAAATCAACCAAGTAGAAACAAAAAGGACCATAGAAAGAATCAACAGAACCAAAAGCTGGTTCTTTGAGAAAATCAACAAGATAGATAAACCCTTAGCCAGACTAACGAGAGGACACAGAGAGTGCGTCCAAATTAACAAAATCAGAAATGAAAAGGGAGACATGACTACAGATTCAGAGGAAATTCAAAAAATCATCAGATCTTACTATAAAAACCTATATTCAACAAAACTTGAAAATCTTCAGGAAATGGACAATTTCCTAGACAGATACCAGGTATCGAAGTTAAATCAGGAACAGATAAACCAGTTAAACAACCCCATAACTCCTAAGGAAATAGAAGCAGTCATTAAAGGTCTCCCAACCAAAAAGAGCCCAGGTCCAGACGGGTTTAGTGCAGAATTCTATCAAACCTTCATAGAAGACCTCATACCAATATTATCCAAACTACTCCACAAAATTGAAACAGATGGAGCACTACCGAATTCCTTCTACGAAGCCACAATTACTCTTATACCTAAACCACACAAAGACACAACAAAGAAAGAGAACTTCAGACCAATTTCCCGTATGAATATTGACGCAAAAATACTCAATAAAATTCTGGCAAACCGAATTCAAGAGCACATCAAAACAATCATCCACCATGATCAAGTAGGCTTCATCCCAGGCATGCAGGGATGGTTTAATATACGGAAAACCATTAACGTGATCCATTATATAAACAAACTGAAAGAACAGAACCACATGATCATTTCATTGGATGCTGAGAAAGCATTTGACAAAATTCAACACCCCTTCATGATAAAAGTCCTGGAAAGAATAGGAATTCAAGGCCCATACCTAAACATAGTAAAAGCCATATACAGCAAACCAGTTGCTAACATTAAACTAAATGGAGAGAAACTTGAAGCAATCCCACTAAAATCAGGGACTAGACAAGGCTGCCCACTCTCTCCCTACTTATTCAATATAGTTCTTGAAGTTCTAGCCAGAGCAATCAGACAACAAAAGGAGATCAAAGGGATACAGATCGGAAAAGAAGAGGTCAAAATATCACTATTTGCAGATGACATGATAGTATATTTAAGTGATCCCAAAAGTTCCACCAGAGAACTACTAAAGCTGATAAACAACTTCAGCAAAGCGGCTGGGTATAAAATTAACTCAAATAAATCAGTTGCCTTCCTCTATACAAAAGAGAAACAAGCCGAGAAAGAAATTAGGGAAACGACACCCTTCATAATAGACCCAAATAATATAAAGTACCTCGGTGTGACTTTAACCAAGCAAGTAAAAGATCTGTACAATAAGAACTTCAAGACACTGAGGAAAGAAATTGAAGAAGACCTCAGAAGATGGAAAGATCTCCCATGCTCATGGATTGGCAGGATTAATATAGTAAAAATGGCCATTTTACCAAAAGCAATCTACAGATTCAATGCAATCCCCATCAAAATACCAATCCAATTCTTCAAAGAGTTAGACAGAACAATTTGCAAATTCATCTGGAATAACAAAAAACCCAGGATAGCTAAAGCTATCCTCAACAATAAAAGGACGTCAGGGGGAATCACTATCCCTGAACTCAAGCAGTATTACAGAGCAATAGTGATTAAAAACTGCATGGTATTGGTACTTAGACAGACAGATAGACCAATGGAATAGAATTGAAGACCCAGAAATGAACGAACACACCTATGGTCACTTGATTTTTGACAAAGGAGCCAAAACCATCCAATGGAAAAAAGATAGCATTTTCAGCAAATGGTGCTGTTTCAACTGGAGGGCAACATGTAGAAGAATGCAGATCGATACATCCTTATCACCCTGTACAAAGCTTAAGTCCAAGTGGATCAAGGACCTCCACATCAAACCAGACACACTCAAACTAATAGAAGAAAAACTAGGGAAGCATCTGGAACACATGGGCACTGGAAAAAATTTCCTGAACAAAACACCAATGGCTTACGCTCTAAGATCAAGAATCGACAAATGGGATCTCATAAAACTGCAAAGCTTCTGTAAGGCAAAGGACACTGTGGTTAGGACAAAACGGCAACCAACAGATTGGGAAAAGATCTTTACCAATCCTACAACAGATAGAGGCCTCATATCCAAAATATACAAAGAACTCAAGAAGTTAGACCGCAGGGAAACAAATAACCCTATTAAAAATGGGGTTCAGAGCTAAACAAAGAATTCACAGCTGAGGAATGCCGAATGGCTGAGAAACACCTAAAGAAATGTTCAACATCTTTAGTCATAAGGGGAATGCAAATCAAAACAACCCTGAGATTTCACCTCACACCAGTGAGAATGGCTAAGATCAAAAACTCAGGTGACAGCAGATGCTGGCGAGGATGTGGAGAAAGAGGAACACTCCTCCATTGTTGGTGGGATTGCGGACTGGTAAAACCATTCTGGAAATCAGTCTGGAGGTTCCTCAGAAAATTGGACATTGAACTGCCTGAGGATCCAGCTATACCTCTCTTGGGCATATACCCAAAAGATTCCTCAACGTACAAAAGAGACACGTGCTCCACTATGTTCATCGCAGCCTTATTTATAATAGCCAGAAAATGGAAAGAACCCAGATGCCCTTCAACAGAGGAATGGATTCAGAAAATGTGGTACATCTACACAATGGAATATTACTCAGCTATCAAAAACAACGAGTTTATGAAATTCGTAGGCAAATGGTTGGAACTGGAAAATATCATCCTGAGTGAGCTAACCCATTCACAGAAAGACATACATGGTATGCACTCATTGATAAGTGGCTATTAGCCCAAATGCTTGAATTACCCTAGATCCCTAGAACAAACGAAACTCAAGACGGATGATCAAAATGTGAATGCTTCACTCCTTCTTTAAATGAGGAAAAAGAATACCCTTGGCAGGGAAGGGAGAGGCAAAGATTAAAACAGAGACTGAAGGAACACCCATTCAGAGCCTGCCCCACAGGTGGCCCATACATATACAGCCACCCAATTGGACAAGATGGATGAAGCAAAGAAGTGCAGACCGACAGGAGCCGGATGTAGATCGCTCCTGAGAGACACAGCCAGAATACAGCAAATACAGAGGCGAATGCCAGCAGCAAACCACTGAACTGAGAATAGGTCCCCCGTTGAAGGAATCAGAGAAAGAACTGGAAGAGCTTGAAGGGGCTCGAGACCCCAAAATTACAACAATGTCAAGCAACCAGAGCTTCCAGGGACTAAGCCACTACCTAAATACTATACATGGACTGACCCTGGACTCTGACCTCATAGGTAGCAATGAATATCCTAGTAAGAGCACCAGTGGAAGGGGAAGCCCTGGGTCCTGCTAAGACTGAACCCCCAGTGAACTAGACTATGGGGGGAGGGCGGCAATGGGGGGAGGGTTGGGAGGGGGACACCCATAAGGAAGGGGAGGGGGGAGGGGGATGTTTGCCCGGAAACCGGGAAAGGGAATAACACTTGAAATGTATATAAGAAATAAATACTCTAGTTAATAAAAATAAAAAAAAGATTTATACTATACACTTTCTCTAATCCAAGTCTAATTACAAATGTAATTACACACTGCATGGTAGTATAAGTGCTTAATAATGATGGAATGTTTCTAGTTCTTCCATCTTGCTCCTTATGCATCTTATGCATTTTTGTCATTAATATCATGTATACAAAAGCATATATGTATTTAAGTCATTATCTTCTGCATGCCATCTACTTTTTTCATTAAAATTTTTCATATCTCAATTACAATGAAAAATTCTGGTCTAATAATTCGATTATTTTTCATACCTGATTCTGGTTTTGCTACCCATTTGTTTTATTTAAACACACAGTGTATTTAAAATCTTTTTGTAAGTCTTGTGATTATTTTGGGTTGAAAGAGAGTACATAGAACACTGGATAACACAAACAATTGTGGAGAGTAGACCACATTAATCGGGTAAGGTATAGGCCAAATAAGAACCCTAGTCAATGATTAGTCTTGATTTCTGGTGAGTTTATGTCCCTGGATTAGAAGCTTCATAATTACTTAGAAGTGTAGGTAGGTAGGTAGTGTAGGTAGGATAGAGTGGTTTTAGATGGGTAGAGTTGGGTATATCGCTTTTCCTGGTCAGCTAGGTTCTGGAAAATGCAATAATACATCAGGCCCTGGTTAAACATTTTCCCTGGAGGGAAGGCTTTTGTTCAGAATACCCAGAATGCTCTGATATGCTTTTAAAACTTTTCCTTTCCTCTCCCTTCCTCTTGCAGTAGCTTCTGGGTATTTTCTTCTGATGCTCATGGTGACATTGTGGATGAGTTGCTGGTGCTGCAGCTCTGTCAACTGCTCCTGTAATTAAGTCTGATTGGAATTTTTAATTCTCCAAATTGTCCACACTGGATGTCCAGAAGCTCATTAATTGTGGTTTAGCAGCATACCTTCATCTTGTAGAAGCTTCTTTACAAGTGAGTTATGATTCTCTGAGCCAGTTTGTCTTTCTCCGGTTTCTGGGGAAGCAGTTTTCCCTGGAGCCTCATTTCTTTGAAGGATATAAGAGGAGTTATGAGTTTTATAGTTTCTTCTGATTTTTACTTGCAGTAAGGATGGAATGGCATCTTCTGGGATCCTTACATTAGAGATTAAAACATGAGAGGACTACATTGGAAACACAATGTCTATTTTTATATTAAATATTTATAAGTATTTAAGAACACTCTGTGAGAAGAAGGCTAGAAATGATAGTGTGAATCATGTTTTTTTTTTGTTGTTGTTTTTGTTTTTTGTTTTTTGTTTGTTTGTTTGTTTGTTTTTTTAGAATGTTGATAATCTTGCTGTCTTGACATCCAGGAAGGCTATGCTTGGAGTAGAAAGAGATACAACTTAGTGAAAAGTGTCTGTTTCGCATGTACAAGACTTACATTAAGTTCCCAGTACTGAAAGAAAGGAAAGAAGTTATTTATTAGGGATTGTCTTGAGAGTTTTTATTGCCAATTTTAATGGATTTGGAATCACATAGGGAATCACATAGGTATATCTCTAGTTAAGTCTGTGAGAGAATTTCCAGAGACTATTTACTAAATGAAGAAAAAATACCTTGCTTGTGGACAGGGCAACCCCATGGCCTGACTGGCCAGATGTTATAGTAGGAGGAAAGGAGAAAACTGGCTGACCACTAGGATCTTTGCTTGACATGAGCTACTCAGCTTTCCTGCCTCAGTGGGCTGATACAAATCTGAGCGTCTAGTTCTCCCTGCACCTTAAGCTATTTCTGTCAGAAATTTTATTATAGTTCACACCTGTCTGAGCTTGTTTCAAGCCATGGGGCCCATTCTGATTCTCTCACAATGCCTTCTCTCTGGGCTGTGAGTATACCAAGCTCTTTCTAATCTGAAAGCCTTCATTTATGCTCCCCCCATTCTCTTTGAGATGCTTTTTGAGATTGCTTTAACTCCACAAGTTCGTTTCATGTACAAATTGATGCCTGTAGAGTCCTTTGTCATACAGTCCCTTCTGGAGGAGAAGGCAAAGCAGAAAGTTGGTAGTATAGGTTCCTCACTCAGACAAGGCTCTATAATCTTCTGCAGAGTGCTATAAAGACACAGGTGTAAAGCAGATATTTACAGTACTTTTGAAGGGTTTATCTGCAAGGGCAGAATAGGTAAGCTACTGTTCAGCAGAGACTTGAAAAGCAGAGCCCATGTTATTAAGTCCTCTCATGTTTGCTATCCAGTGGGTGTCTGTTAGAATATACTGTAGGTGTTTCCTATAAATGTTATGGTTATCGTAACAAATATTTATGTATAGGCCAATTTCTTTCTAAAGTATTCCCCTTGCATTAAGGCAAGTAGATTGATTTTCTACCTTTGGGGCTTCTCAAAATGCACATATGATTCAGGTATTCATTCAACTGGGGATTCACATGGCTCATTTATTGAGATTTCCACATGGCAGGTAGTACTGTCAAACTCCATTTGGTCAGAGAGATAGATTTGTGAAAGAAAGTCCTTCATTGTTGTCTGAGATGAGAACTAGGCAAGACTGTTAATCAAGATCCACTGAGAAGATTGTAATGCAACAGTCCAAGCAGGGCACGTGGTTCCAGCCAGGGCAGAATTTGGAGGCAATATGCAAGTCTAATGATCTTGGAATGGCTTGATGCCATCAGTACAAATGGTGGATAGGTAGACTGGAAATCACAAAGGGTTAAGCAAGGAAGCTCTAGGCTCAGAGAAGAGTGTAGAATCAGGAGCAGGATGGCTCAAAACTGCAGATACTACTTTAACTGAATCACCTTATTTTGTTTTGCATGGTATGAATGTTTAAAATCAGTTGTTTCTAACTTAACAGCCTCTCCCTTTCCATGAAGAAGGAACGGCAGGGGTGGGAGTGAGAAAACAAACTCTATCAGATGAAAAGATTTATCTTTATTAATTTATTATTTATTTTTAATCCTATGCTTTCACAATAATTTTAGATAGATTTCCCTTATAGCAATGAATTATGGCACTCTTCCAACAACTATTTTAAACATGCCCAGGCCTCATGGCTTGTTTTTTGGAAAAGAAAAAGTAAATTTAACTACTTAGGGGCTTACAACATAATGCATCTATCAAGAATAAAACAGACAGGCTCTGATGCAGGCCTTTAAGCTCTAAAACCTCTCTCTTCCCTTTGGTTCTCTATTCAGAACAGATATGAATAAAGTTAGATTCACAATCACCCTGAATAGTCATTGTCTAGGTTTATGTGTCTAAATGAAAGTAAAATCACTTTATAAGTTGGCCTTCTGTAAGGGCAGGGGTTGTGGAACTTTTGGATTACAGTATTTTGTTGCTTTTGGTGTTATTGCATCTGATTAGAAATGAATCACATTGGTGATCAGAAGTATCAATCATTGTGAGAGGGAGGGAAACATCAAGATTGGGTTTAAGCTTTTTGAAAGATGACTCTGATTTGATGACCTGAAGTCTATTTTGAAGAAACAGGTTGTTTTTTTTTTTTTAATGAAAGAGCACCTTGGCACTGAGTAATTGAAGACATTCTTCAAGATGCCATCTTTATACCAGACATAAAGAGATAGTGAGTAATGCCTATTGCTTTTCTTGGTTCTCTATGATCATATATGGCCGAGCAAAATGGTAACTCTGTCTGAAACTTAAACGAATGCCTGAGTATGAGCCTATAGCCACATAGGTTGTTCTAACGCCACTGTAAGAACAGTGATTTCTGCTTGATTTCTCTGTCCAATCACTGCTGATTGGCTTCTTATTTCCTGTGTCCAGCTCATAAGTAGAACAGCCTTTGTGGATTTAAGAAAGAGAGGTGACAGTTACTGGACCATGAAATAGAAGTTGCATAAAGCTGAACAGTTGTAGCGGTCACCAGTGCCCACTTGGTGACAGTCCAGGATCCAGGCTTCTTTGTAGCATGCCAGTATCTCCCTGGGGAAATTCAACTTCTGTCCCAGCCAAGACAGATGCTGACCCCCAACAGAAAGCCTCTTTTCTGCCTGGGATAATGGAATGTGAGTTCTCTATGTTCACTTGGGAATGAGCAGAAATTTTTACACAGGAGCAACTGGAGAGAAAGGGTAGCCTCTCTAAAAGGCTTGCATTTTGTGATTAGAAACCAGTAAACAGAGAAAGTAAATTCTAGTTGTGATCTTAGGGTTGTCAAGGGCTTCTGTGTTTGATGATGGTTTCCTCTATAGCATCTACCATCCTCTCATGGTTCCTTTCTGAATTAGGCCTATACTCTAGAGAATGGACCCTCTATTCCTAAGGTCCTGGTCACTATTTTGACATTGACTGTTCTTTTCTGTGTGTTAGTCTCAAATCTACTTTTTGTTGTCAGCTGCCGACTTTGAAGGTTCAGCTCAAGTGGATAACTGGTCATGTAGCAAATTGCCTTTTAGATTTTAGCATGCCTGAGGACTGCTTCCAGGGTGACCCTGGGGTTCTCCATGGTGTTGTGAATCTGAGATACTGTTGATGAACCAGCATTTGTAACAGGTAATTGTGACAAGTATCTCAACCTTTCAAATGTTGGGACCCTATAATATAGTTTCACATGTTATGATGACCCCATCCCCCCAAAGTATTTTTGTTGCTACTTCATAACTGCAATTTTGTTACTGTTATGAGTAACAAATATAAGGATTTCTACCAAATAAGATTATGGTTGCACAATCAATAATCAAATCATTTCTAAATTTCCCAGAAAGACAAC
The DNA here is from genome assembly GCF_021556685.1 of Rattus norvegicus. Classification (NCBI taxonomy): domain Eukaryota; kingdom Metazoa; phylum Chordata; class Mammalia; order Rodentia; family Muridae; genus Rattus; species Rattus norvegicus. The sequence goes on along the minus strand of NC_141551.1, from coordinate 40,582,112 downwards.
CTCAGAACAATCACCCTCAGCCTCTCAAGTCTAAGACATTGGGTAGATGACTCTTCATAACTTCTTCAGGCTGAATATTGGTATTGAATTGAGATATCTTGAATAGGGAGGTAGGGAAAATGAGGGAGCCAACCAGGCCTTAAGAAGGTCACACCATGATCACTGTAGTCTCTGATGTCTGTCCTGACTGGATCTGCTGAAAGTCCCTGAGATCAGGAGTTCAAGCAGGCCAGTTCAGCATTTTTGATGATGAGACTCACCAAAGCTGTACATTCTGTAATATATAAATCTCAAAACAAAATTTTAGTATCATCAAGATATCTGTATGGATTGTATTGGTCTGTGTAGGGTGACAGGCTAGTTAGGATGAAATTTTGTTCTTTTTTTAAAATTTATTCTCTTGAATCTAGTTCTTCTGGGGGTCTCCCTCTATCAAATCTGATCCATTTAACTTTGGAAAGTGTCTGGAGTATAATCACCCTTTCTAAAAGTGCAAAGAAAAAACTTTTTTCCCAAATCAACATATCCTTTATTGGGAAACCAGAAAAGCTTGTATCTTGTATTCTTTCCCAGAGAAATAATACTATCACAAAACTCAAAATCACACCCATTTTGAAAATTAAAACAATCTAAAATGAATGAAGTAAACTAAAACACTGACTGAGTCTACTTTTAGGCCTTTTAAAATTTGTCATGTTAGGATATTAACCCAAAATTCCCATGGAACCCATGTTTGAAGAATATAAGTTATCTTGTAGATTTAATATACCATCTTTAAATTAAACTTCCACTAATAACTGCTTATAGGAATTGGGCAGCTTTTATCTATTATGCCCTCTGCTTGGAGCCATTGCATTTTCCCTGTATTAGTTATGAACTGCGGGCAGCATTTCCCACGTGACTCTGGCAAAATTTGTATTCTCTCCTTTTAACTATAAAAACAATTTAAACACACTTTTATTAATACTTTCTAATAAGAAGAAGACAACTTGTCAAACTAGGATTTTAACCCAAAATTCATGTGGAGCCCACATCAGAAAGAATATGAGAATCCTGTAAGACTTATTAGAGCATTATATCTTTATGCCATCTAACTTTTAAACTCTCTACCTGGAGCCTCAGACCTTCACTCACTAGCAACTTCTATAATATATGTCTGTTAAGCACTCTGTCTGGTGCTACAGACTTATCTTTTCTATCTTAGTTCTGAATTGTGGGCAAAATTCCCCATGTGATTCACACAAACTCTATATAAATCTATTTTAAAAGCAAACAAACCAGTCTTTGAATTAAACCACACTCTTTGACCCAGAGCAGTCTGTTTCTTTTCAGAGCAGGGGACTTAGAGCCTGTGAGCCGAGATTCCCCGTGTTTCTTTTTTTCAAGCTTCTTGTGCTTGAGTCCATGTGACTTGATATGATGCTGCCCCTCTCTCACCTAGAAAATAAAACTCTAACTCTCAGGCTAATAATCTTAAATTTTTCATGGATTCTTGCCCCACATTAGGCACCACTTGTTGTGATAAATAATACTAATTGATGCACCAATCCACACTATTCCTGGCACTGGTGGGCCACATGGCATCTGTGGGGTATTTTCACCTCAATCAGCAAGTGACTCGATAAGTACTCAATTTCTATCCCACGCTGTCACTGGCTAATCTCTGGGCCCTGTGTCGATCTTGCTGCCATTGCTAGTCCCAAAAGCAACCACACTTCTAGTTCCCATGGCATGGGTCACTGCCACTCCAGTCCCATTCAGCCATCTACCCACTGTGGTTATAGTCACAATTCCCAGTATCCTGGTAAAACCAAAACTCAATAAGCTTGTAATTTACCAATCAGAGTTATATCAATAAATTCTCATTCCATTAAATGTCCACACAATAAACTCACAAGCAATTAATATCAAATAAACTGTTCACCCAGATAAGACAAATTGTCCTATAAAAATCCATCCATTATGAAATAGTAATAGCTACCTGTGGCCACTTAAAGCCACAAAGGTATTGGTCATCCTTCTCTGCCTCTGTTGTGGTTCTTCTCCCCTCTTTCTTATTTCTCCCGCCTTACAAAAACTCTGTCCTTTCCTTTATTTTTTACTGCCCAACCACAATCCTTGCCTTATCTTGTGTCAGCCCTCATCTACATATAGACATCAATAAATAAGGGCAGAGAAAAGTTACTGAGTTCCTGGGTTCCTGAACCTACCCTGCTCTCCATTGCTTGTTAATCCTATACTAAGTTTCTTTTTAATTCCTTGTACCTCCTTTCCAATAACAGCTAGATTTTCTTATGTTTCTATCTCATGTTCTCCTTTTCTTTCTGTTTCTCATTTGCCTCCTCCTCTTACACTAACCAGTTGGCATACTTATCACTGAAAGCCAGAAAGACTATGTAAGCCTGCAAAGAACACACCCACTTTCTTATTTCTAGCACTATGGTAAAGAACACTTTTGAATCAATTCTTCTCTTACTGAATGACTCTTGTCCGTCCCTGACTCATTGTAGAGAACACTTTTAGATCCCTGTCACTGTCATTTCCCTTTCTATGCCACTTGTCCCCATTTTAAAATGAAAGAGTAATAAACAGACACAAACTCAGTACTTTTTAAATTCAGTATGCATGACCTAGATGGGAAAGACAAAGGAGGTAATGTGACTCTTGCTGTGGGTACTGTCCTCTGGCCAAAACCACCAAAGGGGGATTAAAAAAAAGAAAAAAACCCAAAAAACAAAACACTAGACAGTTTTGTAGCAATGAAAAAAAATCACCTGATTCCCAAAGCAGAACTTTTGTAAGGAGTGACTTTTTTATTATTATTATTATTATTTTTATTAACTTGAGTATTTCTTATATACATTTCAAGTGTTATTCCCTTTCCCGGTTTCCGGGCAAACATCCCCCTCCCCCCTCCCCTTCCTTATGGGTGTCCCCCTCCCAACCCTCCCCTCATTGCCGCCCTCCCCCCATAGTCTAGTTCACTGGGGGTTCAGTCTTAGCAGGACCCAGGGCTTCCCCTTCCACTGGTGCTCTTACTAGGATATTCATTGCTACCTATGGGGTCAGAGTCCAGGGTCAGTCCATGTATAGTCTTTAGGTAGTGGCTTAGTCCCTGGAAGCTCTGGTTGCTTGACATTGTTGTACTTTTGGGGTCTCGAGCCCCTTCAAGCTCTTCCAGTTCTTTCTCTGATTCCTTAAACGGGGGACCTATTCTCAGTTCAGTGGTTTGCTGCTGGCATTCGCCTCTGTATTTGCTGTATTCTGGCTGTGTCTCTCAGGAGCGATCTACATCCGGCTCCTGTCGGTCTGCACTTCTTTGCTTCATCCATCTTGTCCAATTGGGTGGCTGTATATGTATGGGCCACCTGTGGGGCAGGCTCTGAATGGGTGTTCCTTCAGTCTCTGTTTTAATCTTTGCCTCTCCCTTCCCAGCCAAGGGTATTCTTTTTCCTCATTTAAAGAAGGAGTGAAGCATTCACATTTTGATCATCCGTCTTGAGTTTCGTTTGTTCTAGGGATCTAGGGTAATTCAAGCATTTGGGCTAATAGCCACTTATCAATGAGTGCATACCATGTATGTCTTTCTGTGATTGGGTTAGCTCACTCAGGATGATATTTTCCAGTTCCAACCATTTGCCTACGAATTTCATAAACTCATTGTTTTTGATAGCTGAGTAATATTCCATTGTGTAGATGTACCACATTTTCTGAATCCATTCCTCTGTTGAAGGGCATCTGGGTTCTTTCCATTTTCTGGCTATTATAAATAAGGCTGCGATGAACATAGTGGAGCACGTGTCTCTTTTATATGTTGAGGCATCTTTTGGGTATATGCCCAAGAGAGGTATAGCTGGATCCTCAGGCAGTTCAATGTCCAATTTTCTGAGGAACCTCCAGACTGATTTCCAGAATGGTTTTACCAGTCCGCAATCCCACCAACAATGGAGGAGTGTTCCTCTTTCTCCACATCCTCGCCAGCATCTGCTGTCACCTGAGTTTTTGATCTTAGCCATTCTCACTGGTGTGAGGTGAAATCTCAGGGTTGTTTTGATTTGCATTTCCCTTATGACTAAAGATGTTGAACATTTCTTTAGGTGTTTCTCAGCCATTCGGCATTCCTCAGCTGTGAATTCTTTGTTTAGCTCTGAACCCCATTTTTTAATAGGGTTATTTGTTTCCCTGCAGTCTAACTTCTTGAGTTCTTTGTATATTTTGGATATAAGGCCTCTATCTGTTGTAGGATTGGTAAAGATCTTTTCCCAATCTGTTGGTTGCCGTTTTGTCCTAACCACAGTGTCCTTTGCCTTACAGAAGCTTTGCAGTTTTATGAGATCCCATTTGTCGATTCTTGATCTTAGAGCATAAGCCATTGGTGTTTTGTTCAGGAAATTTTTTCCAGTGCCCATGTGTTCCAGATGCTTCCCTAGTTTTTCTTCTATTAGTTTGAGTGTGTCTGGTTTGATGTGGAGGTCCTTGATCCACTTGGACTTAAGCTTTGTACAGGGTGATAAGCATGGATCGATCTGCATTCTTCTACATGTTGCCCTCCAGTTGAACCAGCACCATTTGCTGAAAATGCTATCTTTTTTCCATTGGATGGTTTTGGCTCCTTTGTCAAAAATCAAGTGACCATAGGTTTGTGGGTTCATTTCTGGGTCTTCAATTCTATTCCATTGGTCTATCTGTCTGTCTCTGTACCAATACCATGCAGTTTTTATCACTATTGCTCTGTAATACTGCTTGAGTTCAGGGATAGTGATTCCCCCTGAAGTCCTTTTATTGTTGAGGATAGCTTTAGCTATCCTGGGTTTTTTGTTATTCCAGATGAATTTGCAAATTGTTCTGTCTAACTCTTTGAAGAATTGGATTGGTATTTTGATGGGGATTGCATTGAATCTGTAGATTGCTTTTGGTAAAATGGCCATTTTTACTAAATTAATCCTGCCAATCCATGAGCGTGGGAGATCTTTCCATCTTCTGAGGTCTTCTTCAATTTCTTTCCTCGGTGTCTTGAAGTTCTTATTGTACAGATCTTTTACTTGCTTGGTTAAAGTCACACCGAGGTACTTTATATTATTTGGGTCTATTATGAAGGGTGTCGTTTCCCTAATTTCTTTCTCGGCTTGTTTCTCTTTTGTATAGAGGAAGGCAACTGATTTATTTGAGTTAATTTTATACCCAGCCACTTTGCTGAAGTTGTTTATCAGCTTTAGTAGTTCTCTGGTGGAACTTTTGGGATCACTTAAATATACTATCATGTCATCTGCAAATAGTGATAATTTGACCTCTTCTTTTCCAATCTGTATCCCCTTGATCTCCTTTTGTTGTCTGATTGCTCTGGCTAGAACTTCAAGAACTATATTGAATAAGTAGGGAGAGAGTGGGCAGCCTTGTCTAGTCCCTGATTTTAGTGGGATTGCTTCAAGTTTCTCTCCATTTTGAGTGACTTTTGGTGGTCACTTCTCTGTGCCACTTGACCCAGCTGGTGCATCAGAAATCAGCCATGGCTTACCTCCGCTAAGGCTAAAGCAGGGAATTTTCCCAAGAAGGCAGACAATGAAAGGATTTATTTGAACAGTTTGTTCTCCTGGTTGGCTTTGTATAAAGGAGAGTGCATGGCAGAACATTGAGGACTCAGTGACCATCACATGCTCCAAATCTGTTGAGAATTTTTCAACAAGCACAGGGCTTTTCTGTTCCCACATGTGGTGACTGTTTAAAATGTCCTTTAGACTCTCACAAAAATGGAAAGGAAGGCTTGGGAACATTGGGGATCTTTACAACTAAATTATCATCTTTGCCATTTAATCTGAAAAACTGGAAGGTTCACTTTGTCATTTGACATGCATATTCATGACCAGCTATTTCTTGGCCTGGAGCTTCTCAGGCAGTAACAAATACATTTCTTTGTCTTTACAAAGAATGATTTTGAATTTAAATCATAATGCTATCAAGTATTTGGTCATTGTTGACAAGAATAGTTAGAAGCATGGCACAAGGACCTTGGATTTTTTTTTTAAACTTGCTTTTGTACACCTCTGAGAGTTAAGGTCAAATTACATTTGTCTGGGAAAGTTGGAGGAGAAAGAACATCAACTGTGCTGAATTTTCAATCAAGGATTCAGTTAATTGTTTCAGAAAGTTTCTCATGAAGATGGCCCTTCAGAATTATTTATAGAGACAATAGGGCTGGATTTTTGTATTTCCCTATATGTAAATCACTCACTGGAAGTGGGACATTTTTGTTGGCTAAGGATTGACCTTAACTTAGCTTGCACATACTTCTCTCTGATTGTGGCTTCTATGGAGGATGTTGGCTGAGATATGTCTGTTACCACACTAGCCATAAGTGCTCAACCGAGATACTGACAGAGAGCTGGGCAGTGTGTCCTATTCCTCCTGTAGGTTATGGTGGTCTACATGGCTGCCAGGTAGGTACAGGTGACACTAGGACTCTTACTTTGCAGCAAGGATTTGAACACATAATTGGTGAGGGAAGGGCACTAACTGTTGTTTATACCTTTGGACTACTAGCTGCCTAACCTTACCTGCCCTTGGGGGTTGGAAGTGAGGTGGCACAGAGTCAAGGACACAGACTTAGGGAGCAAGTGAGAAACACTGCAGCAAGCCCTCTGAATACTGCTGCAAGTTCCTTTAACACCCTTCACCTGAATCCCATTGGTCCCAAGAAGGATCTGTTCTAAACAGCAGCTCCTGATTGGCTGGCATTGTCTGTACCAGCCATCCTTGTTCTCTCAGGCAGTCCTCAATTAAGTCCTCCTATAGGAGATGCTTTTGTGGCTGTGTGGCCCCCCGACATTCCCACTACAACTAGCAGAATAATAGATCCCCTCTCCTCCTTCACTGAGTTGTTTCAAGATGTTCCCAAGGCTGAGGAGTTGTAAATATATGATTACCTTGGTAACACAAGCCCTTTGTTTAGGCTTCCTTCCTCCTGTACTTCATTTCCCTTTCTCTTCCAGACTCTAAATTTTCTAGTAATGTGCCTACACAGTAGCCGTGGTATATAACTTTATCAGGCACTGTGGTAGACTATCCTATTCAGCAGCTTGGGCAAGCACTAGTTACATATTTCTGTAAAGATACTTCATAACTGAAATACAGCAGTTGCCATCACTTCATGTTGTGGTTTGAACATGAATGACCCCTTGCAACTCTGTGCTTAAGCCTTGGTCTTTAGTGAGTCAATGTTCAGAGCTGAGTCGGAGGGCTCAAATCTCATCAATGGGTTAATTCACTAATAGATTCATAGCTGAATGAACTACTGGGGTGTGTGCAGACCCTTTAGAAGGCTGGGCCTACTTGGAGCAAGTATGTCTCTTGAGCCATGTTCTTGAAAAGATCTTGTTTCCAGGCTTCTTCTCCTCTCTGTTTTCTAGCCACTGTGAGGTGAAAAGCTTTGTGCTGCCATGCCCTCTCTTCTGTGATGTTCAACACTATTAGACTAAAAAGATTGGCCAAGTGACCATGGAAAGAAAAATTTGAAACCAAATAAAAATGCATATTTTATCTTTAAGACTTCTTTTCTATTTATTCTCCTCTCATATATTACATGTTGACTGAAGTTTCTCTCCTTCCTCTCTTCCCAGTCCCTCTTTCTCATCTCCCCTCTCCCCATCCTCATCCATTCCTCCTTCATTTCTTTTCAGGAAAGGGCAGTCCTCCCATGGATATCAGCCAAACATATCAAGTTTCAATAAGACTAGGCACTTCCCCTCATATTAAGGCTGGACAAGGCAGAGGAGAAAAAGGGTCCCAAAAGCAGGCAAAAGAGTCAGAGACTGCCTTTGTTTCCACTATTAAGAGTCCTACAAGAAGACAACTGTAACATAGATGCAGAGGCTCTAGGTCACACCCAGGCAGGTTCCCTGGTTGTCAGTTCAGTCTCTGTAAACTCCTATGAGCCCAGGTTAGTTGATTTTGTTGGTTTTCTTGTGGTGTCCCTGATCTCTCTGGCTCCTGCAATTCTTTCTCCTTTTCTTCCACAGGATTCTCTGAGTTCTGCCTAATGTTTGACTGTGGATATCTGCATCTGCTTCCATGAGTTGCTGGATAAAACCTCTCTGATGACAATTGGACTTGGCACCAATCTATGTATATACCAGAATATCACAAATATCATTAGGAATCACTTAATTGACTTAAAAAGTCATGTTTTGTTCTATTCTTAGGTTTCTAGGCTACCCAGTTTCTAGGTCCTGGCTCTCCGAGCAGTACTAGGGGTAGGTTCCCTCTCATGACCTGGGTTTCAAGTTCAACCAGCTACTGGTTAGCCACTCCCATAACTGTTCCACCTTTATTCTAACACATCTTGTAGGCAGGACAAGTTGTAGGTTGAAGATTTTGTGGTTGAGTTGGTGTCCCAATCCCTCTACTGGAACTCTTGCCTCATTATAAGAGATTTCTGGTTCAGACTCCATAACACCCTATAACTAGAAGTCTTAGCTAGAGTCACCCAAATAGCTTGCTGAGAATTTTCATTGTACTAGGTTTCTAGCTCATCTCCAGATGCCACTCAATTCCAACTGGTCTCTCCCAGTGTTTTCTCCCTCCATCTTCCACACACATAATATCTTCTGTCCCCATCCCTACCCACCCCCAGTCCACCCTTGAAATATATTCTATTTCCCAGAGAGATTCATGTGTCCTCCCTTGAGTGTTCCTCTTTTCCTAGATTTACTGGGTCTGTTGATTGTAGCATGGTAATCCTTTATAGCTAAGATCCTTTTATAAGTGCATACATACCATGTTTTGCTTTCCAGGTCTGGATTACCTTACACTGGGTTACAGTCAGGATGATATTTTTTCCTAGCTCCATCCATATGCTTGCAAATTTCATGATGTTATTTTTTGTTTGTCTTAACAGCTAAGAAATATTCTATTGTATAATTGTACATTTTCTTTATTTATTCTTCAGTAAAGGCCCATCTAGGTCATTTCTAGTTTCTGGCTATTAGGAATATAGCTGCTATGAATATAGTTGAGAAAGTGTGCTTGTGATATGGTAGAGCATTTTTGGATATATGCCCAGGAATGGTATAGCTGGGTCATGGGGGTAGAACTAGTCCTGGTCTTTTGAAAGTGCCAAATTGATTTCCAATTGGCTCTATAAGTTTGCACTCAAACCAGAAATGGATGGTTGTTCTCCTTGCTCCACATTTTTACCAGCATGGGCTGTCTCTTGTGTCTTTGATCTTAGCCATTCTGACAGGTGAAAGATGAAATCAGAGTTGTTTTGATTTGCATTTCCCTGATGGCTAAAGATGTTGATCATTTCTTTAAGTGTGTTTCAGCTACTAGCGATTCTTCTGTTGAGAATTCTTTGTTTAGATCTGTAACCTGTTATTTAATTGAGTTATTTGGTTTGTTGATATCTATTTTCTTGAAGTCTTTATATATTTTGGATATCAGCCCTCTGTCAGATGTGGAGTTGGTAAGGATCATTTCCCATTCTATAGGCTGCTGTTTTGTCTTTTGATGGTGTCCTCTACCTTACAGAAGTGTCTCACTTTCTGGAGGTCCCATTTATTAATTGTTGATGTTAGTGCCTACATGATTGGTGTTCTGTTTAGGAAATTGTCTCCTGTACCAATGCATTCAAGACTGTCCCGCGCTATCGTCTCGCCAGCAAGAACACGCGGGGACACACGAATCCTACTGCAGCTAAAATGTTTATTGAATCTTAAAGAGAGGGGCCAGGGGCGCTGGCATGGAACGGCTTATATACACCCTAGCGCGGTGCATCCACACCTGATTGGTCGCTTACCCATGATCTCATTAGGCACGACCCGGAGTGGGCAAAGACCTGGCACGAAGGCACTCTTTCACATGCGCACACAGTTAACTTCCTGAAAGGAAGTCAGCTGGCGCGGCGGAGGCCAGCGCCATCTTGTAATGGCAAAGCTATCCCGGCCTTCCACGTGGGGCGCAGTGGAAGCCAGCGCCATCTTGTGGTGGCGAATGTTATTGCGGCCCTCTACATCTCCCCCTTATTGTTTTATTAATAACAATAAATTATTGTCTAGGCTGGTCTAGGTCCCTGCAGTTACGTCCATCTGCTGTGGCTCCTGTCTTAGGTCGTTCCTCTATGTCACAGCCTTATCCATCGAAGGGTAACCCTATCGCCACTGGGCCCCATGTCTTAGATTGTTCTGTGCATGAGGAAAGTTGCCCGTCTCTGGATACCGCAGTGCTGTGTGACAATAACTGTTAAATGACCTAGGGTGAACTCTATAAAAGAGGCCAGCCATAAAATGAGTTAGTGGGGAAATCATGATCACCCTATCACGTGCAATGAGGAAGCCTCAGCGATGTAGAAGGGCTGATCAAAGAATCATTGAGTCTCTCTCATCCCAGTGTAAAAGCAGAGAGCAGAGAACTCAGATAGCGACTAATTCTTGAGCATAGATAACAAAATTCTAGGGGAGGCCCCTTGTTCAATGGCCACAAGTGCTTGAGTGATAATGACCTTGTCATGTTTCTGTTGAGATCTGAGTTTGCAAACCAACCATAGCATGAACACTAATCCACAGCATAGGGCTGCACCAAACAGAGCCACTCCCGATAAGTAGTGGGCACCTCATCTGGTTCACCTCAGCTGCTACCACCAAGAGCCGTAGTCAAGTCGCTCCTATAATAAAATTTAGAATTCCCAATTGTTAGCAACTACTCCAGAAAGTTCACCCACTGTGCTTGCCTAACAATAGATTGGGGGAGGGTAACTCTAGACACTGTAGACACAATGGCTGTAGCAGTAAATGGCTGCTACAATAGCAGCAAAAATGTCAAGGTCTTTCCCAGGACAGTTCAGGATCAGTCATTCTTCTCTGGAACAACCAGCAGGCAATGGAACCATGTCTGAGATCTGCATAACCAGGGCAGAGTTCCCCAGTCCACAGCAGCTTCACGCAGGTGGCATTCCTGTGAAGCTACAGACTGCAAAATGACAACACCAGTTAAGGCAGCAAGAGTCACCAGGGGAATGAGGGGGGCAGCAACGGCTGGAGTCTAGTCTTCTCCAGAAAGCAGCAGTGCACAGAGGGTCAGAGAGCAGGCCACAGTGGGACGGGACACACGCAGCAGTAACACTGACTGCAGCAACGCCAAAATCTCTGTGATGACAAAAGATGAGGGGGAATCTTTCATCTTCCTCTCAGGGCAGAGGAATGACTCTAGGGACTCGAACCACGAGAGCTGAATCTTCATGCTCCCAGGATCAGCAAGTCTCAGCAACCACCTCTGGCAGCTGGCATACTCTTGTAGCATCCTGTAGAAAAAACACAAACATTCCCTCTTCCCCATATAAAATATCTGAACAGGATCATGCCAATACGTGTATCTTTCTATTTCACCTAGGCAGAAGTATGCCTAGTTGTAGGGTGCCATAAACTTTGGCATCCAAATTTTAAAATTGAAATAAAAGGAGCGTTATTTAGCATACAGGAATAACTCCCCCTTTTTATTTATTAAGATATAGTAAAGATATTATTTATTAAGGTAAGTCCTCGAGGATTAAATTGAGGACACTGAGCACTTGTATTTATAAATTGACTTGTATACCAAATTATTGTCTCTAGTATTATTGTTTTGGATATATAAAGAATGAGATTTTTTGACTAATTGTTCTTATGTAAGGCCTATAATCTGTCTGGTATCATTGTCTTCTCTTGTTAAGGAGTCTAGGCAATCTAGTTTGAGTTCTTAAATGGCCTATAAAGGAACAGTATTTAGTGTTCTTAACCACTAAGCCATCTCTCTAGCACCCCACAAACTTTATTTACCTAAACATAAGCATTAATTAGAAATGTCAAATCCTGTAAATATTGTCTAGATTCAGTTGTACTAGAAATCCCTAAGCTGGCAGGGTGAGGCTGGGAATTGAAAGTAAGCAAATGGAGTCTTCCTCTTTTTATATTAACTCCATTATCATTTTCAAAGAGCTGGGTCTATGGTTTTGTTTAGTTGTCTGAGCCAGAGCACTGAAACGACAGTGAGTTGTCAGACAATTCACACTGAAATCATCACTCACTGATTTCAAGTAGAAAACCTGCCTCTAATAAAGCATTAAGTAATTGAAATCAATTGTAAACCATAAGCCACACATTGGCTATCAGTATATGAATTGAAAGTGTGATTTAAAAACAGTGACTAAAGCACGGAATTTAATAATCTGTGTTGAAGCAACAGAAACTCAAGAGAATAATCAATACAATTGATCCAATCATACATGTAGCCTTTTCATTAGATGAACCACCTATAAATACAGTAAGCGCATTTCCTATGGGTTGCATGTACAAATTTACAGTAAATACAAAAGCATGTAAAAGTAAAATTATCAATTTTGTCTGAAAAATTTGTATATGTAATAGGCCAAATATCAGTATTTTGTAATAACCAATTTGATTGTTGTTTGGAATAAGGTATGTTTCACCAGGTTTCTTTTTGAAATACTTCCATGACTCTAGCTTACAATTCTGTATTAACACAACTGAAGCTTTATCTCCAATGTGGATAACAAAGACCTAAGTCCTGTGGCAAGGTGAGGTACTTAGCCAATTAACATATCCTTAGAAGATTAAAATTAGTTTCAAATATTCTTTTCTGGAGTAGTGTAACAGCTACTCCCCAAATATTAAAGCTCATTTTGAGAGCAAAGGTTTGTAGTAAAAATTTCCATACACACTGAAAGATTCAACGTTCTAACTTCTTACATTGAAGAAGCGACAAAATTACATAATATAAGGCTATTAGCCATTCTTTTGTAAAATTTTTAATGATATCACTTTATGGGCTCTCTAAAATTATAAGCAAGCTCATGAAATGAAAACTCACAATCAATCCTCTAAGTCTATCTTGAAATGGCAGTTGGAGTAAACAAACTGGCTGTAGTGCTTGCACAAGTTCTAAAACCCCATCAATCCTTTGTAAATCCTGTAACAATCTCTACCTGTTTGATTTTTCTTAATTACAAATAAGTTTGAGTTAGTCAGTCTAACACTGGCAATCCTTAATCACAATCTTTAAGTTCTCCTTGTAACACCAGAGCACAACCACAACTTTGGAAAGTCACCTGAGTTCTGAGTACTGACTAGGCAGCTGTTCTTGGGGCAGTGGAATTAGCATCAAAATATAGATAGCTTCACGGCAAACCACAACTTTGGAAAGCAAAACTCAGCCTCCAACAAGCAATCTAGTCTCCAAAATCCAGTCTCCAAAACACCGAGTCTATCCTTCATGCTACTAAGTTTGACTGCCAATTCCTCATATGAACGCACGACGGTGTAGTCTCCAGTACTTCAACAAAGAGACATTGTCCTAAATTCTTTAAGAAGTCTGGTTTCTAGAATAAGAATTCCATAAAAATATTATCTCAATTTAGACCTGTTTCCCTAGGTTGGCTCATGCCACATGTTGTCTAGAATGACTCCATTCAAATTACCAGCTTTATGTCAACTTTCTGTTACCAATATTATACCTTTTTAACCATATCCAATAGCTTGAAAGCCAACAATCCATGACCAAGGCATGTAGAGCATATTTATACATTTGAAACCAATGAGAAACAAAATCTTTAATATTTAGGCCAAGCACCATTTTTACCTTTTTAGCTATGATTTTAAGAGAAGCACCTTGTCACCTGTTGAGTCAAATAATAAGTCAGGGATTTTTCTAAGAGAAACAGCTATCAGCTCTTGTACCAAAGAAGCTGAGGAGCTGCTGGCGCCTTTAAGATCAGCTCGTGCAGACGCTCAGCCCCCGGGCAGCTTCTCCAGCTGACCTATGCTCCTGGCTACAGGTACAGGGCTCTAAAGGCCTGATTGAAACTGCTTTTTATTCATTTGTTCCTTTTTTGAAACGAGTTAAAACCAAATCAAGATATGAACGATTGGCAGATAAAGTTTTTACTATTTTTTCCTTTGAACATGAAACATAAAACATTTAAGCAACAGAAACAAAAACCACAGACATAAACTGACATACAGGGACAGCTTGGTGCACCAAGGACAGACAATAGACAAAGAGGGAAAAAAACAGATGGTGTTCCACGAAAGGGAACACAGATTCCAATAGGAGTCAGCAGAGAGGTAGGATTTTCCCCTTTCCCACCACTTCCACGGTGAGCATCCACTCGAGTGGAGTTGATATGGACGATGGATTGTCTCAATTCCTGGACTAGTCCATCAACGTGTTGAAACCAAATTCCTGTAAGATACTGAGATATATTACGGGATATCTGAGCAGCACGACTGACATTCACAAATGGTATGGAAGTGAAACACAGTCCTGAATATTTCCACTCACAACCCAATTACATTAACTTCATCAAGCTGTGCATGGGCATTGAGATGTCCTTTTGTTTGATTCTCCTGAATAAATTTTCAGGTGGTCTACCTCTATCAAATCCGATCAGTATGACTCTGTGAAGTTTCCAGAGCCTAATCACAACTTTTACAAGCACAAAGACAAAATTTTTCTCCCAAAATACTGTGTTCCTTTTATCTCCTCCCTTTTTCTCTCCCGGGGCGTTCTTTCTCCAACCTCTCGCTTCCTCAGATCCAAGGTCCTTGGAAGGGTTTGTCTGCTTATATTTATCTTTTCTCCTTGAGCTCTTTAATTTTTTACGCCACTCTGTTTCTGACATGCCGTCTTGTACCTCCCCTAGCACTCTCTGCCCTGCTATTACAGCTGGGCGGCTCCCATACGACCTCTGACGCTGTCTGGCAGCAGCCAAAAATTCAAAAACCAATAGAGAAAGCATGAAGGCTGCTAAAACAATAACAAAAACTTCCGCCGCATCTTCTAGTGGGGGAGTGAAGTGGAACAGATCAAGACTAAGCATATCTCTCAGAGCCTTACCCGTGTCCTGCAGCTTTTGGATTCTCTCCGCGGACAGAGGACCTCTCTCTCTCTCTCGTCGCCTGGCGATGGTGTGGCGTTTCTATCCTGGGTTCTCGGCACCAGATGTCCCGTGCTATCGTCTTGCCAGCAAGAACACGCGGGGACACACGAATCCTACTGCAGCTAAAACGTTTATTGACTCTTAAAGAGAGGGGCCAGGGGCGCCGCCATGGCACGGCTTATATACACCCTAGCGCGGCGCATCCACACCTGATTGGTCGCTTACCCATGATCTCATTAGGCACGCCCCGGAGTGGGCAAAGACCTGGCACGAAGGAACTCTTGCACATGCGCACACAGTTAACTTCCTGAAAGGAAGTTGGCTGGCGCGGCAGAGGCCAGCGCCATCTTGTAATGGCAAAGCTATCCCGGCCTTCCACGTGGGGCGCAGTGGAAGCCAGCGCCATCTTGTGGTGGCGAATGTTATTGCGGCCCTCTACAAAGACTATTCCCCACTTTCTCTTCTATAAGGTTCAGTATATCTGGTTTTATGTTGAGGTCTTTGATCCACTTAGACTTGAGTTTTGTAGAAGGTGATCGATATAGACCTATTTGGATTCTTCTGCATACTGATATCCAATTACTCCAGCACAATTAGTTGAAGATGTTGTTTTTCCCACTGTTCAACTGTGGCTCCTTTGTAAAAATCAGGTGTCCGTATTGATGTACTGCTAAGTAGATAATATGAGATCTCATTAATTTCTTTATGAAAGCACTTAGTTCTACAAGCACTGTTTTCATTGTGCCCTATAAGTTTGGGTATGTTGTGCACTCACTGTCACTGAATTCTAGGAAGTCTTTACTTTTTTCTTTATTCTGCCTTGACCAAGTAGTTATTCAGTAGAGAGTTTGTCTGTTTCCATGAGTTTGTAGGCTTTCTGTTGTTAAAAATCCAGTTTTAATTTGCAGTGGTCTGATAGGATACAGGAGCTTATTTTAATTATCTTGTATCTGTTGAGACTTGCTTTGTGACTGAGTATGTGCTCACTTATGGAGAAGGTTCTACAAAGTGCTGAAAAGCTATATGTTTTTGTGTTTCAGTGAAATGTTCTGTAGATATCTGTTAGGTCCATTTTAGTCATAATGTCTGTTAGTTCCGTTATTTCTCTGTTTAGATTTTGTTTAGATGGCCTGTCCATTGGTGAGAGAAGACTTGACATCTCCCACTACTAATTTATGGCATTTAATATATGATTCAAGTTTTATATGATTCTTTTATATTTGTGAATGCTCTTGTGTTTGGGGCATAAATGTTCAGAATTGAGATATCATCTTGATGGATTTTTCCTTTGATGAGTATGAGGTGTCTTTCTTCATTTCTTTTGATTAATTTTGGTTGAAAGTCTACTTTGTTAGATATGAGAATGGCTACACCAGCTTGTTTCATTGGTCCATTTGTTTAGAAAATCTTTTACCAGCCCTTTTCTCTGGGGTCATACCTAGCTTTGTCACTGAGATGTGTTTCTGTTATGCAGCAGAAGGATGGATCCTCTTTTCACATTTATTCTGTTAGTCCGTGTTTTTTTAATTGGGAAATTGAGTCAACTGATATTGAGAGGTATTACCAATGATTGCTAATTCCTGTCATTTTGTTGTTCTTCATGGTGTGTGTGTGTGTGTGTGTGTGTGTGTCCCTTCTATTGGTTTTGCTGGTGTGGAATATTTTCCTGTGTTTTCTTCATTGTAGGTAACCTCTTTGGGATGGACTTATTTTTGTAGTACCTTTTGTAGGGCAGTGTTTGTGAATGGATATTGTTTAAATTTGACTTTGTCGTGAAACATCTTGTTTTCTCCATTTGTAGTGACTGAATATTTTTTTGAGTATAGTAGTCTGTTTTGGAATTGGTGGTCTTTTGGAGTCTGCAATATATCTGTCCAGGCTCTTTTGGCTTTTAGAGTCTTTGTTGAGGAGTCTGGTATAGTTCTAATAGGTCTGCCTTTATATGTTACTTGGCCTTTTAACCTTGCAGTGTTTAATATTCTTTCTTTGTTCTGTAGGTTTAGTGGTTCAATTATTATGTGGTACAGGCAGAAGGAGGTGACTTTCTTTTCTGGTCCAATCTACTTGGTGTTCTCTCAGCTTTGTGTACATTTATAGGCATCTCCTTCTTTAGGTTAGAAAAATTTTCTTCTACAACTTTGTTGAAAATATTTTCTGGGCTTTGAGCTGGGGATCTTTTTCTTCTTCTATTCTATTACTCTTAGGTTTAATCTTTTCATAGTGTCCCAGATTTTCTGGATGTTTTATGTCAGGAACATTTTAGATTTAACATTTTCTTTGACAGATATATCAATTTTTTCTACTGTATGCTATGTCTGAGATTCTTTCTTCCATCTCCTTTATTCTGTTGGTGATAACTGCATCTGTGGTACCTGTTTGCTTACTTAGATTTTACATCTCCAGGATTCCCTCAGTTTATGTTTTCTTTATTGCTTCTATTTCCATTTTCAGGTTTTGAACAGTTTTATTCATTTCCTTTGCCAATTTGTGTTTTCCTATGTTTCTTTAAGGGATTTATTCATTTTTCTCTTTAACAGCCTCTACCATCTTCATATGATTGATTTTAAGGTCATTTTCTTGTATTTCAGCTGTGTTAAGCTATCCAGGCCTTTCTGCAATAGGATAACTGGACTCTGCTAGTGCCATATTGCCCTGGTTGTTGTCGACTGCATTCTTACCCTGGCTTTAGGCATTTGGTTTTGGGGTAATTATAGGTTTAGGTAAGTTTCTAACTTTATCTTCGTTGGATGGATGTTTTCTGATTTTTTTTCCCATGTGGTTTCTGTTTTCTCTCTAGTTTTCTGGCCTTAACAGCCTGTGGTTCTGGTGATCAGTTTTCAGGTCCAGTAGGTCTACTGGGGATTTGGTAGCCTATGTGACCTCTAGGGTTTTGAGTACCAGTGTTGCCAGCATTTTGGGAACTGGCATGCCTCTGGGGTTCTAGTATCTGTGTGTCTTCTCGGGTTTCTAGTACCCGCTTGGCCTCTGGTAGAACAAAGGTCTTCTGTCATATTTGTGGGTCTAGGGTTCTTAGTACTGGTGTGGTCTCTGGTAGAGCAGAAGTTTTCCATTGGAACTGTGGGCTAGCATTACTCTGATTACTCTGCTTTAGCCTGAGGCCAAAACCTGAGGTTTCCTGGAGAGGAGAAACTCTTCAAGACTGATCTTCTGTCTGTCTGGCTATGCCATCATTTTGAATTTGCTAGTCCCCATAATCGTGTGAGCTACTTTTTAAAACTTCCTTATATATCTTCTCTCTGTTTACACCATCATTTAAGTACTTCCTGTCTTCACAGATGCTTATGGCTTAGACACTGCTTTGTTTTCTGGGGAGAACAGTAAGTTCAAATGGCCTTCCTGCTACAGGCATGTTAGAGACTATCTGAAATTTTCCTTCCCGTTTTATGAGTATGGAAGTTGAAGGTCAGAATTATTTGACATAACTCCCTGACTAAGAGCTTAGGCTTCCAGATGCCCGGTTTTCTCACCATCTTATATAGTTATGTCATGTCTGTATTGAACCACTTGAAAATGACTTTGGCCCATTTGATGTTGTTTTTGCCATTTGATGTTATAATGGACATGCAATAGATGTGGTCTCTTCTAGATATAAATACACTTGATCTTTTTATTGGATTTCACGTGAATGCTTATTAGAGGCATTCAGTAATATGGTCTCTGCACTGTTGTGGTTGGCAAGGAATGGGAAGGTGATTAAACCTTGTCTGTTTTGTTTTTGTGTTTTTTTTTTATTTCTCTGTAGGACTTTCTCATCTCACTTCCCAATCTTCTCATATATTATTTATATTAATTTGATTATTATGTAACAGTCATTTTTCTATTTAAAAGAAAAAACTACCACCAAGAGTGGCAACATGGGACATTTTCCTTACATATTGGCAGAAATCTGTGCCTTCTAGCATGAAAATAAATCTAAAGCCCCATTCAACATTTTATCACTATGGAAAAATATCTGGGAGAATCAATTTATAAGGAAGAGAAGGTTTATTCTGACTCATTGTTGAAGAGGTTGTGATTGGCCAACTCTGTTGCTTTGGAGCCTATAAGGAGGCACAGGGACCAAAGGGGAATAAAGGGGCTATTGTCTGGTATGGAGAGCAAAACATAGAAGGCCACAAGGCTAGTGTTCCCTTTCAGTGAATGCTCCTGTAACTTACTTTTTGTGTAGAACCCATTTCCTAAAAATCCCACTATATCTGACAAGCATGAGCTGAGATGCACTGGGAGTCATTCAAGTCACCTTGTCTATGCAGGTTCTTCTTGCTCTCTGGTGAAAGCCACAGGAGACTCCTTGAAAAACTGCAGACAGCATCCTAGCTGGTGCCACTCTTGTTCCCGCCACACTCCACAGAGAAGCCAGAGCCATCTCTGAAAATGCAAATTTTGCTGCACTACTCCCCATGGTGGCTTCCTATATAGATTTAGAACAAGATAACAGCATTTTGTAGTGATCTGGTGTTCTTCATTCTTTTTATATCTCATTTTCTCTCATTATCCCTGCTTCCCCTGCAGTACTGTACTCCACTCTTATGGACATCATGGTCTTTGTTCTTCCTTCTATTGGAATTAACACACACACACACACACACACACACACACACACACACACACACACACACATTCTTTCACACTTTCCAGCTGCCTCCTTTGCATCATTCAGGTCTCAGTTAAAAAGATTTCTCCTAAAGGCAGTTCCTGATTACTCTGCTTTAAGCATTCACTCTCTTATCTGTTTCTTCAGCTAAATTTTTATTCTATTTCCCATTATCATTATCTATGATTACCCATCATAAATAAATAAATATTACCCATAGTCATTTCCCCCATAAAATATAAGCTCCATCAGGTAATCCCATTTAGGCTGTTCCATCAACAACAGGCATCAGAATTGTTCATTAGTACTGTGGGTGTGTTTTGTTCATTCTAGAGAGGGTGGTCATTAATCATATCTTGAGTGCATTTGTTTATTTCATGGTGCAGTGGAATTCCCACTCAGATGGGTGTGTCTCTGGCAAGAAGATTATCAGGAAATAGCATAGACAAAGCCTTTGCACTCCTGGAACTTATATTCTATTATGACTGGTTTTGGGGAGACATCAGAAAATATAAACAAATGTAAGTCACATGGCCTAAGAACTGTAGAGTAACGCAGGACAGAATAAAGGTCTTGGGAGTATCAGCAGTGGGATGACACTTGGGAATTGTTGAAGCAGTTGAAGTATGGAAGAAAACCTTGAAAGACTCTATGAACAGAGACCCTGAGATGTATTGTTTAAAGGAATAGCCAAGAGGCTGTTGTTGCTGCATCAGAGAGAATGGCCAGGAGGGGCTAGAAGATTTAAGGGAAGCAAGGATCATGTCAAAACCAGCAGGTTTTTCTGGGCCATATGAGGGCTTGGATTTAATTAGGATTGAGGCAAAAACCACTGGAGGCTTCAAAGTGATACAAGACATGTTGTTTAAAAATAATTTTCTTGTCCATTGTTGTGAAGTAGATATGGATATGCTAGCAATGAAAACAGAGAGGTATTTAGGCTATGTAATGACCAAGGCAGTAACACTGAAGTCTAGGTGCTTTTTAAGGAAAAACACACAGGACCTGATAATGGGTGGAGTATGGGGTTAGCACCTATTTTATGGTATAGATGATTGAAAGAATAGAGTTGCCAAGGAGAATGAAGTCATACATATAATTAACATTATACAGATGTAGCAGGTTGTATTTTGTATTTAGGAATACATACACACATATACATATCACCACCATCACGAACAAAACCAACAACAATTTACGAAATAGAAGTCATGAAATTTAAATACTATATGGGAGGGTTTGGAAGAAGAAAAAGAGAAAATGGTATAATTATATAATTATCTCAAAAATAAAAAAGATTATTGAAAATTAATCAGCAAAACAATCCTGTTCATATAACCCCAGAAACAAACAAAACCTTAGAAACAAACTTAGCCAAAATGTTAAAAACCTGAACATTGAAAACTATAAACCAGTAAAAGATGAAGGTATAGAAGATGGCAGAAGATCGAAAGACCTCTCATACTCAATGATTAGGAGAATTAATATTGCCGAAATGCCTTCATTACTAAAAATCATATACAGTTTGAATTCAACCCTATCAAAATTCCAATGACAGTCACAGAAATAGAAAAAAATTAACATGGAAATTAAATTTATGAATAATTAAGACAACACTGAGTAAAAACAGGAGCAATTCTGGAGATACACAAAAAACAAACAAACAAACAAACAAACAAAACCCCAAAAAATCATAGCAACAAAACCATAGACCAATGAAATAAATAAGAAGACCCAGAAATAAAGCAGTTATGACAATTAAGTCTTGGAAACGGTGTCACGTGTGTGTGTGTGTGTGTGTGTGTGTGTCTGTGTGTGTGTGTGTGTGTATGTATGTAAAGAGCCTTAGCAAATGTTGCAAGGAAGACAGGATATACACATGCACAGGACCAACGATATTTTTTTCTTTTATTGGATATTATTTTATTTACATTAGATCTTTATCTCTTGTCTTATACAAAAATAAATTAAAATAAGTTAGGATTTACTGTAAGAACTGAAACTTGAAACTACTTCAGGAAAACAGGGAAAACTTTAAGATGACATTCTGCACAGGATCTTTATAGCCTGAGAAATAAAAGCAATGGGAGATGTCTCCATCAGTAAAATGCATGCTATGAAAGCATGCCTGTTGCCTGAGTTTTGGAGTGGTTGTAGAGAGGACAGGTGTATCCTTGAAGTTCATTGGCTAGGAGAGTAGTGGAATCGATTAGTTTCTGGCTCAGTGAGAGACACTGACATAAAAAGTAAAGGTGAAAAGCTGTTGAAAGACAACACCTGATGTTTACCTTGGGCTTCCACATGTAACCCTCCCCCCCCCTCTCTCCTTCCACACACACGTCTTTTTTTTTTTTTTTCTTTTCTTTTTTTTCCGGAGCTGGGGACCGAACCCAGGGCCTTGCGCTTGCTAGGCAAGCGCTCTACCACTGAGCTAAATCCCCAACCCCCCCCCCCCACACGTCTTATCTTAAGACCACATACACATAATAGAAAGGAATTTTAGGAAGTACAAATCACCAATAAATACGTGAAAAAAAAACAACATCATTGGTCATTGAGGAAATGGAAATCAGAATTAGACTGAGAATCTATCTCAGTTCAGTCAGAATGTTTACCATTAAGCAAACAAACACAGCAGCAAAGGGTGTCCTGGGGAAAGGGAACCATTGTATATGGTTGGTTGAAAGTTAATTAGTGCAGTCTTTATGGATTCAGTATCAAGGTTCTTAATAAAACTAAAACTAGATCTACCATATAATCTCTTTATCCATTTTACTGGTGTTTATCATCCATAAAGATGAATGAGATTGTGTCATTTGTTGGAAAATGGATGGAACTGTTATAATAATGTTATGTGAAAAAGCCAGCCTCAGTGAGACAAGTAGTAACATTTTCTTTGATCTAAGAAATTTAGAAAATTGGAGAAAGCTAGGATACAGGAAAAGAAGAGAGATAAGGGGTTGAGTGGGAGCAATCTGATCAAAGTATGTGCATGTCTGAAAATATTACAGTGAAGCCCATTACTTTCCACTATTAACATATGCTAATATAAAAAGTAGACTTGCCATTTACTGAAATTTTAGAGTGAGGTAACCCAATCACAGAAAAACACATATGGCATGCACTCATTGATAAGTGGATTTTAGCCCAAATGCTCGAATTACCTTAAATGTACAGAACACATGAAACTCAAGACAGATGACCAAAATGTGGATGCTTCACTCCTTCTTTAAAAGGGGAACAAGAATACCCTTGGGAGGGGGTAGGGAGGCAAAGATTAGAACAGAGACTGAAGGAACACCCATTCAGAACCTGCCCCGCATGTGACCCATACATATACAGCCACCAAACTAGATAAGATGAAGCAAAGAAGTGCAGGCTGACAGGAGCGGGATGTGTATCTCTCCTGAGAGACACAGCCAAAATATGGCAAATACATAGGTGAATGCCAGCAGCAAGCCACTGAACTGAGAATGGGACCCTCAGAGAAAGGACTGAAAGAGCTTGAAGGGGTTTGAGACCCCATATGAACAACAATGCCAACCAACCAGAGTTTCCAGGGACTAAGCCACTACCCAAAGTCTATACATGGGCTGACCCTGGGCTCTAACTGCATAGGTAGCAATGAATAGCCTAGTAAGGGCACCAGTGGAAGGGGAAACCCTTGGTTCTGCCAAGACTGAATCCCCAGTGAACGAGATTGTTGGGGGGAGGGAGGTAATGGGGGAGGATGGGAAGAGGAACACTTATGTAGAAGGGGAGGGGAGGGTTTAGGGGGATGTTGGCCTGGAAACCGGGAAAGGGAATAACAATTGTAATGTAAATAAGAAATACCCAATTTAATAAAGATGGAGAGAAAAGAAAAAGTTTGTAATGAGAGCAAGATTAAGAAAAATCCCTGGTAGCACTTTTCTTTAAAAGAAGCACATAATCTCATGGTGATAAATTCTAGAGCATTAAAGACCAAAAACAAGGTTTTATTTTATGCATCTGTGTCTGTCTGTGTTTATCTGTGGACTTATGACTGGGTACCCACAGATGCCAGGAGAAGGTATCAGATCTTAGATCCCCTGGAGCTGGAGTTATGGGAAGTTGTCATTTACCTGATGTGGGTGCTGGAAACAAAATTCCAGTGTTCTGCAGGAACTATAAGTGCTCTTAAGCACGGAGCCATCTATCAAACCCCAATTCTATGCTTCAAATGCCTTTCCCAGTTGCTCAAGTATTTTTTTAACAGCTCTCTGCTTTCATTTACTCATTATGGTTAGTGTAAAGTTTCCATAACATATGTTACATGTGTGCATTTGTGTATGTGCGTGTGCGTGTGCGTGTGTGTGTGTGTGTGTGTGTGTGTGTGTGTGTGTGCGTGTGTGTTTTCCAGAGTCATGATGATACAAGTCAAGTGGCTCCTATGTGTTTAGAATTTCAGATATCTTTGGAATATCCTGGGGATTAGTCTCAGATCTAAAAGTGAAATCACATGTTTCAGATGCACCTTATACACATAGCCTGAAAATAACTATGCACATTATCTTTAATGTGCTTGCAATCCATCCAACAAGGACAGGTATCATGCTAACACTCAAAGCATTTGGATTTGAAGCAATTTGGGTTAGGGATGCAAACCTGCCACTGCCAGGAGAAGCCTGGCTTGGACATCTGCGGGGCCCAGTGTTCTCTGTTCTCTCCGTTTTTCATTCTGAAAAGGAAATCAAAGTTCAAAGTTCAAAGCTCAGACCTTAGCTGCTCTCTAAGGCCAGTGAGTTACAACAATCTGAGTTGTTAGACTGGCTAGGGAGTCTGCTCTATACTCCCTCAGCAATAGCCAGCAATTCTCCCCTGGTAACCACTCACGGCAACTGGCATCTCTCTGAGAGCAAGGAGAAACAAGTTAAGTCAGATGTAGTTATACACACCTATGATTCCTGTACTCTGGAGGATGAAGCAGAGGGATTTTGAGTATTAGATCAGGCAGGACCATTTAGTGAAAGACTGTCTAAAAGAAAAAAAGAAAAAAAAAGAAATAAATTGTATAGTATTGTTTTCTTAGTCACTGTTCTATTACTATGAAGAGTAATACCATGACCAAGGCAACTCTTATACAAGGAATCATTTAATTAAGGGATTGCTTACAGTCTTATAGGATTAGTCCATTATCAACATGGTGAAGAACATGGTGGCAGGTAGGTAGGCATGGTGCTGGAAAAGTAACAGAGAGCTTTACATCCTGATCAATAGTCAATAAGCAGAGAGATGGAGAGAGAGAGAGACAGAGAGAGACAGAGAGAGAGACCGAGAGAGAAAGACAGAGAGAGACAGAGAGAGGCAGAGAAACACACGGAGACAGGGACAGAGAGACTTACAGAGACAGAGACAGAGAGACACACAAAGACAGAGAAATACTGGACCTGGTGTGGGCTTTTGATTTCTCCAAGCCCACCCCAATGACATCTCCTCTAACAAGGCCTCATTTCCTATCTTCACCATCAGTTCACTAACTGGGGGCAAAGCACATAAACATGTGAGCCTATGGAGGGGCCTATGGGGGCCGTTGTCACTCAGACAGCACAGTTGTGTTCTCAGAAACACTCAGTTTCACAAAGGCTGAGGTGAGGGAAGAGAAAGCACAGTGAATGTTGTGGTCTCAAAATGGGAAGCATGAAGCATTTGCCCATAACCTATACAAGTCCCAAGGATTTGCTCTCTTTCATGTCTATGAAGCAGCATTCAGAAACTATAGAAGAACTTCCTGCTGTCTGAGGCTTCCAGGAACATATGGAGGACAGTCTTTGGGTTTAAGATACAAACACTGAACATACGTCTTCCCTCCTAGAATCTCGGCATGTGAGCAGTGAGCCTTGCTGAAGGAGAGCCCAGGAGGGTACTTCAATTGGGGAGGGGATATTGAATGTACACTCTCCCACCACACACACCAGCAAAAGGGGGGTGCCTTTCAAATCTGTGAGAGACAAGAAGAGAAAGTGACAAGCATGGCACTTCTTTTGGATGCTTCTTAGGGTTTGAAAGTGAAGGATATAAATGTCTAATTAGAGACAAATGCTGCTTGCACATTTAATCTTGCTGGGGGCTGGGATCACGTGGCTCATTATCGCTTCTGCTCCCTCTAGTCTTCCCTGACACTTCTTTTATTACTTTCCAGCATTTGTGCCAGGCACTGCACTTGAGCAGCTGAGCCTCGGTTCACTCAGGGCTGTCTTTGATATAGGGGTGACATGAGGCCCAAAGCTGTGGTTCAAGTTTCTTCTGTACTCTATAGGGAAGTGGGGGTGGAGGAGTCATCAATCCAGATCTGGTCCAGGATCACAAATAGAGTTTCGGCCCTGGTCATTTTATCTATGGAAATCTCACTAAAAGGCACACTGAAGAGTTCAAACGGGCACTTTCAGAAAATGCCCACCTATCACCTCCTGCCTAGCTTTAGAGAGGCATGATTTTAAAAAGCGAATTAGCCACATCTTGATGAATTTCTTTCATGGGGGGAGGATTTCTCAGTGTGTTTAGTAGGGATCTTTAAGAGCAAATATATGAGTGTCTAACAGTCGTTTGTAATTCCCCATCTATGAGAATAAACCATCAGAGATCAGGTAAAATGTTAAAGACACAGACAAGGACATAGCCTGAAGCAAAAGAGATTTGATTTTCTCCCTGACCCTATGATTTTGGCTGATAACCAATTTTTCTATTCCTTCAAGAGAAGAATTTTAGTATTAAGAACCACATGGAAGTTTGAAGAAAAAAAGAAAGACAGTTAATACCAGAGACCACACATTTGTTAACTGCTTTCAGCATTATTTAGAATATAAAACCTTCCCCTTCCTTCAAAGGGAAGACTTTGCCTCATGTCCACTCAGCTTTCAGCCCTGTGAGGAAGCAATTTCCCAGGATGGAGAATTTCCAGGTAGTCAGCATTTTTAAATTCAGAGAGGGAGTATCTCAGCAATATTCTGTAAAGCCACTGATGGTCTCAGTGCCTACTCTGCCATAGTTTGGGTCTTCCTCTTGTCAGAGCTGTGTCTCAAACAAAAGCCAGGCCAGTTCAAGAATCAATTAACAGAGGAGTCAAGTAGAAGGAGACTCCTATGCAGGCAAGTGAGGTCCCACAGGATCAGTACAGTGTCATGTGGGTTCCTACAGTCTAGCTCTGGTGTCTGTAGAGGCCACAGAAGAAAGGCCTGTATGGGCCCCAGCTATGTCATACAGTGGAGACCTATCCACTGCCAGCAGGTTTCAGAGCTACCATAGGTATACTCTCTCTCTCTCTCTCTCTCTCTCTCTCTCTCTCTCTCTCTCTCTCTCTCTCTGGAACCATGGAGGACACCGTACAAGGAGCAAGGAGAGACAGATGGTGTTTTGCTCTGTGATGCCAAGGACCGACTACCCTTGGGGAGCAGTATGCCCACAAGCCTGGTCCATGGACTGTGGAGCATATCTTAGCTCCAGAAAGCTTTTTCTTAGTCCCCTCTAAGCTCATGAATTCTCTAGGGGCACAGCACAAAGTGTCCATGAGGAGGATGAATCAGTCACTGCTGGAAAGTGAAGGTCCCAGGAGAATCCTTTCTCCTATGTCCTTATTCTCTGGGCCTTCTGTGCAGATTGTATCTTGATTTTAAAATCAGAAGAGAAGTAGTAGTAGCTTAAGGTGCCAAACTGTAGAGAGCTGAGAGGACCGATGTCATGTGGGGCTAATAATTGTTGACACCAAGAAGTTCAGTAGGATGATAGAAGTCCAGGATGGGCTCTGAGATCTGGGTAAAGGCATTATTAGGCAGAGGTTCTGACACCAGGTTGATGATACAAGTTCAATGGCAGGAGCCACCTCTAAAGTTGCTCACTGTTCACAACATGAATTTTCAGGGCAGCACACAGTGCATGGCTTCACTCCCAACCTTCTTAAATCTCAGATTCCACTTACAGATTCCACTTACAAGGGTGAAAATGCTGCCCGTAACATACACTGCTGGGGATCAAAGCCAGGCCCCCACATGCCAGACAAGTGCTCTATCCTAGCTACCTTCAGCATTTCAAACCACTTTACACCGTTTTTGGACAAAGTCTGGGTCAAGTGCTTTTAATTTCCCCCTAAAATTCTAAGTGCTTACCCCAAGCCATTTAACAATTACTTTATTAATTGGAAGATTTGGGTTTTGTTAATTGGACTCCAGTATTTCCCCGTGCCCTTCTCAATTAACCCAATTTCAGTTGGAAGAGGGGGAAATCCCCAGCATAGTAACCGTAGCTAGTGCAGCCCTCCCGCCATACAGGCACACGTTTCTTTGCTTCGTGGTTTTCTAATGAAATAAAGCAAAACAAACAAATCCCGTTATTGGTGGTGTCTAACAGGCTTAGAGACAGTATGGTGGTGAACGGGCAGTCTCCAACCCACTGCAAGGGCCCGTGGTCCCAGCAAACTGCTCTTGTCAATGATACTGGCCCAGAGAAGGCAGTTCCTTTCAAGAACTTCCAGGCTTACATGACAGAAGGCAAGGGCAATGGAGTAGGCTTCAGCCTCCTGCAGCCCCCACAGAAAGCGTCTAAACAGCTGCACCCCCTTCCCCTCAGTGTTACTTTGTTCAGATTCCAGTTTTGCTTCTAATTTTTACTTTTTAAAAATAAATCAGGGTTTCTGATTTTGTTTTTTTTAAACTTTGTATTTGTTCTTTGTGAATTTCACATCCTGGACCCTAATCCCACTTATCTCCCCCTCCCTTTGTACCTGCCCTCCACTCTTGCAACCTTCCCCCAACATAGAGAGAGAGAGAGAGAGAGAGAGAGAGAGAGAGAGAGAGAGAGAGAGAGAGAAGCTTCGCTCTGTGGAAGCTATAGTGTTTCACCGTGTGCCTCACAGTATACACTTTTATCCACATTCTCTGCTTGCAAATGTTCATTGTAATGAGTCATTGGTCTTGTTTGAGGCCTCTGGCTTCTGCTGCTCTATTAATACTGGATCCTCCCTGGGACTCCTCTGAGATATCCTGTTGTTGCCCTATGCCATGGACATCCTGTAGTTTTGGATCTGCAGGACCGGTCCCTTCATGCATTCCAGCAGTTCACTGATGGGTAGATGTTAGAGTGGGTCAATTTAAAGCTATGAATCTGGGCCTGAGGTATCTAAACTGGTCAGTCTGCTGAATCTCCTGCTCGAATGCTCTCAGGGCTGACTCACCAGCAACCTTTACTATCATGGCCAGCTCTACCCTGATGCCCAGAGAAGATATGGTGCCCACTGTCCTGAGTGTTGCAGCAGGTGAAGGACATGGCTAGTTTTTCCACTCTCCTGACCTCAGGCCAGCTACCCAAAAGCCCCACATCCAGGGCAAAAGGAAGGGGATGAGATCTCTCCCATGCTGACACCACCATGTAATAGATGAGAGGCAGGGACAACTCTCCTGCCTGCCATTGGTTGCAAGGGGTGAGGGGGAGTCATAAGACAAGAGGAGGCCATGCTTACACCCTTGGGGTAGCTTGCCTGCCCCCAAAAACCCCATGGTCAGCTCTACTTTACTGCCCAGGTAAGGTGCAGGGCTTGCTCTCCTGAGGGCTGCAGCTGGTGAGAGATAGGGCCAGCTCTCCTGGTCTCATAACCCCAGGGCCAGGTCTATCTACTGTTGCAGGTTGTGAGAAGCAAGTTGGGGAGAGGGTATCTCTCCCTTATCTATTCTACTGCACAGGTGATCAGTAGTAGGGCCAGGTCTCCCAAGCTTGTATCCTCTGCGGCTGGCTCACCCACAATTCCCAGAATGTGTGGGCCACTCTCCTGAGTACTGGCTAGGGGCAGGATCAGCTTTCCCACTCTTATATCCCTATGGCCAGCTCTTCCACAATGCTTAGGTGAGGACTAGGGGCCAGTTCTTCATAATTCTTAGACATTAACATGTCCCTTGGCAGTAGCCCAGACCAGGGACATCTGCCTGGCCTTTGGAGGTAAAAGATTCCTGCTGCTGCAGGGCTATGTTCTCTGATGTATCCTCCAGTGGCAGAATAGGCCACGACCCACTATAGTCCCAGGTGGCATCACCAGCTACTTATATTAGGCTGTTCCTTACTACCCTTGAGTTAACACTGATTGAGTCTCCAGTTCGGCCTCTCTTTCTTCATAGTGCCTACATCTTTCTGTTTATTTTTCTCTTCTATTTTTCCACTACTTCTCTTCTAATCCTTAGAGGTTCCTAGGGGTCTCTGAATGTCTGAGTTCATCTCAGGAGTGGTCTTGGGAGTGCTATGCCCTGCCACACATTATGGCACTGGGCAAGGGTCATCTCAGTCATGGTCTGCTCCTCCCCAGGCCTTTCCTGCACCCAACTGGTGGTCATGTCAGGCTAGCTCCCTGTCCAGGTCACATGGTAGGAGACTGGTGGTCCTATCAGTCTTGTTCCTTGCTCAGTCCACCTGAGTGTTCTCATGTGTGGGTCATTTGTCTCAGGATCATTCCTATCCAGGGACTTTAGTCTCAGTCAAGGTTCTTCTGGTCTCCAGCTTTCTCCTGGTCTTGGGAACATCAGGGTCTGTGTGGTGCTGGACTGGAGGTTGTCTCAGGCTTGCTTTCTTCAGGGAATATTAGGCTACTAATCATTCAGGTATACATAGGTTAGAACATGGAGCATAGATATAACCTTTCTATTCTCTGTCACCAAGTTTCTCACATGTGACATCAGCCACACCTCCAATGCCTTTAGGGGCAGTAAATTTTCCACTTTTTAAAAAAGCCACTGTTTGCCCAGTCCACAGCTCCCTGCTCCCAAAGCCCGTGGGAGAGAGAGCTCACTGCCTGGACAGGTGGGCACTCCTGAGACTGTAGAGTGGGAGAGACCACCAATACTGCCCACCCCTGCCCACATCCCTCGCCCAAAAGGAAACTGTATAGGGCCTCTGGGAAACGGAAGATAGGAGCACTCAAGCTGCAGGTGCCCTGTGGTCCAGACACCACCCAGACCTGAAGGGACCCGGTCAAAAGCTTCCTGCACCCAAATCCCATGGGAGGGAGAGTTAAACCTTCAGAGGGTAGAAACACCTGGGAAGCCAGAAGAGACTACACTCTGCCCACATTTCTAACTCCAGAGGAAAACACCTAATGCCATCTGGGACCCCAGTGCACAGGGGCCAAGGGAAAAGGTGGCACAGGCCTTCCTGGTTGCCACCCTCATGGAGAGCTAAAAAGCAGCCCCCCAGGTGCAACTTCAGCCACAGGACCACAGGTAAGATCAACTTTTCTGATCCAAGCAACCTGCCTGGTAGACACAGGGCAAAAGCCCACAGGAACACCTGAAGACCAGTAGACAGGAAAGACTACACACCTGAAAGCAGAACACTCTGTTCCCATAACTGGCTGAAAGAAAACAGGAAAACAGGTCTATAGCACTCCTGACACACAGGCCTATAGGAAGGTCCAGCCACTGTCAGAAATAGCAGAACAAGTTAACACCAGAGACAACCTAATGGTGAGAGGCAAGCGCAGGAACCCAAGGAACAGAAACCAAGACTACATGGCAATATTGGAGCACAATTCACCCACCAAAGCAAACACCGAATATCCAAACACACCAGAAAAGCAAGATCTAGATTTAAAATCACATTTGATCATGATGATGGAGGACTTCAAGAAAGACATAAAGGGAGACAACCCTGGATGTAGAAAACTAAAGGAAGAGATAAGGAGCCATAGATACAAGCATCACCAACATAATACAAGAGATAGAAGAGAGAATCTGAGGAGCAGAAGATTCCATAGAAATCATAGACACAATGGTCAAAGATAATGTAAAATGGAAAAAGCTACTGGCCCAAAACCTGCAGTAAATCCAGGACACAATGAGAAGATCAAACCTAAGGATAATAGGTATGGAAGAGAGTGAAGACTCCTAGCTCAAAGGACCAGTAAATATCTTCAACAAAATCATAGAAGAACACTTCCCTAACCTAAAGAAAGAGATGCCTATAAACATACAAGAAGCCTACAGAACTCCAAATAGATTGGACCAGAAAAGAAACTCCTCCTGTCACATAATAGTCAAAACACAAAATGCACAAAATAAAGAAAGAATATTAAAAGCAGTAAGGGAAAAAGGTCAAGTAACATATAAAGGCAGACCTAGCGGAATCACACCAGACTTCTCACCAGAGACTATGAAAGCCAGAAGATCCTGGACAGATGTCATAGAGACCCTAAGAGAACACAAATGCCAGCCGAGGTTATTGTATCCAGCAAAACTCTCAATTAACATAGATAGAGAAACCAAGATATTCCATGACAAAACCAAATTTAACAATATCTTTCTACAAACCCAGCCTACAAAAGATAATAAATGGTAAACCCAACATAATGAGACAAGCTATACCCTAGAAAAAGCAAGTAACTAATCATCTTGGCAACTAAACAAAGAGAAGAAAAGTACACAAACATAATCTCACATCCAAATACAAATATGACAGGAAGCAACAATTACTATTCCTTAATATCTCTCAACATCAATGGACTCAACTCCCCAATAAAAAGACAGAGATTAACCAACTGGATACGCAATGAGGACCCTGCATTCTGCTGCCTACAGGAAACACACCTCAGAGACAAAGACAGGCACTACCTCAGAGTAAAACGCTGGAAAACAACTTTCCAAGCAAAAGGTCTGAAGAAGCAAGCTGGAGTAGCCATTCTAATATTGAATAAAATCAATTTTCAACTAAAAGTCATCAAAAAGGATAAGGAAGGACACTTCATATTCATCAAAGGAAAAATCCACCAAGATGAACTCTCAATCCTAAATATCTATGCCCCAAATACAAGGGCACGTACATACATTAAAGAAACCTTACTAAAGCTCAAAGCACACGTTGCATCTCA
Source organism: Rattus norvegicus (assembly GCF_021556685.1). NCBI lineage: Eukaryota > Metazoa > Chordata > Mammalia > Rodentia > Muridae > Rattus > Rattus norvegicus. Next base: position 40,549,718 of record NC_141551.1, on the reverse strand, counting down.
CACAATAATAGTAGGAGATTTCAACACCCCACTCTCATCAATGGACAGATCATGGAAACAGAAATTAAACAGAGACATAGACAGACTAAGAGAAGTCATGAAACAAATGGACTTAACAGATATTTATAGAACATTCTATCCTAAAACAAAAGGATATACCTTCTTCTCACCACCTCATGGTACTTTCTCCAAAACTGACCATATAATTGGTCATAAAACAGGCCTCAATAGATACAGAAAGATAGAAATAATCCCATGCATCCTATCAGACCAACACGGGTTAAAGCTGGTCTACAAAAACAATAAGGGAAGAACGCTCACATATACATGGAAATTGAACAATGCTCTACTCAATGATAACCTGGTCAAGGAAGAAATAAAGAAAGAAATTAAAGACTTCTTAGAATTTAAGGAAAATGAAGATACAACATACCCAACTTATGGGACACAATGAAAGCTGTGCTAAGAGGAAAACTCATAGCTCTGAGTGCCTGCAGAAAGAAACAGGAGAGAGCATATATCAACAACTTGACAGCACACCTAAAAGCTCTAGAACAAAAAGAAGCAAATACACCCAGGAGGAGTAGAAGGCAGGAAATAATCAAACTCAGAGCTGAAACCAACCAAGTAGAAAGAAAAAGGACCGTACAAAGAATCAACAGAACCAAAAGCTGGTTCTTTGAGAAAATCAACAAGATACATAAACCCTTAGCCAGACTAAACAGAGGACACAGAGAGTGTGTTCAAATTAACAAAATCAGAAATGAAAAGGGAGACATAGCTACAGAATCAGAGGAAATTCAGAAAATCATCAGATCCTACTACAAAAGCCTATATTCAGGAAAATTTGAAAATCTGCAGGAAATGGACAATTTCCTAGAGAGATACAAGGTACCGAAGTTAAATCAGGAACAGATAAACCATTTAAACAGCCACATAACTCAAAAGAAATAGAAGCAGTCATTAAAGGTCTCCCAATGAAAAAGAGCCCAGGTAAAGATGGGTTCAAGTGCAGAATACTATCAGACCTTCATAGAAGATCTCATACCAATAGTATCCAAAGTATTCCACAAAATTGAAACAGATGGAGTACTACCAAATTCTTCTATGAAGCCACAATTACTCTTATACCTAAACCACAAAGACCCAACAAAGAAAGAGAACTTTAGACCAAATTCCTTTATTAATATCAATGAAAAATTACTCAACAAAATTCTGGCAAACTGAATGCAAGAGCACATCAAAACAATCATCCAGCAAGATCAAGTAGCCTTCATCCCAGGCATGCAGGGATGCTTTAATATATGGAAACCCAGCAACGTAATCTACTATATAAATAAACTGAAAGAACAAAACCACATGATCATTTCATTAGATGCTGGGAAAGCATTTGACGAAATTCAACACCCCATCATGATAAAAGTCCTGGAAAGAATAGGAGTTCAAGGCCCATACCTAAACATAGTAAAAGCCATGTACAGCAAACCAGTAGCTAACATTAAACTAAATGGAGAGAAATTTGAAGCAATCCCACTAAAATCAGGGTCTAGACAAGGCTGCCCACTCTCTCCCTACTTTTTCAATATAGTTCTTGAATTTCAAGCCAGAGCAGCCAGACAACAAAAGGAGATCAAACGGATACAGATTGGAAAAAGAAGAAGTCAAAATATCACTATTTACAGATGATATGATAGTATATTTAAATGATCCCATAAGTTCCACCAGAGAACTACTAAGCCTGATAAACACCTTCAGCAAAGTGGCTCTGTATAAAATTAACTCAAATAAATCATTAGCCTTCCCCTACACAAAAGAGAAACAAGCCAAGAAAGAAATTATGGAAATGGCACCCTTCATAATAGTCCCAAATAATATAAAATACCTCGGTGTGACTTTAACCAAGCAAGTGAAAGATCTGTATAATAAGAACTTCAAGCCTCTGAAGAAAGAAATTGAAAAAGACCTCAGAAGATGGAAAGATCTCACATGCTCATGGATTGGGAGGATTAATATAGTAAAAATGGCCATTTTACCAAAAACGATCTACAGATTCAATGCAATCCCCATCAAAATACCAATCCAATTCTTCAGAGAGTTAGACAGAACAATTTTCAAATTCATCTGGAATTACAAAAAACCCAGGATAGCTAAAACTATCCTCAAGAATAAAAGGACTTCCGGGGGAATCACTATCCCTGAACTCAAGCAGTATTACAGGGCAATAGTGATAAAAACTGCATGGTATTGGTACAGAGACAGACAGATAGACCAGTGAAATAGAATTGAAGACCCAGAAATGAACCCAAACACCTATGGTCACTTGATTTTTGACAAAGGAGCCAAAACCATCCAATGGAAAAAAGATAGCACTTTTAGCAAATGGTGCTGGTTCAACTGGAGGTCAGTTGAATGCAGGTAGAATGGAGGTAGAAGAATGCAGATCGATCCATGCTTATCACCCTGTACAAAGCTTAAGTCCAAGTGGATCACGACCTCCACATCAAACCAGATACACTCAAACTATAGAAGAAAAAGTGGAATAGCATCTCAAACACATGTGCACTGGAGAAAATTTCTTGAACAAAACATCAATGCTCTAAGATCAAGAATCAAGAAATGGGATCTCATAAAACTGCTAAGCTTCTGTAAGGCAAAGGACACTGTTGTTAGGACAAAATGACAACCAACTGATTGGGAAAAGATCTTTACCAATCGTACATCTGATAGAGGGCTTATATCCAAAATCCTACATCTGATAGAGGGCTTATATCCAAAATATACAAAGAACTCAAGATGTTAGACTTCAGGGAGACAAATAACCCTATTGAAAAATGGGGTTCAGAGCTAAACAAAGAATTCACAGCTGAGGAATGCCGAATGGCTGAGAAACACCTAAAGAAATGTTCAACATCTTTAGTCATAAGGGAAATGCAAATCAAAACAACCCTGAGATTTCACCTCACACCAGTGAGAATGGCTAAGATAAAAAAACTCAGGTGACAGCAGATGCTGGCGAGGATGTGGAGAAAGAGGAACACTCCTCCATTGTTGGTGGATTGCAGACTGGTACAACCATTCTGGAAATCAGTCTGGAGGTTCCTCAGAAAATTGGACATTGAACTGCCTGAGGATCCAGCTATACCTCTCTTGGGCATATACCCAAAAGATGCCCCAACATATAAAAAAGACACGTGCTCCACTATGTTCATAGCAGCCTTATTTATAATAGCCAGAAGCTGGAAAGAACCCAGATGCCCTTCAACAGAGGAATGGATACAGAAACCGTGGTACATCTACACAATGGAATATTGCTCAGCTATCAAAAACAATGACTTTATGAAATTCGTAGGCAAATGGTCGGAACTGGAAAATATCATCCTGAGTGAGCTAACCCAATCACAGAAAAACACACATGGTATGCACTCATTGATAAGTGGCTATTAGCACAAATGCTTGAATTACCCTAGATGCCTAGAACAAATGAAACTCAAGACGGATGATCAAAATGTGAATGCTTCACTCCTTCTTTAGAAGGGGAACAAGAATACACTTGGCAGGGAATAGAGAGGCAAAGATTAAAACAGACACAGAAGGAACACCCATTCAGAGCCTGCCCCACATGTGGCCCATGCATATACAGCCATTCTATTAGACAAGATGGATGAAGCAAAGAACCGGATGTAGATCTCTCCTGAGAGACACAGCCAGAATACAGCAAACACAGAGGCGTATGCCAGCAGCAAACCACTGAATTGAGAATAGGACCCCGTTGAAGGAATCAGAGAAAGAACTGGAAGAGCTTGAAGGGGCTCGAAACCCCATATGAACAACAATGCCAAGCAACCAGAGCTTCCAGGGACTAAGCCACTACCTAAAGACTATACATGGACTGACCCTGGACTCTGACCTCATAGGTAGCAATGAATATCCTAGTAAGATCACCAGTGGAAGGGGAAGCCCTGGGTCCTGCTAAGACTGAACCCCCAGTGAACTAGATTGTTGGGGGGAGGGCAACAAGGGGGGGAGGATGGGGAGGGGAAAACCCATAAAGAAGGGGAGGGGGAGGGGTATGTTTGCCCGGAAACCGGGAAAGGGAATAACACTTGAAATGTATATAAGAAATACTCAAGTTAATAAAAAAAAAAAAGAATCGACAAATGGGATCTCATAAAACTGCAAAGCTTCTGTCCTAACACTGTTGTTAGGACAAAACGGCAACCAACAAATTGGGAAAAGATGTTTACCAATCCTACAACTGATAGAGGGCTTTTATCCAAAATATACAAAGAACTCAAGAAGTTAGACTGCAGGGAGATAAATAACCCTATTAAAAATGGGGTTCAGGAGACAAGCCTGGGAAACCAGAAGAGACTGCTCCCTGCACACACATCTCGGACGCCAGAGGAAAAAGCCAAAGACCATCTGGAACCCTGGTGCACTGAAGCTCCTGGAAGGGGCGGCACAGGTCTTCCTGGTTGCTGCCGCTGCAGAGAGCCCCTGGGCAGCACCCCACGAGCGAACCTGAGCCTCGGGACCACAGGTAAGACCAAATTTTCTGCTGCAAGAAAGCTGCCTGGTGAGCTTGAGACACACGGAAGCAGAATTTCTCTAGGACCGGGCACGTTCTGTATTTACCGGAAGTCCCACACCCGCGGATCCCGGCCCGCAGCAGCTCTCTGCTCCCAGACCCGGTGAGAGAGAGACCCAACCGCCTGGTCAGGTGGGCACTCCTGAGGCTGCAGAGCGGAAGAGACCAACAACACTGCTCACCCCTGCCCACATCCCTGGCCCAAGAGGAAACTGTATAAGGCCTCTGGGCTCCTGTGGAGGAGGGCCCAGGAGCAGCAGGACACCTGCCTGAGACACTACCGGAACCGGAAAGAAACAGACCGGATAAACAGTTCTCTGCACCCAAATCCCATGGGAGGGAGAGCTAAACCTTCAGAGAGGCAGACAAGCCTGGGAAACCAGAAGAGACTGCTCCCTGCACACACATCTCGGACGCCAGAGGAAAAAGCCAAAGACCATCTGGAACCCTGGTGCACTGAAGCTCCTGGAAGAGGCGGCACAGGTCTTCCTGGTTGCTGCTGCTGCAGAGAGCCCCTGGGCAGCACCCCACGAGCGAACCTGAGCCTCGGGACCACAGGTAAGACCAAATTTTCTGCTGCAAGAAAGCTGCCTGGTGAACTCAAGACATAGGCCCACAGGAACAGCTGAAGACCTGTAGAGAGGAAAAACTACACGCCCGAAAGCAGAACACTCTGTCCCCATAACTGACTGAAAGAGAGGAAAACAGGTCTACAGCACTCCTGACACACAGGCTTATAGGACAGTCTAGCCACTGTCAGAAATAGCAGAACAAAGTAACACTAGAGATAATCTGATGGCGAGAGGCAAGCGCAGGAACCCAAGCAACAGAAACCAAGACTACATGCCAACATCGGAGCCCAATTCTCCCACCAAAACAAACATGGAATATTCAAACACACCAGAAAAGCAAGATCTAGTTTCAAAATCATATTTGATCATGATGCTGGAGGACTTCAAGAAAGACATGAACACACTTAGGGAAACACAGGAAAACATTAATAAACAAGTAGAAGCCTACAGAGGGGAATCGCAAAAATCCCTGAAAGAATTCAAGGAAAACACAATCAAACAGTTGAAGGAATTAAAAATGGAAATAGAAGCAATCAAGAAAGAACACATGGAAACAACCCTGGATATAGAAAACCAAAAGAAGAGACAAGGAGCTGTAGATACAAGCTTCACCAACAGAATACAAGAGATGGAAGAGAGAATCTCAGGAGCAGAAGATTCCATAGAAATCATTGACTCAACTGTCAAAGATAATGTAAAGCGGAAAAAGCTACTGGTCCAAAACATACAGGAAATCCAGGACTCAATGGGAAGATCAAACCTAAGGATAATAGGTATAGAAGAGAGGGAAGACTCCCAGCTCAAAGGACCAGTAAATATCTTCAACAAAATCATAGAAGAAAACTTCCCTAACCTAAAAAAAGAGATACCCATAGACATACAAGAAGCCTACAGAACTCCAAATAGATTGGACCAGAAAAGAAATACCTCCCGTCACATAATTGTCAAAACACCAAACGCACAAAATAAAGAAAGAATATTAAAAGCAGTAAGGGAAAAAGGTCAAGTAACATATAAAGGGAGACCTATCAGAATCACACCAGACTTCTCGCCAGAAACTATGAAGGCCAGAAGATCCTGGACTGATGTCATACAGACCCTAAGAGAACACAAATGCCAGCCCAGGTTACTGTATCCAGCAAAACTCTCAATTAACATTGATGGAGAAACCAAGATATTCCATGACAAAACCAAATTTACACAATATCTTTCTACAAATCCAGCACTACAAAGGATAATAAATGGTAAAGCCCAACATAAGGAGGCAAGCTATACCCTAGAAGAAGCAAGAAACTAATCGTCTTGGCAACAAAACAAAGAGAATGAAAGCACACAAACATAACCTCACATCCAAATATGAATATAAAGGGAAACAATAATCACTATTCCTTAATATCTCTCAATATCAATGGCCTCAACTCCCCAATAAAAAGACATAGATTAACAAACTGGATACGCAACGAGGACCCTGCATTCTGCTGCCTACAGGAAACACACCTCAGAGACAAAGACAGACACTACCTCAGAGTGAAAGGCTGGAAAACAACTTTCCAAGCAAATGGTCAGAAGAAGCAAGCTGGAGTAGCCATTCTAATATCAAATAAATTCAATTTCTAACTAAAAGTCATCAAAAAAGATAAGGAAGGACACTTCATATTCATCAAAGGAAAAATCCACCAAGATGAACTCTCAATCCTAAATATCTATGCCCCAAATACAAGGGCACCTACATACGTAAAAGAAACCTTAGTAAAGCTCAAAACACACATTGCACCTCACACAATAATAGTGGGAGATTTCAACACCCCACTCTCATCAATGGACAGATCATGGAAACAGAAATTAAACAGTGATATCGACAGACTAAGAGAAGTCATGAGCCAAATGGACTTAACAGATATTTATAGAACATTCTATCCTAAAGCAAAAGGATATACCTTCTTCTCAGCTCCTCATGGCACTTTCTCCAAAATTGACCATATAATTGGTCAAAAAACGGGCCTCAACAGGTACAGAAAGATAGAAATAATCCCATGCGTGCTATCGGACCACCACGCCCTAAAACTGGTCTTCAATAACAATAAGGGAAGAATGCCCACATATACGTGGAAATTGAACAATGCTCTACTCAATGATAACCTGGTCAAGGAAGAAATAAAGAAAGAAATTAAAAACTTTTTAGAATTTAATGAAAATGAAGATACAACATGCTCAAACTTATGGGACACAATGAAAGCTGTGCTAAGAGGAAAACTCATAGTGCTGAGTGCCTGCAGAAAGAAACAGGAAAGAGCATATGTCAGCAGCTTGACAGCACACCTAAAAGCTCTAGAACAAAAAGAAGCAAATACACCCAGGAGGAGTAGAAGGCAGGAAATAATCAAACTCAGAGCTGAAATCAACCAAGTAGAAACAAAAAGGACCATAGAAAGAATCAACAGAACCAAAAGTTGGTTCTTTGAGAAAATCAACAAGATAGATAAACCCTTAGCCAGACTAACGAGAGGACACAGAGAGTGCGTCCAAATTAACAAAATCAGACATGAAAAGGGAGACATAACTACAGATTCAGAGGAAATTCAAAAAATCATCAGATCTTACTATAAAAACCTATATTCAACAAAATTTGAAAATCTTCAGGAAATGGACAATTTCCTAGACAGATACCAGGTATCGAAGTTAAATCAGGAACAGATAAACCAGTTAAACAACCCCATAACTCCTAAGGAAATAGAAGCAGTCATTAAAGGTCTCCCAACCAAAAAGAGCCCAGGTCCAGACGGGTTTAGTGCAGAATTCTATCAAACCTTCATAGAAGACCTCATACCAATATTATCCAAACTATTCCACAAAATTGAAACAGATGGAGCCCTACCGAATTCCTTCTACGAAGCCACAATTACTCTTATACCTAAACCACACAAAGACACAACAAAGAAAGAGAACTTCAGACCAATTTCCCTTATGAATATCGACGCAAAAATACTCAATAAAATTCTGGCAAACCGAATTCAAGAGCACATCAAAACAATCATCCACCATGATCAAGTAGGCTTCATCCCAGGCATGCAGGGATGGTTTAATATACGGAAAACCATCAACGTGATCCATTATATAAACAAACTGAAAGAACAGAACCACATGATCATTTCATTAGATGCTGAGAAAGCATTTGACAAAATTCAACACCCCTTCATGATAAAAGTCCTGGAAAGAATAGGAATTCAAGGCCCATACCTAAACATAGTAAAAGCCATATACAGCAAACCAGTTGCTAACATTAAACTAAATGGAGAGAAACTTGAAGCAATCCCACTAAAATCAGGGACTAGACAAGGCTGCCCACTCTCTCCCTACTTATTCAATATAGTTCTTGAAGTTCTAGCCAGAGCAATCAGACAACAAAAGGAGATCAAAGGGATACAGATCGGAAAAGAAGAGGTCAAAATATCACTATTTGCAGATGACATGATAGTATATTTAAGTGATCCCAAAAGTTCCACCAGAGAACTACTAAAGCTGATAAACAACTTCAGCAAAGCGGCTGGGTATAAAATTAACTCAAATAAATCAGTTGCCTTCCTCTATACAAAAGAGAAACAAGCCGAGAAAGAAATTAGGGAAACGACACCCTTCATAATAGACCCAAATAATATAAAGTACCTCGGTGTGACTTTAACCAAGCAAGTAAAAGATCTGTACAATAAGAACTTCAAGACTCTGAAGAAAGAAATTGAAGAAGACCTCAGAAGATGGAAAGATCTCCCACGCTCATGGATTGGCAGGATTAATTTAGTAAAAATGGCCATTTTACCAAAAGCAATCTACAGATTCAATGCAATCCCCATCAAAATACCAATCCAATTCTTCAAAGAGTTAGACAGAACAATTTGCAAATTCATCTGGAATAACAAAAAACCCAGGATAGCTAAAGCTATCCTCAACAATAAAAGGACTTCAGGGGGAATCACTATCCCTGAACTCAAGCAGTATTACAGAGCAATAGTGATAAAAACTGCATGGTATTGGTACAGAGACACACAGATAGACCAATGGAATAGAATTGAAGACCCAGAAATGAACCCACACACCTATGGTCACTTGATTTTTGACAAAGGAGCCAAAACCATCCAAGGAAAAAAGATAGCATTTTCAGCAAATGGTGCTGGTTCAACTGGAGGGCAACATGTAGAAGAATGCAGATCGATCCATGCTTATCACCCTGTACAAAGCTTAAGTCCAAGTGGATCAAGGACCTCCACATCAAACCAGACACACTCAAACTAATAGAAGAAAAACTAGGGAATCATCTGGAACACATGGGCACTGGAAAAAATTTCCTGAACAAAACACCAATGGCTTACGCTCTAAGATCAAGAATCGACAAATGGGATCTCATAAAACTGCAAAGCTTCTGTAAGGCAAAGGACACTGTGGTTAGGACAAAACGGCAACCAACAGATTGGGAAAAGATCTTTACCAATCCTACAACAGATAGAGGCCTCATATCCAAAGTATACAAAGAACTCAAGAAGTTAGACCGCAGGGAAACAAATAACCCTATTAAAAAATGGGGTTCAGAGCTAAACAAAGAATTCACAGCTGAGGAATGCCGAATGGCTGAGAAACACCTAAAGAAATGTTCAACATCTTTAGTCATAAGGGGAATGCAAATCAAAACAACCCTGAGATTTCACCTCACACCAGTGAGAATGGCTAAGATCAAATCTCAGGTGACAGCAGATGCTGGCGAGGATGTGGAGAAAGAGCAACACTCCTCCATTGTTGGTGGGATTGCAGACTGGTACAACCATTCTGGAAATCAGTCTGGAGGTTCCTCAGAAAATTGGACATTGAACTGCCTGAGGATCCAGCTATACCTCTCTTGGGCATATACCCAAAAGATTCCTCAACGTACAAAAGAGACACGTGCTCCACTATGTTCATCGCAGCCTTATTTATAATAGCCAGAAAATGGAAAGAACCCAGATGCCCTTCAACAGAGGAATGGATTCAGAAAATGTGGTACATCTACACAATGGAATATTACTCAGCTATCAAAAACAACGAGTTTATGAAATTCGTAGGCAAATGGTTGGAACTGGAAAATATCATCCTGAGTGAGCTAACCCATTCACAGAAAGACATACATGGTATGCACTCATTGATAAGTGGCTATTAACCCAAATGCTTGAATTACCCTAGATCCCTAGAACAAACGAAACTCAAGACGGATGATCAAAATGTGAATGCTTCACTCCTTCTTTAAATGAGGAAAAAGAATACCCTTGGCAGGGAAGGGAGAGGCAAAGATTAAAACAGAGACTGAAGGAACACCCATTCAGAGCCTGCCCCACAGGTGGCCCATACATATACAGCCACCCAATCAGACAAGATGGATGAAGCAAAGAAGTGCAGACCGACAGGAGCCGGATGTAGATCGCTCCTGAGAGACACAGCCAGAATACAGCAAATACAGAGGCGAATGCCAGCAGCAAACCACTGAACTGAGAATAGGTCCCCCGTTGAAGGAATCAGAGAAAGAACTGGAAGAGCTTGAAGGGGCTCACGACCCCAAAAGTACAACAATGTCAAGCAACCAGAGCTTCCAGGGACTAAGCCACTACCTAAATACTATACATGGACTGACCCTGGACTCTGACCCCATAGGTAGCAATGAATATCCTAGTAAGAGCACCAGTGGAAGGGGAAGCCCTGGGTCCTGCCAAGACTGAACCCCCAGTGAACTAGACAATGGGGGGAGGGCGGCAATGGGGGGAGGGTTGGGAGGGGGACACCCATAAGGAAGGGGAGGGGGGAGGGGGATGTTTGCCCGTAAACCGGGAAAGGGAATAACACTCGAAATGTATATAAGAAATACTCAAGTTAATAAAAAAAAAAGAAAAAAAATGGGGTTCAGAGCTAAACAAAGAATTCACAGCTGAGGAATGCTGAATGGCTGAGAAACACCTAAAGAAATGTTCAACATCTTTATTCATAAGGGAAATGCAAATCAAAACAACACTGAGATTTCACCTCACACCAGTGAGAATGGCTAAGATCAAAAACTCACGTGACAGCAAATGCTGCCGAGGATGTGGAGAAAGAGGAACACTCCTCCATTGTTGGTTGGATTGCAGACTGGTACAACCATTCTGGAAATCAGTCTGGATGTTCCTCAGAAAATTGGACATTGAACTACCTCAGGACCCAGCTATACCTCTCTTGGGCATATACCCAAAAGATGACCGAACATATAACAAAGACACATGCTCTACTATGTTCATAGCAGCCTTATGTATACTAGCCAGATGTTGGAAATAACCCAGATGCCCTTCAACAGAAGAATGGATACAGAAATTTTGATACATCTACATAATGAAATTTTACTCAGCCATCAAAAGCAATGACTTTATGAAATTCATAGGCAAATGGATGGAAGTGGAAACTATCATCCTGAGTGAAGTAACCCAATCACAGAAAAATACACGTGGTATGCACTCATTGGTAAGTGGCTATTAGCCCAAATGCTTGATTACCCTAGATGCACAGAACACATGAAACTCAAGAAGGATTACCAAAATGTTAATGCTTCACTCCTTCTTTAAAAGGGGAACAAGAATATCCTTGGGCGGGAATAGGGGGGGTAAAGTTTATAAAAGAGGCAGAAGGAACAGAGCCTGCCCCACATGTGGCCCATACATATACAGCCACCAAACTAGATAAGATGGAGGAAGCAAAGAAGTGCAGGCTGACAGGAACCGGATGTAGATCTCTCCTGAGACACACTGCCAGAATACAGCAAATACATAGGCGAATGCAATCATTAAACCACTGAACTTAGAACTGGACCCCCGATGAAGGAATCAGAGAAAGGACTGAAAGAGCTTGAAGGGGCTTGAGACCACATATGAACAGCAATGCCAAGCAACCAGAGCTTCCAGGGACTAAGCCACTACCCAAAGAGTATACATGGACTGACCCTGGGCTCCAACCGCATAGTTAGCAATGAATAGCCTAGTAAAAGCACCAGTGGAATTGGAAGCCCTTGGTCCTGCCATGACTGAACCTCCAGTGAATGTGATTGTTGGAGGGAGGGTGGTAATGGGGGGAGAATGGGGAGGGGAACACCCCTATAGAATGGGAGGTAGAGGGGTTAGGGGGATTTTGGCCCGGAAAGCAGGAAAGCGAATAACAATCGAAATGTTAATAAGAAATACCCAAGTTAATAAGTTGAGGAAAAAAAAAAAAAAGAAAAACGTTCTCTCAACTCTTAGGATTACTGGTGGATTTTTGCCCATCACCTTGGTTGGCCATTCTTTTGTAGATCCAATTGATAGGATATAATTGCCCACTTAAACATACAAAACCCAGTACCATCCATCCCTTAGGAACATTGATAACAACATATAAATACACAGAGCAGAATCTTAATGTCACCTGCCATATTGTTCTGCCAAGCCTTCTCTCCCTTTCCTATCTCTCCTGTCTCCTCCTTTTTGTTCTATTTTCCTCCTCTTCCTTCAAACTTCTCTCCCACCCATCTTTCCTTCTCATCCAATGACAGGCCTCCTTCTATCTTGTGCCTGCCTCATCTGTGACATCATCCTACAAATGATAATGTAGTAGAACAAGGGGGCTGTGTTCCAGCTCCTGCAAGCCGCAGAACTCAACAGTCTCAGCCATGTGTCTCTGGCTTTATATTCAAGAGAGGAAGGAGACAATTTATCCTGGTTAGCTGGGGTAAGAAATAGATCAGCATCATTGAGGTGAAATCTTCTGGGAAGTGGTTTTGAGAGCTATGTTCTATTCGTGCACTACTTTTAAAAAAAAGTTTAAGACAAAAAAAAAGAGATATTAAGGAGAGCTATGTTCTAGAGATGCCAAGGTTGTACCTTGTGCTATGGCTGACTTGGTAATGTGTAAGAGTCACCCAGGTTGTACTGATTTTGAAGGCATGAAGGGAAGGGGTCATGAAGAGCAGCTGAGGCTGGGCATTGTGAGAGGCCGTGGAAGTCTGTTTGTGAAGGTGCGGCCTCAGTTGTAGTTGATGGCCCAGGACTGAAAAGGTCAGAGAAAGGAGTTGAGGCTTGGCACCATGAAGAGAGCCTAGGAGAGGCTGTTGGTGAAGTCTAGTTACAACGGAAGACCCCAGTGTATTGGAGATGCTAGTACCATGGGATGATCAACAAGAACAACAGCAACAGTGTGGTATGGATCAACGTGAAGTTAAACTGCTACAGAGGGCAGAGCTGGAGAAGTGAAGCCAGCCCTTTAGAGGATCATGTGTGGATCCCAGACATTGAAACAAACTGTAACATTGAAGCTGCCTTGGAGACCCAAAGATGTTAAAGATGCCAGAGTCACAGGCTATCTGCTGAGGAAAGTTGCTAATAGGGAGTGGAACCAGTTCAGGAAAAAGAAATTTGTTGTAGACACAAAGAGGAAAAAGGAGTTAAAGATCTGAAGACTGCTTTGACATGAGACATGGAGATGGCAATTTGAAGTTTGCCCAGCTGGTTGCCTGTCTTAATTCAGGGATTACAGTTAAGTGATTAGATAGATCTCAGAAGAGACTTTGAACTTTGGACTTTTAACATTGTTGATACCGCTATAGACTATGGGGATTTGAAAGTTGGACTAAATGAACTTTTTTATTATACTCTGTTTAGGTATGGCCTCCATAGGCTCATGTGTTGGAACAAGCCTATGGGGGCCAGGGAGTGGAATGTGATGGTTTACTTATGCTTGGCCCAGGGAGTGGTAGTATTAGAAGGTGTGGCCTTGGTGTAGGAAATGTGTCACTGTGGGAGTGGGCTTGGAGATCCTTCTCCTAGCTGCCTTGGAATTCTCAGTCTGTTCCCAGGTGCTTCTTTTGGGCGAAGATGTAGAAGTCATCTCCTTCTGAACCATGCCTGTTTGGATGCTGCCATGCTCCTGCCTTGATGATAATGAACTGAACCTCTGAACCTGTAAGCCAGTCCTAATTAAATGTTGTCCCTTATTAAAAAAAAAAAAGGAGTGGGGGCATCCGCATTTTGGTCATCTTTCTTCTTGAGCTTCCTGTGGTCTGTGCAGCCAGTATTCTTAACTGCCTAACTACCTTTCTAGCCCATTAACCCTCATTCTTGACATTATCTCTATAATCTTATTTATTCCACATCTCCCTATCAGAACTAGAAGGGTCCTTAAATACAGTGGGCCTTGGTACTTGTTTGTTTCCGTTACTCATGGAGACCATCGAGTTTATTAGTTTACTAAGTATAAAACTGTTTATAACTTTTTAACTTATAATAATTTATTTTAACCATATGGAATTTTGCCAGTGCTGAGTAAATTGAGGAAGGTTATTGGACATTTCCATTAAGTTTGCACTTGCTCTTTTTTTCTAATTTCTTCTTGAAGCCTTTTTATTACCCCAGAAAAGACAATTTTTAGTGATTTCTAAAGAGTATTTCATTAGTATCTCAAATTCAAAATAAGGCCTTAATATCTCATATATGAATTAATAGATGGGAACAAGAACCAATAGTGGCCTGGGAGATTTTATTTCGCACCAGCAGACTGACTTCAGGGTAGCCACATAGGCTAGAGCTCCAGAACTTTCCTCTGGTAGCTGTTAATGTTAGCTACTACTGTACATGAAAGGGACACAGGGAATAATTTCATTTGCATTGCCTGATGTCGCCTCCAGGGATCGTCAGCTTTCTTGTACTCCAAGGAGCATTTGCTCCTTTGTGCTATATTTAAACAGGTAGTGTAGTCAACAACTAGAGATTCCAATTTGTGATTATGTTATGTGCTTTTCTCCCTGCAAAGGCTCACTGTTCAAGGATCAAAGAGACCAGAGGACACTGCAGAGGACATGATGGCTGCTTGAATTTTGGAGCATCCAACCCTCTGAATGTCACTTAGTCTTTACTGTCTCTTCCACAGAGTAACATCGTGACTGTACAATCCTGACAGAAGGAATATGATGCCAATTATCTGAGGAATGGATGACTCAGGACTGGAGTCATCCCATGAAGATGTCTTGGTGACTCTGGTGTGCATTTGGCTTATTTAAAATGCTAGCTTCTTCATCTGGCTTCTATACCTTTATTTTTCTATCAGAGATATCAAGAACCCTAAGAAATTTCCAGGATTGTCAATCTTGTGGGGTAAAGGAGAACACAACCCCCCACCATTATTTCTCACCTTGGTAATTCAACAGGGTATCTTATATTAATAACTGCATCGTTCAAGTCTCTTTCTATTCTACAAGGAATTCTGTTAACGTGCATTAATTATTAGACATCTAACTGTGTAGGAGTTAATGACTCTGTTTAGGTAAAATACAAAAGGGCATTAAGTCAGGACAAGGGAAAAAGGTGTTGCTCCCACTGTTTCCTTGTTTCTTTTGGTGTCTGCATCATACAGGGACTTGGGTATTGCAGGACTATAGTGATCTCTTTGTCTGTATTAGTGTTTGTATTTGTGAAATTAGAAACTGCAGCTCAAACCATAAAGGGAAGGAAAAGTCAAGAGAATACACCTACAACTTTTGCTTGCTTTGCTTCTCCAGGTCTCTGTTATATTTGTTCTTGAAAACAAAACAAACTTGGTTTTATAGAGAAATTCAGAGTTTAGATCTGTTTTTGTGCTCTGGGGAGGAGATGGCAGTTCTTCCTGACCTCAAAGGTACTGAGAAAGGCTGACTAGTAAAGATAATGAAGCTCCAAGAAAGGCAACTCCTCCATCCTCTACTGCACATATACCTGGATTTTTACTTAGCTAAATATGACCCAGAGGGTGTGGTCTTTGGTACAGACCTGAGAGCTAGAGACCGGAGGAAAGGTGATTCACAGGATAAGCTGTGGTCCAGAATGGACTGGTGACAATTCTGGTGTCTCTAGAACTTGTCAGTTCTTTGCTCTCAAATTTGTTATGCTTCTGCCAGATTTCTATAATATTAGATAGTGCTATTAATGAATTAAGATAATGTGAATATATGGATTTATTCTATGTAATTTCATTGGCTTGCCTTGATATCATCATCACCACCACTATGATCAGAATGTTTACTATAGGATTATATATGGCCTTTATTGTGTCCAGACATGTGTCCTCTAGCCTTTCTTTAGAGTTTTATCATGGAAGGATTATAGATTTTGTCAATTTTTTCTAAATCTGTCAAGATGATTCTATGATTCCCGTCCTAAAGTCCATTTGTATGGTGGATTATATTTATTGATTTACATGTTGGATCATCCTGCATCTTGGACTGAAGCTGACTTGATCATGATGGGTAATATTTCTGATTTTTTAAAATTCATTTTTGTAAGGATTTTATTGAGAAGTTTTGAATTTATGTTCGTTGTGAAGGTTGGTTTGTAATTTTTTTTTCTTTTGTGGTATCTTTAGCTGGTTTAGCTATCAGAGTAATCCTGGCTTTGCAAAAAGAGATCAGCAGCATTCCCGTTCCTCTTTTCTATTTTATGGAATAGTCTGAGAAGCATTGTTTTTTTTGTTTTTTGTTTTTTGTTTTTTGTTTTTAGTTTTTTTTATGTTCTGTGGAATTCTGTAATGAATCCATTTAGAACTGGGCTATTTTTTCAGACAACAATATTTTTCCCCTCTGTCAATGTTTGTTGCTTGTTATAAATCTATTTAATGATTTTGATGATTTATTTATTTTATTTCGTGTATATGAGTACTTTGCCTCTATGTATGTGTGTATAATATGTGTGCTTGGTACCTGCAGGAGTCAGAAGAGGGCATTGGAGATCCTAGAAATGGAGTTATAGATGGTTGTGGGCTCCCATATATGTGCTGGGAACTGAGTCTGAATCCTCTAGGAGCAAGAAGCACTCTCAACCATTAAGTCATCTCTCCAGCTCCTTGTTAACGTGTTTCATCTCTTCTTGTTTTAAATTTAGCAGGTCATATGCATTTAGAAATTAATGCAGTTCTTTTAGGTTTTCCAATCTATTGAAGTTTAGGTTTTTGAAATTTGTCCTGAATACCCTCTAGACTACATTGGTTTCATGTCTTCTTTTCTAACATTAAATTTGGGCCTTTTATTTGCCTCAGGGTTTATAATTAGTATTGCTTATATTTTTCAAAAAACCAATTCAAGTTTTACATTCTTTTGAAAAATTTTTATTGGTGTATGTATTCATACACATGCATATATGTGTAATGTGTGTCCATACAGGCCATAGTACACACATGGCAGTCGGAGGACAGCTTCGTGGAGTTTGTTCTTCCTTCCACACTATCGGTTCCACAGATTGAATTCAAGTTGTCACGTTTTCCTAGCAACTGTCTTTATTTCCTGAGCTGTTTCACTGGGGCTATTTAATTGATTTCTGCCTTGAGCTTAATTGTTTCCTTCTGTGTACTAGTTTGGAGTTCATCTGGTTTGGGTAATATATGTTTAGAGTGGCATGATCTTCTTGATGGATTGCATCCTTGAACAGTATGAAGTATAAAGTGACCTTTGCTATCTCTTCTAGTCTGGGTTGGTTTGAAGTCTATTTATCAGATATAAGGAGAAAGAGTTCTATTTATTTCCTAGCATTTGCCCCTCCTCTCATTCTAACATGATATCTATCTTGGGTGTGAAGTGTGTTTGTTGGAGGTAGCAAAAAGAAAGAGCCTGTGTTTTGGTCTAATCTGATACTCTGTATCATAGCTAAGGTCATTGATATTCAGTTATTACTGAAATGTTTTAATTGATTGCTGCCATATTGCTGAATTTGTAGCATTTGGTGTTTTCTTTGGTTACCAAATGTCTTAACAGGAGTTTGTTTGTTTGTTTGTTTTTTCTTATATTTTCTTGATGCTTATGGTAGTTTGAATAAAAATGGCCCTCTTAGGTTCATATTCTTGAATATGTGCTCTCCAGTTGGTGGGACTGTTTGGGGAGGACTAGGAGATGTGGCCTTGTTGGAGGAAGTGTGCCACTGGGAATAGGCTTTGGAATTTCAAATGAATCACACTATTGCCAGTGTTCTCTTGCTGCTACATACTTACAGTTTGAAATGTGAGCTTCCATCTATTCCTGTCACCATAGTTATCACCCCATCCTCTGAAACTGTAACATCATTTAAATAGTCTCTTTTATAAGTTGCCTTGGCCATGGTGTCTCATCACAGAAACAGAAAAGAAACTGATATAATGTTGTTCATCTTTCTTTTTCATTCAAAGTTTTTTCTCTAGTATACTATGTAGAGCTAACTTAGTGAATATAAAATACTTTAGCCTTTTTTAAAAGAGAGTTTTTCTTTCTTCTTCCATGCTTAAAGATAGTTTTGCTATGAATAGTAGTAGTCTATGTTGGTAGTTAGGAGCTTTCAGAACTCGAAATACATCCTTTCAAGTCCTTTGGGCTCCTAGAGTTTCCATTGCAAAAGCCCTAATTTTCCTGGTATGTAGCCCTAATATACGGCAAAGCAATCCCTGCTTGATCCTTCTATGATGCTTCCTTCTTTCCTTGAATATTTAGTGTTCTGATAATAATATTATAGACATGTGGAATTTCCTTTCTGCTTTTTTGGTGTTCAGTGTGCTTCTACTAACTGAATGGGACTATCTTTCCCTATATTTGGTTATTTTTCCTATGATTTTACTAAAAACCTTTTCTCTGCCTTTGGCATAAGGTTCTGCTCATTCTTCTATGCTCATGATTCATAAATGAATTTGTAACTTTGATGCTTTACAATGCCCCAAGAACATGACATTTTTGCATATAGGATTTTCAATATACAAAGTTTATGCCTATAACTTATCTTGCCTAATTTGTGTGTGATATAAATTTCAGTAACAAGTATTCAATATTTTTGCATCTAATATTCAATTGACCAAGTATCATTTATTGAGGACTGTCCTTTCCCCATGGAATTAATTTTGTATCTTTTTCCAAAAACCAATTGACCACACACATATAGTTCTATTTATGGAACAATTATTTGGTTTTCCTGACAGCTATTTGTCTCTAGTAATTCCTTTACTTTTCCATCTAAGTCTGAGAATTAACTTGACACCTTCAATGAATGAACTTTCTAGGACTTTGATGGGAATTGCAATGGCTCTATGAAGTAATTTGGGAAAACAGAATTGTTTATTTATTTACTCAAGTGTGAGTATGGTAATTGTTCGTGTGGTGTATTTTCAAATCTAATAAAAATGACAGCTCATAGGACACTTATGTAGGAGTCATGGAGGTAAATGCTTTCTCCATGGGGGCTCACCCAGTGCTAACAGCAACACTCAATACTAGTATTTATCTTCTTCTGTGTTTTGTTGGTTGAGGACATTGATTTTACCTTTGAAACCTACCAGCTACTATGGGTCCAAATTTAAGGCTAAAATTAGGACTCTATGAGAGCTTTAGGTTCTTCCCTCGCTCCATGGCTGTGACTATGGATTATTATTTTTTTTTGTCTCAGAGCCAAGCAACACTGCTTTGGAGAACAGTGATTGAGCATTCATGACATTGTAGGAATTTTTAAAAATGAATTTTAAGATGAAGCAAAGAAGTGCAGACTGACAGGAGCTGGATGTAGATCGCTCCTGAGAGACACAGCCAGAATACAGCAAATACAGAGGCGAATGCCAGCAGCAAACCACTGAACTGAGAATAGGTCCCCCGTTGAAGGAATCAGAGAAAGAACTGGAAGAGCTTGAAGGGGCTCGAGACCCCAAAAGTACAACAATGTCAAGCAACCAGAGCTTCCAGGGACTAAGCCACTACCTAAATACTATACATGGACTGACCCTGGACTCTGACCCCATAGGTAGCAATGAATATCCTAGTAAGAGCACCAGTGGAAGGGGAAGCCCTGGGTCCTGCTAAGACTGAACCCCCAGTGAACTAGACTATGGGGGAAGGGCGGCAATGGGGGGAGGGTTGGGAGGGGAACACCCATAAGGAAGGGGAGGGGGGAGGGGGGAGGGGGATGTTTGCCCGGAAACCGGGAAAGGGAATAACACTTGAAATGTATATAAGAAATACTCAAGTTAATAAAAAAATGAATTTTAAAAAATTTACAGCTGAATGGTAGATCTGTATCTAGTATAATGTCTAGTGAATATTATCAATTTGTTATGAATAATTACATACAATAAATGACTTGTCAAATTTGTTATTTTAAATATACTCACATGGTAGGACAGATGGTACTGGAACAAACTGATCATGGAATAAGGAAGAAATTACCATAGTGATTAGATAATTATTATATCAATAATTTTCACCTTTAAATGTAACATTCATGGAGAAACCATATAAGGGGCCTAAATCCATTTATCTCTTTAAAAACTTATCAAAAATTAAATATGGAATTGGTGTTTGTACTCTTTCAATGTAGTCTATGTCTCAATTTCGATCTTTTCCCAGTTAACTATAAGAAATGAATTAGTTTCCCAGTTAGTTTTGGTATTGATCAACATTCTGGTTTCCATTTCCTTTCAGATACTGCTGTGTGGGCTTGGGGGCATCATTCTTGTATTTCTGTGGCTCTATTTATCTTCTTCATGAATAAGAAGGGGCTCATGATTTCTTTCTTGAATGTGCCTTAGGGGAAAGAGTAGGTATTTGTTTCACATTTCTGTTTAATGACAGACAACCTTCCTATCCTTGAAAGTTGCCAGAATTGTGTCCACCAGCTAAATGAGCTTGGCCCACATTTAAGAGGCAGTGCTTGTGTGACATACAATGCCATACTGTAGCCAAGGCATCTTCGTACTAAGTCTTCTGCCAAGATTAGCCACACTCAGTTATTTATCTGATTTTACTGCTCATGTAAACAGAACCTGGCTCTCACCTCTTCCCCCAGTGGGGTTCACACCAAAGAGGCAGAACACCCCCTTAATTAGGGTACTTAGTAAGGACACCCCTTTAATCAGGGTACTTACTTAGCAGGTAGGCCTCTGGCTCCTTCCACATGCCTTTTTAAAAAAAATCTGCAAATGTTGATATACATAAAAAAATAAAAGGATGTTTTGGGAGTCTCTTGGACAAGTCTGATCAACAGCTCAAAAAGACCTTCTCTTGACTGGTGATCAGGTCTTTTATTAGATGATCTTTGATTCTTGAAGGAACATTGTTAGCCTAGATATTTCTGAGTATTACATGGCTTTTTTTTAAGGTTGATTGTTAAAAGTATGATTCCTTATGACTTTTTTAAACAACCTTAATTTTTATTTTACTCTCCTTCTTTTGTACTTATCTCTTGCCACCTTCTATAGAGCTCCCCCCATCTTCCTTATTTTCCTTACCAGATCATTTATAGCTGCTATCCCCCTCTCTGTGAATCTTCCCATGCCTCTGGTAGTGGTCTCTTTGGACTTTCCTAGGTTCTACAGTTACTCCAGTGTGTGTGTGTGTGTGTGTGTGTGTGTGTGTGTGTGTGTGTGTGTGTGTGTGTGTGTGTGTATATATATATATATATATATATATATATATATATATATATATTCACATTAGAAGATTTTGAGCTAGGAGCCCCCAGTGAACATGCAACATTTGTCTTCTGGATGGGGCTTACCTCACTCAATATGGTCTTTTCTAGTTCCATCCCTTTACTTGCAAAGCTCAATATTTCATTTTTGTTAACTGTTAAACATCATTCCATTGTGTCTATGTACCACATTTTTGTTATCTGTTCATAGGTTGAGAAACATTTGTTTCTGCTTCTTAGCTATGGTGAACAGAGCAGCAATGAACGTGGCTGGGCGAGTACCTGTAGAGTAGGATGTTCATTGCTTTGGGACTATGCCAAGGAATAGTATATCTGGGTCATATGGTAGATGTATTTTTACCCTTTGGAGAATTCTCCATGCTGATTTCCAGGATGGGTGCCCACTCACAATTCCATCAACAGTGTATAATGGATCCCTTTCCCTGACACCCGCTCCAGTATTCATTTTGAGTTTTTTATTTCATTGGTTTTTGGCATTGCAACAGGTGTCAGAATTTAATTTGCATTTACCTAATTTCTGGGGAGAATGAATGATTTTGAGAATATTTTTAGCCATTTTTTCTTCTTTTGAGAACTCTTTGATCAGATCCCAGGAATGTTTTTGAATGGGTCATTTTGTTGTTATTGGTGGTGGTTGGTTATTTTCTTTTTGCTTTTTGAATTCTTTATATATTCTTCATATTAATCCTTTGATATATATATTCATTCTTTCATTCTGTAAGCTCCCTCCTCACCCAATTGATTGTTTTTTTAGCTTTAGGGAGGCTTTTTCATTTAATGAAGTCCCACTTAACAATTGCTGGTCTTAACTTTGGAGTAAGTGGAGTCCTTTTCAGAAAGCCTTTTATTTTCTTGTCCTTGGTTGACCCCCAGAAGTGCAAGGTCAGTTCTTATTGCTGAAGACACTGTGCACTTCAGAAAGAGGGACCAGAGTTCCTGATCTGGAACTAACCTGAATGCTTCTTCCCTGAGGACTGACTTTCCTGGCATTAACAAGTGCTCTGCAAGCTTCCAAAGGAAAGAGGCAGCTAACAGTCCCACCCAGCTCTGGCATCTATGAACTAGCATGGCACAATAATCTTAAGGGTACAGTCACAGTGCACATACCTTGCTGGTCATCAAGGGTCCTCACATTGGACTTAAAACCTAATCAACCAGAAGGAAATCATGCTTCATATTAGAAACCTAGCAAATCTCCACAGGGCCAGTGTTGTTATAGATATTAAAGGAGAATCCACAGCTACTACTTTACTAAACTAGCATAATCCATAACTGTATTATACACTCATATCCAGGGATAAGTGTACATCTTACCCTTCATCAAGGAAACTTCCCTTTGCAACTGACCCTTTAATCATGTGGTAGTTAAGCACTCCTCCTCCCCGCCCCTCCTCAGTTCTCTGATCTCTATAATGTGGGATAGTACATTACAGTTCCCTTTCTTTTGGGTAGTTAGTGGAAGCACTGGGGGTGATAACTACATGCATTGTCTAAGATCCTGTAGAAAAACAATTTATTCTTCATAGGTACCCTTTACTAAGTCATCATTTCATTGGGTTTAACATTCTACTTTTCAGTCAGCTCTAGAAAGTTTCTAGAGACCATTACGGGAAACTATAAGTGACCAAAATACTGAGTTGTAAAGCCTAGTCCTCACTGATACATTTACAATACAACTCCCACACCTAAGGTTCAGGAATCATTGTAGAAGAAGAGTCAGAAAGATGTTACACAGACAAACGGGAAGTTTTCTGTGAGATTGCATTTCTTAGGAATTTCAGAAGCCATCCCCACGGAGTCTCACCAACATAGCTGCCTAAATATAACATGAACAAGGATGACAGCAGTGGACATTGCTGGAAGGGGGGAACTTACAAGGCTTCAATCTTAGACAATGAACTCCAGTCAATTAGAGAAGACTGAGAGGAAGAGAAATAGTCTTCCCCAGGGAAGAGCACACCAACTTGTTATTCAATACCAAGTGGCCAGCTCTGAGAACATACATACACGGAACGTTGTACAGACTGAACATGTTGTGTTTATGTACTTAGGAATATATGTATCTATATATACATGAATGAATATAACAACAATTAATGACAAAGGAGGCCATGAATTTGAAAGAGTAAGGAGAGGTTTATGGGAAGGTTTAAAGGGAGGAAGGGAAGGAGGAAATTATGTAATTATAGTATCATCTCAAAACATTCAAAAAATTAAAAAAATCCAAAAAGTCAAGAGAATTTTAATTATGTAGGATTATTTCCAAGCTATGATTATATCCACAAACAAAAAAACATAATAATGTTAAGAATGTCACATCATCTTTTCAGATTAACTTATCTGACTTTTGCTTTTCTTGATACTGCTTTTGCTTTCTGAGTAAATGGTGAGGATTCTTCGAGAATAAGGGGAAAAAAGGAAGACTACATAAAAACAGAACTCAAGCATCCTTGGGCTCCTGCTAGCATTTCCTAGCTGGTGCTGAGTAGGGAAGCTTGGGCTGAGAGAAGGAAGAATAGTCTCTTACAAACTTGGCACACTTGGCACATAGAAGTAAAGCATGGTCACCTCCAGATGTGTGGCAATTAAGTCCCCCACTGCCCTGTAGGGCAGTTTAATACTTCACTCACCTTCCCTCCAGTTCTCTGATCTCCATAATGTGGGGCAGTAATCTTTGTCTTGGATATTTGGTAGGATCACGGGGACTGGTAACGACATGTCCTCTTGGGTGGTTGGTGGTAGCATTGTCTGAGATCCTGTGGAGAAATTCTTTAGCACATGACTCTAACCTCTAACATAGGTACCCTATAAATCATCATTTTGTTAGCTTTAACAGTCTACATTTTAGTCAGCTCTAGAAGTTCTGAAGATTAGTGTTCTCTCTCTCTCTCTCTCTCTCTCTCTCTCTCTCTCTCTCTCTCTGTGTGTGCATGTGTGTGTGCATGTGTGTGTGCATGTGTGTGTGCATGTGTGTGTGCATGTGTGTGTGCATGTGTGTGTGCATGTGTGTGTGCATGTGTGTGTGCATGTGTGTGTGCATGTGTGTGTGCATGTGCATGTGTGTGTGTTAGTTTATTTTATTATTTGTTGACAATTCCATACCTGTATAATGTATCTTGGCCGTGCTCACCGTCATCTTGCCCCTTCCACTCCTTTCAAATCCCCCTCTAAAGTTGATCCTCCTACCTCATGGAAATTTCTTTTGCTATGTATGTGTCCTGAATTTGTGGTAGAAATGAGAACAACAGTGATGGTGGCAATGATATTGTTGATGTTACTAGGTCATTATGGAGAACACATTTGCAGTGACTCCAGATATGCCCATAGTATCAAAAATGAACAGGTATGTTGTATACAGATATGTCTGTATACAGAGGCATATGCCTCATCTCTCCTTTTTAAAGCCATAAGGAAGAGAAGATGACTTCCTCTCCTTTAGAGATTGAGAAAATAAACATTAGAAGTCACTTAGAAGTGACTGTCACCTCTTTTCCTCATGGAAAAGGAACTTAGCTATAAGGCAGGTTTCCTCCATAGCCTATATAATGGGGGTAGACAGATGTCTTAGAGTTCTATTGCTGTGATCCATTGTGACCACTGAAACTTGGAGAAGTAAGAATTTATTTGGCTTATGCTTCTACATCACTATTTATCATCCAAGGAAGTCAGGACAGGAAGATGAACAGGGTAGGAACCTGGAAGCATGAGCCAATGCAGAAGCCATGGAGCAGGTGCTGCTTACTGGCTTTCTCCC
The DNA here is from genome assembly GCF_021556685.1 of Rattus norvegicus. Lineage (NCBI taxonomy): Eukaryota > Metazoa > Chordata > Mammalia > Rodentia > Muridae > Rattus > Rattus norvegicus. The sequence goes on along the minus strand of NC_141551.1, from coordinate 40,524,338 downwards.
CATGACTGGCTCAGCCTGCCTTCTTATAGAGTCCAGGACAATAAGTCCAGGGGTTGCAGTACACACAATGAGCTGGGCTTCCCACATTGATCACTAATTAAGAAAATGCCTTACGAACAGATTTTATAGGAGCCTTTGCTCAGTTGAAGTTCCCTCCTTTGAGTTAACTCTAGTTTGTGTGCTAAGTTGACATCAGATGTGCCAGCACACCAGGAAACCAGAATGCCATGCCTTCCTTCTTCAGTGTCCCTGACGGTGCTCTTCCACATAGATGTTAACTTTCTACTTAGAGCTACAGGACTGTAGAGTCAGTTCTCTCCAAATTATGTCAGAACATTATTTTGTAGGTTTGGTAGAGGTCACTACCCCATCCTTTTCTTTGAATGTTCAGATCTTTTTTTTTTTTCTTTTTTTCGGAGCTAGGGACCGAACCCAGGGCCTTGCGCTTGCTAGGCAAGTGCTCTACCGCTGAGCTGAGCTAAATCCCCAACCCCCGAATGTTCAGATCTTAAAATGGCTTACACAGAAGTTTTAGAGCTATATGGTGAGCTTTGGAGCTTTCTGTTGTTATAGTTCAGTAAAGCTATCCCAGACACCTTTCTGCAAACCACAGCTGAGTTTGTGGCATAATTACTAATGATAATGATGTCAGTTCTTAGCAAAGAGATCTGATTTTAAGAAATCATGTTCAATTTCTGAGCTGTCTGTAACATTTGTCAGACTGATGTCCTTAAATTTTGAGATCCTTACATGAGGTAGAAGTCATCAGCCTCAAGGGTAAATTCTTAGGAGGGCTCCTCTGACACCACTCAAGTTTGTGTCCTCAGCATTTTATAAATACATGAATCAAATCTCCCAATTTACAAACGAGAAGACCATGATTCTCAGAAGACAGACTTTTTCTATTGCTTACCAGCATCTCTAATCATCAAACTGCAAGTCAACAAACATTACCATTTCCTCAAAGGTACTGGTGGTTTCAGAAAGCACTCCCCTAGGACAGGTTGGTAAAAGTTTTTTTGGGAAAATAAACATATACCTTTTACTTTTATTTTATGTTTACTTGGGAAGGGCTTTGGAGATACCAATAAGAGATAATAAGAAGACATCCCTCTCTTTGGTACCATGATTATGTATGAACTCCCAGATGAAAAATACATCTTCAGGGAAATAGCTCAGATAAGGAAGTACACTAAATTTGACTGCTGTATTTTTTCTCTTGTGATTCAACAGAAAATAGGCAAACTATTAGCTCATGGTAACATTACCGTAGCAGAGTCATGAGAGGATCAATGATCCTGGCAGTTTGAGTCCAGTGTAAGAAGCTATTAATCTTCTTTTCCTAAGAAAGGGAGGTTCTGACTATGATAATGAAAAGTACCAGGATGTTGGCCTTTGAAAAAAAAAAACTTTTGACCTAAAAGCCAAGAGACTGATCAATGAAGACCAAAACAGTTATAATCATTGGGTGCTAATGACTTTTTAGCCAGTATCTTGTTTAATTTTATCAAGTAGATCTTGTGATTTACTCTTTGGATTAAAAAAGTGAAACTTATTCATAGCACCTAATTTGCCCATAGTCATATAACCAACCACCAGAAAGCCAGAATTCCACCATGGACCTCTCTGCCTCCTGAAGCTCCTCTGCCCATGTGTCTGTTGAATATGAGGCCCCATGGAAGAAGATCTGTGTGCTAAAGAAATGAGACTAAAATCTGCCCTGCATGAATGTAAAAGTAAAGAGCAAGTCCAGAGGAATTTGTTTCTTATATTTAACATTCCCTAGGACTGCTTTAGGCTTCTGATCTTTGACTGTAGTTTAAATCTTTATAAAGATAGCCATGTATGAAAGAAAGCCAGTACGCCCCTCAGTTAATGTTTTCAGTAATAGAACTGGTGGGATAAGTGATCCTTTGTAGTGAAGGAAAAACAAAACAAAAAACAATGCAACAAACTCACCCAGACCACATTACAATCCACATCCCTGTTTCTTCTCTAGAAACCGACTAAGCAGGCATGAAGAATCCATTGTGTACTAAATTTCCCAGGTAGTTCTGGTGTCTAGTGTCCACACATTGTGAAGCACTGACAAATTCCACCAATTGGCAGTGTCTTCTGATTGTGGACTTCACAAAGATGCTAGAAAGCAGAAGAGTATTTTCTGGCCATCTTGACACCCAGAGACAATACCTCATCAATGAACCGCTGAGATGTGGTAAGTGTGATGTAAATCATCTCTTTGGATATGTGGATCCCACAAACTGCTTGCCAGAATGATGCTGAAATCTTAACTTTTTGCTAAGATTTAAATAATAATTTATATGCTCAAGGATAAATGAAATTCTGTAATTTCCCAGCCAAAGCAGAAACAAATCAGAATCATCCAAAATATATAAAAACTTCTGATTTTAGTGTTCGGAGCTTCTAGCAGGGTGTATGCAAGGGTTCGTTTCATCTATGTGAGTTCGCAATGACCTGAGGAGCTTTTCCAGTCTACAAGAGGGAAGGAGTACCTCTCATGGGAGAGTATTCCTAAGCCACTTAAAAAATACAACAAAAAAAGTCTTTGACCTCAGTTGACCTCTTATTATCATCTCTAAAGTTCAGAGTTCAATAAAAGTCTCTTTAGATTGTAGAGAGGGGACCTGTGGGAGCTGTCTTTGGACCTGATTCTTTGTCTATGCTTCATGTCTGAATGAGAAACATCACTGGTTTAGCAACTTAGTCCTTTGGCAGAGAGCTGACCAGGGCCCAAGGGGCATGATCAAGTAGGCACTATTATTAATTTAGCTCAGTGTGTCCTGCATTATAGTTAAAGTTCACCACCACTCAGTGGAGGACGTGAATATTGAAAACATTCTGAGGGAGGGGAGCCATGTGCCAAACTCAACAACAATTAGAACCTTCAGTCCTATTGTATCACAAGGATACAAGAAACTGGTGTAGCATTTGCAAGTACGATGCAGCCCAATTACATGCAATTAACTAAGGACTTCTTGGGCAGCAGCCCAATGTGAGGCTATCCAGCAGAGTTGCAGATAAAGCAGAGAAGGACAAGAGGAGGGAGGGGCTAATTCTAGCTGTGTTGGGGGGGAAGGTCAAAGGTCAAAGTGAATTGAAGTAGATAGTGTTTAATGAGAAGTCAAAACTGGTTGGAATCATACAAGAACACTACTTTTCTCATTTCAACAGTATGGAAAACTGTATGTTTTTCCTTTGCTTGTCTGATCTTATGAATCTCATCTATAACTCTTGTCCTAAATGCTTGTCCTCCTCTTCCTCATGCTCTGAGCTGGTGTCACCTCTGTGTTACAGTATCTCATGGTTTGCTCTGCAGCTCACTCTTTGTAGCTGAGAACAAGCAGGATGGAATGATTTAGGACTTGAGACTTCTGTCCCTCTCTCCTTCCTTTTCCTTCCTGCTTCTGTCTTGGAGAATGAGAAAACACAGATGGCTTTTTAAAGCTTAAAGTTCTCAAAGGTAACATTTTGGTACAATCCCTAGTTCCCCCACTGCAAATGACTGTCACTGCCTGCATAGGACCCCTCATGAGGATCAGTTATTTGTGTTGGTTGTTGCTAAGGCTCACTCCAGTAAAGGAAAGGAGTCTGGCAGTGAAAGTCATACTGGCTGGGAGGCAGCACTGAGCTCTCCTCTCAGACTAGAGAAACTGTAAGGCTCTGGATAAGCCTCCTCTCCCTTCCCTTTCCCCTCCCTTCTGTTTTCCTCCTTTCCCATCCCCTGCCATCTCCACATCCCTGGACCTGAGCTTCCCAACCTCTGAGCTAGGGACCCAGGTTTAGAGAGGTCTATGTTATCTCCCATTTCCAAGAGATTGCCCTACTCTGCTACCTTTTTTTTTTCCTTGAAGTGAATGCATCTGGACTTAACTATGTGCCTTTATCTATTCCCTCCTTCTCGCTCCTTTCTCTCTTTTATCTACTGTGCTAAGCATGTACTTTTATTTTACTTCCCTCTTTAGGGTCTGATGTTTCACAGTGGGGTAGTGAAAGTCCACAGAGTAAAAAGATTTTCCTAGGCTGCAGTTACTGGCTTTCTGAGAGCCCAGCATGAATACTCAGGATTGTGTCTCTTCTGTACCACATTGTCTTCTCTTTCTCTGTCCTGATCAGTCCTTTTGTTGATAGCTGCTGTTGATGGCTTCACAATTAAGTACAGGCAGCAGATGGTACTTTTATTTCAGAACATGAAGAGGGGTGAGAGCAAGACTGACAGTGAGAATTAGGATGTAGCATTTTCCCGGGAGAAATGTGAGCGTGTCAGGTTCTCCATAACCCAAGAATAATTTGCTAGGATAATCCTTAAAGCACACGTGAGTGAGATATCTCATAGTCAGAATTTAATCAAAGGAGGTATGAGAAAATAGCAACCCATTGACCATCTAAACCTACATTTTAGCTCCTATCCCAAGGCTAGCTGGGAAACCTCAAATAGCCACCCCTCCAATTTCTTAAAAGGCCAGTGTTGCTCATAAAATTATGATCTGTTGAAAATAAGGAATAACAATACAGAACATGCCTTACAGTGCATGCAGGGGTGGGGTGGGGGCGGGGTTGGCTGAGTCTTTGAGGCTGCTCTAAGATTTGATTTCATAAGCAAAAAGTAAGCTTGAAGAGACATCGTCAAAACTGTGAAAAAGCCGGAGGCACTGTATTACCCAGGAATTAACAAAACGACTGACTGGGTCCAGGGTTTCAGAGCTAAAAAATGCACCTTTGTTCTTGAAATAAAAAGTAGGCCCCCTGCCCTCCCACATCCTAATCTCTCTGTATTATTGCATGGTACTTATTAAAATGAATTAATTCCTGCAGAAAATGGTTATTTTTTCTGCTTCTCCTATGAACTTAATACCACATCCAAGTAACTGTAAAGTATCCTTGAGCTATTGTCTGAGGGAGATGGTTTATCTCCTTTCTGGGTAATGTCCTAGCTTCAGGGTATTGCAGGTATTCAGCAACTACAGAGGGGACTCTATAGTTACAGGCCTCATGGGCACTGCTGTACAATGCCTGCTCCCAAACCCCCCTGGTGAGTTCTCTCTGATGCATCAGCTGCCTCAATGGTTTAACTTTCCCTTACTGTTCTTGGAGTCTTTAGCCACCTGGAAGTTCAGAATCACATTGAACTCAGATTTCAGTCATAGCCACTACTTTCTGGTTCCATTGTTTTAGAATAGTGCCTGCATTTCTTTCTTTCTGCAGGTTCAAAGGAAACTACTAGTACACTACCTTCAAAGAGGCAGCCTTCTCCCATTCACGTTATCAGAAATCATGGCAAGTGTTAAGAATAAAAAAATACCCCACAGATATTTATGGAATGTCTATGAGGTTCCTGTGCAGGCCCTTAGCTTTTTGGGGATCAATCAGAAACATCTGGGTTTTTTTTTTTTGTTTTTTGTTTTTTTCTTTTTCTTTTTTTCGGAGCTGGGGACTGAACCCAGGGCCTTGCGCTTACTAGGCAAGCGCTCTACCACTGAGCTAAATCCCCAACCCAGAAACATCTGTTTTGAAACAGAACAAGAACCTGTATCTTCTCTATACCTCTTGCTTGGGAGATTCTGGACCCAACTTCCCCTGCTCTTTCTAAAATTAAAAAGATAACAATATCGTTTTATTTAGCAGCACCTGAAAATTAGACTCAAACTGGTAAAAAAAAAACTTAGAAAGATTAATCAACGTCTGTTTTGGTTCTGTTAAATTGTGTGAAGGTAATTTCACCTGCTGTTACTCGCAGTCTATTTAATTACAAGGCACAGAGATTCAAAGACTAGTGCAGATGTAGGTCTCAATTATGGTGTCAAATCAAAGAGCTAAGAAGTTGTCTTTCTGATCAAGGGAGAGAATGGGGCAAACCTTGCAGGTCACTGGCTCCTTGTATTATGTTTTTGAGAGGATCTAATTCCTCTTTTATATACCACTGTTTTACACACCATGAAGAAGTACTAAGCTGTTATTTACTGGAGGTTCACACTAATTCCTTAGCCAATGGGTACCCGACCCTATCTAAGAAGATTACAGATGACTTCCTTTCATTTGTCTAGTGGCCCAACCAAGAAAGCACGTTACTTTTGTATGTAGATGTATTCAAAATGCTGGGGAAACAATGATTCCTCAAGTTTCTGAACTGGGAGGTGTGGTATAGGGTGAAGTGAACTCAGTCTGGTTTCCATGGTGGCCACACCCCACCCTTGCCCATCAACTGGCCTTCTGCTCTCCTTGGGAAAAACTTGAGACACAGAAAGTAACTTGCCCCTTGCTCAATTACAGAATCTGAGATCCTGAGAAAACATTTGAGGTTGGGAAGCCCAACTTGCTGATTCTAAGAGGAGCAAGGGATTCAGGGAAGCTGAGATGAGATGGGCTGCCTTTGAGTGGAGTGATAAAGCTACAGCTTGCCTCATGCTAGAGCTGTGGTGGCCAGAACTCAGACTGATTGTTCTCTGCCCTGCTGAACCTCTCACCTCTCAGAGTCTTGTTCTGGGCAATTACAGATGCTGCTCAGCCTGATGCCTGGAACCTCTGCTTTCTCAGAAAAAAAAAAGTAAGGAAGTAAGCGATGAAGAGTTAAGGTATTCCTCTGTGAGAATTCTTTGACTCTTTATTAGGGGAGGGGGGTGCTGAGGACTGGTGTTGGTACCAGCAGTCAAATCCAGGACTTTATGCATGCAAGACAAGCAATCCAGAACCTTACACATGCAAGACAAGTAATCTATCACTGAGCTAATCCTCAGTTCCTTGGACTATTCTAATACTGAGGACTTTGCTCTCTTGAATTAGGCAAAATCTGACCACTTTCTATTTCTCCCATTCCTAAGTACAAATTGACCTTGGTTAAAAAGTACAGTGTATGTGAGCCCTAAGACAAATCCCAGGTTGGATTACTAGAGAGTACCTGGGGCTAGAGTTCCTGTTTGTTTTTGACAATGCTCTTTCTTGTAGTGGTCCTCCAACCTTGGCACATGAAGAACCCGGACTTCTGGTTACACTCAGATTCCCATTTACTCCATAAGTCTGGGCTGCAGCATCCAAAGCTGGAGATGTTGACACACGTTTGCAAAACTCACCTCTAGTAGAGCTCTGCTCTGAGATACGTTGCCCTCACCTACCTGTTATGGTGCTACTATGTATGGTTGCAAACAAGTAATTGCAACCATCTGAAAATATTACATGGAAAAGACCCCGAATGAGCAAGTCATGTTTAAAATAAATTACTATAGTATGTTGTTATTATTGTTAATCCTAATTTATGGATTAAACTTTAACACAGGTCTATGTGGAACCAAACAATATTTGGAAATCATGTGTATTAGTGATTTTACACTTTGACTTAAGGCATACTCTCATAAAATAGAGGTCCTGATGACCTTGGACACTTGAACATGGCTTTGTAAAGCTTACAGTTCTTACCAAAGCAGTAGTAATCTATCAAGAAAGCACAAAGATTGTACCTATTGGTCAGTCTGTTGCCCATTTATTCTCCATTGTAAACAACAAGCATAGACTCTACAATTTGTTACTCATAAATGTGGTGAGGGGAAGTTGAAATCAAGTACGACACTTGCACAGTGCACTTTCTGATGACAGTCTTCACAGTGGTGTTGCTGTTACCCTCATTTTTGTAGAGTGAGTTCCATGTCCTTGATATGTGGACCAGCTCTGATCCTGACTCTTCACTAGTGACTCAGTCTCTGATCTTTCTCCCCTTTGAGACAAGGGAAAGCAAATATCTAGGCCTAAGTGTGTTTTTGTGGATTTACTCCTCTTTTCGGAGATCTTCAGGTGCTAGAAGGTGTGTGATCCTGGCAGTGCAACAGAAAATCCCCTCAGAAAATTACTAACTCATCAAAGGCTCAAAAGGCTAAGGTGAGAAATCACCTTTAGAGCCGCAACATTTTGGATTTAATTTGCAGAAGAGAGCATTTGCAGTGTGAAAACTATCCTGGAGAAGTGCAGTAGCATGTCCCCCACCCCAACCCCGAATCTCCATGGATAATTTGTCATTTATTGCTTTTCCAGAAAACTTCAGGGAAAGGAATGCATTCAGTGAAATGGAAAAAAAAGAGAATGCAAAGATGACATGTTTTTAATTATGTTGGTGAAATAAGCTGTACAAAAAAGAAAAAGGAAAACCTCTTAGCGCTTTGTGATGGAATTTGATGAACAATTTAGTAAATCTGGGGGGGGTGTTATTTACAGATCAGTAGAAGAGTGCACTTCCTTGGACAGTGAAGAGGCATCATTTGTCAAGGAACAAATCACATAGAGCTTGGAGTGGGAAAATAATTGGGGGAGTCTTGAGGCAGCTGTGTTAAGACCCTTCCACATGCCTACCCCTCTCTCTTTTCTTGAAATATTCCATTCAGTTCTTGGCTGCACTCTTCTCACCCCAGTAGGGACAAAGAGGAGGAACAAATGTTCCTTCGTTTGCAGTCTGCTGTTTCGGGAGGGACTTGAGGTTGTCTTTGAATATAATTTTATTTAAATTGCTTTCCCATGCAAATCTTTGTTCTCTATCTAATTTTGGTCACTTCTCTGCAATGCTCTTTCACAAAACAAAAACAAAAATAGATTCTACTGACACTGAGAAGTTTGGTGTCTCAAACACCCTAATTGTTCTTAAACACATTCTCTTTTATATCTGAAAACTGTGGTCACTTGAACTAAGCAAGTGTCAAACCCTTGCTCCCACGGTACACCTCTCACATGCTGTCCAGTGTGATTTCAGCCTGATGTTCTGATGCATGACAGAAGTGGTTCTTCAACAGCTACATTTCTTTCTGGCTGCTCACTGGTTTGCATTCTTCTCTGTTCCAGTTATGTAGGATGCTTCTCAAGTTTGAATAAACTTTACAAGCTTGAATAAATATTCGAAGTCCTTTGTACGGATCTGTCACAGTGGTTGTATAGCCAGGCCTGTGTCTAAATATTTTAAAATATCCCTTCATGTATGTAATTTCCCCCATATGTCAGCATTCTTTAATCAAGAGATAGTCCCAGGAGTAAGAGTATTGGGTCAAAGGCTATTAGTATTTTTAATTTTTGAGATAGTTTGCAGAGCAGATATAGACTAGACTATTTTCACTTTTGAGGTTGTCAAAATCCAGTGCTTTCATTACTAGCTTATATATGCAGTCTTAAAAGTTACAAAATGGTATATTCCTTTTAATTTGCACTTATTTAATAACTCATAACACCCTTTCTAATATATATATTTGCTACATATTCTGTTTTCTTAAATATGCAAAGTCAAATATATTTGTCAAAGGAAAATTGAGTTCATTGGACAGACTTTAAACAAGGAGAGAAGGAGAGTAGAAGTAAGGAAAAGATGCCTGGAAGAAGAGACAGAGCTTGTGTTCTAACAATAGCCACTGGCAGCACTTGACCTTGCTCAGATATGAGCCCATCTTACAAAACCTGTCCCAATTTAAAATTAGATTAACACAAGGGACAGTCCAAATGCATAGGCTTGAGGAACCAAAGCCTTCTGTTTAGCTATTCTCTGCTTCTTTGTTATGAATATGTTTAATGTTACCATATGCTCTTCTCCCTTTGAGATGGGCACCTTGCCATGTGCATAGTGCTTTGAGACTATTAATTACTCTGTATGAAGTAAGTTATTATATGGTAAATTTCTTCTAAGGGACTCCCGCTCTCCACAAGAACTGGGTTCTAGTTCTGTAAAGGATTAAAGGGGCTGCTTTTTATTTTAAGGCATGCAGTGGCAGCACACACGGCCACCTTGAGACTTTATGATAACTCAGCTCTCTACAGGGGTTAGAGAATTTAAAGAAGACATTAGTTATTGGCAACACTGCTGGAAAACTTGAAACTGCTGCATGGCTTCTGCTTACTTGGGGACAATTCATATCCTTGACACATTTGTTTTTTATTTATTTTTTATTTTTGTTGGGGTTTTTTGTTGTTTTTTGTTTGTTTGTTTGTTTGTTTTTGTTTTTGTTTTTGGCTGTTGATTGCTAATGAAGATCCATGGACAGAAGAGCTGAGCTGTGTATCCTCTGCCTCTAAGTAGGACAACCAGCGGGGGGCTTTGTTCAGTCACTCACTTCTTCAATCATTCATTAGTTCATGCATGAATCCAGCTCATGTTTATGGAAAAACTGTGGTGCTGGGCATCCTGCTAAGAACTCAGGTTCCAATGCTTGGGGGAGGGAAATGCAGCCATCCTTTGCCTGGTTTCCTGCTGCTAAATTTGGTATCTATCCAACAGTCCTTCTGAAGAAAGCAAACTTTCTTAACAAAGGAACTGACTAATCCAGCACCCAACCTCTCCCAGTTCCTGGGCACACACAAGCTGACGAGGTTCTTGAAAGAAGAAAGGGGTTGAAGAAACACAAATGGTTTCATGATACACACTTGAAGAACAGAGAAGGCATAGAACTTGTACTAGCCAAAGGCCAGGCCTTTTAGACCTGCTGAATTACAGAAGACAATTTGGTTTGTATCTTCTGGTGGCTTATGTTAGGCAAATTGTAGAGAAATTGAGGGCCAGTCAGAGTCTCTTGGAACATTAAGTAGGGGTGTAAAGGGGTGGACAATAAGGTTAATAGTTGAACACAGCAGCTTCCAATCTTACATTAAACAGTGCAGAAGAAAATGCTATACAGGTAAGTTAGTTTTTATCTACATTGAATGCTTAATTTTAATAAAAGTTTACTGAATTTCTTAACCTATAAGTATATGATAACCTTGGTGTCTCTGGAGACTGATGTTAATGTATGCTATTGAACATATTCCAGGGGTTGGAGGAGAAGGGGTGAGAGAGGAAGGAAGGAGTATAGAGTTTGTGGAAGCTAGAGAATGAAAAAGATTGTTTGAGATTTGGGGAAGTATGCACAGGTCCACATAACAACACACCATCACATATAAGTCTACTGAGATGGACTGATGACAGTGCAAAAAGGACCTGGAGGCCACCATTCTGTGCTCCCCCTAATCTTTCAGGAGCAGAGATAGCGCTGGAAATGGGTTCCACAGTTCTTAGAACACCATATTGGCCCTTTTTCTTGTAGGTTCTGCATAGTCTCCTTCTGCCCACAGTGGATATTCCCTTCTTGTCTTAAGAAGTTTGGAGAATGGAAACTGCCATTATAAATGCTGGGATTCTGGTAATGGAGAAAGCAGAGAGACTCATTAGAACCCTAATTTTTTGGGGGGGGACCCAACCTGTGGGGAAGGACTTGGGATTCTGTGAACATCCAATGTAATCCTCCTACCCATGTTTCCCCTACTTTCTTAGGTGTGATCTTTACTAGTGAGGAACATTGGAAGACCCTTCGGTGATTCTCTCTGGTCACCATGAGAGACTTTGGAATGGGAAAGCAGAGTGTAGAGGATAAAGGAAGAGGCCCAATATTTGGTGGAGGAACTGAAGAAATACAAGGGTGAGTCTTGGAGAATGGGCATTAAGAAGTTATGAGGGGGTTGGGGATTTAGCTCAGTGGTAGAGCACTTGCCTAGGAAGTGCAAGGCCCTGGGTTCCATCCCCAGCTCTGAAAAAAAAAAGAACCAAAAAAAAAAAAAAAAAAGAAGTTATGAGGGCCTAACCAAAGAAAGACACACAAGGGTAGAGAAAGATGGTAGAGACAGAAAAGAGATGAAGTGGTGAAAGGTAGGCATGGACAAAGGCGGGGAGAGAGAAATACAGAGACAATAAAAGAAAAGTGAGGTTTATATTATCCACAATTATCTCGGAGACAGATAAACTATGCTGGTCACTTGTGTACAAAAATCAATGTTTGAATTAATTTTATCTGCCGGTTGGGTATGATTGGTGTACACTCGTCATTTCAGAACTCAGAAGGCTGAGACAAGATTGTCATATGTTCAAGGCCAGTACTATCCACATAGTGAGGTCCAGTCTTACACTGTGGTTGAGGGTGAGTTAGAGAGTGCTTTTAGTTCCATGGTGGAGTGTGGTTGTGATCTCAACAGTCCAGAGGTGGAGGCAGGATGCTGAGATTTTCAAGGTCATCTTCTACCACCTATAGTTCAAGACCACCTTGGTTTAACCTTTGTCATGCCCTCCCCACCTCACAATGTTCTTAGTCCCATGGTCCTCAACTTTTCTAATACTATGACTCTTAAATACAGTTCCTCATGTTGTAGTGACCCCCATCCATAAAATTATTTTTGTTGCTACTTCATAACTGTAATTTTTCTGAGGTTAGGGATCATAATGTAAATATCTGTGTTTTCTGATGGACTCAAGCAACTGCTGTGTTGTTTGATGTCCAAGGGATCATGACCCATAGGTTGACAACTGCTGGTCTTAGTGAAAGGCAAATGCAAAGCTTCAGTGAAGTGAAGGAAGCAGGAAAAACTTCAGTCATGTTCTAAACAGAAATTCTGGTTCCTGTGCTTGTGCTGATGGAAATCAGTGAGCACAGAGGCTGATGGGGGTTGTTGTTTAGTAGCATTCTGAGACACTTCTGGGTCCTTCATGATTCCTTATAGCATGGCATCTTTTTTTCCAAGGGCATCTTTCTTTTTCATCTTTATTAACTTGAGTATTTCTTATTTACATTTCGGTTGTTATTCCCTTTCCCAGATTCCAGGCCAACATCCCCCTAACCCCTACCCCTCCCCTTGTGTATGGGCTTCCCCTCCCCATCCTCCTCCAATTACCACCCTCCCCCTGACAATCACATTCACTGGGGGTTCACTCTTGGCAGGACAAAGGGTTTCCCCTTCCACTGGTGCTCTTACTAGTCTATTCATTGCTAACTATGAGGTTGGAGCCCAGGGTCAGTTCATGTATAGTCTTTGGGTAGTGGCTTAGTCCCTGGAAGCTCTGGTTGCTTGGCATTGCTGTTCATATGGGGTCTCAAGCCCCTTCAAACTCTTTCAGTCCTTTCTCTGATTCCTTCAACGGGGTTCCCATTCTCAGTTCAGTGGTTTAATGATGGCATTCGCCTATGTATTTGCTGTATTCTGGCTGTGTCTCTCAGAAGAGATATACATCCAGTTCCTGTCAGCCTGCACTTCTTTGCTTCATCCATCTTATCTAGTTTGGTGGCTGTATATGTATGGGCCACATGTGGGGCAGGCTCTGTTCCTTCTGCCTCTTTTATAAACTTTGCCCCCCCTATTCCCTCCTAAGGATATTCTTGTTCCCCTTTTAAAGAAGGAGTGAAGCATTCACATTTTGGTAATCCTTCTTGAGTTTCATGTGTTCTGTGCATCTAGGGTAATTCAAGCATTTGGGCTAATAGCCACTTATCAATGAGTGCATACCATGTGTGTTTTTCTGTGATTGGGTTACCTCACTCAGGATGATATTTTCCAGTTCCATCCATTTGCCTATGAATTTCATGAAGTCATTGTTTTTGATAGCTGAGTAGTATTCCGTTGTGTAGATATACCACATTTTCTGTATCCATTCCTCTGTTGAAGGGCATCTGGGTTCTTTCCAGCTTCTGGCTATTATAAATAAGGCTGCTATGAACAGAGTGGAGCATGTGTCTTTGTTATATGTTGGGTCATCTTTTGGATATATGCACAAGAGAGGTAGAGCTGGGTCCTCAGGTAGTTCAATGTCCAATTTTCTGAGGAACCTCCAGACCGATTTCCAGAATGGTTATACCAGTCTGCAATCCCACCAACAATGGAGGAGTGTAGAACCCTTATTTTTATCTCCTAAGATTAGTCATCCTCTCAATCCTTTTCAGTGAATTACTTCTGCCACTGTCTCTAGGTGGCAGTGTTTCCCCGTCAACACTGCCCTGAAAGGCCACATACCTGTAAAACTCAGTGTGATGAGGTAAGTCTGAAGATTAGACATAATAAATCTTTGAAGTAGGAGGATAACCAGAGGAGGACTTGCCAGACATGCTGTATAACATTGCTATTTATCTTCTAATTTTTGATATTGGCTTGCTATGTGTAACCTATAGACCTAGTTTACCATATCCATTTGTCCCATGTCAAAGGACCAGGCATCCTGTGGGTTGCTAATCTGAAGAAACAGAGTAGAATATGTCCCAGTTGGAGACTAGTGAAGAAGACAAGCTTAGGTTGAAGAAACTGGAGGATCCTGTTTAGTGTGCTGGTCATGCAAAGGCAATAAAGTAAGCTTATTATTCAAAGACTGAAAGCTTAGAGAATTAAAGAGGAAGGTACTTGCAATAGAAACAATAAATAGTTGGATGCAAAATGTTGTGATTGTGAAGACATGGGACAGAAGGTGATTTGAGGACAGAGAAGAAAGCTATGGTGCTGAAACTGACTGCAAAGGATGAACAGCTGAGAAAAACTAAGTTTGGTTCTGATTTGGAGTCCAAATATATATAGGAGGAGGAGATGGAGGGTGGGCAGCAAGGACCATCTCCTGGTAGAGGAAGACCTTTGGGGAAAGCACCCTGTCTGAAGAGCTGTTTAATGTGTGTTTTGAGAACCCTGACAACTGCAGGAATCTAGTGCTGAAGAACATATATACAATTGCTGTGATGTTTGATAAGAAGGAAAGGAGAGACATGGATAGTGGCACTCAGATTTCAGATATTATCCCTATATTCATAAGCCTTACTACACTCCTCTCCCCAGTATTACCCACAAGTCAGTGTGGTCTTTCTTTCAAGCTCTTAAGTATAACACATACAAAAGAAAATAGTGATATGTCTGTTTTTTTTCCTTTGTTTTTCTTCAAACAGGAAAATGATTCTTTGAACAAAAAGGGATTTTAATAAAGATCCCTCATTAGATGCTTACCCATTGAGGTCACACAGTGCCAAAGGGCTTAGAAGCAGAGCAAGAAGCAACAGGATCCCTGTTCTCAGACAGCACCTCCAGACAGTGTTGAATAAACAGCCTCTAGAGGACATTTATACCTCCATGGTGTCTCCTGGGCAAGTAAATGCCAAATCTAAATCTTACTAACTTACCTGGGAACCCTAAGACATTTCCTGGGGGAGATTGCCACTTGTCTCAGGAGGTTGTGGGCAGACAGAGAGAGGGACTATCCTCTCAGATCTGGGAATTCTATGCAGGAAAAAAAAGCCTGAAGACTATAATTAAACTCATAACTGCATTTTAAGAAGCATAGATTGTGAAAAATTTCAATCATTCTTAAAAATAGATACTCAGTATACTCATAACTCAATTTATTTCCTCTGATCCTCCATTTTTCTGCATCACTTTTGAAGCATAGCCAATATGTTGTAATATTTTTAATCTTCAAATGTTTTAAGATCTATCTATCAAGTGTCTAGTAAGCATTCATCTTCTAATTGTCTCATAAATGTCACTTGTTTTTTTCTTAAAAAAAACAAGAAAAAACAAACAAACAAACCTGAATTTAAATAAGATATACCCATTATGACTGGTTTCCATGTCTTAAAATTTGAGGGTTATCCCTGTCTTTTTTTTTTTTTAATTCCCTTCAATGAATTTGTGGAAGTAAAATAAAGGATGCAAGCACCTTTCAGTAGTAGATTGGTAGACATCCCCAAATCTGTTTCCTAGGTACACAACTGCCTTGCCATTTATTTATTTATTTATTTATTTATTTATTTATTTATTTATTTATTTAGACTTCTCTGCAGTTTGATATAGCCAGGAGGCTGGCTTCTGGCCAGTGGGAGGTAGGAAGAACAGGTTGTATCTATATACCTGCCCATGAAGATCTCCCATGAGCCATCGTCATTGTTTGTTTTCCCTTGCTAATCTTGGAAGCCACACATGAAATATGATGAAATCATACTTTGCAGGGAACCATACCCCAAAAGCAATACCCGGAACACCTGTCTGCTCAAGAGGATCTTCTGTTATTACTAAATGCTTTAGTGTATTTGTAACAGAGGCTGGCGTTTTTTTAACAAATAAACTTCTATATAAATCTTGTTGTAAAGCAGTGGTTTTCAATTCCAGGTACTTGTTAGAAACCCCATGAGCGGTTTCAAAATAGACAGATGCCTAGATTCTACCCTGGGCCAATTTCATTTGTATCACTGGAAGATGTTCAGAACATTTAAACACAGTATTTTTTTTTAAAGCACAACATGTGATTCTCATATTTCAGAAGAGTTATTATTGTTTTTTTTCTGGGTTCTTTCCAGCTTCTGGCTATTATAAATAAGGCTGCGATGGACATAGTGGAGCATATGTCTTTTTTATATGTTGGGGCATCTTTTGGGTATATGCCCAAGAGAGGTATAGCTGGATCCTCAGGCAGTTCAATGTCCAATTTTCTGAGGAACCTCCAGACTGATTTCCAGAATGGTTGTACCAGTCTGCAACCCCAACAACAATGGAGGAGTGTTCCTCTTTCTCCGCATTCTCGCCAGCATTTGCTGTCACCTGAGTTTTTTTTTTTTTTTATTAACTTGAGTATTTCTTATATACATTTCAAGTGTTATTCCCTTTCCTGGTTTCCAGGCAAACATCCCTCTCCCCCCTCCCCTTCCTTATGGGTGTTCCTCTCCCCACCCTCCCCCCATTGCCGCCCTCCCCCCAACAGTCTAGTTCACTGGGGGTTCAGTCTTAGCAGGACCCAGGGCTTCCCCTTCCACTGGTGCTCTTACTAGGATATTCATTGCTACCTATGGGGTCAGAGTCCAGGGTCAGTCCATGTAGTCTTTAGGTAGTGGCTTAGTCCCTGGAAGCTCTGGTTGCTTGACATTGTTGTACTTTTGGGGTCTCGAGCCCCTTCAAGCTAGAAGAGTTATTATTGATTGTGGGTCAATCATTGAAGATTCCTTTTCTCTTCTTCCTGAAGTACTGAGTTGAAAATTCCCCATAGGTATTGTTATATTTTGTTGTATAAAGATGGTAGAATAGTACCTGATTGGCTGTCAGGGTTCTTATAGATAGATGTCATGAAATCTGGTGCATGGCCTTTCACAGTCTAGTTGCCAGTTGCCTTTATGATACCACTCTAGTGGCATTTAGTTTTTGGTATATGGTCTTAAAGCTCACTGTTGTAATCTTCTATTTATAAGAGTGGTTCTGTGGAGAAGTGAGGACACCTCTAAAGGAGTTCTCTGTGTCCCATCTCTGTCTTAGTGATTGAAACAATGTCAGGCACACAGTAGTTCTCACTAAGTGTTTGTGGTTTCACACCTGCTTCCTCCCTAGGAGTGTTTAGGCACCATTGCACACCAAACTTGAAGAATAAAGCAGCATATGAAATGGGTGAGTCAGGAGGATCTCTGTCCAGGTGTGAGAAGGCCTTCTCTGAGGATTTTAGTGTTACAAAGCTCTTAGATAGAGTGAAACAATTCTCTTAGACAATATTCAGTGTAGCAGCTTGTGTGCATGCATTATATTCAGAGTGAACCTTAGAGGGTGGAAAGGAGTTTTCAGGGTGAATATAAATAACTGGTTGGAACTTAACATACTGGGAATGCATCATTTGCATGGAGGGGCATTCCAGGAATTCCCAATACTTGCTGGGTAGGTTCTTATGGGGTGGGGGTGAACAAGTTGAACCTGTAGTTTTGTTAAGAACTACATGATCTTCCTCAGGTAGAGGGTGTGAAGGTGAGACTCCCCATGTAAGATCAGGCAGAGAAAAGGAAGTGGGAGTCCTCCATTTTGCACTGAACTCAGAGACATGGTAGACTGCAACCTTAAATAGCAGGGTTTCCCCACAAGTGTTTTTGAAGAATAGAAAGTAATTGAACACAGCAGAAGATTATGGAAGATAGTGTGCAGAGCTATTTTTTCTTTCTTTCTTTCTTTCTTTCTTTCTTTCTTTCTTTCTTCTTCTTCTTTTTTTTTTTTGTAAGAGAATAAGGTAAGAGAAAAAGAAGGAGGAATCAGGTACCTCAAAGAAAACCAATGATAGACGGATTCTTATAAATTGTATCTGAAGAGGAACATTATTCAGAGTGTAGGGCTCAAAGTGAGTCTTAACTACCAGGAGACGACCCCCCTCAAGTGAGACATGAGAACAGAGCTTGATGCAAACACAAGAGGTTTATTTTTCTGGCACATTGATGTCGACCCTCAACCAGCCCCTCGGGTGACTGACTAGAAGGTGACCCTGAATGGCTATAACAAGCCATTTTTATATATTTTAGGGTTACAGGTTACATCAGCAAGGTTACAGTTTAAACTTATTGGCTAAGCGTATTGACCTTTTGAGTCTACTGGCTAGCAAGTATATGACATGCATTCAAAGTCTATCTGGGTCAGGTAACGATCAATCAGTACATTCTGCAGTTTTTAAAGAATACTCCTGCTCCTCCCTAGAACTGTGGATGGAGAATGGAACTTGGCCTAGCCTTGACCTGAGGCAGTGGGTCATAATACCTAATAGTAAGCAACTGCTCAAGTCCTACAAGTGTAGAGTAGGAATGATCCAACTTGTGATCCAGACTAGACATTCTCAGTGTCATCTGTGAGTTCCTGGAGGTCCCCCATGAACTCCTCAGGCACTCTCCTACTGTGTATTATTTGCCTTTTTCTTGCATTGTTCCTTATTTGTATCAGTGACACATACAATACAAAACAAAGTAACAACTACAAAAAACTAGAGAGCAAAGTACTGAACTGTGCTTTAACAGTTGACAGCAATGTAAACCAGGAGCCATTGACTATGCTTTTCTTGGCTTTCTTAGTCATTGTTCTATTGCTGTGAATAGACACAATGACCAAGGCAACTCTTACAAAAGAAAGTATTTAATTGGGGCTTGCTTGCATTTCTAGCATACATTATCATTATAGCAGGGAGCAGGGTGTCCTGCAGGAAAATGTGATGATGGAGAAGTAGGCAACATTAAGAAAGAAACGCTGGGCCAGGCTTGGGATTTTGAAACCTCAAAACCCACTCCAGTGCACACTTTCTTCAACAAGGTGCACAAAACTCCAACAAGGCTACACCTCTTAATCCTAAGTATTGCCACTCTCCATGACTAAACATCTAAATATGTGAGCCTATGGGGCCCATTATTATTCAAAGTACCACTGGGACCCTATGTTTACCCGTCCCTTCTCCTTGAGGGCTGCTGGCCATCAGCCTGAGAAGATAAAGGGAGAGAAGCAGCAAGCAGGGTTCAGAGGACTATGAGTAGAACAGAAAAACTTCTGGAGATCACCACAGTGAGACAAGTCTATTTTGTTCTTCCAGGGATAGTGTATATAAGGGATTTAAAGGGGTGTAGGTAGGAAAGGTTAATTGGTCCTAATAGCAGCAAGCAGCGGGGAGGGGCTGCTTTGTTATAATACAGCACTTAATTATCATGGAAGCAGGAAACAAGAGTGGGAGTTCTGTGCTGCGTTATGCAGTCTTGCAGAGAGCTCTGTAAAAGTTTGCTTTTCAGACAAGGCTAGCCACATGAGACCAGGGACACTCTTCGGATAAAGCCTGACAGAGATAGAGAAGCCACACTAAAATAGGGAGTCCTCTATTTTATGCTGGGCTCAAAAAGCTATTTGGTCATGAGAGACTGCAACCTTAATAGCAGGGTTCTCCAACAAGAAGCTGTGCAAGTTATTCATTACTGTAAATCTTTGCCTTTGGGTGCAATCTTCTCACTATCTAGTACCTATTGCAATCTGAGGTACAATGAATGCTTTCAGGAAAAGCACCATCATAGCCATTTGAGCTACAATATGAACTAGCAACTTTTGTGCATAATGGAATGGCCAATGGGATTTGAGAAGCATGAAGGAATTTCTTAAACATTAAATGTAAGTCTACTAACTTTAAAAAACAAAACAAACAACAAATAAAAACTCACACACAAAAACAGAAACAATGCATCAAAGCCCTGAAAAATACTGGTTGTCCATAACCGAAGTTGAACCATCAGTTGCAGGTTAGAACCTTGGAAATCATGTATCATTAAGTTTTGATGGACACAGCTCAGATAAACAAAAAGAATTTGGGTTCTTTAATAATGCTGAAAAGTGGTTTCCATCTGTGCCTGGAACTGACCCTGTACCAGCAGGGAGAGAACTGGTTTCCCTGTGCTGTCGTACCTGAGAGCTCAGATAGGACTACCATTTCTGCTCTGAGGGACCTACCTGGAGCCCCCAGGACACAGGAACCAAGGAACAGCCAGGGACAGGATCCTTCCAGTTCCTGTCTGCACCCTGGAACTGACCCTGTGCTATAACTCTGCCCAGAGAGAGCTGGTCTTCCAGGAATGATGACACTCAGACTTATAGGAGTGTCAAACCATTGTCAGGACAGCAAGACCAGCTAACACTAGATGTCAAAAGGCAAGTGCAAGAACCTCAGCATCAGAAACAAAGGCCATTTGGCATCTTCAGAACCCAGTTCTTCCTCCACAAGTCCTTTTTACTGCAACACACCAGAAAAGCAAGATTCTGATTTAAAAAAACATCTTACGATGATATAAGAGGAATTTAAGAAGGATATAAATAACTCCCATAAAGAAATACAGGACAACACAGGTAAGCAGGTAGAAGCCCTTAAAAAAGAAAGACAAAAATTTCTTAAAGAATTACAGGAAAATACAGCCAAGCAGGTGAAGCAATTGAACAAAACCATCCAGGATGAAAAATGGAAATAGAAACTATAAAGAATTCACAAAGGGAGATAAGCCTGGAGATAGAAAACCTAGGAAAGAAATCAGGAGTCATAGATGCAAGCATCACCAACAGAATACAAGAGATAGAAGATAGAATTCCAGGGGCAGAAGATGCCATAGAAAACATTAACACAACAGTGAAAGAAAATGCAAAACACAAAAAAAATCCTAACCCCCAAATCCAGGAAATCCAGGGGCACAATGAGAAGATAAAAGCTAAGGATAATAGGTAAAGAAGAGAGCAAAGATTCACAACTTAAAGGACCAGTGAATATCTTCAACAAATTATAGGAAAGAAACTTCCCTAACCTAAAGAAAGAGATGCCCATAAACATACAGGAAGCCTATAGAACTCCAAATAAATTGGACCAGAAAAGAAATTCCTCCCGTCACATAATAGTCAAAACACCAAATGCACAAAACAACAACAAAAAAGAATATTAAAAGCAGTAAGGGAAAAAGATCAAGTAACATATAATGGCAGACATACCAGAATTAAACCAGACCTCTCAACAGAGAGTATGAAAGCTAAAATATCCTGGGCAGATGTCATACAGACCCTAAGAGAACACAAATGCCAGCCCAGGCTACTATATTCAGCAAAACTCTCAATTAACATAGATGGAGAAACTAAAATATTCTATGACAAAACCACATTTATTCAATATCTTTCTACAAATCCAGCCCTACAAAGGATAATAGATGGAAAACTCCAAAACAAGGAGAAAAATTACACCACAGAAAAAGCAAGAAAGTAATCTTCTTTCAACTAACCCCCCAAAAAATATCCACACAAACATAATTCAACCTCTAACAACAAAAATAATAGGAAACATTCATTGGTCTCTAATATCGCTTAATGTCAGTGAACTCAATTCCCCAATGAAAAGACATAGACTAACAAATTGGATACATAAACAGGACTCAGCATTTTGCTGCACACAGGAAATGCACCCAGTGACAAAAACAGACACTTCTTCAGAGTAAAAGGCTGGGAAAAAATTTTCCAAGCAAATGGTCCCAAGAAACAAGCTGGAGTAGCCATTTTAATATATCAAATAAAATTGACTTTCAACCAAAAGTTATCAAAAAAGATAAGAAAGGACACTTTTACTTGTCAAAGGAAAAATCCACCAAGATGAACTCTCAGTTCTGAATATCTATGCTCCAAATGCAAGGACACCTACAGTCATAAAAGAAACCTTACTAAAGCTCAAAGCACACATTGCACCTCACACAATGATAGTGGGTGACTTTAATACCCCACTCTCATCAATTGACAGCATGAAACAGAAACTAAACAAAGACCCAGTGAAACTAACAAAAGTTATGAACCAAATGGATTTAACAAATATTTATAGAACATCTCTATACAACATTTCATCCTAAAACAAAAGAATATAGCTTCTTCTCAGCACCTTAGGGTACCTTCTTCAAAACTGACCATATAATCTATCATAAAACAGGCCTCAACAGATACAAAAAGATAGAAATTATCCCATATAACCTTTAGATCACCATGGACTAAGGCTTGGTCTTCAATAACAACAAAAAGGTCAGAAAGCCCACATACACATGGAAGATGAACAACAATTCTATTCAATGATAACTTGATCAAGGAAGAAATAAAGCAAGAAATTAAAGACATTTTAGAACTTAATGAAAATGAAGGCATAACATATTCAAACTTATGGGATATAAGAAAATAGTGCTAAGAGGAAAACACATAGCTTTGAATGGCTCCAAAATGTAACTGGAGAGAGCATACACTAGCAGCTTGACAGCACACCTGAAAGTCCTAGACACAGAAAGAAGCAAATATACCCAAGAGGAGTAGATGGATCAAATTCAGAAGTAAAAATGGCCAGCTTGTTGAAAGCGATCAACAGATTCAATGCAATCCCCATCAAAATTCCAAGTCACTTCTTTACAGGGTTAGAAAGAGCAATCTGCAAATTCATTTGTAATAACAAAAAACAAAAAACAAAAACGAAGCAGGATAGCCAAAACTATTCTCAACAATAAAAGAACTTCTGAGGGAATCACCATCTCTAACCTCCAAATCTATTAGAGAGCAGTAGTGATAAAAACTGTATGGTGTTGGACCAGAGACAGGCAGGTAGATCAGTGGAATAGAATTGAAGACCCAGAAACGAACCCACACACCTAGGGTCACTTGATCTTTGACCAAGGAGCTAAAACCATCTGTCTTAGCCAGAGTTTCTATTCCTGCACAAACATCACAACCAAGAAGCAAGTTGAGGAGAAAAGGGTTTATTCAGCTTATACTTCCAGGTTGCTATTCATCACCAAAGGAAATCAGGACTGGAACTCAAGCAGGTCAGGAAGCAGGAGCTGATGCAAAGGCCATGAAGGGATGTCACTTGCTGGCTTGCTTCCTCTGGCTTGCTCAGCTTGGTTTCTTATAGAACCCAAGAACACCATCCCAGGGATGGCACCACCCACAATGGACTGGACCCTCCCCTCTTGATCTCTAGTTGAGAAAATGCCTTACAGCTGGGACTCGTGGAGTCATTTCCTCATCTGAGGCTCCTTTCTCTGTGATAACTTCAGCTTGTGTCAAGTTGACACATAAAGACAGTCAGTACACCATTCAATGGAAAAAGACAGCATTTTCAACAAATGGTGCTGATTCAACTGGTAATCAGTATGTAGAAGAATGCAAATTGGAGACACCTCCGGAACCTGAAGGAACAGACCGGATAAACAGTTCTCTGCACCCAAATCCCATGGGAGGGAGAGCTAAACCTTCAGAGAGGCAGACACGCCTGGGAAACCAGAAGAGACTGCACTCTGCACACATCTCAGACCCCAGAGGAAAACACCAAATGCCATCTGGAACCCTGGTGCACTGAAGCTCCCGGAAACGGCGGCGCAGATCTTCCTGGTTGCTGCCGCCTCAGAGAGCTCGTGGGCAGCACCCCGCGAGTAAACTTGAGCCTTGGGACCACAGGTAAGACAAACTTTTCTGCTGCAAGAGACCTGCCTGGTGAACTCGGGACACACAGAGGCAGAATTCCTCTAGGACTGGGCACTTCCTGTGTTTACCATGAGTCCCACACCCGCAGATCCCGGCCTGTAGCAGCTCTCTGCTCCCAGAACCCGTGGGAGAGAGACCTCACCGCCTGGTCAGGTGGGCAGTCCTGAGGCTGCAGAGCAGAAGAGACCACCAACACTGCCCACCCCTGCCCACATCCCTGGCCCAAGAGGAAACTGTATAAGGCCTCTGGGTTCCCATGGGGGAAGGCCCAGGAGCGGCAGGACCCCTGCGCCTGAGACACCACCGGAACCTGAAGGAACAGACCTGATAAACAGTTCTCTGCACCCAAATCCCGTGGGAGGGAGAGCTAAACCTTCAGAGAGGCAGACACGCCTGGGAAACCAGAAGAGACTGCACTCTGCACACATCTCGGACACCAGAGGAAAACACCAAACGCCATCTGGAACCCTGGTGCACTGAAGCTCCCGGAAACGGCGGCGCAGATCTTCCTGGTTGCTGCCACCGCAGAGAGCTCTTGGGCAGCACCCTGTGAGCGAACTTGAGCCTCGGGACCACAGGTAAGACCAACTTTTCTGATGCAAGTGACCTGCCTGGGGAACTCAAGACACAGGACCACAGGAACAGCTGAAGACCTGTAGAGAGGAAAAACTACACGCCTGAAAGCAGAACACTCTGTCCCCATAACTGGCTGAAAGAAAACAGGAAAACAGGTCTACAGCACTCCTGACACACAGGCTTATAGGACAGTCGAACCACTGTCAGAAATAGCAGAACAAAGTAACACTAGAGATAATCTGATGGCCAGAGGCAAGCGCAGGAACCCAAGCAAGAGAAACCAAGACTACATGGCACCATCGGAGCCCAATCCTCCCATCAAAACAAACATGGAATATCCAAACACACCAGAAAAGCAAGATCTAGTTTCAAAATCATATTTGATCATGATGCTGGAGGACTTCAAGAAAGATGTGAAGAACTCCCTTAGAGAAACACAGGAAAACATTAATAAACAAGTAGAAGCCTACAGAGAGGAATCGCAAGGGAGAGGCAAAGATTAAAACAGAGACTGAAGGAACACCCATTCAGAGCCTGCCCCACATGTGGCCCATACATATACAGCCACCCAATTAGACAAGATGGATGAAGCAAAGCAGTGCAGACCGACAGGAGCCGGATGTAGATCGCTCCTGAGAGACACAGCCAGAATACAGCAAACACAGAGGCGAATGCCAGCAGCAAACCACTGAACTGAGAATAGGTCCCCTATTGAAGGAATCAGAGAAAGAACTGGAAGAGCTTGAAGGGGCTCGAGACCCCAAAAGTACAACAATGCCAAGCAACCAGAGCTTCCAGGGACTAAGCCACTACCTAAAGACTATACATGGACTGACCCTGGACTCTGACCCCATAGGTAGCAATGAATATCCTAGTAAGAGCGCCAGTGGAAGGGGAAGCCCTGGGTCCTGCTAAGACTGAACCCCCAGTGAACTAGTCTATGGGGGGAGGGCGGCAATGGGGGGAGGGTTGGGAGGGGAACACCCATAAGGAAGGGGAGGGGGGAGGGGGATGTTTGCCCGGAAACCGGGAATGGGAATAACACTCGAAATGTATATAAGAAATACTCAAGTTAATAAAAAAAAAATGGTGTTCAGAGCTAAACAAACAGTTCACAGCTGAGGAATGCCTAATGGCGGAGAAACATCTTTAGTCATAAGGGAAATGTAAATCAAAACATCCCTGAGATTTCACCTCACACCAGTGAGAATGGCTAAGATCAAAAACTCAGGTGACAGCAAATGCTGGTGAGGATGTGGAGAAAGAGGAACACTCCTCCATTGTTGGTGGGGTTGCAGACTGGTACAACCATTCTGGAAATCAGTCTGGAGGTTCCTCAGAAAATTGGACATTGAACTGCCTGAGGATCCAGCTATACCTCTCTTGGGCATATACCCAAAAGATGCCCCAACATATAAAAAAGACACATGCTCCACTATGTTCATCGCAGCCTTATTTATAACCAGAAGGTGGAAAGAACCCAGATGCCCTTCAACGGAGGAATGGATACAGAAAATGTGGTACATCTACACAATGGAATATTACTCAGCTATCAAAAACAATGACTTTATGAAATTCGTAGGCAAATGGTTGGAACTGGAAAATATCATCCTGAGTGAGCTAACCCAATCACAGAAAGACATACATGGTATGCACTCATTGATAAGTGCCTATTAGCCCAAATGCTTGAATTACCCAGGATTCCTAGAACAAATGAAACTCAAGACGGATGATCAAAATGTGAATGCTTCACTCCTTCTTTAAAAGGGGAACAAGAATACCCTTGGCAGGGAAGAGAGAGGCAAAGCTTAAAACAGAGACTGAAGGAACACCCATTCAGAGCCTGCCCCACATGTGGCCCATACATATACAGCCACCCAATTAGACAAGATGGATGAAGCAAAGAAGTGCAGACCGACAGGAGCCGGATGTAGATCGCTCCTGAGAGACACAGCCAGAATACAGCAAATACAGAGGCGAATGCCAGCAGCAAACCACTGAACTGAGAATAAGACTCCCGTTGAAGGAATTAGAGAAAGAACTGGAAGAGCTTGAAGGGGCTCGAGACCCCATATGAACAAAAATGCCAAGCAACCAGAGCTTCCAGGGACTAAGCCACTACCTAAAGACTATACATGGATTGACCCTGGACTCTGACCTCATAGGTAGCAATGAATATCCTAATAAGAGCACCAGTGTAAGGGGAAGCCCTGGGTCCTGCTAAGACTGAACCCCCAGTGAACTAGACTGTTGGGGGGAGGGCGGCAATGGGGGGAGGGTTGGGAGGGGAACTCGCATAAGGAAGGGGAGGGGGGAGGGGGGAGGGGGGAGGGGGATGTTTGCCCGGAAACTGGCAAAGGGAATAACACTTGAAATGTATATAAGAAATACTCAAGTTAATAATAAAAAAAGAAAGAAAAAGAAAAAAAAGAAATGTATATAAGAAATACTCAAGTTAATAAAAAAATAAATAAATAAATAAAGAATGCAAATTGATCCGTTCTTATCACCTAATACAAAGCTCAAGTTCACGTGGATCAAGGACCTCCACATTAAACCATATACACTGAAACTAATAGAAGAGAAAGTGGGGAAGAGCCTCGAATGCACAGGGGAAAATAGAACATCGATGGCTTATGTTCTAAGATCAAGAATCAACAAATGGGACTTCATAAAATTGCAAAGCTTATGCCCTTTACACTGTCAATAGAACAAAATGGCAACCAACAGATTGGAAAAGATCTTTAACAAGCCTTCATCTGACAGAGGCTTAATATCCAATATATACAAAGAATTCAAGAAGTTAGAACTCCAGAGAATCAAATAACCCAAAACAAAGATTTCTCAACTGAGGAATATTGAGTGACTGTTCAACATCCTTAGTCATCAGGGAAATGAAAATTGAAACAACTCTGAGATTCCACCTCATACCAGTCAGAATGGCTAAGATAAAAATCTCGGGTGACAAGAGATGCTGGCAAGACTGTGGAGAAAGAAGAACATTCCTTTTTTTTTGTTGATGGGATTGCAAGCTGGTGGAACCACTCTGGAAATCAGTATGCCGGTTCCTCAGAAAATTGGACCTAGTACTACCTGAGGACCCAGCTATACCATTCCTGCGCATATACCCAAATGATGCTTCAATATATAGCAAGGATACATGCTCCACTATGTTCATAGCATTTTATAATAGCCAGAAGCTGGAAAGAACTCAGATGTCCTTCAACAGAGGAATGGATACCAAAAATGTAGTACATTTACTCAATGGAACATTACTCAGCTATTAAAAACAATGACTTCATGAAATTCTTAGGAGAATGGATGGAACTAGAAAATATCATCCTGAGTGAGGTAATTCATTCACAAAAGAACACACATGGCATGCACAACTGATAAGCAGATATTAGCTCAAAAGCTTGGAATATCCAAGGTACAATTCACAAACCACATGAAGCTCAAGAAGGAAGATCAAAGTGTAGATGCTTCAGTCCTTCTTAGAAGGTGGAACAAAAATACTTACAGGAGGAAACACGGAGACAAAGTGTGGAGCAGAGACTCAAGGAAAGACAATCCAGAGACTGCCCCACCTGGGGATCCATCCCATACACAGACACCAAACCCAGACACTATTGCTGATGCCAATGAGTACATGCTGACAGGAGCCTGATATACCTGTCTTCTGGGAGGTTCTGCCAGAGCCTGACAAATACAGAGGTGGATGCTTGCAGTCAACCATTGAATTGAGAACAGGATCCCCAATGGAGGAGTTAGAGAAAGGACTGAAGTAGGTGAAGTGGTATGCAACCTCATATGAAGAACAACAATATCTACTAACCAGAACCCGCCCCACCCCCAGAGTTCCCAGGGACTAAACCACATCCCGAGAGTATACATGTTTCAACCCATTACTCCAGCCACATATATAGCAGAGGATGGATCTTGTTGGGCATCAATAGGAGGAGAGGACTTTAGTCCTGTCAAGGCTTGATGCCCCAGTGTAGGGGAATGTCAGCATGGGGAGGTGTGAGTGAGTGGGTGGGTGAGTGAGCACTCTCATAGAAGTAGGGGCAGGGGGGATGGGATAGAGGGTTTCTGGAGCAGAAACTGGAAAAGTGGATAACATTTAAAATGTAAATTAAAAAATCCAATAAAAGAAAAAAACGAAAGTATTTAGTTTAATTTAATTAATTTAAATTTTAATTTAATTTAATTTAATTTAATGCTGAAGAGTATATAATAAATTGTTGTGTGATCAAATGAAGGGTTAAATGTCATTGCACCGGCCCCTTATTCTCTCATTGTTCTGTTGGGAAAAACTGAGATAAAGAGGCAGGGCATTAATATCACTGGAATAAGTAATTAAAATATTAATAGAAGTGATTGTTGCTTCTTCTTCTTTCTTCTTCTTCTTCTTCTTCTTCTTCTTCTTCTTCTTCTTCCTCCTCCTCCTCCTCCTCCTCCTCCTCCTCCTCCTCCTCCTCTTCCTCCTCCCCCCTCCTCCTCCTCATTCTCTTTCCAGACGAAAGCACTATTTGACAAACCCAGCAAATATTTCTGAGAAATGTTCCTGTTGGGTGTTCTCATGACTTGTCAATGCAGCTGTTGTCTGTGAAATTCTAAGATTGACTAATGCAGATCCTGGTGCAATTTTGCAGAAACAAACGATGTACCTTAGGATTCAAAACTGTAAAATCTTCTGACAGGTTTCAAGAGTTTATTGTTTTGGAAAAGTAAAGATGAAAACAGCAAGTAGAGGAGGAGTGATAGCTTCTGCCAATTAGTGATGGCTAGTAGCTAACCTGGCTTCAGAAGTCAGAACCCTGACTTTCATCTTAGATTATGACAGAAACATGGGAAGAATGATGTCTTTGCCATCGTGTGGTGAAAGTGTGAGTGATGGTGTAGGGGGACTGGATGCTTGGAAAAGACACATCACAGCATGGACTAACCAATGTTAGCAGGGTAAGTGGTGTGAAACTCACATCACACAGGATTATAGGTAGGTGCTGAGAAGAGGAACTGAAAGCTAAGTGTTTGAAGAAATGGCAGAAAAGAGGGTCATGTAGGTTTCGAGTTACTATGGCTGATGTGCTCAAACAGTACACTGTTCATTCAGAGTCATCAGTCATCTTAAAAGACAGTGATCTAGACCTTCCCTGTCAATCAGGGATGGAGTCCCACACTAACTCCCATTCTAACCCATGCTAGCCATGTTTCCTCCATACACAGTGAGGGTCATTGGGATTGCTGCCCACTTGTGTGTTTCTCTGTAGGTAGAGGTCTCTGAATTTTCTCTGTTGAAACAATCTCCATTCTGTATATAGTCTATGTTTGTCCTTCTGAGAGTAGATGAAACACCAGTGACTCCTGAATGTGAGACTAGCTGCTAGGGGTTGGTTATTTGAAGGCTATGTGGACAGAGCTTGGATTCATGGTCTGGAGGATCTATGTTCAAACATGTAAGATTCCTTCATACCATAGATGAAGCCAAAGCTCCTGAGTTGGCTGGCCTCATACTGTCTCATTCCTTCAAACTCCAAGGATCCTGGATTCTAAGGATAAATTTGACCTTCTCCGGTTGTTGCCTCATTGTCAAGGGGAGAAGATAGAACATATTTACTTGACAATGGGACTCTGTACTATTGTCTGGAGTTCTACAAAGTTAATACAAAGTCTGCCCCAAACTGTTGAGAGACATTCTAACCTTTAACACTCAGGATAAGCCATGGTCTCTGTCCCCAATCACTTCTTATCATGAAACTGAAGTTAGAGGATCATAACCTAGTTTTGCCTTGTGAACTCTGAGTAAATAAGCAAGCCTGTGTCTAGGCATAACATTCAAACATTTTACAAGTCATTAAAGTAGTCAAGGGGGGTCAATTAGCTTCTCCATATTGTGGAATCAGCTGGAATGCTCAGAGCCAGTGGGCACAGAGTGTACATTCACTTAGTAGTATCCAGGGTGACTTATGCTGCTGTTGCTGGAACCGCTCCTAACCCTCACTCCAAAAAGAGGTTAGCCCATGGGATATCCTCTGACTCACTGGTAGCTTAGAGGGAGGAAAGCCCTGCTAAATCAGTCTATGATGACATAGAGGAGCAGCCCAGGAAAGGAGCTTCTCAACCAGGCCGCTGGGTGCATACCAGACATTGGAGACAGGCCTGCTGACTCACCCTCCCATGGGCAGATGGCCCAATTAACAGACAGAGCAGTAGCTGCTGTTGGGAGTTAGAGATATGGCCTTCTAAATCCATGCATGTTATTTATGGGTATGGCTGCCACTGTGTTTCCAAGGTATCACTCACTAACCATGCTTTATCATCTACTCACTGAAACTTAAATTTATATAGCACTGCTCTGAGGCAATACTGTTCTAAATACTTCAACATGCTAGTGCATATAATCATCATACAAGCCTTACACCACAAACCTAATAATTATCCTTTACAGCTGAGGGAACCAGAGCATGGAGGTACTTAGGGAATGTGCTTAAAGTATATATATGTCAAGTGGTGGACTAGGGTCATGAGCTTGGACAATTTCCCTCTAGGCACTAGATCCTGTTGGGCTTACTCTTCCTGAAATCTGGCTAGTGTAGACACTGTTAGCCTAGTTCATGCAGGAGGAATCAATGGCTTCCAGGATATCAGCTTCCCAAGGTGATAATGTTGGATCAGACACACAGTTGGTGAGAGCTTGGAACCAGTTTACTGAATGAATCACACCATTGAGCAGCTCTGGATCATTTCCTGAAAACTCCAAAATGAACAGGAGTTTGTCATGCTTTGAAAGGCATTGACACTGGAAAGGGAGGCTTGACATTGACATTTCCACCCTCTCTAAGGACTAATTGGATTGAAGAAGCTGAGATCACTTCCTCATCCTGTGATCAGGCAGGATGGAGGTTTGCAAGGAACAGAATCACCCCTGTTCTGCTGAACTTGGGGACTTTGTGTAACAGGGTGCTAGGTTGACAATGTGACTGGACATAGCCAGTCTACATGAAATAAATGAAATGCTTTATTACATAGTGGAAATATCACAACATTTAGAGATCGGCAGCCCTGGACTTCATGCCGTGTCCATCACTTACTTCACCTCTCGGAGTGCCCATGTCTTGTGCTCAAGTAGGGCTAACAGTAAACAGAGAACAACTATCCAGACAAATCCTAGGTTCTTTTCTGTTTCTTGTCCAGAGTCTGATGTGAGCTTTGAAGAGACCTTCCAAAGGCTCCCTTTGTAGGTATTTGGCTACTGGAGAGGGCATCTTGCCAGTTCTCCAACCCCTGATCTCCGGAAAGCAAAGACCTCCCTGGCACAGCCCGCTGAGCCCACTGACGCAATGGCTCTGGATGAAGGCCCAGCTCTGCCTGGCCCTTAGCCTGGGTTGCTTAAGCCAAAACACAGGAGCCAGGAGTCTTGTTAGAGACATCCAGAGGCTTATGGCCACTTCTCTTCAGAGTGTGCTTCTCCATACTCCAGGGGATACTGAGACATTTGCAGATCCAAAATTGGACAGTTCATGCCATATTTCTCCTCAGTCTTTTTTGATAGTCTAATGTCATGTTGTGATATAGAGACAAATAGGATAGGTGAGGATAGGTGACCATTCTTGAGAACCAATAAAATTGGGTTATTGCTACAGAGGGGCCAGGGAGCTACAACTTCCCAGTTGTTTTGTGTTGTCTTGTTTTGTTTATTCTGTAGAGTGGAGATAGGAACTCTGATGTAGAGTAGTTCTAAAGTGTCTTTGCTCCCATCCTGGCTCAGGGGTTATGGAGGGACCCGGAGCATATGTTTCATATTGATTCACATTTACATACTTCCCTGCATCCATTATCTCACCTCATTAGGGCTTGGAAGGGGAAGTGGACCTGAATGTGTCAGCAGCATGTGTTTTCCTGAGCCCTGTGGAGAATTGTCCCACACGGTAAATGAAACAGTTGCAAGGGCTGGCCAGGAGCCTGCAGGAGTGCGGGTGTCTCCGGGCCCAGGCCCAGCAATGCCTGGCCAGTTTCAGAGGGTCCAGCTGTGCCAAGTCACATGTCCCAGTAAGGGAGCATCCCGGGCCAGGCAGCTCTGTGATTGATGAGCCTGCACAAACTCCAAGTACCTGTACAGGGCCCATAGTTGCCCACATGCCTGCCTTCCTTGAGGCTTGAAGCAAATAGTTAAAGTAAATCATATCTTTCCTCCTTTGTTGCAAGGGAAAGGGTGACATTGGCTATTCTTTGAGTGAGGGCATGGTCCATAAACTACCATTTATTTCTTAATGAAAGCAAGACGGGGGAACCTCTGTGGTCAAGGCTGATCAAGAAGTGTATAGCGTGGTGTGGTAAGGGATGAGTACAAACCCAATTTGCTTGAGTCACTTTCTTGCAGGTCTCAGATTTATGCACATGTTAATCAGTCAAAATCTCTATCATATAGATAAGGAAGCAGTCAAGGTTTCATTCTATATCACCCAGCAATCCAGGTAAGGGCTGTCTCAAACATCTGTGACCAACTGATCCTCAGGGGCCTGGTTCATGCTTCCTTTCTAAGCTGTCTTTTCACCTTTGTTAGTGGAGACTTGATTTCTAGACTAGCTTCTGTCACTCCTGTGCAGAAAAGGAAATGCAAAAAAGGATTTGTCTTAGGCTTGGTTTCTTTATGTGTTAAGAAGATAGCAATGCAGGGCTGGAGAGAAGGCTCAGCAGTTAAGAGCACTGACTGCTCTTCCAGAGGTTCTGAGTTCAACCTCCAGCAACCCCATGGTGGCTCACAACCATCTGTAATGGGATCTGATGCCCTTTTTGGTGTGTCTGAAGACAGAGACAGTGTATTCACATACATAACATAAATAACTAAATCTTTATAAAAATATGAACATACTAGTGTTAGAGAGAGAGAGAAAGAGAGAGAGAGAGAGAGAGAGAGAGAGAGAGAGAGAGAGAGAGAGAGAGAGAGGAGAGAAGGGGATGGCAATGCACTGACCCTGGGTGAGTGGTGAGGGTATAGCAAGGTGACCTGATAACTGCTGATGTCCTTATGGAGATGAGGTATCATGTGAAAGAGAGTGGCATCATGTAAGCATCATCATGTAAACATGGATAAACATACTTTGCCCTTGACTGTAAAACATTATCTTTATTGATTACCCGTGGATTTGGTAATCTGACAGTTCTGGAGTGACTGTGGATGAGGCATGGTGAGACTAAAGGGCCTGTGGGGGAAAAAAAAGAAATGGGTGGTGTTTCTTTTGCAAGCTCGTTGTCCAAAGTATAGGAATTAAACAAATTCAGTCATTGCCGAGGAAGGCTATGAAACAAATATTTGTTTCTCCTTCCCTGCAATAGATCACTTACCAGCCTGCTCACTGGGTGTAAAGAGAGCGAAGGGAAATTCTAGAAAAAAATGTGAGGAAGCTGCAGAGAGAATCTGCTGGCAAGAGGTTAGGTAATCCAGTCATGGCGCTGTAGGATGCATGATGAGAACACCACTTTATAGGTTAGAAGTTGCCATGACTTTTTACCCAGTGTTCTGAGAAAGGCTTCTGGGGGGGGGGGGGTTGTGTTCATCACCTCTGAATTAAGTGGCTCACAGTGCCATTTGCTTAGGGGAAACTTGAAAAGAAATCATTAGGCCCTAGAACAGGAAGTAAAGAAAGCAGAGTGGATTAGAAAGTAAAATCAGGCACAACAGTTTACTCTCATAGAGTGGAGTATCCTGCCAACTGTTCCCATATACTTTCCTTTCAAACATCCCCTCATTACCATTTGAAAACATGTGCTTATTCAGCTGCTCTCTGAGTCTGCAGTTTGGCAAAATAAATTGATAGGATTAGCCCCGTGTCCTAGCTTGGGGGCAAGGCATGTTGGGTCCTTGGCAACTCAGAACCTGGGAGTGTTTGCAGGGGGTAGGTCTACTTACAGGGTCTGGAAGCTGTTAACACAAGACATTCAATAGGGAATGGGTTTGGCACTGACTGTGCCAGGTGATGGCTGAAACCCAGGACCAGATTGGTTGTGGCAGCTGTTCCCTGACAGAAGGATCATTCTGCCATCATTCTAAATGAAGATTCTGGAAGACAACATAGATGAGGAGCACCCAGACCCAGATATGCAGGCTATTTACTGAGTTGGGCTCAAGTACTAGACAGGGCAGCTGGTGGAACAAAGGAGGCCACTTGTGCCTGCAGCCTGCTGAAATCTGACCACTGTAGAAGCTCTTAGTTTAGAGCTATGTAGGAGCTTGGGATCTGGCTCATTATTCGTGGGGTAGAGGAGGAATTGTGGTACACTGTCAGGCTGTGGTACACTGGCCATATTGGGAGGCTGCTAGTTATAATTCAAATTCTTCCAGGTTAGCCCTGATAACTTAGTGATGGCATCAGGAACTAGAAATGCCTGAATCACAAGGATAGAGATGTCAAGGTATGACATTACCAAGTACTTAAAACAGAGACCAAAATTTGGGAGATATTATGGTGACACTGATTATTTGATGATATGCAAGGATAGAATAACAGGGCAGAGGGCATGTCTCATTTAAAGTGAACTTTTGTACCTTGAACACTGCCTCATATAGAGGATTCAAAACCAAGCTGGACTTATTCCAACTTTGGTCCTTTTCTTGCATTTACTAGCAGGAGGTTGCACTCACAATTACATACAACACAACTAAAACTGGTGGGTTCAAAGGGTCTGTTGAGGTTTGGCTTTAGTGACACATTCTCCAAGGGATAGGATATGCTTTTCATAAATACTGTTGCTTTGACTTGGCAGAATCAGTGTGCATAGTATTCAAAGACTGTTAAAATGGTGGAAGAGATGGGACTAGAGCCAGGGTGCTTGGGGTGTGCTGCATAAGTGACAAAAATAAAAGGATTTTTCAAGGGTAGCAGGGAAGCCCAAGCCAGTAGATGGGGAATCTTGTTTAAGAAGTTTTGGATTCCTAACAGCCTCTTACACATTGAAATAACAAACACCCCTAGATCACCTCCTTGACTGAGACCCCCATGAGCACTTAAACTATCATCTATCTATCTATCTATCTATCTATCTATCTATCTATCTATCTATCTATCATCTATCTATCTATCTATCTATCTATCTATCTATCTATCTATCTATCTATCTATCTATCATCTATCTATTCTTTGAGACTTTCTATCCAATACCTAGCCTGACCTATAAATAATACTGAACTTAGAATGATTATAATAATCCCTGAGGAATTCTCAAGACCAAAAGGTAGCATGCCATTCTCTTTCCTGTTAGGTTGCTCTGCTAGTCTCTGTATTGCATTCATGACATAATGCTGAATGCTACGCTTCTCTTTGTAATTATCTGGGTGATTAGTGAAATTGCTCAGTGATTCCATTCTTTCAATTTAATACGCATCACAGGGAGTCTGAAGGTGACACGCTGCTTATAAAGCAGGGGAGCATTTGCGGTTGGGTCATAACATTTCTAAAAAATGAAGAGAAATTGAAATCTTCTTCAGAGATTATCATCAATTATGTCTGTCTAAATACACCTCAAAATTTATGGCTGGTTTATTTATGTTGAGAGATGTTTTTAAAAATGGCAGCTCTTCAAACTTCAGGGATCTAGAGGTGGGTTAGGTACCTTGCATGCCTGAGACATTGCGCTAAAATAAGATTCTAGAGGGCAAAGTAATTTGAGTGGCACCACTGTAGATATTTCACTTGTAAAATGGGTATGTGTATGAATATATAAGCATCAATATACGCATCTATGTATATTACTGTTACAGGTTACCCATGTCCTTCCCTTCAAACATATGTCTATATATGAAGCTGTTTATAAGGTAAATGCTACCCAGGTTGTTAGCTGACTGACATAAGCTAAAGCTCTGACTGTGGGACTGGGAGTGGAGCTGAGTGGGAGATGTCCATCACAGGCTCAATGTGGAGAAATGTCCAAAGAGTATAACAGTGTCTCAGGACACATCTTCATTTTCTTGTTTATTGTAGTACTACTTAGAATAACTTAGAGATCAAATGAAGGATTCATAGGCTGTATTATTATATTGGCATTCTATTGTATATGTATATATACATATATACTCTATTTTATATATTTGTGTGACTATAGTTCATAGTGCATTATGTATACAATTAAAGTTTATCAATGGATTAGGTCTCCAATAATCTCACCATCCTCCCTAAGACAATAACTGTGTGAAGCAGTGGATATATTAGTTATCCTGATAGCAGTGATAATTTAAATATATATATGTATATGCATATATATATCTCACAAAATATACTTTATTATTTGCCAATTATATCTTAATTAAGCTGGAAAAAATCCAATGATGGTATTTTGGCTTAATGCCAGAATTCCAGTTAGTAGAGTGGTTCTTTGGTTAGATATTGTGTTTTAAAGTGTTTCTTATAGTTCACTGTGTAATGTACCATGAAGAATATCAATTCATAAGGTGCTTGGAAAACATTGGCTTTGTCAAATTTGCTTTCTTAGCTTTCTGTGTGCTGACTTCCAGAGCTTGGTGATTTTGGTCTGAAAATATACCTGTGTATTCCTTAGGCCATTTTGCTTCTAAAGTTAGAAGTAATATTGTAGTTTGCTTTGGGGATTACATGAGTTCTTATGAAGTTATGCTTGTTGGCACCATGATGATTCATGAAAAAAATAAAGTATGCTAACCGGAAATTTCCAGAATCTTCCCAGCTCAGTGTTCTTGGATACACAGTTACAGCTGTGCTTCATCATCTTCATTTGTTATTCACAGATTTTTTACTTTCCTGTGGTACAACTACAGCAGTTTAAGAAAAGCCATTTATGTTAAAGGTGACATTGCTCTCTCTCTCTTGGAACATGCATTTGCCAAGGACTTCATTAGCCAGACAGGTGTTGATGTCACTATCAAATTGTAATTGCTAATTTTTTTGTTTCTACTTATGGGAATAACAAGCTATTAGAAATTAATAAGAAGCAAGGAACTTTCTATGACCCTGTCTAAATATAGGTGACCTGAAAGACACAGAAGCCATTATTACAAGGGCAACTTATTATCACTGCGTTCTTACTACAAACTTAAAAATGACATAAGCTCATAATATACTTGAGATTCATATGCTTAGGGGATGGGCTGAAAACACTCTACTGAAGATATAAAATCAGTTCAGGGGTATCTGAAGTCTCTCATGATAAGAAACACCATCGAAAAGCATGTAAAGGATTTCAGTGTTCCTTTCCCACCACACATAGATGGTTCAGAAAGAAAAAAATGAAGATAGAAAGGAAGGAAGGAAAGATAGAAAGAGGATAAGAAGGTTAAATTAGCATAGAAGGCCAAGTTTTTCTGTAGAGAGATAAATTTCAGAACTGCTGTTCAAAGGAACTTGGCCTTGTTGGGCTAGTTATGAAGGCAAAACAAAACAAAGCTATAACTCAAAGGTATTTCCAAGCTTAAGACAAACAGGAAGTGACAGCCACTGTGGGGAAGACAGAAGATATATAATTAGGAAGAAAAACTCTTTGTAGCTTTATATAGTACAAAACCTCAGGGTGACAAATATGATCAGAGATGGAAGGGTCACAATCCTGGAAACTGTTCATAGTGGAGGGATGGAGTTCTGAACACAGACCTCCATACATAGGTGAATATCCTGGCACTGCTATCCATATGTCTTAGATTGTATTTTATTCCACAGTGCCTTACACTGCCCTACAGACAGGACATTGAAACAGCATGGATAGCGTCATGTTTCATGTCAGGGTAGCAGTCATGATTGCCATTAAAGGATGGAGACTAGAAATTTGAAGATGAAGGAAGCAGTGTTGGGACAGTGCTCCTTGAGAGTTAGGTTGCAAGAATAAAAGGCATAACGCAAAGGACACTTAGGAAGAGCAACTTACTCCAGATTCCATGAGGATGTTATATAGTGACAGGTTCTTGAGGGTATAGAAGTTCCTGGGGAGATCTAGCTACAGTCACAGCAAGAGCTCACCAGCATTTTAAAGTGTTATGTCAGATGACTCATTTCCCTTATTCAACCTGCGTAGAGATTTTGACACCAATCTTGACAATCTTAAGGGTGCTCATGAAAGCTTTAAGTAGTACTGGAGAAAATTTCAAGGAATAAATTCTGTGTTCCAGTAAGAAGCCAAGCATGCCTGCTTGGAGGGCCTCTTAGGGAAACGTGAGATACATTATTTTCAATATACAGCGTTGTTGCCTGTGATCTGGACTACTCACTGCCCAGACATACCTGCCCTTGGGGGTTGGAGGTGAAGTGGTGTGGAATCAACAGCACAGACTCTAGGAGCAGGTAAGAAACCCTGCAGAAAGTTCATCTGAATATTGTTGCAAACTCCTTTAATACCCTCCACTTGCACCCCATTGTTCCCGAGAAAACATTTCTTCTAAACAGCAGTTCTCAATTGGCTGGCATTGTCTGCTTTGGTCTCTCAGGCAGTCTTCAATTAACTCCTCTTACAGGAGATGCCTTTGTGGTTGCCTGGCCTCCACTGTTTATGTAGAAGTGACTGCTGTTGTTTCTCCAACAATACAGTAACTCCAAAGGTTGACCTTGAGAGATGATTGGGCAATTGGAGTTACAGAGCATCTCCCAGGGATTCAAATAAACCTTTCTCTGTGAGTCATGACTGAGGATAGCTTTCAGCCTAACATAGAATTCTGAGGAAGCTTCTCTGAGCTAGGTCTTCATACTTCATCTGCCAGCTGTTTGCACTGCAGGAGCATGAAAAGGTGTGTTGTAGGTATACTCCATAGTTATGTAGAGGAGGTTCAAGGGATTAGGATTGATATGAGAGAGTTTTGTAAAGATGGGATTTCAGTGGCCATATGCCCAGTGATGTAGTGCATTCATACTTCATTTGGATAGCTACTAATTCTATGATCATGGATAATGTAGTAATTTTGCGATCCCGAAATCTCCATATGTAGAGTGGATATAATAACAAATGCTCATGCTGCTGGGTCTTGGAGGTTACATGAGTTCATGCTTATGAGTTACTAAACATTGTACAGAACCCAGTTGGAGAACTCATGTAACCTCATCCATTTAATATTCAACAAACATATCAAGGACACATGCTGGAAACAAGACATCTTCAATAAATGATGCTAGGAAAACTGGATATCCACATGTAGAAAAATATAATTAGGCATGTATCTGTTACCTTGCACAAAAGCACTAGCTCCAAATGGACCAAAGACCTAAATATGAAACCTGAAACACTGAAACTGCCACAAGTACTCATTTCTTTATATCCTTCATTGCATTTGGTGCCACCTCCCATGGATGCAGGTACCAACGCCAGATGTCAGACAATCTTTCTGACATTTCTTTTCCTGTGCTCAAATCAAGCTTCCCTTTCAGCTTCATTTACTATGCATGTGTGAGTGCCCCTTGTTCTCCATTTAAAACATGATTTCTAATATTTAGAAGCACTACAAAGTTTCTATTGGATCATGTGCCTTTATAGATATGTTTTCTGATAAAAGCTTCCTATTGGAGCTGAGACATAGTCTACTTGGAGAGTGGCTACTTAAATATATAGGAGGGCCTTGGTACAAGCCACAATATGAAAAACAAACCAAAACTCAAAATCTTTCCATGTTAGCATAAGATTCCTTAAGAGTGTAAATTGGGATTTCAATACATTACTCCTTTTATTTCTGGCTATGAAACAATTCTTTGATTATTTATTCTTGTATTTTTTAAAAATCAAACTACAAGTAAAAACTTTCAAAAGCAATGTGTCCAAGATTTCTTAGATTCTACCTTCTTTAGATCTATTCATTTTAGTATTCTTTTTATTAGATGCCTATGTGATAATCCCAATGATGTCAGAATGTTTAGCTTTTAACGCAAAGGATTACTGAAGACAAGAGATTGCCTTGTGTTTCAGGAGAGACTTTGGACTTTTAAACAGTGTTAAGACTATAAAAGCCTAGGGGAATATTTGAAGTTGGACTATATGCATTTTGCAGTATGTTGTGGCTATAAGCTTATAGGGGTCAGATAGTGAAATATGGTAGCTCGAATGAGAATGCCCTTACATTTATATATGTGAACACTTGGTCCCCAATTTGTGAAACTGTTTGGGAAGGTAAGAATCTGTGTGTGTCCTTGGTGGAGGATATATGGCACTGGAGTTGGACTTTGAGGTTCCAAAAAACTCACATAATTCTCACTGTCTCTCTCATTGCTTTGTGGTTGTAGATCACAATGTGAACTCTTAGCTGTTCCTTTGCCCCACCATTATGGATTCTAACCCTCTGAAAGTGTAAGTCCAAGTAAAGTTGCCTTGGTAATGGCAACTTTGTATACTTTGTAGAATACTTTGCAGTATTCTTACAGCAATAGAAAAGTAATTGTGGCAATTTTTTTCTTCTTGAGTGACAATTACTGCTGTTTGTCATCTGAGAGTCTATTTGAAGACTGTTAGTAATAACACCTAAGCAAGATGTCTTCATGTGGCTTGAGTGTCCTTCCAACGTGGTTGTAGTATTTTAGGACAGTTGTTCCGAGACAAAAGCTGTATGGTTAATATGATATAACCTCAGAAGTTTATATATAACACTAACTCTGTCATAGTCTATTGGGGTAGTCCCTCACCCCACCCCAATTCAAATGCAAATACACTGATCCTGCTTCTTGATGGAAGGAGTGTCAGTCTCAGAAGAGAGTGTGGGATGGGATAAATATATAGGGATGTCTATGTTTGACAGATACAGGGATTCAGGCCATTCCCTAGTCACAAGTTCACATTCCTTCCACATGTAAAGCATATTCATCTGTCTACCTGGACTCTTGAGTATTATCTCATTATAACAGTAGGCTCAGGATTGAAGCTTGAGCACAGATACTGGCATCCAGCCT
This sequence comes from Rattus norvegicus, assembly GCF_021556685.1. NCBI lineage: Eukaryota > Metazoa > Chordata > Mammalia > Rodentia > Muridae > Rattus > Rattus norvegicus. The sequence continues at coordinate 40,483,338 of NC_141551.1, read as the reverse complement.
CTGAGGCTCTCTTTTCACAAACCCTGCTTTCTGGGATTTCTGCCCTTATGTAGTTTTGCATCTTTAATCAAGGTTGACTTCTATGGCCCTATAGAAGAATAGAATAAGCCTGGCATGGGGGCCTTCCGAGGGCAGATTGCAAAAAGCACTAGTGCATGTGCTAGGTTTCCCAATGCTCTCTCTGCAAGAATCTAATCAATATGCTACAGCAATAAATAGAGATGGATCAGTGAATTTCAACTTGTGAGCTATGATCCCTTTGGGGGGGTTGAATGACACTTTCACAGGGGTCATATATCAGCTATCTTACATATCAGGTATTTATATTATGACTTATAACAGTAGCAAAATCAATGTTATGAAGTAGCATTGAAAATAACTTTACATTTATGGATCACCACAACATGAGGAACTGTATTAAAGGGTTGCAGCATTAGGAAGGTTGAGAACCACTGATGAAGACCACAGAGAGCTTTCCAAGGGTGGTTATCTCTATGAATGGCGACCTTGGAAGAGGATTCTCTGTGTCTGTTCTAGCTTTCAAGGTGCTGCAACCCAATCAATGTCTAGCTACAACTCCTCAAGAGACATCAAGGCAAAACTACCCGCCAAGCAAGCCTCGTCTGAATTTTTGTCCTTTAAACTACACAACTGTGGGATGGTTCACTCTAGAGCATCAAATAATACACCATTCTCAGAAAGTCTAATTTTCACTAATATTTGAGAGCCTTGGATTCAGAATTCACTTTATCATGCTAGAAGAATTCCAAAAACATAGAGGAAACATCCCATAAGTATACTTTGTCCACCTGAAATTTAAGCATTATTTCTGGGTTATTTTTGAGATATGACACAGAGCAAAGTGGATTTGTGTCAGAAGAAAATGGGACAGGTTAGTCAAGTTTTCATATTTGTGGGAAAGCAAACATGCCACAGGCACTTTAGGAAGGGACTTCCCTGATACATGAGTTTGGATTGTGATTAGAGTTTGTATGCTTTTTGGAATGTATGTTCTTCAAGGATAAAACCAATGAACACCATGTTTAATTCTGTTACTCCTGAGATTAATTCTTTTTATAAATAATGACTTGTACCCTTATTGGTTTTTCCTGCGGGCTTCTTGTTGGTTAGTAGTTGCTCTCCCAGGGAAAGTCTACCAGGCTGACTCAGCTCTTTATAGCCCTACTTTCTGCCACACAGTTTGACTGTCAATGTGTCTTCAAAGGAGTAGATACATTGTTCTAAGAGTAGATTGGCATGGTATCAACTAAAATATATTGCTGATACAACAAGTTTTCAATATTTTAGTATACCAAACAATCCTTAAATGCTCTATATTTCCTTTTTGTTTGAAACAGTTAAAAAAATGTCCAGCATTGTATTTGACCATATTTGGCTGATAAAATACATGTGTAAATTTCTTCTGAGAAAATGTAAAAATGCAGGATTAAAAAGCAAGAATGGGTTAAAATCAGTTCTATGACTAGTGGGTTAAAATCAGTTCTGTGACTATTGGTCATAGTCCTTCTTATCTGTAGCCTATATTTCTTTCACCATTACCTTTTAATTCTTTAGTGATAAGTTAACATCCAGCTACATGAAGGACTGAAGGGTTCAAGGTCTCTTTTTTTTGTTTATTTCTATATATTTTTTTTATTAACTTGTGTATTTCTTATATACATTTCAAGTGTTATTCCCTTTCCCGGTATCCGGGCAAACATCCCCCTCCCCCCTCCCCTTCCTTATGGGTGTTCCCCTCCCAACCCTCCCCCCATTGCCGCCCTCCCCCCACCAGTCTAGTTCACTGGAGCATACTCTTTGTTGCCAGTTAGCTGAGGTTCTCTAAACTAAAGACACACACAGAGGTAATGACAGCACAATGTCTTAGGTAATGGATGTGATGTGTTAATAGAGTGCTTGGGTGTCCAGAGAGGAGAGCTTGGGAGTTGCTCTTTATACACAATCATGATGACATTTCACCCATTGGCAGACTACATTGTCACTCATTATAATGGGGCTGAACCACTCTCATCACCTAGTATTGTTGCCATCTGGAAGTCATAGCACGATGTATCACTCAGACATATGTGATAATGACTGGTGCAAACTAACCTTCTGAAGTGAGAATAGCATAAAGGAGCACACACACAAACTTTCATGACACATAGTGAAGCACACACAAGCTTGCATGGTACATAGTGAAGCACACACACAGCTTGCATAGTACACAGAGATGCACACACACAAGCTCGCATAGCACATAGTGATGCACACACACATGCTTGCATGTCATACAGTGATTGATAATAAATGATTGCTGCTGGTTTGTTTTTCAAACAGAAGAAAACCTGGGTGTGCAGAAAATAACCATTTCACATCATCTAGATATTATCAACTGTTAATTGCACTTTAGAAATAAAATCGGGATCCCATCGCATGTATTCTATTGTTGCCTTTTTCTTAACATGTGGGCAGTATATATTTCTATTAATAAATTTACTTATATAATATTTTAATGACAGTGTCTTATTAAATATTATATTTCATTGCTATTGACTGTGGTAATATGAACATCCTCTTAGTCAAGCTTTAGTGCAAATCCATAATTACTCCTGCAGGGCAAAATCCAACTTTAGGACCTGTTGATTGTCTCTTCATTGATACATTGTATGATGTAAGTGTTCATTTAGAATACCCACACAGGTGATGAGATGGTTCAGTAGGCAAAGGAGCTTGCTGCCAAACCGGACAACTTACGTTTGATCGTAGAACATGTGTTGTTAAAGGAGAGAACCAAATTTCACAGTCTGTGCTCTGATCTCCAAATGCAGTCCAGGGCATGAACTCATGCCCATTCCAACCCGGCAGGGTTTTGACAGCAGTGACACAGAGGAAGGACATTCCAGCAGAGAGAGTGATAGGAGAAATTGAGAGTTCCAAGAAGTTTGACTAGAAGATAGGCTCTGAGCAGCACAGTGGTCAGAAAGATTTATGGTAAGTTTGCTTAAGGTTGTACCATAGGAGGAATGGATGCCTGTCAATGAGGGTGCAGAGGGTACCTGGAAGAGAATGGGGGACAAGAGACACAAAGAAAGACGCCAAGACAAGAGTCTGATCAAGGCGACAATTTTATTTTTTCCCAAGGCTGAATTTATACCATAACAGGGTAACAGAGGGAGGGGGGAAGTGTGAAACATTTATGCAGGCCAAGGACACAGTATTCGTGTGGTCAGCTGATGTCAACAGGATGTTGGTTTTGCAGAAAGGTTACAGGTCATCACATTGGGTATCTTGATGTCAGATGTATTTCTCAGCAAGGTCAGAACTTTATCATATCATTATTCATCATGACCACCAGATTTGTATTAGTCTTCTGCAACTGGCTGGGGATTTTCCATGAAACCAGTCATACTTAACGCTAACCATAATAATAACGTCAATAATGGAGAGTTTCTAGGGCATCGCTCCCAACATCTTCCCCTTCCTTATAATCAAATGAAAAGGTTACCAAATGGCCGTGCTGTCCTGGAATGAGTCCCTCAGGAACTGCGTCTCTCTTAGCTTGGAGTGATATTTGTCACATGGCCAAGAGAATCTTGTGGCCAGGGTCTGCCATGGGATAAGGCAGCAGCTAATGGCAGCCCTCCTGTCTTAGGCCCTTTATTGGTGAATATATCACTCTCTTACCCGTCATTGACTGTCCAGCTCAGCACACAGTGGTGACAATTCGTTGATGTTTCAGCAAAGGCATCAGGACAGCAGACAGAAAAGAATGTTGGCCTCATTTGGCTGAAGGACAAAAATGTCCTTGCTTGGGCTGGGAGGAGATGTATAGGTGAGCTTGGTCCTCACCAAAGGCATCCTCCATAGATAGCCTATGATAATATACCTGAATAGGTTTTGCTACTATATTATCTACCTGTTGTTTAATAAAGCTGGTTAAATGATTAAATGTCCAAGGGCCAAAAAATATAACCAAAAGAAGGCCTACTAGGGGGCCCAACAGGAATGCACAACCAAGGGGAGGTGGAGAACCAATTTTGATATCAGCTCTCAGCTTTTCTCTTTCTCGTTTTCTCTTTTCTAAGCCTTCTCTGATCTGTTTCATGCTCTCTTTAACCATATTCTAAGACACAGGAAATATCTAAGCACTGCCTTTCTCTTACAAACCAGAATTCACTGTGATTGCTCAAAGTTGGGAAATTAAAGGTAAAAAGCCAATCAGAAATAAGTATACTTGTTAGCATATATAGTTTATGTAAAAGGGGGGCCAGACAATTGTTCTTTTTGATTAACCTCTGACTCTTAAAGACAATGTGGGTCAAAATTAAAGTAGTCAGATATGCTTAAAACACAGCTCTATTTTGGATAGATATGGAAGTTTAAAAATTGAATGAATTTATTTGATTGTAAATGTTTACTGTGAAATATCACAGAAGGGATGCCACCAGGCAGAGAATTACAATTTTACCTGATATTAAACATCTTAAATAATTCAGAGAAACTTCAGCATTGAATTATAACTATCAGAAAAAAATAAAGACATAAATAGGTATCCCGTGCATGTTATGTAAGAAATAAGCAACCCCAACTCAGTACAGTACACTATCAATAAAGGAAAAATAACATGTTGATACATAGAAGGAAAAGATAACATGTTGACTGCCATCGTTGAAATTCCCAAAATAATTCCAATAATAATAATAATTTCTCCAGCTTCTCCTAGACCTCACCATGTCCTTCCTAACTTCATATCCTCCCCTTTGCCACCCTCCTCTCCCATTTTTATTCTTTATAAATGTACTCTGAATCTAGTCAGTGCCTCTTATGTATGCATGGATACAGGGCCATCCATTAGAGCATGGCCAACCTGCTAGGGACCACACTCCTAAAGATTCTTTTTACTCCAATAGCTATCAACTACCAGCAGTGCTCAGCTGGGCTGGGAGGAGCTTGTTACAAAGAGAAAGATGGTAAATACTGCAGTTTTGCAAGCCAGGTGCTCCCTGAGACAACTACCTTTTTCTACTATTGCCGCAGGTACGCATAGACAGTCTGTAAATGATGACACATTTCCAGAACTTTTTTTTAAATTCACAAAAGAATTAATTACCTAGATTTCACACATTGGCCTTACTTACTGATACCTGACTCAAAATAGTCAGCTTAAGTAGGTTTGCCTTCCCCGGGGTTTGGATAACACACAATTTATTTTATCGAAGCAACAAGTTGGAGGAGTTGCAAAGGGTAAGCTCTGCACAGTACCTATCTGTCGCACATTCATCCTCAAAGTCTCCATGGTGACCCACAATGATCAGGTGACCAGTCACTCCGGGCCTAATGATCATTGAATGACTTCATTTATACACACATGCTGCAGACTATCCTTTGAAATTCTGAGGCTCAGGGAAGGGTTTTGTTGTTTGTTTGTTTGTTTTTGTTGTTTCTTTCACCAGTTTTGTATCTTTGTCCCTGAGATAAAATTCATTGTCCTTTATATTGTGCTCATATATACTAGAGTGCACAGGTGAGTGGGTAAGCTCTAGGGAAGCCAGGTGAGAAAGGGAGAACATGGAGCCAAAGTAAGATCCTGCCCAGGGCATCTGTGTCTTCCTCTGCTCCAGATGCTCAAAGCTTGCCAGAGACAGCAGCAACACAAATAATAAATTAAAGGAATACAACCGTCCTTAACCCTGCAGCTGAAAGGCTGACTTGCAATGATACAGAGAAAGGGAAAGGTAGTTTTTTGTTTTGTTTTGTTTTTAATAACCTAGAGTTACACTTCTTCCTCAGTTAGTGAACATGGTCCTGTTATTTTCTGCAAATGTGTTCTTTCTGAACTAAATGTACACATGCTGAGAAAATATGTGGGTGCACCTCCCAGGGTGATTCATTCCCCAGAGCAGGCAGAAGTAGGCAGGCACCAGAGTTAATTGCAGGGTTGGGGCATCCCTGTGTGCAGAATGACAGAAGATTCTAAAAAGTCTGATGCAGGAGGGCACCTTTCTCAAGAAATAAGAAATCTGCCAAAGATTTCAAGTGACTTTTAATAAAAAGTAATAACTCTGATAGATTTTGGGACCGATCCTTGGGGGATCAGTTGTGAAAGCAGTGTATATTGAAGTAAAGGCTCTCAGCAGTGGGGCCTCCAATTTTAGCATAAAAAGAAAGAAATATTACAAACACACTGGCTAATGCAGTATAGCTTCAGCCTCTTCACGATTATCATTAAGGCATTTAGAGTAAGAACTGAGAACACAGTAGCCTCTAGGCTTGGGCCATCTGGATTCAAATCCGGGCCCTATTACGATAAAGCTAGCTGAATGACTATGAGCAGAGTACTGCATTAGGTTGTTAAGATAAAAAAGATTCTGTCCTGGTAAAGTAAAGTAGGAAGAGGTACCAGTAACAGGTCTGGGACGGGTAACTCCAAGAGGCACTCTGGGAACTTTATCCCCGCCCCAATCCTGACTCTTCATAGCAAGCTTCCCGAAAACATGGGGATTCTCTGTACTGAGTAAACCAGAAGTCTGCTCAGGAAGAAACGGAGGTGGGAGCAGTTCGCCTCCCTGTGATCCCTAGTCCCTGAAGCCCACAGAACCAAGATCATAGAAGAACGAAGATGGAGTCTCACCATGAGCCTCTGAAACAGGTCTCTGACTTGTAAAGATTTTGTTTGTTTCTCCATCTTTCCCCTCAAGTTGGGCCAGCTCAAGGAAAGCAGATCTTCCAGAGTCTGTTTTTCCCCCTAGTTGTAAACATCATTTTTCACAGACAGTAAGAGGAAGTGTGAGGCAATCTGGGGGAAATTTAGAAGAAAAATACAAGCCTTATTGTGAAACGCTTACGCAAAGTTAAATCCTATGAATATGGTAAATAATATTCAAATTGTGCTCTAGAGTCTCTAAATTTGAACCCATTTTCTTAAAGCACACTCAAATAGGTGGATATTCGATTTCTTAAGCACTTGGTTTTCATCTGAGCAGGATGGGTTTTTTTTTTTCTTTTTTTTTTTTTTTTGGCTACTTTTTGTATGTGGGCTTCATATATTCATTGTAAGCTGAGTTTTGGAGACATGACTAGTCTTGCATGGTTTTCTTCTCTAGGACTTTGTTTTTGCAGTCTGGAGCCAGTTTATTCTAGTTCCCATTAGCCACAGTGGACCCATGTTGTTGGGATGCGATAGCCCTCCAGACTGAGAGTGTTCCTACTATAGCTGTGTTGTAAATTATATGCAAACAGGAGAAATTTATTTATCATAGTTCTGGAGGCTGGGAAGTCTAAAATCAGGGCAGAAGCAGTTTTAGAGTTTAGGGAAGACTGTGTCTTTGCTTTCAAGGAAATGCTTCATGGGTGATCTTGAGATGGTAGAGAGGTGGGTAGTTTGCCTTTGTCCTTCTAGTCAGTCCACTAATTAGGTGCACAAGGATGGAGTCCTCTTGACAGTCTCTTTGCCAGAGGCTCTGAAAGACCCTCAGATTGAGGAGACTCTCGATCCAATCCTGAGGACACCCACCACCCTACAAATATGCGGGACTCAGTCTTGATGTAAAAATAAGAGGCTTACTTTGGGATACCAATGCACTGGGGCTCAACACAGTCTTCATGCAGGAGGGATGTGAAGAGCCTCGAACAGCAGAAATGTACAGCTTAAATAGTCATTTAAGATTACACAGTTTCCCCAACATATAACAAAGACACGTGCTCCACTATGTTCATAGCAGCCTTATTTATAATAGCCAGAAGTTGGAAAGAACCCAGATGCCCTTCAACAGCGGAATGGATACAGAAAATGTGGTACATCTACACAATGGAATATTACTCAGCTATCAAAAACAATGACTATGAAATTCATAGGCAAATGGATGGAAAATATCATCCTGAGTGAGGTAACCCAATCACAGAAAAAGACACATGGTATGCACTCATTGATAAATGGATATTAGCCCAAATGCTTGAATTATCCTAGATGCACAGAACACATGAAACTCAAGAAGAATGACCAAAATGTGAATGCTTCACTCCTTCTTTAAAAGGGGAAGAAGAATACCCTTGTCAGGGAATAGGGAGGCAAAGTTTAGAACAGAGGTAGAAGGAACACCCATTCAGAGCCTGCCCCACATGTGGCCCATACATATACAACCACCAAACTAGATAAGATGGATGAAGCAAAGAAGTGCAGGCTGACAGGAACCGGATATATATCTCTCCTGAGAGACACACCCAGAATACAGCAAATACATAGGCAAATGCCAGCAGCAACTGAGAACGGGACCCCCATTGAAGGAATCAGAGAAAGGACTGGAAGAGCTTGAAGGGTCTCAAGACCCCATATGAACAACAATGCCAAGCAACCAGAGCTTTCAGGTACTAAGCCACTACCCAAAGACTATACATGGACTGACCCTGGGCTCCAACCTCATAAGTAACACTGAATAGCCTAGTAAGACCACCAGTGTAAGGGGAAGCCCTTGGTCCTGCCAAGACTGACCCCCCAATGAACGAGATTGTTGGGGATAGGGTGGTAATGGGGGGAGGATGGGGAGGGGAAACCCATATAGAAGGGGAGGGGGAAGGGTGAGGGGGATTTTGGCCCGGAAACCGGGAAAGGGAATAACAATAAAAATGTAAATAAAAAATACTCAAGTTAATAAAGAGAAAAAAAAGATTACACAGTTTCATTAGCTCAGCTATTTCGGTGCCAAAGATATCTGACTAAGCAGATGTTTCTTGTCCTGGAGTTCCTGGGACAGGGCTGCAACCATATCAATGCAGCCATTTCAGTACCATGGATGTCTGACTTGATATATGTTTTCCCGTCCTGGGGTACCCAGGACAAGGACCAAGGATATCTGACTTGGCAGATGTTTCTCTCCTGGAGTTCCCAGGACAAGGCTATAGCTATGTCAGCACAACTATGTCAGTACCAAGGACATCTAACTTGATATAGGTTTTCCCGTCCTGGGGCACAATTTATAATGGTCAGTCAGCTTCCCAGAGATGTTTCCTGACTTGTAAATACTATCTATACCATCTGTTCTTATGGTCGGGCAGCTTCCTAGAGAGTGGGTGGGAATGTGCTTTCTGTACTTTCTGGTCTATTGTCTAACGTCTAGGGGCTAAGCAAGGGCCAGCTTAAAAGATTCTCATTCTTGAGAAATGGTTGCACTAATATCAAACAGGGATCTTTCAGCTCCTCCTCATTGTACCCCACAGCACTTAGTTGCAACATATGGGCTTTGAAGTCTAAGAATTTGGGAAATAATCCACTATGAAAACCAGGTATGATCCAGCAGAAATATCTTTATTCAGAAACTGATATATTAGGGAGATGGCTGTGTTCAGGATCCAAACTGTGTCACCCAAGGTCAGAACAGAGGAACCTTTAAAACAAAACCCCACAGATAAGGTGGGGTAGGGGCAACCAATTAGGTACAGGCATATGTTGTAGAATTCTAACCGTTTTCACACCTGGAAACTTAAGTGGGTTACTGCAGATCAAGTACCTCAGGTGGCTTTCTTGATTGGTTTGAGGCCAGCCAGTCAGAGACTGTTTAGCAGTGGCTGGGTTTCAGTCCTGGATGGATGCTTACCAACAAGGCATAGGGTGGGATATTGTGGTCTAGGTACACACATGGCACTTGGGGTCAAAATTAGCTTTTTCATAGAATTTAGCTTAGAATAAATCGGAGACTGTATACAACATAGAATCTCTGAAGCTAAAGAGGTCCCCAACATAGGGAACATATACATTAAAATTATGGTATCTGTCCTTCTCCGACAAAAGTACTACTGATGAGTTTCAGGTGAGTCCTGGGACTGACAACTATTTTTCTCATCATATTCTAGAAATCCCCTCTATTCTTTCTCTTTGTTTCTGGTCAGTGGTTGAAGTCTGAAATAAATTTCCTATATGTATTTTTTATCCCATAAAATATGGTTTAATCAGGAGGACCTGTCATGAGAGACGCAGAACAGAAAAGGGAGATTAAGTCTTTAGGGGAAAATGCCTGAGGGCCTGTGTTAACTGTGATGGACTGATATCAAGGTCACTTAGTTTCGACTATGAAATGAGAGCAGTTTTAATACTTCCACTATAGATTTGTTGAACAGAACAAGTGACAACATTTTCTACAAAACTTGTTGGTGATCTAGTCATATGGCAACCATGGTCCATTTAGATAACTCAAAGAACCAGTTACTTAGTGTGGTTCTTCCTAGCAGAAGAGAAACTCTCCTGTGGCGTTGGGTTCTCTGCTGCCAAAGTCGTAGCTGCTCATACCATCACTGTGCAGATATTAAGTGATAATATAGACTTACAACTTGCTTGCATTCTTTTTACTTGCCTTTTTCCCATTTGGCTTTGTGATTATGATCTATCTGTCCCTTTCACTTTTGAGCTGGCTTTTGCAGTATCATCAAGCATCAGAATTAAAATGGTACCTAGCCTTTTTTTGCTCTTTGCCTGGAGGAAATATGGCTAAGCTGGAGATTGACCGGATTCGGGCTAGAGCTCTATTTCAGTCACTTTCTGTATTTCACTTTGTTCTTGGTCTAAAGCGGCATTCCGTTCTGTCTGCACAAGCAGCTGTGTAGAACAGGAAATTACAAAATGATTGCAAATCAGAATCATCAGGCCTGTTGTTAATTTGGGCTTCATTTCCTCTGACAGAGTTCAGGTTTGGAAGTGATGGATGTCTCCTGGGGGCCCTGGTCTGTCATTAGACCAATAGTCTGCCCCTTCTCCAAGGGAACACTTGATCTTTGAGATACTCCTTTCTCTTTTTCCATTACTGGTTCTTGTTGTGTTAAAATAATCAGGGCTTTGCAGATTCAGAATTAGAAAAAAATGGATGGATTTACACATTCAATTACTTATTCAATAGAGAATGCATTGAGACCTGGGCCCTCTATAATATTTCAAGAGTAGAAATATGAATGCAAATTGATTAAGTTAATCCATAATAGTTTTGTTCTATCAGGCACTGATCTTAGCACTGGATATACATTCATTCATTAAATCCATACCACAGCCTTAAGGGGCAGATATCTTTTTAGCTCTTCTTATGTCTGAGAAAAAATGACACAGAGAATTCAATAAACATGCCCAACACCACAGAACTGATTTATGCTCCCCCCATTAAATTATAAAAAAGTAAATTAACTAGAAATTCACCACTATTGATCTTGGTTGCTAAATTCTGGTTAAATAATAGCATGGTGTAGTTTGGACATAGGTCTGTTCCTCAGGGGAATGAATATTTACACGAGTGTTCATCTGTGATTCATTTAGAGCCTAGGGAGAGAGGCAAACCTGAGATCTGGAAGAAGGGTCATTGGCATCTTTCCATGGGTCTCTATCCTTGTGGAGCTCAAATTCATAAGTGCTTGGATACAAATCAGGATGCTTCACCAGACAGATTCACTGTTTTCCCCTGTCATGGGGCACCTCATGGCATTTGGCTTGGGTCCATGACTTCTAAAAGAGTTGTTCTATGGATAATGACACTGATGATAGTAGTATTTATCTAGTGATTCTCCAGCCAACATGGTTCTGTGAATTGAATATATGTTATAATAGGTTGATGAGATGCATTGTTTGAATTCTACAGATGAGGATAGAGACGAGTAGAGAGATGAATACATTGTCTCATGATTATTATGGTAAAGAAAATTTCCCAATAGTCTATGGGGCAGTCTTGTGAAGGATGGCTAAAGTCTTAAGGTTGGTACAATAGTGAATGCAGTAGTGACCAGAAACAGTATGGACATCACATCAACTGTGGGAAGAGGGCTTGAGAACAGAGTTTTCTACAAACAGTGGCATGGGTCTATTATCATATAATTGGGGTTCTGAATTGGGGCAGGGGGTAGAGCAGATAGGGCAGCTGTGCCAAACTCATTCCTGTGGAGATTCTGGAGTTAGACAAAAAGGAAGCCTGAAGGTAGAACATGGAATCCTAAAAAGAATATAAGATGGCACTAGAAGTTTACAAATAGCTAACGTGTTAATGTTTTTTCAATACCATAAATAGAAAGCTTACTTAGAAAGCTAAGTACCTAGTATAAGCTCAAGAGTTAGCAGCGAATTAAGACAGATTAAAAAGTACTTGTATTTTCAGAGCATGCCCAGAGAGGAAATATTACAAATAAGAAAAGTAGGATGAAAGAAATGACACTGATAGTTTCTGCAGATGTAGCAGGAGAGGGGATAAGAAAGGTGTGTGTGCATCAAACCAGACACACTCAAACTAATAGAAGAAAAACTAGGGAAGCATCTGGAACACATGGGCACTGGAAAAAATTTCCTGAACAAAACACCAATGGCTTATGCTCTAAGATCAAGAATCGACAAATGGGATCTCATAAAACTGCAAAGCTTCTGTAAGGCAAAGGACACTGTGGTTAGGACAAAACGGCAACCAACAGATTGGGAAAAGATCTTTACCAATCCTACAACAGATAGAGGCCTTATTTCCAAAATATACAAAGAACTCAAGAAGTTAGACCGCAGGGAAACAAATAACCCTATTAAAAAATGGGGTTCAGAGCTAAACAAAGAATTCACAGCTGAGGAATGCCGAATGGCTGAGAAACACCTAAAGAAATGTTCAACATCTTTAGTCATAAGGGAAATGCAAATCAAAACAACCCTGAGATTTCACCTCACACCAGTGCGATTGGCTAAGATCAAAAACTCAGGTGACAGCAGATGCTGGCGAGGATGTGGAGAAAGAGGAACACTCCTCCATTGTTGGTGGGATTGCAGACTGGTAAAACCACTCTGGAAATCAGTCTGGAGGTTCCTCAGAAAATTGGACATTGAACTGCCTGATGATCCAGCTATACCTCTCTTGGGCATATACCCAAAAGATGCCTCAACATATAAAAGAGACACGTGCTCCACTATGTACATCTCAGCCTTATTTATAATAGCCAGAAGCTGGAAAGAACCCAGATGCCCTTCAACAGAGGAATGGATACAGAAAATGTGGTACATCTACACAATGGAATATTACTCAGCTATCAAAAACAACGAGTTTATGAAATTCGTAGGCAAATGGTTGGAACTGGAAAATATCATCCTGAGTGAGCTAACCCAATCACAGAAAGACATACATGGTATGCACTCATTGATAAGTGGCTATTAGCCCAAATGCTTGAATTACCCTAGATCCCTAGAACAAACGAAACTCAAGACGGATGATCAAAATGTGAATGCTTCACTCCTTCTTTAAATGAGGAAAAAGAATACCCTTGGCAGGGAAGGGAGAGGCAAAGATTAAAACAGAGACTGAAGGAACACCCATTCAGAGCCTGCCCCACATGTGGCCCATACATATACAGCCACCCAATTAGACAAGATGGATGAAGCAAAGAAGTGCAGACCGACAGGAGCCGGATGTAGATCGCTCCTGAGAGACACAGCCAGAATACAGCAAACACAGAGGCGAATGCCAGCAGCAAACCACTGAACTGAGAATAGGTCCCCTATTGAAGGAATCAGAGAAAGAACTGGAAGAGCTTGAAGGGGCTCGAGACCCCAAAAGTACAACAATGCCAAGCAACCAGAGCTTCCAGGGACTAAGCCACTACCTAAAGACTATACATGGACTGACCCTGGACTCTGACCCCATAGGTAGCAATGAATATCCTAGTAAGAGCACCAGTGGAAGGGGAAGCCCTGGGTCCTGCTAAGACTGAACCCACAGTGAACTAGTCTATGGGGGGAGGGCGGCAATGGGGGGAGGGTTGGGAGGGGAACACCCATAAGGAAGGGGAGGGGGGAGGGGGATGTTTGCCCGGAAACCGGGAAAGGGAATAACACTCGAAATGTATATAAGAAATACTCAAGTTAATAAAAAAAAAAAAAGAAAGGTGTGTGTGTGTGTGTGTGTGTGTGTGTGTGTGTGTATTAGATTAAAAGTAGCAGAGAGTCTTCATTAAGACTATAGGTGATGAAAGAGGAGAAAGATGATTTTCATGCATGTTTGGAGGGAGTGCTAAGAGGTGGGGATGACCAATGACTTAGAGGTCAACGGACTCTAAGGTTCTTTAAGGAAGGGCAAGTGGACCATTTCAGTGTCTGAAGCAAGGCAATGCAGTGTGAGACAATAGAGGATGAGGTCAGAGAAGTTGGGACAGGGTTTGGCTGACTGTATAGATTACAGTTAAGTGTCTGCTTTGTCCTAAGTGGTTTGAAAAGCCTCTGGGAGGCCTTGTGGTAACATTACTTGGCCTGCATCTTAGCCAAAGAGGGAAGCAGGGAGACTAGTCAGGGAGCTACCCAACTATCCAAGTGATCTGGGGCAGTTGGACGAACGGAAGAGTGGACATGAAGAATCATAGCAAGAGGCTACATGTTCCTTTAGTAGAGGAACATGAGTCAAAAGGTTGGAGCAGAGTCAAAAAGTTGGGCTTGTTGCTTGACACAGAGTATGAGCTAAAGAGAAAAAACCAGGATGACTTCTGCATTTTTTAGTCTGAGCATTTGAAAGAATAGGATTGCCAATTCTCTACTGAAAGCACAGAGAAGGTAAAGAACATTTGTGGGGTGTGGGGCTCAGGCTTGAAGATTCTAATTTGGGTTACCAATTAGTGTTGATGTATGCTCATTTGTGACCAAGATTTATCGAGCTTGAATAATTCTCTCCTAATTGAAATGAATCAGCAGGAGAAAAAGGTGTACTGAAATGTCTCACAGCTGATGGGTGGTCAGAACAAATTCATCTAACTGATATTACTCACAGTTTTCGTAGGATAAATTCATGGATGGGAGGGGTGGTGTTCCCCGGAGAAACATCCTTTTGGAAGGGAATGCCTAGGACTCACACCTCTCAGAAAGAAAGGCCAACATCATATGTATAGGTAGATTTCTTTGCCTGTAGGACCATTAATGATTCTGAAATTTTATGAACCGCTTTGACTTCATCCTCTAAAAATTCATGGTGGGGCAGCAGCTCTCTGTTCCCAGACCCGGTGAGAGAGAGACCCAACCACCTGGTCAGGTGGGCACTCCTGAGGCTGCAGAGCGGAAGAGACCACCAACACTGCTCACCCCTGCCCACATCCCTGGCCCAAGAGGAAACTGTATAAGGCCTCTGGGCTCCCATGGGGGAGGGCCCAGGAGCGGCAGGACACCTGCCTGAGACACCACCGGAACCTGAAAGAAACAGACCGGATAAACAGTTCTCTGCACCCAAATCCCGTGGGAGGGAGAGCTAAACCTTCAGAGAGGCAGACAAGCCTGGGAAACCAGAAGAGACTGCTCCCTGCACACACATCTCGGACGCCAGAGGAAAAAGCCAAAGACCATCTGGAACCCCGGTGCACTGAAGCTCCCGGAAGGGGCGGCACAGGTCTTCCTGGTTGCTGCCGCTGCAGAGAGCCCTGGGCAGCACCCCACGAGCGAACCTGAGCCTCGGGACCACAGGTAAGACCAAATTTTCTGCTGCAAGAAAGCTGCCTGGTGAACTCAAGACACAGGCCCACAGGAACAGCTGAAGACCTGTAGAGAGGAAAAACTACACGCCCGAAAGCAGAACACACTGTCCCCATAACTGACTGAAAGAGAGGAAAACAGGTCTACAGCACTCCTGACACACAGGCTTATAGGACAGTCTAGCCACTATCAGAAATAGCAGAACAAAGTAACACTAGAGATAATCTGATGGCGAGAGGCAAGCGCAGGAACCCAAGCAACAGAAACCAAGACTACATGCCATCATCGGAGCCCAATTCTCCCACCAAAACAAACATGGAATATCCAAACACACCAGAAAAGCAAGATCTAGTTTCAAAATCATATTTGATCATGATGCTGGAGGACTTCAAGAAAGACATGAACACACTTAGGGAAACACAGGAAAACATTAATAAACAAGTAGAAGCCTACAGAGAGGAATCGCAAAAATCCCTGAAAGAATTCCAGGAAAACACAATCAAACAGTTGAAGGAATTAAAAATGGAAATAGAAGCAATCAAGAAAGAACACATGGAAACAACCCTGGATAAAGAAAACCAAAAGAAGAGACAAGGAGCTGTAGATACAAGCTTCACCAACAGAATACAAGAGATGGAAGAGAGAATCTCAGGAGCAGAAGATTCCATAGAAATCATTGACTCAACTGTCAAAGATAATGTAAAGCGGAAAAAGCTACTGGTCCAAAACATACAGGAAATCCAGGACTCAATGAGAAGATCAAACCTAAGGCTAATAGGTATAGAAGAGAGTGAAGACTCCCAGCTCAAAGGACCAGTAAATATCTTCAACAAAATCATAGAAGAAAACTTCCCTAACCTAAAAAAAGAGATACCCATAGACATACAAGAAGCCTACAGAACTCCAAATAGATTGGACCAGAAAAGTAACACCTCCCATCACATAATAGTCAAAACACCAAACGCACAAAATAAAGAAAGAATATTAAAAGCAGTAAGGGAAAAAGGTCAAGTAACATATAAAGGGAGACCTATCAGAATCACACCAGACTTCTCGCCAGAAACTATGAAGGCCAGAAGATCCTGGACTGATGTCATACAGACCCTAAGAGAACACAAATGCCAGCCCAGGTTACTGTATGCAGCAAAACTCTCAATTAACATTGATGGAGAAACCAAGATATTCCATGACAAAACCAAATTTACACAATATCTTTCTACAAATCCAGCACTACAAAGGATAATAAATGATAAAGCCCAACATAAGGAGGCAAGCTATACCCTAGAAGAAGCAAGAAACTAATCGTCTTGGCAACAAAATAAAGAGAATGAAAGCACACAAACATAACCTCACATCCAAATATGAATATAAAGGGAAACAATAATCACTATTCCTTAATATCTCTCAATATCAATGGCCTCAACTCCCCAATAAAAAGACATAGATTAACAAACTGGATACGCAACGGGGACCCTGCATTCTCCTGCCTACAGGAAACACACCTCAGAGACAAAGACAGACACTACCTCAGAGTGAAAGGCTGGAAAACAACTTTCCAAGCAAATGGTCAGAAGAAGCAAGCTGGAGTAGCCATTCTAATATCAAATAAAATCAATTTCCAACTAAAAGTCATCAAAAAAGATAAGGAAGGACACTTCATATTCATCAAAGGAAAAATCCACCAAGATGAACTCTCAATCCTAAATATCTATGCCCCAAATACAAGGGCACCTACATACGTAAAAGAAACCTTACTAAAGCTCAAAGCACACATTGCACCTCACACAATAATAGTGGGAGATTTCAACACCCCACTCTCATCAATGGACAGATCATGGAAACAGAAATTAAACAGTGATGTCGACAGACTAAGAGAAGTCATGAGCCAAATGGACTTAACGGATATTTATAGAACATTCTATCCTAAAGCAAAAGGATATACCTTCTTCTCAGCTCCTCATGGTACTTTGTCCAAAATTGACCATATAATTGGTCAAAAAACAGGCCTCAACAGGTACAGAAAGATAGAAATAATCCCATGCGTGCTATCGGACCACCACGGCCTAAAACTGGTCTTCAATAACAATAAGGGAAGAATGCCCACATATACGTGGAAATTGAACAATGCTCTACTCAATGATAACCTGGTCAAGGAAGAAATAAAGAAAGAAATTAAAAACTTTTTAGAATTTAATGAAAATGAAGATACAACATACTCAAACTTATGGGACACAATGAAAGCTGTGCTAAGAGGAAAACTCATAGCGCTGAGTGCCTGCAGAAAGAAACAGGAAAGAGCATATGTCAGCAGCTTGACAGCACACCTAAAAGCTCTAGAACAAAAAGAAGCAAATACACCCAGGAGGAGTAGAAGGCAGGAAATAATCAAACTCAGAGCTGAAATCAACCCAGTAGAAACAAAAAGGACCATAGAAAGAATCAACAGAACCAAAAGTTGGTTCTTTGAGAAAATCAACAAGATAGATAGACCCTTAGCCAGACTAATGAGAGGACACAGAGAGTGCGTCCAAATTAACAAAATCAGAAATGAAAAGGGAGACATAACTACAGATTCAGAGGAAATTCAAAAAATCATCAGATCTTACTATAAAAACCTATATTCAACAAAATTTGAAAATCTTCAGGAAATGGACAATTTCCTAGACAGATACCACGTATCGAAGTTAAATCAGGAACAGATAAACCAGTTAAACAACCCCATAACTCCTAAGGAAATAGAAGCAGTTATTAAAGGTCTCCCAACCAAAAAGAGCCCAGGTCCAGACGGGTTTAGTGCAGAATTCTATCAAACCTTCATAGAAGACCTCATACCAATATTATCCAAACTATTCCACAAAATTGAAACAGATGGAGCCCTACCGAATTCCTTCTACGAAGCCACAATTACTCTTATACCTAAACCACACAAAGACACAACAAAGAAAGAGAACTTCAGACCAATTTCCCTTATGAATATCGACGCAAAAATACTCAATAAAATTCTGGCAAACCGAATTCAAGAGCACATCAAAACAATCATCCACCATGATGAAGTAGGCTTCATCCCAGGCATGCAGGGATGGTTTAATATACGGAAAACCATCAACGTGATCCATTATATAAACAAACTGAAAGAACAGAACCACATGATCATTTCATTAGATGCTGAGAAAGCATTTGACAAAATTCAACACCCCTTCATGATAAAAGTCCTGGAAAGAATAGGAATTCAAGGCCCATACCTAAACATAGTAAAAGCCATATACAGCAAACCAGTTGCTAACATTAAACTAAATGGAGAGAAACTTGAAGCAATCCCACTAAAATCAGGGACTAGACAAGGCTGCCCACTCTCTCCCTACTTATTCAATATAGTTCTTGAAGTTCTAGCCAGAGCAATCAGACAACAAAAGGAGATCAAAGGGATACAGATCGGAAAAGAAGAGGTCAAAATATCACTATTTGCAGATGACATGATAGTATATTTAAGTGATCCCAAAAGTTCCACCAGAGAACTACTAAAGCTGATAAACAACTTCAGCAAAGCGGCTGGGTATAAAATTAACTCAAATAAATCAGTTGCCTTCCTCTATACAAAAGAGAAACAAGCCAAGAAAGAAATTAGGGAAACGACACCCTTCATAATAGACCCAAATAATATAAAGTACCTCGGTGTGACTTTAACCAAGCAAGTAAAAGATCTGTACAATAAGAACTTCAAGACACTGAGGAAAGAAATTGAAGAAGACCTCAGAAGATGGAAAGATCTCCCATGCTCATGGATTGGCAGGATTAATATAGTAAAAATGGCCATTTTACCAAAAGCAATCTACAGATTCAATGCAATCCCCATCAAAATACCAATCCAATTCTTCAAAGAGTTAGACAGAACAATTTGCAAATTCATCTGGAATAACAAAAAACCCAGGATAGCTAAAGCTATCCTCAACAATAAAAGGACTTCAGGGGGAATCACTATCCCTGAACTCAAGCAGTATTACAGAGCAATAGTGATAAAAACTGCATGGTATTGGTACAGAGACAGACAGATAGACCAATGGAATAGAATTGAAGACCCAGAAATGAACCCACAAACCTATGGTCACTTGATTTTTGACAAAGGAGCCAAAACCATCCAAGGAAAAAAGATAGCATTTTCAGCAAATGGTGCTGGTTCAACTGGAGGGCAACATGTAGAAGAATGCAGATCGATCCATGCTTATCACCCTGTACAAAGCTTAAGTCCAAGTGGATCAAGGACCTCCACATCAAACCAGACACACTCAAACTAATAGAAGAAAAACTAGGGAAGCATCTGGAACACATGGGCACTGGAAAAAATTTCCTGAACAAAACACCAATGGCTTATGCTCTAAGATCAAGAATCGACAAATGGGATCTCATAAAACTGCAAAGCTTCTGTAAGGCAAAGGACACTGTGGTTAGGACAAAACGGCAACCAACAGATTGGGAAAAGATCTTTACCAATCCTACAACAGATAGAGGCCTTATATCCAAAATATACAAAGAACTCAAGAAGTTAGACCGCAGGGAAACAAATAACCCTATTAAAAAATGGGGTTCAGAGCTAAACAAAGAATTCACAGCTGAGGAATGCCGAATGGCTGAGAAATACCTAAAGAAATGTTCAACATCTTTAGTCATAAGGGAAATGCAAATCAAAACAACCCTGAGATTTCACCTCATCCTAGTGCGATTGGCTAAGATCAAAAACTCAGGTGACAGCAGATGCTGGCGAGGATGTGGAGAAAGAGGAACACTCCTCCATTGTTGGTGGGATTGCAGACTGGTTAAACCATTCTGGAAATCAGTCTGGAGGTTCCTCAGAAAATTGGACATTGAACTGCCTGATGATCCAGCTATACCTCTCTTGGGCATATACCCAAAAGATGCCTCAACATATAAAAGAGACATGTGCTCCACTATGTTCATCGCAGCCTTATTTATAATAGCCAGAAAATGGAAAGAACCCAGATGCCCTTCAACAGAGGAATGGATACAGAAAATGTGGTACATCTACACAATGGAATATTACTCAGCTATCAAAAACAACGAGTTTATGAAATTCGTAGGCAAATGGTTGGAACTGGAAAATATCATCCTGAGTGAGCTAACCCAATCACAGAAAGACATACATGGTATGCACTCATTGATAAGTGGCTATTAGCCCAAATGCTTGAATTACCCTAGATCCCTAGAACAAACGAAACTCAAGACGGATGATCAAAATGTGAATGCTTCACTCCTTCTTCAAATGAGGAAAAAGAATACCCTTGGCAGGGAAGGGAGAGGCAAAGATTAAAACAGAGACTGAAGGAACACCCATTCAGAGCCTGCCCCACATTTGGTCCATACATATACAGCCACCCTATTAGACAAGATGGATGAAGCAAAGAAGTGCAGACCGACAGGAGCCGGATGTAGATCGCTCCTGAGAGACACAGCCAGAATACAGCAAACACAGAGGCGAATGCCAGCAGCAAACCACTGAACTGAGAATAGGTCCCCTATTGAAGGAATCAGAGAAAGAACTGGTAGAGCTTGAAGGGGCTCGAGACCCCAAAAGTACAACAATGCCAAGCAACCAGAGCTTCCAGGGACTAAGCCACTACCTAAAGACTATACATGGACTGACCCTGGACTCTGACCCCATAGGTAGCAATGAATATCTTAGTAAGAGCACCAGTGGAAGGGGAAGCCCTGGGTCCTGCTAAGACTGAACCCCCAGTGAACTAGTCTATGGGGGGAGGGCGGCAATGGGGGGAGGGTTGGGAGGGGAACACCCATAAGGAAGGGGAGGGGGGAGGGGGATGTTTGCCCGGAAACCGGGAAAGGGAATAACACTCGAAATGTATATAAGAAATACTCAAGTTAAAAAAAAAAATTCATGGTGGGTGAGATGGATATTGTTGGGTTTCAACCTGATGACATCTGGAATTTGCTGAAACCCAGACATCTGGGTTCACACCTGAGAGTAAATTTTTCACTTTTCTTTTTTTTTTTTTGTATAATTTCTACATATGTTCCCATCTACTTATTTGATTTATATCCCACTCACTGCTCCTTTCCCAGTCACCCCTCTCACAATTCTTCCCTCATCCCCTCTCCCGTTCTCTGAGCCAATGAGGGCCATGCAACAGACGTGCAACTTGTTCTTCATGAGGGAATTTTTCTTAGTAAAATAATCTGAAGTGAGAAGACGAACATTTAATCTGGCTCTTTTGAGGTGGGAAGATCCACCTTTATCTGCATCACACCTTCTGATGGCAGCCTTTGTAAAGACCTGAGAGAAGGAAGCATGTTTTTCTTCGATTGCTTTCACTTTTGCTGGCAAGTCCATCCTTTCACTGGTTTTAGAATGCACTTGGGGATTTTGGCATATACCAAAAACCAGCTGAAACACCCAGCCCTGTGAACTGAATAACTACTGGATTCTTGGACCTTCCATTGGTAGACAGCCATTGTTGGATGAGCCGGACCATAGACTGTGAGGCATTCTAATAAACCCCCTTTCTCTCTATGTATAGGTTTATTCCATAAGTTCTATCTCTCTAAAAACCTCCTAGGACAGTGCATAATATGTGCATGACCTAGGTTGATAAGATCATAGGTAGAGACTTCTGATGAAAATGGATTAATGGACATACTCCTTTCCACGTTTGAATCCACTGAAACAACTTTGCAAAGGTCAACCTTCAGGCAGTGATTTTTGCTTGCTGGAGTGAGGCTGACTGTGGATGTAGGGAGTACAGGACAGAATAAGGCAACACCCCATCATCAGGGATCACATTCCCTACTTGGATCAGATAAGTTTAACTACTTTAGAAGCCCAGATGAATTCTTGCATATTCAGTCAGAAGAGTTATTATTCAGCCCATAGAGGGGATATATTAATTATGTGGATTTTTGAAGCAGCTAATTATGATGTATTATGGGTATCACTATAGCTGGAGGCAGAGGAAGTTTTTATCTATATGATTAAAGATCTCAAAAATATCTCCAGGTCAAAAGATACTTTCTGAGAATTGATAGAAGGTGCAGAATTTGAAGCATAAAATAAGTTAAGGCCTAATTTTTGTGGTGCCATTATAGCCAAGTAAATACTTTGTTTCAAATCTCAGAGATGCTGTTTTTATTAGCAAGGTCTTATAAAGTGTACTTAGGGGAGATAAATATGTTGCTGTAACAGGAGACTGACTGAGGAAGCTTAACAAGAAGGAAGGCCCAAGTGCAGATACCTGTAACACACTTAGAAGGGGGAACAAAATAATCATGGGAGGCAGAGGGAGGGTGGAATCTGAGTTGAGAGAGGATAGGAGAGGGAGAAAGGAGGATCAGATAAGGAAGAGGCAGGAGGGACATCCAGAGGGCCAGGAGAACAGCAGCAGTGGGGAGTAGGGACCAGGGGGAACCTCTAGAAAATCCCAGTGACCTCGGGTGTGAGAGGCTACCAGGACTCGATGGGGATGCCATTAACCAAAATGCCCAACAGTGGGGAGATGGAACTGGAAGAGACTACTTTCAGTAGATAGACATGGCCCCCAATTGGTGGGGGACCACCCACCTATCTTCAAAATTTTTAACTCAGAATTGTTCCTGTCTAAATGAAATGCAGGAACCAAAGTGGAGCAGAGACTAAAGGAAAGGCCATCCAGTGACTGGCTCAATTTGGGATCCATCCCATGCATGCACACCACATCCTGACACTAATACTGAGGCCATATTGTGTGTGCAGACAGGAGCCTGGCATGGCTGTCCTCTGAGAGGCTCTACCAGCAAATGACTGAGACTTACAGCCCACCATTGGGTTGAGGTTAGGGACCAATATGGAAGAGTTAGAGAAGGACTGAGGGAGCAGAAGGGGATTGCATCACTATTGGGAGAACAACAGTGTCGACTCTCCTAGACCCCTCAGAGTACCACAGAGTAAATCAAAACTAAGGAGCACATATGGGCTTGTTCGTGGCCTCCAGCACATATGTAGCAGAAGACTGTTTTGTATGGCCTTGGTGGAAGAGGATGCACTTTTATGTCCAGTTGAACAGCCTCTTTTCTTAAAAAAAAATGGTTATTTTGTGTATTTACATTTCAAATGTTATCCCCTTTTCCAGGTTTTCAAATGTAATCCCCTTTCCCGGTTTCCTCTCTGGAAACCCCCATAACCCTCCTCCCTCTGTGAGTGTACTACCCCACCCACCCACTGCAAGAATTCTCATCTATATCAGTAAGGCTCTCGCAGAACCTCTCAGGAGATATCCATATCAGGCTCCTATCAGCAGCACTTCTTGGCAGCAGCAATTGTGACTGGGTTTGGTGGCTACGTATGGGATACATCCCCAGTGGAGCAGTCTCTGGATGGCCTTTCCTTCAGTCTCTGCTCTACTCTTTGTTCATATATTTCCTTTAGACAGGAGTAATTCTGTGTTAAAATTTTTAGAAGGGTGGGTGGCCCCATCACTCAACTGGGGGCTGTGGATAACCTCTGGATCTCTACAGGTTCTCTCTCCCCTTAGAGAATTTCAGCTAATGTCATCCCCATTGGGTCCTGGGAGCCTCTTGCTTTCCTGGCATCTGGGACTTTCTCTTGGCTACACCCAGTTCCCCATACCCCATTGCTACACACCTCTGTTCAATTTCCTGACCCTCTGTACATCTTCCCCATCTCCTCCCACACCTTATACTGCTCCCCCTTTTATCCTTTCCCCTACCTTTCTTCCTCTAAAATCTGGCCCACCCTTTACCTTCCCTGTGTTTATTTTGTTTCTTTTTCTGAGTAGCAATGAGGCATCCACACTTTGGTCTTAGTCATCAGGGAAATGCAAATCAAAACAACCCTGAGATTTCACCTCACACCAGTCAGAATGCCTAAGTTCAAAAACTCAGGTAACAGCAGATGCTGGCGAGGATGTGGAGAAAGAGGAACACTCCTCCATTGTTAGTGGGATTGCAAGCTGGTACAACCACTCTGGAAATCACTCTGGAGGTTCCTCAGAAAATTGGACATAGTACTGCCTGACGACCCAGCTATACCTCTCTTGGGCATATACCCAAATGATGCTCTAACATACAACAAGGACACATTTCCACTATGTTCATAGCAGCCTTATTTATAATAGCCAGAAGCTTGAAAGAACCCAGAAGTCCTTCAAGAGAAGGATGGATACAGAAAATGTGGTACATCTACACAATGGAATACTACTTAGCTATTAAAAACAATGACTTCATGAAATTCACAGGCAAGTGGATGGAACTAGAAAATGACATCTTGAGTGAGGTAACCTAGTCACAGAAGAACACACAGGCTATGTACTCACTGATAAGTGCATATTAGGAAAAAAGCTCGGAATACCCATGATACAACTCACAGACCATATGAAGTTCAAGAGGATGCACTTAATCCTGTGGAAACTTGATGACCCAGGGAAGACGAATGCTGGGGGTGGGGGGTGAGTGGGGCAACACCCTCTCAGAAGGAGGGGGAGGAGAGATAGGGTGTGAAACTCAGAGAGGGGAGACCAGGAAGGGGGAAACTTTTGGAATGTAAATGAATAGGTTAATAAAAACAAACAAATAGTAAATAAATGGTAAAATATATATGTAAGGTAGAATGCTGTGTCTGGGTAATGTGTCTTAGAATGAGACCCTGCCTGGTAGAAAGTAGCTAGGTACTTGCTGATGGACATTTAATGGACGTGGATTACTAGCAGGAAAGATGAATCTGCTGGAAAATGAAGTTTCTTTGCTTAATGACTTTTCATTCACAAGCCTTGGTCCACAAATGTAGCTTGAGGGAAAATCTGAATGGTACATTGGTTCTTCCCTTAGAGTGCCAGCCCCACACAAACCTAGAGAAAAAGATATTTGGTAGAGATGTGTCATTTTTTCAGATTTGAAATGAATTTCACTGGGCCACTGGACATGTAATGTTGTGGCAACTATTAGGGGGATAAGCCAGGGGATTAGGCACTGACAGGCCCTTCTGATACCAAATGATTGTAGCAAGAGCTCCAGAAGCAAGTGAGTACTTGGAGTTGTTTCCCCACTTAGGAAATGGAAACAGTAAGTTTTTGTTGTTGTTATTGCTTTGTTTTGAAGTATGTTTTTGCGTGAGATCTATGTGTAGGATTTTTATATGTGTCTCAAAGTAGATGCTCAAATTGGATTTCAACTTTCTAGGCAACAGTTGAAATGTATCAGTTTTGATGGCATAACTATGAAAGAAATAGAACTGGATCTGGCATGCTGCCTTTGAGGTGGGAGTATTATTTGGAGATTTTGGATGTGCTTAGATATGTTGGGTTCATCATGTAAACTGGACACTTCACTTTGAATCATGGTTAAAGTATGTTTGAAAGATGGCTTTGAAGTTGAAAAATTACGGAGATGAACTGTCTTGGACCATGCAAAAATAGCAAAAGAACATTTAAAAGCTTGTTTAGAGTGTTTTATAGAAGAAACCACTTAACTAGGTCTAACTAAAAAGCTGCTCATAGACAAAGAATGGAGCAGTTTACTTCCCTCAGGGAAGATCTGTATAATAAGCCAGCTGTATTACACGAGGCCAGCAGAGACAGGGTCCTCTAATACCTGATAGCAAATGCAAGACACCTCATACCTGTTAACTACAACACAGTGTTAATTACATCTGGGCACTTTATTTCCATTTCTTTGAAGCAGCTTCAGAGGGAGTTGTTTATTCCATGTCCATGAATTCTTCTAAGTCAGGTGATTTGTGTATAGAACTTGAGTACCTTTTATTGACTAACACGTTCTCCTAATGTTACGTTGGGCCTTGTGTAAGGGTAGTGAGCATTTAGTACAAAAGGGCTCATTTCCCTGGCTGTCCACAGTGGACACTTGCTGTCTAAAGTTTACCTCTTACTTCCTAACACCTAGGTGCAATGCTTACCAGCTTTGTGCTTGGCATGAGAGAGATTAACAAAACATAATAGCTAGTCTGTTTTCTTGCTGGTTCCAACCCTGCACAAGAAAGAGGCACATATGGAGAATGCCATTTTCATAGTAACTCATTGTTAAACACCTAGGAGACTTCCTGAGAACTCTATTTGGTCAAATAGTACACACACACACACACACACACACACACATACACACACATATATTATATATATACACGTGTGTGTGTGTGTGTGTGTGTGTGTGTGTGTGTGTGTGTAACATATAAATCTTTGCTCTACTTGAAATTTTTCTTAGGGTTAGAAGCATGAGAGTTCTCCACTTGCCTAGATTATGGTATCTATCTTAACCATTATAACTGATCCAAAATTCCTTATTATTACTAACTTTCTTTTTACAGTTCTGTTCTACTCTTTTCTCCTGTCACTGGTACTAACCATTTCATTTGTGATATATTATGTTATTAAACGTATTGTTAAGCTCCCTTTCAGTATTAAAAAACAAAAATGCGACTCCAGCTGCAGGTCCCCTGCAGTCCAGACACTGCCCGGACCTGAAGGTACCCGATCAAAAGCTAAACCTTCAGAGGGGCAGACAGGCCTGAGAAGCCAGAAGAGACTACACTCTGTCCACATTTCTAATTCCAGAGGAAAACACCTAATGCCATCTGGGACCCTAGTGCACAGGGGCAACAGGAAAAGGCAGCACAGGCCATCAAGGTTGATGCCCTCACGGAGAGCTGAAAAGCAGCCCCCTAGGAGCAACTTCAGCCACAGGACCACAGATAAGACCAACTTTTCTGCTCCAAGTGACCTGCCTGGTAGAATCAGGACACCTGCCCACAGGAACAGCTGAAGACCAGTAGACAGGAAGACTACAGGCCTGAAAGCAGAACACTCTGTTCCCATAACTGGCTGAAAGAAAACAAGAAAACAGGTCAACAGTACTCCTGACACACAAGCCTAGAGGATGGTCTAGCCACGTTCAGAAATAGCAGAACAATGTAACACCAGAGATGACCTGATGGCGAGAGGCAAGCACAGGAACCCAAGCAACAGAAACCAAGACTACATGGCATCATCAGAGCCCAATTCTCCCACCAAAGCAAACACTGAATATCCAAACACACTAGAAAATCAAGATCTAGATTTAAAATCACATTTGATCATGATGATGGAGGACTTAAAGAAAGACATAAAGAACTCCCTTAGAGAAACACAGGAAAACATAAATAAACAAGTAGAAGCCTATAGAAAGGAATCACAAAAGCCCCTGAAAGAATTCCAGGAAAACACAATCAAACAGGTGAAGGAATTAAAAGTGGAAATAGAAGCAATAAAGAAAGCACAAAAGGGAGACAAGCCTGAATGTAGAAAACTAAAGGAAGAGACAAGGAGTGGTAGATACAAGCAACACCAACAGAATACAAGAGATAAAAGAGAGAATCTAAGGAGCAGAAGATTCCATAGAAATCATCGACACAAATGTCAAAGATAATGTAAAACAGAAAAAAACTACTGGTCCAAAACATACAGAAAATCCAGGACTCAATGAGAAGATCAAACCTAATGATAATAGGTATAGAAGAGAGTGAAGACTCCCAGCTCAAAGGACCAGTAAATATCTTCAACAAAATCATAGAAGAAAACTTCCCTAACCTAAAGAAAGATGCCCATAAACAAACAAGAAGTCTAGAAACTCCAAATAGATTGGACCAGAAAAGAAACTCCTCCAGTCACATAATAGTCAAAATACCAAATGCACAAAATAAAGAAAGAATATTAAAAGCAGTATGGGAAAAAGGTCCAGTAACATATAAAGGCAGACTTATCAGAATCACAGCAGACTTCTCAGCAGAGACTATGAAAGCCAGAAGGTCCTGGACAGATGTCATACAGACCCTAAGAGAACACAATGCCATCCCAGGTTATATATCCTGCAAAACTCTCAATTAACATAGATGGAGAAACCAAGATATTCCATGACAAAACCAAATTTACACAATATCTTTCTACAAATTCACCCTACAAAGGATTATAAATGGAAAAGCCCAACATAAGGAGGCAAGCTACACCCTAGAAAAAGCAAGAACCTAATCATCTTGGCAACAAAACAAAGAGAAGAAAAGCACACAAACACAATCTGACATCCAAATATGAATATAACAGGAAGAAATAATCACTATTCCTTAATATCTCTCAACATCAATGGACTCAACTCCCCAATAAAAAGACAGAGATTAACAAATTGGATATGCAATGAGGACCCTGCATTCTGCTGCCTACAGGAAACACACCTCAGAGACAAAGACAGTACATCAGAGGGAAAGGCTGGAAAACAATTTCCAAGCAAGTGGTCGGAAGAAGCAAGCTAGAGTAGCCATTCTAATATTGAATAAAATCAATTTTCAACTGAAAGTCATCAAAAAAGATAAGGAAGGACACTTCATATTCATCAAAGGAAAAATCCACCAAGATGAACTCTCAATCCTAAATATCTATGCTCCAAATACAAGGGCACCTACATACATAAAAGAAACCTTACTAAAGTTCAAAACACACATTGCACCTCACTCAATAATAGTAGGAGATTTCAACACCCCATTCTCATCAATGAACAGATCATGGAAACATAAATTAAACAGAGACATAGACAGACTAAGAGAATGGACTTAACAGATATTTATACAACATTCTATCCTAAAACAAAAGGATATAATTCTTCTCACCATCTCATGGTACTTTCTCCAAAATTGACCATATAATTGGTCATAAAACAGGCCTCAACAGATACAGAAAGATAGAAATAATCCCATGAGTCCTATCAGACCACCATGGGCTAAAGCTGGTCTTCAACAACAATAAGGAAAGAATGCCCACATATACATGGAAGATGAACAATGCTCTACTCAATGATAACCTGGTCAAGGAAGAAATAAAGAAAGAAATTAAAGACTTCTTAGCATTTAAGGAAACTGAAGGTACAACATACACACACTTATGGGACACAATGAAAGCCGTGCTAAGAGGAAAACTCATAACTCTGAGTGCCTATAGAAAGAAACAGGAGAGAGCATATATCAGCAGGTTGACAGCACACCTAAAAGCTCTAGAACAAAAAGAAGCAAATACACCCAGGAGGAGTAGAAGACAGGAAATAATGAAACTCAGAGCTGAAATCAACCAAGTAGAAACAAAAGGACCATACAAAGAGTCAACAGAACCAAAAATGGGTTCTTTGAGAAAGTCAACAAGATAGATAGACCCTTAGCCAGACTAACGAGAGGACACAGAGAGTGTGTCCAAATTAACAAAATCAGAAATGAAAAGGGAGACATAACTACAGAATCAGAGGAAATTCAACAAATCATCATATGTTACTACAAAAGCCTATATTGAACAAAACTTGAAAATCTGCAGGAAATGGACAATTTCCTAGACAGATACCAGGTAGCAAAGTTAAATCAGGAACAGATAAACCATTTAAACAACCCCATTACTCCTAAAGAAATAGAAGCAGTCATTAAAGGTCTCCCAACCAAAAAGAGCCCAGTTCCAAATGGGTTCAGTGCAGAATTCTATCAGACCTTCATAGAAGACCTCATACCAATTCTATCCAAACTATTCCACAAAATTGAAACATATGGAGCACTACCGAATTCCTTCTATGAAGCCACAATTACTCACATACCAAAACCGCACAAAGACCCAACAAAGAAAGAGAACTTCAAACCAATTTCCCTATGAATATTGACACAAAATTACTCAATAAAATTCTGGCAAACCAAATCCAAGAGCACATCTAAATAATCATCCACCCTTATCAAGTAGGTTTCATCCCAGGCATGCAGGGATGGTTTAATATACGGAAAACCATCAACATAATCCATTATATAAACAAAGTGAAAGAACAAAACCACATGATCATTTCATTAGATGCTGAGAAAGCATTTGACAAAATTCAGCACCCCTTCATGATAAAAGTCCTGGAAAGAATAGGAATTCAAGGCCCATATCTAAACATAGTAAAAGCCATATACAGCAAACCAGTAGCTAACATTCAACTAAATGGAGAGAAACTTGAAGCAATCCCACTAAAATCAGGGAATAGACAAGGCTGCCCACTCTCCCCCTTGTTATTAAATATAGTTCTTGAAGTTCAAGCCAGAGCAATCAGATAACAAAAGGAGATCAAGGGGATGCCGATTGGAAAAGAAGAAGTCAAAATATTACAATTTGTAGATGATATGATAGTATATTATCTGATCCCAAAAGTTCTACCAGAGAACGAGTAAAGCAGATAAACACCTTCAGTAAACTGGCTGGGTATAAAATTAACTCAAATAAATCAGTAGCCTTCCTCTACACAAAAGAGAAACAAGCCAAGAAAGAAATTAGGGAAATGACACCCTTCATAATAGTCCCAAATAATATAAAATATCTTGGAGTGACTTTAACCAAGCAAGTGAAAGATCTGTGTGATAAGAACTTCAAGCCTCTGAAGAAAGAAATTGAAGAAGACCTCAGAAGATGGAAAGATCTCCCATGCTCATGGATTGGGAGGATTAATATAGTAAAAATGGCCATTTTACCAAACCATTCTACAGATTCAATGCACTCCCCCATCAAAATACCAATATAATTCTTTAGATAGTTAGACAGAACAATTTGCAAATTCATCTGGAATAACAAAAAACCCAGGATAGCTAAAACTATCCTCAACAATAAAAGGACTTCTCCGGGAATTACTATCCCTCATCGCAAGCAGTATTACAGAGCAATAGTGATAAATACTGCATGGTATTGGTACAGAGACAGACAGATAGACCTGTGGAATAGAACTGAAGACCCAGAAATGAACCCATACACCTATGGTCACTTGATTTTTGACAAAGGAGCCAAAACCATCCAATGGAAAAAAGCAAATGATGCTGGTTCAACTTGAAGTCAGCATGTAGAAGAATGCAGATCGATCCATGCTTATCACCCTGTACAGAACTTAAGTTCAAGTTGATCAAGACCTCCACATCAAACCAGATACACTCAAACTAATAGAAGAAAAGGGGAAGCATCTCGAACACATGGGCACTGGAGAAAATTTCCTGAACAAAACACCAATGACTTATACTCTAAGATCAAGAATCGACAAATGGGATCTCATAAAACTGCAAAGCTTCTGTAAGGCAAAGGACACTGTGGTTAGGACAAAATGACAACCAACTGATTGGGAAATGATCTTTACCAATTCTACAGCTGATAGAAGGCTTATATCCAAAATATACAAAGAACTCAAGAAGTTAGACAAATAACCCTATTAAAAATTGGGTTCAGAGCTAAACAAAGAATTCACAGCTGAGGAATGCCTAATGGCTGAGAAACACCTAAAGAAATGTTCAACATCTTTAGTCATAAGGGAAATGCAAATCAAAACAACCCTGAGATTTCACCTCACACCAGTGAGAATGGCTAAGATCAAAAACTCAGGTGACAGCAAATGCTGGCGAGGATGTAGAGAAAGAGGAACACTCCTCCATTGTTGGTGGGATGCAGACTAGTAAAACCATTCTGGAAATCAGTCTGGAGGTTCCTTAGAAAATTGGACATTGAACTACATGAGGACCCAGCTATACCTCTCTTGGGCATATACCCAAAAGATGCCCCAACATAACAAAGATACATGTTCCACTCTGTTCATAGCAGCCTTATTTATAATAGCCAGAAGTTGGAAAGAACCCAGATGCCCTTCAACAGAGGAATGGATACAGAAAATGTGGTACATCTACACAATGGAATATTACTCAGCTATCAAAAACAATGACTGTGAAATTCATAGGCAAATGGATGGAAAATATCATCCTGAAGTGAGGTAACCCAATCACAGAAAAAGACACATGGTATGCACTCATTGATAAATGGATATTAGCCCAAATGCTTGAATTATCCTAGATGCACAGAACACATGAAACTCAAGAAGGATGACCAAAATGTGAATGCTTCACCCCTTCTTTAAAAGGGGAACAAGAATACCCTTGGGAGGTAATAGGTAGGCAAAGTTTAGAACAGAGGCAGAAGGAACACCCATTCAGAGCCTGCCCCACACATGGCCCATGTATATACAGCCACCAAACTAGATAAGATGGATGAAGCATCGAAGTGTGGGCTGACAGGAACTGGATATATATCTCTCCTGAGAGACACTGTCAGAATACAGCAAATACATAGGTGAATGCTATCCTTAAGCCACTGAACTGAGAACAGGACACTAGTTGAAGGAATCAGAGAAAGGACTGAAAGAGTTTGAAGGGGCTTGAGATCCCATATGAACAACAATGCCAACCAACCAGAGCTTCCAGGTACTAAGCCACTACCCAAAGACTATACATGGACTGACCCTGGACTCCAACTGCTTATGAAGCAATGAATAACTTAGTAAGAGCACCAGTGGAAGGGGAAGCCCTTGGTCCTGCCAATACTGAACCCCCAGTGAACGTGCTTGTTGGGGGTAGGGTGGTAATGGCGGAAGGATGGGGAGGGGAACACCCACACAGAAGGGGTGGGGGAGGGTTAGGGTAATGTTGGGCTGGAAACCGGGAAGGGGAATAACAATTTTTATGTAAATAAGAAATACTCAATTTAATAAAGATGAAATATAATAAAAAATGCAAAAATGAGAGTTTTTTCCTCCTCTCTTAAAACTTCACCCTGTTTCACAATATTCTATAATTATATATACATGTACGCATATGTTTACATATACCCACAACCCACTGATTCAGACTAGTCTTGGCCTTATTTTTGTGTTTGGAGTTGACCACTTAAGATGGGGATCTCTCTCCCTCAGCAGCCATTGACTGTCTGCAGCTAGGTGTGGGGCCTTGTGAACTTGTTTCCTATTAGTGGTCAGGATGACCAGTGTGGGCTCTGCAGGTCTTGTGAAGGCAGCCACATTGTTGCGAGTTCATGGATGCACCCTCTGTCCTGTCCAGGTGTCCTACTTGTGGCAGGTGTCCCAGTTCCCACTTCCAATATCCAGCTCCCTCTTTAAAGATGTTCCCTGATCTTAGGTGTGGGGCTGTGTTGTTCATGACCCATTTGGACCTTGGCACCTACTATCATCCATCTATCCTCTGTATTTGACCAGTCATGAATCTCTCTATTAACCTCTGACCACTGCAAAAAGAAGCTTCTTTGATGAGAGGTTAGAACTATACTCTTTATCCGGAGTAAGGGTATTTAGAAGGCAGTATTCACTGCAGTGGCAGTTTTGATTATGTATGATCTTAGCATCTCATGACAATAGAGTGAGAAATCTGCCATCTTTAAGCCTTCAAGTCTCCTCTCACTTGAGAATAAAATCTCTTTTTTTTCTACACTGTTTTTATATTTTCTGTTAGGGGTTCAAAGTTTTAATCTAGAACTAAACTTCTCTTGCAAATTTCTTTATTATATCTATGTATTCTACCTTTTTAATATATATTGTAAACTAACTACTTCTTACATTTTACTACCTCTTCACCATTTTATACAGAAACTCATTGATCTCTTCATGTCCTAAACTAGCACATTCCTGAGTGGTGCCACAACTGCTTTTAATTCACTTGATGTGAAATTATATCTAAAATACTGAATAGCCTTTGTAGCTTAATGTTCCTTCCTTCCTTCCTCTTTCCTTCTCACCTCCGGTTTAATTGAGGAACATAACTCAAATAGTATTTAATATTAATGGTGATAATCTGTATCCTCTTTAAAAAGTGGCTGAAGGTACACCTAATATTTCTAATGAGTGTGATAATAAATTCTAGCTAACATGTGGGACTAATGATATTCCACTCCTGTTTTCTTTATGATTGCTTTACTTCAGAGTCTTCTCTTCATTATATAACTGTTGCACCAGCTCAGGTTTCTCTCTCTCTCTCTTTTTTTTAACTTCACTGACTAAATCAAGCTTATATTCCTTCAAACTTCTTAGCAGTACTTTCAGAGTTTTTGTTTCCAGGATTTCTGTTCCTCCTGGTCCTTTTGAAAATGTAGCCTTCATAGCTTTATCCATCCCTGATTCATAAACCCGCCAGCCAGAACCAAGCATTGTGAATTATCACATTCTTTGAATACTTTCTCACAAGATTCTAACGAGTGATACACATTTGTTATTATCAATTGTTTCTAAACTTGAAAGGTCCCGCCTACACTCCTTTGTAAGATTAGACTCATCGACCATTCCTTCCACACTATCCTAAATGCTTCCTACTATGTTCCAGGCCCTCCTACTTAGTGTTAACAGTGCCTTTATTGGCTGACTAAGTGTGTTTATTCACTGGTCTCTTAAAGTAGCCCATTTTATTATTGACTAAACAATAAAGAACAGACTCTTTGTGGGCAGAGATTCAGTCCATTTTATTCTGAGTACTTGGGTTGATCCTGGCATAAGTTTGGATATTCTGGAATGTTGGCTAAATGAAGAGGTGGCCCTCTCTTCAGAATGACATTTATTGAGTTTTTCAGGCTGAATGATTAGTGGAACTGAAATAAGCCATAATGAGCTTACTTAGCTCTGGAATCTGTAAAAAGAGCTAAATGTACCTATGTGCTTGCCCAAAGTGGTGACTTGAACATGCACCAGACCACAGCAAGCACTTAGATTCCAGACTTACCTGGGCCTTCCTTGTTTCCTACTCCCTTGTCTGAGTTTGACCTGGAGGTATCATATCCTCAATGACAGTCCTATGTCTAATCTCCAGAGATTCAAATTTGTTCTTAATTTCACTTCATTTAAATATTTTTATTTCCTTAGAAGCTCTACATACCTCCATGACTATGTTATTTTCTTTGTCACAGGCATGACCCCCTCAGCCCCCCACCCCAATGCCTGAAGAACCAACTGTGTAATGAGTAATAAAGGGATCCTTCATGGAGCCTGGTCAGATTGTGCTGTAAAGGGGGATGGGGGATGATGTGAGTAATACATTTAAGTGACGGTGTTTTACCTTAATCTTTCATTTTCCACCATAGTTATCTAGGAAGACATGCAGAACCGAAGTAGGGATAATGAACATAAAGGTTAAGGGGAGTAATTTGTTTGTGATATAACACAGACAAATTGTTCTCCAAGAGGGCAGATGATGATGTACCATTTGCAACTGGCATCGTTCCAGAAGGTTCTGCGATAATGGCGATTAGCTAGGCCAACATCAGCTATTGTTTGTCCTATCAAGAACTCTTTAGAGAATGCTCCAAGGATGTATCTTGGAACCAAATTGAAAGCTGTTTCTCTGTGATGAGACCCATGGGGCATTTAGGTTTCGATAATACTTGACAGTACATGAGAATTGTTAATGGACATAATTACCAATGACTCTCTTTTTGATTCTCACTGAGAATCAAAAGCCATGTGAAGAATACAAGGACAACTGTCCTTTGCTCAGCAAATGTCCCATACTAAGAAGGGAGGAAGAAAGTCACTTTCTCTGAGAAGAGTTTAATAATTGTTAACTTGATTTTTGTGAGGTCTTATTTCATAGAGACTTTTAGTTTCCATCTTTTTCTTTATGTTTTAATTATCCAGCCAGTACAAAGGAGAATCATTTAGGGACAAAAGCATCTCAATATTGGTTGAAAAATTGTCACCCAGTGATACCATTTGTATTGACTCATTTTTTTCTTATGAAAACTATGTAAAGTGAGAAATATGATTACCTCTAATCATAGACAAACAGATGCTCAAAGAAAATGCATGACTTGGACAAACCACTCGGCAGATGACGGTACCCAGCACTGGTTGGAGAAGCCAAACTGCCTGTGGTTGTACTTCTTGCTATTCTGACATTGCATATGTAATCCCTGCTTGAGGGCAACTTGCCAAGGGCTGCCTGGTCTGAGAGCCTAAAAGAACAACCGTGAGCTTTGAGGATGGACTTGCAAAGGAAGAGGAGATGTCATGAAAGGGAACTGGCTAGTGCTTGAGTAAGAGTAGAAATTAGAGTTCACATGAATAGCAGGCTAGTATAGACTATACCACATTAATAATTCTGGGGCTATTGTTACCTCATCCAGTATCCTGTGCCAAAGATGACAAGATGAACCATGAAAATAAATTATTGTGATCAAAAGAATAGCACAAAGGCAGCCACTGAATTCGTTTAAAAGACAGGTTGTTTAGTCTTATGGAATAGAAACTATGAAATGCTGTTTCTAATTCCAGGGAGGCTGAGAATTCTTAGCAGAAGAGAGAGGCAAGAGGCCTTGCTGTGAGCGTCCATATACAGTGCTGGCTTAATCACCACATGTAGAACTGATCCAGTAGGAAAGGAGATGGGAACATGGGAGAAGGAATTCAAGAGATTTATACATATTTTGTTATGAAAATCTATTTCCTTAGCTTTTGAAGTTAATCTTGTGAAAGGTTGAGAAGTCCCATGTTCCTATCTTGATGAGAAATTTTCAATATCATTCACTTCAGGGGCTCTCATTTCCTCTGATGTCAAGATTCTGTGGTTTTACAAGTGGAGATTGGCATTAGATATATGGAGACTTATCTAGGTCATGTTTCACGATTAATGTATTCTACCCTCAGGATATTAGTAGCTTCTTTTCTCTTATAATCAGATTTTTAAACTTATTATTCTTAATGACCTTTTAACCTATTTTCTCACAAAGTAAAACTTTCCCTCTGAGAATGGCAATCCTTTATTAGACTCAGCCATTAAAGCTTTTAATATGGAGAAATACTTTGTGGGGGTTTTAGAGATACTCCCTTATACAAAATTCCCTTGTATTTGGAGAATTATGTTACTTGGCCCATTTTCAAGTAATGAGAACTCTAAATAGAACCATACTTTTTTCCTCCTAATTTGCTGCTTAAAAAATTAGAAAGCTTGCTTAGATATGAAAAATGTAAATTGAATAAAAATAGAAATGAAAATGAGTCCCAGTTTAGCAAAGATGACATTCCTTTTTAATGCTGCCAACCCAAACCACTCTTTACAAATGCTTCTGTATTATATGTTTTTAATGGAAAGCAGCCACCTTAGAAGGCCTTGTTTACAATGGATCTATTGCATAGCTCTGTATTGCTGCTATAAATAATGTCAACACGCTTGCCCATCCAGCAGACTAAATGCTAATACTGCACATCTATACCAGATGAAGTTGTATTATTTTTTTCCTCCGGCATATTCACTATCATCTTGTGCTGTCCCCAATCTTAAAGGGTAATAATGACACTGTGTCACATCATTACCTGTGATTGACCCCAGCTGAGGCTGTTGGCTTGAGGGTACTCTCCCACCTGGGTACTCTGTTCTCAGTTATGACACCTCTTCTTTTTATTCTCTTCCAGGCTGTTCTCATGGTCTTCTATATGGAGCTATGGCTACAGGAGGAAAGCCGACACAAGGTACATTCATGTTAGTCTCAAACACAGTCAAGGAGAGTGCTTGGCAGTTTAACCAGATGAGGAAGGATCACTACATGCTAGAAATGTAGCATGGCTTATGGATGTTAGAGGAAATTGAAGATCAGGGAGGACATTGTATTTTCTAGGAAAATCTGGGTTGAAAAGCACAAAAAGAAATCACTCAGGGATATTACCAGGAGTTCATTCTCCCTAGAGTTTGGAAACCTGGGGATTCTAAAGTTCCTTTATGGAGGTGTTTTTCTGGGGCAAAGCATTTCTCCATTGTGAAAGACTTATGATGGATTGCATATATAAAAGAAGACAAGTAAGTATGAACCAATATTAGGAGAAAGCTTCCTTTCTTTCTAAGGAGAGGGGAGGAGGAAGGGGGGGAGATGGAGCAAGAGAGGAGGGAGGGGGGGAGATGGAGCAAGAGAGGAGACACCCAGCAGAAAAATTATACCATCTGTGGGGTAGGAACTGCTGTTGACAGAAAGGGAGAGGGGAGGAGGGAGGGGGGGAGATGGAGCAAGAAAGGAGACACCCAGCAGAAAAATTATACCATCTGTGGGGTAGGAACTGCTGTTGACAGAAAGTAGGAAAACGAGTGAGATTAAGCTGATAGTTAAGCAAATATCAGGATAGGCACAAAGGATGCTATAGCATGTGAAGACAGGCTATGAAGTTCCATGAACTCTGTTTCAATGTCAGGCACAGGAATGGTTTCCAAAATACTTTGAGAGGACTGTTTCTCAGCTGGAGGACAAACCTGTGTTGATTACCCTGGCCAGTGGGAAGACTGAGGAGCTGATATTGGGGTTGAGGGGGCACATCTGGTTCTTGTGTTCCAGGTTCTTGTGTCCTTGAACAAAGAATGAAGCAAACATATGGCTGGGAAAACAAGCTGCAGAGGTAGCTTATTGAGATAGTATATTACCTAAAAGGGAGGGCAGTGAGATTGACTAGGGGAGAGCTTAGCATCCAACAATCCTGTTTGGTGAAAAGTAGGCCTCTACCCCACATAGGTGTTTATTTTCTCATGTGCATAATTTGGGCTTCTTCTCAGTCTGCTACATGTAGTTCTAATACATCTTCATGGGGCACATGTCTTATTAACGCTTTAAATCTTCACCCACAGAGACATGCTTAAGAATTAAAATGAGTCATAGGTTATTCTGGAAGCCTTCATCTTTGCCAAATTGGTTTTTTTGTAAGATAATTTTTAAGATTTTTGTAAGCCCTTCTTTGGTTGTTTGAATATACTTGGCCCAGGAAGTGGCACTATTAGGAGGTGTGGTCTTGCTGGAGTAGTATGGCCTTGTTGGAGAATGTTTGTCATTATGGGCATGGTTTTAAGACTCTCCTTCTAGCTTTCTGGGAGCGTGTCTTCTCCTAGTGGCATTCAGATGAAGTTGTAGAACTCTCAGCTTCTCTTGCACCATGCCTGCTGGAATGTTACCATGCTCCTGCCTTGATGATACTCTGAACCAGCGAGCCAGCCCCAATTAAATGTTGTCCTTATAAGAGTGCCTTGGTAATGGTATCTGTTCACAGCAGTAAAACCATAACTAAGACACTCTCCTAACTTCATTCTCTGCTCCATTTTCACCTTTGCTAGATGATTAGTACACCATATACATTTCCCCATTGACTGAAGAAAGTCTGTCTGCAATATGCTAGATACCAGTTGACAACCCTAGATGGAAGAGCAAACGTCACCAACTCCATAGAAGACCTGATTTCCAAGGTTATAAGAACTTTAAGAAGTAGATTTTAGCTTTCCAGTACATATGAGCTATGAGGAGACCATATTTAAATTCATGAAACTACTGTAGTCAGTTGATGTAAAAATTTCCAGAATAGAACTACAATCATCCAAATTTAGAGTTTGAGACTATAAACCCCACTAATGGAGAACATATGAGGATATTTAATGAAAGAATTAATTTTTGCAGTGCTCAGTTGATGAGAACAACATTGGAGCACTGCTGAACACTGGTGTATAATAAGATGGTGCTTTAAGCATAAATGATGGAGTGTCAGGTGGAAGCTGCATTCAGTTTGGCATACATCATTAAACAACGTCTGATATGAGCAGATGTTCAATTTTTCACAGTGAGGAGGTGGTTCAAGATATGCTATCGTAACATAACATGATGAAATGGTATAATTTGCCATGAAAATAAAGTAAGCTATCTGTCTTGAATATGGCAGTTGTATGTTTGTGAACTGTGTTGATCAGTTTAGTTTTCTGTCTGTGGTGGAAAACAAAGATGATTCTGAAGGTTATTAATACTCCTTGCCTTTGTTATTGTTGAATTATATTGATCCAGTGACATAGGCAGGCAGCAACTTTAATTATGTAATGGTGTCTTAAATCATATGCTTTAAGACTTGTATTTTCTTATTTTTACCATTCTATCCTTTAAAAATTCCTCATGCTACCCATTTTCTATGCTAGGAAGTCTCTCTTTAAAGCTTCTTATTGTGGTCAAGGATGAAAGACTGCAGAAAGTTCATCCCCAAGTAGAACATCTATACTATAATACTTCCTCCTAGGGCTCAGTGATCACTGTGGAAGAATTGGAGCAAAAAAGAGGTGGTGAAAAGCTACAAGGAAACACTCTCTTCTAGATTCAGCATATTCATAGCAGTTACAACAGTATGTACAAGACCTCTGCAAGTCCAAGCCAGGCCATATCCCAGCATGGAGAAGAAAGCTGGGCATGAGGATCTATCCCTAACTGAGAGCTATAGGCAATTCTTGGCTCCTGGAAAGGAAGAATCAATGTTTGAGAGAATACACATGACTATCATTACCCTAACCAACCAAAAAGAGCAGAAAGAAGGACTCAACTGAATAAATTAAGACTGTAAAGCAGACATCACAATGGATATCAGTGGAATCCAGAGAGAAGTTAAGTTTGTTTGGAAGGTTTAAATTGTGATTTATTACAAAGCTTAGAGTATATACATTTCTAAACATTTGATTTGCTCAAATTGAACTTGTTATAGAAAAATCTTAAACAGTTAGGTAACAAGCAATAGGATTAGGACACCAATCAAACGTTTCCCAAGAAATAAAATCTCAGGTCTAGGGGGTGGAAGTTACTATAGACTTCTACAATGATCTTCAACCTATTCCACAAAATACAAAGCTTATTTTATCAATACCTATTAGCTCAAAAGTAGATACAACATCAATGCAAGGAAAAGCTGTACGCTTTTTTCACCTTGAGAAATGTAAATGTCAACATGCTTACGAAAATACAAAATTTTGAACATATTAAAAAGGCAGCATGTCACTACCGAATTCCTTCTATGAAGCCACAATTACTCTTATACCTAATCCACACAAAGACCCAACAAAGAAAGAGAACTTCAGACAAATTTCCCTTATGAATATTGATGCAAAAATACTCAAGAAAATTCTGGCAAACCGAATCCAAGAGCACATCAAAACAATCATCCACCATGATCAAGTAGGCTTCATCCCAGGCATGCAGGGATGGTTTAATATACGGAAAACCATCAACGTGATCCATCATATAAACAAACTGAAGAACAAAACCACATGATCATTTCATTAGATGCTGAGAAAGGATTTGACAAAATTCAACACCCCTTCATGATAAAAGTCCTGGAAAGAATAGGAATTCAAGGCCCATACCTAAACATAGTAAAAGCCATATACAGCAAACCAGTTGCTAACATTAAACTAAATGGAGAGAAACTTGAAGCAATCCCACTAAAGTCAGGGACTAGACAAGGCTGCCCACTCTCTCCCTACTTATTCAATATAGTTCTTGAAGTTCTAGCCAGAGCAATCAGACAACAATAGGAGGTCAAGGTGATACAGATCGGAAAAGAAGAAGTCAAAATATCACTCTTTGCAGATGATATGATAGTATATT
Source organism: Rattus norvegicus (assembly GCF_021556685.1). NCBI lineage: Eukaryota > Metazoa > Chordata > Mammalia > Rodentia > Muridae > Rattus > Rattus norvegicus. Next base: position 40,441,653 of record NC_141551.1, on the reverse strand, counting down.
TAAGTGATCCCAAAAGTTCCACCAGAGAACTACTAAAGCTGACAGACAACTTCAGCAAAGTGGCTGGGTATCAAATTAACTCAAATAAATCAGTAGCCTTCCTCTACACAAAAGAGAAACAAGTCGAGAAAGAAATTAGGGAAACGACACCCTTCATAATAGACCCAAATAATATAAAGTACCTCGGTGCGACTTTAACAAAGCAAGTAAAAGATCTGTACAATAAGAACTTCAAGCCTCTGAAGAAAGAAATTGAAGAAGACCTCAGAAGATGGAAAGATCTCCCATGCTCATGGATTGGCAGGATTAATATAATAAAAATGGCCATTTTACCAGAAGCGATCTACAGATTCAATGCAATCCCCATTAAAATACCAATCCATTTCTTCAAAGAGTTAGACAGAACAATTTGCAAATTCATCTGGAATAACAAAAAACCCAGGATAGCTAAAACTGTCCTCAACATTTAAAGGACTTCCGGGGGAATCACTATCCTTGAACTCAAGCAGTATTACAGAGCAATAGTGATAAAAACTGCATGGTATTGGTACAGAGACAGACAGATAGACCAATGGAACAGAATTGAAGACCCAGAAATGAACCCACACACCTATGGGCACTTAATTTTTGACAAAGGAGCCAAAACCATCCAATGGAAAAAAGATAGCATTTTCAGCAAATGGTGCTGGTTCAACTGGAGGTCACCATGTAGAAGAATGCAGATCGATCCATGCTTATCACCCTGTACAAAGCTTAAGTCCAAGTGGATCAAGGACCTCCACATCAAACCAGATACACTCAAACTAATAGAAGAAAAACTAGGGAAGCATCTGAACACATGGGCACTGGAAAAAATTTCCTGAACAAAACACCAATGGCTTATGCTCTAAGATCAAGAATCGACAAATGGGATCTCATAAAACTGCAAAGCTTCTGTAAGGCAAAGGACACTGTGGTTAGGACAAAACAGCAACCAACAGATTGGGAAAAGATCTTTACCAATCCTACAACAGATAGAGGCCTTATATCCAAAATATACAAAGAACTCAAGAAGTTAGACCGCAGGGAGACAACCCTATTAAAAAATGGAGTTCAGAGCTAAACAAAGAATTCACAGCTGAGGAATGCCTAATGGCTGAGAAACACCTAAAGAAATGTTCAACATCTTTAGTCATAAGGGAAATGCAAATCAAAACAACCCTGAGATTTCACCTCACAGCAGTGAGAATGGCTAAGATCAAAAACTCATGTGACAGCAAATGCTGGCGAGGATGTGGAGAAAGAGGAACACTCCTTCATTGTTCGTGGGATTGCAGACTGGTACAACCATTCTGGAAATCAGTCTGGAGGTTCCTCAGAAAATTGGACATTGAACTGCCTGAGGATCCAGCTATACCTCTCTTGGGCATATACCCAAATGATGCCCCAACATATAAAAAAGACATGTGCTCCACTATGTTCATAGCAGCCTTATTTATAATAAGCAGAAGCTGTAAAGAATCCAGATGCCCTTCAACAGAGGAATGGATACAGAAACCGTGGTACATCTACACAATGGAATATTACTCAGCTATCAAAAACAATGACTTTATGAAATTCGTAGGCAAATGGTTGGAACTGGAAAATATCATCCTGAGTGAGGTAACCCAATCACAGAAAAACACACATGGTATGCCCTGATTGTTAAGTGGCTATTAGCCCAAATGCTTGAATTACCCTAGATGCCTAGAACACATGAAACTCAAGATGGATGATCAAAATGTTAATGCTTCACTCTTTCTTTAAAAGGGGAACAAGAATACCCTTGGCAGGGAATAGAGGGGCAAAGATTAAAACAGAGACAGAAGGAACACCCATTCAGAGCCTGCCCCAGATGTGGCCCATACATATACAGCCATCCAATTAGACAAGATGTCAAGATGAAGCAAAGAAGTGCAGGCAGACAGGAGCCGGATGTAGATCTCTCCTGAGAGACACAGCAAGAATACAACAAATACAGAGGTGAATGCCAGCAGCAAACCACTGAACTGAGAACAGGACCCCCGTTGAAGGAATCAGAGAAAGGACTGAAAGAGCTTGAAGGGGCTTGAGACCCCATATGAACAACAATGCCAAGCAACCAGAGCTTCCAGGGACTAAGCCACTACCTAAAGACTATACATGGACTGATCCTGGACTCTGACCTTATAGGTAGCATTGAATATCCTAGTAAGATCATCAGTGTAAGGTGAAGCCCTGGGTCCTGCTAAGACTGAACCCCCAGTGAACTAGTCTATGGGGGGAGGGCGGCAATGGGGGGAGGATGGGGAGGGGAACACCCATAAAGAAGGGGAGGGGGAGGGATTAGGGGGATGTTGGCCCGTAAAGCGGGAAAGGGAATAACACTCGAAATGTAAATAAGAAATACTCAAGTTAAAAAAAAAAGGCAGCATGTCATGGGTCACTTTTGTTTCAGGAATGCAAGGATGGTAGAATGAATCGATGCAAATCTTAAGATGTTCTATAGCATATAAATAGAATCAAGGACAAAAATTCATAAAATCATCTCAAAGATGTAAAAAATACATTGAAAAATTAAGTATTATCTCACAATCAAAACCTCAATAAAATGAGGAATAGAAGAAGCATGCATCTAAATAATAAAGGTAACATATGATAAAATCATAGCCAAAATTATGCTGAAAAGGGAAAAACTGAAAGCATTTTCTCCACAATCAGGAGTGAATCAAAGGTTTCCTCTGCCACCCTCTCATTTAAAATAGACTTGGAGTGTTACCCAGAGCAACAAGGCAAGAGAAAGAGAAAATACATTTATGTAGGAAAATAAGAAACAAACTTATTTATATTTGCAAATGATAAATTTTGCACTAAAAGATTTCTAACCACTATGAGAAAACATAGATTTGTTAAACATTTTCACCAAAATATCAGGTTGCAAAAGTTATAAAAAGAGGTGGAGAGAGAGAACTTACCCGTTAAGAGCCCTGATTGTTGTTTCACTAGATCTGTGTGTGATTCCCAGCACCCACATAGTCACTATCTGTACATAAGCAACCAAATGTAACTTCAGTTCCAATTGATCTAACACTCTCTTCTGGCCTCTGAAAGCACCAGCACAAATACAGGCAGGCAGACCACACATACATACAAAATAATAAAAAAAAAAACTTGTAAGAAGTAACTAACAGATTTTTAGGATGCAGAGATGGCTGAGAAGTATTTGTCACATGACTATGAATATCTAAGGTTCAGTGAGCAATGCCATCTTAAAAAATAAGGTGAAGAATGAATGAGAAGATACTTGATGCTGAGTTCTGGTATTCACACCCATGTACACAAATAGGCAGCACACACTCTCTTATCTCTTTCAACACATATCAGTACAAAATTACCAAATTACTTGAGACCCCAGGAAAACAACAACTTTCATAGTATCCATTTTTATTTAAAAAAAAATCCCAACAACCTAGATTAATAAATATGTGTGTTTGGTTGTGTTTGTCAGTGGGGGGGGGTGAGCAGGGATAGGCTGGGATCTGGAAGTTAGGGGAGGGGAAAGAATCAAAATGATGTACTGTATGAAAGATCAAAATACATTATATGAAATTAAGTAGAGTATCAAAAACTAAAATATACAAAGAAACATAGATGACCTCTAAGTTAAAAATAATAAACCACTGACAAAAATAAACCAAAGCTATTAGAAGTGGGAAGTAACTCTCATGTTCCTGGATTGGGTAGATTTACATTGAGAAAATGGCCATAGTGCTTCATGTGTCCCACGGATTCAATTAAATATTCAATTAAATATGCTTTAGTATCTTACCAAATTTGAAGTGCCCTTATATATTGTCATGAGCTTTTAGTATACTTGCTTGTAAAATTGTGTTGTCACTGGCAGACCTTGATGAGTTGAAATGGAATACCACTCTTGGAGAAAGGGAGAGAATAGAGAGAGAGAGCAAGTGTGAAAGTAATTTCAAAACGTTGACATTTGAGCAGTTGTGAACATGTTCATCACTTACTTAGAAGAGTTGAGACTGCGTGAAATGAGAGGTCAAACTTGCAAATCAGATACAAGTGTGATTTGAATGAATTATAAACCACCTAATAGTTGATCCGTGTTGAGACTGTGAAGACGACCACCCCCCTAATGTGAAAAGGATGGAGAGAGACAGTGATTGAGAGTGGAGAGCAGAGTACAGGGCAACACAATTTGGTGGACAGAGAAGATGAGGGGAGGAAAACCTTCACCTAATCAGAGAGAGCAACCTTTTCCAGTCTTGGAATGTAATGGTCTCACTGAAGACACATCTGCTAAAGCCCCTGAAGTAGATTTTTCTGACACTAAATCTGTAGTTGAAGCTAATTAATACCAAACACTACTGCCTTGTAGACAACCTTCGACCTTTTCTAGATGGCACAAAAGAGGTAGAAACTTACTTTATTTACTATTCTTTTATAGATGTATTTCTTAAATTTATGACACTAAATAAGAATTCAGGATTAAACATACAGAATTATCTCCTCTGAAGGGCACATACATTTCATTCATATGGATATAACTGAATGAGAGAAAAGTTAAGAATTTACCATTATTAAATTATTAGGTTAAAATACCTTTTGTTTTTATAAAGATGCTGGTTTTCTCTGAGGTGCTTTGTGCCTAGTCCTTGATGAATTACCCACTGTAAAAACATTATTGTTATATGGAAATCAGAACACTCTGAAGAACTCATTTGAGCCTTAGACCAGAAGAGCACTTGCCAGCCAAATGATCATGTAGACCAATGTGGAAGCTGGGATTTATAGTGTTATAAGAAAATGAAAAATTAGCCTGGAAATAGTTAGATCCTGCTAGCATGTCCACATCCTGGAATGGAATGGATTTGTGTTCCTTGTAGTGATTTAGATCACAACAATGGGAAAAGTTCTTAAAACCCAGAGGTCTTCACTCTGTATAGGCATGTAGTAAACAGGGCTTATGGTTACTTATTCATCTATTTGGGCTAAGTGGATGTGTAGTCGTGGTGCATGAACGGAGGTCAGAGGACAACTGTCAGGAGGGAACTATCATCATGTGATCACTCAGTCAGTCAGTCTTGGTGGCAGGTGACTTTATGCAATGCTCTATTTCATCAGTCTAATATAAGTTGTTTGGAAAGAGTAAAAACACTAACAATGAACTTTGCTATGCAAATACAAGAAGAAGATATTGGCAGTGATAAGAGGTTTGGGAATTCTAACCTAAAATATACATTTTAAGATAGATAGGTCTGTTAGTTTAACAGTAAAGCAGTCTTTCTACTCTCTCTTTTCCCCCTTTGTCTCTGTCACCCCCTTTTGTCCCCTTCCCCCACAGTAAACCTCTCTCACGTGGAAGCAACAACAACAACAACAACAACAACAACAACAACAACAACAAAACAGTAAAACAAAAGTTTAGTTGATATTAATTGCTCTCATTAAGTTTTGAATTCTTTGGGTTCATATCTTGTATCTATCCTAGACATAGCAAAATATTAATAAAACACTAGCTGTTCTCATTGGAATTGTTTTATAAGCTGTCTTCTTGTTCTGCTGGATACAGTTTGCCTTTCTGAAGGAATCTGTGGTGGTGGTGGTAGTAGGAAATTCAATAATGAAGTCAATAACCTTGAAGAATGAGGAGTAGATTTAAGCCTAAGGTTGCCCTGTCTGTCATTGTCTGCTGATGTGAGAAACACGTGCTGTTTCTGTCGTGTTTTCATCTATAAAGTTGGGGAAACATTACCTCCCTCACTGGGAAATCAAAATGAAACCATGTATTTAAAGCTCCTTTTCTGAATCCTGTGTCTCTTATCTGTTGTATGGCAGCACCCACTGTATCTCTATCTGCCTGAGAGACTCTTGCTTTTCTTTATCAAACCTTTATTCAGTGTTTGCCATGTAATATTATTTGAAACTTTTATACTTTACTTATGGCTTCTAGAAACCAAATGGAATTGAATTTTGTTTTCAAGTTGGTTATGACAATATTTCTATCCTAATATTAGTTTAAAGTATTACATTTTATTTTTGGCCAAGATTAGTATTGGGTCTGCTATGTGGACCTTTACATGTTTGGTTACTTCAATATTCTGTCATTTTTCTAGTGACTTGGAAGTGATGGCTCTTTCTAAATATCTAGGGTTTTTTTTTGTCTAAAAGTACAGTAAAATCAAATGTCTCATTTTTAAAACAGTAAGAGTATAATGTTAAGAATTAAAATTGTGAAACTGTTTTTCATCCTATAGATTGCCTGTTGAGAGGCAACTCTTAATCCCTTCTCCCTTTTCTTATAATCTATACTTTTAGGATGGGGTTATTGGTTCTAAATGATTTTATTCTAGGCAACACTGAGCAGTTACTTTGTTTATATTTTTTACTACTATTGTTAGTATTTTTTCTAAGCTGCACCCAACAATTACCTGGCAACAGTCAGGTAGATATGCTCTACCCCACAGTTTTCTGGCAATAGCCAGGTATTCCTGACTCACAATAAAAGGGGCTTCTTGCCACCCCTTTTGCTCTCTTGCTCCTCTCTTGTTCTTGCTCTACCCTTCCTGCTCCTGCTCTCTGCCCATTCCCTTTCCGTTCTCCATGTGCTCACGGCTGGCTGCTACTTCTGTAGTCTTCTCTCTGCTTTTCTCCACCTCTACTACCCTCTCAACTCCCCTCCCCATGCCTTAAATAAACTCTATTGTATACTATACTGTCTTGTGGCTGGTGCCTAAGGGGAAAGGGATGCCTCATGATGGGCCCCTGGAGGCACCCCTCCCCCATATCTGACTACACCTCCATAGAATATATCCTCCCCTCTCTTTATCTTTTATAAACACACCAATTATAACTACAGAAGAGGAAGTAGTTCTGTTTAGTGCTCTTTGTAAAGTAATATAATTTTGTAATGTGTTTAAAAATTTTCTAATCTAATACAATGTGGTTACATTAATTACTTTTGTGTGTTGAGAGAGTATGTATTATGTACTATTTTGAATACTTAATTTTTGATTGCTTATCTACTAAGAGAATCTGCTTGCCTTGAAATGTCTCTTATTTTCTGTCATACATTTGTATAGCAGAAGATGCTGAGATGTTTTTCATTGGACAGTTTTTCTTTTCTGTGTATTTCTTGACTTTTGAAATCATATCATTTTTGATAGTACATGTCATGTAGTTACCAGTAACAAATAATACCACATTAGCTAGAGAATCATCCCATGTTATTGCAAAATTGGTAGAGGTACCTCAATTTTTTAAAAATTTTATTTTTCTTGGATATTTTATGTATTTACAGTTCGAATGTTATCCCCTTACTCCCCTCTCCCATACCTTTCCCCTCTTCTCCTACTTCTATGGGGATGCTCCCACTCCCATCCACCCAGTCCAACCTTAATTTAACACCCTGGCATTACCATACATTAGGGAAACAATCCTTCACAGGACCAAGGACATTTCCTCCTATTGATGCTGGACAATACCATCCTCTGCTACATATGTGGTTGGAATTATGGGTCCCTCCATGTATACTCAATTGGTTGGTGGTTTAGTTCCTGGGAACTCTGGTGAGGTCTGGTTGGTTAATATTGTTGTTCTTCTTATGGTGTTGAAAACCCCTTCAGCTTCTACAGTCTTTATTCTAACTCCTCCATTTGGGTCCCCTTGTTCAGTCCAATAGATAGCTGCACGCATCCTCATCTGTATCAGTAAGACTCTGGGCAGAAACTCTAAGGAAACACCCATATCTGGCTCCTGTCAGCAAACACTTCTTGGCATCAGCAATAGTGTGTTTGGTGACTGTACATGGGATGGATCCCTAGGTGGGGCAGTCTCTGGATGACTTTTTCTTCAGTCCCTGCTCCATTCTTTGTCCATGTATTTCCTCCCATGAGTATTTTGTTCCCCCTTCTAAGAAGAAATGAAGCATTCACATTTTGGTCTTCCTTCTTCTTGGGATTCATGTGGTCTGTGAATTGTTTCTTGTGTATTTCAAGCTTTTGGGCTAATATCCACTTATCAGTGAGTGCATGCTATTTGTGTTCTTTTGTGACTGTATTACTTCATTCAGGATGATATTTTCTAGTTCCATCCATTTACTTAAGGATTTCATGAAGTCACTGTTTTCAATAGCTGAGTAGTACTCCATTGTGTAATTATACCACATTTTCTGTATCCATTCCTCTGTTTGAAGAATATCTGGGTTCTTTTCAGCTTCTGTCTATTATAAATAAGGCTGCTATGAACATAGTGGAGCATGTGTCCTTTTTATATGTTGGAGCATCTTTTGGCTGTATGCCCAGAAGTGGTATAGCTGGATACTCAGGTAGTACTATGTCCAGTTTTCTAAGGAACTGGCAGACTGATTCCAGAGTGGTTGTATCAGCTTGCAATCCCACCAACAATGGAGTAGTGTTCCTATTTCTCCACATCCTCGCCAGCATCTGCTGTCACCTGAGATTTTGATCTTAGCCGTTCTGACTGGTATGAGGTAGTACTCAGGGTTGTTTTGATTTGCATTTTCTTGGTGACTAAGGATGTTGAACATTTCTTTAGGTGCTTCTCAGCTGTTTGGTATTCCTCAGTTGAGAATTCTTTGTTTAGCCCTGTAGCCCATTCTTAAATAGGATTATTTGATTCTCTGGAGTGATAATTTTTTGAATTCTTTGTATATATCAGATACTAGCCCTCTATTGGATGTAGGATTGGTAAAGACCTTTCCCCAGTCTGTTAGTTGCTGTTTTGTTCTAGTGACAATATCCTTTGCCTTAAGAAGTTTTTCAACTTTATGAGGTTCCGTTTGTTGATTCTTGATCTTAGAGCATAGCCATTGGTGTTCTATTCAGGAAATTTTCCCGTGTGCCTATGTGTACTAGGATTTCCCCCATCTTCTCTTCTATCAGTTTCAGTGTACCATGTGTAGGTCTTTGATCCACTTGGACATGAGCTTTGTACAAGGAGATAAGAATGGGTCAATTTGCATTCTTCTTCATGTTAATCTCCAGTTGACCCAACACCGTTTGTTGAAAATCCTGTCTTTTTTCCATAGGATAGTTTTACGTCCTTTGTCAAAGATCAAGTGACCACAGGTATGTGGGTTCATTTCTGGGTCTTCAATTCTATTCTACTGGTCTATCTGCCTGTTTCTGTATCAACACCACAAAGTTTTTTTTTTAAATCACTATTACTCTGTAATGGCTTGAGGTCAGGGATAGTGATGCCCCCAGAAGTTCTTTTATTGTTATGTATAGTTTTCTCTATCCTGGGTTTTTTGTTATTCCAAATGAATTTGAAAATTGCTCTTTCCAACTCTATAAAGAATTGAGTTGGAATTTTGATGGGGATTGCATTGAATCTGTAGATTGCTTTCGGCAAGATGGCCATTTTTACTATATTAATCCTGCCAATCCATGAGCATGGGAGATCTTTCCATCTTCTAAGCTCTTCAATTTCTTCTTTAGAGACTTGAAGTTCTTGTCATACAGATCTTTCACTTGGTTGGTTAGTGTCACCCCAAGGTATTTTATATTATCTGTGGCTATTGTGAAGGATGTCATTTCCATCATTTCTTTTTTAGCCTATTTATTCTTTGAGTAGAAGAATGTTACTAATTTCTTTGAGTAAATTTAATATCCAGCCACTTTGGTGAAGTTGTTGATCAGGTTTATGAATTATCTGGTGGAACTTTTAGGGTCATTTAAATATACTATCATATTGTCTGCAAATAGTGGTATTTTGATTTCTTCCCTTCCAATTTGTATCCCTTTGATCTCCTTTTGTTGTCTGATTGCTCTGGCCAGTAGTTTGAGTACTATATTGAATAGGTAGGGAGATAGTGGGCAGCTTTGTCTAGTCCCTGATTTTAGTGGGATTGCTTCAGGTTTCTCTCCATTTAGTTTGATGTTGGCTACTGGTTTGCTGTTTATTACTTTATTATGTTTAGGCATAGACTTTCAATTCCTGATATTTCTAAGACTTTTATCATCAAGGGGTGTTGAATTTTGTTAAATGTTTTCTCAGCATCTGATGAGATGATCATGTCCTTATTTTCCCCCTTGAGTTTGTTTATATAGTGGATTATATTGATGGATTTTCATATATTGAACCATCCCTGCAAACCTGGGATGAAGCCTACATGATCATGATGGATGATCGTTTTGATGTGTTCTTGGATTTGACTTGCGAGAATTTTTTTGAGTCTTTGCATTGTTATTCATGAAGGAAATTGTTATGCAGTTTTCCTTCTTTTGGGGTCTTTGTGTAGTTTAGGTATAAGCGTAATTGTGACACCAAAGAATGAATTGTTAGTGTTTCTTCTGTTTCTATTTTGTGGAATAGTTTGCAGAGTATTGGCATTAGTTCTTTGAAGGTCTGATGGAATTCTGTACTAAACCCATCAGGTCCTGGGCTTTTTTGGTTGGGAGACTTTTAATGACTGCTTCTATTTCTTTAGGGGTTATGGGACTATTTAGATGGTTTATCTGATCCTGATTTAACTTTGGTACCTGGTGTCCATCTAGAAAAATTTCCATTTCCTCTAGATTTTCCAGTTTTGTTGAGTTTAGGCTTTTGTAATAGGACATGATAAGTTTTTGAATTTCCTCAATTTCTCTTGTTATGTTTCCCTTTTCATTTCTGATTTTGTTAACTTGGATATTTTCTCTCTGGTTCTCTGGTTAGTCCGACTAGGGGCTTATCTATCTTGTTGATTTTCTCAAAGAACCAACTCCCACTTTTGTTGATTCTTTGTATAGTTCTTTTTGTTTCTCCTTGGTTGATTTCACCTCTGAGTTTGATTATTTCCTGCCCTCTATTTCTTTTGGGTGAATTTGCTTCTTTTTGTTCTAGAGCTTTCAGGTGTGCTGTCAAGCTCATAGTGTATGCTCTCTCTAGTTTCTTTTTGGAGGCACGCAGAGTTAACAGTTTTCCTACTTTCATTGTATCCCATAATTTCTGGTATGTTGTACCTTCATTCTCATTAAATTCTAAAAGTCTTTAATTTCTTTCTTTATTTCTTCCTTGACCAAGTTGTCATTGAGTAGAGCATTGTTCATCTTCCATGTGTATATGGGCTTTCTGTTGTTTTTTGTTTTTATTAAAGACCATCTTGAGTCTATTGTGATCTCATAGAATGCATGCGGTTATTTCAATCTCCTTATATCTATTGAGGCCTGTTTTGTGACCAGTTATATGCTAAATTTTTGAGAAGGTTCCATGAGGTTCTGAGAAGAAGGTATATTCTTTTGTTTTAGGATGAAATATTCTATAAATATCTGATAAATCCATTTGGTTAATAACTTTTGTTAAGTTCACTGTGTCTCCATTTAGTTTCCGTTTCCATGATCTGTCCATTGATGAAAGTGGTGTGGTGAAGTCTCCTACTTTTATTGTGTGTGGTGCAATGTATGCTTTGAGCTTTAGTAAAGTTTCCTTTTTGAATGTGGGTGTCCGTGTATTTGGAGCATAGGTGTTCATAATTGAGAGTTCATCTTGGTAGAATATGAAGTGTCCTTCCTTATTTATTTTGATAACTTTGGTTGAAAGTTGATTTTATTTAATATTAGAGTATCTACTCCAGCTTCTTTCTTGGTACCATTCTTGGAAATTTTTTTCACAGTCTTTTACCCTTAGGTAGTGTCTGTCTTTGTCACTGAGGTGCATTTTCTGTATGCAGCAAAATACTGGGACCTCTTTATGTATCCAGTCTTTATTCTATGTCTTTTTATTGGGGAACTGCATCCATTGATGTTAAGAATATTAAGGAAAAGTGATTGTTTTCTGTTATTTTTGTTGTTAGAGGTGGAATTATGTTTGTGTGACTCTCTTCTTTCGGGTTTGTTGCAAGAAGATTACTTTCTTGCTTTTTCTAAGGTATAGTTTCCCTCCTTGTGTTGGAGTTTTCCCTCTAGCATCCTTTGTAGGGCTGGATTTGTAGAAAGATATTGTGTAAATTTGCTTTTGTCATGGAATATTTTGGTTTCTCCATCTATGGTAATTGAGAGTTTTGGTGGATTAGTAGCCTGGGCTGACATTTGTGTTCTCTTAGGATCTGAATGACATCTGCCAGGATCTTCTAGCTTTCATAGTCTCTGTTGAGAAGTCTGGTGTAATTCTGATAGGTTTGCCTTTATGTGTTACTTGACATTTTTCCTTTAGTACTTTTAATATTCTTTCTTTATTTTGTGCATTTGTTGTTTTGACTATTATGTGACAGGAGGAATTCCTTTTCTGGTCCAATCTGTTTGGAGTTCTGTAGGCTTTTTGCATGTTCATGGGTTCATTAGGTTAGGGAAGGTTTTTTTTCCTGTAATTTTGTTAAAGATATTTACTGGCCCTTTATGTTTGGAATCTTTGCTCTCTTTTATACCTATTATCTGTAGGTTTGGTCTTCTCATTGTGTCCTGGATTTCCTGGATGTTTTGTGTTAGGAGCTTTTTGTTTTTTGCATTTTCTTTCCTTATTGTGTCAATGTTTTCTAAGGTATCTTCTGCCCCTGAGATTCTTTCTTCTATCTATTGTATTCTGTTGGTGATGCTTGCATCTATGACTCCTGATCTCTTTCCTAGGTTTTCTATTTCCAGGGTTGTCTCTCTTTGTGATTTTTTTTTATTGTTTCTATTCCCATTTTTCATTCCTGGATGGTTTTGTTCAATTCCCTCACCTGTTTGTTTGTGTTTTCCTGTAATTCTTTAAGGGATTTTTGTGTTTCCCCTTTCAGGGCTTCTACTTGTTTACCTGTTTTCTCTTATATTTCTTTAAGGGAATTGTTTATGTCCTCTATCATCATCATGAGATGCAATTTTCAATCCAAATCTTGCTTATCCAGTATTTGCTGTGGTGAAAGAACTGGGCTCTGATGATGCCAAGTAGTCTTGGTTTCTGTTGAGTAGGTTCTTGTGCTGGCCTCTTGCCATCTGGTTATCTCTGATGTTAGTTGGTCTTGCTGTCCCTGACTGGAGCTTGTCCCTCCTGCGGACCTGTGAGCCTGTGAGCCTGTGATCTTTTGAGTGAGAGAGCTCCTGGTAGACCAGCCCTCTGCCTGCAGGTTTTGGGTCTGAGAGCTGTGGAACAGGCCCAGCTCTGGGTACAGATGGAGACAGGAAGGGTCCTGTTCCAGGCTGCCCTGTGGTTCTGAGCCCTGTGCATTCCTGGCGGGTCTCTCTTTGGACAATTAATAGGGAGAAAGTGGTGTCCCACCTGTGGTTTGTGGGCTTAGGTGGGAGAGTGCTTCTGGCAGACCAGCTCTTTTGGGGCAGGTTTTGTGTCTGAAGGCTGTAGGACAGCCCTTGCCCTGGGTGTTCTCAAAATTTTTAAATGAAGAAAATAAAGAAAAGATTCCTTCAGGCTTTGCCAAGACTTGTGTATTTATTCATTCAGTTACTAATTTTACTTTTTAATACTATTTTCTAATTTTATGTTATATGGCTGAGTGTTTTGCCAGAATGTATGCATGTGAACCACACATGTACTTAGTGCCCATGGAGGTCTTAGAGGACATCAGATCCCCTGTAACTGGATTTATATATGGTTATGAGCCACCTTGTGTGTGCTAGAAACCAACTTTGGATCCTTTGTAAGAGCAATGAGTGTTCTTAGCCACCAATCCACCTCTTTATCTCTTATTTATCTTGCCTTTTATATACTATCTTCTAGTTTATAGCTGATACATAGGAGATATTAGTATTATTACCTCAGCAGAGTGCACTGTTAAATGACCAGTCGATCAGAAACACAGCAGTGAGAAACCTAGAAACCCTCTCTCTAAGCAGCTCTGCTGTCTGCATTCTGGGCGGTGCTGGTGCTTAAGGCATTTAAGATGGAGATCTCAGGATAGGCATTACTTAGCTTCTTTCTGATGCTTCAGAACCAGAGGATGTTTTCCCTTTAATATATAGAGGATTTACTGGCTGGTAGCTAGGAAAGCCTGTGACTCAGGGGTTGTGGTTCTGAGGATCTGGATCCCATTTGCCCAGGTGGGAAAAGGGGACTGAGCGTGCAGTGAAGGAAGGGGTCAAAGTAGATAACTGGGTATTAGCACAGGCATGCCCTATATTTGCTCAGCACACCTTCACAAAGGACAGTGATGCTTGGGGACTTTTCATTCTCCCTTCATGTAAAACGTGGCCTTCCCAGTTTTGTTGTATTGTTAACATTCTGAAAATTGTCTTCAACATCAAATCCCAATTATCTTTTCAGCCATGTAAAATCTGTTTCACGTTGCTATCACAGTCTTCTCTAGAGGCACGTCTAATAATTATGTTGATTTCCAAGCCTTTGCAGCTTGCGTCTCTTCTGTGTTTCTCAGTTGGACTTTGTGATTCTCTTGGAATTTTTACCATCTTCTATAGGCTCTGCTTTCAGATGAATCTTTCTGTGCTGTCATTCAGAGCTTTGGGGAATGTCTCCACAGTTCACATTGTTCCTTCCTCAAGAAGTACCGGCAGTTTCATGGAGGCAATGTTGATGTCTGGAGCTCTGGTCAGGCTCGGCTTGTCCCTCTTACCTTGTCATTTTTGAATTAATGCAGGGCAGAGATGATTCCTGCCTTATGTAAGACACCTGCTAACTTTCCTAGGATGGTGTGATCCTGCTGCGATGAGAACAATTGTGTTCCTTCTGCTCTCCTGCTCTGAGTTCCTGTGGCTATTCATGAGTGAGCTGCCCATCGATGTCTCCTGTTAGAATGAGCACATATGGATGTTCCTAGACTGTGGAGTCCACAGTGCTACCCTTTCTGAACCATTTTATTCTCATCCCTTCTTCAGGATTCCATGTTCCCTCTGTGCTTCTCATTTTCAAGATCAAATGTGCCCTTTGAATTAGAATTTGCACATAAGCACTGAAGAATGGTCCCCAGTAAAGGTAGAAGGGGCTCTTATCTCAGTGGGAAAAACGCGCCATTTGTCACAGGGGTATATTCATGTCCCAATTTATCACAGAAAAGTCCTCTGCAGTGTCTATAATGAGGATCAGCAACAGTGCTGGCCGGAAGTTTCCTCCTGCCTCCTTTTCCTATCTCTTTTCTTTCAGAGACATTTCCCTTTTCTTAGTCAAAATTCCTCTGGGTGACTTGTGAGCAACTGTTTAATATTACTCGTGCTGTTCTACTTTGCATTGCTCAGACTTTTATGAATATTTTAATAAATGGATGAAGGAATGAAAATCAGGTTTGGGGCTACTTATTTATTTATTTATTTTCCTTTCTTGTTTTCTAAATCATAGAGTCTGACACATTGGGAAGTTACTGGCTCCCTTATACATGGTTATTTATTTTTTACTTTGGCACCACAGTGTAAGTCTGCACAAAGAGCCAGATTTGTGCGAAGTGCTGGAAAATGCTTATAGGCAGCATGACACCTTCGGAGGCTTGCCTTATGGCATACTGTCACACAAGTTGTGTGTGGAGCATCTCACACACTCCAAGGAACCTCTAACCAGCAAAGGCTCAGTCATTGAGGCTGCATTGTAAACTTTGTGGGCAGAAGACTGGGTTTTTTAGTTATGGAGGGCAAGGACTGTACAAATTGCCTTCAGAAGTCAGAAAAGTGGAGCGTTCTGACATGCAGAGTGCATGAGAAGTGCAAATTCCAATGAGTGTGAAGTAGGCAGTGCTCTCTTCTCTCAGCAGTGCTCCATGAAGCACAGAACCAGGAGGTGCTGGAATGTTGGGAGTCTGTGAAATTTTAAGAAATTAGGATGCTATGTTGCAAAGGTCTCAAACAGCCCCTATTGTCTTTCCCACCCTTCCCAGTTATGTAGCATGGTGGGCACCTAATGAAAAAGACTAGAAAAAAAACAAGAAACACACACTTTCCTTTATGTCACATTGATACTACCTAATGACTTGAGAGTTTATGGCGATCATGTGTTCAGATTGTGTCTGTCATGTAGCCTTCCAGATGGAAATGGTAGCAGAAGTTTGCTTCAGTACATAGAATGCAGAATGAATCAGACCACTGACTTACTTCACTTGTTTTTGTCTTATAAAAGAAATTGAGGTTGGGCAAATGAAGTGACTTCTCTAAAGCCAGGTGTAATTTCTGGATGGGCAGGCCTGGCACCTCTATCCAGCACCCTTCCATTTTGCACATCCAAACCCCAGTCTTGTTTCTGGTAGTATCTAGATAATTGTTATAGCAATAATGAATTCCCACAGCCAAATGCAAGTGTGCTGTACAGGGTCTGTAGGCCTTTTCCTGGCACTGTTTCATACTGAAAAATGAAGGGATTATCTCTTTTCATGCAGTATGGAATTGGGGGAAGGGTGCCCTAGATATCTTTCCCCTTTCTGCCTTCTATGTGCTTTTCTTTCTGTTGCTCATTTACTTTGTTTCCTCAGTTCCTGTGGAGTTAATTTGGTGCTTTAACAGATACTGACTTGGTGTACCTATTGCAAGGCCCCCAGACGCTTCTATTCAGTCACCTCTTTATGCCTTCTCCACTTGTGTTTTAAACATTTTACCAGTTTTTCGTATTACCTGAAACTCTTATTATTGATTACTATATATTCTTATAATATTCTTAAACTCATTGGGGAAAGAGACAAAGGAAAAATAAATGAACCTATTTAAAACCTCTGTTTCCCTGTGTCATAAATTATTTTACTTTGTTTTGGTCACATAAAGCTTTTTATCGTCTTCAATTTCAATAGATAGTTTTGCTAGGTATAGTAGTCTCACTGGATAGTTGTGGCATTTCAGAGCTTGGAAGGTATTTTGTGGCTTTAAAAGTGATTTGGCCTTTTTCCCTTGTAGTTTTCAATACCACTTACATCATGGATTTAATATCGTAACTATAGTATATCATGGGGGGGGTTGTTTTTGTTTTCTGGTCCTGCTTTTTTGTTGTTTTATAGACCTTTTGTACCTGGATGAACATCTTTTTCTCTAGGTTTGGGGATTTTCTTCTTTGACCTTATTGAAAATCTCTTTATAATATCTCTATGGCTTTTAATAGTATTATTATGTCTCTATGCTCATGATTTAAATGTTAGGTGTTCTTATGGCTCATATATATACATATGTATATATGTATATATATGTGTGTGTATACATATTAAAATATGTATTTCCCATTTTACCAGTAATTCAATTCCTCTGTT
This sequence comes from Rattus norvegicus, assembly GCF_021556685.1. Taxonomy (NCBI): domain Eukaryota; kingdom Metazoa; phylum Chordata; class Mammalia; order Rodentia; family Muridae; genus Rattus; species Rattus norvegicus. The sequence continues at coordinate 40,424,534 of NC_141551.1, read as the reverse complement.
TGTTAATTGAGCCTTAACTCTGTTTTCCATACAATCCATTCAGTTGGTAAGGCTTTCCTCTGAGGTTTTATTTGGGATACTGAGATTTTGATTTCTTGCATTATCTCAGTTTGACTTGAGAAAGGGTTTTGCAGTGAAAGAGTATCTTGGTTATTGGAGGGCCAAAGAATGCTACAAAATTGCACCATGCAACAGAACTCATGCAAGGTACTTCCTGAGACCTGGTGGTGTTAGGAACACAAAAGGCTGCTGCTGAATAGGGATGGAAAAAAGAGAGAGACTGGGTCACAATGGCAAATGCCTTAGCGGGTATGGAACACGTGCACAGGGGAAAATACCCAACCATGGTGATGGTAGAAATGTGTCACATTGGCCGTTAATGATGATGGGGTGTTGGCACTGAGTCACTGAAGGCAGGGGAGAACCTGGTTCCAGATTGTGGGTGGTTCTTAGTTGACTAACAGCTTCTCTTTAGAAATTCTCTTTATTGAATTCTATTTTCATATCTTGGATTGACTTCTACATGTCATTCATCTATTTTTGTGTCTCGTGTTCTCTTCATAACTTTTGAGTTTGAATACAGTTACAATAATTCTTTTTGAAGTCTCTCTTTTCTTCTGAAACATCTTTCAGATTGTTCTTAATGGTGTTCAATTCTACGGGCTTATTTCTTAATTTTTGGAAGGAAGGCATCTTGCCTTGACATTTCAAGTTAATTTTGTTTCTGTACTAGGACTTGTACATCTGAATTACTTTGTTACTTGTGTCTTTTTTTTTCTAGAAACACCTTTGGTTTTTAGTACCTGTATACAGTGTTCTGGAGAGGATTACATTTTAAGAATGCTGAGACATTATTTCTTTTATGGAACTTGTTTTGAGTGTTGCAGGTTCTAACTTTTGAGGGGCCAACACTGCTTGTGCTAACAGATACCCCCTTCCTTTTCTTTACCTTCTGACGTGGCTGTATTTGTTAGGATTTCTATTGTTGTGAAGAGACACCATGACCATGGCAAGCAACTCTTACCAAGGAAAATATTTAATTAAGGTTGACTTACAGTTGCAGAGATTTAGTTCATTGTCATCATGATGGAAAGCATGGTGTGATACATACCGACATTGTGCTGGAGCAGTAAGTGAGAGTTCTATATCTGGATCTTTGGGAAGCAGGAAAAAAGGGAAATACTAGGCCTGGCGTGAGCATCTGAAAACTCAAAACCCACTCCCACTGACATACTTCCTCCAAGAAGGCCGCACCTGTTCCAACAAGGCCATACTGCTTAACAGTGTCATTCTCTATGGCCAAGCACTCAAACACAGGAGTCCATGGGGGCAGGGCATTCCTATTCAAATCATCATACTCTCCTTCTTGCTGTTTCTTTGAGTGCACTCTAGTCAGTTGATTATTGGGAGCAGAAGATCTTAGAAAGTTGATTGTTCAGTCAGGAGCATATGGAGTCAGGAGGTACAGACTGACCTCAGAGGAAAAGTTGGGAGATGTAGGCAGCTCATAAAGTAGGAAGGATTGGGCCTAATCAGAAGGGTGAAGATGGGAGGAACCAGGCAATCTGACAGCATTGTTAGAAGAGAAAGGTCATTTGCTTGGAAAGTTGTTTTACAGCCTTTCACTCTGAGGTAGTGTCTGTCTTTGTCTCTGAGGTTTGTTTCCTGTAAGGAGCAGAATGCAGGGTCCTCATTGCATATCTCTGCCTTTTTATTGGGGATTTGAGTCCATTGATGTTGAGAGATATTAAGGAATAGTGATAATTGCTTCCTATTATACTCATATTTGGATATGAGATTATAGCCATTCTAATACTGAATAAAGCCAATTTTCAACTAAAAGTCATCAAAAAAGATAAGGAAGGACAATACATATTCATCAAAGGAAAAATCCACCAAGATAAACTCTCAATCCTAAATATCTATGCTCCAAATACAAGGGCACCTACACACACACACACACACACACACACACACACACACACACACACACAAAGTTACTAAAGCTCAAAGCACACATTATACCTCACACAATAATAGTAGGAGATTTCAACACCCCAGTCTCATCAATGGACAGATCATGGAAACAGAAATTAAACAGAGACATAGACAGACTAAGAGAAGTCATGAACCAAATGGACTTAACAGATATTTACAGAACATTCTATCCTAAAACAAAAGGATATACCTTCTTCTCACCACCTCATGGTACTTTCTCCAAAATTGACCATATAATTGGTCATAAAACAGGCCTCTACAGATACAAAAAGATAGAAATAATCCAATGCATCCTATCAGACAGGCTAAAGCTGGTCTTCAATAACAATAAGGAAAGAATGCCCACATATACATGGAAGTTGAACAATGCTCTACTCAATGATAACCTGGTCAAGGAAGAAATAAAGAAAGAAATTAAAGACTTCTTAGCATTTAAGGAAACTGAAGGTACAACATACACACACTTATGGGACACAATGAAAGCCGTGCTAAGAGGAAAACTCATAGCGCTTAGTGTCTGCAGAAAGAAACACAGAGAGAGCACATATCAGCTGCTTGACAGCATACCTAAAAGCTCTAGAACAAAAAGAAGCAACTGCACTTAGGAGGAGTAGAAGGCAGGAAACAATCAAACTCAGAGCTGAAATTAACCAAGTAGAAAAAAAAGGACCATAGAAAGAATCAACAGAACCAAAAGTTGGTTCATTGAGAAAATCAACAAGATGGATAAACCCTTAGCCAGACTAATGAGAGGACACAGAAAGTGTGTCCAAATTAACAAAATCAGAAATGAAAAGGGAGACATAACTACAGAATCAGAGGAAATTCAAAAAATCATCAGATCCTACTACAAAAGCCTATATTCAACAAAACTTGAAAATCTGCAGGAAATGGACAATTTCCTAGACAGAACAAGGTACCAAAGTTAAATCAGGAACAAATAAACTATGTAAACAACCCCATAACTACTAAAGAAATAGAAGCAGTCATTAAAGGTTTCCCAACCATAAAGAGCCCAGGTCCAGATGTGTTTAGTACGGAATTCTATCAGGCCTTCATAGAAGACCTCATACCAATACTATCCAAACTCTTCCACAAAATTGAAACAGATGGAGCACTACCGAATTCCTTCTATGAAGCCACAATTACTCTTATACCTAAACCACACAAAGATCTAACATAGAAAGAGAACTTCAGACCAATTTCCCTTATGAATATTGATGCAAAAATACTCAATAAAATTCTGGCAAACCGAATCCAAGAGCACATCAAAACAATCATCCAGCATGATCAAGTAGGCTTCATCTCAGGCATGCAGGGATGGTTTAATATATGGAAAACCATCAAGGTAATCCATTATATAAACAAACAGAAAGAACAAAACCACATGATCATTTCATTAGATGCTGAGAAAGCATTTGACAAAATTCAACACCCCTTCATGATAAAAGTACTGGAAAGAATAGAAATTCGAGGCACATACATAAATATAGTAAAAAGCCATATACAGCAAACCAGTTGCTAACATTAAACTAAATGGAGAGAAACTTGAAGCAATCCCACTAAAATCAGGGTCTAGACAAGGGTGCCCACTCTCCCCCTACTTATTCAACATAGTTCTTGAAGTTCTAGCCAGAGCAATCAGACAACAAAAGGAGATCAAAGAGATACAGATTGGAAAAGAAGTCAAAACATCACTATTTGCAGATGATATGATAGTATATTTAAGTGATCCCAAAATTTCCACCAGAGAACTACTAAACTGGATAAACACCTTCAGCAAACTGGCTGGGTATAAAATTAACTCAAATAAATCAATAGCCTTCTTCTACACAAAAGAGAAAGAAGCCGAGAAAGAAATTAGGGAAATGACACCCTTCATAATAATCCCAAATAATATGAAATATCTTGGTGTGATTTAACCAAGCATATAAAAGATATATGACAAGAACTTTAAGCCTCTGAAGAAAGAAGTTGAAGAAGACCTCAGAAGATGGAAAGATCTCCCATGCTCATGGATTGGCAGGATTAATATAGTAAAAATGGCCATTTTACCAAAAGCGATCTACAGATTCAATGCAATCTCCATCAAAATACCAATCCAATTCTTCAGAGAGTGAGACAGAACAATTTGCAAATTCATCTGGAATAACAAAAAACCCAGGATAGCTAAAACTATCCTCAACAATAAAAGGACTTCAGGGGGAATCACTATCCCTGAACTCAAGCAGTATTACAGAGCAATAGTGATAAAAACTGTGTGGTATTGACACACAGCTAGACCAGTGGAATAGAATGGAAGACCCAGAAATGAACCCACACACCTATGGTCACTTGATTTTTGACAAAGGACCAAAATCATCCAATGGAACGAAGATAGCATTTTCAGCAAATGGTGCTGGTTCAACTGGAGGTCAACATGTAGAAGAATGCAGATCGATCCATGCTTATCACCCTGTACAAAGCTTAAGTCCAAGGGGATCAAGGACCTCCACATCAAACCAGATACACTCAAACTAGTAGAAGAAAAACTAGGGAAGCATCTCGAACACATGGGCACTGGAGAAAATTTCCTGACCAAAACACCAATGGCTTATGCTCTAAGATCAAGAATCGACAAATGGGATCTCATAAAACTGCAAAGCTTTTGTAAGGCAAAGGACACAGTTGTTAGGACAAAACGACAACCAACAGATTGGGAAAAGATCTTTACCAATCCTACAACTGATAGAAGGCTTTTATCCAAAATATACAAAGATCTCAAGAAGTTAGACCGCAGGGAGACAAATAACCCTATTAAAAAATGGTGTTCAGAGCTAAACAAAGAATTCACAGCTGAGGAATGCTGAATGGCTGAGAAACACCTAACGAAATGTTCAACATCTTTAGTCATAAGGGAAATGCAAATCAAAACAACCCTGAGATTTCACCTCACAGCAGTGAGAATGGTTAAGATCAAAAACTCATGTGACAGCAAATGCTGGCGAGGATGTGGAGAAAGAGGAACACTCCTCCATTGTTGGTGGGATTACAGACTAGTAAAACCATTCTGGAAATCAGTCTGGAGGTTCCTCAGAAAATTGGACATTGAACTACCCGAGGACCCAGCTATACCTGTCTTGGGCATATACCCAAAAGATGCCCCAACATATAACAAAGACACATGCTCTACTCTGTTCATAGCAGCCTTATTTATAATAGCCAGAAGCTGGAAAGAACCCAGATGCCCTTCATCAGAGGAATGGATATAGAAAATGTGGTACATCTACACAATGGAATATCACTCAGCTATCAAAAACAATGACTTTATGAAATTCATAGGCAAATGGATGGAACTGGAAAATATCCTGAGTGAGGTAACCAATCACAGAAAAACACAGGGTATGCACTCATTGATAAGTGGATATTAACCCAAATGCTTGAATTACCCTAGATGCATAGAACACATGAAACTCAAGAAGGATGACCAAAATGCTTCACTCCTTCTTTAAAAGGGGAACAAGAATACCCTTGGGAGGACATAGGGTGGCAAAGTTTAGAACAGAGGCAGAAAGAACACCCATTCCGAGCCTGCCCCACATGTAGCCCATACACATACAGCCACTCAATTAGATAAGATGGATGAAACAAGGAAGTGCCGGCTGACAGGAACCGGATGTATCTGTCCTGAGAGACACAGCCAGAATACAACAAATACATAGGAAAATGCCAGCAGCAAACCACTGAACTGAGAACAGGACCCCCGTTGAAGGAATCAGAGAATGGACTGAAAGAGCTTGAGGGGGCTTGAGACCACATATAAACAACAATGCCAACGAACCAGAGCTTCCAGGTACTAAGTCACTACCCAAAGTCTATATATGGACTGACCCTGGGCTTCAACCTCATAGGTAGCAATGAATAGCCTAGTAAGAGCATCAGTGGAAGGGGAAGCCCTTTGTCCTGCCAAGACTGAACCCCCAGTGAACGTGATTTTTGGGGGAGGGCGGTAGTGTGGGGAGGATGGGGAGGTGAAGCCCATATAGAAGGGTGGGGGAGGGGTCAGGGGGATGTTGGCCCGGAAACCAGGACAGGGAATAACAATTGAAATGTAAATAAGAAATACTCAAGTTAATAAAGATGGGGGAAAAAGAAGAAGAGAAAGGTCCTAGTTGAGCTGGAAACCTTTGGGGTAGGGAGACGCAGGGCCTCCCTACGGAAGAGGGATAAAAAGGAACAGGTTACTTTATTCAAGTGTCAAGTCTCCAAAGGGTGGACTTTTGGAATGAAAAGGAACGGACCTATTTGGCCACATAGGAAAGGGAATCCCTGGGAACACATGTTCTTCACGTTTTATGTTGTTTGTGACCTGAACATGCAATCTTCTCTAGTTGATTATGTCTGATGTAAGATTCTATACTGCTTATGTTGAGTGCAAAGTTTTTGCCATTGCCTGACCTTGGTTGATTTCAGATCAGATCAAGTCTTTCAGATATTATATTTTGTGTTGATCCTCTTTTTTTTTTGTAGAAAATGGGCTTATTCTCATTCAATGGCAATTCCAGTGCATGCAAAGGTGGCTCCTGACTGCACCTGAGCATAGAGAAGTGATGTAAGTTCTGGGCAAACTCATTGATAGACTGTGTTAGTGTGACTTTTGGCTGGCTTGTGTTTGGAGGGATGAATTGTCTGGCTGGCAAACACATGATTGAGATTTGATCTGTGTCTGGATGTGTGGCGGCAGTACAGGCAGGGTTCTGTGGAACATAAACTTGGTTTAGATTCCAGAGGGTCCTTAGCAGAAGTCTGGGTGACTCTCCCAGCTGATATTCCTCTACAATTCTTGGTAGGTCTTGGAATGTGTACGCAGCATTCTCAGTGCTTCAGACAGTTTCCCAAGCTTTTCTGCTCTCTGGTATGACTCTGAATGGGACAATGGTGCCAAGCAAAGTATGAGAAATGAAAAATTAATTTAGAGAAATAATCACTGGGGTTTGCAAGAATGGAGAATATGGTGATTTTGTAAAATTCCAGGGCCACTATATAGGAGCAGTGTTGGAAAGAGCTAAAGAGGCAGTGAGCTGTGTTATAAGTCCATGACTCTAGCCAGCTTTGGGGCATCCTTTTACCATGAACAGAACAGAGATCAGCTAGCTACCATAGTCACAGGTAGTTGGCATGCTACAGAGGTAATCATGGTCATAGTCTTAGAAGTTAGATTAGTGTTTCCTTTTCCCCATTGGATCGGACAAATGAGAGGTGGAGGAGAGAAAGGGGTAAGAGGTTTGAATTCCTGGAAGTAATAGGAAGTATTAAGGCAGATTCTGCCCTCTGCAAGAAAGTCCATGGTTTCTAATAGTTTGAATTAGAGTAAGTGAGAGAAAATATAACAGTTTTCTAATCTAATGCTTACCTTTAGTAGATAATTGATTTATTTCTACTTTTTGAAGAAGTGATTTTTCTGAAGAGAAACATGAGATTTTCTGAAACAAACATTGCCACACATTAGGCTTGTGGGTAATTTGTCATCTTCATTATCGCACAGTGGGTGCCAAACTGAAACTTCATCTCCTGAAAAATGAGAACATTGTAGGGCCAAATGGTAGCAGTGTTTTCATTTTCTTCAAATGTCTGCCTTCAACATAATTTCTTCCTCTTCCTCCTCCTCCCTCTCCCCCTCCTCTTCCTCCTCCTCCTCCTCCTTCTTCTTTAGTAAAGATGAGATTCTGCAAAGATTTGTTTCTGTTGAGTAATAGTGTCAGATAATAGAATACTTAAACTCATTGTGGACTTATCCCTTTTGTTTTTTCAAAGAAGAGAGAATTTTCAGAGGAATCTTACTTTCCCCCCTTTTTTCATGTCTTTTTGAGTGTGTCCTACTGGTTGAAACTATGTAGGGGTTACATAAATGTAGTTAGAGGCAACATCCAGAGAAGTGCCAGTCAGTAGGGCAGTGGTCCCAACATCATAGCAGACAACCTTACCTATTTGCATCGAAGAAGAGAGTAGTATATGTTTTAATTGTGAATCTCCGCGCTATATAATATTACAGGTATAGGCTTCCTTCCTACAGGCTAAACAAACAGCTCTTTTTTGCTTTTAGATTCACAACATCTTTTATCCCATTTGTTCCTATTTATCTCTAGTTCTTTTGTAATCTTTACTTCTTATATTGCAAGCTTCTCTTTCTCCTCCTTCCCTTTCTCCCTTCCTTCTCTTCCTCCTCCTCCTGCTCCTCCTCCTCCTGCTCCTCCTCCTTTTTCTTTGGTATAAAAAGAGTCTGGTTTCTTTATCAACTTGTTCTGTTTTGTTTTCCCTGAAGACCATCTTATCAGTATGCTTTTCAGCATATCTTAATAATCTTCTATCTTACTCTGTTTTCCATGTTCTTGGTGTAAATACTGCACCTATTGAATAATAAATCTCTATTACATTCTGTGCTGAAGACTTTTTAAAATGACATTGCAAACAAATATCTAGATCCACATTAATTGGTTGATGAAATGGCAAATAAAAGTGAGTGTAAAGACCAATGAGGACTGGGGAGATGGCACAGTAGGTAAGACAGTTGTGCCACAATTGGGATGAAATGAGTTTGAATTCTGGATCCCAGACAGAGAGAATTAATTCCCTAAAATGTTCTGGTGATCTCCACATACACTGTGGTACATACCTATACACATCTATACACTCCTATATATACCTATACACACATGTATACATATGTATACATACTTACACACACACACACACATCGTTAAAAAAAAAGCTAGATAGGTAATGCACACCTTGAATCCTAGCACTCTGGAAACAGAGGTTGGCAGATCTTTGAGTTTGAAGCCTGGTCTACAAAAGTGAGTTTTAGGACAGCCAGGACCACACAGAAAAACCCTGTATCAATAAAGAAAAAAGTAAATGAGTAAATATAGTTTATTTTAAGTTTTTATTAAATAGTGTTTATTGGGGTTGGAGAGATCACTTCATGGTTTAATAGCACTGGTTGCTTTTCCAGAGGACCCAGGTTTGATTTAAGCTACCCACAGGGCAGCTCACAACCATCTATACTTCATTCCTAGGGTATCCAGTGCCTCTTTCTTGCCTGTATGGGCACCAGGCACAAAGTGGTGCACAGACATATACACAGACAAATTGCACATATAAAATACATTAAAAATTAAATTTACTTAACTAATACCATAAAGACAGTACATTAATGGAACACATACCTTGTGCTACTATGACACATGAATACATCATGAGAAGTCTAAATCAGATTAAATCTACCTCAAACTGAGTCATTTGTTTTTTATGGTGAAAACTTTTTAAAGCTTTTCTCTGGCTTTTAAAAATGTAATAGCAACTACTGCCTCAAAAGAATAGCACATGTTGGGTTCTTGTGGGATGAAAAAATATTTCTTGCTATGTAAGTACCCCAAAATATTGAAATAACATATTAACATATCAAATAGTACCTTTAAAAGTAAGAGATTTTAAACTAGAAAAATGGTGCTTTATACTCTCTTTGCTGACTCAAGTGTTTGTCGGCATTATGTCCCTCCTTATTACCTCATATTAGCCCCTCTTGGTCTCCTTTCTAAATGTTAAACCCATACTTACAGCTGTACACACACACACACACACACACACACACACACACACACACACAAACACACACACACACACACACACAGAGAGAGAGAGAGAAAGAGAGCGAGCGAGCGAGAGAGATTATAGACTAAGATATGAGAAATATGTATTACGAATTTTTTCTTTGTGAGTTGAGTTTGTGTCCATCCATTTCCCTGCAAATTTCTGATTTTATCTTTTATTTGTAACTGACTAATATCTGATTCTCTCTACATAATACATTTTTATTATCCATTTATCTATTGATCTAATTTAGATTGGCTTTATTTTTCTTGCTATTGTAAATAGAACAGCATATCATTTGCTATGCAAATATCATTATGGTAGAATATGGAGTCTTGGGTGTATAGGCCCAGACATGGAACAGCTGGATCATATTGTAGTCCTATTTTTGATTATTTTTTGAGGCTCCTACAAGCTGATTTCCATAATGGCTATACTTATTTGTACACCACCAGCAGTGGAAGGGTTGGGCACTTCCCACATCCCTTACACTTGTTGTCTCATTTCATGATGAAGCTGTGGTGGTTTGAATAAGCTTGGGCCACTAGAGGTGTCACTATTAGGAAGTATGGCCTCATTGGAATATGTGTGGCCCTGTTGGAGAAATTGTGTCACTGTGTCAGTGGACTTTGAGGTCTCCTCAGCTCAAGCTCTGCCCAGTGCAGAAGTAAGCTGCCACCTGGCTGCCTGTAGAGGAAGGCTTCCTTCTGACTGCCTTTGGATCAAGATGTAGGATTCTGAGCTCCTTCAGGACCAAGTATACCTGCACGAAGTTATGCTTCCCACCATGATGATAATGGACTGAACCTCCAAGTGGTAAACAAGCCACAATTAAATGTTTTCATTTATAAGAGTTGCCTTGGTCATGGTGTCTCTTCACAGCAATAAAACCCTAAGACAGTAGCCATTCTGACTGGGGTCAGTTGGTATTTCAAAGTAATGTTGACTTGCACTCCTCTGAGGACTACAGATGCTGAACAGTTCATAAACAAGGTGTTAGCCATTGCATCTCTTCTCTTGAAAACTGTTTTCTCCTTCTTTTGCCCAATGTGCTATTGCCCCTTATTGTTTCCAAAATATTTAATCATTGCAGATTTTCCTTTTTTTTGTAAGTTCTGGTTATTATCCCCTGTCTGAAGAATAGCTGGTTTATATTTTTCCTATTCTGTGGATTCTATGAAGAAGTTTCTTTGGATGTAGAAACTTTTATTTAATGTAGTTAAATACCTATACCTGTTGATTCTTGAGGCTACTTTCTGTGCTACTAAAATTCTATTCCCAAAGGTCTTGTCTATTGGGAAGAGTATTTCCTATATTTTCCTCTATTTCATTATTTAAGGTTTTTAATTATGTTATTTGATCCACTTTGAGTTCATTTTTCATAATTTGAAAGACACAGATATAATTTTATTCATTTGCTAATGCATACCCAGTTTTGACAGTGGCATTGTTTTTGAACAGGCAATCCTTTTATTTATTTATGTTTTCTACTGCATGTTTTTGCCATTTGTCATAATTTAAGTAGCTTGAGTTTTGTAAGTTTCTATAAACGTTCTCTACTCTGTTCCATTGGTCTAATTGTTTGTTTTTATGCTGCTTCTAGGGTATCTATGTCACTGTAGCTCCAAAGTATAGATGGGATATAGTGAATCCTTCAGCTGTGTTCTTAAACCTTAGAATTGCTTTGTCTATTCATGATCTTTTTGGTTCTCTACACACCTTAAACAATTTTTAAAGGACTGTATATGAAGTTAAAGTTTCTGTAGAGAACCATGATTTTTTTAGATGAGGAAAACACAGTTTCCATTTGTTTTAAACTGTTGTTCTTTGTACTGGAGGTTTTCCATGGAGATCTCTGGTCCAGCTAGATGCACCCATTCAGGTACAGGGGAGGTAACTGCTTCTGCTGCCTCCACTGCTGGTGCTCCATTTCCTATGCTGCTTTGGTTGCTTCAGGAGGTTGGGCGGGCTGAGCCTGTAGGAGACTGACTAGCAGGCAAGGGGTGCAGGGGAGCTTCTGGTGGTAATTTCTGGAGAGCAGGTCTCTTTCTGAAGTGGCGCATGACAGAAGCTCTTAGACGATACAGTAATTCCTGCACACACTTTTAATCCTTTCCGATAGGATCCTTATATACAGTTTTAGGATGGGTCAGGGTCTAACAGCAGGTGCTTCCTATTGGTTTGGCCTGAGAGCTTGGGAAAACCTCATCTACATATTTGGAGACAGGGTACTGCTTCTTTGTGACTGATCTACCTTGAGTCTAAGTGACCTGTGGTCACATCCTCACCTGTGAAGGAAGAGCTTGTGACTGATCTGTCTCAAACCCCTCGACAGGGAGATATGGGGGCTGTAGCAAGATGAGAGGGGCCTGATCTCCTGGGAGATTAGGAAGCACCTACCATCCCAGTCTTTGACCTATTTCAACCAGGAATCAGGATATCTTTCATAGCATGCTGCCCCACATTAAACAATTCTTTTAATTATGTATCTACACTTAAACTATCCTGGCTAAAAATGTAAGAACCTGTACCTATAAGGTATATCTATCTTGTACACCTTGTACCTAACCTATACCTATTTTGTAGTAATTAACTCTTAAAGTTATTTTGTTGAGTAGGATAATTATGATAGCCAGTGTCTCTTGTTTTCTCTCGATTGACCATCAAGTTGCTTAATTTAGCATGTATGTACTTAGTATGTATTTAGTCTTTTTTTTAATCTTTATTTTTTTAATTAACTTCAGTATTTCTTATTTACATTTCGAGTGTTATTCCCTTTCCCGGTTTCTGGGCCAACATCCCCCAACCCTTCCCCTTCCCTTTCTTTATGGGTGTTCCCCTCCCCATTCTCCCCCCATTGCCACCCTCCCCCCAACAATCACGTTCCCTAGGGGTTCAGTCTTAGCAGGACCAAGGGCTTCCCCTTCCACTGGTGATCTTACTAGGAAATTCATTGCTACCTATGAGGTCAGAGTCCAGGGTCAGTCCATGTATAGTCTTTAGGTAGTGGATTAGTCCCTGGATGCTCTGGTTGTTTGGCATTGTTGTTCATATGGGTCTCGAGCCTCTTCAAGCTCTTCCAGTTCTTTCTCTGATTCCTTCAACGGGGATCCTCTTCTCAGTTCAGTGGCTTGCTGCTGGCATTCGCCTCTGTATTTGTTGTATTCTGGCTGTGTCTCTCAGGAGACATCTACATCCGGCTCCTGTCAGCCTGCACTTCTTTGCTTCATCCATCTTGTCTAATTGGGTGGCTGTATATGTATGGGCCACAAGTGGGGCAGGCTCTGAATGGGTGTTCCTTCTGTCTCTGTTTTAATCTTTGCCTCTGTATTCCCTTGCAAGGGTATTCTTGTTCCCCTTTTAAAGAAGGAGTGAAACATTCACCTTTTGATCATCCGTCTTGAGTTTCATGTGTTCTATGCATCTAGGGTAATTCAAGCTTTGGGCTAATAGCCACTTATCAATCAGTGCATACCATGTGTGTTTCTCTGTGATTGGGTTACCTCACTCAGGATGATATTTTCCAGTTCCAACCATTTGCCTACGAATTTCATAAAGTCATTGTTTTTGATAGCTGAGTAATATTCCATTGTGTAGATGTACCACATTTTGTGTATCCATTCCTCTGTTGAGGGGCATCTGGGTTCTTTCCAGCTTCTGGCTATTGTAAATAAGGCTGCTATGAACATAGTGGAGCACGTGTCTTTTTTATATGTTGGGGCATCATTTGGGTATATGCCCAAGAGAGGTATAGCTGGGTCCTCGGGTAGTTCATTGTACAATTTTCTGAGGAACCTCCAGACTGATTTCCAGAATGGTTGTACCAGACTGCAATCCCACTAACAATGGAGGAGTGTTCCTCTTTCTCCACATCCTCGCCAGCATTTGCTGTCACCTGAGTTTTTGATCGTAACCATTCTCACTGCTGTGAGGTGAAATCTCAGGGTTGCTTTGATTTGCATTTCCCTTATGACCTTATGAAGGGTGTCGTTTCCCTAATTTCTTTCTCGGCTTGTTTCTCTTTTGTGTAGAGGAAGGCTACTGATTTATTTGAGTTAATTTTATACCCAGCCAGTTTGCTGAAATTTATCAGGTTTAGTATTTCTCTGGTGGAACTTTTGGGATCACTTAAATATACTATCATATCATCTGCAAATAGTGATATTTTGACTTCTTCTTTTCCAAACTGTATCCCCTTGATCTCCTTTTGTTGTCTGATTGCTCTGGCTAGAACTTCAAGAACTACATTGAATAAGTAGGGAGAGAGTGGGCAGCCTTTTCTAGTCCCTGATTTTAGTGGGATTGTTTCAAGTTTCTCTCCATTTAGTGTAATGTTAGCAACTGGTTTGCTGTATATGGCTTTTACTATGTTTAGGTATGGGCCTTGAATTCCTACTCTTTCCAGGACTTTTATCATGAAGGGGTGTTGAATTTTATCAAAAGATTTCTCAGCATCTAATGAAATCATCATGTGGTTTTGTTCTTTCAGTTTGTTTATATAATGGATCACATTGATAGTTTTCCATATATTAAACCATCCTTGCATGCTTGGGATGAAGCTTACTTGATCATGGTGGATGATTGTTTTGATGTGCTCTTGGATTCGGGTTGCTAGAATTTTATTGAGTATTTTTGCGTCGATATCCATAAGGGAAATTGGTCTGAAGTTCTCTTTCTTTGTTGGGTCTTTGTGGGTTTTAGGTAAAAGAGTAATTGTGGCTTCATAGAAGGAATTCGGTAATGCTCCATCTGTTTCAATTTTGTGGAATAGTTTGGATAGTATTGGTATGAGGTCTTCTATGAAGGTCTGATAGAATTCTGCACTAAACTGGGCTCTTTTTGGTTGGGAGACCTTTAATGACTGCCTGTATTTCATTAGGAGTTATGGGGTTGTTTAACTGGTTTATCTGTTCCTGATTTAACTTTGGTACCTGGTATCTGTCTAGGAAATTGTCCATTTCCTGAAGATTTTCAAGTTTCGTTGAATATAGGGCTTTGTAGTAAGATCTGATGATTTTTTGAATTTCCTCTGAATCTGTAGTTGTGTCTCCCTTTTCATTTCTGATTTTGTTAATTTGGATACACTTTCTGTGTCCTCTCGTTAGTCTGGCTAAAGGTTTATCTATCTTGTTGATTTTCTCAAAGAACGTACTTTTGGTTCTGTTGGTTCTTTCTATGGTCCTTTTTGTTTCTACTTGGTTAATTCCAGCTCTGAGTTTGATTATTTCCAGCCTTCTACTCCTCCTGGGTGTATTTGCTTCTTTTTGTTCTAGAGCATTTAGGTGTGCTGTCAAGCTGGTGACATATACTCTTTCCTGTTTCTTTCTGCAGGCACTCAGAGCTATGAGTTTTCCTCTTAGCACAGCTTTCATTGTGTCCCATAAGTTTGGGTATGTTGTACCTTCATTTTCCTTAAATTCTAAGAAGTCTTTAATTTCTTTCTTTATTTCTTCCTTGACCAGGTTATCATTGAGTAGAGCATTGTTCAACTTCCACGTATATGAGGGTTTTCTTCCCTTGTTGTTATTGAGAACCAGCTTTAGGCCGTGGTGGTCTGATAGCACGCATGGGATTATTTCTATCTTTCTGTACCTGTTGAGGCCTGTTTTTTGACCAATTATATGGTCAATTTTGGAGAAAGTACCATGAGGAGCTGAGAAGAAGGTATATCCTTTTGCTTTAGGATAGAATGTTGTATAATTATCTGTTAGGTCCATTTGGTTCATGACATAGCTTAGTCTGTCTCTGTCTCTGTTTAATTTCTGTTTCCATGATCTGTCCATTGATGAGAGTGGGGTGTTGAAATCTCCTACTATTATTGTGTGAGGTGCAATGTGTGTTTTGAGCTTTAGTAAGGTTTCTTTTATGTACGTAGGTGCCCTTGTATTTCGGGCATAGATATTTAGGATTGAGAGTTCATCTTGGTGGATTTTTCCTTTGATGAATATGAAGTGTCCTTCCTTATCTTTTTTGATGACTTTTAGTTGAAAATTGATTTTATTTGATATTAGAATTGCTACTCCAGCTTGCTTCTTCTACCATTTGATTGGACAGTTGTTTTCCAGCCTTTCACTCTGAGATAGTGTCTGTCTTTGTCTCTGAGGTGTGTTTCCTGTAGGCAGCAGAATGCAGGGTCCTCATTGCATATCCAGTTTGTTAATCTCTGTCTTTTTATTGGGGAGTTGAGACCATTGATGTTGAGACCTATTAAGGAATAGTGATTATTGCTTCCTGTTATATTCATATTTGGATGTGAGGTTATGTTTGTGTACTTTTCTTCTTTTTGTTTTGTTGCCAAGACGATTAGTTTCTTGCTTTTTCTAGGGAGTAGCTTGCCTCCTTATGTTGGGCTTTACCATTTATTATATTTGTAGTGCTGGATTTGTAGAAAGGTATTGTGTAAATTTGGTTTTTTCATGGAATATCTTGGTTTCTCCATCTATGTTAATTGAGAGTTTTGCAGGATACAGTGACCTGGGCTGGCATTTGTGTTCTCTTAGGGTCTGTATGACATCTGTCCAGGATCTTCTGGCTTTCATAGTCTCTGGCGAAAAGTCTGGTGTGATTCTGTTAGGTCTGCCTTTATATTTTACTTGACCTTTTTTCCCTTACTGCTTTTAATATTCTTTCTTTATTTTGTGCATTTGGTGTTTTGACTATTATGTGACAGGAGGAGTTTCTTTTCTGGTCCAATCTATTTGGAGTTCTGTAGGTTTCTTGTGTGCTTATGGGTATCTCTTTCTTTATGTTAGGGAAGTGTTCTTCTGTGTTTTTGTTGAAGATATTTACTGGTCCTTTGAGCTGGGAGTCTTCACTTTCCTCTACACCTATTATACTTAGGTTTGGTCTTCCATTGAGTCCTGGATTTCCTGTATGTTTTGGACAAGTAGCTTTTTCCGCTTTACATTATCTTTGACAGTTGAGTTGATGATTTCTATGGAATCTTCTGCTCCTGAGATTCTCTCTTCTATCTCTTGTATTCTGTTTGTGAATCTTGTATCTACGACTCCTTGTCTCTTCCTTTGGTTTTCTATATCCAGGGTTGTTTCCACGTGTTCTTTCTTGATTGCTTCTATTTCCATTTTTAATTCCTTCAACTGTTTGATTGTGTTTTCCTGGAATTCTTTCAGAGATTTTTGTGATTACTCTCTGTAGGCTTCTACTTGTTTATGTTTTCCTGCGTTTCTCTAAGGGAGTTTTTCATGTCTTTCTTGAAGTCCTCCATCATCATGATCAAATATGATTTTGAACCTAGATCTTGCTTTTCTGGTGTGTTTGGATATTCAGTGTTTGCTTTGATGGGATAATTGGGCTCTGATGATGCCATGTAGTCTTGGTTTCTGTTGCTTGGGTTCCTGCACTTGCCTCTCGCCATCAGATTATCTCTAGTGTTACTTTGTTCTTCTATTTCTGACAGTGGCTAGACTGTCCTATAAGCCTGTGTGTCAGGAGTGCTGTAGACCTGTTTTCCTGTTTTCTTTCAGCCAGTTATGGGAACAGAGTGTTCTGCTTTCGGGCATGTAATTTTTCCTATCTACAGGTCTTCAGCTGTTCCTGTGGGCCTGTGTCCTGAGTTCACCAGTCACGTCGCTTACAGCAGAAAATTTGGTCTTACCTGTGGTCCCGAGGCTCAAGTTTGCTCGTGGGGTGTTGCTTTTGAGCCCTCCACGGGGGCAGCAACCAGGAGGACCTGTGCCGCCCTTTCTGGGAGACCCGTGCACCAGGGTCCCAGATGGCGTTTGGTATTTTCCTCTGGAGTCAGAGATGTGGGCAGAGTGTAGTCTCTTCTGGTTTCCCAGGCGTGTCTGCCTCTGTGATGGTTTAGCTCTCCCTCCCATGGGATTTGGGTGCAGAGAGCTGTTTATCCGGTCGTATGTATTTAGTCTTAAAGTGATTCTCAGCAGAATGCCAAGATCCTTGTTCTTTGTAAAAAAGATTAAAAAGTATATAGGAAAATACAACAGCATACTAAATTTTCACTGACCTTTCGCTCAACTTTAGCATTGTCCAAAAATTTACACATTTGCAGAACATGTCCAAACTTTACACATCATGTCTTTTCACTTCTATGTATATCTACCTCTAACAATAATGAATCACCACACAATTTTATTATTGTTATAGATCTAAATTGCTTGGTATTACATGATTCCTACCTCCATGTCGGATTTGTCCAGTTATCACTAACGATAATTTTATTGCTAGTTTAAACAGAACAACCATGTTTTCTGTAATTTGTCTCTTGGTTACTCCTTTGTATTTTAAGGTTTGTGAAGTTCTTTCTCCCATTTCCCTTCTCTCCCTCTTCCTCTCCCTCTCCCTCATCCCTTTTCCTCCCCATCTTCCTTTCTCTGTCTCTCATCTTTTGTACGTGACTTGTTACACAGACTAAGTTAGTTCTTCTAGATGTTGCCCTCTGGATTTGTGGGCTTCTCCCTTAACTTGCTTTTCTACTATGTTCTTTTAATAAATGCTTCCATTTATTATTTATTTCCATTCCTACAAGCCTGACACGGCTCTGGCTCACTTATTTTGGCAATAATATCTTATTAGGACTCTGCACTTCATGTTGTATAGTTGTATACCATGTGTGATTTTTCTCATTTTTAAGATTGCTAATCTTGGTGAGGTTTTAGATGGTTACAATCATGGGGATCAGACAAGCCATCAGATAGAGTCCAGTCTTCTCTGAAGCTATTTCTGAAGCCATATTATGAGGATACTGGTAGAAAATACCATACAGTTCGTAGACTTCTCAGAACCAAATAGGTTTACAGTGTCCCTATAAGGTAATTTCTTAGTCTGTGAACATTCTTCACTACACTACTTGCTGATTAGTGAATTACTGTGGGTACACATCCTCATAAACCCACTTCAAGTTGGAAGTACTATAAACCAAAACCACGTTTCATAAACTTAACCTATCAAACATTAGCACTCTGCCTATCCTACCTTAAATGTCCTAAAATAAACACAGTAGCCTACAGTTAGATAAAACATTTAATTAAATCTATTCATAATAAAACATTGAGTACATCATAGAAGTCAATGACTATAGTACTAAAGGTGAAAATCAGAAGAATCATAGAAGTATTCATTAGTGACTTGCCCAATGAGACACTCTGGACCTGACCAACATTGTATGTACCACACTCAACAACTCGAGAGCATTGGACTCTTCCTGTTAGCTTGGGAAAAAAAACAGATCGTAAAGTGCTGTTTTTGTGGAATGCTTACTGTTTTTGCTTAGCTGTAAAGTCAAACCATCATAAGTCAGGGACCATCTGTCTATCCCAGCTTGAAAACATCTATTTACTTATGTGATTGCTGCTTCCCACTAGATTTCGATGCCAGGAGAAAACAGTTTACTAGTTTCAATACAGATACTCAATAAAAACAAAATGCAATGCTGATAGAACTTCTTTGAAGGCCACTGAGGGTAGCTCCCAGTTTTTGAAAAGTCGAAGAACATTTGGCTGTTTTCAGGATTCTGAGGATTTCAACTGAACTTGAAGAGAGCCAGAAATCTCCATCTTTTCTTCTCACTTTTTATTGATGGCTCGGTTCTTTCAGATACTGTCCATGGCAGTGGCCAAGGCAAATGGCAGCTCAGAATTGTATCTATTTAACATCAAGGCTTTGATTGGCCCAACGAGAGTCATGGACTCATCTCAAAGAAAGTTACTGTCTTCAAAGGAGCTCCTTGGTCTTTGTAGGATAAGTTTTGTTCCTGTGTTTGAGGGAGGCAGTGCTCAGAGTCCCACCTTCATAGGTGATCAAGATGTAAGTGAATATGTTCCCTTTGGAAAGAGCGAGTGCTACTCTCTGAAGAAGGGAAAGTTCTTTCCTCCTTTATAAAATATCATGTCAGTTCACCGCTTATATCACCAGTACCCAAGACAGAATTTTTAGATAGCAAATGCCTAACAAAATACTGTGGCTATATCAGTGTAATGAAGTGCTTGTTTCCCTATGATTCATTTGGCTTTTAGCAGGAATTTATTTTGACAGAACATAGTCCATAAAGTCATGCTGATTTTTACTGGCTGTGTGGGTTATGCAGACCTTGCAAGATTCTTGGTATAATTGCTATATTTTTACTTAAAAACAAAATGAAACACAATAAAACAAAACCCTATTTCTCCTGACCATTTTAAAATTTCTAAATAATAGTTATACCTTCAGAATAGCATAAGAATTTCTCCAGGACCTCCAGGTGACAGCTCATCTCTATGTGTTTCTAGGTGCTGGGACCTGCGCTTCTGGTTGTGATCCTTGACCACCTTCTGTGTTTAACCATAAGGCAAGTACACACTAAGACCAAGCAAAGAAAATCTTTCAACTTTTTCTCAAAGTAAACTTTTTCAAATTAATAGATATTTTCGTAGAATAATATGTTCCTTTTATTGATTTTTGAACTCGTATATTACTAATCACAGACCAGTCTTTTATCTCTCTAATAATGAATTCAGCTTGCTCTTAGTTCATTATTAAGAAAAGTTACTCTGCCAAAGACTTATCCTAGTCACTCTGGGAATAAGGTAGATGTTTCTTTCCTCTCTTCTTGACTCATACCCATGACAACCTGGAACTAAGAATTTTATTCTGTTGGAAGGTGGCGACTGTGCTTGTTGATAGACCCTAAACTCATTCAGTGCTGTGAATTCACTGAGATAATTTAAAATTGTGCCACTCTCTGGGCAGAGCTAGAACTTTCTATCAATGGGTGAAGCATATCACATTTCATTTCCTAAGTTCATCTGTCTAAACAAAGTATTTTTTGCCATTACTAAATACATCCATAAAACATTTTATGTAAAGTTTAGGCTCATCTCTATCGAATAATTCTTCTTTAGTTTTAAAGATCTATTTGATATCCTTATAATCCTCAGACAAAAATATATGGAATTATCTTTTAAAACCTTAGTATATAATTGAATATCTTTAACATTTTATTCTCTTAATCATTTTTGAAACATGTCATCAAAGAGAATTTCACATTTAAAGGGTAACGAGGCATTGGATTTATTGTACCCTTCTTCCCCATCATGGCAAACGCTCATCAAGTCGATAATGAAATCTGCAGCAGCATCATGGTGTTTCATGACCTTAGAGGCAGAAGAATTTGGAAGCCAACACTCAGTTCATTTAACTTGTGCTCGAGCCATCTGCTTATCCACATTACTCAGCCAGCCATCCTGTTTCCTTCTCCTAGAGTCTACAGAGATGATTAACCTGGTTGAAGATTCCTGGCAGCCTTAATTCACTTCCTGAAATTTCCATAGCCTCCAGAATTCTCTGGAGTTTGGCAGTGTATTTGGAAAGGCAAAGAAAATCTTTTGGCTGACAGGAGAATCGACACAGATTTCAACTGCTGAACACCATAGAGACCCATGGGCTTGGGGTTCTAGGCTCCTAAGACATGAAGTGAAGTCACCATGTAAAATACAGAGGATAATGAAAGGCATCCTGGTCTTGCCCTTTGCATTTCTTAAGGAATAATTCAGCTTTACTGAATTTATAATTTGTTCACAAATTCCCTGCTACCAAAGTCACTTTGAGAGAATGGCAGATGCTTTCCTTCATTCTGATTCTGATCCGTGGCAAAATAGAGCTACAAATTTGATTCTGTTAGAAGGTGGACCCAGTATTTGGTAGGATGCTCTGAGATATCTTTCTCTTTAAATCTATGATATTGCTATGACAGCAATGGCTATTCAATCTCAGAAACACTGAATCTTCTCTTGGTGATCACCTTGTGTCTGGTGTTAAATTTGTACTGGGATATGATTCTCTTGCTCTCCTTTTAACCATCCTGTAAACTTCGGAGTACAAAGCTGCTACTGACATTCCCAGACTCCCAGTCAAAGGAAGGATCAGAATTGAGCACTGATGGTAGAGAGCAGCCCTACGATGAGCTGCTTTCTTACTGCCAATGGCACTCAAACAACAGAATCTCCTCCTGTGCATTTGCCATGTCGGTGTTGAGTGTTCTACCACAGTGCATGCTCAATTACCTCTGGGGAATCAGCCAAACCCCATGGCAATCACGAATGGCCTTGTGTAGAAACCAACAGTATTTCTGATGTGAGGCACTTGGGTTAGTTCTTCATCAGCAGTTGTGCAGAAAATGTTTTTGTAAGTCAAGTTTCCAACATAAAGGAAGAAAGAAGAATGAGAAAAAGGGCTTCTTCTTTTTCTGTTTTTCTTTTCTTTTAAAGGAAGACAGGTCAGAGATTACTGTTCAATAACTACAACAAAGATGATAGTTTTAAGATAAAAGCCAAAATGTATATCTTGAGTGGAGCTAGAGTTTGGCTTTTAAGTATCAATTGGTTGATTAAATGTCTTTCTTCCATACAATTTTCCTGAGTTGGCTCATACTAAAATTGTGACGCTAGTTATGCTTACTTCTGGCATCTCCTCCCTTATCCATTTTTGTACCATGTCTCTCTCTCTTCTTGATCATTCTCCCAGGGGCAGAGACTGCTGCTCCCTTAGCCTGTTCTTTCTTACAACGGTCTTAAGCTTTCACTTTACCCAAACCCGTGTCCTGTTCTAAATCTATCACTTTAGTTATGCCACTGAGCAGTAGCTAATGAGTAGTTAGACAGAATGCTTGGGTATTTTCTGTATTGTAAATAAGGATCAGGACTTACTAGGACTGAGACACTGAATGATGACACAAAGAGTTGAACATTGTCATTTTCATCCTTTCTTAATGTACAATAGCTGTTCCCATGATTGAAAATTAGTCAAGGTTAAATTATTTTACCTTCTTATCTCTCAAATAATGGTTCATTCCAATAGCATCAACACCACCATAGATTTATTAGGAACGCAGAGTCTGAGACCCTATTCCAGACCTCCTGAATTAGAACTTTTCTTTTACTAAATTCTTTAAGTCATAAAATTAGTCATATTAAGGTTTAAGAAATAACAATCTATTCTTTACCAAGAACCATCAAAAGCAGATGCTTTATTATCTCAGATATATAGCAAAAATGCAGAAAAAAGATGTTGACCCAAGAGAGTGTGGAAAATGAAGCATTGCTTCACATAATTTTGTGTGTATGAACATCCTCTGTAATAATTATTAAACTGTGGGTGATGGGGCTGTACCTTCAGATTTTCTGAGCTAGTAGGTGAAGGTAGAGTCTAAGAAGGTTCCAAGTGATTCTGGTTCTGTTGCTGGGACTCTGGAACACACTTTGGGGACTATAGGCATAGAGGGAAAGGGATGAATGTAGTCTGCATGTATCTTTAGTGAGTTTCTTTGTTGCTGGGAATCCTTACACATGAAATGAGACCATTCTACTTGTTAGTGATACTGTTCATCATACAATGTCTTTGTTCTGGTCACATGGCTTCTGCTCACAGCTTTCTGCTCTTCAAATAAAGGATGGGCTTGATGCTATTAGTGACTTTTGCAGTTCTGTGGTCTTGTCTTTTTAATAATCCATTGAGATCTAAATCAAATAATCCCTGTTGGTGGATTTCAGAACCAGGGAATGTGAAAGAAAAATGCCATAATGAAAATTGGAAGCTATTTGGAGTAGTCAGAAAATTATTGTTTGCTTTCTCTTGAAGTTGGCCACTTTTGTGTCTGAGAAGAGGGACTTATAAAATTCTTATTCTACCTAATGATTGGAGACCTTCACTTTCTAGCTTTTCTTCAATGTGACACGTTTTACAAGTGAGATAGAACATACTTTGTGTGTTCATAATCTAACTCCATGGTTTCTGTCTTCTGAATTTCTACAAGTTGGAAAAGCTCAGTGCACATAGAGCACATAGCTACTGCATTTTCTTACAATGTCCATTTAGGATGTAGGTATTTCTTTTGCTGTTCTTTGAAACATTAAAAACTTAATCTGTGTTCCGATGACATTCACTTGTGCTGTGCGAGTAAATGGATCAAGTATCAGGAGCAATAGTAGATTTGGATCACTGGTGTCAAGGCTCATACATGTTTAAATGCATTCACCATGTCAACCTGAAATGTTACCAGCTCTCTTGTTTAGGAGATACGCCTTCAAAGAAAACAGACCTGTGGGGTCAGGTTAAGCTTTCCAGAGTCAGTAGCAGTGGCTGAAGTAGATGGTATAATGTAAGAGTATACAGACAGGCGGGAGGGCACCAGTGTCTTGATCTAAATGTGGTTAAGATAGCAAAAAAGAACAATGGTGAGAAATAGTGTGTAGAGAAAAGAGAGTTTGGTCATTTCTTAGTTTGCATAGATATAATATCATTTAGGTTTTCAAAGCTGCCCTCTTGTGACTTGTTTGGATTTTCTTCTCTCTTTCCTTCTTTTTTGATAAAATATTCAGTTTTAAAAGAATTTCTCTGGAAGGCTTTGAAAAATTGAATAAAAATACCACCCCACCCCACCCCACCCCACCCCCCGGATCCTGGAAAAATAAGTAGTGAGGTGATGATCTTCCTCAGCAGTGAGCCTTGGGCTCGCATTTGCCACTTTCTGAGGCACAGCAGGGAAAAAAAGCTGGCAATGAAATTGGATAAGTAATCAGGGTGTTCCTATGCAGCTCTGGGAGCTAGTGCATTGCCTGCCTTCTAGCCCTCTCGAGCTTTGCTACTGGAATTCTCAATCAAAATAATGACCAGCCACGTTACCTTTTTGGTATTAGTATCTCTTAAAATAGAAGGGCTTTTCTACTTTTGTGTATCATCTACAAGATTTAATATCCTGCTCTCATGTGTCTCAGAGAATTCTAGTGAAAACTGCTTCACCCAACACCTGGCAGGTCTGTAGAAATAATCATTCAGAACGTTCATCCTGAACAAAACTTAGGCTGATTAAATTAATTTGGCAAAAGGAAAGATTTGGACTCTAGTGCATTTAACAGTGTAAAGCCTGCACAGGGAAGCTATTTTAGAAGATCATAAAATTTCATAACTCATGTTAGCATCATTACATTGTTGTTTGTAATTGAGAAGTAAGTGTTGGGTCTTAGGGCTCAGATGTTCTGACTCCCACAGGCTTGTGTGCTGAATGCTTGGTCTGTAGCTCCTGTTCCTATTTTTGGAATTTGGAAACTTTAGGAGATATAGGGCCTAGCTGAAGGAAGTGGGTCACTGGGACAGTTCTCTTCTAAAGTTGGTCTCTGAACTGTTCCATTTTCTCTCTGCTTGCTGTCAGAAGTCAAGAATTTGCTATGTCATATGCTCTCTCAACCAAGATGTTCTACTCAAGTATGTTGGGGTCAAACTATAGGCTGAACACTCTGAAACAGTGACTCCAGTAACTTTTTCTTCTTTTAAGTTGCTTTATCTGGTATTTTATTTTATGTTTTATCTCATTTATTCTCTGGTTTGCAACTTGCTATGTGCACTTCCACTTACCTGGTTGGCATTATAGATGTGCACCATCATTTGCAGTGTATGTAGTGCTGGAGATCAATCCCAGGGCTTTGCACATGCTAGGAGAGAATTCTACAAGTATATCAGTACCCCAACCCTTCAGTTTTTTTCAAAGCTATGTAAGTTCGTGCAAAAGCTCGCTAATGCATTAGGGATTTAAGGTGAGTGTGTAATACGATGTGCATTGTATCATCTGTCATTTAATCAATTAGATAAAATATTGTATACACAAAGCATGAATATAATGAATGTATATATCTATTTGAAATCTTGAAAGATATAAAGAAAGTAAAATATAATATTAAGTTATATATAAAAAGAAGACATATAATTGGTCATCATTTCACATTCTGACATAGTTCTACATGTTCTCTCTTTTCCTTCTCTTCCTTTCCCTTCCATTTCTTTCCTTTCCTTCCTCTTTATTTCCCTTCCCTTCCCTTTCCTTTCTTTTTCTTGGGGGGTTTGAAGACAGATTTTATTCTGTAGTTAAGGTTTCCCTGGAATTTGGGGTAGGCTCAGACTCTGAAGTATCACTACCTCTGCCCCCCAACTGCTGGATTTATAGGCATGAGGCACCACATCTGGCTCAATATTTTCTAATATTTTTTGTTGGCTGCATTGTAACATCTGTACTATATTTTTCAAGTCTTGTGACAAGAACTGACCCAGTAGTTCTGTGACTAGAAATGTTCTAATTGTTAGAGGTAGAAACTTACCCAAAGACCCCAGTCTCCAGTGGGTAAACTGTTGCACAAGAAACATTTAAAATTCATTACAAAGATTTGTAACTTTCTTGGTATGTCTCTTCTTGAAGCAACTTCATAAAATTACCACTTTGAGAGTAGAATGATAGGGTAGTAATGTAATAGCAGTAAAACTGCTTTTGTTGACATTCAGATATGCAGGCACTATTCTTATAGCTCAGTCATTGAAATCTCAAAAGAAGTAATATTTCAGTTGAAAATATCAATTTTTCTATCTTATCTTGAAGCCATAAGAGTTTGTCCCATACATGACCCATTCTATTTTTGGGACTTTTCTGAGGTTCCTACCTGATTTATTGAATTTTCCTAGTGTTTCAGAAGAAAATTATAATTACAAGGCAAACATAAATGTGAAAAAGCATAGAGATCAGGGCAGAAAACACAGTGTGGATGATAAATCACCAACAAAGGAAGTGCTCTGACTCCTAACAGTTCTTCAGTTGTCTTAGTGGTGCTATTCTAGTACTTCAGACAACATTGTTATACATTTTGTTCTCCAAGGAAAGTTATAATTTGGGGATTTTTTTTAACAGAAAATTCACAAAGACAATTCAGAGTGTCCCTAAATGTTTATTACCTCATGTCCTCATTCACAAATAGTTTACAAAACCATAATCCATTTGTGAAAATTTAGAGCTACTTGTACATTGGTACAATGCTATTATACAACCTTAACAGTGTAGAGGATTTTACTAGTATTCTTACTGGTGTAGCTTTTTGTAATTCAATATTCAATATCCTGTCTGACCATCTTCTCGGACCTTGTTTTATGCCACCTGTCCTGTGTTGAGAAATCTTAGTCAGATACTTCACAAGAGATCTCTCCATTTGAGATCTTCTGATTATTTTTGTCCATGGTTAGATAACAGTTATAGCTTTTGTTAAGAAAGGAAGTGAAGAGCTTTCCTCATACAATGTTAGGAACGTACAGTATTCACTGTCACCACAGGCAGCATTAACCTTGATAACTTGGCTGTGGTGGAAGATACTATGTTCTCCATTATATAAGTGACTTCCTCATTTTTATGGAATCTAAAGTCACTAAGTCTGGTTCATCAGTGAAGATAGGAAGATGGAGATGAGAGAGAAGGTTAGACATATGTGTCCCTTAGGGGTATTTATTGATATGTATTATTTGAAATTGTCTTTTAGGAAGCATTTGCCAACTGTCTTCATTGTCTCCACTGTATGTTCTATCACTGTGGACAAATGTGCATTTTTATACTATGTTGCTACCTGTCATGGTCTCTTCTCATTACTGCAGCCGTCATTGTGGCCTTACGAATAGTTACTGTATGCTGCACTCACTGTGTTATCCCTTGTCTGTTGCTTCTATCATATACAGTTGTATCACTGTGGACTTGTGTGCATTTATTTCATACTGTGTGATAGATAGCTCCAGCTTTGGCTTCTGGGAGTGAGTGGGGGGATCTCTCATGTTGATCTCTGTCATCCTGAGCTAGGTAGGTCCTAGACCTTTTAACTTTTGAACACTTGTTCCAGGCCCAACCTGGATTTCCTGTTTGAGCCCCCGAATCAGCCATTTTTCCAAAGATCTCTCATCATTCTGTTGAGAAACCTTATTTAAAAACCAAGGTCTGAAAACTACTTATACACTACCTGCCTGATTTTAGTTATAATGTTGTTGTCCAACTGACTCTTTTTTTTCCTTTCCCATACTTTTTAAAATCTTTTTTTTTTGTTTTTTGGGATTATAATATTGTTAGGTCATTTTCTCCTTACCTTGTATCCCTCCAATCACCCCTTGTACCCTTTTTCTGTCTCTCAAACTTATCGCCTTATTTTATTTAAATATTGTTATATAAATATGTATATATGTATTATATGTATATACATATATATTCATTCTGAAAACATATTTACAACCCACTCAGTTCATAAATATTGTTTGTATGTATATTTTCAGGGCTGACCATTTGGTATTAGATAATTGATTGGTGTGCTCTTCCCTGGGGAGGACTATCTCTCCTACTCTGAGCATTCCTTAGTTGCCTTTAGTTCTTTCTTTAGCACTGAGGTCCTCTGGGCTTTCCCCTGTCCACTTTGGTAGGTCTAGTGGTGTCATCCTGCTCAGCTCATAGTCATGCCATCCCTAATTCTTTATACATATCTACAACTACTCTTCCTAAATGACTAAAAGTAGAGTTGACACTGTAAAGGCAATCAAACATTAAAACCTTAGTATTATCCCAAGTCTTCTTTTAAAAAAGTGCCCATTTACATGATTTTTGGTGGTATATGTACAGTTTGTAGTTTTGAATGTAAAAACTAAATAAACTTTATTTATTCCCCCAATATGTATCTTATTTCTGCTGCTGACACACTATAGCTGCTATCATGCATGTAGACTATTGCAATGAACACACAACTAGCCTCTTCTTTCTCCACTCTATCTTTTCTGTAAGAATAGAGTCCAGAATAAATGAGAGGATGTTATACTCTGGCACTCTGGTTCTAAGATCTTCCAAAAATATTTGTCTTTACATGAAAATGTAAAAATTTTTTAAAAGGGATATACAGCCTTGGATTTTATGGGATTTTAATTTTTATCCATAGATCTTCTGTATCCCTCCCTTAGTATACTATGCAAAGGCTGGCCTTCTTTTTGTTCAGTATGCCAAACTGGGTCATGCTTCAGGGCTTTCCTGTGAATTTTTCCTGTGTGTGTGTGTGTGTGTGTGTGTGTGTGTGTGTGTGAGAGAGAGAGAGAGAGTGAGAGAGAGAGAGAGAGAGAGAGAGAGAGAGAGAGAGAGATGAGAGGCAGAGATTGACTCCCTCTTTTGCTCAGGTTTGCCTTAAACACACAGGCAATCCTTCTTTTCTAATTCCTCAACATTTTCTTGTCCAAACTGCCAAATCTAGAGGAGTGAACTACTATGCTCAGTACTATCCCAGTGTTCATTGGTTCTTAAGTATCAACTCCTTGAGTCCTCATGAAATTAACTAAATATGAAAGCCTCCTATAATTTTACATACATTATTTTAAATGTGTTTTTAAAGTTTATAAGACAAATTATATAATTATTTCTGTGATACTTGCTTCTCCTGTAGATTTAAACTGATGGTAATAGGGACAGTGACCAGACTGTTCAACCTCTAGGTGGGTGGTACTTATTTGTTGAAAAACTATGCTCGTGGTATCTTGAATTCACTTAGTAAAACTTACTACAGAAGAAGAGGCAATATAAAGATACCATAAAACCCCAATTCTTTATGTTTAAAATATTATAAATTGATGTATTTGAGCTGTGAAATGTTCTATCTATTCCTCAATCATAATATGTTTTGGGGAGAAATCATGTCACAAATAAAGGTTGGGGCATGTTCAATGCTTCCCACTTTCATTGCCAACTCATTTTAGAAAGATGCTAATTTTGCACTTGGCAGCCTATGAGCATATTCATTTTGCTTTAGTGGCAGATTGAATCTTGTGAGGGTGGCTAAAACAGCATTTCCCACTCCATGTTGTCTCCATAAATACGGCTTTAGCATCCCTCTCTTGGGTGGGTGAAGTGTATTGGAACCTGGGCACGTTAACAAATTACTTCAGCTGACTTGATGTTATGGGAATTGTGAGACCTGTGCATTATACTTCCCACCTGCATTTTTTGGGACCTTGTTCTTTGGAAGACAGGGCCACTATATAGCAAGAGAGGCCTTCAAGGGCAGAGTTCCTGGTCTCTTACACCATAGTATCCAAGCCCTCAGTAAGTATGTAATACTGGTTGTGAAAGTGAACCCATCTCCTGATGCTTCCTGTCCCTGCCATTGGGGAACATTAAACTTTTGGATCTAGGCTTCAGATACTACTGTGAAACAGGAACAATCTTGTTCTGTATCCCTTTCAGAATTCCAGACCTCTGAGCAGGTTTTGGGTGTGATTTGTAGAAACAACAGGAATTGAAAACACATATATCTTTTTGCCACATCCTTACCCCAGCTTTTTAACAGATTTTTTTTCATAGCTTTCCTTTCATCTGAATTCTTCATGTACCAGGGAAGATGCTTGTTGCTCCTAAGTGATTTTTTAATTGCTTATGGTGCTACCTGCTCTTATTTATGCATAATTTTAATGTTTTAGTTTTTTCTATGTTCTCATGATAGTGTTAGTTGCTAACTTGACCAGAGTCCAGAATAACCAGGGAAACTGGCTTCTGGGTCTATCTCTGGGGATTATATTGATTGAATTAATTGAGATGGAGAGCTATATCTACTGGGGGTGATGCATTTCCAGGCTGTGGTTGTGTAAATGGGAAAAGGAGCTGAGAAAGATTATACATTCATCATCTCTGCCTTCTGAATGTGGATGCAGTGACCAGCTGCTTCAAGGTATGGCTGCCATGACACCCATGGTGGTTTTGAACTTTGATCTAGAATAAACCCTTCTTCCCTTAAATTGCTTTTGTAGGATTATTTTATCAAAGCAACCAGAATAGAAAGCAAGATATACCTCATGATCTCTCTGAGTCATTGAAAGACCTAGAGGTAATAGGTATCTTCAGTGGAACAGTATTTCCTGGGCATAACAAGGCCATTGCTCACATGAGGTCAAGGCATCTGTGACTCCACGTTTAAGGTCTATGAATGATCAAATCAGCCCAAAACTCATCATGGAGGTGTGTGTGTATGCTCTTACTCTAACCCCTTGCTTAGGAATTATTATGAATTGATGCTTGCTGGCACAGAAAAGTTGGTGTTCTTCAGGAATATTCCTGGAAAGGCCATATGTGCTCCAATAGAAGACTGTATAACCACTCCCATGTAGTAGAGCCAAGTCGACTCAATGTGTTTAAAAACAAAGCCCATAAAGTAGGGAGGAAAAGTAGTGGAGGAGTTGAGGAAACTGATTGGAATGAATTTGATCAAAACACAGTATACATGTATGATATTTTAATATAAATAATTTTAAAATAGGGGTTGGGGATTTAGCTCAGTGGTAGAGAGCTTGCCTAGCAACCGCAAGGCCCTGGGTTAGGTCCCCAGCTCCGAAAAAAAGAAAAAAAAATAATTTTAAAATAAAATGACCACCTCACAGTTTAGTAAAAAGTAGGAATCAGATATAAAGGTGGAAGAAGTAAGATAACAATGGTTATGAAATGATGTAGCAGACAGAAAGGTGAGGCATGGCTGTTGGTTTGCTTTTCAATGGTGGAAGAATAAATACAATTACAAGAATGATAAAATAAGCATAGTAAAATTCTAAAAAAATGCTAAATATAAATGAATCATTTAAAATTATAAGAAATTCATTGAAAATGGCACAAAATATATAGAAACCTATAAATGAACATACTATCTGTCTAAGTTGGGATAGGTAAAGCCATGGGTAGGCAGCGGGGAGACTATAATACAAAAATCTATGACAAACAGATGAAAAGTGTGACTTAGGTTAGGTGGAAAGACACATGTAGTTTGATACTGGTTTCAAAATGTGTGGTGTACTTGGAGTTGCATCTTGGTGATTGACAATGGAATACTATCTTAAATGCCCCCTGAGTTTGTACCCTGTAAATCAGGTACAAGTCAAGCTTCTCAAGACTGGTGTTTTCTGAGTTTTAGTTGATTACTTACTGTCAGTTTTTTTTTAACTTCAAGCCAATTACAGAGGAACTAGCTACACAGAAAAACATTCTATATGACAACTAGTAACCTACTGAGACAAACAGTTGCAACTGTATCAACTTCTACTTGGGAGGAACAAAATGCACCCAAAGGGATTATTTATCATGTCACATGTTACACTATCAGCAATAAACATTTGTGTAAATTTGAAATCCCTTTTTAGTACCATGTAATACTGGTTGGACTGGTGAGATTTTTGGAAACTCTAGAAGTAATTTGTTATGTTTAAAGGCTTTAAACATCTAATATTTTAAGGAACAGACACCAGAGTTCCTAATGCTTTGAATTTAATAAAGAAGTTACACCTATCCTCGTAACTCCTTTTAAATGAACAACTTTTCAGCACCATCGCTGCTAGCCACTCCTGGGTGTGAAGCAGTCTTCATACTATGCCGTTTTGCATTTCCCTAATGGCTAGGGATGTGAGGATTTTCTTTTATCATTTCTGCATTTTCCTTGGAGAATAAAAGCCTATGTAGGAATTTGTCTGTTTAAATAACTTAGGTTACTCGCTTTTATATTGAGTTGTGAGAGTTGACTCTAGGCTGACAATATATTACAGTATATTACGATAGACTAGCTATTAATACGTCACTAACCAAGTTGGGCAGGGATATGAAATTCAAGGCAGCTAGATTGTGAAGAAAGCTGAGCCTATTAGTTGTCAGATGGTATAAATGTGCATGATAAAGCTTAAGGAATGCAGTAAAATTATTAGAATTAATAAAAAATTCAGGAAGTTGAGAAAGTATAAGATAAATATTTGAACATCAAATACTTTTTCCCAGCAAAGTAAAATTAGCCTAATAGTTCAATTTATAATACTATCAAAAAGCAAAAAATTCACAGAAGTTTAACAAAAGTGAAACCTACATTTTGACATTCACAAAATATGGAAAGATACTAATGAATTTTAAGAGAAATGAAAAGACATTTGTTATGGTTTGGAAGTTTGAATGTTGTTAAGATCAGGGCTAAGAACCAATGACTAGCCAGGTCATAGGCCCTAGGAGAAGACATGCTACTTTTCCTTTGCTGAATGGACACAACATTAAACCGAATCCTAATGGCTCATCTTTATATCCATAGATATATCCATGTGTATTGTGTCTCTCACTCTTCATCAGAGAAACATCTTTTTCAGCAGATAACGATTAACACAGAGATCCATCACTAGTCAATGTGCAGAGAAAAGGAGGCTATG
The DNA here is from genome assembly GCF_021556685.1 of Rattus norvegicus. NCBI lineage: Eukaryota > Metazoa > Chordata > Mammalia > Rodentia > Muridae > Rattus > Rattus norvegicus. Next base: position 40,391,912 of record NC_141551.1, on the reverse strand, counting down.
GAATGCTTAGCCAAAAATGGGGCATCTATACCACATTCACTCATCTCAAGGTTCAGAGACCATTATGGAAGAGCCAATGATGGTAGATAAGCACAAGGAAAGTGTTTTTCAGACACAGAAGGGCAATTGAACGTAAGAAACTGAGTGGCTTCATATATCTCCTCAGACTCAAGCCAGACACATTCACGTACACAGGATTAAAGTTAGACCCAGCAGCTCTCTGCTCCCAGACCCGGTGAGAGAGAGACCCAACCGCCTGGTCAGGTGGGCACTCCTGAGGCTGCAGAGCGGAAGAGACCACCAACACTGCTCACCCCTGCCCACATCCCTGGCCCAAGAGGAAACTGTATAAGGCCTCTGGGCTCCCGTGGGGGAGGGCCCAGGAGCGGCAGGACACCTGCCTGAGACACCACCGGAACCTGAAAGAAACAGACCGGATAAACAGTTCTCTGCACCCAAATCCCGTGGGAGGGAGAGCTACACCTTCAGAGAGGCAGACAAGCCTGGGAAACCAGAAGAGACTGCTCCCTGCACACACATCTCAGACGCCAGAGGAAAAAGCCAAAGACCATCTGGAACCCTGGTGCACTGAAGCTCCCGGAAGGGGCGGCACAGGTCTTCCTGGTTGCTGCCGCTGCAGAGAGCCCCTGGGCAGCACCCCACGAGCGAACTTGAGCCTCGGGACCACAGGTAAGACCAAATTTTCTGCTGCAAGAAAGAAGCTTGGTGAACTCAAGACACAGGCCCACAGGAACAGCTGAAGACCTGTAGAGAGGAAAAACTACACGCCCTAAAGCAGAACACTCTGTCCCCATAACTGACTGAAAGAGAGGAAAACAGGTCTACAGCACTCCTGACACACAGGCTTATAGGACAGTCTAGCCACTGTCAGAAATAGCAGAACAAAGTAACACTAGAGATAATCTGATGGCGAGAGGCAAGCGCAGGAACCCAAGCAACAGAAACCAAGACTACATGTCATCATCGGAGCCCAATTCTCCCACCAAAACAAACATGGAATATCCAAACACACCAGAAAAGCAAGATCTAGTTTCAAAATCATATTTGATCATGATGCTGGAGGACTTCAAGAAAGACATGAACACACTTAGGGAAACACAGGAAAACATTAATAAACAAGTAGAAGCCTACAGAGAGGAATCGCAAAAATCCCTGAAAGAATTCCAGGAAAACACAATCAAACAGTTGAAGGAATTAAAAATGGAAATAGAAGCAATCAAGAAAGAACACATGGAAACAACCCTGGATATAGAAAACCAAAAGAAGAGACAAGGAGCTGTAGATACAAGCTTCACCAACAGAATACAAGAGATGGAAGAGAGAATCTCAGGAGCAGAAGATTCCATAGAAATCATTGACTCAACTGTCAAAGATAATGTAAAGCGGAAAAAGCTACTGGTCCAAAACATACAGGAAATCCAGGACTCAATGAGAAGATCAAACCTAAGGATAATAGGTATAGAAGAGAGTGAAGACTCCCAGCTGAAAGGACCAGTAAATATTTTCAACAAAATCTTAGAAGAAAACTTCCCTAACCTAAAAAAAGAGATACCCATAGACATACAAGAAGCCTACAGAACTCCAAATAGATTGGACCAGAAAAGAAACACCTCCCGTCACATAATTGTCAAAACACCAAACGCACAAAATAAAGAAAGAATATTAAAAGCAGTAAGGGAAAAAGGTCAAGTAACATATAAAGGGAGACCTATCAGAATCACACCAGACTTCTCGCCAGAAACTATGAAGGCCAGAAGATCCTGGACTGATGTCATACAGACCCTAAGAGAACACAAATGCCAGCCCAGGTTACTGTATCCAGCAAAACTCTCAATTAACATTGATGGAGAAACCAAGATATTCCATGACAAAACCAAATTTACACAATATCTTTCTACAAATCCAGCACTACAAAGGATAATAAATGGTAAAGCCCAAAATAAGGAGGCAAGCTATACCCTAGAAGAAGCAAGAAACTAATCGTCTTGGCAACAAAACAAAAAGAATGAAAGCACACAAACATAATCTCACATCCAAATATGAATATAAAGGGAAACAATAATCACTATTCCTTAATATCTCTCAATATCAATGGCCTCAACTCCCCAATAAAAAGACATAGATTAACAAACTGGATACGCAACGAGGACCCTGCATTCTGCTGCCTACAGGAAACACACCTCAGAGACAAAGACAGACACTACCTCAGAGTGAAAGGCTGGAAAACAACTTTCCAAGCAAATGGTCAGAAGAAGCAAGCTGGAGTAGCCATTCTAATATCAAATAAAATCAATTTCCAACTAAAAGTCATCAAAAAAGATAAGGAAGGACACTTCATATTCATCAAAGGAAAAATCCACCAAGATGAACTCTCAATCCTTAATATCTATGCCTCAAATACAAGGGCACCTACATACGTAAAAGAAACCTTACTAAAGCTCAAAACACACATTGCACCTCACACAATAATAGTGGGAGATTTCAACACCCCACTCTCATCAATGGACAGATCATGGAAGCAGAAATTAAACAGTGATGTCGACAGACTAAGAGAAGTCATGAGCCAAATGGACTTAACGGATATTTATAGAACATTCTATCCTAAAGCAAAAGGATAAACCTTCTTCTCAGCTCCTCATGGTACTTTCTCCAAAATTGACCATATAATTGGTCAAAAAACGGGCCTCAACAGGTACAGAAAGATAGAAATAATCCCATGCGTGCTAGCCTAAAACTGGTCTTCAATAACAATAAGGGAAGAATGCCCACATATACGTGGAAATTGAACAATGCTCTACTCAATGATAACCTGGTCAAGGAAGAAATAAAGAAAGAAATTAAAAACTCTTTAGAATTTAATGAAAATGAAGATACAACATACTCAAACTTATGGGACACAATGAAAGCTGTGCTAAGAGGAAAACTCATAGCGCTGAGTGCCTGCAGAAAGAAACAGGAAAGAGCATATGTCAGCAGCTTGACAGCACACCTAAAAGCTCTAGAACAAAAAGAAGCAAATACACCCAGGAGGAGTAGAAGGCAGGAAATAATCAAACTCAGAGCTGAAATCAACCAAGTAGAAACAAAAAGGACCATAGAAAGAATCAACAGAAACAAAAGTTGGTTCTTTGAGAAAATCAACAAGATAGATAAACCCTTAGCCAGACTAACGAGAGGACACAGAGAGTGCGTCCAAATTAACGAAATCAGAAATGAAAACGGAGACATAACTACAGATTCAGAGGAAATTCAAAAAATCATCAGATCTTACTATAAAAACCTATATTCAACAAAATTTGAATATCTTCAGGAAATGGACAATTTCCTAGACAGATACCAGGTATCGAAGTTAAATCAGGAACAGATAAACCAGTTAAACAACCCCATAACTCCTAAGGAAATAGAAGCAGTCATTAAAGGTCTCCCAACCAAAAAGAGCCCAGGTCCAGACGGGTTTAGTGCAGAATTCTATCAAACCTTCATAGAAGACCTCATACCAATATTATTCAAACTATTCCACAAAATTGAAACAGATGGAGCCCTACCGAATTCCTTCTACGAAGCCACAATTACTCTTATACCTAAACCACACAAAGACACAACAAAGAAAGAGAACTTCAGGCCAATTTCCCTTATGAATATCGACGCAAAAATACTCAATAAAATTCTGGCAAACCGAATTCAAGAGCACATCAAAACAATCATCCACCATGATGAAGGAGGCTTCATCCCAGGCATGCAGGGATGGTTTAATATACGGAAAACCATCAACGTGATCCATTATATAAACAAACTGAAAGAAGAGAACCACATGATCATTTCATTAGATGCTGAGAAAGCATTTGACAAAATTCAACACCCCTTCATGATAAAAGTCCTGGAAAGAATAGGAATTCAAGGCCCATACCTAAACATAGTAAAAGCCATATACAGCAAACCAGTTGCTAACATTAAACTAAATGGAGAGAAACTTGAAGCAATCCCACTAAAATCAGGGACTAGACAAGGCTGCCCACTCTCTCCCTACTTATTCAATATAGTTCTTGAAGTTCTAGCCAGAGCAATCAGACAACAAAAGGAGATCAAAGGGATACAGATCGGAAAAGAAGAGGTCAAAATATCACTATTTGCAGATGACATGATAGTACATTTAAGTGATCCCAAAAGTTCCACCAGAGAACTACTAAAGCTGATAAACAACTTCAGCAAAGTGGCTGGGTATAAAATTAACTCAAATAAATCAGTTGCCTTCCTCTATACAAAAGAGAAACAAGCCGAGAAAGAAATTAGGGAAACGACACCCTTCATAATAGACCCAAATAATATAAAGTACCTCGGTGTGACTTTAACCAAGCAAGTAAAAGATCTGTACAATAAGAACTTCAAGACACTGAGGAAAGAAATTGAAGAAGACCTCAGAAGATGGAAAGATCTCCCATGCTCATGTATTGGCAGGATTAACTTAGTAAAAATGGCCATTTTACCAAAAGCAATCTACAGATTCAATGCAATCCCCATCAAAATACCAATCCAATTCTTCAAAGAGTTAGACAGAACAATTTGCAAATTCATCTGGAATAACAAAAAACCCAGGATAGCTAAAGCTATCCTCAACAATAAAAGGACTTCAGGGGGAATCACTATCCCTGAACTCAAGCAGTATTACAGAGCAATAGTGATAAAAACTGCATGGTATTGGTACAGAGACAGACAGATAGACCAATGGAATAGAATTGAAGACCCAGAAATGAACCCACACACCTATGGTCACTTGATTTTTGACAAAGGAGCCAAAACCATCCAATGGAAAAAAGATAGCATTTTCAGCAAATGGTGCTGGTTCAACTGGAGGGCAACATGTAGAAGAATGCAGATCGATCCATGCTTATCACCCTGTACAAAGCTTAAGTCCAAGTGGATCAAGGACCTCCACATCAAACCAGACACACTCAAACTAATAGAAGAAAAACTAGGGAAACATCTGGAACACATGGGCACTGGAAAAAATTTCCTGAACAAAACACCAATGGCTTATGCTCTAAGATCAAGAATCGACAAATGGGATCTCATAAAACTGTAAAGCTTCTGTAAGGCAAAGGACACTGTGGTTAGGACAAAACGGCAACCAACAGATTGGGAAAAGATCTTTACCAATCCTACAACAGATAGAGGCCTTATATCCAAAATATACAAAGAACTCAAGAAGTTAGACCGCAGGGAAACAAATAACCCTATTAAAAAATGGGGTTCAGAGCTAAACAAAGAATTCACAGCTGAGGAATGCCGAATGGCTGAGAAACACCTAAAGAAATGTTCAACATCTTTAGTCATAAGGGAAATGCAAATCAAAACAACCCTGAGATTTCACCTCACACCAGTGCGATTGGCTAAGGTCAAAAACTCAGGTGACAGCAGATGCTGGCGAGGATGTGGAGAAAGAGGAACACTCCTCCATTGTTGGTGGGATTGCAGACTGGTAAAACCATTCTGGAAATCAGTCTGGAGGTTCCTCAGAAAATTGGACATTGAACTGCCTGAGGATCTAGCTATACCTCTCTTGGGCATATACCCAAAAGATGCCTCAACATATAAAAGAGACACGTGCTCCACTATGTTCATCGCAGCCTTATTTATAATAGCCAGAAAATGGAAAGAACCCAGATGCCCTTCAACAGAGGAATGGATACAGAAAATGTGGTACATCTACACAATGGAATATTACTCAGCTATCAAAAACAACGAGTTTATGAAATTCGTAGGCAAATGGTTGGAACTGGAAAATATCATCCTGAGTGAGCTAACCCAATCACAGAAAGACATACATGGTATGCACTCACTGATAAGTGGCTATTAGCCCAAATGCTTGAATTACCCTAGATCCCTAGAACAAACGAAACTCAAGACGGATGATCAAAATGTGAATGCTTCACTCCTTCTTTAAATGAGGAAAAAGAATACCCTTGGCAGGGAAGGGAGAGGCAAAGATTAAAACAGAGACTTAAGGAACACCCATTCAGAGCCTGCCCCACATGTGGCCCATACATATACAGCCACCCAATTAGACAAGATGGATGAAGCAAAGAAGTGCAGACCGACAGGAGCCGGATGTAGATCGCTCCTGAGAGACACAGCCAGAATACAGCAAACACAGAGGCGAATGCCAGCAGCAAACCACTGAACTGAGAATAGGTCCCCTATTGAAGGAATCAGAGAAAGAACTGGAAGAGCTTGAAGGGGCTCGAGACCCCAAAAGTACAACAATGTCAAGCAACCAGAGCTTCCAGGGACTAAGCCACTACCTAAAGACTATACATGGACTGACCCTGGACTTTGACCCCATAGGTAGCAATGACTATCGTAGTAAGAGCACCAGTGGAAGGGGCAGCCCTGGGTCCTGCTAAGACTGAACCCCCAGTGAACTAGTCTATGGGGGGAGGGCGGCATTGGAGGGAGGGTTGGGAGGGGAACACCCATAAGGAAGGGGAGGGGGGAGGGGGATGTTTGCCCGGAAACCGGGAAAGGGAATAACACTCGAAATGTATATAAGAAATACTCAAGTTAATAAAAAAAAAAGTTAGACCCCTGTCTCAAAGCACACACAAGAGTTATTTTAGAGTAAAAGTAAGGTAAAAATATGAAGAGCATGAATATAAATCATAATGATTGGCTTATTGAACATGACATATTTATACAAGCATGATATACATGTTTTTTGTCAGATAATGGTACTTTCTCCAAAACCTGAGGTGGGTAAACTGACAACATGACTTTAAGACTAAACACATAAAACATACATACACACAGTGTGTAAGTGGCACATATTGCTACACATAGAAACATTTGATAATTTATAGGCAAGCAGACAAAATATTCTGATAATATTTTACATATTGAGTAATGTGCCAGGTATTTATCCCTTTGTGGGAGTGTTTGACCAGTACTACAAATGGAGCTGTCACTAAAGAGTATTCAGACAGTGGTCAGTTGCTTTTGGAAACAGACTATTGGGTACTTAATGACTTTAGGCTCAAACTTTGGAATTTAAATGGGCTGAAAGTTCTTAATTCATTAGACTTTTATAATTTTTGCAAGAAGGATTTCTTCAAAATGATTATTCAACTCATAAATCTTTGTTTCCCCCTCCCCCAGAAAATAAAGATGAATGTTTTGGGATTGATTGTGCTAATTAGAAAAATTTCTGGTATGGATCAAGAAATAGCTAGAAAGCTGCATGCTACAATAATGACTGTGGACTAAGTCTGCTTTGATGTGTGGGGTATATGTTTGATTAGGGCCACTATACACCATTAGATGTTTCTCATGGATGAAGCTGTTCTGGGTGTGGGTCAATGGAAATGAGTGATAGTTGTGGTTTCAGCCATATCATCCATTTACAAAAGACACAGGCTTGGGAGCATTTGCTATATCACAATCACAATGATAGAACGAACTACGTCTAGGTAGTCAGAGGATCTAAACACACCTAAAGGAAGAAGCCCAGTTCTAGAGGCTGGGCAGCAGAAAAATGTTGCCTAGATAAAGTGTCAGTCCAGAGAAGGCAGGGAGACATGGGAGAGAATGTGTTTGGGGAACACATTATTGTTTGCATATTTACTGGTCATGGGTACTTGTAGACATCTCAGTAAGTATTTGCTAGGTTAAAAATGGTGTTATGATTTTACTAAAGAGCTTCACATTTGGAAAATCATTTATTTTACATAAATGTAAATATATCATTAGCTCTATTGGTTTTATATTGGGTAATAGTTTTATTTTTAAAGAATCAAGGGTACAAAATGACTAAGTATTGTCGAAGATATCAAAGTTGCTAGTTATGTCTGCACAATGTATAAACTCAGATGTAGGTGAGGCTTGACTGTAGTTGGCTTTAGTGTACTCTTAGGACTGCACCCTAGCTTCCTGAGTCTGGGTGGGTGCAGTTCATTAGATTTCTCCTTCCATAGAAGCTCATTTTCTTGTTCCCTTGACCTTTATTCTCCATTAATTTCCATTAGTAGCAGGTCAGGCCCAGTGGGTTCCCTTATTGCGCTTGGCTATCAAAGTAGAAGTTCTTACTAGAGAAATTTTCACTTTGGAAAAAATGTATTGAAATCATGCTAGAACAAAAATTCTGTGTATAAGCATGTGCTCAATCAATGTAAAATACTCAGCAATCAATCATGGCTAAGAAAATCGGAACCCCTTTTTGGGGAGAGAAAGAAAAAGAGATAGATGGCAACTGTGGTTGTAGGAGAAGATGAAGGGGGTTTGACAAGAAGATAGTAGAAAGTTCTCTTCATATAACCTCACTCTAATCTTCAAATGGAAAGTTAACTGAATTCCCAGTGTGCTTGGTGAATGGATTATTAATGGACGTGCAAGTGAACCATTGGAATTGAAAAATCACATCAAATATGTGTCTTTATTACTAGTCAGTTGCTGTAAAGAGATACCATGATCAAGATAACTTACAAAACAAAGAATTTAATTGAAGCCTTGATTATAATTTCAGAATAAGAATCCATGACTATGACTGAGCACACCCGTATCTGTAGGGGAATTTGGCAGCAGGCAGGCAGGCAGGCAGGCATGGTACTGGTGCAGTAGCTGAGAGGCTATGTTTGTTCCATGAGTAGGAGGCAGAGAGTGAAACTGGGTCTGTTATGGTCATATGAAACCTCAAAGCGTACTACCAGTAACACTTCTCCAACAAGGCCACACCTTATAACCCACCAATTGGGAAACAAACATTCAAATATATGAGCCTGTGGTGGCCATTCCTATTCAAACTACCATAACATGAGACAAGTTAAGGCCAGAAAAAAATGTAGATTCAAGTATTGCCTGAAATCTTTAGGAAAAACACTCAAGTCCTTTGAGACGCATCATCACTAATCCAAATACAGGTTTAAGAAAAGTCAGGATGAGAAAAGTCTCAGTTAACACCTAACCTAGATTGGTTGTAATAAAGAATTCCTAGAAAGAATACATCAACCAAAAGAGTAAAACACACACACACACACACACACACACACACACACACACACACACACACACACACACACACACAGAGAGAGAGAGAGAGAGAGAGAGAGAGAGAGAGAGAGAGAGAGAGAGAGAAATATTGTGGATGTTGTCTAAGGAGATGTGCTGAGGCAAACAGGTTTTTAAAACTCAGTTCTAAACTGGGTTAATAGAACCAGTATAACTGGTTTCACACATTAAAGCCAATCCCTAGAAATACACCTGCAGTGAACCCTTCAGGCTCACTCTCTGTCCTTAGGTTACATTATCTCTGTTCTATTCAAGACACCCTTTCTTCTTCCTGTGTTGCCTCAAGAGATGTGACCTTGAACCTCTGGCTTCCCAGGGTGGATACTTCACAAGTTAAAGGAAAATGATCTGGTCAGGTATCCCCTTCTCAGTCCCCTCTGGTTGCAGGGAAAGTGTTCTGAATTTGTACCAAGCAGGTACTCCAGCCTGCAGCCCTGAAAAGGCTATGGGAAGAAGGAAGAAAATCCTTTGAGCCCTGTCTACACAGGACTGGCTTGAAGACGCAGGTAGGGAAGCTGACTGGTGGTCATTTTAGATTTCTTTTTGTTATTCCCAATTGTTTTTAAATGACAAATTTTGAAATAATCCTGTAAAAGAAGAAAGAGAATAAAGGCACTGAGGTTCTGAGACATAAAAAGAAAGAATACTCTTGTGTTCCTGCCACTGCCATCTGGCTGGGGAATCCTGCTGGTTAGCTTGTGATTTGCAGAAGGGATTTTTCCTTTCTCTGGGGATTTCTTGTACACATGTGGTGTACTTATACTGTTGCAAATGTGCAAGTTTAAATGGAACTTCGGTGAAAGTGAAGGAATGGGACAACCACTGTGGGAAGGACACAGTCCATAATGAACCAATTTTCTTTTTGTTTTACTGCTTCATCTTGCAATGAAATAAAAGACCCTTGAGCTAATAGTTTGTCAAAAAACATTTTCCATTAAAAGTTTGTTTGTTTATTTTTTAAATCATAGGATTTGACCCACAGGATAACAGTCAGAGACCTAGATAGTTAAGTGCCAAAATTTATAAACAACAAGCAGCTGTTATTATGTTCACTGTTTAAAAGTGTTTAAGTAGAAGATGCTGGATTCTATTCATTTGAGTTATGGGGATGTGGGAAGTGGAACCAATGGTGGGAGTGGCCTGGAAAAGGCTTCCATTACTGAAACAATGAAGGCTGTGGTTATCACGGTAAGAAAGACTTCTTTTTAAGATTTTTTTTTTATATGTGAATACACTGTAGATGTCTTCAGACATACCAGAAGAGGTCATCAGATCCCATTACAGATGGTTGTGAGACACCATGTGGTTTTTGGGAATTGAACTCAGGACCTCTGAAAGAGCAGTCAATGTTCTTAACTCCTGAGCCATCTCTCCAGCCTGGTAAGTAACAAAATTAAGTGGTACAAAAAGATATGAAATGAAACCTTATATTTCTTTTTGTAAAGATATGGAATGAGGGAATAGTTTTGGAGAGTTCATAGCAGAAGGGTAGCCAGCCACCCTCAAGCCAAAGTAAAGTCTCTCTCTAAGAGCAGAAGCTGATGGATTGGATGGTTGGGAGGTACCAAGTTCATAAAGACCATCCATCAAAGACAAATTTAACTGGGGCATATGTTGGTGCTTTTGAAGCTTTTGAACAAAAATCTAGTATAAGCCTTTCTGTATTGAAGTCCTTTTCTTTCTACATGCCAATGAACTGTTTCTATTTTCAGGGTGATGGATTATCAAAGATGCCAATAAAATAGTCTCTACTTCTCTGTAACACATCTCTGTTCTGATATGGTTTGTATCCCACACATGTAGCACTCCATTCATGTATACTTTATCAATTTCTCTCCTCAAGCAAGGATGTTCCTCTTTCTAACTGAAGCTATTCAATAATAAGTTACAAGGTTTAATTTGCTCTGAGAGGACTCACATAAAAGTGGTTGATGGACCAAGTTCAGGATTTATAGCAGATATTTGGTTTGGAGATGGGAGTAAAGGACTTCTCTATTTTGAAAGAATATGAAATAAACAAAAATGGAATGCTTAGATTAGAACTATAAACATGAATTGCTGAAACTACCAATACCACTGACATATTATGTACAGCCAGAAGATATGTTAAATCTGTAAGACTCTGGTGTTCCGTTGTTATAAACCAGGAGCACAGATTTCCCCTGTGACCATTCTTGTGATCTTGTCTTCATAGTTCCAAGCTTGTGACTCTCTATGAGGTAGCTTCACTGAGTGGCAAGGAAGGCATCAGGGTGGGTTTCATTCTGACTCTTCCAATGTATATCCTTTTTCTTTGGCTTTGGATTTAATTTATCTCAGTGCTAAAATTTCAATTAATGGCAACAGCCTCTTCTGTAATATTCACTAGCCAGTAAGCCCCTCTCTTGAGCTCTTCTGTTCACAACAAGGAATGAATAGGCTAAAAACATTCTTCCTACAGACTCCTCCTTCAATCATGAACCAAAGAGACCTGGGTCTTCTAGTTGAGTATGAAACTATAATCCACCCTACTGCAGGTGCCATGAGTCTTTAATCTGTGCCATATAGGGATAAATATTGTCTAAAAATAGAAATAGTATCCATTTTGTTTCTTAGTTTGGTAATTCTGGAGGGTGAATGGTTTCCTCAGTAGCAGAACCACTGTGGTAGGAGACTTATTTTTATATCATTGAGATAACTCATTAAAATTTTTTAGGTGGTATCCTCTACCCTCATGATCCAAGGATGAAGTACTAATCTATAACTTTCAGTTTTGAATACAATATTAAGTTTTGGTCAAAGGGAAGATTCATAACACCAAGTTTTACAGAGATTCACTTGGCCCTGGAGTCATTCAGCAGTCATTTACTCAATTAGCAACACTGGTCGTTAATGGCCTTATTTGTTGGAATCTGAGAAAGAAAATTTGAGCTCAATAGCAATATGATTTCTTGGGAGAATAAAGAAATGATATAGATTTAACTTTAGTGGTATTATTACTGCTATATTAGAATGTTAGTTCAAGGACTTGAAAGAACCATGTGGAATATGGCGTAATAGCTGTATATGCCATTGCATTTGGTATAAATATTGCTTCTACAGAGTAGCTGACAATAATTGCATGCGATTGTAATGATAAATATACTAAAACTAAATGACTATGTTATGTTGATTAGAAAATTTCCATTAAATTTTATTAAACTTAATAAAGTCAGAAGGCAGCCTTTAGAATGTTTGTTATGAAAAAACTTAAACTCTTTATTCCTTGCACTGTATGTGTGTGTGTGTGTGTGTGTGTGTGTGTGTGTAAATGAAGCATAACACAAAATAAAATAAACAGTTTTAAAAGATTGACATAATAAAATTGGCTCATGATATCCATCTTTCCCCTATTATTACATTCTATTTTCAGGATTTTCATGTTAGTAAACTAAATAGATATTGAGAAGGATTTAACTTGATTTCAGGAGCTGGAGGAATTTGCCTAGACAACTGTCTTTAGTCTTGCTTTTGTCATCTATAAATTCAGTCATTCTACCAGTCCTCTGGGTACGTAACAGAGAAGAAGTTTTAATCTACATCCTCAAGGAGACAATATTGCTACGTGGTTAGACTTAAGCACTGTGCTTTTGATGAGTAATGAAGTCTCCCAATGATGCTGGGTGTCAGAAGAATATACAACCGGCAGTGACTAAGGGGCTGCTCAAATTACAAGTATATCAGTACAAATTCTTGGGTCATCCTAATACATTTTGAAGTCTTCTATTGAATTGTCCCACAGCTATGTGTATGCTCTGTAAATTCCCTCATCTGGGAAACTGTATTTAAATGTTTTCTAAAGGAAAACTTTACAGTTTCCTTGCATATCCAGAACACCATGAATATTTCTTTTTAAGAAATAAGTTTGTTAAAAACCTTCTGGTGTGTAGCTTGGTTTCTTCTGCTAATGTTTTGGCCATGGCTAATTTTTTAAATGTATTGATTTAATAATATTGTTTTAAGGCTTAGTGCATTCTACCAATGATTTCATCGTTTCAGATATCTAATCAAGCTCTTTTCATAACTTCCCATCTTTGAAAATTTAAAAATTCAGGTAAAGAAGGCTTTAAGTTTTATGATGAAATAAAAGTATTTTTATGGTGTCCCTCATCCTTTAAACATACTAATAAAAATGGCTGAAATGGAAAAGGTGACTCAAAAAATTGAAATACAAAATAAACAGAAAATCCATATTTGAGGTAATAGGAAGAGAAAGACCTACAACCCCTAAAAATTACAAGCTATAAAATGTAATGAGATGTAAATGAAATGTAAAAAAATTATTGGTGTAATTTTAAACAGTTATTCTAAAGCCAGGGACAGTGACCAGCAACCCTCACACTCTATTGGGGGTGGTTCAATCTATCACAGGTTTGAATTGGGAAGGTACAGTCAAGCCCATCTAAGGGACATCCACGTAGCAAACTCTGGCAGTCTTCACCATGAAGAAAGTTACCAGTGAGAATTTTCAGATGATTTTGACTTTTTATAAAAGGAGGCTAAAAAGATTTTTAAATGAAGTGTTCTTATCTTTCAAAAATTGTGTGGGCCAAATAAGATTATATCTGCCAGCTGGATTCCATCTGTGGGCTGCCTGTCTATGATCCCAGCTCAAAAAGCAAGTGTCATTATTCTTAAATGTCTATCTAATGATTATTTGGGTTGATGATATTTAGGAGAGGAAGAAAAGGGCCCCTAAATATGTAGAATCCACAGTATAACAGGAGGCTTGTGTATACATATACACAGCATGACAAGTACAGCTGTTTATGATAAGACTTGTGGGCAAAGGGATTGCATGAAGAAAACAGGGTGTGAGACAACCGGCATCATTAGTTGAGCATCGGGTACTTCAAGCCCTCCATTTGGGAGTCTCCCTGAAATTTCAAAATCAGTATTACAGGCTAGGGGCCAAGTACTGGAAATATAGTTCATACTACATCTAATTTAGTTGAGTTTTGGGAACAAACTCCACTTGAACCTGGGCCTACTTTGGCTCATTCTCTGCTCTATACTTGCCCTTGAGAAAAGCTGGTTTTTGCAAGTTGGTGCAAGGCTGATGACTTGGGGAGAAATAGCACCATCTTCTGTGGCACAGCAACCAGCAAACAAATCAGCAAAGTGGGGTGTGGCTCTGGGATGTAGAATAGAAGCAAATGAGTGGGAAAACACCCAGAGTTCAAAGGCTTCTCCTGTGTCTCAAAGAAGGTAAAAGTGACAAATGCTCTTCAAAGTGAATCTTGAAAAATAAACCGAAAACACTTAAGTAAAGTAAAAGATAACAGGGAAGACATGGGGATTACATATTTTATTCAGACATTGCTGTCTGCTGTGCCCTTCTAGCCTTCTTTTCCACAGACATTGCTGTCTGCTGTGCCCTTCTAGCCTTCTTTTCCACAGATACCATTCCACACTCACCTCACTTTCCTGACATAGCCACCTTCTTCACACCCAACTTTCTATTTATTAGTTCCTAAGGAGCCAGCTTAGGGCTCTTAGAGACTACCGCTGTTTCAACAATACCATGTCTGTAGAGTTAAGTTGACCTTCTTTTCTTAAACCAAACTCACCCACTTTCTTGAAAAGGAAAAGTAAATTATTATATTCTTTCTTCTACAGTCAACAGGAATCAACTTTCATGAAAACGAAACTGTAATGGCTACAACTACAAAATGCTGTGCCACATCTGTCCCTAGTTCCCTAGCTCCTGTTCTTTAACTTCTTCATTCCCTAGTATATCCACATTATTCTCACTTTCTCATCATATTGCTTTTCCTAGAGCCAATGATGTCCTCTGAATTATTATATTCAGATATAATTTATGAGATGAGATTCTTTGTAACCCAGGATATCTTTGAATTGTCTATATATCCTGAGAATCGTTTTGAACATCTGGTCCACTTGTCTTCATCCACCAAATGCTTGGGTTGCAGACACAACCTCAAACAATACCTCATTTATGCAATATTAGAAATCAGGATTTCTGCATTCAAGGCAAGTACTCTGTCAACTGAGCTACATTTCAGCCTTTCTAGATGACATTTTCCATTCAATTTGTTCTTACATTTGCATTCAACCTAGTGGAACTATTTAGAATCCTGGCTTCTTGGAATCACCTCTTCCTCTCAACTCATAAACTCTCCAGTTTTGCTTCAGTATTTTTCTAATGGGCTTATCCTTTCCAATCAACCACCTTTTGGACCCCCTACAGAGAAGGATTCTTTCCCTTTGGTTCCACTCCCCATTTTCCTTGGCAAGTACCAGCACTAATCCTACTTTAGCCATTGTGAGTTAGCTTTTGCTGCTCTCAGATCCCTTGCACATGCTTCACATAACTTTCACTTCTGTCTTGCTTTGGATGACTCTATTTTCCACTAGCATATGCCCTTTTAAAGCATTCTTCTCTGAGTAGGATAGACCACCTGGGAAGAAAGACCAGTTGTTTGCTAAATTTCTGATCAACCATGGAGTGATACTTTTATTAGTAAAATAAAAATGAAATACTAAAAAAAAAAGAAGCGAGACATAAAATATAGCCCTGTCTTTTGTAAGATTCAAGATCTATAAACTTTATCTGCCAAATTGCTCTAAAATTTTTTGCCTTGTAATGCTCAAACTGCCATTTTCCTTAGATTGCTGCAATATAGCAATTAGCAATATAGATGTTTCTAAAATTACAATGGGTAGGAAGACCTGTATTTGAATATGTTTCCTGTCCCCTTCACCTCATTTTCCATTAGATTGCAATTAATCTTCCATTATCTTAACACACCTGTTATTTATCCTCAAAGTCCATGTGTGTCTCCACTGTAGTAATTTTATTATTGAGAGCAAGGTTGAGGATTGAACGAAGGATCTTGCAATGCTAAGCAAGCATGCTATCTCTCAACTGCATCTGCAGCCCTATATTCTCTTAAAGAATACTTACATTACTGATCTTTTCATCCTCTAGCTAGAGACCATGAGCTCCAGAAGTGGGTTTCTCATTTTCCAATGTCTGGCACAATGCTGGCAAATATCAGACAGTCCAAATTACTCATTCATTGTGTGAAGAGGACTGTCTTACACAATGTAATAGATGAACACAGATAATTCTGCCCAAGGATTTGGAGCAAATTGGTATTTTAAAAAGGGTTTGGCATGCAGATAATGGAAGCTGCATTTTGGTGAGAATATTGAGGTTTTCAAGAAGCACAGAATTTATTTGAGGATGGGAAGTAGTTTGGCGAATCGAGAGCATGGAATGCTGGGATAGAAAAAAACAACTGATTGGCCTAAAGATGTATACTATGTAAGCTGGTAAAGATCTCAACTGTCAGCATGAGAAGTTTTAAGTATTTTTCATCTCTGAGAACAAAGTTATTCTTTCCTACCAAATCTTTCTTATGTGATAATGCCAATATAGCTAATGCTACACCATCTGACTGGGAATTTCAGTAATAATGGTTTTGCTCCATGAACAGAAGAAACATTGACAATCTCTTTTTCTTTGGTTATATTTAATGTTCTCTTCAGACTGAAATAATCCTTTACAGGTCAGACTTTGTGGGCATAAATTCCTTACATCTATTTTTATGATAAAAAGATTTTGTTTTCCTTTGATTGTAACCGATAGTTTTGCTGGGTATAATAATTTAGCAGGTGTCTGTGGTCTTTTAGAACTTGGAGTGGTCCAGGTCCTTCTGACCACCAAAGTTTCCATTAAAAAGTTTGGTGTTATCCTGATGGGCTTGCCTTTATATGCGATTTTATCTTTCTCCAGCTTTCAATATCCTTTCAATGATGTGGTCATTTAGTTTTTCATTATTATGACATAGGGAGTTTATTTTGTAATCCTGTCTAGTAAGTATCTTTGTTCTTAGATTTTGAGATATTTTTTCTTCTATGATTTTGTTAAAAATGCATGGGTGTTTAACTTGGGTTTATTTTTCTTTTTTTCCTGTGTACCTATTTATAGATTTGGTCTTTTTATAATGACCCGGATTTCACAGGTGTTTTTGTTCATGGATTGTTATATAGTTAACATTTTCTTTATCTGAGTGTTCCATTTCCTCTACATTGTCTTTGAGACTTAGTATTCTTTCTTCCACTTGATCTAATCTATTGGGAAGAGTTTCCTCTATGCTTTTTGTTTGAATATCTGCGATTTTAATTTTGGATTTATTTCAAAATTGCTTTTGGTTTTCTACAAATATTTTATCTCTTTATGGGATTTTATTCCATTTTTATATTTTTAATTGTTTTTATTATTTAATTCAACTCTTTTGTGGTTTAATAGCCTTCATTCATGGACTTGTTTATATCTTCTTTAAGTTCTTAAACATATTCATTGTTTTTAAAACATATTTATCTTTATTTTATACATATTAGTGTTTTGCCTGGATGTATGTTTTCTACTGCATGTATGTCTGGTACCATTGAAAGCTAGAAGAGGGTGCTGGGTTTCCTGAAACTAGAATTATAAATGTTTATAAGCTGTTCTGTGGATGCTGGGAATTGTACCTGGGTTCTCTGCAAGAGCAATGGGTACTCTTAATCACCAAGTCCCCACTCTATCCCTATGTATTTAAAGATTTTCTACTTTTTAAAATTTTATTTATTTATTTAATCACTTATTTGTTTTTGATTGATTGTTTCATTCATTGATTATTTTTTATTACTTTTATTATTTTATAGGCCAGTTGTTGCCACCCTCCCAGTCTACTCTTCACAGTTGCTCATCCATTCCTCCTCCCCCCATATTTAAGAGGATATCTGCCCCCTATCAGGCCTCCCCACTCCCTGGGGCCTCAAGTCTCTTTAAACTCCCTCTGAGGCTAGACAGGCAGTTGTCTGCTGTATATGTGTTGGGGGCCTTGGACCAGCTCATGTATGCTGCCTAGTTGTTGGCTCAGTGTTTGAGAGATCTCAGAAGGTGCAGGTTGGTTGAGACTACTGATCTTCCTATGGGGTTGTCCTCCTCCTCAGCTTTTATTTTATGTATATGGGTACACAGTAGCTGTCTTTAGACACACCAGAAGTGGGCACCAGAGCCCATTATAGATGGTTGTGAGTCACCATGTGATTGCTAGGAATTTAACTCAAGACCTCTGGAAAGGCAGTCAGTGCTCTTAACCACTGAGCCATCTCTCCAGACACTCTATCCCTATCTTAGGCATGTGTAGTATAATTGTTGTTTTGAAATTTTTGATCTGTATATTAGCTAAGTTTCTATTGTCAGAGAATATAACAGGGTTGTACATGTTAATTTCTTCAGGAGACATATTGCTATGTTGGTTATGTTGCTTGCATTTTTATGATGGGATCTAAAAATCTGGAGTTATTCATTGTTAGTGTGTTGTAGTAGACATGATGTCACCTTTTATGTCTGTTTGGACCCTTGTTTGTTAACCCCAACTAGTCAGATTGTGAACAGTTGAATGATGCTTAGTGTTCAGTCTTGGGGCCTCCTGTGTTGATGTGGGAATAAGGTATAAGAACACTCTGTTAAGGCTAGGTATAACACCTGAGCTTGGGAGAAAACCTTCTCTAGATTTAGAAGGTCTCTGATGATATTCAGAGGTTTGTAGACAACAATTGTTCTACATATAGTTCTTGGAAACAGACACTGCTATCACAGTGGGAGTAGATAGTGCTTTGTGTGGGTGAGAGGTAGGCTGCTACATTGTCCTCAGATGAAAGTAGATGGTATAGGTTCTAGATGGAGTTTCTTAACTTTGGCCAGATGTGGTCTCAGGACATCATGGTAACTAGGGTAGTAGAATGATTCTGGACATCCCTATCTGGAATTCAAGGTTAGATTCCCCATGGTACCTTATGGTACAGTGGGAAGGGTGGCTGATAAAATACAAGAAGGAAGAATGGGTCTGGAGTACTACCTTGCATTTGAGGTAGGCACCTCATAGTTATGGAACTGGAAGGGAAGGATGGTACCTGTTAAAAACCTTATGGGGTATACTTGATCATTTAATTTAAGTTTCCATTATAATCTTCATGGTTATTGAATAACATATAATGTGGAATTCTTCTGCATAATCTGTTATAATGGGTTTTTCAAAAAAAGAATTAGTATACTCTAACTCTTGTACATGACCCATTTTGTGAGAGGTGAAGAAATGTGCTGAAACAAAAAGGTGTCATCCTTGGCATCAAAGAAAATGATCCTGGCACAATTGGACAGAAACAGTAAAGACAATTTAGTTTGGTTTCACTGTGAGAAATTCATTGAGCCATGTCTAAATGATGTTCACTGCTACCATACTAAATAGCTCTCTCTCTGGGTAGAACCTGAGTTTATCTCTCCCAATCAGAGTTGGTAGGTACTAAGAAAAGGAGCTAAAGGTTGGAGACATGAGGAACTGAGCCCAGGGGTCCTTAGGGAAAAGCAGCTTCTTTTCTCATTCCTTACTTTTGTCACCTGGATTTCTGTTTGTTTGGGAAGAAGCTTACACATTGGTATTATTTTTCTGTTTCTGTCTTGGTGAACTTTTTAGTACATCAGAGTTTCTTAACAGCCAGATGAGGCCTTGCTTTGACTCCATGCTGCTTCCAACTGGAGATCAGTACTGAACAAGTAAACAAAGCAGGTTCCTCTAGCTTTGGGAAGTAGCATAGCTTTTTCTTTTCAAAGCAAAGATATAGCAGATTGAGTACTGTTTGCTTGGCTGTGGATGCTAAATCATGTCTAGGAAAACTCAGAGGCAGGTCGTGTTCTTACCCCCCTCTCTCTCTTTCTCTGAAGCCCCAGCTCTACTGAGCAATGGATGAATTTGTTTTAGCCGTGTAGGACTCTGGGAGTAGAAGCAGTGTTCATAAGGTACAGAAAGAGAAGGTCAGTGTGACCCATGTCTATATGCAGAGACTTTTCCTGACTCATTAGGCTAATCAGAGTTAAATTTTCTTACTGTTAATGTTGTGTTCCATGTCCAGGTTTAGGCAAGAAATATTGTAGCAGTAGAGACTCACTGACAACAAAACAAAAAGTCAGGTTTTTGATCTTTGAATAGTCTATTCAAAACAAAGACATCAAATAGTTCTATCAGAAAAAGACTAAAAGTCAAATATTCACCTCTAATCATTTGCCTGCAGAAACTGAAACTTAGTTTTGCATATAGAATAAAATAAGCAGTCTCCTATGGCCTTGTAACACTTGGGCATTGCTATTCAGATGCCCTGATCATGTTACATGCTGTACTTTTATCTCTAGCCAGGGTCCCTTGAGGGCAAAGTCTGCTTTCTAGTCATTATTCTGTCCTCAGGTTTTTACAGGGAACAAGAATCAGAATTTACATACTGTATTTCATTGGTACAGACAGTGCTTGAAAGCCCCACAAAGGATCTCAGGACCTGAGATAACTGTGGCCTCCTTGTGGGAGAGGTCATTTAGACATGAATCTGAAAGAGGATGTTGTCCTTCCCAATTATTCACCCTAAGCTAAAATGAGTTATGTTCAGAGGTTGTGCTTATTCCAAAACATCTACAAGTCACTTTCCTCACTAAGAGCTGCTCTGTGTGGTCTCTAGGCTGCACATTGTCAGGTTCTTGGCATTTTGTTTGAAGAGTTGAGGAAGCACACCTATAGCAAAGTTGCTGAGGATTTTATGCAGAAGCAAAGCAAACACTCAGAATAGACACCATGCAGGGAACCAATGCACCCTGGGTGAGATTTACTTAAGAGTCCCTGTGCACTGACTGGAGGCTTCCTTTTGTGAGTCCAGAAGACAAAGGAGTTGATTTCTAGAGACAGAGTGTGGCTTGTTTTCTGTTTTGATTGATTTGGTTTGGGTTATGTAAGCCTTTGCTCACCATGAATGTCCTTTCCCATGATGCATCTGACTTTAATCAATGCATACTCAATTATGCAGAGGCATAAGATAGAAGTAGGAGTTTTTTCTTTCTTTTTAATTGTCTTGGGGATTTTTCTTAAACATTTACCTAGCAGATAGTTTTCCTTATAAAGCATATACCAAAGACCAGTCCAGACTGGATTGGCCCATTGCCTTTTGTTCCAAGATAAGTTCCAGGATGAGTTTGTCCACAAAAGTGGGTAACTGGAGGTTTATAGGGAGCTACAGATTGGAATGATTTGTTTGAATTCTTTGAAGAGGGCAAGGCATGCAGGTTGGTGTTGGTCCCAGGCTTCTGAGGCTCTTGTTGGAAAAGGAATATATGTTTAGCTCAAGCTTAAGCAGGCTCCTGCTGTCTAGGCTAACCTTATGCTTAATGTCTTGGAAGATATATTAGTAGCAACAGTAATGGACATTTTTATGCCTTGAGAAAAAAATGAGTCTACAGAAATTTTGGCCAGCCTGATAAATTCACTAATAATGGGAACCAGACTATGCGTCACAAGTCATATCTGACTGTGGATGTGATGTAGCTGATAGTCATGTGTGATTATGTTAGCCTTCATTCCTCAGCACATTTGTGTGGCTGTTTTATTGGTGCTAGTTTTACTCAATAGAGCATATATATACACAGGGAAACAAAAATGATGTCAGTTACTTGCTCACACAAACCCTGCAAGTTGTAGTCATCCAGAAACTGCAGGAGAAGAGATGGAAGAAAAGGAATACGTGAGCCTATATTGCCTCAAATCTTGGCTTATATTCATCCCTGCTTCTGTTTCAAGTCCAAGTACTTGACATCTCCTTGTATTACACAATTTCATAAGTTTTATTTAATGCTTAAAATGAGACTTTTTTTCCCACCAGGTACATATGTCACTTGCATATAGTATGCCTCTGTCCACTGTGATTTTACTTTCTATAGTTTCATTCTCTGATCATGGTCAGAGTCTAAAAGCAGTAAATGGAAAACTCCAGAAGAGAATACTTCATAAGTTTTATTTTATCATTTTAAAATCTCTTGGTATATTTAAGTTGTGAAGTAAACTTCATCATAGGTATGTATGTATAGGAAAAGGAATAGTATACATGTGTTTCTGTACTGTCTTCTGGCTCAGGACTCTACTGGGGAAAGTGAAACAGATGTCCAGTGGCTAAGGGAGACAGATGTCACTCGCCAGTGAGTTGATCTTAGCTCTTGGCCTCCACTATAAACTAATGCTGAGTTCTGTCATGTGGTATGCCTGGGCTCTGATCTAAACTAGTGGCAGTCTCATTATGCTCCAATTCCTCAGGATGCTATGTCATCGGCTTCTAGGGGAAGTCTCATGATTTAGCCCCATGGCACATGGAGGAGGAGTGCCTCCTCATGTTTCCTGATAGAGATAAGATATTCTTCTCAAAGACACAAAATTTGATAAGACCACAAACTGGTACATAAGGACTTTACTTAGTACAAGGTGGGGTTGGTCTGGCAGCACAGGAGACATCTCTATTTATGAGTTATAGGGTGTAGCTTTAAATTTATTATAAGTTCAAGCTGTAAGGTGTTGACATTGTTAGGGATTCAGGGATGCAGAAGCCCACCACAGAGCCTCTGTGCTGTTAGTGGTATCTCTGATAAACATGTACATGTTCTCTAGAAAGGTCATGTAGCAGCCAGCACCCAGTCACTCAAACACAAGGATGTCCCCTAAACTGGTGTGGAGGGCAGTTAAGGTGGTGCTAAGTCACATCACTATTTCTTCCTCTGAGGACTGAACACAATCAGGCCCACACTGCTGGTAGCTTCATTAGTCAGAACTGTGACTCTGCATTATAAGGAAGAGAAAGAAGAGAGCAAGTAGCCAAAGCAGTGGCCTTGCCCTCAGGGCATTGCGATGTGCTGAAAAGCCAGACCAGTGACTCATCTTCCCTTGGAAAGAACTGAGTAAAAGAGAAAGTCAGTAGAAGTATGAGGCAAGGAGAATAAACCTCTCTCTCTCTCTTCCCTGTCTCTCTGTTCTCTCTCTCTCTCTCTCTCTCTCTCTCTCTCTCTCTCTCAAATTGTATTTAATTTGTTTTTTACACTCCAGATTTTATCTCCCTCCTAGTCCACCCTCTGCCTTCTCCACCAGGATGTCCCCATTCCCTCCATCCCCCACCCCGTCAGAGCTCTCCACTTCTGGGGCCTCTGGTCTCTTGAGGGTTAGGTGCATCTTCTCTGACTGAACCCCAATCTAGGAGTCCTCTGCTGTATATGTCTTAGGGGCCTCATATCAGCTGGTGTATGCTGCCTGGTTAGTAGTCCAGTGTCTGAGAGATCTTGGGGGTCCAGGTTAATAGAGACTGCTGGTCCTCCTACAGGTTTGCCCTCTTCCTCAGCTTCTTCCAGATTTTCCCTAATTCAACCACAGGGGTCATCATAGGTTATTGAATTTGGCTCAATACCCTTCAGCAAAGGAAGGGAATTCCCTATTGCTGCAGACACTATGTACTTTTCAGATAAAAGGGCAGAAACCCTGGGATAGAACTCACCTGGAAGTTTCATGGTATTGGAAGGGGCTGTGCAAACTTCCAAAGAAGAGGCATAACTAATTAGCCACGTCTTTATGCTTAGGGGCAAACATGATTAACCAATGAATCAGCTGGAAGATATTTAAGTATAAGTCTTGGCAACATTATCATCTACTTGAATAAGAAGGAACATTTCTGATACCCCTCAAAAATAAGCTATGAGCAGTACTGTCCCCACCTTTGAAGGACTCTAATCCTTTGGTATCCTAACTCCCAGTGCCTCAAACATTTCTGAGAAAATGGCTTGAGACAGAAAGGAAAAGTCCATGGCTTCAGTGCTGTATAAGACTAGTGTGCAGGGAATGCCTTTCTGTATACTCTACACTGCATTCCTGTGCAGGAGTTATGGTCCAGGGTATCACTTCTTGCCCCTAGCATTGGCGGTAAGCTTTTCTTACTATTACTAGTCTTATAATATGTACATAAAACCACTTGCTTTTGAACATATTCTCCTGGATAGTCTTTTTCTCAATTTTCTCAATGTGTCATTCTGTTTAAAGTGAGGTCAGATAGTTAGAGGGTAATGTTCAGGAAGAGACATGACAACATATCCTCTGTATGAGCAAAGACATTAGATTTGGGGAAGTGGAATAAGGAGAAGTAGTCTGTTTCAGAAAGAAGCTGTCAAGGGATGATGGAGGAAGAAGTTAGTAGTGTGTGTTTTCCTAATACAAGAATGTTTGATACATGTAAGTGGGAGGTCAGCTTTAGAAATGACCAAGAATCTCAGGCTAGAGCTGTAAATCAGTTACTACATGAATAGGTATATAGCAATCTCCTGTTCCCCAAACCCAAGATAATGAAAAGATATTATAATTTATTTTAGAATTGGGTAATTCTCACTGTATAAGTTTTCTACAGTGCTAGAAGAGTCCATTCAATATAAATTAGTTTACATATATTTAGTTGTTTCTGTTTGAGTCCATTCTGTGAAAGGCCGTAATGATGCCCACAGAAAATATTTATATAAATTGAAAATTTACATTAAATCTTTGTCATATATCATAGTCCTTAACACTTTTTATTTGGCTGATCTTTCATTCTTAAAGATGTTTTGATAATCAATCATTCTGTTTTCTGATGGATCCTGTCTAGAATTCTTAAAAAAAAATTGTTTCTGCTTGGAAACAATATATCCTTGGGCTGGCAAGGTGGATGAATGGGTAAAGGCACTTGCTGCCAAGCCTTATGGAAATTAAATTCAACTTCTAAAACCTACAAGGTAGAAAAGAGAGCCACTTCCCACCAATTGTCCACTAATCTACACATAAATGTTATGCCAACCTAATAAACATAAATAAATATTAAAAATAAAGAGAAAGTTATTGTAAATAATGCTCCATGTGTTCTATGAGAAAGAAAGTAAGAGTTTTGTGTCTCTTTAGTAAAGAATTTTGTCTGAATCTGGATAGTAAATGGGAAAGGCTATTAAACATACTGGGAAATTTTAAAACAGTATTTTATTAATACTTTGAGAATGTTATACAATGTATTTTGATCATATTTATCCTCTTAATCAACTCCATCCAGATCCACCCCAACTTTTCTACTCAACCAACTTTATGTACTCTTACATAAAAAAGAAACCACAACAAAAACAAAAACCAGAGCATCTGCACATATGAACTCACAGCAGTCCTAACAATAGATACAAGACAGTAGACACAAGCAAAATTAGGGGGAAAAAATCCCAGCACTGAAGGAAGGGTGGGCATGCAATCGTCCCCTCAGCTGGGGAGTCCATGGCAATTAATAACTATGGGAGAAAGAGAGTTAGTTTTCTTGGTGTGGCTCAGAGTAGATCAACCATGCTTGGGGGCAAGCCCACACACACAAGAATATTTGGGCAACATGTTGAAATTTTTTAAAAATACATCTTCAAGTAACTTAAGGAATTGGATTGGAAACATTTGTTTTGAGATGGAGGGGAGTTATCTCAATAAGATAACATGAAATGAGAGCAAACGAGCCCAGAATGGAATAATTTCTAGCTACAGCTACAATGAATATTCTCCAAATCCAAAGGGAGAGATCATGTCATTCCCTTGCTTCCATACTACTGCATGTAAATTCTCGTATGTTTAGCTTTACTCTTTCCTTTATCCTGCCTTTCCTGGAGAATGTGTTTCTCAGCCAAGGAATGGACAGGTTAATGTTTGAGAGCTAACCATCTATTAATTCCAAAATTCTTCTAGCTCATAAGGGCATTTGAAGTTGTTGTCTAGTTTTTGCTGAACCTCTCCGCTTAGCTACTAAAGTTTTTCTTCCTTTTGAGGCAACAAAACTAAATTCTGACATCGTGTTGATCGTACGTTGTTGGAAACAAAACTCAAATCATGTTGTTGTTGTACATTCCAAAACCAATTTATTTCTGTGTATTTTTGGTGCAGAAATATTCTTGGAGCAAAGTAGAGTACATACTTGTGAGTTGGATGTGAATTATTTGCCATAAATTATCACACACAATGGACTGAAAGAACCAGATGTTCAGTGCACTTGTTATTTTGGGCTTCCTAAAAATGGTCTTTTGTAAAAAGCTATTGTGAGTGGCATGGAAACATGGATCTTGGCTATTGAACTTATTGTTTGGTTTTCTTATATTTTTGAATTGTTAAGTATTTTATAGAAGTCATGTATATTTTGCCATTCAATACCCATTCATTTCAACAATTATTTAATATTTCTGAATAACTCAAGGGTATTCTATATTAATTTAGATTAAGAAGTAGCTAAAAGCTCCTTATGTTCTTATGAAGATTCCTTATATGCACAAATGTAACTGATAGGTGTTTTCTCTTTATATCACATTGTGCTTTGACCTTTAGGAATGGGATAGTCAGTACATTCTACAACATTTAGTAGTCTTGTTCATTATGTGAGAGAGGGGTGAAATTCCAAGATAGCATCTGGAGTTCCTACCTCTAGTTATACACTCCCTGTGTGATGCTCTTTCATTTCATGTGGGAAGAACTGTGACCATAATATTATATGATAGAACTGGTAAATAGAAACAGTTGGATTCCTGGGGTCCTCTGGCCTGCCATGCAGCCTATTCTATTTTTTATAAAATCTGGGCTATCAAGAAGACTGTCCCCCCAAAAATAAACAGCTTCTGAGGAATGACACCCAAGGTTGTTCCCTAGCTTCCAAATATACATGCACCACAATGCATATTTGCCCCCCCCACGTACACAGAAGATAGTACAGACATTGTTTTCTATAAGGATACTTATTATTATTGGTAGAATAGAAGCTTGTTTTGGGGGAAAAGTGTTAGTTTAGGCAACTCAGAGAAGCCCAAAGTTAAAGAAAAAAATGTGACCTGAAAGGCAGCTGGAGATAGCTTTATTTAAACAATTCAGTCTATATATATCATACCTGTAGTAGAATGTATAGAAGTCCAGTTTACACCCAAATACTCATTGACCTCATTCCTTGCTAAGATCCTAACAGAAGCAATAGTTCTGAGACGATGAGTGGTACACAGCACACGTCCAAGGAAAGTGTGGTGTATTGATGCTGATTTGGGTCCTTGAATGTTAAAGGCACAGGCTTCAGGATGCCCAGGTGAGTTTCATATGCCACTCACCTTTCATTAATCAGCCTCATTTAAAAAACCAAGTGAGGAAATGACTTATATTTCCAAAATGTTCTTATATTGTAAAATTTTCTCCCATCGAGAGATTTACATAATACCATTGGACTCATCCTGTATTGTTGGATCACACATAAGCAGGAATTGGCAGGCTCAGCTTTCCAATCTTAGTTTGGTTGCATTGCCACAGCACTGGTGTTTATTCAGGGAAAGCATTATATGAGACACTTCTTTGGGGTTCTCTACAAAACTCTACAAGGTTTTTTTTTAATTTTGATTTCTTAAGTTAAAGATACTGTTGTGACAGTTATTTCTCTCTAAAGTAAAGGTTGCATATCCATATGGGTAATTCTCAGCATGGAATACCCACACTTCTAAGGGACCATCACAGAGAGATCTTCAATTATATGTGACTATTATTCAAAGCAGTTATTCTATAAGTTTGGTTTTTTTAAGCAATAATCCTTTGGATGATTCAAATCCTCCACCTATCATGTCTGTTTTTATCTATTACAGAAATTATAAAATGAGGCTTGCATTTTCAGACATGTAGAAATCCTATCAAAAGTTTGATATATCATCTGCTAAGAATTACTAGTCTAAGAGAAATTGTTTACCTTCATTAGAGAGTATGAATTTCCATAGATATGGATTTGGGCCATATTTGCAGTACTGGGAATGAATTCTCTCCTGTCTAATATGCCCAAATCTAATCAAGAAAGTGATTGATTACCCCCATAAACAATCCCACTACTATTGCACCAATGTGCACTATTTGCCTAGCAAGTCAGTATTAAGACACATGTGGTACAGCAACTAGGTATGGCCAATGTCATGTCTCTTTCATCAGCTTGTATAGCACCTTCCAGCCCTATGTAAGTGGACAAGCAGGGAGAGATCTTCCTGGTGAGCCCAGTATCGATTTGACCATATCCTGTAACTAAAGCGCCCTTAGAAATAAGGTCTTATTTTCTAGTTAGGTGAGGAACCAAGAGCAATAGCAATGACTTCTATTGTTTTGGGTGTTTCCAGGGTCTCCATGACCAAGAACTCATTGAGTTTTGATCTAAACATGGCACTGAGGCTTTCATTTAATAACCCCTATCTTCTAACAACAGCAGTACTCTTTACTCATGATATACCAACATTCAAATGCCCACAGAGCCATTTTGGTTAATCTACCCTGTATACTATATTTCCCTTGCCTCCAAGTTTCCCCCTTTCACTCTTTTTTCAGATCACTTGTGTCCTACTCTCTTTTTAGTACATCTGTTTTATTTCCAATGCAAAATCAAGTCATTTCACTTTCTCATTTCATTTTGGAAAGTTGGTATTGATCTAAAGATTTATTGATAAATGATCATGTTGTAAAACTGCATTCTAAATATTTAAGCTTATATTCATTCATCTAGGCTACTTTCAACCTTGATCAGAGAAGCTTTTTATTGTATTTGCTAGTGGTTATTACAGAGACTCAACTGCTCATAATACTGAGAATATGTGGCTGGTGCTCAGCCATAGTTAGAACATCTATATTAGTACCTACATGGTACAAGGCTCAGAGAATATTATGGAAGAGCATGTGGAAAGAACGTAAGACCTGGAGGATGGGGGGGCAGTGCTGTGAATTGCTCTCCTCCAGACATGATATGGCCATTGAACTTATGAACTCAAAGTGTTAGTAGTTGTTTGTACAAGGTATGTATAAGATGAGGAGTAGGTGCTCCTGATTCTTCACCTCTAGTTGAGGAGCAATTGGCAGTTGATGAATGTTGGGGGGGGTATTTTTCTATGGGGAAAAGGGCTATTGGTAGGTGTCTCATGTCCTAGTGGATAACCCCACACTTATGTGCACATGGGCAGAAAAAAATTAAATTCAGTGTCTTATTTTTTCATAAGGGTATTAAATTGGGAAGAAG
Source organism: Rattus norvegicus (assembly GCF_021556685.1). Classification (NCBI taxonomy): domain Eukaryota; kingdom Metazoa; phylum Chordata; class Mammalia; order Rodentia; family Muridae; genus Rattus; species Rattus norvegicus. The sequence continues at coordinate 40,362,902 of NC_141551.1, read as the reverse complement.
ATTTAATGGGAATGGAGGGAATCAGAAGGAAGGGGTAGATTTGGCCATGGTTTATTATATACAAGTATGAAATTTTCAATTAATAAAAAGTGTATAGTATGCATCATGGAACTAGCACAGTGCTAGATCAGGGGTCATTTGAAGGTAGTCCATGAAGCTATGGAAGTGCATGGAGAATATTAAGAAAGCAAATGGGAAGTTAGGAATTCTGTATAATCTTTGAACCTCTGAGCATAGGAATATTTTGTAACATTGGGGCTATGTCCTATGTAATTATTGGTCTTATGGAATCAAGTGACTAGCCTTGAGGTTGATCAGGCCATTTTTCTTTGACAAGATAGTATTGCTCTAAAGGTTTCTTATGCTGCACAAGATGCTTCTAGAAAATTCTCTTGTTTTTCAGCTGTTTATTTTTCTTGTTTTCTCTTTTAAAGATGGGGACTTGCTGTATAGATAGGTTGCCTTGAAGTCTTTTTTTCCCCGTCATTATTAAATTGGGTATTTCTTATTTACATTTCAAATGTTATTCCCTTTTCCGGTTTCCATGCCAACATCCCCCTAGCACCCCCCCATTCTATACGGGTGTTCCCATCCCAATTCTCCCCCCATTACTGCCCTCCCGACAAGAATCCTGTTCACTGGGAGTCCAGCCTTGGCAGGACCAAGGGCTTCCCCTTCCACTGGTGCCCTTACTAGGCTATTCATTGCTACCTATGCAGTTGTAGCCCAGGATCAGTCCATGTATAGTCTTTGGGTAGTGACTTAGTCCCTGGAAGCTCTGGTTGGTTGGCATTGTTGTTCATTTGGGGTCTTAGGCCCCTTCAAGTTCTTTCAGTTCTTTCTATGATTCCTTCAATGGGGTCCCATTCTTAGTTCAGTACTTTGCTGATGGCATTCACCTATGTATTTGCTGTATTCTTGCTGTGTCTCTCAGGAGAGATCTACATCCGGTTCCTGTCAGTCTGCACTTCTTTGCTTCATCCATCTTATCAAGTTTGGTGGCTGTATATGTATGGGCCACATGTGGGACAGACTCTGAATGGGTGTTCCTTCAGTCTCTGTTCTAAACTTTGCCTCCCTATCCCTCCTAAGGGTATTCTTGTTCCCCTTTTAAAGATGGAGTGAAGCATTTTGGTCATCCTTCTTGAGTTTCGAGTGTTCTGTGCATCTGGGGTAATTCGAGCATTTGGGCTAATATCCACTTATCAATGAGTGCATACCATGTGTGTTTTTCTGTGCTTGGGTTACCTCACTCAGGATGATATTTTCCAGTTCCATCCATTTGCCTATGAATTTCATAAAGTCATTGTTTTTTGATAGCTGAGTAGTATTCCATTGTGTAGATGTACCATATTTTCTGTATCCATTCCTCTATTGAAGGGCATCTGGGTTCTTTCCAGCTTCTGGCTATTATAAATAAGGCTGCTATGAACATAGTGGAGCATGTGTCTTTGTTATACGTTGGAGCATCTTTTGGGTATATGCCCAAGAGAGGTATAGCTGGGTTCTCAGGTAGTCCTATTTTCTGAAGGCCTTGAAGTCTTAAAATTATAATCCTTCTTATTAGCCTCTGGAGTGGTAAGATGATAGCATATACCACTGTACCTAGTTTACATAATCTTTCATGTCATCTCTAGTCTGACATAGAAAGGTTGTGCCTTACAGACAATTCTAATGCACCAGAATGATTTCTCATGCATCAAAGGCCTTCCATCCTTCTACCTTAGCTCCCCAGTCCTGCGACTATTGCGGGCCATCACCCTGGGCTCTATTGTGGTGTCAGTTTTAAGCTATTACTTTTAATTGCTATGATTTTTTGAACAATTACCATTAGCTAGCCATTATTTTTAAGTATGTATGTCTTATCTCATTTCAACACTACACTGCAAGGGAAATACTATAATTAAGCTTTCTTGGCAGATGAAAACACAGACTCACAGAGATAAAGATAGGGAGCTGCACAGAAAGCAGTCAGACCAAGACTGTAAACTGCATCTGACTATATTGCCCTAAAACCTGCCCCTCACCAGGGTGACATTTCTCATCCTGAGTTATGCAAAGACCCCTTTTAACTAAAGGAAAATCTCCAAACTCCAAAAATGACTTTAAATTGTATTTGGAATATGATTATTTAAATGTGCACAAATATAGAACTAGAAATCAACTCTAGCCTTGAATATTTTAGCTACCATAAAATGAATAACAAAATTAATTTTTCAAACCATAGAATCATTATGATTCAAATAATCAATATTAGTTTAATCCCAGAGAACATTGAGACAAAGTTCACTGTTGGAGATAAAAGTAGTGTGTAGAGAGGGATTCCCAAACCCACTGATCCCTGCCCGCAGCAGCTCGCTGCTCCCAAACCCCGTGGGAGAGTGAGCACACCACCTGGACATGTGGGCACTCCTGAGACTGCACAGATGAGACCACCAAAACTGCCCACCCCTGCCAAAATCCCTGGCCCAAGAGGAAACTGTATATGGCCTCTGGGTTCCCTTGAATAAGGGCACAGCAGCAGCGGGTCCCCTACATCTGAGACAGCACCGGAACCTGAAGGGACAGATAAACAGTTCTCTGCACCCAAATCCCGTGGGAGGGAGAGCTAAACCTTCAGAGAGGCAGACACGACTGGGAAACCAGAAGAGACTGCACTCTGCCTACATTACTGATTCCAGAGGAAAACACCAAACGCCATCAGGAAACATGGTGCACTGAAGCTCCCGGAAAGGGCGGTGCAGATCTTCCTGGATGCTGCCCCCATGGAGAACTCCTAAGCAACACCCCATCAGCAAACTTGAGCCTCGGGACCACAGGTAAGACAAACCTTCCTACTCCAAGCGACCAACCTAGTGAACTCAGGACACAGACCCACAGGAACAGCTGACCTGTAGGTAGGAAAAACTACACTCCCGAAAACAGAACACTCTGTTCCCATAACTGGCTGAAAGAAAACAGGAAAACAGGTCTACAGCAGCCCTGACACACAGGCTTATAGGACAGTCTAGCCACTGTCAGAAATAGAAGAACAAAGTAACACTAGAGATAATCTGATGGCGAGAGGCAAGCGCAGGAATCCAAGCAACAGAAACCAAGACTACATGTCATCATCGGAGCCCAATTCTCCCACCAAAGCAAACACTGAATATCTAAACACACCAGAAAAGCAAGATCTAGTTTCAAAATCATATTTCATCATGATGTTGGAGGACTTCAAGAAAGACGTGAAGAACTCCCTTAGAGAAACAAAGGAAAACATAAATAAACAAGTAGAAGCCTACAGAGAGGAATCACAAAAATCCCTGAAAGAATTCCAGGAAAATACAATCAAACAGTTGAAGGAATTAAAAATGGAAATAGAAGCAATCAAGAAAGAACACATGGAAACAACCCTGGATATAGAAAACCAAAAGAAGAGACAAGGAGCCGTAGATACAAGCTTCGCCAACAGAATACAAGAGATAGAAGAGAGAATCTCACAAGCAGAAGATTCCATAGAAATCATCGACTCAACTGTCAAAGATAATGTAAAGCAGAAAAAGCTACTGGTCCAAAACATACAGGAAGTCCAGGACTTAATGAGGAGATCAAACCTAAGGATAATAGGTATAGAAGAGAGTGAAGACTCCCAGCTCAAAGGACCAGTAAATATCTTCAACAAAATCATAGAAGAAAACTTCCCTAACCTAAAGAAAGAGATACCCATAAGCATACAAGAAGCCTACTCCAAATAGATTAGACCAGAAAAGAAACTCCTCCCATCACATAATAGTCAAAACACCAAACGCACAAAATAAAGAATATTAAAAGCAGTAAGGGAAAAAGGTCAAGTAACATATAAAGGCAGACCTATCAGAATCACACCAGACTTTTTGCCAGAGACTATGAAAACCAGAAGATTCTGGAGAGAAGTAATACAGACCCTAAGAGAACACAAATAACAGCCCAGGATACTGTATCCTGCAAAACTCTCAATTAACATAGATGGAGAAACCAAGATATTCCATGACAAAACCAAATTTACACAATATCTCTCTACAAATCCAGCACTACAAAGGATAATAAATGGTAAAGCCCAACATAAGGAGGCAAGCTATACCCTAGAAGAAACAAGAAACTAATTGTCTTGGCAACAAAACAAAGAGAATGAAAGCACACAAACATAACCTCATATGCAAATATGAATATAACAGGAAGAAATAATCACTATTCCTTAATATCTCTCAACATCAATGGCCTCAACTCCCCAATAAAAAGACATAGATTAAGAAACTGGATACCCAATGAGGACCCTGCATTCTGCTGCCTACAGGAAACACACCTCAGAGACAAAGACAGACACTACCTCAGAGTGAAAGGCTGGAAAACAATTTTCCAAGCAAATGATCAGAAGAAGGAAGCCGGAGTAGCCATTCTAATATCAAATAAAATCAATTTTCAACTAAACGTCACCAAAAAAGATAAGGAAGGACACTTCATATTAATCAAAGGAAAAATTCACCAAGATGAACTCTCAATGCTAAATATCTATGCCCCAAATACAAGGGCACCTACATACATAAAAGAAACTTTACTAAAGCTCAAAACACACATTGCACCGCACACAATAATAGTAAGAGATTTCAACACCCCACTCTCATCAATGGATAGATCATGGAAACAGAAATTAAACAGAGACATAGACAGACTAAGAGAAGTCATGAGCCAAATGGACTTAACAGATATTTATAGAACATTCTACCCTAAAGCAAAAGGATATACCTTCCTCTCAGCTCCTCATGGTATTTTCTCCAAAATTGACCATATAATTGGTCAAAAAACGGGCCTCAACAGGTACAGAAAGATAGAAATAATCCCATGTGTGTTATCCGACCACCACAGCCTAAAGCTGGTCTTCAATAACAATAAGGGAAGAACGCCCACATATACATGAAAGTTGAACAATGCTCTACTCAATGATAACCTGGTCAAGGAAGAAATAAAGAAAGAAATTAAAGACTTTTTAGAATTTAATGAAAATGAAGGTACAACATACCCAAACTTATGGGACACAAAGAAAGCTGTGCTAAGACAAAAAAACATAGCTCTGAGTGCGTGCAGAAAGAAACAGGAGAGAGCAAATATCAGCAGCTTGACAGCACACCTAAAAGCTCTAGAACAAAAAGAAGCAAATGCACCCAGGAGGAGTAGAAGGCAGGAAATAATCAAACTCAGAGCTGAAATCAACCAAGTAGAAACAAAAAGGACCATAGAAAGAATCAACAGAAGCAAAAGTTCGTTCTTTGAGAAAATCAACAAGATAGATATACCCTTAGCCAGACTAAGAGAAGACACAGAGAGTATGTCCAAATTAACAAAATCAGAAATGAAAAGGGAGACATAACTACAGATTCAGAGGAAATTGAAAAAATCATCAGATCTTACTATAAAAGCCTATATTCAACAAAATTTGAAAATCTGCAGGAAATGGACAATTTTCTAGACTGATACCAGGTACCGAAGTTAAATCAGGAAGAGATAAACCAGTTAAACAACCACATAACTCCTATGGAAATAGAAGCAGTTTCCCAACCAAAAAGAGCCCAGGTCCAGACGGGTTTAGTGCAGAATTCTATCAGACTTTCATAGAAGACGTCATACCAATATTATCCAAACTATTCCACAAAATTAAAACAGATGGAGCACTACCAAATTCGTGCTATGAAGCCACAATTACTCTTATACCTAAACAACACAAAGACCCAACAAAGAAAGAGAACTTCAGACCAATTTCCCTTATGAATATCGACGCAAAAATACTCAATAAAATTCTGGCAAACCGAATCCAAGAGCACATCAAAACAATCATCCACCATGATCAAGTTGGCTTCATCCCAGGCATGCAGGGGTTGTTTAATATAAGGAAAACATTCAACGTGATCAATTATATAAACAAACAGAAAGAACAAATCCACATGATCAATCACTAGATGCTGAGAAAGGATTTGACAAAATTCAACACCCCTTCATGATAAAAGTCCTGGAAAGAATAGGAATTCAAGGCCCATACCTAAACATAGTAAAAGCCATATACAGCAAACCAGTTGCTAACATTAAACTAAATGGAGAGAAACTTGAAGCAATCCCACTAAAATCAGGAACTAGACAAGGCTGCCCAATCTCTCCCTACTTATTCAATATAGTTCTTGAAGTTCTAGTCAGAGGAATCAGACAACAAAAGGAGGTCAAGGGGATACACATCGGAAAAGAAGAAGTCAAAATATCACTATTTGCAGATGATATGATAGTATATTTAAGTGATCCCAAAAGTTCCACCAGAGAACTACTAAACCTGATGAACAACTTCAGCAAAGTGGCTGGGTATCAAATTAACTCAACTATATCAGTAGCCTTCCTCTACAGAAAAGAGAAACAAGCCGAGAAAGAAATTAGGGAAACGACACCCTTCAGAATAGACCCAAATAATATAAAGTACCTCGGTGTGACTTTAACCAAGCAACTAAAAGATCTGTACAATAAGAACTTCAAGCCTCTGAAGAAAGAAATTGAAGAAGACTTCAGAAGATGGAAAGATCTCCCATGCTCATGGATTGGCAGGATTAATTAGTAAAAATGTCCATTTTACCAAACGTGATCTACAGATTCAATGCAATCCCCATCAAAATACCAATCAAATTCTTCAAAGAGTTAGACAGAATAATTTGCAAATTTATCTGGAATAACAAAAAACCCAGGATAGCTAAAACTATCCTCAACAATGAAAGGACTTCAGGGGGAATCACTATCCCTGAACTCAAGCAGTATTACAGAGCAATAGTGATAAAAACTGCATGGTATTGGTACAGAGACAGACAGATAGACCAATGGAACAGAATTGAAGACCCAGAAATGAACCCACACACCTATGGGCACTTGATTTTTGACAAAGGAGCCAAAACCATCAAATGGAAAAAAGATAGCATTTTCAGCAAATGGTGCTGGTTCAACTGGAGGTCAACATGTAGAAGAATGCAGATCGATCCATGCTTATCACCCTGTACAAAGCTTAAGTCCAAGTGGATCAAGGACCTCCACATCAAACCAGATACACTCAAACTAATAGAAGAAAAACTAGGGCAGCATCTCGAACACATGGTCACTGGAAAAAATTTCCTGAACAAAACACCAATGGCTTATGCTCTAAGATCAAGAATCGACAAATGGGATCTCATAAAACTACAAAGCTTCTGTAAGGCAAAGGACACTGTGGTTAGGACAAAACGGCAACCAACAGATTGGGAAAAGATCTTTACCAATCCTACAACAGATAGAGGCCTTATATCCAAAATATACAAAGAACTCAAGAAGTTAGACCGCAGGGAAACAAATAACCCTATTAAAAAATGGGGCTCAGAGCTAAACAAAGAATTCACAGCTGAGGAATGGCTGAGAAACACCTAAAGAAATGTTCAACATCTTTAGTCATAAGGGAAATGCAAATCAAAACAACCCTGAGATTTCACCTCACACCAGTGAGAATGGCTAAGATCAAAAACTCAGGTGAGAGCAAATGCTGGCGAGGATGTGGAGAAAGAGGAACACTCCTCCATTGTTGGTGGGGTTGCAGACTGGTACAACCATTCTGGAAATCAGTCTGGAATTTCCTCAGAAAATTGGACATTGAACTATCCGAGGACTCAGCTATACCTCTCTTGGGCATATACCCAAAAGATGCCCCAACATATAAAAAAGACACGTGCTCCACTATGTTCATAGCAGCCGTATTTATAATAGCCAGAAGCTGGAAAGAACCCAGATGCCCTTCAATAGAGGAATGGATTCACAAAATGTGGTACATCTACACAATGGAATATTACTCAGCTATCAAAACAATGACTTTATGAAATTCGTAGGCAGATGTTTGGAACTGAAAAATATCATCCTGAGTGAGGTAACCCAATCACAGATAAACACACATGGTATGCTGTCATTGATAAGTGGCCATTAGCCCAAATGCTTGAATTACCCTAGATGCCTAGAACACATGAAACTCAAGACGGATGATCAAAATGTGAATGCTTCACTCCTTCTTTAAAAGGCGAACAAGAATACCTTTGGCAGGGAATAGAGAGGCAAAGATTAAAACATACACAGAAGGAACACCCATTCAGAGCCTGCCCCACATGTGGCCCATACATATACAGCCACCCAATTAGACAAGATGGATGAAGCAAAGAAGTTCAGGCAGACAGGAGCCGGATGCAGATCTCTCCAGAGAGACACAGCCAGAATACAGCAAATACAGAGGCGAATGCCAGCAGCAAACCACTGAACTGAGAATAGGACCCCTGTTGAAGGAATCAGAGAAACAATTGGAAAGCTTGAAGGGGCTCGAGAACCCATATGAACAACAATGCCAAGCTACCAGAGCTTCCAGGGACTAATCCACTACCTAAAGACTATACATGGACTGACCCTGGACTCTGACCTCATAGGTACCATTGAATACCCTAATAAGATCATCAGTGTAAGGGGAAGCCCTGGGTCCTGCTAAGACTGAACCCCCAGTGAACGTGATTGTTGGGGGGGAGGGTGGCAATGGGGGGAGGATGGGGAGGGGAACACCCATAAAGAAGGGAGAGGGAGGGATTAGGGGGATGTTGGCCCATATTCCGGGAAAGGGAATAACACTCGAAATGTAAATAAATACTCAAGTTAAAAAAATAATAATAAAAAATATCAAAAACAAAACAAAAAAAGTCGAATGTATCTTTTCTGTATTATGTTATATTTGTAAACAGGGGGTTCTCTCATTGTTTTGAGTGTGATATGTTATCATTATTTTCATTGGTATTTTTCTTCAAATTATTGACTTTATCTGATGCTACCTTATTTTCATATATTAATAATTTACAGAGTATATTCTAAATATCATTTGCTGAACATTTCCTCTTACATGTGTACTAGTGTATTTTCTGATAATGAACAGTGGTAGTTTATACCTATGGAGTAAACACTCCCATGCTGCTCTCCTTAGGAGCATGAATATTAGATTATTAGAAGTCAGTACTGCAGCTCCTGCTTACCTGATAGGCGCCGAGTTTTATGATTACATTATTTTAGAAAAGCCATATCCCTTCTTTTACGTGACTGATGACAACACCTAATATCTTCACTTTGGTGAAAAACACACTTTCAGCTGTGGGAACTAAAACCAAACCTATAACACTAATGGTTACACTAGGATTGTCTCTGGTTTTTAGAGAAATGCCCTGTGGATCAGTTTATGATCCAGCATTGTCACAGAGCTTTTGCCATGAGGGGGAAAAAGTTGTTTTGGTTTGAAAAAAATCATCACGAAGAGTGATGGCAGGGGATATTTGGAAATCATGTACGGAGTATCTCTATGACTAAGAGTAAGACTCTCTTATCTCTACTTCTTTTTTTTATTATTTTATTTTTTGTTTTTTTTAACTTTAAAATTTTTTATCTCCTCTCTCTCTCTCTCTCTCTCTCTCTCTCTCTCTCTCTCTCTCACCACACACACACACACACACACACACACACACACACACACACACACACACACGTGTGTGTGTTTATGTAGATAGATAGATAGATAGATAGATAGATAGATAGATAGATAGATAGAGTTTCAAGATTAGCCGCACCTTGTGGCAGAGTGAGCATACTGCTTAGTCAGTTCTGATGGAATGGGAAAATTTCGTTCCCTGATGTTTCTCTGCTTCTCATTGCCTTATAGATCCAACTTTGAAAGGTCTTTCTTAGTATTCAGTGTTTTGTTCAGGAAATTTTTTTCAGTGCCCATGTGTTCGAGATGCTGCTCTAGTTTTTCTTCTATTAGTTTGAGTGTATCTGGTTTGATGTGGAGGTCCTTGAACCACTTGGACTTAAGCTTTGTACAGGGTGATAAGCATGGATCGATCTGCATTCTTCTACATGTTGACCTCCAGTTGAACCAGCACCATTTGCTGAAAATGCTATCTTTTTTCCATTTGATGGTTTTGGCTCCTTTGTCAAAAATCAAGTGCCCATAGGTGTGTGGGTTCATTTCTGGGTCTTCAATTCTATTCCATTGGTCTATCTGTCTGTCTCTGTACCAATACCATGCAGTTTTTATCACTATTGCTCTGTAATACTGCTTGAGTTCAGGGATAGTGATTCCCCCTGAAGTCCTTTCATTGTTGAGGATAGTTTTAGCTATCCTGGGTTTTTTGTTATTCCAGATGAATTTGCAAATTATTCTGTCTAACTCTTCGAAGAATTGGATTGGTATTTTGATGGGGATTGCATTGAATCTGTAGATCACGTTTGGTAAAATGGACATTTTTTACTATGTTAATCCTGCCAATCCATGAGCATGGGAGATCTTTCCATCTTCTGAAGTCTTCTTCAATTTCTTTCTTCAGAGGCTTGAAGTTCTTATTGTACAGATCTTTTAGTTGCTTGGTTAAAGTCACACCGAGGTACTTTATATTATTTGGGTCTATTCTGAAGGGTGTCGTTTCCCTAATTTCTTTCTCGGCTTGTTTCTCTTTTCTGTAGAGGAAGGCTACTGATATAGTTGAGTTAATTTGATACCCAGCCACTTTGCTGAAGTTGTTCATCAGGTTTAGTAGTTCTCTGGTGGAACTTTTGGGATCACTTAAATATACTATCATATCATCTGCAAATAGTGATATTTTGACTTCTTCTTTTCCGATGTGTATCCCCTTGACCTCCTTTTGTTGTCTGATTCCTCTGACTAGAACTTCAAGAACTATATTGAATAAGTAGGGAGAGATTGGGCAGCCTTGTCTAGTTCCTGATTTTAGTGGGATTGCTTCAAGTTTCTCTCCATTTAATTTAATGTTAGCAACTGGTTTGCTGTATATGGCTTTTACTATGTTTAGGTATGGGCCTTGAATTCCTATTCTTTCCAGGACTTTTATCATGAAGGGGTGTTGAATTTTGTCAAATGCTTTCTCAGCATCTAATGAAATGATCAGGTGGATTTGTTCTTTCAGTTTGTTTATATAATGGATCACGTTGATGGTTTTCCGTATATTAAACCATCCCTGCATGCCTGGGATGAAGCCGAGTTGATCATGGTGGATGATTGTTTTGATGTGCTCTTGGATTCAGTTTGCCAGAATTTTATTGAGTATTTTTGTGTCGATATTCATAAAGGAAATTGGTCTGAAGTTCTCTTTCTTTGTTGGGTCTTTGTGTGGTTTAGGTATAAGAGTAATTGTGGCTTCATAGAAGGAATTCGGTAGTGCTCCATCTGTTTCAATTTTGTGGAATAGTTTGGATAATATTGGTATGACGTCTTCTATGAAAGTCTGAAAGAATTCTGCACTAAACCCGTCTGGACCTGGGCTCTTTTTGGTTGGGTAACTGCTTCTATTTCCTTAGGAGTTATGGGGTTGTTTAACTGGTTTATCTCTTCCTGATTTAACTTCGGTACCTGGTATCTGGCTCGGAAATTGTCCATTTCCTGCAGATTTTCAAGTTTTGGTGAATATAGGTTTTTATCGTAAGATCTGATGATTTTTTCAATTTCCTCTGAATCTGTAGTTATGTCTCCCTTTTCATTTCTGATTTTGTTAATTTGGACACACTCTCTGGGTCCTCTCGTTAGTCTGGCTAAGGTTTTATCTATCTTGTTGATTTTCTCAAAGAACGAACTTTTGGTTCTGTTGATTCTTTCTATGGTTCTTTTTGTTTCTACTTGGTTGATTTCATCTCTGAGTTTGATTATTTCCTGCCTTCTACTCCTCCTGGGTGTATTTCCTTCTTTTTTTTCTAGAGCTTTTAGGTGTGCTGTCAAGCTGGTGACATATGCTGTTTCCTGTTTCTTTCTGCAGGCACTCAGAGCCTTGAGTTTTCCTCTTAGCACAGCTTTCAGTGTGTCCCATAAGTTTGGGCATGTTGTACCTTCATTTTCATTAAATTCTAAAAAGTCTTTAATTTCTTTCTTTATTTCTTCCTTGACCAGGTTATCATTGAGTAGAGCATTGTTCAATTTCCACGTATATATGGGCATTCTTCCCTTATTGTTATTGAAGACCAGTTTTAGGCCGTGGTGGTCCGATAGCACGCATGGGATTATTTCTATCTTTCTGTACCTGTTGAGGCCTGTTTTTTGACCAATTATATGGTCAATTTTGGAGAAAAAACCATGAGGAGCTGAGAAGAAGGTATATCTTTTTGTTTTAGGATAGAATGTTCTATAAATATCTGTTAAGTCCATTTGTCTCATGACTTCTCTTAGTCTGTCTACGTCACTGTTTAATTTCTGTTTTCATGATCTGTCTATTGATGAGAGTGGGGTGTTGAAATCTCCTACTATTATTGTGTGTGGTGCAATGTGTGTTTTGAGCTTTAGTAAGGTTTCTTTTACGTATGTAGGTGCCCTTGTATTTGGAGCATAGATATTTAGCATTGAGAGTTCATCTTGGTGAATTTTTCCTTTGATTAATATGAAGTGTCCTTCCTTATCTTTTTTGATGACTTTTAGTTGAAAATTGATTTTATTTGATATTAGAATAGCTACTTCAGCTTGCTTCTTCAGACCATTTGCTTAGAAAGTTGTTTTCCAGCCTTTCACTCTGAGGTAGTGTCTGTCTTTGTCTCTGAGGTGTGTTTCCTGTAGGCAGCAGAATGCAGGGTCCTCGTTGCATATCCAGTTTGTTAATCTATGTCTTTTTATTGGGGAGTTGAGGCCATTGATGTTGAGAGATATTAAGGAATAGTGATTATTGCTTCCTGTTATGTTCTTATTTGGATATGAGGTTATGTTTGTGTGCTTTTCTTCTCTTTGTTTTGTTGCCAAGACGATTAGTGTCTTGCTTCTTCTAGGGAATAGCTTGCCTCCTTATGTTGGGCTTTACCATCTATTATCCTTTGTAGTGCTGGATTTGTAGAGAGATATTGTGTAAATTTGGTTTTGTCATGGAATATCTTGGTTTCTCCATCTATGTTAATTGAGAGTTTTTCAGGATACAGTAACCTGGGCTGGCATTTGTGTTCTCTTAGGGTCTGTATGACATCTGTCCAGGATCTTCTGGCTTTCATAGTTTCTGGTAAAATGTCTGGTGCGATTCTGATAGGTCTGCCTTTATATGTTACTTGACCTTTTTCCCTTATTGCTTTTAATATTCTTTCTGTATTTTGTGCATATGCTGTTTTGACTATTATGTGATGGGAGGAGTTTCTTTTCTGGTCCAATCTATTTGGAGTTCTGTAGGCTTCTTGTATGCCTATGGGTATCACTTTTTTTAGGTTAGGGAAGTTTTCTTCTATGATTTTGTTGAAGATATTTACTGGGCCTTTGAGCTGGGAGTCTTCACTCTCTTCTATACCTATTATTCTTAGGTTTGATCTTCTCATTGTGTCCTGGATTTCCTGTATGTTTTGGACCAGTAGCTTTTTCTGCTTTACATTATCTTTGACAGTTGAGTCAATGATTTCTATGGAATCTTCTGCTCCTGAGATTCTCTCTTCCATCTCTTGTATTCTGTTGGTGAAGCTTGTATCTACAGCTCCTTGTCTCTTCTTTTGATTTTCTATATCCAGGATTGTTTCCATGCGTTCTTTCTTGATTGCTTCTATTTCCATTTTTAATTCCTTCAACTGTTTGGTTGTGTTTTCCTGGAATTCTTTCAGGGATTTTTGTGACTCCTCTCTATGTGCTTCTCCTTGTTTATTTATGTTATCCTGGAATTCTTTCAGGGATTTTTGCGATTCCTCTCTGTAGGCTTCTACTTGTTTATTAATGTTTTCCTGTGTTTCTCTAAGGGAGTTCTTCACGTCTTTCTTGAAGTCCTCCAGCATCATGATCAAATATGATTTTAAATCTAGGTCTTGCTTTTCTGGTGTGTTTGGATATTCAGTGTTTGGTTTGGTGGGAGAATTGGGCTCCGATGATGCCATGTAGTCTTGGTTTCTGTTGCTTGGGTTCCTGTGCTTGTCTCTGGCCATCAGATTATCTCTAGTGTTATTTTGTTCTACTATTTCTGACAGTGGCTAGCCTGTGTGTCAGGAGTGCTGTAGACCTGTTTTCCTGTTTTCTTTCAGCCAGTTATGTGAACAGAGTGTTCTGCTTTCGGGCGTGTAGTTTTTCCTATCTACAGGTCTTCAGCTGTTCCTGTGGGCCTGTGTCTGGAGTTCACCAGGCAGGTCACTTGCAGCAGAAAAGTTGGTCTTACCTATGGTCGCGAGGCTCAAGTTTGCTCGTGGGGTGTTCCTTATGAGCTCTCAGCGGTGGCAGCAACCAGGAAGATCTGCACTACCCTTTCCGGGAGCTTCCATGCACCAGGGTTCCAGATGGCGTTTGGTGTTTTCCTCTGGCGTTAGAGATGTGTGCAGAGTGCAGTCTCTTCTGGTTTCCCAGGCGTGTCTGCCTCTCTGAAGGTTTAGCTCTCCCTCACACGGGATTTGGGTGCAGAGAACTGTTTATCCGGAGATCCCTTCAGGTTCTGGTGGTGTCTCAGATGCAGCGGTCCTGCTGCTCTTGGGCCCTCCTCTACGGGAACCCAGCAGCCTTATACAGTTTCCTCTTGGGCCAGGGTTGTGGGCAGGGATGGGCAGTGTTGGTGGTCTCTTCTGCTCTGCAGCCTCAGGAGTGCCCACCTGACCAGGTGGTGTGGTCTCTCTCCCATGGGGTTTGGGAGCAGAGAGCTGCTGCGGGCAGGGATCCGCCAGTTTGGGACTCCCGGTAAACATCGGAAGTGCCCAGTCCTAGAGGAATTTTGCCACATGAGTCTTTCATTAGCTATCACAACATGGTCTTGGATATTTCAGATAAGTAAATATCTAACAAATCCAACAATTAAATACACCTTGAGAGATAATTTGTGACATTGTTTTTTTGTGGTTTTTAAAGATTTAAGAGTTAGGAACTAAGAAAGATAGAGGCAGTATAGAACTGGTAACCTTGGCCAGGTAGAACATTGGGTGGAGTCAGTTTCAGGCAGTCCATTTTGTCTTCCATATTAAATGCTCAATGCCACTTGAGATTGGAAATTGATTTATACCAAGGGTCTTCTGAATTACTTTTAAGTATGGTGACGAATTAGAACTCAAGGGAGTGCAGAAGTAGTATCTTGATGACTGATTTTGTTACCATTCATCTACCAGGAAGAGCTATCTGGAATATGATGAATTTATCTTTGGAGATCTTTATCTGTTGGGATATTACCATTATAATCATTTTATGATTGCATGTTACAAAGTAGAACATACATCCACCTTTTTGCTATCTGTCTCTTAAGAGACCTTTCTTTTTCTTTTTTCTTTTTTTCGGAGCTGGGGACCAAACCCAGGGTCTTGCGCTTGCTAGGCAAGTGCTCTACCACTGAGCTAAATCCCCAACCCCTTAAGAGACCTTTCTAGAAAGTAATTTTGAAGTGCTTTTATAGCTCAAACTGTAAAGTACTACAGCAAGAACTACAGCACTCTTCTTTTTCTTCTATCTGAAGTCAAATATCCTCATAGAGAAAATAATCACATTAGCTTCAGAATACATTAATATTTTATTGCAGGAACATACACTTATATCTGTGCTGAAGATGCTTGCTCCTTGTGAAACAATATAAGTACAACAATATAAGGCTATAAAGATAAGGCTATAAAATAAGAATTTCTTTTTATTCTTGCCTTTCTTCCTCTGCGATGTAGCTCCATTTAATCCCAAGACACCAGGATGCTTTTACGTGGATGCCACTTCCTTTCTTATGGTTTTGTACAGGTTTATATAATGGTAACATTTTCATCAAACTTTGATTGAGAGTCTAGTGTACTTTTGTTTCTCCTCAACTGTAACACAATTCCTTTTTTTCCAAAAGATGTTTTACTCAGCCTTTATTCGTGTGTGTGTGTGTGTGTGTGTGTGTGTGTGTGTACATAACATATGTGTGAGATTGCCTATAAAGGCCAGAAGAGGATGTCAGGACCTTTGGGGATGGGGTTAGAGGTGGTTGTGAGCTCCCTGCAATGGGTTTTGGGAATGAACTTTGAGGCCCTCTGCAAGATAGTTGATACTCTTTACCTCTAAGCCATCTTCCAGCCCTGCCCTATGAGTCCATGTTAAAAGACTGCATTCTTTGCCGAAACATTGGGATATATTAGGAAATAAAGACAAGAAAGGCTTCTACCAGACAGCCTATATTCTAATATGATTTATAATAGTTAGGACAATAAATAAATGAGAAAAACTTAGACAATTCCAAGAGGTAGTAGAAAATAAAGCTCCTTGAAAACATGGCATTGAGACATGAATAAAAATCAGAAATTGGCAAAATAAACCTGGAGCTGGAGAAGTCTGGTCGGAGGAGGCATTGACAGAGGCCTGAGTGGGAAATGCTTTCTAGGTTCCAATTATTGAGAGAGCTGCTGAACACAAGAAGGATAAGATTAAAGAAGAACAGAGAAAAGGCAGCTGTTAGAGCACACTGGATTTCTGGGCTGCAGAAGGATGTTAGAGTTTATTCTGCAAGGAGTGGAAACTGTCACAGGATTCAGAGAAGTGGGCATTTTGGTAAGTTGGAAAGTGGAGTATATTCTTTAGCAACAATTCTATGTTAGTTCTTCTCTCTCCTTTTGTGCATGAGTTTTTTGTTGTGCATTTGAAAGCTTAGTTCAAGGACTAGGTTGGCCTGATGTCTATCTGTATCACTTCAAATTAAAAACCATAGCTGCAATAATGGAGGCTGAAAAATACCACAGTCACGAGTCCTCATTCCTGGAACCAATAATGTGACCTTATTTGATTTAAAAAAAGCATCTGGAAGATGAAATTAAGTAAAAATCTCAAGATAGAGAGATTGATCCTGGATTATCAGGATGGAGTCTGAATGTCATCAAAAATATTCTTACAAGTGAGAGGCAAGACAATGTGAAGGGAAGCAGGGAGCTGGAGAGGCTGATGGTTAGAATGAGGTGGTCAGAGGCAAAAGGGGTTCAACAGTCCTCAGCTAAAAGAGGTAAGAAGAGGCTCTCCTCTCTATGACTCTAACACTGATTGTGCTCCAGCGACAACCACTTCAGACATCTGACTTCGGGGTTAGTGATAGAGCACATTTGTGTTGTGACAAACCAGCACTTGTAACTCGTTACAATAGACTCCAGAAATTAATGCAGTTGTTTGTATGATATGCTGTAATTTCCGTTTTGAATGAGTGAGCTTAGTAAGCATACAACAAGCCAAAACAAAAGACTAAGTAGCAAGTAGTAAATAGGTAGCAAAACACTTCAAATCCGGTGCTCAAATCACCCACCAGAAATAAGTGGGAGGCCTCTCTAATGCAGCCTGCTAGAGCTCCCAATAGACAAGAGTCCCCAATAGAGTAGTGTTTCATCAGGTGAAGATTTCATGTAAAAAGAACAAAAAAACAATAGAAATGTAACATCATCAAATTAGGGCTATAAATATCCAGCAGCAACCAACTCAAGAAATTGAGCCCATTGGATAACATTCTCAATTGAGCTTTCTGTTCATTGCTGAACATCCCTTGGCTCAGCTTCCAGCATCTAATTCCCACTGCAGGTACTACTTATATGATGGGACAAACAGCTGAAACATCTGTTGGAAATAGTTAGTCTTCTAACTCTCCTCAAGGGCACAATGCCTTTACTCTTGGGTTATTCTATTCTTTTCCCTCCATCTCACAGCGTCAGAGAAGATAGCTCATCTCCAGACAAAGGAACTTGAGAGATACTCTGAGGCAAACATGCTGAGTGTGAGGTGCAACTCTGCCTCCACAGCGAACTTTCCCAGTGATCTCAGGCATATCAAGACCATTTACCAACATAATGTAAGAATGACAGCCCATGCAAGCATTTCTGGAATGGCAGTGTAAGACCCAAGTGCAAAATGAACTTTTATATATAAATAGGCAGTACATGCAATATCTGAACATTATGTACATCTGGGAATTCTGGAGACCCAAGAAGATCAACATAAGAAGGAACCTTTGTTCTTGACCTTGTATCCTATATGATTCGGTACTGTCTTCTACTTGCATCCTACTAAAAGTATTATTTTTTCAAGTAGGACCTTTGACTCTGTGTTAAAGATGATGATCAACTGTATTATATAGGAGAATAATAGTAAATGCAGTTGAAAAGGTGTGGGTTTCTGTGGGAGAAATGCTGGTGTCCTTGGTGGAGGGGGTGGCACTGAAATGAGTAGATGAATATAGAATATATTTTATAGTCTGAGTTTGAATGATTGTCACTGATGATGAAGTGGTAGGAGAAGAGGAAAAAGAAGAATTAGACTTGACTCTAGGATGTCAGCATTTCCACTGGTAGAGGTAGGATGAATCAGGAGTAACAAGTCTGGTGGGAAAAGACTCGAGAACAAGATAATTGGGTGATACTTAATAGCCCCATATCTTCTTAGTCAATTTTGACTGGCATATCCTGAGTTGTTGTGACACCTACTTACAGAGGTCTGGGTCATTTTTCTACTTGTCCACACTTGTACCCATTACCTGTCAGAATTCAAAACTGTCAGATCTTGTTTTCTTATAGGCAAAGATTGCTTAATAAACTTCTATTGCTAATATAAGGGATTGGGCTGAAGCATGAAAATACAACTAAATATGAGGGGAAGAAAGTTAAGGCTTTTTGTTTACATTCCAAATAAATGGAACAGACTATAAATCCTCAAGAGGACAGGGATGTGGGAGACACTGTTTGTAGTTCAACTACAAGAGAAAACTTGAAGAAATCAGAATAGGAATTTGAGAAGTATGGGCTTGGAATATTTCCAATCCCCTAGAATCAGATTAGCATCGTTATTGTCAGTATTCTATTCTAGGATTTGGGTAATATAGCTTTAATTAGAAACTAAGCCTCCAAGTTCCATTTCAGAAAATTAATTATCCCTAAATGCTGTCAAATATGATAAATAAACTGCTTACGAAGATCTGGTCTATATAGAGGGAATTAGCCTCCTTTTACAAACTATCTGAAGTTTTTATTAGAATTAGTCACTTGATTTAAATGAGGTTACCTGGAGGGTAAGAGATTTGCTGTGTGGTAGGAATTTGAAAGTGGGGGAAGGCAATATGAGTGAGAAAAAATCAGGTCCACTGACGATTAGGTATATACATTTGAGGAGAATATGAGAGGAGGTTTTGAATATTGTTAAGAAGACACTTTTCTTAATACTTTAGACACTTTGTAGAAAACAGATATGTGATATAAAGCTTCATATAGAGTATATATGATATAGATATAGATCCATAATCTATAAAGTATAGAGCAGGTGAATCGAATTTAAATGCAGAAGATCAGAGACTTCAAAGGCAACAACCCTGGCTGCCAATGTTGTTTGGGAACACATAAGAAGGTATACTTGTTTATGTTCTCAAACCAATACGAGGGTTAAGAACACAGTTGAAATTTGACCAGCTACAGTCTGAACCACTCCCATTTACTTATGAAACAGGGCTCAGTCACACACACACACACACACACACACACACACACACACACAGAGAGAGAGAGAGAGAGAGAGAGAGAGAGAGAGAGAGAGAGAGAGAGAGAGAGAGAGAGAGAGAGAGTGTAAATAGAGATAGGACTTTCTTTGTGGTGGGAATTCTAAGGCATGGTGTGGGGAGGCAAGTGTCTATCAAGTTATATTTGTAGTTAAGGCTTCTAAGTGTGATGCATACTTTTTATTTCCCCCCCAAAGATTCTGGTTAAAATCCCCTTATCTTTTCAACTCTTTCTTATCTTTCTTTACTCACTGGGGGAATTTCAAATAATTAAAGAATCTTCAGCTTAATGGAACCCAAAGTTAAGGTGTCAGCATCTTCTATAAGTCAGACTATTAAGAAATAATCAGTTCAAACTAATTTACCAGATTCCTAGGATATACTGCAATAACCTAAAAGGCTTCTATAAGTCAGACTATTAAGAAATAATCAGTTCAAACTAATTTACCAGATTCCTAGGATATATTGCAATAACCTAAAAGGCAATGGACATATTACTACCACTTCAGCCCTGAAAATCATTTTAAAATCTCTACATTGGACTATTAGACAGTCAGACTCTTAAGAATTTCAAACAGAATTATATGAACCTGGTGTGAATTCCTAACTAAGCAACTATTTAAATGTGCACTGATGCTGAAGGTGAAATGCAGGAAAATAAAGTAGCTAAAATACCCAGGAAATCCAATGTTTGTAGGGCTAAATAGACAGACAGCTGAGGAGTACCACTGCTCGGGGACCAGTGAAAAGAACAGCCTGGGGACAAAATCCAAGCCTTCCTTGCCTCAGTATGGTCCCTAAGCATTTTTTAAAAATGTTTTTAAGGTGGTTGAAAGAAAAAAAAGAAAAGGATATTATTGTGTTATATTAAAATGATACAAAATTCAAATTTTGTGCACATTGTTTATGGAACCTGTCCATGCTTTCATTTACACACCCATGTCTGCTTCATACCACAGTGATAGAGTTGCATAGCAAAGATAGAGACCATGTGTCACCCAGACCAAGAATGCTTCCTGGCCCTTTCCTGACAATTGTATGAGTGATGAACAGAAACCCATACAAGCTGTTATGAAGCAGGGTACATGTACACATGGAAAATACAGTAATAACTACATTTCAGAGGTAAAGAAGGTTGCAAGAAATAATATACGTTTTAGCTTTCCCAGCCAAATTCATCCTTTGGCATTATTTTTCTACTATAATTAGTTTTAGTATTATACAGTTTCTAGAGTCAAAATCAATAGTGTTTATAAAGTTTTTCTCTTATACAATATAATAATATAGTTTAATATAAAAAATCATATTCCAGACCTCAAGAAGATCATTGCTACCAGTTTTTCTTTTGTTTCTTTGAACATTTAAAAAATTTTATGTTAGCCTCATGACTGAAATGCTTTTCTATTTGGTATAGAATTGTAGAATCAAAGCCATTACTTCTTAGAGTATATTAAGTATATTAATACTTCCATTAATATAATTTATATGAATACTTTTCAGCTTTTACACAGATTTTTGTTTGTTTGAGGAGGAGCCTCAATTGAAGGAACTGCCTCCATCAGGTTAGCCTAATGGCACCCACATAAAGCTTTTTCTTTTATTGGATATTTTATTTATTTGTATTTATTTACATTTCAAATGTTATCCCCTTTCCCAGTTTCCCCTCTGCAAAACCCCTATCCTATCTCTCCTACTGCTTCTATGAGGGTGCTCCCCCACCTACACACCCAATCCTGCCTCACCACCCTAGCATTCCTATACACAGGGCCATCAAGCCTCCCTAGGACCAAGGACCTTCCTCCCATGAATACTCGACAAGGCCACCCTTGGGTATATATTCTGCTAGTGCCATGGGTCTCTCCATGTATATTCTTTGGTTGGTAGTTTAGTCCCTGGGAGCTCTGGGGGTTTGGTTGGTTGATATTGTTGTTCTTCCTATGAGGTGGCAAACCTCTTCAGCTTCTTCAGCTCCATTCTCTAACTCCTCCATTGGGGTCCCTGTGCTCAGTCTAATGGTTGGCTGTGAACATTCACATCTGTATTTGTCAGGCTTTGGCACAGCCTCTCAGGGGACAGCTATACCAGGCTCCTGGCAGCAAGGACTTCTTGGCATTAGCAGTAGTGGCTGGGTTTGGTGTCTGAAGATGGGTTGAATCCCTAGCTGGAGCAGTCTCTGGACAGCCTTTCCTTCAATCTACCCTTTGTCACTGCATTTCCTTTAGACAGGAGCAATTCTGATTTAATATTTTTGAGATGGGTGGGTGACTCTGTTTCTCAACTAGGGGTCATGCCTAGGTTCTTTCTCCCTTTTGTTGGGTATTTCAGCTAATGCCATCCCAATTGGGTCCTGTGAGCCTCTTGCTTTCCTGGTATCTGGAACTTTCTAGTGGCTACCCCCACTTCCCCATCCCACACTGCTACATACCTCCACTCAATTTCCTGACCCTCTATACTGCTACCCTATCTCCTCCTACACCTGATCTTTCCCTCTTTCCTCTCTCCCTCCTTTCTTCCTACCATGTCCCTCCCTCTTTCTACCTCCCATGATTATTTTGCTCCCCCTTCTAAGAACAACTGAAGCATTTACACTTTGGTCTTCCTTCTTCTTGAGCTTCATTTGGTCTGTGAGCTGTATCGTGGGTATTCCAAACTTTTTTCCTAATATCCACTTATCAGAGGGTACATATCATGTGTATTCTTTTGTAACTGGGGTACCTCTTTCGGGATGGTATTTTCTAGTTCCATCTGTTTGCCTGTGGATTTTCTATATCCATTCCTCTGCTGAGAGACATCTGGGTTCTTTCTAGTTTCTTGGTATTATAAATAAGGCTGCTATGAACATAGTGGAGCATATGTCCTTGTCGTATGTTAGAGCATCTTTTGGGTATATGCCCAGGAGTGGTATAGCTGGGTCCTCAGGTAGTACTATGTCCAGTTTTCTGAGGAACCTGCAGACTGATTTTTAGAATTGTTGTACCAGCTTGCAATCCCACCAGTGATGGAAGAGTTTTCCTCTTTCTCCACATCCTCACCAGCATCTGCTATCACCTGAATTTTTGACTGATGTGAGGTGGAATCTCAGGGTTGTTTTGATTTGCATTTCCTTGATGACTAGGATGCTGAACATTTCTTTAGGTGCTTCTCGGACGTTTGAGATTCCTCAGCTGAGAATTCGTTTAGCTCTGTACTCCATTTTTTATATCCCCTAACCTAAGGAAAGAAATGCCCATAAACATACAAGAAGCCTCCAGAACCACACAAACTTTTTTTAATTGCACATTAAGTTTAGTTTTTAAAAACTTTAACTGTTGGTGACTATCGATCCTTTTCCCATATTTATTATTTTTATCATAAGAATGTTGCATAAGTGGAAACAAAAATAAGTTTAAAGTTGGCCTCTTAACTTATATAGCAAAACACCTTGGGATTCATCTGCATTGTCTTAAGTTCAATACCTTATTTTTATTAAAGAAAAGTTCATGGTGTGAATGTCATTAGTTCACCTATTCAAAGATGAGTAGTTCCCAGGTTAAGCTGTTATGAAGCAAGCTGCGATGAACTTTTTTTTGAATGCTTCTTTCTCTGAAGATTATTCTTTCTCAGACATACATTCTCAGAAGTGCAATTGTTAGGTTTGAATCAGACTGTTCATTTTTTTAGAAGCCAACATCATTTTTCTCCAGAGTGGCTTTCCTAGCTACTTTCTACACCAGCAACATATAAATGTCTTTTCACATTCCTAGGATCATCGACTGTATTACTATTATTTCATTTGAACTACTCTCTTAGGTGTATACTCAACACCTTATGTGAGTTGTAGTTTGAGTTTCTCTAATGCCTACCAGTAGCAATAGTCTCCTTCTGTGCTTGTCTACACGTTTTCTTTAATGAGCCAACTGCTTATTTTTTTTTCACATTTTTTCTAACTTTGGTTATTTAGTTTTTCCTGAGGAGTTGTGGGATCCTTTTTCTATTTCATAGACAAGTCATTTCTTGGTATGTTCTTTCACATATTGTCTACACACCTTCCTTTACTTTGTAGTCTTTTGAAGAACAACTTTGACATTTTAATGAGGTCTAATTGCCCATCTAGAGTTAATTTTTGTTCATGAACCCAACCCTTTCAGTTTTGTGCCTTCCTTCCTTCTTTCCTTCTTTCCTTCTTTCTTTCTTTCTTTCTTTCTTTCTTTCTTTCTTTCTTTCTTCCTTCCTTCCTTCCTTCCTTCCTTCCTTCCTTTCTTTCTTTCTTTCTTTCTTTCTTATTTTCTTTCTTTTTTTCTTTCTTTCTTACAAATCCATAAGTCCAATTAGTGTTGCTCATATAATCTTGGATGTATGGCTTTCCACTGGAGAGTAGTTGAATTGCCAGTGGCCATACCTTTAAAGAAAACCTACTCTCCTTCTCTTAGAACTTATCAACAGCCAATATCTCCTTAACTGGGGGTAGAGCTTTATCCCCATATCTGGTTTTCATACAGGAATTTTATTTGGCTTCGGGATCTCTTTATTTTTGAGAAATCCTTACATGTATAAGGTAAAATATAGTCATATTTACCCCTTATTCTGCTCTCCAACTCTCCAAATATACTCCATATCACATCCTACTTGCAATTTAATATCCCATTTTTGGTAACTCATTAAGTTGAGTTAGTCTGCTCATGCGTGCATGGGTATGGAACCTTCCCACTGAAGTATCTGGAACATATCAGTGGCTACATCCTAAGAAAAAGATTCTCCTTCCTCTAACAACTCTTTACTGCCAATAGCTCCTTAGTATGCGATTGAGTTGGAAATCATCTACCCCATCTGCGTTAGAAGTTTGCCTGCCTTTATCCTTTGTAGGTAACCGCAGTTGATCTTAGTTTGTGATTATGATAGCTATGTTATGTTTAAAAGACAGGATTTTATTGCATAGCACTCTTCCCATTCTTCAGCTCTTACACTCTTTCTGTCTTCTCTTCTATGATGTTCTCTGGGCTTTGGTGATGGGGGAGGAGTTATATATGTGTCATTTACGACTAAACACCGAGTCACTTAAGTCTCAGTATTTGAATATTGTATATCTCTCCATTGACTGCTGTCCAATGCAATAAAAAATTCTCTAACAAAGGATAAGAACAAACTAGACTATGGGTATAAGCATAAATATTTAGAAAGTACTTTGACAGCATGATCATTTATCAAAATAATAATAGCAGGTTCTACCCTAGGGCCTTTCCAGTTCCCAGTCATGAGTTCTTGAACAGAACTATATTATCAGGCATGAAATTCCTTTCTGTGGAGCAGGCTTAAAATCAATCAGAAAGCAGATAGTTATTCCATAACAGCTGTGCCACTTTGTGTCAGCAGCTACATTTTACTTAGCAAGTTGGTATTTAGCATCTAGGGTCCAGCATTGGTAAAAACCACTGATGTCTTCACTCACACAGATGTCTCTACATCTAAGCACTGAAAGCTAGCCAGAAAAAGGGAGTTCCTGATAAGTTTGAGATTGATCTATTACCATAGCTAAAGTGTGGCCCTAAGCAATAGGGCCATACCATTTAGATAAGGTGCATAATCAAGGCATTGGCAGTGGTCATCTTGGGAGGTTTTCTTTTCTTTTCTTTTTATTTTTTTTGTCTTGGTTTCCATTCTTTCTCCCAGGTCTCATGCTTTCTGCCCCCTCCACCCCCATCTTCATCAACACAACTATTGTTTTCCTATGAAATTGTAAGTGAGCATAGGAGATGGCTATTTGCAAAATGCTGTGACTGACACAGAGATGACTGTGCAGGGCGGAGCCTACTGGTAAGATGGAATAACCAAAGCTGTTTGCTGTGAGTGTTGTCTAGCCCATTGAGACATTATGGTGAGAGATTTGAGGAGGGGAAACCTTTTAGAAGCCAATATTTCTGAAGCATTCTTGGGTCAATAGCTTCCATGGGTAACTCTTCCTCAAGACTGCAGAACATCATAACTCTTCAGAACAGAAGTTTCAGGAGACAGGTTTTACAAAAGTCTAAGACGATGTCTGTGTGGGTAAGGTAAGGGCCACATAGAAAGACTAAGAAGAGCAGAGCCTAAGAATAAAGCTGGGTTCCACTCTGCAAAAATTGGTCAGCCGTAAGTTTTTACATCTGCCTACATGATAGATTGATTACAACAAAAATGCATCTGGAGACCCCATAGCACATTTTATTTGGCTTTCAAAATGCTTTTCTCCTCCCTTTAGCTTTTTTTAAAATTTTCTTTTAAACAATATATTCCTTTTCCTCTAAAAGATTCTGACCCAAATACAAATACTGAGTTGTTCAACTTGAGGAATTGCTGTTTCAGACTCTTTTTCTCAGGAGCCTGATGCATCCCAGTAGCAGGAGCACATCAGCTCTGTGTGGCCTCACCTTTCCCATCTGGCTCCCAGCACTGACTTCTGCTCCCAGCTGCTTTCTGCACACTAGTTGGTAAATACTTTCTTTTTTTTCCTCCATCTTTATTAAATTGGGTATTTCTTATTTACATTTCAACTGTTATATCCTTCCTGGTTTCCAGGCTAGCATCCCCCTAATCCCTCCCCCTCCCCTTCTATATGGGTTTTTCCCTCCCCATCCTCCCCCCATTACCTCCCTCGCCCAACAATCCCAGTCACTAGGGGTTCAGTCTTGGAGGATCAAGGGCTTCCTCTTCCACTGGTGCCCTTACTAGGCTATTCATTGTTACCTATGCAGTTGGAGCCCAGGGTCATTTCACATAAAGACTTTGGGTAGTGGCTTAGTCCCAGGAAGCTCTGGTTGGTTGGCATTGTTGTTCATATGGGGTCTCAAGCCCTTTCAAGCTCTTTCAGTCCTTTCTCTGATTTCTTCAATGGGGATCCCGTTCTCAGTTCAGTGGTTTGCTGCTGGCATTCGCCTTTGTATTTGCTGTATTCTGGCTGTGTCTCTCAAGAGAGATCTACATTCAATTCCTGTCAGCCTGCACTTCTTTGCTTCATCAACTTATCAAGTTTGGTGGCTGTATATGTATGGGCCACATGTGGGGCAGGCTCTGAATGGGCATTCCTTCAGCCTCTGTTCTAAACTTTGCCTCCCTAATCCCTCCCAAGGGTATTCTTGTTCTCCTTTTAAAGAAGGAATGAAGCATTCGCATTTTGGCTATTCTTCTTGAGTTTCATGTGTTCTGTGCATCTAGGGTAATTCAATCATTTGGGCTAATATACACTATCAATGAGTGCATACCATGTGTGTTTTTCTGTGATTGGGTTACCTCACTCAGGATGATATTTTCCAGTTCCATCCATTTGCCTATGAATTTCATAAAGTCATTGTTTTTGATAGCTGAGTAGTATTCCACTGTGTAGATGTAACACATTTTCTGTATCCATTCCTCTGTTGAAGGGCATCTGGGTCCTTTCCAGCTTCTGGCTATTATAAATAAGGCTGCTATGAACATTGTGGTGCATGTGTCTTTGTTATATGTTGGGACATCTTTTGGGTATATGCCCAAGAGAGGTATAGCTGGTTCCTCAGGTAGTTCAAAGTCCAATTTTCAGAGGAACCTCCAGACTGATTTCCAGAATGGTTGTACCAGTCTGCTATCCCACTAACAATGGAGGAGTGTTCCTCTTTCTCCACATCCTCGCCAGCATCTGCTGTCACCTGAGTTTTTGATCTTAGCCTTTCTCACTGGTGTGAAGTGGAATCTCAGGGTTGTTTTGGTTTGCATTTCCTTTATGACTAAAGATGCTGAACATTTCTTTGGGTGTTTCTCAGCCATTCGGCATTCCTCAGCTTTGTTTAGCTCTGAACTCCATTTTTAAATAGGGTTATTTGTCTCCCCGCAGTCTAACTTCTTGAGTTCTTTGTATATTTTGGATATAAGCCCTCTATCAGTTGTAGGATTGGTAAAGATCTTTTCCCAATCTGTTGGTTGCCGTTTTGTCCTAACAACAGTGTCCTTTGCCTTATAGAAGCTTTGCAGTTTTATGAGATCCCATTTGTCAATTCTTGATCTTAGAGCATAAGCCACTGGTGTTTTGTACAGGAAATTGTCTCCAGTGCCCATGTGTTTAAGACTCTTCCCCACATTTTCTCCTATTAGTTTGAGTGTATCTGGTTTGATATGGAGGTCCTTGACCCACTTGGACTTAAGCTTTGTACAGGGTGATAAGCATGGATCGATCTGCATTCTTCTATATGCTGACCTCCAGTTGAACCAGCACCATTTGTTGAAAATGCTATCTTTTTTCCATTGGATGGTTTTGGCTCCTTTGTCAAAAATCAAGTGACCATAGGTGTGTGGGTTCATTTCTGGCCCATCATCCCCACCACAACAGCAAACCTATAGTTAAAATTTTAGTTCATACTAAGTCATAGTGCTCCTTTCATTGTCCCTGAGGAGTCCATTTTACTTCGTGGGAACTTTTCAGTGTTTTGTCATCTTGTGAGTAGCCTTGCTTTCAAGGAGGAATGGGCTTGCTCAGTCACCTAAGTTCTACCTCTTCTTAGGTTCCTGCAGATGGCCACCATTAGTCTTCATGCCAAGAAAACTGGGAACACATAAATGTGCTAGACCTACACAATACCTACTGCATTGATAAGTTTTAACAGCTGAACCAATGTGAAGAAATATCAACATTGACATCTCAGAGTGGGAAAGGAATGCTGAATTTCACCTTGATTAGTTCATAGTACGTGATGATGCAAATCTAGGCAATGATCCAAGTGTCTTTGCACGTCATAGTTTTGGGTTTTATAGACATAAAGCTTTTTGTTGGCATTTTCTCTTTCCATAGTATATATTAATATAATTTCAGATGCATCTTTATGCTTCTTATCTCCCTGCAAAAGTTCCTTTTCTAGATACTTCTAAAGTACATAGATACAAGGTCTAGTGACATGAAGCTGGTTTGGGTTCCGTGTGTAGCATAGGAAGCAGGGTCCTACAGTGTGAATCCTGAACTCCAGGTGTCACTTTGGAGGTCACACTATTGAATTTCAGTGGGACACACCACATTTTGGAGCTGGAGCTCCTAGCATACTTTCAATTTTTTTTTTTTTGCCTTTTCCACTTTTATTTATTATAGTGGGGTTTTTAGGGGGAGAATATTTTATGTATTTTCATTTCAAATGTTATCCCCGTTCCTAGTTTTTCCCCTAGAACTCCCCTATCCCATCCCCCCTCTGCTTTTATGAGGATATTCTCCCCCCCCACCCACCCACCCACTTCCACCTCACCTCATTGAGCCTTCATAGGACCAGGGGCCTTTCCTCCTGTTGATGCCTGACAATGACATCCTTTGCTACATATGCAGCTGGAACCATGGGTCCCTCCATGTGTACTCTTTGGTTGGTTGTTTAGCTACGGGGAGCTCTGGGGGGGGGTGAGTTGATACTGTTGTTCTTCCTAAGGGATTGCAAAGCCCTTCAGCTCCTTCAGTCTTTTCTCTAATTCCCCCATTGGGGTCCCTGTGCTCAGTCCAATGGTTGGCTGTGAGAATCTGCCTCTGTATTTGTCAGACTGTCTTTTTTCCAGGATAGTTTTAGCTCTTTTGTCATTTAGCTCTTTTGTCAAAGATCAAGTGACCATAGGTGTGTTGGTTCATTTTTGGGTCTTCAATTCTATTCCATTCATCTACCTGCCTGCTCTGTACCAATGCCATGCAGTGTTTTGTTTGTTTGTTGTTTGTTTGGTTTTTTTGTTTGTTTTGTTTTGTTTTTATCATGATTGCTCTGTAATACAGTTTGAAATTATGGATGGTGACTTCCCCAGAAGTACTTTTACAGTTGAGAATAGTTTTCACAATCCTGGGTTTTTTGATATTCCAAATGAATTTGCAAATTGTTCTTTCTAACTCTATGAAGAATTGAGTTGGAATTTTGATGGGGATTGCATTGAATCTGTAGATTGCTTTTGGCAAGATGGCTATTATTGTTATATTAATCCTGCCAATCCATGAGCATGGGAAGTTTTTCCATATTCTGAGATTTTCAATTTCTTTCTTCAGGAACTTGAAGTTCTTGTCCTACAGACCTTTCACTTGCTTGGTTAGAGCCACACCAAGGCATTTTATATTATTTGTGACTGTTGGGAAGGGTGTCATCCCTAATTTCTTTCTTGGCCTGTTTATCCTTTGAGAAGAGGAAGGCCACTGATTTGTTTGAGTTAATTTAATATCCAGACACTTTGGTGAAGTTGTTGGTCAGGTTTATGAATAATCTGGTGGAACTTTTGGGGTCATTCAAATATACTATCATATCTTCTGTAAATAGTGATATTTTAACTTCTTCCTTTCCAATTTGTATCCCTTTGATCTCCTTTTGTTGTCTGATTGCTCTGACTAGGAGTTTGAGTACTATATTGAATAAGTAGGGAGAGATTGGGCAGCCTTGTCTAGTCCCTGATTTTATCAGGATTGCTTCAAGTTTCTTTCCATTTAGTTTAATGTTGGCTTCTGATTTGCTCTATATTGCTTTTACTATGCTTAGGCATGGGCCTTGAATTCCTGTTCTTTCCAAGGCTTGTAACATGAAGTCTTGTATGTTGTCAAATGCTTTTTCAGCATCTAATGAGATGATCATGTTATTTTGTTTTTGAGTTTGTTTATATAGTGAATTATATTGATGGATTTCTGTATATTGAATCATCCCTGCATCCCTGGGATGAAGCCTACTTGATCATTGTGGATGAGCATTTTGATGAGTTCTTGGATTCAGTTTGCAAGAATCTTATAGAGTATTTTTGCAATGATATTCATAAGAAAAATTGGTTTGAAGTTCTCTGTCTTTGTAGGGTCTTTATGTGGTTTAGGAATAAGCAAAATTGTGGCTTCGTAGAAGGAATTGGGTAGTGTTTCTTCAGTTTCTGTTTTGTGGAATTGTTTGAAGAGTAGTGATATTAATTCTTCTTTGAATGTCTGATAGAATTCTTGACTAAACCCATATGGTCCTGGGCTTTTTTGGTTGGGAGTCTTTTAATGACTGCTTCTATTTCTTTAGGAGTTATGGGACTGTTTAATGGTTTATCTCATTATGATTTAACTGGTATCTATCTAGAAAAGTGTCTATTTCATCCAGATTTTCTAGTTTTGTTAAGTATAGGATTTTGTAGTAGATGCTGGTCATTTTTCAAATTTCCTAGGTTTCTGTTGTTATGTTTCCCTTTTCATTTCTGATTTTGGTAAATTGGATACTGTCTCTGTGTCCTCTGGTTAGTCTAGCTAAGGATTTATTTATCTCATTGATTTTCTCAAAGAACCAGCTCCTAGTTTTGTTGATTCTTGGTATAGTTCTTTTTGTTTCTACCTGGTTGATTTCAGCCCTGAGTTTGATTATTTCCTATTGTCTATTCTTTTTGGGTATATTTGTTTCCTTTTTTCTAGAACTTTTAAGTGTGCTGCCAATCTGCTAATGTATGCTCTCTCCAGTTTCTTTTTGGAACTATGAGTTTTCCTCTTAGCACTGCTTTCATTATGTTCCATAAATGTAGCTATGTTGTGTCTTCATTTTCATTAAATTCTAAAAAGTCTTAAATTTCTTTCTTATTTTTTTTAATCATTGAGTAGAGTGTTGTTCAGCTTCCATGTGTATGTGAGTGTTCTGTCTTTTTTTTTTTTTTTTTATTATCACCAGCCTTAGTCCATCTGATAGGATCTTCTTGTATCTGTTGAGGCCTGTTTTGCAACAAAATATAGGGCCAATTTTTGAGATGGTACCATGAGGTGCTGAGAATGAGGTATATTCTTTTGTTTTAAAATGAAATGCTCTATAGATATCATTTAAATCCATTTGGTTTATAACTTGCGTTGGGTTCTCTGTGTCTCTATTTAGTTTCTGTTTCCGTGATCCATTGCTGAGATTGTGGTGTTGAAGTCTAACACTTTTATTCTTTGAGTTGCAGTGTGTGCTTTGGGCTTTTGTAACGTTGTTTTTATGAATATGGGTGCCCTTGTATTTGGAGTATAAATGTTCAGAATTGAGAGCTTATCTTGATAGATTTTTTCCTTTGATGACTTTGAAGTGTCCTTCCTTTTTTGATAACTTTTGGTTGAAAGTTGATTTTATTCAATATTAGAATGGCTACTGCAGCTTGTCTCTAGGAAATTTTTTTCCAGCCTTTTATTTTGAGGTAATATCTGTCTTTGTCACTGACGTGCGTTTTCTGTATGTAGCAAATTTTTGGGTCCCGTTTATGTATCCAGTCAATTAGTCTATGTCTTTTTATTGGGGAATTAAGTACATTGATATCAAGAAATATTAAGGAAAAGTGATTGTTGCTCCTTGTTATTTTTGTTATTAGAAGTGGAGTTATGTTTGCGTTCCTATCTTCTTTGGGGTTTGTGGAAAGAAGATTACTTTCTTGCTTTTTCTAGGGTATAGTTTATCTGCTTGTGTTGTGGTTTGCCCTGGAGTTCTCTCTATTTTGATGCTAATTCAGATGCCCCAAGGACAGCTGCATAGATAAGTACTCAGGACTCAGGTAACCTAATCAGAACCTTCTCCCATTTAATTTGTAAAATAAAGGCAAGAGCACAAGATTTGGGCATGGGGAAGGGAAGTTGGAAGGGAGGAGGAGAGTGGTGAGAGTAAAGGAGGAGAGAGGAGTCCTCAGAGCTGGAGGAGCTGGAGACATGGCATAGAAAAGGTGCAAGTGATGAGGGATTTGAGAGCTGGGAATAGGATAGTGTAGTGGTGGATCTGCCCAATCTAGGCGCTAGCTTGTATTCATATTAACTGAGTTGTGTTTTCTTTGTACGGTCCCATTCCAGTTGGAGAGGTTACTGCAACACATTGGCACCCAACCTATCCATTAGAACTCAACTAACCTGAGATAAAAGTTTACTTCCCTTTCACCCCCAGAATAGGACTCTGGCAGAGATATAGGCTGGAGTACTGGTGGATTGAAAATTGACTGGGTCTGAGGGGTCTACAGAGAACTGCAGAGAGGCTCCCTGCCCCAAACCCCAGACAGAGAACTACAGCCAAGGGCAGCACCAAGAATCGAAGAAAGGGATAGAAATGCCTGTGAGGTAGTTTTCTGGCTGGCACATAGAACAGGATTCCTGAGATCAGCACACAATTGAGCATTGCCAGCTGCAACCCAAAGAGGCTTCCTGGGAACAAAGAATAGGAGAGGACTGCACATGTTCTGAAGTGGAGAGGGAGGGAGAAAAAGGTACAAAGGGCTTCAGAACAGGTACTACTTGGACGTAAAGAGAGATATATAACCTTTTGATACTTAAAGATGAGAAACCCAATGAATATCTTTTGGGCCTCATTGAGTGATATTTTGAATGATCTGACAGTTGTGAATTTTGAGAAAATAGACACCTTATCATTTACCGGCATTGCAATATTCATTCTCTTGATTTACTATATCTTCTCAAAAGACAGGGCCCTAGATAGCAAATTTCTGGCCTTAGAAAAGAAATTACAAGTAATGCTAGAACAGAAATTTCTGAAATTTATAGATGAGTCCGAGCAACAGAGAGATAAGCTTAAGACTTGGCAGCATGGCATAGAGGAAACATTAGAATTAAAGGGGCAGGAATTCATAGGTCATAATAAGCAACAGAAAGAGAATGAAGGATGGAGACAGGAGCTGGAAGAGACGCTAGAAAAAAAATTGACAACTCATAGATCAAATTGAACAGCAGGGAGATAGAGATAAAAATCTGGAAGCAAAGTCTAGAGGATAACTTACTAAAGCTAGCAAATCAAAATAAAGCAGAGGCTGCAATATCAGAATTATAACATAAAGAGAAGCTAAGATTATGGAAGCAGAGCTTAGAACAGAAGATACAAGAAATTATGGAGGAGCATGAAAAACAGAAAGAGAAAATTAAGTCTTGGCAATGCAGCCTAGAAGGAACACTAGAATTGAAGGCACAGGAAATTATAGATCAGAATAAGAGACAGAAAGATGAAATGAAGGTGGGAGAAAGGAGCTAGAAAAGATGTTAGAACAGAACATACAACAACTCACAGATCAGACTGAGCAGCAAAGAGAAAATAATGAGGTTTGGAAGCAAGACTTGGAGAACAGCTTCTTAAAATTAATCAATCAAAAGATAATGGACAGCAGACTATTAGAAGTACAATATAAAGAAAAATTCAAAGTGTGGAGGCAGAACCTTGAACAGAGAATTCAGGAACTCAAGGAACAGGAGGAGCGACAGAAGGAGAGATATGAAGCATGGGTACAGACCTTAAGGGAGGAATTTGAAATTTCAATTAAAGAAAATATTCAGGTAGAGACAGAAGATAAAATTAGAGAAAGCCAACCTAAGGTTATTAGGAAACAAACTTTAGTCTATCCAGTTAGTGTAAAACAAAGGCCTCCAGATGATGATCATCCACAGGGTTATGAAGAATTTGAATGGCAACCCATGGATGTGTTAGAAATGAGGAAATTTAAGAAAAGTGTAACTAATTTTGGAATGCATTCACCATTTGTAAAACAAATCTTGATTTCTTGGGCTATTAAAAATAGAGTAATTCCCCAAGACTGGAAAGATATGGCAAGAGCAATTCTAGAGCCTGCTGAAAATTTACAATGGATCTCATGGTGGAGAGAGGAGGTGAGGGAGGTAGCACTACAAAATAGAGCTAGGGGTAGAGAGATTTCCACAGATCAACTGCTTGGTGAAGGTCGCTTTGCTGAAGTAGAGGTGCAGGCTGTATATGATGAAGGAACTCTGGAATTGTGTTGATTGTCAGCCTTAGAGGCCTGGGACAAAGTCACAGAATCAGGGAAAGACTTGAACCATTTACTCAAGTCATACAAGGTCCTAAAGAAACCTTCCCTAACTTTTTACAAAGAGTAACCTCAGCTGTGGAAAGGAGTGTATCAGACTCAGCGGCAAGAAAGGCAATAATTGAGTCTTTAGCTTTTGAAAATGCAAATACTGAATGCAGGGAAGTAATCAGACCACTGAAAGCGAGGTCAGCACCAATAGATGAGTGGATTAGATATACAGCTGATGTTGGATCTTGTTCTCCTGATATGATTGTGATAGGAGAAGCTGCCACTGGACAGCTAGAGATGACCCAAGATTTCAAATGTTTTAATTGTGGTGAGCAGGGTCATCTCAGATATTACTGCAAGAAAAACCAAAGTAATACCAAAAGGGAGCCTATGCCTCCTGGAATATATCAAAGATGTGGCAGAGGTAGACATTTGACTAAGAAATGTAGAGCAATAACAGACAAATGAGGCCACATCCTGCCAAAAATTTCCCAGGGGGGGCCTCTCACAGGCCCCAAATGCCAGGCAGGGAGAGTTCTCTTCCTCAGAACATAAACATCACGGCTTCAAAAACAGATGTTCTGAGATCAAAGGAGGCTGAGGTAAGTCCCATGGACAATTCCAAAAGTCTCAAATGGAGCAAAAAACGAATATTTTGGCAAACTTCTATAGAGGATCAAAGGCCAAAACTAAAAATACTAGTAAACAATATTGAAATTGAAGGAATGGTTGACACTGGAGCAGATGTCACCATCATCTCTCCAAAATCTTGGCCCACTAGTTGGCCACTTCAAGAAGTGGATATCCAATTTCAAGGTGTTGGCACTTTATCCCAAATAAAACAAAGCACAGGTGGCTTAAATGTATAGGACCAGAAGGTCAGGTAGGAAAATTGAGGCCATACGTGGCTGATATAGCTATTAACTTATGGGGAAGAGATCTATCACTGCAGTGGAAAACTCAAATTAATATCCCCTCAGTTCAGGGTCTGGCCATGAAATCCATCAGGCTCCTAATAAAAACTTTAAATTAGTCAGGGAATGTTATCAAGGGCAGTTACAGACTGTCCAAGCTGTCCATAAACCAAATACAGCAGAGGCTGACAATTTAGAGCTACCCCAAGGAACCACTGCTGCTAAACGACAACAGCCTTACCACTAAGGTGGCTGACTGACCAACCCCTCTGGATTGATCAGTGGTCTATGACAAAATAAAAACTATAGGCATTAGAACAGCTAGTCCAGGCTCAGCGTATAGAGGAGTCCACCAGTCCTTGGAATTCTCCAGTATTTGTCATTAAAAGTCTGGCAAATGGAGGATGTTGACAGATCTCAGAGCAATTAATAAAATTATTCAGCTGAGCAATTTATTTCAAACCTTACAAGGTGATAAAGATTTAAACAGCCCAAGGAAACTACCAGCTGAAGCAGAGAAAGAGCTAGCTTTGGTAGAAAGGAAATTGCAGGACACACATCTAGATCATATTGATCCAAAGATGGCCTGCATCTTAGTCATCTTACCCTCTACTCAGGAATTCTCATGCAGAGGGAGGATTATGTCTTAGAATGGATATTTTTTAGCACATAAACAGAGTAAGAAACTGAAAACCTACATTGAGAAGGTCTCTGAATTGATACTAAAAGGAAAAATGAAACTTTGACAATTAGTTGGAATGGTTCCGGCTGAAATTGTGGTACCTTTTACTAATGCAGAAATTGCCTCTATGGGTACAAAATGAACATTTGCAAAGAGCATGCAGTAACCTCTTAGAAGAGATTAACAACAGATACCCGAAAAGCAAGCGACTTCAGTTCATAAAACAAACTAATTGGATCCTCCCTCATATAATAAAGGGAACTCCAATATCTGGAGCCCCTACATTTTACACTAAAGCCAGTAAGTCAGGAAAGGCAGGATATAAATCAGAAAATGTAAGTAAGGTGGCTGAGAGTCAGTTCAAAAATCTGAATTATATGCAATACTCATGGTGTTATCAGATTTTCTAGAGACTCTTAATATAGTAACTGACTCTCAATATGCAGAAAGAGTTGTTTTACACATAGAGACTGCTGAACTTATTCAGGATTATTCTGAATTGACTTCACTATTTATTCAGCTACAACAAACGATCAGAAATAGGAGTTACCCACTGTATATAACACACATAAGATCCCATACAGGTCTGCCAGGCCCTCTGGCGCAAGATAATAATGAAATTGACCAGCCACTGATAGGAAGTGTACTAGAGGCTTCAGAATTCCATAAAAAAACACCATGTTAACAGTAAAGGTTTAAAGAAAGAATTTTCTATTACTCGGCAACAAGCCATGGAGATTGTGAGGCAATGTCCTACTTGCTCATTATATAACCAAACTTCATTGCCTACAGGAACTAATGCTAAGGGTACCCAAAGAAATGAAATTTGGCAAATGGATGTCTTCCATTTTTCAGAGTTTGGCAAACTGAAATATGTACACCGTACTCTAGATACATATTCAGGATTTCAATGGGCAACTGCCTTAGCGTCAGAAAAGGCCGATTCTGTAATTACACATTTGTTAGAAGTTATAGACATAATGGGAATACTCATACAAATTAAAATGGACAATGGTCTAGCATATATTGCTAACAAGATGAAGTGCTTCTTTGAATATTAAAATATAACACATGTTATAGGCATACCACACAATCCTACAGGACAAGCGATTGTGGAGAGATCTAATCGAAGTCTAAAGGAGATGCTTAACAGGCAAAAGGGGGCAACAAAACCCCCAAAGATAGGCTACATAGTGCTTTATTAACCTTAAATTTTTTAAATGCTGATGAACAGAACAGCACAGCTGCTGAAAGACATTGGATTGTGGGAAAGACTACTGAATTAGACCAGCCTGTTTATATTAAGGATATTCTGATGTCAGAATGGAAAATGGGAAATGTGTTACGCTGGGGAAGGAGTTATGCCTATGTTTCCACAGGAGATGAAAAGCTGTGGGGTCCTTCCAAGCTGATAAAGATCAGACATGACAAAGGGAGACCTCCTGAAGTTCTTGGCAACACAGAAGAAAATGGAGACTAAGACAATCAACAAATAGGTGATGTATATGTCTCGGTGTATGCACTGGCTGAGACTAAAATGTCTATAAACAGCCAGTAACATTTTGAGTATGAATTTCTCATAACTTGTTATTACATGCATCCTGTAAGATGACATGTATACAAAATTATGTTACAGTTTGATTATATGATCAAACTAACCTGAAGAAAGGCAGTCATCTTTCTTTGTTGATATTTATTAACTAATCTGTGCACCCTGCTCACTCCATGTGAATGCTTTTACAGAACTATATGATGCTTGTAAGTTTTGTGTGCTGCGGGATGAAAGAAGAGAAAGACAGCCCTGATATGATCCACACTCTGGGATGCTGAGATTCCAGGACCTTCCAGTCCAGCTTCGTGTTTGATTCTCCCTCAACTACATTGAAACTGCTTCTTTTAAAGGCTTGCTTCCAGAACTTTTCCAGGATAGCCAGCTTGCCTATCCATCCCTTCAGACTGTCATAGTCAAGATGTCAGCTAAGCAATGAACTTTCTCAGCACAGATGACTGGCAGGCAAATGCTGGCTAGCTCTACTTTAACAAAGCCAACTTTTCCTAATTCCCCTTGGACCCCAAAAGGGAATTCTTCATCCCAATTCAGCTGGAAGCAGACAAAGGAAGATCATCGTCCCAGTTCCTTATGTCAGGTGGATGGTTCTGGTTATTCTAAGAACTGT
The DNA here is from genome assembly GCF_021556685.1 of Rattus norvegicus. Lineage (NCBI taxonomy): Eukaryota > Metazoa > Chordata > Mammalia > Rodentia > Muridae > Rattus > Rattus norvegicus. The sequence goes on along the minus strand of NC_141551.1, from coordinate 40,324,915 downwards.
AGATATGTTTTCTTTTAAGGGATACTATACAAATGAAGCTTTGGACAGGAGGGAACTAGAGAATTTAAACTTAGAGATTGCTACCTTTCCTTTCCTCTTCTCTATCCTTTCTTCTTAGGTAATACATAATATACATAGTAATACATAGAAGTTAGAGAAATAGACAAATAGGGATAGGTTAGCAAATTCACTCTTAAACAAAGTTTTAAAGCTATATCTTATATTGATAGAAATGTTTGTAATTAATACAAAGTTGAAGTTGCAATCTTCATTAGTAAAGAATGCAGTTTATACAAATGCACAGTTTTCGTTGGTGTAATTTCTTATTTATTTATAATTGAGATTAATATTGCTACTGAAAGACCCTCATATTGAGGAGACTCTCTCTCCTATCCTGAGGAAACCCACCACCCCACAAACACACAGGACTCAGTCTTGATGTAAAAAAAAGAGGTTTACTTTGGGATACCAATGCACTGGGGCTCAACATGGTCCTCACGCAGGAGGGATGTGAAGAGTCTCGAACAGAAGAAATGTACAGGTTAAATAGTCATTTAAGATTACACAGTTTCATTAGCTCAGCTATTTCAGTGCCAAGGATAACTGACTAGGCAGATGTTTCTCGTCCTGGAGTTCCTGGGACAAGGCCGCAACCATATCAACGCAGCCATTTTAGTACCAAGGAGGTCTGACTTGATATATGTTTTCCCATCCTGAGGTTCCCAGGATTATCTGACCAAGGATTATCTGACTTGGCAGATATTTCTCTCTTGGAGTTCCCAGGACAAGGCTATAGCTATGTCAGTACCAAGGACAACTAACTTGATATAGGTTTTCCCATCCTGAGGCACAATCTATAGTGGTCAGTCAGCTTCCCGGAGATGTGGAGATGTTTTCTGCCTTGTAATTGCCCTGCAGTAAATACGATCTATACCATCTGTTCTTATCGTCCATCTATGCCATCTGTTCTTATGGTTGGGCAGCTTCCTAGAGAGTGGGTGGGAATGTGCTTTCTGTACTTTCTGGTCTATTGTCTAATGTCTAGGGGCTAAGCAAGGGCCAGCTTAAAAGATTCTCATTTTTAAGAAATGGCTGCACTAATACCAAACGGGAATCTTTCATTCCCCCATTTTCTTTTGTGCCAAGTTCTAATCATGGAACTTTTGAATCTAGGTTCTCTAGGTCAAGAGCTTGGTACTGTTGCCTTAATATTAATAATTGTACGGCACTAATTCTCTCTCTAATGAAAGTCACCAGCCTATTTAATATATATGGCCTAAAGGTTAGAAGTAACAAAAGAATTATTAGGAGTCCCATTAGGGTAGAAACTAGGGTAGTTAACCAAGGGGACCAGGTGAACCAGTCTTTAAACCATCTTTGATTTGCTTTTCTCTCTCTCTGTCTAGTCACTAGTCTCTAGCATCAGGATCCTAATAGTTCAGTACATCTTTATAAGGATGGTATAACAGTCTAGTTACTATCTGAACTAACACACAAAAGTCACGACTGTCTTTTCGAACTTTTAAACTTATATAGGCTGTGATCCCTGAGGTACAAGCCCAAGAAGTGTTAGGAGTACTAACATATGTAATGTCTTTATAGTAAGGGGCTGTTACATCATTTGCAATAGAAATTATACACCTACGTTTGAGGGCCCTATCTTGATAGAACTCAGGGCAAACATAAAATTCTTGTTTTTCAAAGCACACTCTTCAAGTGAGCATTATAGCAACACCCTAGTCACATCTCTGTTGTATCTATTTATCTGATGTGTGAGTCTAGGGAGCTTTTAAAAATCTGAGTGTCCCTTGAGGTCCCAGTCCACCCCCAGTCCCTCCCAGCATCTAGTATGTGGCTGCTGAGGGCTGATACTTGTGGCTGTTAGGGTGGTCAGCAGCACCAGGTACAGTCCTCTCCAGCGAGGCTCAAGTGTCTGGACCCCGATGATGTCATACGTGGGCGGAGTCTCCGACCTGGAACTGGTGAGATGTCTCATGGGTCCCCAGGACATAGGCTGTTGCCAGCTGTAATCAGACTTATTTCTGTATCATCTGTAGGTCTTTTAGCCTGGCATACAAATCATTATTACTATGACATGTTGGTTCAATAACATCATCTAATACAGACAGAGGAGCTGAGGCCTCATATAAGATCTCAAAGGTGGTAAGGCTGAATCTAGAAGGGGTATTTCTTGCTCTGAAGAGAGCAAGAGGGAAGGAGTGCCACCCAGTCTGCACCAGTCTCTGTGGTCAATCTGGTCAGGGTCTCTTTTAGAGTTTTATTTATTTTTTCTACCTGACTTGAACTTTGAGGTCTGTAGATGTAATGTAATTTCTAATTGACCTCTAAATACCTGGCCTCTAAATACACTCTGGCCTAACTTGGCAACAAAAGCGGGGCCATTATCTGACCCGATTACCTTGGGCACTCTAAATCAGGGGAATATTTCTTCTAGTATCTTCTTGATGACTATCGAGGCTGTCTCTTGTAGGCAGTTGTTGGCTTTATCAAGGCATCTAAGAGATGGCAAAGGCATCTGCACTGATGTGCTGTGGGGTAGAGGTTTGTCCATTCCAGATGATATTTGTGTTGTCCACCATGGCAGCACCCACTCATCTCTGACCTTCATGAAGAGAACTGTTCTTGTCTGTAGATAAGGTAGCCACGGCTTTTAGCAGGGGTCTATTGGTCAGTCGCAGAGGTCTTTCCTCCACTGGTAGGCTTCTGCCAGTACTTGACACTCATGCTGCAGTAGCTCCAGGTCAGGATTGGGAGCTAGGTGACCAGATTGCCCCCAACTGGTGGAGAATCTAGTTCATGTCAGCTGACCAGTGGTCCCATCCTCTGGGACATTCTATTTAAAGGCAACTCATTTCTGACTTTGGGGTACTCACCTCAGGCAGAAAAGAGCACCTTTCAAGTCTAAAACGTTGTACCAAATTCTGGAATGTGGCAAAGAACTCAGAGTGTAGGGGTTAGGCATAGTAGTACAGAAGTCAGCCACTCTACCTCAGTTTAAGTCCTGGATTGGGTGATAATTTTTAGTGTCTGGCTGGCAGGAGCAGTGTGTTCCAGGAAGAACAGTACAAAGCCACACATCTCCCAGCATCAGGTACTGGTGCACTGAGACAGGTCTAAAGCTCTACATACACGGCCTGCAAATATGCAAACACATGGCCTTACCCAGCCACTTCAGCTCACGCAAGCCATTTTGGAGAGCAAATTTTTCATGAACAAGGGAAAGGTGCAGTCAGGGATGACCATGAACTAGTGGGTTATCTGGCCTATGCCAAGGTCCACTGTTCTTCGGGTAGTCCATGAATATTGTTTGTTGTCAGTAGCCCCCTGTACCTAAGGTCTTTTGGTGGACACTGGCCTACTTGGGCGTAGAAGCACAGAATGTTGGGCCCCTGTATCCACAAAACACTGAGTGGGCTTCCCCTCTATCCTGGGGCAGTCCCTGACCCAGTGTCCTTTTTCCTTATAATAGGCACACTGATTTCAGCCAGGAATTCTCTTCTGTTGCCAGGTACTGTCTTCCTAGTCTCTCTAATTACTGTGGCCAATATAAGTTTCTCTTCTGTCTTTTATCTCTCTTTAGCTCTCTAGCTTTTTTCTTTCTGTCTCTTTTCTTTCCTAGTTTCCTGTTCTTTTTGTCTTTTTTCTTTCTCTTCTTTAGTCTCTCTGTTATGATAGCTTCTGTACCTTCTTCTATAGTTACTAGATGTTGTCCACTTATGTGCACAGACCCTGAAACACACTTTAACTTTACTTTCTCTGCAACTTACACTAAGTCTCTCAGCAACTTAATCCCTCAAATTTCTGCATCTTTCTCTTTATATCTTTTCTTACCTTATTCAAATTGGTGGGGCATTTTATAGCCCCTCAGAGACCCACCATTGGAGCCTGGTGATAGACCTGCACACTCCTTACCTTCAGGAGTATTGAAGTCAACAGGCAGGAGTGAGGGCCTTCTGTCCCTGTCTGGAACATTCTTTCTGGCCTCCAGTAGGATTCTGTATTTCCTCGGTGGTAAAGAGGACCTGTAACAGCTATTAACAAGCATCTCAGGTGGGATGGTGAGAAAACAAGAAGAGAGTCTAGAGAATAGAGGTCCACTGAAGAGAACAAATAACATTCAGTCATACAGCTAAACCAGGGGGCTTTCTTGGGACAAAAAGGCCTTGTGTCTGAAGCAGAAAGGCAAGCAGAGGGGCAGCCTACCTGTTACAGGTTGTCTCTCTGGACTTAGATTTTCCCTTAAGGAATACCTCCCTTCAGCGTCAGCTCTGGGGCTTCATCGCTCAGGAGACCCAGCCTCTAAATGGCACTAGGCTTCTAGTAAGAACCAATAACAAAAGGATGGAGAGATGGTTAGGACCTGGGTGCTAGAGGTCAAGCAGCTGACAAAAGAATTGTAGCCAATTCACCTGGAGCTATCGGAATTTTTCTGTTGCCATTCCTGAGGCAGGAGTCAAAGTTGAACTGGGCTTCCTGCCTCTTACATATAATAAAAAGATTGCTAACACTGTAGTACTAACCTTTAATAAAACTACAGCTCTCCCCATGCCTCCAAGTTCCAGGACTGCAGTAGCAGCCCTACACTAAGCTGTCTCACTGGGTTAAAGGCCCATGGAAAAGAAAACATTAATCCTGACCTTGGCCACAGCCAAAGCCTGAATTCTGAATTCTGACTGACAAAACAAAGTTCTTTGCAGTTTGCTGTAGATTATTTCTGAAACTACTTTAAGGCTCCTCTGCCCCCTCCCCTCAACCTGGGGCATTTTGATCACAGGGGCAGGAACTGGCTGCTGTGGGGATAGGATCAGAAGCACTCTCCATGTCACTGATGACTAATGGGGAAGGTGTTCTAATGTTGGAGACCGACTCCTCTTGCCAGGGGCCAGCCCCAGCATTAGTCTTCTTTCTCGTGTTAGCTCTTCTTGGGGCAGCGGAGGGGGAAGAGCATTGGTGGAGGGTAAGACTTTGTCTTACGAGATATTTAGTGTTGCTGTATAATATTAAGTTTACTTATCTAAGTCTAAGTTACTATGTTACTGTATTTGATTTATTTATCTATGTCTAAGTTACTAGGCTCTGCTACTGTAACTGACCCTCCTTCTGTGTTCCTCTGAGGCCAGTAACTGTAGTCTCTGGCACTTAGCACCTCATTCTCAAACAGCAGGAGATAAAGTAGAGGATTAATTGCTAGAGCCTTTTCCCTTTTGTCCCTATGCCTCTTGCTTATCAGGTCAGGGGGAAGTTGGAGCAATAAACTTTTATTGAACCAAGAGAAGTGAATAGTGCTTGTAGAAGGAAAAGCTACATAGCCAAATATGTATAAATATATATAATTTTACACACAGATTTAATAAATGCGCATTTATATATTTTTACTCAAAATTAACTGGGCCCAGTTTATATACATTATCACAATTATATTTTTAACACACACATGCATACATTCTCACAATTGTACTTGTATACACATCTATACTTACATATGCATATGGAGTAAGAGTCTAAACATCGGTGCAGAAAGAACTCACTCATTCTGGATGAAAAATGAGCTCTAATCTTTATTATATAGAAAAAGAAATTGCTTCTACCCTTTTAATGCTAAATGAATTAAACCCAAGTTTGTAAGAGAAAACTTGTTCTTTTTAATAAGACTAAACCTGTGTTGCTATTAAGAAATGACCTGTTCTGTCCCATAGTAAGGGAAAACCTGCCTGATCTTTCTGCTCTCTCCAGCTTCTGTTTTTTTCTCTGCATTCTGCACACTGCTCTCTTATGTTACCTATAGTTAAAAGACCCCCTCCCAGAAAGAAAATTATATAAGTCCAAGGCCCTCAACTATAAAAGTAAAAAGTAAGTTTTTAGATACACAGACTCATAACTAAAATAAGCCTGAGAAAGTTCAGATGTGTCCAAGCTTTGTGGGACAAGCTGACCCATCATTTAGACAAAACAGACCATAAAAGAAAACAAAATACAAAAACCAGTCTAAATTATTGATATTGCTTTATGGGCCACCTAACAAGAGATAATCTCCTAGCCCCTGACATTCCAGACGCCCCAACCTACACATATTCTCTTGCTGTGTGACAACCTCATTTAAATAGCCAATTGGGTATAACCATACATCCGCGCCTCACTTGAATCCACCAACCATGCATCTGCTTCTGTAAGCCTGCTTCTGCATCCCAATACCCTATAAAAACCCATCCCTGGTTCTGTTAGACATGCCAGTCTTCCGAATTGACTGGGACACCCACAGATACCTGTATATCCTGATCAATAAAAATCCTCTTACAGATTACAGCCTGTGGACTCGGACTGGTCATTGGGCTCGAGGATCTCCCTCATGAGGGAAGATTCTCTCTGAGAGTCTTACATATGGGGGCTCGTCCGGGATCGGAGATCCTCTGCCTAGAAACCACCGACCACCCACCGGGAGATAAGCTGGCCAGTGTTTGTCTTGTCCTGTCTTGTCTTGATGTAAAAAAAAAGAGGTTTACTTTGGAATACCAATGCACTGGGGCTCAACACTGTCCTCACGCAGGAGGGATGTGAAGAGACTTGAACAGCAGAAATGTACAGCTTAAATAGTCATTTAAGATTACACAGTTTCGACATTTGAACCCGCGGATCCCTGCCCACAACAGCTCGCTGCTTCCAAACCCCGTGGGAGAGAGACCGCACCGCCTGGACAGGTGGGCACTCCTGAGACAGACACCATGATCAATGCAAGTTTTATAAAGGACAACATTTAATTGGGGTTTGCTTATAGGTTCAGAGGTTCAGTCCATTATCATATAGGCGGGAGTATGGCAGCATCCAGGCAGGCATGGTGCAGGAGGAGCTGAGTTCTACATCTTCACCCAAAAGAAGCCAGGAACAGACTGAGCATCCTCAGGCACCTAGAGGGAGGGTCCCCAAGCCTACCCCCAACAGTGACACACTGCCTCCAAACAGGCCACAACTTCTAGTAGTGCCACTCCCTGGGCCAAGCGTATGCCCTTCCAAAAAAAAAAGGAACCCCCAAAATTAGGGTTGGACAGGGTTTTGTTTTTATCTTTTTAAAAGAAGAAAAACATCCAACTAAGGAATCTGGAGACTACTGGACAAGTGAAACACCTGAAGAAAAAGAACAGATTATCAAGAAAAATGTCCCCCCCCCCAAGAGTAAATGGACCAAATGGTATCACCAATCTCCAGCTTGTCTCTGCTGCCCCCTATCGAGACATAAGAGGCAAATGGTCTTTTTGTGGTCGCAATTAAATTAAAAATTAAAGACAGCTTTGGGGTTAAAGCCTGACTCTCTCCTTCTCTAAACCTACACATGCTTGTTAACGGAAAATCCAAAATCTCTGTCTCATATCAGAAGAGTCACCCCATCTGGGACAGAGGACCACAAAAAATAAGGGACTATTTCCTATTGCTACTAATCTCATAATCTTTTGGTATTCATTTGACTCTAAAACCAGAGGCCTTATACACTTTCCTCTTGGGCTAGGGGTGTGGGCAGGGGTGGGCAGTGTTGGTGGTCTCTTCTGCACCAAAATCCCGTGGGAGGGAGAGCTAAACCTTCAGAGAGGCAGACACGCCTGGGAAACCAGAAAAGACTGCACTCTGCCCACATTACTGATTCCAGAGGAAAACACCAAACACCATCTAGAACCCTGGTGCACGGAAGCTCCCGGAAAGGGAGGCGCAGATCTTCCTGGTTGCTGCCCTCGTGGAGAGCTCATAAGCAACACCCCAGCAGCAAACTTGAGCCTCGGGACCACAGGTAAGACAAACCTTCTTACTCCAAGCGACCTGCCTAGTGAACTCAGGACAAAGGCCCACAGGAACAGCTGAATAGCTATAGATAGGAAAAACTACACGCCTGAAAGCAGAACACTCTGTTCTCATAACTGGCTGAAAGAAAACAGGAAAACAGGTCTATAGCACCCCTGACACACAGGTTTTAGGACAGTCTAGCCACTGTCACAAATAGAAGAACAAAGTAACACTAGAGAAAATCTGATGGCAAGAGGCAAACGCAGGAATCCAAGCAACAGAAACCAAGGATACATGGCATCATTGGAGCCCAATTCTCCCACCAAAGCAAACACGGACTATCCAAATACACCAGAAAAGCAAGATCTAGTTTCAAAATCATATTTCATCATGATGCTGGAGGACTCCCTTAGAAAGAAAGATGTGAAGAACTCCCTTAGAGAAACACAGGAAAACATAAATAAACAAGTAGAAGACTACAGAGAGGAATCACAAAAATCCCTGAAAGAATTCCAGGAAAACACAATCAAACAGTTGAAGGAATTAAAAATGGAAATAGAAGCAATCAAGAAAGAACACATGGAAACAACCCTGGATATAGAAAACCAAAAGAAGAGACAAGGAGCCATAGAAACAAGCTTCACCAACAGAATACAAGAGATACAAGAGAGAATCTCAGGAGCAGAAGATTCCATAGAAATCCTCGACTCAACTCTAAAGCTAATGTAAAGCAGGAAAAGCTACTGGCCCAAAACATACAGGAAATCCAGTACACAATGAGAAGATCAAACCTAAGGATAATAGGTATAGAAGAGAGTGAAGACTCCCAGCTCAAAGGACCAGTAAATATCTTCAACAAAATCATAGAAGAAAACTTCCCTAACCTAAAGAAAGAGATATCCATAAGCATACAAGAAACCTACAGAACTCCAAATAGATTGGACCAGAAAAGGAACTCCTCCTGTCACATAATAGTCAAAACACCAAACGCACAAAATAAAGAAAGAATATTAAAAGCAGTAAGGGAAAAAGGTCAAGTAACATATATAGGCAGACCTATCAGAATCAAACCAGATTTTTCACCAGAGACTATGAAAGCCAAAAGATCCTGGAGAGATGACATACAGACCCTAAGAGAACACAAATAACAGCCCAGGTTACTGTATCCTGCAAAACTCTCAATTAACGTAGATGGAGAAACCAAGATATTCCATGACAAAACCAAATTTACACAATATCTTTCTACAAATCCAGCACTACAAAGGATAATAAATGGAAAAGCCCAACATAAGGAGGCAAGCTATTCCCTAGAAGAAGCAAGACACTAATCATCTTGGCAACAATACAAAGAGAAGAAAAGCACACAAACATAACCTCATATCCAAATATGAATATAACAGGAAGCAATAATAACTATTCCTTAATAGCTCTCAACATCAATGGCCTCAATTCCCCAATAAAAACATATAGATTGACCCGCGGATCCCGGCCCGCAGCAGCTCTCTGCCCCCAGACCCTGTGAGAGAGAGAGACCCAACCGCCTGGTTAGGTGGGCACTCCTGAGGCTGCAGAGCAGAAGAGACCACCAACACTGCTCACTCCTGCCCACATCCCTGGCCCAAGAGGAAACTGTATAAGGCCTCTGGGCTCCCGTGGGGGAGGGCCCAGGAGCGGCAGGACCCCTGCCTGAGACACCGCTGGAACCTGAAAGAAACAGACAGGATAAACAGTTCTCTGCACCCAAATCCCGTGGGAGGGAGAGCTGAACCTTCAGAGAGGCAGACAAGCCTGGGAAACCAGAAGAGACTGCTCTCTGCACACACATCTCAGACGCCAGAGGAAAAAGCCAAAGACCATCTGGAACCCTGGTGCACTGAAGCTCCCGGAAACGGCAGCACAACTCTTCCTGGTTGCTGCCGCTGCAGAGAGCCCGTGGGCAGCACCCCACGAGCGAACTTGAGCCCCGGGACCACAGGTAAGACCAACTTTTCTGCTGCAAGAAAGCTGCCTGGTGAACTCAAGACACAGGCCCACAGGAACAGCTGAAGACCTGTAGAGAGGAAAAACTACACACCGGAAAGCAGAACACTCTGTCCCCATAACTGACTGAAAGAGAGGAAAACAGATCTACAGCACTCCTGACACACAGGCTTATAGGACAGTCTAGCCACTGTCAGAAATAGCAAAACAAAGTAACACTAGAGATAATCTGATGGCGAGAGGCAAGCGCAGGAACCCAAGCAACAGAAACCAAGACTACATGGCACCATCGGAGCCCAATTTTCCCATCAAAACAAACATGGAATATCCAAACACACCAGAAAAGCAAGATCTAGTCTCAAAATCATTTTTGATCATGATGCTGGAGGACTTCAAGAAAGACGTGAAGAACTCCCTTAGAGAACAAGTAAAGCCTACAGAGAGGAATCGCAAAAAAGCCTGAAAGAATCGCAAAAATCCCTGAAAGAATTCCAGGAAAACATAAATAAACAAGTAGAAGCCCATAGAGAGGAGACACAAAAATCCCTGAAAGAATTCCAGGAAAACATAAATAAACAAGTAGAAGCCCATAGAGAGGAGACACAAAAATCCCTGAAAGAATTCCAGGAAAACACAATCAAACAGTTGAAGGAATTAAAAATGGAAATAGAAGCAATCAAGAAAGAACACATGGGAACAACCCTGGATATAGAAAACCAAAAGAAGAGACAAGGAGCTGTAGATACAAGCTTCACCAACAGAATACAAGAGATGGAAGAGAGAATCTCAGGAGCAGAAAATTCCATAGAAATCATTGACTCAACTGTCAAAGATAATGTAAAGCGGAAAAAGCTACTGGTCCAAAACATACAGGAAATCCAGGACTCAATGAGAAGATCAAACCTAAGGATAATAGGTATAGAAGAGAGTGAAGACTCCCAGCTCAAAGGACCAGTAAATATCTTCAACGAAATCATAGAAGAAAACTTCCCTAACCTAAAAAAAGAGATACCCATAGACATACAAGAAGCCTACAGAACTCCAAATAGATTGGACCAGAAAAGAAACACCTCCCGTCACATAATTGTCAAAACACCAAACGCACAAAATAAAGAAAGAATATTAAAAGCAGTAAGGGAAAAAGGTCAAGTAACATATAAAGGGAGACCTATCAGAATCACACCAGACTTCTCGCCAGAAACTATGAAGGCCAGAAGATCCTGGACTGATGTCATACAGACCCTAAGAGAACACAAATGCCAGCCCAGGTTACTGTATCCAGCAAAACTCTCAATTAACATTGATAGAGAAACCAAGATATTCCATGACAAAACCAAATTTACACAATATCTTTCTACAAATCCAGCACTACAAAGGATAATAAATGGTAAAGCCCAACATAAGGAGGCAAGCTATACCCTAGAAGAAGCAAGAAACTAATCGTCTTAGCAACAAAACAAAGAGAATGAAAGCACACAAACATAACCTCACATCCAAATATGAATATAAAGGGAAAAAATAATCACTATTCCTTAATATCTCTCAATATCAATGGCCTCAACTCCCCAATAAAAAGTCATAGATTAACAAACTGGATATTCAACGAGGACACTGCATTCTGCTGCCTACAGGAAACACACCTCAAAGACAAAGACAGACACTAACTCAGAGTGAAAGGCTGGAAAACAACTTTCCAAGCAAATGATCAGAAGAAGCAAGCTGGAGTAGCCATTCTAATATCATATAAAATCAATTTCCAACTAAAAGTCATCAAAAAAGATAAGGAAGGACACTTCATATTCATCAAAGGAAAAATCCACCAAGATGAACTCTCAATCCTAAATATCTATGCCCCAAATACAAGGGCACCTACATACGTAAAAGAAACCTTACTAAAGCTCAAAACACACATTGCACCTCACACAATAATAGTGGGAGATTTCAACACCCGACTCTCATCAATGGACAGATCATGGAAACAGAAATTAAACAGTGATGTCGACAGACTAAGAGAAGTCATGAGCCAAATGGACTTAACGGATATTTATAGAACATTCTATCCTAAAGCAAAAGGATATACCTTCTTCTCAGCTCCTCATGGTACTTTCTCCAAAATTGACCATATAATTGGTCAAAAAACGGGCCTCAACAGGTACAGAAAGATAGAAATGATCCCATGCGTGCTATCGGACCACCACGGCCTAAAACTGGTCTTCGATAACAATAAGGGAAGAATGCCCACATATACGTGGAAATTGAACAATGCTCTACTCAATGATAACCTGGTCAAGGAAGAAATAAAGAAAGAAATTAAAAACTTTTTAGAATTTAATGAAAATGAAGATACAACATACCCAAACTTATGGGACACAATGAAAGCTGTGCTAAGAGGAAAACTCATAGCGCTGAGTGCCTGCAGAAAGAAACAGGAAAGAGCATATGTCACTAGCTTGACAGCACACCTAAAAGCTCTAGAACAAAAAGAAGCAAATACACCCAGGAGGAGTAGAAGGCAGGAAATAATCAAACTCAGAGCTGAAATCAACCAAGTAGAAACAAAAAGGACCATAGAAAGAATCAACAGAACCAAAAGTTGGTTCTTTGAGAAAATCAACAAGATAGATAAACCCTTAGCCAGACTAATGAGAGGACACAGAGAGTGTGTCCAAATTAACAAAATCAGAAATGAAAAGGGAGACATAACTACAGATTCAGAGAAAATTCAAAAAAATCATCAAATCTTACTATAAAAGCCTATATTCAACAAAACTTGAAAATCTTCAGGAAATGGACAATTTCCTAGACAGATACCAGGTATCGAAGTTAAATCAGGAACAGATAAACCAGTTAAACAACCCCATAACTCCTAAGGAAATAGAAGCAGTCATTAAAGGTCTCCCAACCAAAAAGAGCCCAGGTCCAGACGGGTTTAGTGCAGAATTCTATCAAACCTTCATAGAAGACCTCATACCAATATTATCCAAACTATTCCACAAAATTGAAACAGATGGAGCACTACCGAATTCCTTCTACGAAGCCACAATTACTCTTATACCTAAACCACACAAAGACACAACTAAGAAAGAGAACTTCAGACCAATTTCCCTTATGAATATTGACGCAAAAATACTCAATAAAATTCTGGCAAACCGAATTCAAAAGCACATCAAAACAATCATCCACCATGATCAAGTAGGCTTCTTCCCAGGCATGCAGGGATGGTTTAATATACGGAAAACCATCAACGTGATCCATTATATAAACAAACTGAAAGAACAGAACCACATGATCATTTCATTAGATGCTGAGAAAGCATTTGACAAAATTCAACACCCCTTCATGATAAAAGTCCTGGAAAGAATAGGAATTCAAGGCCGATACCTAAACATAGTAAAAGCCATATACAGCAAACCAGTTGCTAACATTAAACTAAATGGAGAGAAACTTGAAGCAATCCCACTAAAATCAGGGACTAGACAAGGCTGCCCACTCTCTCCCTACTTATTCAATATAGTTCTTGAAGTTCTAGCCAGAGCAATCAGACAACAAAAGGAGATCAAGGGGATACAGATCGGAAAAGAAGAGGTCAAAATATCACTATTTGCAGATGACATGATAGTATATGTAAGTGATCCCAAAAGTTCCACCAGAGAACTACTAAAGCTGATAAACAACTTCAGCAAAGTGGCTGGGTATAAAATTAACTCAAATAAATCAGTTGCCTTCCTCTATACAAAAGAGAAACAAGCCGAGAAAGAAATTAGGGAAACGACACCCTTCATAATAGACCCAAATAATATAAAGTACCTCGGTGTGACTTTAACCAAGCAAGTAAAAGATCTGTACAATAAGAACTTCAAGACACTGAGGAAAGAAATTGAAGAAGACCTCAGAAGATGGAAAGATCTCCCATGCTCATGGATTGGCAGGATTAATATAGTAAAAATGGCCATTTACCAAAAGCAATCTACAGATTCAATGCAATCCCCATCAAAATACCAATCCAATTCTTCAAAGAGTTAGACAGAACAATTTGCAAATTCATCTGGAATAACAAAAAACGCAGGATAGCTAAAGCTATCCTCAACAATAAAAGGACTTCAGGGGGAATCACTATCCCTGAACTCAAGCAGTATTGCAGAGCAATAGTGATAAAAACTGCATGGTATTGGTACAGAGACAGACAGATAGACCAATGGAATAGAATTGAAGACCGAGAAATGAACCCACACACCTATGGTCACTTGATTTTGACAAAGGATCCAAAACCATCCAATGGAAAAAAGATAGCATTTTCAGCAAATGGTGCTGGTTCAACTGGAGGGCAACATGTAGAAGAATGCAGATCGATCCATCCTTATCACCCTGTACAAAGCTTAAGTCCAAGTGGATCAAGGACCTCCACATCAAACCAGACACACTCAAACTAATAGAAGAAAAACTAGGGAAGCATCTGGAACACATGGGCACTGGAAAAAATTTCCTGAACAAAACACCAATGGCTTATGCTCTAAGATCAAGAATCGACAAATGGCATCTCATAAAACTGCAAAGCTTATGTAAGGCAAAGGACACTGTGGTTAAGACAAAATGGCAACCAACAGATTGGGAAAAGATCTTTACCAATCCTACAACAGATAGAGGCCTTATATCCAAAATGTACAAAGAACTGAAGAAGTTAGACCGCAGGGAGACAAATAACCCTATTAAAAAATGGGGTTCAGAGCTAAACAAAGAATTCACAGCTGAGGAATGCCGAATGGCTGAGAAACACCTAAAGAAATGTTCAACATCTTTAGTCATAAGGGAAATGCAAATCAAAACAACCCTGAGATTTCACCTCACACCAGTGAGAATGGCTAAGATAAAAAACTCAGGTGACAGCAGATGCTGGCGAGGATGTGGAGAAAGAGGAACACTCCTCCATTGTTGGTGGGATTGCAGACTGGTAAAACCATTCTGGAAATCAGTCTGGAGGTTTCTCAGAAAATTGGACATTGAATTGCCTGAGGATCCAGCTATACCTCTCTTGGGCATATACCCAAAAGATGCCTCAACATATAAAAGAGACACGTGCTCCACTATGTTCATCGCAGCCTAATTTTTTTTCTTTTTCTTTTTTTTTCTTTTTATTTTTTTATTATTTTTTTTATTAACTTGAGTATTTCTTATATACATTTCAAGTGTTATTCCCTTTCCCGGTTTCCGGGTAAACATCCCCCTCCCCACTCCCCTTCCTTATGGGTGTCCCCCTCACAACCCTCCCCCCGTTGCCGCCCTCCCCCCATAGTCTAGTTCACTGGGGGTTCAGTCTTAGCAGGACCCAGGGCTTCCCCTTCCACTGGTGCTCTTACTAGGATATTCATTGCTACCTATGGGGTCAGAGTCCAGGGTCAGTCCATGTGTAGTATTTAGGTAGTGGCTTAGTCCCTGGAAGCTCTGGTTGCTTGACATTGTTGTACTTTTGGGGTCTCGAGCCCCTTCAAGCTCTTCCACTTCTTTCTCTGATTTCTTCAACAGGGGACCTATTCTCAGTTCAGTGGTTTGCTGCTGACATTCGCCTCTGTATTTGCTGTATTCTGGCTGTGTCTCTCAGGAGCGATCTACATCCGGCTCCTGTCGGTCTGCACTTCTTTGCTTCATCCATCTTGTCCAATTGGGTGGCTGTATATGTATGGGCCACCTGTGGGGCAGGCTCTGAATGGGTGTTCCTTCAGTCTCTGTTTTAATCTTTGCCTCTCCCTTCCCTGCCAAGGGTATTCTTTTTCCTCATTTAAAGAAGGAGTGAAGCATTCACATTTTGATCATCTGTCTTGAGTTTCGTTTGTTCTAGGGATCTAGTGTAATTCAAGCATTTGGGCTAATAGCCACTTATCAATGAGTGCATACCATGTATGTCTTTCTGTGATTGGGTTAGCTCACTCAGGATGATATTTTCCAGTTCCAACCATTTGCCTACGAATTTCATAAACTCATTGTTTTTGATAGCTGAGTAATATTCCATTGTGTAGATGTACCACATTTTCTGTATCCATTCCTCTGTTGAAGGGCATCTGGGTTCTTTCCATTTTCTGGCTATTATAAATAAGGCTGCGGACCCGCGGATCCCGGCCCGCAGCAGCTCTCTGCCCCCAGACCCTGTGAGACAGAGACCCAACAGCCTGGTCAGGTGGGCACTCCTGAGGCTGCAGAGCGGAAGAGACCACCAACACTGCTCACCCCTGCCCACATCCCTGGCCCAAGAGGAAACTGTATAAGGCCTCTGGGCTCCCGTAGTGGAGGGCCCAGGAGCGGCAGGACCCCTGTGCCTGAGACACCACCAGAACCAGAAGGAAACAGACCGGATAAACAGTTCTCTGCACCCAAATCCTGTGGGAGCGAGAGCTGAACCTTCAGAGATGCAGACAAGCCTGGGAAACCAGAAGAGACTGCTCTCTGCACACACATCTCGGATGCCAGAGGAAAAAGCCAAAGACCATCTGGAACCCTGGTGCACTGAAGCTCCCGGAAGGGGCGGCACAGGTCTTCCTGGTTGCTACCGCTGCAGAGAGCCCGTGGGCAGCACCCCACGAGCGAACTTGAGCCCCAGGACCACAGGTAAGACCAACTTTTCTGCTGCAAGGAAGCTGCCTGGTGAGCTTGGGACACAGGGAAGCAGAATTCCTCTAGGACCCGGCACGTTCTGTGTTTACCAGAAGTCCCACACCCGCGGATCCCGGCCCGCAGCAGCTCTCTGCCCCCAGACCCTGTGAGACAGAGACCCAACCTCCTGGTCAGGTGGGCACTCCTGAGGCTGCAGAGCGGAAGAGACCACCAACACTGCCCACCCCTGCCCACATCCCTGGCCCAAGAGGAAACTGTATAAGGCCTCTGGGCTCCCGTGGGGGAGGGCCCAGGAGCAGCAGGACCCCTGCCTTGACACCACCAGAACCTGAAGGAAACAGACAGGATAAACAGTTCTCTGCACCCAAATCCCGTGGGAGGGAGAGCTGAACCTTCAGAGAGGCAGACAAGCCTGGGAAACCAGAAGAGACTGCTCTCTGCACACACATCTCGGACACCAGAGGAAAAAGCCAAAGAACATCTGGAACCCTGGTGCACTGAAGTTCCCGGAAGGGGCGGCACAGGTCTTCCTGGTTGCTGCCGCTGCAGAGAGCCCGTGGGCTGCACCCCACGAGCGAACTTGAGTCTCGGGACCACAGGTAAGACCAACTTTTCTGCTGCAAGAAAGCTGCCTGGTGAACTCAAGACACAGGCCCACAGGAACAGCTGAAGACCTGTAGAGAGGAAAAACTACACACCGGAAAGCAGAACACTCTGTCCCCATAACTGACTGAAAGAGAGGAAAACAGATCTACAGCACTCCTGACACACAGGCTTATAGGACAGTCTAGCCACTGTCAGAAATAGCAGAACAAAGTAACACTAGAGATAATCTGATGGCGAGAGGCAAGCGCAGGAACCCAAGCAACAGAAACCAAGACTACATGGCACCATCGGAGCCCAATTTTCCCATCAAAACAAACATGGAATATCCAAACACACCAGAAAAGCAAGATCTAGTTCCAAAATCATTTTTGATCATGATGCTGGAGGACTTCAAGAAAGACGTGAAGAACTCCCTTAGAGAACAAGTAGAAGCCTACAGAGAGGAATCGCAAAAAAGCCTGAAAGAATCGCAAAAATCCCTGAAAGAATTCCAGGAAAACATAAATAAACAAGTAGAAGCCCATAGAGAGGAGACACAAAAATCCCTGAAAGAATTCCAGGAAAACATAAATAAACAAGTAGAAGCCCATAGAGAGGAGACACAAAAATCCCTGAAAGAATTCCAGGAAAACACAATCAAACAGTTGAAGGAATAAAAAATGGAAATAGAAGCAATCTCGAAAGAACACATGGAAACAACCCTGGATATAAAAAAACCAAAAGAAGAGACAAGGAGCTGTAGATACAAGCTTCACCAACAGAATACAAGAGATGGAAGAGAGAATCTCAGGAGCAGAAGATTCCATAGAAATCATTGACTCAACTGTCAAAGATAATGTAAAGCGGAAAAAGCTACTGGTCCAAAACATACAGGAAATCCAGGACTCAATGAGAAGATCAAACCTAAGGATAATAGGTATAGAAGAGAGTGAAGACTCCCAGCTCAAAGGACCAGTAAATATCTTCAACAAAATCATAGAAGAAAACTTCCCTAACCTAAAAAAAGAGATACCCATAGACATACAAGAAGCCTACAGAACTCCAAATAGATTGGACCAGAAAAGAAACACCTCCCGTCACATAATTGTCAAAACACCAAACGCACAAAATAAAGAAAGAATATTAAAAGCAGTAAGGGAAAAAGGTCAAGTAACATATAAAGGGAGACCTATCAGAATCACACCAGACTTCTTGCCAGAAACTATGAAGGCCAGAAGATCCTGGACTGATGTTATACTGACCCTAAGAGAACACAAATGCCAGCCCAGGTTACTGTATCCAGCAAAACTCTCAATTAACATTGATGGAGAAACCAAGATATTCCATGACAAAACCAAATTTACACAATATCTTTCCACAAATCCAGCACTACAAAGGATAATAAATGGTAAAGCCCAACATAAGGAGGCAAGCTATACCCTAGAAGAAGCAAGAAACTAATCGTCTTAGCAACAAAACAAAGAGAATGAAAGCACACAAACATAACCTCACATCCAAATATGAATATAACGGGAAGCAATAATCACTATTCCTTAATATCTCTCAATATCAATGGCCTCAACTCCCCAATAAAAAGACATAGATTAACAAACTGGATACACAACGAGGACCCTGCATTCTGCTGCCTACAGGAAAAACACCTCAGAGACAAGGACAGACACTACCTCAGAGTGAAAGGCTGGAAAACAACTTTCCAAGCAAATGGTCAGAAGAAGCAAGCTGGAGTAGCCATTCTAATATCAAATAAAATCAATTTCCAACTTAAAGTCATCAAAAAAGATAAGGAAGGACACTTCATATTCATCAAAGGAAAAATCCACCAAGATGAACTTTCAATCCTAAATATCTATGCCCCAAATACAAGGGCACCTACATACGTAAAAGAAACCTTACTAAAGCTCAAAGCACACATTGCACCTCACACAATAATAGTGGGAGATTTCAACACACCACTCTCATCAATGGACAGATCATGAAAACAGAAATTAAACAGTGATGTCGACAGACTAAGAGAAGTCATGAGCCAAATGGACTTAACGGATATTTATAGAACATTCTATCCTAAAGCAAAAGGATATACCTTCTTCTCAGCTCCTCATGGTACTTTGTCCAAAATTGACCATATAATTGGTCAAAAAACAGGCCTCAACAGGTACAGAAAGATAGAAATAATCCCATGCCTGCTATCGGACCACCACGGCCTAAAACTGGTCTTCAATAACAATAAGGGAAGAATGCCCACATATACGTGGAAATTGAACAATGCTCTACTCAATGATAACCTGGTCAAGGAAGAAATAAAGAAAGAAATTAAAAACTTTTTAGAATTTAATGAAAATGAAGATACAACATACTCAAACTTATGGGACACAATGACAGCTGTGCTAAGAGGAAAACTCATACCGCTGAGTGCCTGCAGAAAGAAACAGGAAAGAGCATATGTCACTAGCTTGACAGCACACCTAAAAGCTCTAGAACAAAAAGAAGCAAATACACCCAGGAGGAGTAGAAGGCAGGAAATAATCAAACTCAGAGCTGAAATCAACCAAGTAGAAACAAAAAGGACCATAGAAAGAATCAACAGAACCAAAAGTTGGTTCTTTGAGAAAATCAACAAGATAGATAAACCCTTAGCCAGACTAACGAGAGGACACAGAGAGTGTGTCCAAATTAACAAAATCAGAAATGAAAAGGGAGACATAACTACAGATTCAGAGAAAATTCAAAAAATCATCAGATCTTACTATAAAAACCTATATTCAACAAAACTTGAAAATCTGCAGGAAATGGACAATTTCCTAGACAGATACCAGGTATCGAAGTTAAATCAGGAACAGATAAACCAGTTAAACAACCCCATAACTCCTAAGGAAATAGAAGGAGTCATTAAAGGTCTCCCAACCAAAAAGAGCCCAGGTCCAGACGGGTTTAGTGCAGAATTCTATCAAACCTTCATAGAAGACCTTATACCAATATTATCCAAACTATTCCACAAAATTGAAACAGATGGAGCACTACCGAATTCCTTCTACGAAGCCACAATTACTCTTATACCTAAACCACACAAAGACACAACTAAGAAAGAGAACTTCAGACCAATTTCCCTTATGAATATCGACGCAAAAATACTCAATAAAATTCTGGCAAACCGAATTCAAGAGCACATCAAAACAATCATCCACCATGATCAAGTAGGCTTCATCCCAGGCATGCAGGGATGGTTTAATATACGGAAAACCATCAACGTGATCCATTATATAAACAAACTGAAAGAACAGAACCACATGATCATTTCATTAGATGCTGAGAAAGCATTTGACAAAATTCAACACCCCTTCATGATAAAAGTCCTGGAAAGAATAGGAATTCAAGGCCCATACCTAAACATAGTAAAAGCCATATACAGCAAACCAGTTGCTAACATTAAACTAAATGGAGAGAAACTTGAAGCAATCCCACTAAAATCAGGGACTAGACAAGGCTGCACAATCTCTCCCTACTTATTCAATATAGTTCTTGAAGTTCTAGCCAGAGCAATCAGACAACAAAAGGAGATCAAGGGGATACAGATCGGAAAAGAAGAGGTCAAAATATCACTATTTGCAGATGACATGATAGTATATGTAAGTGATCCCAAAAGTTCCACCAGAGAACTACTAAAGCTGATAAACAACTTCAGCAAAGTGGCTGGGTATAAAATTAACTCAAATAAATCAGTTGCCTTCCTCTATACAAAAGAGAAACAAGCCGAGAAAGAAATTAGGGAAACGACACCCTTCATAATAGACCCAAATAATATAAAGTACCTCGGTGTGACTTTAACCAAGCAAGTAAAAGATCTGTACAATAAGAACTTCAAGCCTCTGAAGAAAGAAATTGAAGAAGACCTCAGAAGATGGAAAGATCTCCCATGCTCATGGATTGGCAGGATTAATATAGTAAAAATGGCCATTTTACAAAAAGCGATCTACAGATTCCATGCAATCCCCACCAAAATACCAATCCATTTCTTTAAAGAGTTAGACAGAACAATTTGCAAATTCATCTGGAATAACAAAAAACCCAGGATAGCTAAAACTATCCTCAACAATAAAAGGACTTCAGGGGGAATCACTATCCCTAAACTCAAGCAGTATTACAGAGCAATAGTGATAAAAAGTGCATGGTATTGGTACAGAGACAGACAGATAGACTAATGGAACAGAATTGAAGACCCAGAAATGAACCCACACACCTATGGGCACTTGATTTTTGACAAAGGAGCCAAAACCATCAAATGGAAAAAAGATAGCATTTTCAGCAAATGGTGCTGGTTCAACTGGAGGTCAACATGTAGAAGAATGCAGATCGATCCATGCTTATCACCCTGTACAAAGCTTGAGTCCAAGTGGATCAAGGACCTCCACATCAAACAGATACACTCAGACTAATAGAAGAAAAACTAGGGCAGCATCTCGAACGCATGGGCACTGGAAAAAATTTCCTGAGCAAAACACCAATGGCTTATGCTCTAAGATCAAGAATCGACAAATGGGATCTCATAAAACTGCAAAGCTTCTGTAAGGCAAAGGACACTGTGGTTAAGACAAAACGGCAACCAACAGATTGGAAAAAGATCTTTACCAATCCTACAACAGGTAGAGGCCTTATATCCAAAATATACAAAGAACTCAAGAAAGTAGACCGCAGGGAGACAAATAACCCTATTAAAAATGGGGTTCAGAGCTAAACAAAGAATTCACAGCTGAGGAATGCCGAATGGCTGAGAAACACCTAAAGAAATGTTCAACATCTTTAGTCATAATGGAAATGCAAATCAAAACAACCCTGAGATTTCATCTCACACCAGTGAGAATGGCTAAGATCAAAAACTCAGGTGACAACAAATGCTGGCGAGGATGTGGAGAAAGAGGAACATTCCTCCATTGTTGGTGCGATTGCAGACTGGTACAACCATTCTGGAAATCAGTCTGGAGGTTCCTCAGAAAATTGGACATTGAACTGCCTGAGGATCCAGCTATACCTCTCTTGGACATATACCGAAAAGATGCCCCAACATATTAAAAAGACACGTGCTCCACTATGTTCATAGCAGCCTTATTTATAATAGCCAGAAGCTGGAAAGAACCCAGATGCCCTTCAACAGAGGAATGGATACAGAAACCGTGGTCCATCTACACAATGGAATATTACTCAGCTATCAAAAACAATGACTATGAAATTCGTAGGCAAATGGTTGGAACTGGAAAATATCATCCTGAGTGAGGTAACCCAATCACAGAAAAACACACATGATATGCACTCATTGATAAGTGGCTATTAGCCCAAATGCTTGAATTACCCTAGATGCCTAGAACACATGAAACTCAAGACGGATGATCAAAATGTGAATCCTTCACTCCTTCTTTAAAAGGGGAACAAGAATACCCTTGGCAGGGAATAGAGAGGCAAAGATTAAAACAGAGACAGAAGGAACACGCATTTAGAGCCTGCCCCACATGTGGCCCATACATATACAGCCATGCAATTAGACAAGATGGATGAAGCAAAGAAATGTAGGCAGACAGGAGCCGGATGTAGATCTCTCCTTAGAGACACAGCCAGAATACAGCAAATACAGAGGCGAATGCCAGCAGCAAACCCCTGAACTGAGAACAGGACCCCTGTTGAACAATCAGAGAAAGAACTGGAAAGCTTGAAGGGGCTCGCGACCCCATATGAACAACAATGCCAAGCAATCAGAGCTTCCAGGGACTAAGCCACTACCTAAAGATTATACATGGGTTGACCCTGGACTCTGAAGTGGTAGGTAGCATTGAATATCCTAGTAAGATCACCAGTGTAAAGGGAAGCCCTGGGTCCTGCTAAGTCTGAACCCCCAGTGAACGTGATTGTTGGGGGGAGGTTGGCAATGGGGGGAGGATGCGGAGTTGAACACACATAAAGAAGGGTAGGGGGAGGGGTTAGGGAGATGTTGGCCCGTAAACGAGGAAAGGGAATAATACTCAAAATGTAAATAAGACATACTCAAGTTAATAAAAAAAATTACACAGTTTCAATAGTTCAGCTATTTCAGTGCCAAGAATAACTGACTAGGTAGATGTTTCTCATCCTGGAGTTCCTGGGACAAGGCCGCAACCATATCAACGCAGCCATTTTAGTACCAAAGAGGTCTGACTTGATATATGTTTTCCCATCCTGAGGTTCCCAGGATTATCTGACCAAGGATTATCTGACTTGGCAGATATTTCTCTCTTGGAGTTCCCAAGACAAGGCTATAGCATTGTCAGTACCAAGGACAACTAACTTGATACAGGTTTTCCCATCCTGAGGCACAATCTATAGTGGTCAGTCAGCTTCCCGGAGATGTGGAGATGTTTTCTGCCTTGTAATTGCCCTGCAGTAAATATGATCTATACCATCTGTTCTTATGGTTGGGCAGCTTCCTAGAGAGTGGGTGGGAATGTGCTTTCTGTACTTTCTGGTCTATTGTCTAACATCTAGTGCTAAGCAAGGGTCAGCTTAAGAGATTCTCATTTTTAAGAAATGGCTGCACTAATATCAAACGGGGATCTTTCACTACTTTAATAAAAGCATTGTGCCTCCACTATACATCTAAGAATACAAGTCTTAGACCCCGTCCTATAACTGCTATTATACATTATTTTTAGTTGATTAACCAATACGAGCTAAAGGCCATATAGCAAAGTCATGGTTCTGAGTCAATTTAGATAGGTTTTGGAGATTCTTCAATTTGAAAGGGCCAATGGTAGTCTATGCTTAACAGTTCAGAAATGCCTAATGTAGATAAAAAATCTTCAAATGCATCAGAAGTTCACAGAATAACCCATCTATGGACATTTCTTTATTTGGATCATTTGATTATAGACCTGTCTGCCCCTGACAGTACCCTTTCTTAGATTCTAAGAAGACATTGAGCATCGATGGAATTGCTCAATTCGCGGTGAGACAGCCACTGGGCAAAATTGCTTCAATTCATCTACAGATAAAATACTGTACAGAAAAGGACAATTATGCAGAATAGTGGACTGATAATCTCTGCCAAGACAGGGTGATCAGCCCTTCAAAATCTGCATTACAAAGGTCTGTCAGATGATCCTGGGCCAGAAGGCTGAAGACCAACGTTCAGACATATAAGGAATAGGGGGACTGTCCAGGTTATCAGCAGTCTCTATACACTGGCTAAGCTTAGAAGCTATGTTTTGTGCTTCTCATATTTTCAGATAACATTAATCATTCTTGGATTTCTGATGTGGATGAAGACTGGTAGTTTCAGACAACCCAAGCTGTTTTACATTGAGAAAAATAATAAGTTTGATAGGGTGGTTTTTCAGGTGGCATAGGATCTAAAACCAGGATATAGTAAGGTATAGTCTTTTAGGATAGATGACATGGTTAATGGACAAAATTCATGGACTGGGCAATGAGTGTATTGTTTGTTTTATAAATTGTAGAATGGTAATAATGATACTCAATATATATATTGGGAGATATATATATATATATATATATATATATGGGAAAGACTTTTTTTTTAAATTTAGAGAATACTTTATTAGTTTTTGTAATCAAACCCACATAGATAAGACCTTACATATTTAATACAGTGTGTTACCCCTGTACAAATGGAAAAAACTTAAGTTCAACATTTCTAGACCAATATGGCTGTTAATTTCTGTACAGTGCCAACTCAACACAGTAAACGGGGTACTTTTTTCCAAAGTTGACAGCACAGCTAAAGTTTCAAAAAATTCAAATTATATATCTGTATATATATATTTATATTTATATAAAAAGACCAATAATAGCAGTGTGTTATGCATCAACAGCAGCAACAGCTTTTCCAGGTTCTGCAGTCATCTGAACAAAACTGTAGAGACATCCAGCACACTCCATTAAAAAAAAAACGTAAAAAAAACAAAACCCGAGAAAACAGCACAGTTCTGTTACTCTTGTGGTACCTGGCACCATTTTTTTTTTAAATTAGCTTCTCAATCATCATCTGGAAAGAAAACATTCTGAGCAACGTCATTAAAAACAGCTCTGATAAAGCACGGTCACTACTACGTATCATAAAGCAGGTACAAGCTATTTTACATCCACAGAGGTATGATACAGTACTGTCCTACATCTATAATACTAGAGGATACAATTTAAAAGGCATTATTTGAGACTTGATTCTACTTTTCCAACAGAGGGCCCAAAGGATGGTGTGACACAGCTTTGTAAAGAAACATACTCTAGACAGGATTTCCTTTCACTAGTGGCACAGTTCTAAGGATTCATTCTCTCCATGAATGTCAGCTAAAACCGTTATTAAAAAAATGAAATATCCCTAGAACAAAACCGTATAACCACCGGATTCACATGAAGATGACCTAGTGGAGACAAGCTGGACCTCACCTTACCAACAAGCTATCAAATCTGTTATGTTTAAACAGTGAGACCTCCAAGGAAGGAGATGCCAAGTAGTGCTTCAAAGCTTCGGACCACAATCAAACACAGCATCCTTTTCAACAGAAGCAGAAGCTCATCTGAATATGCTCAAGGATGCTGACAACATTTAATCATCTCCTCACTCATCCAGGAAGAAGGGGAGATCAGTTACTACTGTACTTTATTGTGTTCAACCAAATCACCATGTTACAAAAATAGCAAGCTGCCATAATAAAAAATAAGGCTCCTCTATCCAGCACCAGATAGCATCATTTTACTTTCAAGCCTAGAAATTGCACACTTGTATATAAACCAACCGAAGATGAGGATTGAGAGTTCATCTTGGTGGATTTTTCCTTTGATGAATATGAAGTGTCCTTCCTTATCTTTTTTGATGACTTTTAATTGAAAATTGATTTTATTTGATATTAGAATGGCTACTCCAGCTTGCTTCTTCTGACCATTTGCTTGGAAAGTTGTTTTCCAGCCTTTCACTCTGAGGTAGTGTCTGTCTTTGTCTCTGAGGTGTGTTTCCTGTAGGCAGCAGAATGCAGGGTCCTCATTGCGTATCCAGTTTGTTAATCTATGTCTTTTTATTGGGGAGTTAAGGCCATTGATGTTGAGAGCTATTAAGGAATAGTGATTATTGCTTCCTGTTATATTCATATTTGGATGTGAGGTTATGTTTGTGTGCTTTTCTTCTCTTTGTTTTGTTGCCAAGATGATTAGTTTCTTGCTTCTTCTAGGGTATAGCTTGCCTCCTTATGTTGGGCTTTACCATTTATTATCCTTTGTAGTGCTGGATTTGTAGAAAGATATTGTGTAAATTTGGTTTTGTCATGGAATATCTTGGTTTCTCCATCTATGTTAATTGAGAGTTTTGCAGGATACAGTAACCTGGGCTGGCATTTGTGTTCTCTTAGGGTCTGTATGACATCAGTCCAGGATCTTCTGGCCTTCATAGTTTCTGGTGAAATATCTGGTGTGATTCTGATAGGTCTGCCTTTATATGTTACTTGACCTTTTTCCCTTACTGCTTTTAATATTCTTTCTTTATTTTGTGCGTTTGGTGTTTTGACTATTATGTGATGGGAGGTGTTACTTTTCTGGTCCAATCTATTTGGAGTTCTGTAGGCTTCTTGTATGCCTATGGGTATCTCTTTTTTAGGTTAGGGAAGTTTTCTTCTATGATTTTGTTGAAGATATTTACTGGTCCTTTGAGCTGGGAGTCGTCACTCTCTTCTATACCTATTATCCTTAGGTTTGATCTTCTCATTGTGTCCTGGATTTCCTGTATGTTTTGGACCAGTAGCTTTTTCTGCTTTACATTATCTTTGACAGTTGAGTCAATGATTTCTATGGAATCTTCTGCTCCCGAGATTCTCTCTTCCATCTCTTGTATTCTGTTGGCGAAGCTTGTATCTACAGCTCCTTGTCTTTTCTTTTGATTTTCTATGTCCAGGGTTGTTTCCATGTGTTCTTTCTTGATTGCTTCTATTTCCATTTTTAATTCCTTCAACTGTTTGATTGTGTTTTCCTGGAATTCTTTCAGGGATTTTTGCGATTCCTCTCTGTAGGCTTCTACTTGTTCTCTAAGGGAGTTCTTTATGTCTTTCTTGAAGTCCTCCAGCATCATGATCAAATATGATTTTGAAACTAGATCTTGCTTTTCTGGTGTGTTTGGATATTCCGTGTTTGCTTTGGTGGGAGAATTGGGCTCCGATGATGCCATGTAGTCTTGGTTTCTGTTGCTTGGGTTCCTGTGCTTGCCTCTCGCCATCAAATTATCTCTAGTGTTACTTTGTTCTGCTATTTCTGATTGTGGCTAGACTGTCCTATAAGCCTGTGTGTCAGGAGTGCTGTAGACTTGTTTTCCTGTTTTCTTTCAGCCAGTTATGGGGACAGAGTGTTCTGCTTTCGGGCGTGTAGTTTTTCCTCTCTACAGGTCTTCAGCTGTTCCTGTGGGCCTGTGTCTTGAGTTCACCAGGCAGGTTTCTTGCAGGGGAAAAGTTGGTCCTACCTGTGGTTCCAAGGCTCAAGTTTGCTCGTGGGGTACTGCCTAAGTCCTCTCCGCGGCAGCAGCAACAGGGAAGATTTGCACCGCTCTTTCCGGGAGCCTCCGTGCACCAGGGTTCCAGATGACGTTTGGTGTTTTCCTCTGGCGTCTGGATGTGCACAGAGTGCAGTCGCTTCTGGTTTCCCAGGCGTGTCTGCCTCTCTGAAGGTTTAGCTCTCCCTCCCACGGGATTTGGGTGCAGAGAACTGTTTATCTGGTCTGTTTCCTTCAGGTTCCAGCGGTGTCTCAGGCGCAGGGGTCCTGCCGCTCCTGGGCCCACCCCTACGGGAACCCAGAGGCCTTATACAGTTGCCTCTTGGGCCAGGGATGTGGGCAGGGGTGGGCAGTGTTGGTGGTCTCCTCCGCTCTGCAGCCTCAGGAGTGCCCACCTGATCAGGCGGTGAGGTCTCTCTCCCACAGGGTTTGGGAGCAGAGAGTTGCTGCATGCCGGGATTTGCTGGAAAAAGACTTTTTAAAAGGACAAAAAGGGGGAAATGTGGTTTGCCCTGGAGTTCTCTCTATTTTGATGCTAATTCCACTGCCCCAAGGACAGCTGCATACTCAAGTACTCAGGACTCTAGTGACCTTATCAGAAACTTCTCCCATTTAATTTGTAAAATAAATGCAAGAGCACAAGATTTGGGTAGGGGGAAGGGAAGTGGGTAGGGAGGAGGGGAGTGGTGAGAGTAAAGGAGGAGAGAGGAGTCCTCAGAGCTGGAGGAGCTGGAGGAGCTGGAGGGGCTGGAGACATGGCATAGAAAAGGTGCAAGTGATAAGGGATTTGAGAGCTGGCAATAGTATAGTGTAGTGGTGGATCTGCCCAATCTATGCGCTAGCTTGTATTCATATTAATTGAGTTGTGTTTTCTTTGTGCGGGCCCATTCAGGTTGGAGAGGTTACTGCAACATGCTTGTATTGGAGTTTTCCTTCTATTTTCCTTTGTAGGGCTGGATTTGTAGAAAGATATTGTGTAAATTTGGTTTTGTCATGGAATATCTTAGTTTCTTCATCTATGATAATTGAGAGTTTTCTTGGGTTTAGTATCCTGGGCTGGCATTTGTGTTCTCTTACAGTTGGTATAACATCTGTCCAGGAACTTCTAGCTTTCATAGCCTCTGTTGAGAAGTCTGATATAATTCTGATAGATTTGCCTTTATATGTTACTTGACCTTTTTCCTTGCTACTTTTAATATTCTTTCTTTGTTTTGTGGATTTGGTGTTTTGTTTATTATGTGACAGGAGGAATTTCTTTTTTGGTCCATCTATTTGGAATTTGGTAGGCTTATTTTATATTCATGGGCATCTCTTTCTTTAGGTTAGGGAAGTTTTCTTCTATAATTTTGTTGAAGATATTTACTGGCCCTTTAGTTTGGGAATCTTTAGTCTCTTCTATACCTATTATCCTTAGGCTTGGTCTTCTCATTGTGTCCTGGATTTTTTGGATGATTTTGTTAGCAGCTTTTTTCATTTTTCATTTTCTTTGACTGTTGTGTCAATGTTTTGTATGGTATCTTCTGAACCCGAGATTCTTCTATGTCTTTTATTCTTTTGATGATGCTTGCATCTATGACTCCTGATCTCTCTCCTAGGTTTGCTATCTCCAGGGTTGTCTCCTTTTGTTATTTCTTTATTGTTTCCATTTTCATTTTTAGATTATGGATGGTTTTATTTAATTCTTTCACCTTTGGTTGTAATTTTTTTGTAATTCTTTAGGGAATTTTTGTGTTTCCTCTTTAAGGTCTTCTACCTATTTACCTGTTTTGTCCTGTATTTCTTTAAAGGAGTTATTTATGCCTTTCTTAAAATCCTCTATCATCACCATGAAATGTTATTTTAATTCTGAATCTTGCTTTTCCCACATGTTGGGGCATTTAGAACTTGAATGGGAGAATTGGGTTCTGGTGATGCCAAATAGCCTTGTTTTTTGTTGCTTAGGTTCTTGTGTTTGTCCCTCCTGTGGTCCTGTGAACCTGTGATCTTAGGTGTTTTGGCCCTCCTGGAGACCAGCTCTCTCCAGGTAGTAATGGGGTACAGAAAGCTGTGATCTTAGGTGTGTCAGCACTCCTGGGAGACCAGTTCTTCCTGGTCAGGATTTGGGTGTGCAAAGCTGTGTCACAGGGTTAGATACAGGGCGCTGACAGAAATCAGATGTATCCTGTCCCTGGCTGTTTCGAGTTTCCTGTGCCCTGTGCACTCCTGGCAGGTCCCTCTTTGGCCAGTTACTGGAGCAAAAGTGGTGGTTTCACTTGTTAGCTTAGGGAGACCAGTTCTCTTTGGGTGGGATTTGTGTACAGAGGGCTGTGGGACAGCCTTAGCTGCAGGGTGTAGATGGAGATCAGTAGTTCTCTTGTCTCATACTGTCATACTTAGAAAGCGGGATATTTTTCTCTGACCTTCAGAGATCTCCTCTTCCAAACTGCTGACTTCCTGCTTCATCTAAAACACAGTGCAACATTCCATTATTATCTCATTTGCCCAGGATTCAGTTTTTTAAGGGAGTAAAAAAAGGTTATGAGGAACAATGCTGGTGAGTCAATTGAACAGTACACATATTTAACACTCCAGTCTAGAGCAACCTAATTTAAGCTTTCATTTGTTCAAATGGATAAGATGTTCATTAAGTTTCATGAGGTGCTTTGAATTTTGCTGGAGCTTCAATTTCCCTGTCTGGCAATGTCACACTGAATACCATTTGTCAACTAATGTGACCAGAACTAATGTGTATGGAGGCCTTGGTGGAGAATGAGGCACAGAGTGGTGGTTCTGGCCTCAGATGTTGCCGTCTTTGCAGTGTTTATAGCCTGGAGCTGCAATTTCTGGAACAAAATAATCATTCAACAGTTTGGGAATGAAACAGACTACCTTATTTTGTCTTCCTTAGTCATACTGACAAGACAGTTGTAGGAGAGAAGAAGATGATAACACGTTGTTAGCATTTCTTCCTTATTCTTTAAGATAAAAGTTGCCTTTGCTATCTTTCTACCAATAGATGGCATTAATTATTTCTCTTTAATAATTAAATTTTATCTTCCTTCTTTTCTTGTGAATGATGTCCCACTGATTTTCATAGCTAACCTAACATTTATTTAGTGAAATAAAAAAATCAATTAATTTTATGTAATTTTTTTCATTTTGCCTTCTTTCAGTTTCTCTTTTTCAGATTCTGATGCCAAAGGTAGTAAATAGTAGTGCCTGTGGTTGTGTGTGTGTGTGTGTGTGTGTGTGTGTGTGCGCGCACGCGCGCATTCATGCACATGTGTGTGCAGTGTGTGTATTCATGTGTGCATGTGCATGTATGCATTCGTGCATACCTGTGTTTACGTGTGTGTGCCTGTGTATTTGTGTAATTGGGGTGTCTGGTGGGGGGGCAGTATAGGAGTATAATGTTTGTGAAGCAAGCTTCTATCAGGTTTAATTCTGGCTAAACAATGTTGGTAAAGAAGAAAAATGAGATTACTGTGAGTTGAGAGGAAAGAATGTGGAATATTTATCTGAGATATTCATGTTGGGTCTGTGGGTGTTGTTATGGCAGTCTAGCCCCTAATATAAGCCAGGTCTGGCTCCATGAGAAGTTATTCTGTTTTCTCAGCATTTCAGTTGCTCAACACTTCAGAAGATGTAGGCAGCAGCAGCAGTGTGTGTGTGTGTGTGTGTGTGTGTGTGTGTGTGTGTGTGTGTGTGTGCAAGAAAGGGGGATAGATGACATGGTTAATGGACACCTTATTGTACATCTTATTGTTTTCTTCTGTTATGTTCATTCTTTCTTATACTTGCTACAACTTGGAAAGTAGGTTACTATGTCATCTAGTTAACTAGTTTCTTGGCCCATTGGGTATTGTTTATACTCATACCTCTCAGTTTACTCCAGGTAAATGTAGAGTTGAAAGGTTCTCCTTTGGGATTTATTCAGCTCATGGTTAGATACAGAGCAGGTGTGCCTTGGAGTTTCATCTCTCTGTGTGCGTATGCATGTCTGGAATCATAACATGTATGTGTTTTTAATGAAACGTCCAGATTATAGAGCTGTTTTACCTCAAACAGAATTTATTGAGCTCCTATTGCATAAAATGTCAGCATTGTTCAGAAACATATTTCCACTTATAAACACACACTGAATTAGAATAGGTGCTGTCACCTGGCGATACAGAACAAAGAAATAGAAAATAAGATGCAGAAAACATATTTCTACATGTAACCTTTTCATTTCTTCTTCTCTGAAAACTCTCTGACACCTACTTATGGATACATGGAGTTAGTATGTCTCATTTTATATTAAATATGGAACAGGCCTGGGAAACATTGAGTATTTAGCACAGGGGATTTAGTAAAATATGATATAATTTAATAGATTTTGAGCTCCAACAACACAGTGTAATGTATACATGGAAATTTTGCCAACTATAAAGACATGTCTTTCTCAAGGATATAAGCTTCTATGTGTAGAGAAAAAAATTCTAATGTCTTGACTTAAAAAAACTATAAGCTGGGGTGTTGTTCCATAGATGGCAATTTGTTCATGGCTACATTTTGTATTTTTTCTGAGTATAATCCATACTTTCTCAGGATGTCTACTCCTATATTAAACTTAATAGTCTTTATTTTGGCTTAAATTGTCTGTTCTTGTCATTTCTGAGAATTCCAAAATTCTGATTTTTTTTCACTTTTCTCTGTTGTCTCTATAATTGATTGAGTTTTTCTTGCTGTTTATTGATTTTTAAAAAATATCTGAGTAATTTGACTTGCCTTCTATTTCAAGTCTAGTATATCAATCCTGCCTTAACCCATTATTAGCCAAAAGACATCTTTGCTATGCCTTTACTGTGGGCACTGTCACTGCCTTGCCCTGTTTCGTTCTTTCATCACAAAAGCTCTTTGTATCCTTTCTCTATCACATTCATCTTTCCGTTCTTATGTGCCATTCCTCTTTACCCCTGAGAACATAGTCTAATGTGAAAGCTCCGTGTAGACATTTGTCCGCATAACTGATTGTCATTATAATGCTTTCTCTATATTCTTTTTCATTTCCTATAGTGAAATTGTGAGTTCTGTATTGACTCAATTATTATTCTAGAAATTTCCTCTATCTGGATGATCAGAATGAAGTGAAGTATTTGCAATTCACTAGCGTGGATCATTGCAATCATACAGACACATGATACATGGTAAGGGCTCTATCCAATGTAGAATAACAATAAAGGCCGGGTCAAATTCACTGTCATTATCAGAAGAGTAAAGTGTTCCTCAGGTGAAACACATTCTTGTAATAATTAGTGACATTATTTATTGTTGGGCCCTGCTCATTAAGGTTGATATCTACCATTGTCTGGACAGTTCTCTCTCTTGAGCTCAGCACAAAATGGGAGACTCCCTTTACCAGTAAAACTTCTCTTTCTCTGACCCTGTCTGATGAGCTCAAAATCTTACATTCTACCTGGGAAATGTCATCTAGCCTTGTTGAGATTACAAGTACAGCTTCCTTTCTCCCAGTAAGAACCCATCTAGCAAGCACCTGGAATTCCTGGAATGCCTCTTCATGCAAATGAGCCATTTTGTACCCTAAGCTATAGTCAGTAATATGTACCCACACTGGAGGTCTCTACCTTGTTCCCCCAAAACTATATAGCCCTCAATTCACCCCAATTAAAGTGGGTGAATTAAAGCTCCCTCTCTGAAGCTGATCCTGGTAGTCCTTTTCATTGTACTTATGGGCCGTCCAAAACCCTGTTCATTGACTCAGCTCCTTTTGTCCTCTTGGGACAGTGGCCATCAACTCTGGGGAGACAGGAGGGCCATAATAATCTAACAAAAACATACAAGCCAAAATAATCATAATCAAATATTTTGTCTATATGAAGTATTTTGCTATATTTTGTCTTATGAAGTATTTTTACTGTAATTCACAGCATAATAAACTTTATATGTTTGAGATTTTCTGTATTGTGACCATTTTAATAATGTTGGGGAAGGTGAACTTTTTGCAAAATAAAATTATAATACAGGTTATGATGACTTTCATCAATATGAACTTCAATCTGATTTGATTTCTCCTCATGGAGTGTTCTATGGAGGGAAAATCATGTGAGGGCAAGGAAAAAGTAAAATTTTTATTGTGCTCTTTTTATGTTGTTGTTTTGAAACATAAGTAGAATAAAAAGAGGTAAAGT
The DNA here is from genome assembly GCF_021556685.1 of Rattus norvegicus. Classification (NCBI taxonomy): domain Eukaryota; kingdom Metazoa; phylum Chordata; class Mammalia; order Rodentia; family Muridae; genus Rattus; species Rattus norvegicus. The sequence continues at coordinate 40,291,261 of NC_141551.1, read as the reverse complement.
TGAGATTATATGGCATTTGAAGTTACATTGATCAAGAGATATAATTCATAACCAAGTTTAAAGATTAAGTGACGTTTTTATAGGTAAATTTAAAATTACAAGATAGTTTTCTTATTTTTCTTTAAAAATTTTTTCATAAATGAAATTGCAAGGTAGATTTATGAAGAACATTGTTCATATTTGGGATGAGAGAGAAGTGCTGATTCATCTGGGAGATTCCAAAATTCTGAACCTGTATGACCGTAGCTCCCTTGTCATTTTGATACTGAAAGACCCCCGGAGCGGGGAGACCCTCATTCAAGTCTCAGGATGATGCAACCCCCCAAGAACTCACGTGAGACCGTCCTTGCTGTAATAAACATGAGGTTTATTGATAGGAACCAGTGCACTGGGGTCGAGACTCGTATCCCACACAGGGGCAGTGGAGTTCGACCCCCAGTAACTAAGACAAGGGGAATTTAAAGGAAGAAACCTCAACCCCAGCGGGTAGGGAGGGCATCATTGGAAAATGTCGAGAATACCAGTGAAAAATCACAAGGAGGAGCTTCCTGTTTCTCAAGATTGTTTACTTTATGGTCCATCAGTTCCTGGGAGAAGCTTCCTGCTTCTCAAGATTATTCTCTAAGATTTTAATCTAACTTTATGGTCAGCTAGTACAGGTAGAGGGCAGGGTCTGGAATTTGAGGTATTTGGGGCTTTTTTAAACTTCTGACTTCTTAGCTGCATTTTTTATTCTTTCAATACTTCTTTGGGATTTCTCTTAGAGAAGAAATATGGTTTCTGCGAGTAGTCTTTGTTTTATTAATTATTTTGATGTTTCTTATTCTCAGTGAGCAGGTAATATAATCAGGTTTGAGGAAGATAGCCTTTCTTCTCCTAAGTAGAAATTTCTGGTTTCTTTGGAGACTCAGCTGGGTCATATGATGCTTTTCTGGAGACAGTCTTATAGGAGGATGTTTTGCTGAAGCAGACTCATGAGAAGATGTTTTTGCTGAAGCCAACACAAGGGAGAATGTTTTGTTGAGAACAGACATGGGGTGTTTTTCTGGAAGCTTCCTGGAAAATAGGGCATGAATGTTTTGTGCAGCAGATGCTTGAGAGGACACATGATGCTCAGAAAGAGTATAAATGTAACCCAACAAACAGTGGATGATGCTGTGTGGCATAGCTTCACCTTGCCACTCTGCTGGTCTCCATTGGACTTTGCTGATGCTGGTCTTTGTTGATGACACTCTGGCATTGGTTCACCTTGCCCTCTTTGCATCTCCATTGCTTGTCTTTACTTCATAGAGCAAAACTCATAATATTCTGGCAGCTTCTTGCCACTTTTGCAGACTTGGGCAAATTGGTAGCACCTTGAGGTTTCTTCTGAATGGAACTGCCATGGCTGATTTGTGAATGGTGTTTGCCAGTGGATTGACCTACCACTGCTGATTCATGTGAACTGAACTGCTGAAGTCCTGATAAGGCAGATTGAAAGGCCCCCAAACTATTTTTAAACACTTGCATGCAGTACCCGTGGAGGACAGAAGAGGGCATAGAATTATCTGGAACTAGAATAACATTGGGTTCTGAGTAAGGATGTGTGTGATGAGAACCAAAACTGGACTCTCTGTAAAAGACACAAGGTTCATAACTGCTGAGCCAGCTCTTCAGTACCCACTCTACCATTCTTACTGAGGACTTCTGTTTTATTGAATAAATGTTTCCATGAGTCACTGAAATATTTAGTGCATTTCCGTAATTCCAAAAGATTAGTTTCAGCAAATTTTCAAGTAATTACACTAGTTTTATATAAGGATGAACCTATGAAGATCTTCTACACCCCATTCAAGATGCCCCGGGGATTCTGTTTTTATCATCACTGTAGGACTTACTATTTTGGCTTCTCCGAGGACTTATTTCTTTTATTTCAAGGATTGTGGTTCCAGATTTCAGTAAGAATCCTCTTGGCAATAAAAAACAAACATCTGATAGGGCCTAGGGACTGCTAGAGTGACAGCAAGCACCATCAGGGAGCATCTACTTCTCACATTCTGTGAGGCAGTGAAAGACATTCTGGTTTCTGGTTGAGCTGAGGCTCAAAACCCCTGTGATCTTGAAAGAGATGGTAGGCATTTCCCTAAGCTCCCAGGAAACGAGGCTGGTCACTGGTCAGCAGCCCTCCAGAGATTTGTGACCATCAGTCACATAAAGCAATGCCCCAAGTCCTTTCACATGTAGAGGTCACATAGGTTCAAGACAGATCTCCATTATAATGAGGCGCCTAAAGGCCTGGAGGCTTAGCCAATGAAGCTTCCCTTCTCAGACACTGCTCCCGGCAAATGTTATTTAATCTCAGGCCCACTCTTGAGAAGGTGGTTTTACTCATCCACTTTCTGCCTTGACAATAAATGCCTTGAAACCATGGACTGCCTCTTTTCATGGATCTGCCATGGGGAGCCACAGAGAAGCCTTTAGCCTACAGGGTCATCTAATCTCTTGAAGAAAGCCTCCCTGTGCTCCTAGCCTGTCCTCCATCAAATTTACTGCAGACCTTCCAAGGACTCTCCCCAGGGGCGCCAGCCTGAATAGATCGCTGGGGGTGGGGGTGGGGGTGGGGACTCCATTCTCAGCTCTTCCACAGCATCCCAGTGGCACCTTGATGCACAAGAGCTTGAGAACTGATGATTCCAGTCTCCTTACAGACCCAGGGACCCCTGAGTCAGCTCCAGCTGTGTCTTCCTCAGACTTTGCTTCCCCACCACTGGAGCAGTATCCTGTGGCTTCTCACAGTCTGACACCCACCGCAGCTGCATGGGGTAAGCAAGGTCAAACTTCCTGTGCCCTGCCTCCTCAGAGGCCTGAGCCCTTTGGCAGAGGGAACTTGGAACCCAATAATCCTACAACATCCCTCAGGTTTCTGCTCGAGAACAAGAACTAAATATTGCCAGATTCCCCTACTAATCAAAATGAAAGACATTCAGATTTAAAAAATTCTGCTATTTTCTAATTTGGTGATATGACACAGCCTGCTCCTGGAAACTAGGGTTAGGGGCAGACCTTTGACTTGCATCATCAAGAGAGTTTAGTGATGACAAAGTATCATTTAATTTCTTCATTTCTTCATGTTGTTTACTTCTTTCCTATACAAGCTTATATTACGCCAGGTGACTTTTTTTTTTAACAACTGTCTAGTTTAATTATATGCAGGAAGGGGAATCAAACCCATATTAGGACCTGGGTTCTTAGCTCTTTATAAATAAGGAGGCATAAGTGGCCTATCGACAACTTTTCCTTCCCAGTCATTCCTTCCAAATCCTTAATTCAGTAGGGATATGCAGACCTGGATATGCTGTCTGTGTCTGACAAGCAAAGCCATTACACAGTGTTGTTTGGAAGGAGTGTGCAAGGAATGACGTTGTGATTCTGAAGCAATCTGGAGCAGAAGCCTTTATTAATCTTTTGCAATCCTGACAAAATCTGCCCATTTGAAAGACTTCAGTATTTATGTGAGTATAACCTTAGGACTATACCTCTTGTCGAGGGAAGCAAATTTTCCAGGAAGATCCTACCTTCCTTGTTTTAGAGTGGGGTTAATTCAAACCATCTGAAACTTGGAAGAATATTTCCTGGTCCCCAACCCAACCAAGAAGAACATATAAACATAAAAAAAAAAACCTCTGAAGGTGGCAGTTTTGTCCTGAAGCCTTTATATATTCTATGAAGATGAGCTATTTATTGATTTTTCACTCGAGGAAACCTATTATGAGATAATCCTTTATTCTATTTTTCCCAGGCTAAGGCATTTGCGTATATTAATCTTTTTTAATCACGTTCTTTCTCATGGTCATTATTATTAAGTTTGACCAAACCCTCTGTGGGGCTCTCCTGATGTCTCCATATGCACATAATTAATGTCAAGAAATATCTTTTCTGACTGGATCAGAATTAAGAGTATAGCTTTCTGGAAAGTTGGATATGACCAGGCAGTTGGGAATAATAGAGGTAAGTGGGGATAGAATTTCCTTTTCCAACTTGGTTTTCTTCTTCTAGTTCCTATAAGTATAGACCAAACTTACTACTCATTTCTAGCGAAGATCAGTTAGATATAAAAAGGTATTGATTTTGAAAAATTAATAGGAAAATATATAATGAAATGGTTGGATAATAAAACATTGGATGAATGATTCAATTTAATCTTTGAGCCATAATAATTACATACTAGGCAAAACCCCTGCCATTTTGAAATATGGGAGGATCTTAATAATATATATTCCTTCTAGAATTATAAACTGTACATTTTATATACCCCATGAGACAAGAGGCTGACATGATATTCTCTCAAACACTTCTGTCTGTAAGAAATTAAATTCAATATGTCTAGAGAAAAGAGAGGCAGAAACTCAGGCAAACAAATTTGTAATTTGCATATCTGTTAAAAGATTTTTGCTATAGCTTGGAATTTCAGTCCCCATAAAGGCCAATGTGGCTAATGCTTGGGTCTCAAGGTAGCATTACTGGGAGGTTATGAAGTCTTCTGGAACTAGGAACTGGTCAAAAGTCATTAAGAGCCTGTCCTTAAGGAGGAGTGTGGAGCTCTGATGATCTCTCTTTTCCTCCTGATAAAGTGGTTGTAGTCCTGTGTGTGCTCCTAGTCCTACATGCTGCTCCACCACAGGTAGAAACCATCAGGCCTTATTGATCAAGTGGTAGATCTTCCAAAACTAAGGGTCCAAACAAGCACAACAAAACAAGCAAAGAGGCATCCTCTCTTCACAGTTATCTCAGTGGTAATGGTAACAGAGAGCCAGCAAATTTTAATCTTATCCAAAGTATACAAAGAGCTCATACAACCCAATAGTGAGGACATGAACAATGCGATTAAATGAGGTAAAGATCCAAACAGGAATCTTATCTAGGAAAATATGCAAGAGAGTAACAAATATATACAAACATGTAGTATTCTGTGTCATTAGGGGAATGTGAAATAAAGCAAGAGGCTTATTATCATAGAATGGCCAAAATTAGAATCACAGATTACCAACTGTTGCAGAGGACATGGACCAGCAGTGGTAATCACTGGCTACTGGTAGGGACGTAAAATAGTACAGAGAGGATAGTTTGGCAGTTGTTTTTAAAACCAAATTTATCATTGAATTTAGCCAGAGCTGTCCTTGATATCTACTGGAGACTTAAGAAGTTATAACCTTACATACATCTGCAAATATCAGTATACAGATGCTTGTAGCTTTATCCATAATTGGTAAACTTTGCATGTATTCAAGATGTCTTTTAGTAAGCATATAGATAAACTGTGGTGTATCTAGGCAATGTTATGTTTATTTTTCCCAGTGTCCAAAAGGAAAGAACTATCAAGCCATGACTCAAGGCATGACAAAAGTAACTTTGTATATTACTCGGTGAAAGACATAAATCATTGAAAAATAAATATTGTATTGTTTCGCATATATATCACAATGTATAAAAGGTAAAAGTATGCAATAAGTAAGAAGATTGTTTAGCGGCAGGGGGGATCGGAGAAAGGAAGGGAGAGATTGATTGGATACTAAGGATTTTATGGTAGTTAATGCTATAGATAGAGGATGCTGTTATACAATTGGTGATGCCCACAAAATATGTGTCAACAAGAATTTTTTACATAAATTACAAACATTAGATGGTAAGGCTGTGTCAGTGCAGTTTCATTGGCTAGAGCAAAGGTATTCATGTGGTGGCAGATGGTCATTCAGAGAGGGGGGGGACATAGGAGGGACAAGAGAACTGTGTGTACTTTTAACTCCATTTTGTTGCAAACCTAAAATGGATCTGAACAAAATCTATTTTATAAAAGATCCTAACATGTCAGAGTAAGCCATATTGTTTTATTAGCTTTAATTTTTAATGAAGGAAAACAATGATTAAGATTGTGGTGAACTTTAGAGACCTTTTTTTTGTGTGTGTCTTTGTCCCAAATTGGTTTGTTGTGAGGCTCAGTGAAGACTAAAAGGCATGCTCAGCTCATCAAATGGGCAGGGGCTGTGGTGAGCGCTCTCTGAATGGCGAAGGGGCCAAGCTCTTCTCCCTTGTGGTCTTTGAAAATGTTCTTCTCCACTCCCTTCCATCTTTAAATGTGAATGCATCTCTCATTCTCTTTTATCTCTTTACATTTCCATCATGTATTTTTTATGAAGACAGTAACACCAAGAGCAGAAGCATAATCTGCTAGTAGCCAGATGAAGGGCAATTAATTAAAGCTTTTAAGTTAGGATCAGTTTCTCAAAACCTCTACTCTTGATGATGGGCTCTTCAATTCACTGATGTTCCCCAAGTCTAGATGTAACTCCTTTCAAAGACAGATGGAAAATATAGAGCCGGGGAGATGGCTCAGTAGTTAATAGCACTTGCAGCTCTTGCAGACAACCTTGGTTCTATTCCCAGCCATCATTTAGGATGTTCTGTGCTCATTACTGTATGGGAATAATAATTCCAGATGAAGACCCATGATCCTCTTCTATGAGTTCTTCCTGTAAGTCGGAAGCTGCTAGTAAGTATTTTTAACACCTAGGAGGAATCAGCATCATATTGTATTGAGTTTGAGAGAGCCCTTTCCCTGGTAATGTTCAGATTAACATTTCCGTTCTGACCCCACGGTTAACTGTAGTTGCTGCTCTTCTCTATCTTTAAATACCTGTCATTCTAGTCATACTTGAGGCTCAGAAGTTCATTCCTGGTGCAGTCAGAGTGATCCAGGCTGCAAAACAGAGAGAGGACATACCCTTGGAAGAACGTCTCAGACAGGAATTCAAACCTTGTAATACATTTTTTACCCCGCATTATGGGACTAACATAAGTTTTGAGAAGTTTAGTCAGTAGGGTTTTATTGACGTTAACCAGACTCTAAAAGAGGCATCCTGTTCAGATTTTTGAGTGACTCTCAATAACATACTTCACAGTTCTCTAAAATTTCAGCTCTGAAGTCTTGTTTCATCAGAGGTGAGTCTTATATTGGTCTGTCCTGCTGTGCGTGTAGGGGTATTAGAGCAGAGTCCCTTGTGGTCAGCATTCACATAATGCTGCTTTTATGATATCACCTTAGTTTATTCTCTAGAATGGTACAAGATACTACTACTAGCAAAAATAATCAAATATGTTTATTAAAGTAAATTTTTAGAACATCTTGGGAAAATGTCCTTCTTAATGTGTTGAATGTCATTATTGATCTGTGCCAGGATATACTGCAGTTGGTTGCAGAATAGAGGAGAAGTTGAAAACTGTATGGAACTGCTAACCTATCCCAGCTGAAAATGTCCTACCTCCTAGCACAATAGATATGCTAGTATTTTTATAACTTAACTCTCAATAATTAAGTAAATAAATGGGGTCTGTTTTGGTTTATGATTCTTGTTCATGGTTCTGGTCTTAGGTTCATGTTGCATCTCAGTGGCTTTTCTGATGACGGAGTCCCAAGGCAATACAGGACATCACAGAGTAGATGCAGGATGTGTGTGTGTGTGTGTGTGTGTGTGTGTGTATTTACTTACGTGTGTGTTTGCATATCTCTGTGTGTATTCTCTCCTCTATATTGAATAATGGGGACTCCATCCTGATAGACCTTACCTATCCCTAATCATTTCCCAAAGTTTTACCAATAAGTACTGTAATTGGATTAAGTTTCCACTTATTTAGCACCTACAATGGGGATTAGACTCACATTTACCCAGCAACTTAGTTTTATATCACAGATTAAAAGAATTGCCTTTGTGTAGAAAAACAGATGTATTTTAAAAGTAGATGTTTTATTTTCAAAAGAAGGTATAATTTGTATCTTGCTGGGGTTTATCCTTTATATGAACTGTGTCCCAGGAAAATCAGATAGTTTAAAAGGAAATTTAAAAATATTAAAATAATAAAAATCAACAAAATTTTTAAATATATACGCATCATCACGACACCACCGGAGGGAAGGGTTATGAAAATAAGAGGAGAAAAACACGGTCTTGCTAGTACTGAGTCTTACTGATCTACATTATTTTTTCACTTTTAGTATGAGAAATTGCCAATCTTTTACATATTTAACTAATCTTCATGAAATTGAATACAACACTTAGAATCCTTGAAAGGGATAAATATGACATGAAATGACACTCTTTTAGCTCTTATTTTGTTTCATTCTTGATTCCTGGTAAAATTCCTACACACACAATAACTGGAAGCCAGGGAGGAATCAACACTTGTTCTGCTCAAGGGTGCTTGCCCTTGTTCACTCAGGGCAATCTCTCTCATTTCTTTGCCTTGATATGTGTGCTTCTGAAAGGAAGAAATAAATGAATTATGTATTAGGATTGGAGCAATATCTGAAAAAAAAAACCACTTCTTCGTGGAACAGTATGAGAAAACCTTTTTCATTTCTAAGTTCTGAGTCTTGATGCTTTCAAAATATTTGATTTAGATAATGCTAGGGAAAAGCTTCTTATACCAATCTTATCCCCCTTCAAGCAATACTCATGTTCTCTCTGTGTTTCTCTTTGCCTCTCTATCTCTCTGTTTCTCTCTTTCTCTCTTTCCTCACTCCCAGAGAATATCTCAGTGAGTACTCTAGTTTCACCCATTCTAAGCCCATTTTTCAGACTAGAAAGCATTTGCACTATATTGAATTTGGTTGGAATTTTTCTCTCTAGAAGCATACACACACACACACAAACACACACACACACACACACACACACACACACACACACTATTCCATTCTGTTGCTCTGACTGACTTTCCCTCATTTCCTCATAAAGGTTAATTTTAATATTGGAAGTGTGAAACTTCTCCACATGGTAACCCCACAGTGCTGAGATTTGCTTTGGAAGGAAGGCATAGCTAGGCTTTTCTTTATGCTAGAGGAACTAACTTTGTAGAGATGGAGTGGTACCTTCTTGTCAAATTTGCCCATCTTCTATCACAATGTCCACTTTAGGGGCCCTCTACTCTCCTTGGCTGGGTCTGTTTGCAATCTACTTGTGCTCATTCAGATGAAGGAATGTTAGATCTGAAGAAGAGGCCAGCAAGTAGCTCAGTTGTCAGTTCTTCAAGAACACATTCTTCAGATCTTAAGACTCAGTGTTGCTAGACCTCTCACTCCCGATGCAACAAGACTGCTCCTCTGCTATCCTTACATTGCTACACTTTGAGTCCCTAGGAGTTTGTTTGCTTTAGGCATTGCACTGCTCCAGGGAAATCATTCACATTAGCAACCTTCATGGATATGTTTGTTTCATGCATTTTTAGTAGACTAGCAATGAAGCAATTGAGGAAAACTTAACACTTTCTGGTATTAAGTCTGATGACTGGCTAATCTTTTCCATTGTTTGTTCTTAAAGACACTGCAGAGATTGACAACGGAGTATGAAATTACACAAATGTTCATAGAATAGATGAACATTTGAATAATAGAATAGAAATATTGTGCTCTTAAGCATTTCCTAAAGGAAATTAACATGTATACTTTTTCTAGGCATTGAAATCTGTTTGCCTCTTGCCCCCAGCATTTCTCTGATATTTAGAGTCTAAGTGTTTGTATACCCTTTTATGTTTGTCTGCATGTCTGAATGTGCCTGCAGAGAATCATTGGTTTTCAGCTTAGGATCTTGTCTTTCGTTCCTTCCCCCCCCCCAGATTTAATTCATTTTATTCTTGTATAAAAATCCATGCATGATACCCATAGCTCCTCTGAAAGAAGACTCTGGTTGGGTTTTCATAAGATGGTCAGTGAATTCCCTATAGGGAAACATGGTGAACACAGTCTCTTTCCAGAGGTTGAATGGTCAAGTAGGCATGGGGATGGTATTCAGGTAGTCTTGGCCTAAAAATGGCACTGCCCACCAAGTTTGGTTCTGCTCTGGTATGGTCTTTAGAACCTCATCCTTTAAAGATGATCTCTAGAAAAAGTCAATAATCTCCTATTCCTTGATAGGCAGGGAGAATGGGTAGATTTTCAGGGACTGAGTCTTCATGTCTGTGAGCAGGTGGCCCTGTTTATGATGAGGATCCACTCAATGCCTTTGTTTTTACCTCCGTGAACCCTTGATCACATCTGTGGCCTTGTCTACAGTCACTGCCCTAAAATCACTGTGGCTTCCTAAGCCCGGACACCTGGCTCCTCCAGTCCCATCCAGGGCACTTACCTGCCATTTGGTATTTTCCCAAAGAAGCAAGCTTTGACTTTTTTAAAAAGCATTCTATCCCCTACTTATCCAGAGAATTCTCCATCTATAATCAAAAGCTGTAAACCGATCTAGTTTTTGATATTGTTAAAAACAGACCCACTTATCCTAGAGTTTTACTTTCAAAACATTGGTTCATTAGAACATTGATGAAGGACCCCTGAGACTCATTATACATAGTGCTGTTTTAATTAACTTCAGTCATCAGGATTAATAACAAGTCAACAAGTGAGAGCTTGGTTGAGTGAATTCATGGGCAACAGGCTTGGCTGTCTTCCAAAATTGTGGTAAGATTTTCTGGGATGTCTTGTCCTCTTTCATTGAAGAATTGATAATTGTAGCATTTAAGATAAATAATACGGGCTGGGGATTTAGCTCAGTGGTAGAGCGCTTACCTAGGAAGCGCAAGGCCCTGGGTTCGGTCCCCAGCTCCGAAAAAATAGAACCAAAAAAAAAAAAAAGATAAATAATACATGTTTTAAAAGTAAATATAAAGTAAATACATATAATTATTATATAGAGTGAACTAAAAGATAATGTATTATACTTTTAAATAATAAATATATTATTTGTCTCTATTAGAAACAAAATTATTTTCAAGTTAGATATTTTTAATTACAAAATAAATGCATGATCACTATCAAGTAAAATTGTATAATTATGTGCTAAAATTAACTTTCTCTGCTTTGAAATGCTTGTGATAATATAGTGTGGGTCTTGTTCTGTTTTCCTGACTCATTACGTCTTAAACCTAGATGAAGCATTGTCTATAAAACTTAGTTGTTACTATTTGTGCTATTTCCCTTGTCATTTATCCATACAGAATTATCCTCTTGAGAGTGAATGGCTATTTAATTTATTTAAAATTTTTCTTTTAAAACTTATTTTCTTTTTTAAAAAAGTTTTGACTTATGAATAAGAAAATAATTAGTAAATATGAAGTATAAATAATAAATCCACACATTTATGGTTGTTATAAGATATTTTAGTATATGTACCCATTGGATGATGAATCAATAATACTAAACTTATTCATTTACTTAAACTCTTATCATTTCTTTATGATGAAAACACTGCTTTCCTCTAGCTCCATGAAATGTAATATATATTTTATTACCTATACTCACTAAACATTATTAATTCATCTGTTAACTAGAAGAAAAAACTGAACAGAATAGGAACTTTGTGATTTTATATTGTCATGTGCCACATAAAAATATTTCAATTAGGGTTGGGGATTTAGCTCAGTGGTAGAGTGCTTGCCTAGGAAGCGCAAGGCCCTGGGTTCGGTCCCCAGCTCCGAAAAAAAGAACCAAAAAAAAATATTTCAATTAACAATCATATCCTGATATGATTTCATAAGTGGTATTATCTAATGACACTGTAGCTATATTAGACTGTGTGAGGACACAGTAGCATTTGAATGAAATGGAATTATCAAAAGATGTGTTTTCTAATGTATACCATTGTAACCCATGAATATAATGACTGTGTGTTTTCACACATATGCCTTCTTACAGATGAATATATACACATTCATCTCAATTATTCATGTGCATGCATACTCTGTGAAGATTGCATACAATTGAATTATCAGAAGAAGTATTTTGACCCACAGATCCCCGCCTGCAGCAGCTCACTGCTCCCAAACACCGTGGGAGAGAGACCTCACTGCCTGGACAGGTGGGCACTCCTGAGAATGCAGAGCGGAAGAGACCACCAACACTGCCCACCCCTGCCCACATCCCTGGCCCAAGAGGAAACTGTATACGACCTCTGGGTTCCCTTGGATAAGGGCACAGCAGCAGCAGGTCCCCTGCTTCTGAGACACCGCGGGAACCTGAAGGGACTGACCAGATAAACAATTCTCTGCACCCAAACCCCGTGGGAGGGAGAGCTAAACCTTCAGAGAAGCAGACACGCGTGGGAAACCAGAAGAGTCTACATTCTGCCCACATTACTGATTCCAGAGGAAAACACCAAACGCCATCTGGTACCCTGGTGCACTGAAGCCCTCGGAAAGGGTGGTGCAGATCTTGTTGGTTGCTGCCCCTGCAGAGAGCTCATAAGCAACACCCCAGGAGCAAACATGAGCCTTGGGACCACAGGGAAGACAAACCGTCTACTCCAAGCGACCTGCCTAGTGAACTCAGGAAACAGGCCCACAGGAACAGCTAAAGACCTGTAGATAGGAAAACCTACACTCCTGAAAGCAGAACACTCTGTTCCCAAAACTGGCTGAAAGAAAACAGGAAAACAGGTCTACAGCACCCCTGACACACAGGCTTATAGGACAGTCTAGCCACTGTCAGAAATAGAAGAACAAAGTAACACTAGAGATGATCTGATGGCGAGAGGCAAACTCAGGAATCCAAGCAACAGAAACCAAGACTACATGGCACCATCGGAGCCCAATTCTCCCACCAAAGCAAACATGTAATATCCAAACACACCAGAAAAGCAAGATCTAGTTTCAAAATCATATTTGACCATGATGATGAAGGACTTCAAGAAAGACGTGAAGAACTCCCTTAGAGAAATACAGGAAAACATAAATAAACAAGTAGAAGTCTACGGACAGGAATCACAAAAATCCCTGAAAGAATTCCAGGAAAACACAACCAAACAGTTGAAGGAATTAAAAATGGAAATAGAAGCAATCAAGAGAGAACACATGGAAACAACCCTGGATATAGAAAACCAAAAGAAGAGACAAGGAGCCGTAGATACGAGCTTCAACAACAGAATACAAGAGATAGAAGAGAGAATCTCAGGAGGAGAAGATTCCATAGAAATCATTGACTCAACTGTCAAAGATAATGTAAAGCAGAAAAAGCTACTGGTCCAAAACGTACAGGAAATCCAGGATTCAATGAGAAGATCAAACCTAAGGATAATAGGTATAGAAGAGAGTGAAGACTCCCAACTCAAAGGACCAGTAAATATCTTCAACAAAATCATAGAAGAAAACTTCCCTAACCTAAAGAAAGAGATACCCATAAGCGTACAAGAAGCCTACAGAACTCCAAATAGATTGGACAAGAAAAGAAACTCCTCCCGTCACATAATAGTCAAAACACCAAACGCACAAAATAAAGAAAGAATATTAAAAGCAGTAAGGGGAAAATGTCAAGTAACATTTAAAGGCAGACCTATCAGAATCATACCAGACTTTTCGCCAGAGACTATGAAAGCCAGAAGATCCTGGACAGATGTCATACAGACCCTAAGAGAACACAAATAACAGCCCAGGTTACTGTATCCTGCAAAACTCTCAATTAACATAGATGGAGAAACCAAGATATTCCATGACAAAACCAAATTTACACAATATCTCTCTACAAATCCAGCACTACATTGATAATAAATGGTAAAGCCCAACATAAGGAGGCAAGCTCTACCCTAGAAGAAGCAAGGAAATAATCGTCTTGGTAACAAACAAAGAGAAGAAAAGCACACAAACATAACCTCACATCCAAATATGAATATAACAGGAAGCAAAAATCACTATATCTTAATATCTCTCAACATCAATGGCCTCAACTCCCCAATAAAAAGACATAGATTAACAAACTGGATACACAACGAGGAACCTGCATTCTGCTGCCTACAGGAAACACACCTCAGAGACAAAGACAGACACTACCTCAGAGTGAAAGGCTGGAAAACAACTTTCCAAGCAAATGTTCAGAAGAAGCAAGCTGGAGTAGCCATTCTAATATCAAATAAAATCAATTTTCATCTAAAAGTTATCAAAAAAGATAAGGAAGGACACTTCATATTCATCAAAGGAAAAATTCACCAAGATGAACTCTCAATCCTAAATATCTATGCCCCAAATACAAGGCACCTACATATGTAAAAGAAACCTTACTAAAGCTCAAAACACACATTGCACCTCACACAATAATAATAGGAGATTTCAACACCCCACTCTCATCAATGGATACATCATGGAAACAGAAATTAAACAGTGATGTCGACAGACTAAGAGAAATCATGAGCCAAATGGACTTAACATTTATAGAACATTCTATCCTAAAGCAAAAGGATATACCTTCTTCTCAGCTCCTCATGGTACTTTCTCCAAAATTGACCATATAATTGGTTAAAAAACAGGCCTCAACAGGTACAGAAAGATAGAAATAATCCCATGCGTGCTATCAGACCACCACGGCCTAAAGCTGGTCTTCAATAACAATAAGGGAAGAACGCCCACATAAACCTGGAAGTTGAACAATGCTCTACTCAACGATAACCTGGTCAAGGAAGAAATAAAGAAAGAAATTAAAGACTTCTTAGAATTTAATGAAAATGAAGGTACAACATACCCAAACTTATGGGACACAATGAAAGCTGTGCTAAGAGGAAAACTCATAGCTCTGAGTGCCTGCAGAAAGAAACAGGAAACAGCATATGTCACCAGCATGACAGCACACCTAAAAGCTCTAGAACAAAAAGAAGCAAATACACCCAGGAGGAGTAGAAGGCAGGAAATAATCAAACTCAGAGCTGAAATCAACCAAGTAGAAACAAAAAGGACCATAGAAAGAATCAACAGAACCAAAAGTTGGTTCTTTGAGAAAATCAACAAGATAGATAAACCCTTAGCCAGACTAACGAGAGGACACAGAGAGTGTGTCCAAATTAACAAAATCAGAAATGAAAAGGGAGACATAACTACAGATTCAGAGGAAATTAAAAAAAACATCAAATCTTACTATAAAAGCCTGTATTCAACAAAACTTGAAAATCTGCAGGAAATGGACAATTTCCTAGACAGATACCAGGTACCGAAGTTAAATCAGGAACAGATAAACCAGTTAAACAGCCCCATAACTCCTAAGGAAATAGAAGCAGTCATTAAAGGTCTCCCAACCAAAAATAGCCCAGGTCCAGACAGGTTTAGTGCAGAATTCTACCAGACCTTCATAGAAGACCTGATACCAATATTATCCAAACTATTCCACAAAATTGAAACAGATGGAGCACTACGAATTCCTTCTATGAAGCCACAATTACTCTTATACCTAAACCACACAAAGACCCAACAAAGAAAGAGAACTTCAGACCAATTTCCCTTATGAATATCGACGCAAAAATACTCAATAAAATTCTGGCCAACCGAATCCAAGAGCACATCAAAACAATCATCCAGCATGATCAAGTCGGCTTCATCCCAGGCATGCAGGGATGGTTTAATAAATGGAAAACCATCAACATGATCAATTATATAAACAAACTGAAAGAACAAAACCACATGATCATTTCATTAGATGCTGAGAAAGCTTTTGACAAAATTCAACACCCTTTCATGATAAAAGACCTGGAAAGAATAGGAATTCAAGGCCCATACCTAAACATAGTAAAAGCCATATACAGCAAACCAGTTGCTAACATTAAGCTAAATGGAGAGAAACTTGAAGCAATCCCACTAAAATCAGGGACTAGACAAGGCTGCCCACTCTCTCCCTACTTATTCAATATAGTTCTTCAAGTTCTAGCCAGAGCAATCAGACAACAAAAGGAGGTCAAGGGGATACACATCGGAAAAGAAGAAGTCAAAATATCACTATTTGCAGATGATATGATAGTATATTTAAGTGATCCCAAAAGTTCCACCAGAGAACTACTAAAGCTGATGAACAACTTCAGCAAAGTGACTGGGTATAAAATTAACTCAAATAAATCAGTAGCCTTCCTCTACACAAAAGAGAAACAAGCCGAGAAAGAAATTAGGGAAACGACACCCTTCATAATAGACCCAAATAATATAAAGTACCTTGGTGTGATTTTAACCAAGCAAGTAAAAGATCTGTACAATAAGAAGTTCAAGCCTCTGAAGAAAGAAATTGAAGAAGACCTCAGAAGATGGAAAGATCTCCCATGCTCATGGATTGGCAGGATTAATATAGTAAAAATGGCCATTTTACCAAAAGTGATCTACAGATTCAATGCAATCCCCATCAAAATACCAATCCATTTCTTTAGAGAGTTAGACAGAACAATTTGCAAATTCATCTGGAATAACAAAAAACCCAGGATAGCTAAAACTATCCTCAACAATAAAAGGACTTCAGGGGGAATCAATGTCCCTGAACTCAAGCAGTATTACAGAGCAATAGTGATAAAAACTGCATGGTATTGGTACAGAGACAGACAGATAGACCAATGGAACAGAATTGAAGACCCAGAAATGAACCCACATACCTATGGGCACTTGGTTTTTGACAACGGAGCCAAAACCATCAAATGGAAAAAAGATAGCATTTTCAGCAAATGGTACTGGTTCAACTGGAGATCAACATGTAGAAAAATGCAGATCGATCCATGCTTATCACCCTGTACAAAGCTTAAGTCCAAGTGGATCAAGGACCTCCACATCAAATCAGATACACTCAAACTAATAGAAGAAAAACTAGGGCAGCATCTCAAACACATGGGCACTGGAAAAAATTTCCTGAACAAAACACCAATGGCTTATGCTCTAAGATCAAGAATCGACAAATGGGATCTCATAAAACTGCAAAGCTTCTGTAAGGCAAAGGACACTGTGGTTAGGACAAAACGGCAACCAACAGATTGGGAAAAGATCTTTACCAATCCTACAACAGATACAGGCCTTATATCCAAAATCTTCAAAGAACTCAAGAAGGTAGACCGCAGGGGGACAAATTACCCTATTAAAAATGGGGTTCAGAGCTAAACAAAGAATTCACAGCTGAGGAATGCCGAATGGCTGAGAAACACCTAAAGAAATGTTCAACATCTTTAGTCATAGGGGAAATGCAAATCAAAACAACCTTGAGATTTCAACTCACAGCAGTGAGAATGGCTAAGATCAAAAACTCTGGTGACAGCAAATGCTGGCGAGGATGTGGAGAAAGAGTCACATTCCTCCATAGTTGGTGGGATTGCAGACTGGTACAACCATTCTGGAAATCAGTCTGGAGGTTCCTCAGAAAATTGGACATTGAACTGCCTGAGGATCCAGCTATACCTCTCTTGGGCATATACCCAAAAGATGCCCCAACATATAAAAAAGACGTGCTCCACTATGTTCATAGCAGCCTTATTTATAATAGCCAGAAGCTGGAAAGAACCCAGATGCCCTTCAACAGAGGAATGGATCCAGAAACTGTGGTACATCTACACAATGGAATATTACTCAGCTATCAAAAAAATGACTTTATGAAATTCATAGGAAATGGTTGGAACTGGAAAATATCATCCTGAGTGAGGTAACCCAATCACAGAAAAACACACATGGTATCCACTCATTGATAAGTGGCTATTAGCCCAAATGCTTGAATTACCCTAGATGCCTAGAACAAATGAAACTCAAGACGGATGATCAAAATGTGAATGTTTCACACCTTCTTTAAAAGGGGAACAAGAATACCCTTGGCAGGGAAGAGAGAGGCAAAGATTAAAACAGAGACTGAAGGAACACCCATTCAGAGCCTGCCCCACATGTGGCCCATACATATACAGCCACCCAATTAGACAAGATGGATGAAGCAAAGAAGTGCAGACCGACAGGAGCCGGATGTAGATCTCTCCTGAGAGACACAGCCAGAATACAGCAAATACAAAGGCGAATGCCAGCAACAAACCCCTGAACTGAGAACAGGAACCCCGTTGAAGGAATCAGAGAAAGAATTGGAAAGTTTGAAGGGGCTCGAGACCTCATATGAACAACAATGCCAAGCAACCAGAGCTTCCAGGGAGTAAGCCACTACCTAAAGACTATACATGGACTGACCCTGGACTCTGATGTCGTAGGTAGCATTGAATATCCTTGTAAGATCACCAGTGTAAGGGTAAGCCCTGGGTCCTGCTAAGACTGAACCCCCAGTGAACGTGATTGTTGAGGGGAGGGCGGCAATGGGGGGAGGGTGGGGAGGGGAACACCCATAAAGGAGGGGAGGGGTAGGGGTTAGGGGGATATTGGGCCGTAACCGGGAAAGGGAATAACACTCAAAATGTAAATAAGAAATACTCAAGTTAATAAAAAAAGAAGTATTTTACAATGAATATCTTGTATCTATTGAGTTCAGTGAATTCGTGAGTGCCCTATTACAGTAGAATATATACATATGCATATGCTCCCACCCTTACATATGTATACAAAATATGTGCTTTGTTTATATACATACCTTTTCTTGTCATCATGATCAGATATCTGACAAGAACTAGCACTGAGGAACAGGGTTTATTTTGGCCCACAGTTTGAATGATAGTCTCATCCTGATGGAGAAGTCATGGTTATACCTGTGGCTCGTCTCTATAGGCAAATGTGTGATACTTCTTATATCTGAACAGATTAGGAAGCAGTGAGCCGGCAGACAATAGGGCTATGATACGAACCTTAAGGCCTTCCCACTAGTGGGAAGCCCACCTTCTCAGGGTTCCATAACCTCCAACATAAGCCCACAAACTGGGCCACAGCTGTTCATATACATGATCTTGCAGGAGACATTTTAAACCCATGTTGTATCTTGCCTCTGGCCTCCATAGTTTGCTCAGGGACATCTATCTTTGTTGCCTACAAAAAAAATAGTGGCTTCCTCCCCCGACCCCCCTGTGGCCTCCATTCAGTGTCTGCAGCTTTCCTTATCAAATATCCCATATTTCTACCATCTCCAACACATGCAGTCTCCATCGTGACTTTGGCTGCACAATCACAGCTTCTTTAACTGTCCACTCAAGAGCTCTAGATGGGAAATCCAGCCATGTTAGTTATCACTTATCCTCAGTATGTTTCTGGAACCCTCAAATGAGCCTCCCTTAATCCTACATCTCACATTTACACAAAACTAACCCCAAAAAGACACTGGCAAATTTGGCTGGCACTCTGAATCGTGTCTCAGCAACAGAATACGATAGCATCTGACACATGGATCACTCCTGAGGAATTTGTAGACATTCTTAAGGTAGAACCCATTCAGGAGGCATCATTCTATTTCAAAAAGCTTGTGACACTAGCCATAGAGGAAGGGAGCTGAGCCATCAGTCTCTCATACTTGGGGATTGTATATTAAGAATGCCCTAAAGTCAGTCTGCCACTCCCTAATGATAGAAGAGTTATAAAGGTGGCCCTTGGCTAATGCTTCCAAAAATAATAAAATAAAATACAATAAAATACTGCATGCCCAGTGTGACTGAGGGCTGAGGAAGTGCTATCATAGTTTTAAATATATACTCCCAGCTTTCTCCCAAGCACTAGCTCTTCATCCAATAGTTAGCTATCTCAGGTGACTAGGCTCAGTGGCTACCTTTGTGTGCTCAGCTTCTGTACCCTCCTTTCTGTTGTATGAATTGTTTTATGCCAGTGTCGCAACTCAGTTCTGAAAGTCACTGGGGACCTTCTCACAGATTCAGAAGTTCGATTGATTATACTTGGTACCTACTTCCCTACTTTTGCATTACTAACTAATCTTTTTACATTTTTGTGATTTTAGTTCCTATTCCAACAGTACCAAGAACAATAAGCCACCCACCACATGCTCACAACTCATCCAAATAACACAAACAGTAACTCAATTTTCACTGCAACCTCATGGGGTACATTTGAAATTTCAATACATTGATAACCTTTTGTCAATTTGCCTTTTGCCAATAACATATTTAATTTTAATTTTAAATGAATATTTAAGTTAGGATACCAAGTGTCAGATTTCATTATGATAATTTCATATAGAAATGTTATTTTCCTCTGTCCCAGTCTGTTTCCCTCACCTTATATCCCAGGCCACTAACCACCCCCCACCCCCCACTATTACGTTTTTCTTTTCTTTGCCAAAAGCCACATATCTTTATTTCATGTTCCATGTATTTATTACCCACTTTGGTGGTTAATCTTCATTTTCAGCTTGGTGGGAAGTATAGTCAAGCCTCTGGACTTCTCTGAAAGCATTTCCACAGAGGCCTCACCAATTTGGAAGCACTCATCTCTCTCTGCTTAGTGACTGCAGATACAGTGTAGCCAGTTTCCTCTTTTTGGTGCTAGAGCTGGATTTGCTTTTGCCACTACACCATTCAGTCCCTGGATGGTAGACTGTACCCTCACTCTAAAATATTTCTTTCCTTAAACTGTTTCTGTCAGGTGTCCTCTCACAGTAACAGCAATGGGACTAACATGTGACTAATACTTACACCCTCTTTGCCATTTTCATTTAAGACTACTTCTTCCCATCATGATCTTATTATAACCTACCCATACATAGTTTATAACCTACTCACACAAAACAAAGTTACAATCACAGATATTCATGCGTCATTTATATAATTTAAAGCAAGTTTCCACATCCAAGAGGAAGTATATGGTACGTAACATTCTGAATCTGGCTTATTTGCTTAACATAATGATTTGCATTTGTGCTATGCTTTTTTTCTCTCTATGGCCAGATAAAATTCCGTTGTGTGTATGTTTCACAGTTTATTTATCTCCCTGCGAATATTTAGGCTAATTCCATTTCCTGGCTGTGTGGAATAAATAGTGCAACCACAGACTTAGATGTTATATTATCCCTGTGATGTTGATTTAGAGACATTTGGCTATATACCTAAGAGTGGTATTGCCTGAGTCATATGGTAGCTCTGTTTTTAGTTTCTCTGAGAAGTTTCCATACTGATTTCCTAGTATCTTCATATGTTTACATTCCTTACCTGCAGGGTGTAAGGTTCACCTTCCCACACATCCTCTCTAGTATTTGTTCCCACTTGTTTTCTTGATGATAGCCATTCTCACTGTGGAGAGAGAAAGGAAGTCTCAAAACAATTTAATTTGCATTTCTCCGGTGACTAACAATGTTGAAGACTACCCTGAGGATTTACTAGTAGTTTGTAATTTTTTCCTTTTGAGAACTAGAACTATCTACTCAGTTTATTAGATACTTTATTGACTGGATACATTTTCTTATATATTATTAACCTTTTCATGTATAACTGGCTAATAAGTTCTCTCCCATTCTATTGGTCATTCTTCACACACACATAAGGCTTTGTTTCATGTAATATTATTGGATAGTTATTGAAATCATTTCCTGTGCTATTGGAGTCCTTTTCAGAAAATCCTTGCACATGCCTGTATCATGAAATATTTCACCTATTGTTTTCTTAAGCAGACTTACATTAAGATCTGTTATTCAGTGAATTAATTTTTGTGCCAATGAGAATAGATTATATATAATATAATTTGAGATTTATATACAATATATATTTATATAATTATATATAATACATTATATAAATAATATATTTTGTGTGTGTATATATGTATATATATGTGTATATCTTCATGTCTTATTACTGTGACAAAATATCTGATAAAAGCAGTTGAAAAACTAACATAGGTTTAAGACTTGAGGATGTAATCCAAGGCAGAAAGAGATGAATGTTGGTGTTCTTTTTGCTTGTTTGCTTCTTTTTATTCAATCTGGGACCCAGGTTTAAGATGCATAATACTTTCACATAAGGTGCTGTTGTGGTAAATCTCCAACCCCAATAAGCCCATGCAAAGAATGCACAGCTCAGTTTTAGTATTTATAAGCTTCATGCCTAGATTGGGCAGATATATCACTACGCTACTCTATTCCCCAGCTAAGGGATCCCTTGCAACTTATGGCTCCTCCAGGGCTCCTCCTACCTCTTCTTCCTCCATCTTCTTTTCTCTCCTCTGCCTTATCATCTCCCCCTCCTCCTTCTTCGCTCTCCTCTAAAACCTCCAGCCCCACATTTTCCTTCTACTGCCAATCACTGGCTCTAGCCTTTATTTGACCAGTTAAAATGAGGAGAAGGTTCACATGAAATCACTTGAGTACTTGGTTCACTCCTCATCGGGATAACACCTCTTGAGGAAACAGAATAGCATCATAATACAAACATCACCAGAACAATTCACAATATTTCCCCTTTTTTATCCAATTAAAAGGCTCTTTTCTCTCAGATATAAATTGAGCACAACTATTACCATTATGTAATTTATAACATACAAGATATACTTAACACCCAGTCCATCAATTTTGTCAGTTTAGATAAAGCACTCTATCATTTATCCTAACTTAAAAAGCTCGCAATTTTATGTCTGAATTATGTCCTGTTTTTAGCTTGTATAGCATCTGAAAACCATCCTCTCAAATCTGTATCATCTCTTTTAATGTTAAACAGCTTGGATTGGCTATGAGACTACAACCAGTCGTCAACCCCGTTAGAAATCCAAGAATGACTTAAATATTACCTGAAAATATAGGGAGCACAAAACATAGCTTCCAAAATTAAACTAATTTGTAGAGACCGCTGATCACCTGGACAGTCCCTCATTCCTCAAAATGTTGGAGCAATCAGTCTTAAACCTTTTGGCTCAGAAACAACTGACAAACTTTTGTAACATAGAATTTTGAAGGATTGCTTACCCTGTCTTAGCAGCGATATCAGTTGACTATTCTGCATAGTGTGTCCTTCATCTAGACAGTACTTTTGTCTATAGATGAACTGAGGCAATTATTGCCTAGTGGCTATCTCACAACAATTGGAGTAACTTCATGGATGCTCGATTTTTAATTTGAATTTAAGAAAGGGGTGCTGTCAGGAGCTGACATATTTCTAGTCAAATGATTTTAATAAAAAATGGCCATATATGTTGTATTCTATGGAATTCTGATGCCTTTGAAGACTATCTATACAAAGCATTTCTGAACTCTTAAGCCTTGACTATTCTTTGCCATTTCTAATTGAAATATCTCAAAAACACCATTTTAATTAACTCAGAACCACAAGTTTGCTATCTGGCTCTTAACTCATGTTGCTTAATCATCTAAAAACAGTTTATAGGGCAATCCACAACAGACTGTGACTCCCCACTTCTTTAAATACAGTAGTATATTTGTATGAAATTAGGTGTACAAGATTTTGGTGCATTTATGTTCAAGGTAGTAATGACTTCTTAGTTAACTGATTAGAATGAATTAGTTTTAGTTGAAGTCTATTTTGTCAGATATCAGAATAGTGACACCTGCTTCCGAGTTTCCTTTGGTTGGAGTATTTTTTCTCATTCTTTTAGTCTAAAGCTATGCCTGTCTTTTGAAAGCTCAAATATGTTTCTTCTAGACACAGAGTGATTATTTTTCTGAATTCATTCAGTTCCCCTTTTGATTATATAATTGAGGCCATTGATATTTAAAGTTGTTATTGAAATGGTTGTGTTAATTGTGGCCATTGTGTTGTTGATTTTTGGTGTTGTTGTTAGTGTTCTCAGTAGTAATTTGTGTTTTAATAAGTATAGCTTTGTATTTTATTTCACAGTATCTCTGCTCTGCTCATTCCTATCTTCATCCTGAAATAATGCTTCTATTATTTTCTTTAGGTTCAGTTTGTTGGATATATAAAATTTTAAGGTTGTTAGTATTTTGAAAAGTTAAATACATGTTCTTTGCTTTGGATATTGTGTTTAAATGGTGTATCATGAGTGTTTTCTTTTCTAGTTTTGTCTATCTGGTGCTCTGTGTACTTCTTTTATCTTTATGTGCATGTCTTAGTTTAGGGAAGTTTTCTGCTATGGTCCTGTTGAAGATCTGGTATATGTCATTGATTTGGGATTCTTCTCCCTCATCTATGCCTATAATTCAATGGTGTTCTTTTTAAAGCTGCCCATCTTTCCTGTGTGTGCCTACCCTCTCCCCTCATTTTTTATATTCCTTGCTTATATGGTCTAATCCTGTACTTTATCTCTGAATCTTGATAGTTTATCTCCTGCTTGCTCTGTTCTATTTATAAATCTTCCCTTTGAATTTTCTAGTTGAGTTACTGGGTTTCTCCATTCTATCATCATTTCATGTTGAGTCCTTGTCAGTATTTCTACCTCATTATTGAGTATGTTCCCAACTCCTAGGTTGTCTTTGTCATTTTCATCATCCTTATGTTTGTGTTTCCTTGGGCAGGACTCAGGTCTCTGTAACTTTTTTTCACCTTGGTTTCATTGATCTGTTTCTTTAAGTCTTCTTTAAACTCCTTAAATTATGTGATGAAGTTTGTGATTGTTCTTTTAAGTTCTGCATCCTGGGGTTTAGTCAGGTAATTCTCATTTACATTTTTGCAGGAGTGGAAGATTTTGGAGAGAGGATACTGGCTTACTATTTCATAATGTTTGTATTTTTGAGATTGGTTCTGAGCATGTGCAGTTCTTTTGTTAGTTTGAAGGCTAATATACACAGAACAGGTTGGGGCAAAAAAGATTATGTGTACATGAGTTTTGTCTAAAGATTGGAAATGGTTTGGGTAGAATGAATCAGATGGACAGAGGAGACTGGACTAGTATATGGGAGGTACCTTTTGGTATAAGCTTGGAGTATGTGTATAGATCTGAATTGGTGAAAAAGTTGGAATTGGCCTAGAAGGGGCCTTTGTAGAGGAGAGATAGAAAGAATCCTAGCAGAAGCCTAGAGATTAATTGTAGCACCAACATGGAAGGCCAGACTAGCCCAGGACATAGGACGTAGGCTATATCTGGCAGTCAGGGGAAGCTGCATGACTAGGGATGATCAAAGATGATCTTTTTAGGCACAGAGGTTATTTGAGGTGTGGTACCTTTGGGCAGTTGTAGGTGGTAGAAGGATTGGGGTACAGGAAGTGGATGGTCATAATAGACTAGGAAACTAGATATGGGATACTCGCTGGTTGGGGACAAGGCCTGTGTCGGGAGTGCTAGACTTACTAGACCTAAATCTGGGATAGGATGTGAGAGAACCAACTGGGTCCAGGGGGGGATCAAGTAGAATCTGGCAGAAAACTAAAGTTTGGTTATAGCAACATTTTGTTGCTGAGACTAAGCTGAGATGTTTAGATGTTTAGCATTGGCTAGATCTGGGAGTTTGAGAAGGAATGAATGGAGAAGGCCAGCAAGACTCACAGGGCTCTACCCAGGAGAATAATGTAGACATCTGGCTGGCTGGGGAAGTTCGATGCAACATAGAAGAAATCTGACAGTATTCTCTCCTTTGCCCTATTTCTTATCCTGACTTCCCACCTTGTTTTTGCATCTCTGCTAACTTCTACTGTTGTTAACTATAGAACTTCTTTTGCTCACTCCAATCTTCAATTCTCCTGTTTTATGGGTTCCTTTATCCTCTCTCTCTGTTGCGGTTTAAATTTCATCCTTATGAAATCTAAAATTTGAGTCTCTATTCCCGATTTTTCTCCTACTCTTGAGTTTCAGTATCTAATTATATACTGACAATTTCACCTGCATGCTATGATTCATCTTGAATCAACTTAAATATCTCAAACCCAAGTGATCATCTTACCAAAGCCTGACAAGTTCATGTTTGTTCTTGCCCACTGGATCATCTCCAAAATTAACATTCACACAACATCTGTTGAATGGGTGAATAAACATTATTAAAAATCCTCAGGATTTCTGTCTTTCTGATGCAATCATAGCCTCCTAATTGTTACCCCACATTTATTTTTAACCACTTATTCTCCATCACCAAAGTTATCATCAAAGAAGACTATAAGAGGTTTGCTAGTAGTTTTCTTTTTTATTTGATTTGTCATGTAACTTACTTATTGATAGTTTCAGTTCAGTACAAGGTTTTCCAATATTTTGACGTTGCAGCATTGTGGTCTAAAAATGTGTTACACTTAATTTGTAGCTACCTGAGAGATAGGTATATATGCAATAACATATTCATAATAAATGTGTACTCACACAAGTGGGATTTCATGGTTATTATGGCTGAAAAGGATCAAAGTCTGCATTTGGAAAGAGAAAGTCCAAGGAGAACTTGTGTGTAAAGTCCAAATACAGAAACCTAAGATCTAGATGAGCTAATGGCTAGTAGCAACTTAAAGACAAGAGAACACCAATGTCTTGCCTTGTAGACAAGACAGAATGAGGAGAGTGTAAAGAGAGTGGGAGAGTAAAGGAGGGAAAGAGGAAGAAAGAAAATAAAAATGAATCCTTTATTTCACTTTTGGTTCTTTTTAGTCCTTCATCTGTTTAGATGGAGCACTCTCACACAATGGCAGACCATCTGCCTTACTCAGTCTACTGATTTAAATGTTACTCTCATCCTCAAGACAAGCTGATCTCCTCCCACAGACCAGCTTACCTATTCAAGAAGAATGGCTGCATTTGATTTCTTGACAAAGTCATGGCATTTCTTGTTTTCCTCTCCTCTTCTTTCTGCTGCCTCCTCCTGCATGGTTTACAGCTGGGTAAGATCAGTCCTGGCCTGCTCTGTCTTCTCAGCCAAATGTATCTTCATGTAGCACTCTTCTGCTTTCTCCTTTTGACTTCTCATTCTCTCATTTTTCTCATTCTCCCAGTTTGTGACCACCCTGTTGTCTGTGCCACCAGGTTGGGGTTCTCAATGTCAACGAGCCTCTCCACAGCCTTTGGCTTTATCTTCACTCTGAGTCTTTTGCGGGTCACCTGAAGCACCATCTGTACCTTCTTATTGTTCATCTTCTTTATTGACCTTCTGCTTTTTAGCCTGACGTTGGGGGCGTTGATCTCAGAGCTTACACACAGCTTTAACTTGCCTTTCTACCTCCCTTAGGCATATCAACCCCAGCGGCCATAGTGGCTCAAACTCATGGATTCTATCTTAATGTCTCCCATAAAAATCTGTTGACATTTCCTTACAGATAATGGGATACTTTCTTTCTGGATGGACTACAGCAGATGACTTGAAAATTTCACCAGAAGGCCTATTCAGTGAGCAAAAGAAAAACTGCACATTTCATTTGTAACTATACCAAGAATAACATTTTAAAAATCAAATCTACAGTGCCAGTAGCTGTCAACTTGTTTGGGTGGCAAAGTATCCAAAATTGCTACTTTTAAGAAAGTAACAAAAATAACATCAAAACCTAAATACTTACAAAGCTCTTTACTGTTGCTAAGAAAAAAAAAACCAACTACAATGAAGGAATAGACAGATATCAAATACAGGTTTCATAACCAGAGCCTATGAAATTATAAAACATTTTCTCAGAGCAAAAGTAACATTTTTCTTTGTCACTAAGGACAGAAAGCATGTAGTATAAGAGTAAATTCTCTATGTTTTTAGTGAAAGTAACTTCTCCAGGGAACTATTAGAATTATGGTAGTTTGAATCATACTAGGGAATATGTAAGGGAGAAGCCATATTTGGATTGCCTAACTCCATGGTATCTCAGGGAAATCTTACCTAGCTTGTCATCCTTGTGATTTGCAGGCTTTGCACCTGACTAGTACTACTGATAGCTCTTTTCTCTAGGAAGCTTGAATAGCACTCTCATATTGCATGATACTGAGTCCTCAGTACCAGACCAGTTCCTCCAAGTTCTATGAAATACAAGGGATCTTCAGCAATGGATCCTACCTTCAAGTTCTGGAGGGAGCCAAGAACAACAGCAGTGACCTATATTGTTCTGGGAGTCTCTTCAACTTCTCTGGCAAACAGTAAGAAATGAGTTGTCCCCTGATTGACAGTGGATTTTTGTTAGAGGATCTCTGTCTTTGGGGAAATTATTATTAACCCAAGTAAGTTTAGGTTTTTAAAAAGTAGCACACGCACACACACACACACACACACACACACACACACACACACACACACACATATACACACATACACTGAGAGAGAGACAGACAGACATATATTGTCTATATAATATATAATAAGTATAATATATATATGTATATATAATAGATCTTTGTGTATACACACATGAATATATATGGTACATTTTAAGCAAACATAAGCAAGTAAGAAAATGTTGCCTTAGGGCTTTTTTAAGCATTTTAGGGTTATTTATCCCTCCTCTTCCCCCTTCCTCAGTATTGTTTAACCTCTCTCTCCCTAGCTAAACCCCAGTTTCCCCATTTACCCCCTTCAAAGCACCCCTGTCCTACTCTCTCCCTTTCTAGTGCTCCTGACCCATGGCTCCTTTTACCTTTTTTGTTTCTGTGGTTACTCCAGACTATATGCATACATTTCATGATTTAGAGCTTGGATTCACAAATAAGAGAGAGCATGTGTTATTTGTCTGAGTCAGGGTTACTATATTCAGTATAATATTGCCTAGTTCCATTTACCTCCAAGTTTTATGATATCATTTTTCCTTACAGCTGAAAAGAATTCCATATATACCATAGTTTTATTTATTTTTCATTTATCATTTGACGGGCAGTTCCCATTTTCCAGGTATTGTGGACAGAGCTTTGATGAACATACCTGAACAAGTATTGATGGAGGAGGTGCTTGAGTCCTTTGGATATAGGCCAAGGATTGATATAGTGGGGTCATGTGGTAGATATACTTTTAGCTTTTTCAAATTTCTCCATACCAATTTCTAGAGTGATTGCACACATTCACTCTAGAAATTGGGAATTGGGATTCCCTCTTTCGACAGCCTCACCAGCATTTGTTGTCAGGTGTTCTTGATTGGAACTGTTCTGACTGGAGCAGGAAGAAATTGCAAAGTAATTTTAATTTGCACCACAATTGCTAAGATGTTGAACATTAGCCAGGTGGTGGTGGTGGAAGTCCAAGTCTTTTTTACCCTAGCACTAGGGAGGCAGAGGCAGGTGGATCTCTGTGAGTTCAAGGTCAATCTGGTATACAGAGTGAATTCTAGGACAGCTAGGAAAACCCTGTCTTGGAAAACAAAACACAAAAATGTTGAATATTATTGACGTGGGAATTTCTGGTTTCTTTGGAGAGTGATGTTTTTCTAGAAACTGTCATGTGAGAAGATGTTTTTGCTGAAACAAACATGGGGGAAGATGTTTTGCTGAGAACAGACACATGGTGTTTTTCTGGAATCTGCCTGGAAAAAAAGAGCATGTCATATTTTGCTAGAGCAGATGCTTGAGAGAGCATGTGGTATTTGGAAAGGTTAGAAATATAACCCAACAGACAGTGGATGATGCTGTATGTATGTCATTGGTTCAACCCACCATTCTTAGCTGGTCTTCACTGGGCTTTGCTGACACAGTTGTGGCATTGGTTCATCCTTGCCTTCTTCACTGAACATCGAACATGACTTCATAGAGATAAATACACCAAGAACTTCTGGTGGTATTCTGACAGCCTCTTGCCCTTCTGTGGACTCAGGTTGATTGGCAGAACATCATGTTTTTTTCTGGATTGAACTGCCATTTCTGATTTTTAAATGGTGTTTGTGAGTGGATCGAGCTACTGCTGATTTGTCGTATGAACTGAACTGCTGATATCCTGACAACACAGATTAGAATCTCCCCAAAGAAATATTTCTAAATAGGTCCACATCCATGTTTGCCCTATTAACCTTTCCTTTCTCCTACCTCTGGTGGATGGTGGGCTAGAAGGGAGTTTAAAGCATTGACAACCCTTATTAAAGTAGAATGTGAAAAATCTAAGCATACATATTATAGCTTTTCTTTTCCCCTTTTCTCTTTCTCCCTTTCCCCTCCCCCATTCTTCAGTCCTTGCTTTTCTAAGTATGCCTAACACTTTACTAAGAGCCATCTGCCCCCTACTTGAGGCTTGCTTCTTGTTTCTCCCCTTAGCTTTGGACATACAGACTGTTCACAGGTTCGTGATGGAAAGACAAAGGGGAGCTTTTTGTATGTTTTTGCTATTTTCTTCACCTCCAGTGTTCCATGGGTCACATTGATCTTTGGCTGGAACAAATGAATGATGGCCCTTTCGAATCTGAGACTCTGGGTAGTACAGAGATCTCTGAAAAGCCTGGTCTTAGAGTTAGAAGGACAGGACTGAGCTGTGCCATTGCCTCGTACCATGGAGGTGTCATTCATTTTTAACCTTTGCATAATGCCTCTCATATATCCAGGATATGTCTTCATTTTACCAGTGCCTTGGTCCAGTGTCCTCACAGAAAATATAAGAATAACTTATAGGAGAAATGGACATGGTGGGTGAAAGGACATGTTTTGTCAACACTGTTGCAAAGGGAAGAACAGAGTATGAGGGAAATTCAGCAAATAGATCAATGCACTCTTCCTGGGTAGGCTGTGATGTGCTTTGAACTGGCAATGTTATTTTTTTTTTCTAGATCATGAAAGGTGCAGGTGTAATTACCAGTGAGGAAATGCAGCCCCTGTTCAAGAGGCATAAATTCAAATGCCTTTAGGGGCAAGCAAGTGATCTAAATATGCAAAATGGAGGGTGTAGGTGGAATATTAACAGGTCCTGTGGAAAATCAGAGAAAATGTGCCTGTTTAAAGACACTAAAGCTCAAAATAATTTCTGAAAAGCTCTTCTGTCCAAATAAACAAAAATCTTGACTTAGAGTAGGCTTTCACTTTCAACCTGTGACAGTGAGCATCTTAAACAGTGTGTCTGAGGACAAGAAGAAGTCATAGATGAGATAGTTGGGCCAAAGGTGTTAGCCAGCTGTCTGAAGCAGTGGAAATCTTAGTAGAAAGATTTTTTTTTTTGTAATTACATATGATGAGCTTTTTGTGTTGGTAGAAGTAGTTGGAAGTTTATCTTGAGTTCTTTACTTAGGTAGAATAAGATAGTAAAATTTTTATTTTTGATGTTGTAATTTATCCCCATTGGAAAATCAAAGAGAGTGAGTTTGATGCAAATAATTGGAGAGGCACAATGGTCAACTTCATGTGAGCTCAATGAAGTCTAAATCAAAGTAATATTGGATAAAAAAAAGGTGCATGGCAAAAACAAAAGCCTTCTGGTGTGGAGGGAAACCATGCCATTATAATTGTTTCAGAAATGATAAAAGAAATGTTTAATGCCTAATGCCATAAGGGCAAAAGCCAGATAATATTGGCCATGTCAGAAATTGGTGTTAGAGAGCCTGTTGGCCCTTCCCCATTGTCAGAACCTCAGTCAGCAGACTGGAGGAGCAAGCATGTGACTGAATTCTTCCTAGGTTGGTCTCTCCTCTATAGAAGACAGGTGAATTCAGAGTGAATACAGTCATTTTCTCTTGATTTCTTCTTCTATCTGAACCATATATAATGCCAGTATTCACTTTTATTCAAAGAGAAAAGAAAAAATTAAAAAGAGAAAATACATATATAGGTATAAATATTACTCAATATTTAAAAACAAACTAAAATAAAACCCCCACCAATACATCCCACAACTAGCCAGAGTCTGTTACATTGCTACCATAGCAACAACCCCACCCAATTCTTTCCTAAACCTATACACCTGACAGTTATCCTATGAGGCTGTCTCTTACACTACACCCACCAAGTGAAGATCCAAAGCAAAGAGGCAGAAAATAACATCTTCTACCAATCTGCTTGTCATTTAGAAAAAGCTCACTGTATAAATGTCATGGAAACAAGCTGTTCTTTCAGAAGAAGAGAGGAAAGCCCTTGCCTCACTTGCTTCCCTCTCAGTTTTAATCTTCCTAATCAAAGGGTAACACAAAAGCAAATGTTAAGTGTTTGAAAGCAAATATCTGTGAAGATTGGCCATAATGTTGTTTAGCTACTTCCAACTAGCTAGTGGGCTCCAAGCAGCAGGATCAAGCTCTCTAGTGAAGACAATGGCTGTCCAAGACAATTCTCAGAGTGCTGAAAGAACTCAAAGCCCAGTATGATAAAACAGTGAGTAGTTTTCTTCTAATCAGAACTGAGAATCCTTAATAAAGCACAACCTTAAAGGCTGGCAAAGTTCTGTTTAATTAACTCACATTCAAAGGCACATAATATGACATTCAATGTGATACTATTGATAAAAGTGAGTAATAGCCAGATAAAGATCTGCTTTCTGCTACAAATAAGAGGTCTGTGTGTTCTCTGCTGGAGAATGTAGGGATAATTCTATGGAAGACTGTAGAGAAAGTGGCATTGAGCCACAGAAAAGAAATTATATTTTTACAACATCATGAGGAGGGAAGGGGCAGGCATTCCAGAGAATGAACTAAATTTTAATAGAATGGTGGTCAGTCACTATGAACTATAGTAGACTGGGAGAGTCAGCCACTGAGACAGATTGGAGGAGAATGGCAGGCTGTAAATAAATTCCATCTTTAGACCACAATAGGAAGAATGGTTATCAAGTGTGTTGCTCATGGGCAACTGGCTGAATGGTACTAGAACATCCCCTGAATCATAGAGCATTGGAGTGGACAGTACCGTTTAAGAGTAATACCTTTGAGATTATTGTGTGTGGTTTTCTGGAAGGGAAATTGCAACATGTATGGGAGGACAGTCCAGAATGATGGGTGTGCAGTTCTAGAAGGTGAGAGCCTGAATCATCATACAGGTAATTTCTAGTTAGGGCAGTCTCTGCCATGCAAATCAGGGTCATCCAAATAAAGGTAGTCCTGGTTGCTCAAAGTTCAGTCTCTTGGGTCTTAGGCACTATAGTTCTGTGGTATCTAATCCTATCTTCTAAGGCTACCAATTTAGAATTTGGGGACCACATGCATGAGAAGTTCCTAATGAGAGACCAACTCCATTTTCTAATCTCTTATTAATGGCTTTTCTTTATCATATATGAAAAGCAAGGGATATTATGGTACCTACAAAAGGCAAATATTTGGTGCAAATTCATGGAAATCTCTAAAGAACATTGGCACAGTTCCCTTTGGTCTTTAATAGATACTTAAATAAGTCAGTGGTATATTTCACTAGCCAATATCTGCATCTCACTATTTGTTGGCTGACTAGAAGATGTGTGCTAACAGTGAAGGGAACTGAAGTAGCATGTATGACCTAGACAAATGTGCTAATAATAGTGGTTAGGTGGGCCATGGGGAAACTAAATTACAGAGTAGCAACAGAGCCTCTAGAAGAAAAACTTCCAGAAAGTGAGATGATGTGTAAAATTATCTCAACATATCATAGCTCATAGGTCAGAGAAAAGTGAAGGATCAGAGACCACAGATCACTATCTGGAGATTGGAGGTAATTGCCAAATTTTATAATTTTCAAAGAGCATATAGGTTCCATTTCTTATTTACTTCAAAAGTGCTGGGCCCTGTGATCAGGAAGGCTTTTACAAAATAGCCAGAATTCTGTCTATCTAGCCAGAATCCAGGAAGAGACTCATACATGCATGTTTAAGTATTCCAAGACCGAAGAAAGATCCCTGGAAATGCTATAAAACTAGAGAATATGAATCTATTATTTGGACATGCAAATTTATGAAGCACAACATTTTCAGCCATGCAAAGAATTTATGACAGATTGACATATAGATCACCAGACTGTCAGTGTGTTCTGTAGCATGCTTGTTCTAATGAGACTGGGGCCTAGACAGATACAATGCAGAACTATGCAGAACAGAAAGGACAATTTTTCAGCAGCCTAGAGAAAGCATAAAGGTCTGAGCTGAGCAAATTGGAGGCTGTTGGCAAAGCACAAAGGAGGCAGCAAGAAAACACTGACTAAGAGCACATTTAACAGAGGAAAAGACTACAGCTTGTTTGGTTGATTATTGCACCCTTAGTAAGAGAAAAGCAAAACTGACTTAAAATTTTTATTATGAAAGGTTAATACACAAGAAACCACAGCCAGGATTTAGAATCAGCTGGACTTGATTCTGTGTGAACTAATTATCAGGGAAGGACTTTGAATAAAATCAAGCTTACTGGATGTATCTTCTAAATTGCAAGAAAAGGTGAGAATAATGTCTGTATTTTAGGGTTAGCTCTAGGAATAAGAGACATTTTCTCCTTATTCATTTGAACTGTGACAGTTAAAGGTCATTGAGAAACAATGAACACATGAAAAAAATTTCAGAGATTTCAAGTAATAAAAACTACATTACTTTGTGATAAGCAATGACGGCCCCTTAGGGACAGTAGCAGAATTGGTCAAATTTGACTATGGTCTCAGTATTTCATCTGTTATTAGGATTGAATTATTTGTCATCTTAATGTTGTCTAAAAAGATACAAATGTAACCTAGACAGAAGTTCTTTTTAGCATATTTATAAATTAAATATAATTAGAGCTATAAAAATCAGAAAAATTGTTATAAAGATGAAATTAATTTCAAATGATGGCAAAATCATTATCAATAGCATTAGATTTGGTAGCAACATGTTCTGGCTATATTTTGTGTGTATTTATTATTTATTTTGGGAAAACTAACACATAGTTAACAATTGAGTTATACATAGAACTTCTTCATTCTTCTTAATACTAAGAATCCCAACTAGTTGCCTGACTCAGGGAAATATATTCACGCTGTAACATGCTCTGCCAGTGAAAATAAGCTAAACACTGTGTGTTGTTTGCTTTTCTTGCCCCTGTAACAAAATACCTGACAAAGAAGCTGAAAAGACTTAAGGTAAAAGTAAATTTGCTTAGAGTTTCAAAGATTTCATTCTGCTATAGTAGGGAAGACAATGCTAGCAGTTTCCTCTATGATGGGAAGAACATGACATAATGGCTTACTTACTTGGTGGCAGCCAGGATGCAGTGACAGGTTAAAAGAGAGCCACACAGTCAGACTA
Source organism: Rattus norvegicus (assembly GCF_021556685.1). Classification (NCBI taxonomy): domain Eukaryota; kingdom Metazoa; phylum Chordata; class Mammalia; order Rodentia; family Muridae; genus Rattus; species Rattus norvegicus. Next base: position 40,256,634 of record NC_141551.1, on the reverse strand, counting down.
TTGATAGTAGCTATCTCAGGGCTCAGTACCAGATTTCAGTACTAATTGCTCTCACATTGTTCCAACAAATATACCCAACATCCAAGGAAGCAAGAATTGCACACAGTTCCAGGGAAGTTTCTGTTTGTCAAAGCAAGGAAGGCAAAGCAGAGTGGCTCCATCCAAGAGCAGGAGAATCCAGTGGCTTATTCATGTGGTGACAGAAGAATATGAAACTGGCCTGAAACAAGGCCTGGATTGTTATTCTAAGACCCCTCTCCAGAGACCTGCTTCAACCAGCTAGGCTTCCCCCTCCTAATGTCTCCATAGTGCCTAACATATTGCTCCCAACTGGGGACCAAGCATATGAGTCTATGGAATATATTTTAGAGTCAAACCAAACTACTTTCAACTACTAAAACATAATGAATAGTTGCAAAAGTATTTTGTTCATTGGAGATAAGGTTGAAATTGTGGTGACATTTATATTAGTCTTTATATTTTATCCATTCATTCCTGGAGTGAGAAAGAACAAGAAATTATAGTTTACTATAATTACTGATTAAATAATACATAGGAACAATAAAATTTGAAAATTTCTACATTTAATATAAGTAAATCATTTATATCTGATTTTAAAAATGTTATAGTGCTTGTACTTTTGCTGGCCATATGATGGATAAATTCCACTTCTCTTTCTAGCTACTGCAAACCTTCTTTTATGCATTATGCTAAGATGCTGTTTGGACTTTTTGACAAGCACATAATTGCAAACTTAAATGCAAGTGGGTCCTGAAATCATTTCTTAGTTCTCATTTTAGGATTATTCTCCAGAAAAATCTTACGTGTTGAGCAGAAATTTCAGTCTATACAACTATAATTTTGGTTAATTTGAGGTTCCACAATGGCTTAGTTCACTTTCTGTTGCTATAACATAACATTATAAAGAAAAGGGGTTTCTTCTGGCTGACAGTTCTTGAGGAAGGCCAAGATTGGACAGCCATAATGAATGAAGACCTTATAATACTTTCCTATGGTAGCAAAGTACAGAAGCAAGTGGGACTTACACAGAAATACCAGACCATAGGGATCTCACTTGCTTTATGATCCTCTGGTCTCATAAGAAAGTCATTAATAATCTTGAGTTCTGAAGTTTCCATTGCGTCTCAACACCAATGTGTTGGGAATAAAATAAATCCTAGATGGGCAAACCATATTCAAACTATAGCACTGAAGTTTTAACCAGATTCCTTGTTTTGGGTCAGAGACCTGTGTCTGTCTCAGCTTTTGTCTCTTGGGGTAATCATACAGACTGAGATGCCTGCTGAGATGTCCCTCATTTTTAATTGTCGCTTTACTGGGGTTTTCTGCATCCTAAGCTGCAGTCTCAAGACCCGCAGGCTTCCAAGCTTTCAGAACTGTCAATGTCTCTGTCACACAGGAGATGTTGAGTTGCCTCTACATTAATCTGGCTACAGAAGCTTTGCTTCAGTCTGGCACACAGATCATTGTGCTACTCCATTGCCAAAGCGTGGTGTGAAGAACACTGTGAGAGCATGTCAGGCTATATGCTCAGACATAACATGCAAACATTTTGTCTGCTCCTAAAGTATGACAGATGTGACAAATCCTTAAAACTTGCCACTCCTCTTAAATTTTCTCAAGGATTGGGACACAGAATCTTTCTCTTCCTTCTCCATGTATCTCATGGATTCCACCCCCCCCCCACTCCAAGTCTTCCCATGGAGAAGCACTAGATTGTAAGTCTCATTTTAAAGGAACTATAAATATCTAAATCTTTTTGTTCCCATACAATTTTTCTCCCATGGGTCTTGTAAGGAACTTAATTATTTTATTTTTATTAGTTTAAGTACATTGGCATAAGGGAAGGTATGGATGTATTTTCATGCTTTGCTTCCCCCCACTCCCATTGGTCAGGTAGTGACTATACTTCTGTGTTGTATTTCCAGACTCATATGGCTCTTCCACTGACCACTGAGGCAGAGTTATTGGTTGAAAGTTTCCATTCCCTCCACTTCTCAGTGCTACTTGTGGAACCAACCAAGCTCTCTATAAACGGATGTCTTTCTGATGGTAATTTTTTTCTCTTTCCTTGTCTAGTTTGTCCCTCATCCACTTAAGAGGATTTTTGACAAAAGAGGCCATCAACAAAGAGGTATATATGGGAGGGCTTAAAGGAAGAAGAGTAAGGCTGTGGCATGGGGAGGGTGTTCATTATAATGGCCAGGCAAAAAGAGACTTGGAGTAAAAACAAATAAATTTATGGAAACAAAAAAAGTCTTAAGTCTATTCATGAAACTTGTTGATCAATATGGGTAGTAAGTAGACAATTGAGTTTTATGAGAAATAGTTTCTAAGAATTTTGATGACTAACTTCTAGAGCTAAATAATTAGGCAACAATAGAATGATATTATAAGCTCAGGCACTGAAGACAGAACCTTAATCAAGGAGGTCAGAGCATATGCAAAGGGCAAGACTGTCTTATCAGGATGTACTACCAAGATGTAATTTAAGTTCCCTCAATCCCTGAGTATGGACTCACTGACTATAAAGGAAGCCAGTGTTGTTGGAAAGCCAGGATTTGGATTTAAAAGTTTCTTTCTATACCTTCCACCTGATGGTATATCATCCCTCCCTATGAACCTGCCAAGTATTTGAAGATAATGGTTGTGCCTCTCACTGGTTTGCTGTCAGATAAGTTTATACTCAAAGGCATCCTTTGTAACCTCATCTTGGAGTTGTTCTTTGCGCCAGGGAAAATGGGCTGAAGAACCCAGATCTGATCACTGTGTTTGAGGTTTTATTGCTTCTACAACTTCTCAACAGCAGAAATAGATAGAATATCAACTTGCCTAAACACATATAAACATACTTCTATAGCCCCAAGTTCTAATCCACAGGACTCTTAATGCTTAGGCTTGTACAAGGTTGTTGAATTCCTTTTTCAACACAGAGAAATCTGTTTCCATTGTCCTCAGAATATGTATCTACTCAGCTCTACAATGAGTCATCTCAGAACTGCTAACTTAAGCTGCTCAAGTTCAGACTAAAGTTACATATTTAAAGAAACATCTATAAATGAATTTGTGTTAAATTAATGATAAATTCTTCTTTAATTCTATTTTTTTCCATTAAGGTATTTTATACAACGTATTTTGATTATACTCATCTGCTCTTCCCTCCTTTTTTCAAAACCCCTGACACACCCCCACATATACTCTATTGTCTTATTTTTTGTTGTTTTTAGTTTTAATTAGCACAATGGTTCTAGTTAGTGTCTGTATGAACATCCATTGGACCACAGGTAACCTTGATGTTAACTTTTTGTCAATAATTGTACTATGCCCATGTAAGGTGTGACCTAGCTCATACCTGTAATCCCAGCACTCGGAAGGCTGGGCTAAAAGATCACCATTAGTGCAAGGTCACCCTAGGCTATATAGTTCCATGCCTGTGTAGGTGACAGAGAGATGCTGTCTTAAAACAACAGAAACAAAGGTCTAAAGTTGTAAAAGTTAAAGAAAGTAAAGTAGACAATATAAAACAAAAACAAAAACAAAACAAACAGAACAACCAAAATCAACAAACAAAAGATCTGTAGTTATTTTTGTTTTATGTGACTACATGATTAGTTCATTCTGTTGAACTCTATAGAAGTTGGAGTTTTGTCAATTTAACATGAACATCTTTTTTGTAATTTTCTATTTTTCCCTTCAATTACATTATTCTTAAATGGTAATTATCTTATTTTATTTATATTTATTTATCTATACCAACCTGCATAATTATCCTATTATTTCATTATATACAACTTTAGTAAGTAGAGAGAAACCAGATGGGCACATTATGTTATAAAACTTAGTTTCCATTTTCTTCTTTTCACCATGTAATTTCAAACACTGTAACTTGTATCAGGCCACTATGTTTTATTTCATTCCAATGTCTTGCCTTGTGCTTTCTCATTTACTTTTATCCTTTATTGTTGTTTTATTGAAATTATTTTTATGTTCGTATGTCAAAATGTTTTAATCAATTCAAAAGTATATAATTACCTGTATTTTCAAATACATGCTTTTATTAAATGCTTTTGTTATTTTTCTAGAAATATCCAATTTTTAAGGCAGTGTTGTGTTTTCTCTTAATTTGTGAAGCCTCTGTTATTATTAATTCAAAGAAAATACCCTTGGAAGTAGTGCTTTCTAGAAAGAGGGGATAGGATTCTTCTGGGCATATAAAAGGTTCCCAATCTTGGCTGTTTCCTCATAATAATGAGGAAAGCATCTGCCTTGTTTTCATCCTTACAGTTACTTGGTTTGCAAGCAGATTAGGATCTGCTCATCAGTATTCTGTCAAGGTGACATATAATTCTTTGAATCCTGAAAATATGTTTTAGAACATGTGGTAGAAAAATAAAAATAATATTTCAGAGCAATGAAATAAAACATATCTGATTGCAGTCACCCATGGAGAATACCAATATTTCTTTACAATGCATATTTTCCTTTTCCAGATGCAACAGTAACAGGGCCATGTTAAAGGCTTTAAATTAATTCACTCTCCTCTCAGAGGCACTATGATTTCATTCAACAGAAAGACTGGTTCATTTTAGACTTCTGTTCCTAAAGCACACTCAAGTATGAATGTTTAACATAATAGTTCCACTTTAAATAAAAAGAAAGGAGGGAGTAAGTGGGATGGTAGAAATGATGAGTCTAACTCAGAGTCATAAACAATCAAGTTTACAAGCAGAACTGAAAGAGACAGGCATTTGACTTGTGTGGTCCACTCTGAAAAATAGTTGGAAGCACAGGGGACATTTGGCTTTTAGGCAGAGTGATGTAGAGTGAAAGTTTTTTCATTTGTTTGGTTTTTTGTTTCTTTGTTTTTGGTGTATGTCTTATGGGAAATCTTCACTGAAGTAATTTTGGTAATTTGGTTCTTTTTGGTTATGACATATTTGAGACAGCTTTATAGCCACATCTACAGCCATCATTGATCAACAACTAAGGGTGTGGGAGCCCAAGTCAGCAGGTGAGGTGCTAGAGATTAATTACTGGGGTCTCACTTTGGACAGGTGGTATTAGCTCATACCCCTGAGACTTGTTTGTCATCTGTTTGATTCTCTTGTGATTTACACTTTAAACAATATCCCAGGCTACCTATGCACATCCCCTCTTAGTTGAACTAATTCACAGTCCTCAAATATTTTCATCTTTTAAGCTTACTAGTGAGCACTAGGCTTTCATTGATCTCAAGTAATTTATATTCTATTAAATTTCTTTAACACAGCTTTGTACACAAGTATAGTTGGTGTGGGGAAAGGAAGGTAGAACAGTTGCTCACTGCTGGTGGGAGTATGAACTGGTTGCAGGTACTATGCAAATTGCTATGGAGTTCCTCAAAAGATTAAATATAGAATTCTCATCTGACTCAGATATACCACTCCTGGGCATATAGCCAAAGGGCTCTACATTCTACCACAGAGGTATTTGCTCTGCCACGTTCATTGCTGGCCTACACACAATAGCGAGGTAATGGAATCAGTCTAATATCCATCAGTGGATGAATTGATAATGAAAGTGTGGTAGGTACTCCCAATGGAATTTTATTCAGGTGTAAATAAAGATGAAATTATGAAAATTGTCAGTAGATGGGTGGAACTGGAAGAAAAATTATACTCAGGTAACCCGTGCTCAGAAAGACAAATGCTATATCTTTTCTCTCATATGTAGTTCTAGATCTGAATCTTCAGATTTTGGTATTTAATTTGGAATATCTGTAGAGGCAGGAAACTAGAAAAAGGTCATCAAGGTTGGGGGAGGATGCCTCAAGGAAGTAAGGGTAGCATAGCAAAGGTGACTGAATAACAAAGAGGGTAGATATGTTTAAGCAGGGATGAGAATAGGGTATAGGGGAAGTGTGCAGAGAAAACATAAAGAGGGTTCATCAAAACAATCATGCCTAAGAAGTGATCTGAAAACTTGCTACTTTGCTAGAAGGAATGCATCAAGACTCTGACAGTCTGCATGGCTTGAGAATGATATACCTAATGACCTTGGATTAGTAAGCAAAAACCTGAGGGGCAGAAGTAGGATACCCCCTTAGGAGATATTGGTCAGAGATACTCCCAGAGGCCCTTAAACAATTCTTGTAATTTTTCTTGGTGTTTTATCAAGAAATAAGACCCTATTGCTGAACTAACAATGTAGATTAGGTGGAGAATACAGAGGAATGCAACTGGAACTAGGCAGGGAGTTTCCTCTCTGCTACCCAGCTTTTATAGTACCAGAAAGTATATCCGAGATTGTGAGGAGAGAAAAGACATCCATGACATTACCCAGCTTTAAGCTATAATACCAACCTGCCAGGTGAGGTATTCTCACTGCAGTAGTGGCATGAATGTCATGGAGGCAACCATGCAGTCTCTGAATGGTTTTGAGCCCTGACTCCACAAGGCAGAGTTCATGCCTGATATTGTGAACTCATGTCAAAACTCATGGATGAGGCAGAGGGGAATTTGCTACTGTTGTCTAGTGTTATTATTTAGTACTCAGCTGCCTCCCAAATACTTGAACGTCTAGAAATGCTACCCTTGAACTTAATCACAGAAACTTTCCGCATGGTTAATGGCAGCAAATGCACGTATTAATCACCACTCAAGTACTGAGAGTAAACGATGGTTCAGTGTTCAGCCTTATGCAAATAGTTTTACTCAAACAGTTTTTTTAAATTTTTTATTATATATTACTTTACTTACATTTCAAAGGTTATTCCCCTTCGAGGTTTCCTGTGCATAAGCCCTCATTTCCTCCCCTTCCCCTCCCCGATATGGGTATTACAACCCCCTTATTGCTGCCCCCCCATTTTCCCCTGCACTGGGGGTCCAACCTTGGCTAGACTAAGGGCTTTCCCTTCCACTGGTGCCCCAACAAGGCTATTTTCTGCTACATATTAAGTTGGAGCCCTGGGTCAGTCCATGTATAGTCTTGTGTTATTGGTTTAGTCCCCAGAAGCTCTGGTTGGTTGGTATTGTTGTTTTTATGGGGTTGCAAGCTCCCTCAACTCTTTTAACTTCCTCTAATTCCCCCTAAGGGGGTCCTATTCTCAGTTCGGTGGTTTGCTGCTAGCATTGACCTCTGTATTGGACATGCTCTGGATGTGTCTCTCAGGAGAGATCTATATCCAGTCCCTTTCCGCATGCATTTTTTAGCTTCATCAATCTTATCTAGTTTTGGTGACTGTATATATATGGGCCACATGTGTGTCAGGCTCTGAATGGCCATTCCTTGAGTCGCTGCTCTAAACTTTGCTTCTATATCCCCTCCTATGAATATTTTCCCCCCTTTTAAGAAGGAGTGGGAACATCTGCATTTTGGTCATCCTTCTTCTTGAGCTTCCTGTGGTCTATAGATTGCATCTTGGGTAATTTGAGCTTTTTGGCTAATATCCAATTATCAATGAGAGCATACCATGTGTGTTTTTCTGTGATTGCGTAACCTCACTCAGGATGATATTTTCTAGTTCATTTCGTAAATTGGTTAAGAGAAAATAATTAGCTTGTAGAGAGTATGGTGGTGGACACCTGTAATTTCATGATGGGACTTGAGGACTACAAGCTTAAGTTTAGCTTGAACTTCATAGTGAGAGCTTGTCACAAGAAAGTAAGAGAAAAATACTGAATAATCGTATCCTGTTCATAGGCTTGCATTTTAGAGCAGGCAGAGTGGGAGTCCCCCCCCCCCCAAAAAAAATAAAAAACAAAAAAACAGACAAGCAAAAAAAAAGGTAAAAAACAAAAACCTGAATGAATTCAAGAGAAAGGATCTTATTTTCTATATTAAATATACTTGAGTTATAGTAAGGCACTTGCAGAGTCCTCATCCATACAATAGAAACTGTCAAGGATTAAATAAAACTTGTCTCTGACAGATTTCAAAAGAGCCAGGTAATGTAGAGAGACACAAAAGCTTGTGAAGTGCTGCTGTGAACAGTTATGGCAAAGCTCCTGCCATCCAGCTTTCAAACTGGCTAAAGCTTATGGCTACTGACCCTTTTGTGTTCACGCTTTAGTTGGATCCAAATGGGAACAGGCTTCTTATACATCACATCTTCAGTCCTTCTGACTGATCTAGCTGGATCACATCCCTGCGACACACATTGCCATCGGGGGAGCATGCACTTTGAGCATAACTGAGGAAATGGAGAGGGCATTTTATGGGGTGGGGAGTACAAATGTTTTTAAGAAGTTGACCAGAAAGCATGTGAAACTGTATGTAATCTGTACAGTATTTCTGGGTGTGCTGACTTGACATATTGAACAGCAGCCCTAGAAGGCATCCTTCACAAGGAGATGCATTTCTTTCTACCTTGCTTAAGAAACTAGTGAAGACTAGAACAGAACTCTAGCAGTGATGACAATGAGATGGCGAGATGTCTATTGCTCTGTCCTTATTCCTGTAAGCTCCAGTTAATCCCCTTCCAGTAAGAATTTTGTCAAATAACCAGATTTTGTTATGCAATGGAATGACAGGACAGTTCAGTTGGAACACAGAAGTGACATTAGTATGTTGTTACCTTCTGGAAAAAGTTGGAACTCAGGACCCACAATGATGAATTTGGAAAGGGAATTAAGCTCTATGGTCTGGCCTTAGGTGGCCTTTCGAACACATTTTAGTTACATTCCCAGAATCATACTTATGAATAGAATAGAGTCACAAATTAGAGACACAAAGCATCCTGGTGATATTCTGGTTCATATTAACAGCAGCAAGAGAGTAAAAAAATAGATGTACTAATTCAGAATTTAGAAATTCGTTTCAAAATTTAACTAGATAGGCAAGGGGAGGGGATCAGATATAAATCAGATATAAACCTGTGTTCCATAGTGTTAGGACCTACAAGAAGAAAGGCAGATAATGAGGGTATTTAATCCTTGCAGCCTTATCCCAAACATACTAATAAAAATAATTCCCATCATTGAGAGATGAATACCCAGGCTCTTTAAAGCTCTACAGAAATGCTTTTATGCCATCCATTCTATATATGGGTAGGAGGTTAGATCTAAAGGCTGAGCATCATTCAAGGGCACCGAAGTAGGAGGAGGCAGAGATAAATCATGAATCCTGATTAGAGTCTAGTTTACCATGTCTTTTCTCAAGGCTAGACAAAGTTTAAACAAAACAAAACAAAACAAAACAACAAATAACAAGAGGGTTAACATCAACTCTAACCAAGAACTTCTTTTTCAGTGCCCATGCACTGCTTACAAACAATGACTGGGTTATTCCAGGCACTTTACTGAAGTTCCTCTTGGAAAATGGCCATGAAGAAAGGAGAAAATAAAGAGAAAGGCACTAAAGGTTTCCAAGTTGAACACCACTTAAGTGTTTGGCCCGTCTTCTCTTCCTTTTTCTCTAATGGCTAGCATAGACACATTGTTTGCATAAGAAAATTGGAGAAGTTACTGAAGGAGAGTGCCTGCGATTTAGGATGATATACACTGGCTATGGAGAAAGAGGGCAGAGAGTGGCCAGCAAAAAGAGAAACAGAATTCAACCATTCCTGAGTATTCTGAAGTGCATTGCAGACATAAGACTCTCTGAGGATTCTGCCTAATGTTCAAAGCCATTTGAAGGGAGATTTGATAATGCCACATAAAGGGAGTTTAAGAAAGCAGGATCATGATAGACATGTCTGTTGTGTGGATGGGTGTCTCTTCTCTTTTAAATTGTGACTATTTTGCATTAAAAAGAGGAAAGATCTGTCTGTCAGTCTTCATATACTTTGTACAAAGGGATAGTAAAGGTGAGATTAATTTGACGCACAGAAGAGCACCCAATCCACAGGTTTGATGACTAAGAGGAAGAAAATGGACAGACTACAATGCAACCTAAATTTAAATTCCCCTTTTCTTTTTCTCTCTGAAACAAGAGAAGCAATGTATTATTTTTGCTACTCTCTTCAATTGCCAACTGATCAGTAGAGTGATAATTAAGCTTAATTATGTCGACTCTGATTTTAGTCACCACAGAGGTAGAAAACACAAGAATTAGCTACATCAATTACAAGAACATAGCATCTTTTCAAAAATGTTCTCCTTTTTTTTCAGTGTTTGTATCAAATATTTGCTATATTCTTGTATGCAATCCAAAATATATAACAAGACAGTTTAAATCCATCTACAAATGAGAGATCTTGATGAGGTAGGATGTTGATATTTGTTTAACTCCACGGCTTGTATCCATAAGTAGTATTATCATGCCTTTAGAATGAAAAGACTTTCCAGGCCTTGTCTTCATCCAGCATAGATATAAGTATATAAAGAGGAAAGGGCTGGTTTTAGTAACTCCAGACAGTTAGGAGATAAGTAGGTCTCCTGATGTATCAGGTCTGTACCTGGTCTTACATGATGGCTGATTTTTTTTGAAATTATAGAGATTAGAATGGTAAGTTTTACCTAAAGAAATGTTCAACATCTTTAGTCATAAGGGAAATGCAAATCAAAACAACCCTGAGATTTCACCTCACACCAGTGAGAATGGCTAAGATCAAAAACTCAGGTGACAGCAGATGCTGGCGAGGATGTGGAGAAAGAGGAACACTCCTCCATTGTTGGTGGGATTGCAGACTGGTACAACCATTCTGGAAATCAGTCTGGAGGTTCCTCAGAAAATTGGACATTGAACTGCCTGAGGATCCAGCTATACCTCTCTTGGGCATATACCCAAAAGATGCCCCAACATATAAAAAAGACACGTGCTCCACTATGTTCATCGCAGCCTTATTTATAATAGCCAGAAGCTGGAAAGAACCCAAATGCCCTTCAACAGAGGAATGGATACAGAAAATGTGGTACATCTACACAATGGAATATTACTCAGCTATCAAAAACAATGAGTTTATGAAATTCGTAGGCAAATTGTTGGAACTGGAAAATATCATCCTGAGTGAGCTAACCCAATCACAGAAAGACATACATGGTATGCACTCATTGAAAGTGGCTATTAGCCCAAATGCTTGAATTACCCTAGATGCCTAGAACAAATGAAACTCAAGACGGATGATCAAAATGGGAATGCTTCACTCCTTCTTTAAAAGGGGAACAAGAATACCCTTGGCAGGGAAGAGAGAGGCAAAGATTAAAACAGAGACTGAAGGAACACCCATTCAGAGCCTGCCCCACATGTGGCCCATACATATACAGCCACCCAATTAGACAAGATGGATGAAGCAAAGAAGTGCAGACCGACAGGAGCCGGATGTAGATCGCTCCTGAGAGACACAGCCAGAATACAGCAAATACAGAGGCGAATGCCAACAGCAAACCACTGAACTGAGAATAGAACCCCCGTTGAAGGAATCAGAGAAAGAACTGGAAGAGCTTGAAGGGGCTCGAGACCCCATATATACAACAATGCCAAGCAACCAGAGCTTCCAGGGACTAAGCCACTACCTAAAGACTATACATGGACTGACCCTGGACTCTGACCTCATAGGTAGCAATGAATATCCTAGTAAGAGCACCAGTGGAAGGGGAAGCCCTGGGTCCTGCTAAGACTGAACCCCCAGTGAACTAGACTGTTGGGGGGAGGGTGGCAATGGGGGGAGGGTTGGGAGGGGAACACCCATAAGGAAGGGGAGGGGGGAGGGGGATGTTTGCCTGGAAACCGGGAAAGGGAATAACACTAGAAATGTATATAAGAAATACTCAAGTTAATAAAAAAAAAAGAATGGTAAGTTTTGTTTCTTTTAACTACGTAAAGCAAATCAAATATATCACTGCAGCTTTTGTTAAAGAAGAAAACAATAATGCGTGAATTTCCAACATTGCCAGTCTGACCACAGAAGATAGGGCGTACAATTAGAAGGAGAGTTCAAGGCTTCTGAACAGACTTTTCTGAACTGAATACTTTTCAGGCACTGATCAGTGTAAGCAAGTTGTCTTTAGAGTGTGTAACAGAGGCTGTGATTTGTCACGAGGCATTGCCCTGTCACTTCATCTCAGTTCTTCCTGCAGGGTCTGGGAAACAACTCTATGTGAAGGAATTCCATGTGGTTCCCCCACCCCACTCTTTTCAAACTTAGTTCCTTCTTATGGTGACTTTGCACTACACTTGCAGCCTTAACTATTTAGCTCCCTTTCCCATACCACACTTGTTATAAATATGGACCATTTGTGAAATTTACCATATGTCATTAATAGAGTCCAAGAAAGGACCACATGTTTGAAAGGGTTGGATTTTGCTCATGTATATTTATTATTTTGATGGCAATGTATATACTGATACATAGATAGGTGGATAGATGTGTCTATGGTAAATGCTGAGGAGTATAGATTGGGGCTCTCATGGTAAATGAGCTAGGAAATTGGAACCCACTAGGCTAGACCTGAAATTATGCAACATGAGTTCACAGAGAGTGATGGCCTTTGATGGTTCCTTCCCGTATATTTGCTTGTAAAATAGGAACGATCATCCAAAGCATCTCTTCCCCTTATTTGCAAATGTCCTGATAAAACTGTCCAAGTTTCCACATCATTTGAAAGCAAGGTATACTAAAATATACTGTGAACTGAAAACAGGTTGGGTTCAAAGGACATGCTATTAATATCTCAGGAAGGAAAATTTTCACAAATCAGTTGTAGAACAGTTTAGTCTTTTTCATACCAGGAGAAATTTGGGAAATCAAAGTTATCAACATGGATCAGATAATAGCCAGTCATGGTACCCTGAAAACAGTGTGAGAGGTGAAGTTATAGAGACAGGAAGAGACCAAACAAATATGTGCAGAAATTAACTTTTTTATTATATATCATATAATGTAGTAGTAAAGTTTGTTTGAAGTGCATGAATAAAAAGTTAGTGAAATTACAGGAGGAACAATCTATATAGCAATAATTGGTGCATTCCCTGTGCATCTGAAAGAAAAAAAAAGAGTTTTCACTCATATTTTGGCCTAAAACTTAGTGTTCAGGTTCCCATGATTCTGACATCAGAACCCGGATAACGCTGATTAGAACCATAGGGGCTTTACAATAAAAGCTAAAATATTGACCATATGATGGCAAAAAGTCTTATTTTGTGGTTAACTTATTCTCTTCTAGCTACTCTCAGATGAAGTTGGTGGCGCTGTGGAGGAGGACCGCCGCCTCCTGGACGAGGACCGGGAACGCTCAGCATTGTAGGTGACATGCTTGTCATAGTTCTCCATCTGTGTCTCTATGAAGTCCCTTTGCTGCTGTCTGATGGTCTGGCTGATAAGCCCAGGGAGGGCATGAATGCTACCAATCAAAGTTTCTAATTTTGTTTCCAGGGTGACGATCCTTTTCTCAAAGTCTTCACTCCTTTCATTTAAGTCGGAAATCATATCATACATGATATTCTGGGTCTGGAAAACAAGAATGAGAAGACAGAAACAGAAGTAAGAAGCAAACTGTCAACTCTTCAAGTTCCAGCACTGGCCTCTTGCCTGTGACAGGTATGTCAGCTAACAGAAGAGTTTTGGTCCCTTCCCCCCTTTTTAAAAAATTCCATGTATTCTTAATGCTGAAATTAAAATGAATGATGACAGACTGGTTATGATTTAGAAAGCATGGTGTAGTGAAATGCCTGATGATTTGAGGTGGCATAAAGATAGATGGAAATGTTTCAATTTAATATTTATGTGTGTTGATGACTCTTATACAACTTAGCACTTCAAAGTAATTTTTCAACATGTGATATTACAACATGGCCAATTTTTATAATAACAGTAAAATTTAAGGAAGGGAAAAACAACAATCAGATGACAACAAGGTGTAAAAACATAACGGAAGAGTAGGGATAAAGTGTAGGATCAATTGATTTGATCAGCTAACAGAAATTTAAAGCAATCAATACATATTTTCTCTTGTCTTATGTTTCAAATCTCAGACCTCTTTTTATTGAATCCAATACAAAATGTAACAGATAAGATGTAAAGTAAGACAAACTCTTAATAAGATCAATAGTGGTGGAGGACTCTAAGTTACTAGTCTAGGGCTGGGGGTGAAACTTATTGGTTATGCTTTTGCCTATCGGGCACAAAACCCTGATGTGTACTCTCTGCACCATGCAAGCAAAAATTTATAGGCCACATGGTCTGAAGGACCAATGTGAAATGTTGTCTTTGGACAGAAAACTGAAGTTGTCTTGATCAGAGGCAGTTCTGAGTCTTGGTTACAGTTCTTGTAACTTGGAAAGAGCAAGAAATGGAAAGGCGTAGCTGAGAGGAAGCGAGAGATGCTACACCCATACTACACCCAGCCTAGTGCCACCTTTCCCAAATCCAAGACTCCTAGGGTCTTTCTCCTCCTACTTTACTTTGTTTGCATTGCACTTCATTTCTTTCTTGTATCTTCCAGCTTCTCAGCTGCTTAAATATAATGAAGGAACTGACTGAAGGAGCTATTCAGAACACAGGCATTTTGTTTCGGTTGAGCCATAGACACAGGGAGCTCTAATTTCAGATTTACTACATTCTTGGGAAAATTGAACAATATCTGTTCATTAGAAAGATACTGAACTCTTATGGTGTATATCCTCTTGTGGTCAGAGTAAACATGGCACTACATAAATAGCTTAAATATATTTTACCTTGTATATATCTTTTATGTATATGAGTAGTATTGGGGATGCAAAATTTCTAACTTTTACAGATTATACTTGAAGATTTGACAACAAGAGAACATGATTTATTAAATATAAAACAGGATGCATATGACTTAGTGTTGACTCTGCCAAAGCAATTGTGTTACAAGGCAGAACACATACATCCTTCTATTCTAGAATCTCCATTAGAACTAGCTGAACAGGATGTAATGTTTACACAGTTGATAAATATTCATATTTTCAGAGTGGCTGTTACCTACAGAGGGACAATAAAAAAGAAGATAAATCTTGTAAATGTGACAAAGAACTAGAAAACTATTAATGTACTTGTTAAAAAGACGTATGATTATTAAATAATGGAGAATGTTAGAAAAACTGAGTATGTGTGTGTAAGCACAGAATTTAGTTTAGAATATACTTTCTGGGATTTAAAAACATTTCATTTATATAGGTTTGGGGCTTGCTCAAAAAATGTAAAATAGAATAGGAACGATGAGTTCTATTTATCTCAGAACCTCACAGTCGCGTTCAAGATATAGTTCTGTCCTCTTGAGAGAGAAATTTCATTTCATATTCTAGTAAGGTATTCTATGGTATTTCCAGCTCACTCCCCTATGGGAGCTTTTAGCACTAGGGTTGTATAATGTACATAGGAAATAAGAATATGAACTCAGCACATTATTTTAGAAAAGATGTTACTAAGTTGGGTCATTCTTTTGGGGTAGTTTGATAGATTTGTTTTTTAAATGTGTGGAGGCTTTAGAAATCCTGCCCATCACTCTGCAGTGGTTGTCAATTTCAAAGGCTACAACCACAAGGGCTGAGCCCATCACGGTTACCTTTGCCAGATCCACTAGAGTATTCGCTTGGTCATTCAGTTTCCTCTGTTCCATCTTCACACTTCTTAATCTAAAAGACAGAATCTGAAGTTAGAAAGGTCCTTCAGGTTTCCTGGGCTATGTTACTGCTTTCAAAGGGCATGCACAAAATCCACAAGAGCAAGTAACTGCATGGATAATGCCTTGAATATTTGGGGGTAAAGTCCACACTGGTTATGTATCTGGTACAATGAGAAGCATGCTTCCCCAACACCGCAAAAAGAAAGGAGAGCAAGAAATGACATGTCCTCAGGACAACTATGTACCAGGTAAATTGAATTCAGGAAGACTCATAAGGATTTAACCATATGAGAGAAAGCCAAAACATTCCTTAAAGCCCCCAGTATTGTGACAGATAGACATAGGAAGAAATATGCAAAGCAACTAGGATTTCATCATGTTGAGCAATGGACACCTTCCTATGCCTACGTGACTAGATACAGGTATTAACCCTGTTTAGTCTGAAATGAATTGGGTTAGGCATTTGAACCTGATGAGAACACAGTGATAAGTGAGATTCTTGTTAACAAAAACCACTTTTATTCAACCAGCAGCAAGATGACTCAAAACATACAATTTTCTGACTCCATTTCCCTTGGCTTTACCTTAAACTGACATTGAATTTGAACAGAGGCCAGACCGTTTCTTTGGGAGAATTTCTTTTAGCTTCCATGTTAGACTCTTTTGTTGTTGTTCTTGTTTGTTTTGTTTTGCTTTGTTTTATTTTTAATGGCTACATATCTGGTGGGTAGAATTTCTATTTTTAAGGTTATTTTTAGTTATTTTAATAGGTCATTGCATGTATTTGATTGATGGTCACATGGCCACTCTTTTAAAAAGCCATTCTTTCAATTATTTACTGTAGTACCACAATAAATATTTATTATATAATTCTTATATTCAATAAATTAAGAGTTTACAAAACAATGGTGGGTTACTGTTCCATTTGCCAGCTATCCAAAGTCCATCTCCAAAAACATAAATCAGTGGGTTTATTTGTCACAAAGGAAAAAGAAGGTCCATCTTAACCTCACTTTGGTTCTGATAATCATTTACTAAGTATGGTTTCAATGAATGAAAAGAATATTTTATACTATTTAATTTAAATAGGATATAACTGTATAGGTGAAATAAAAACTTACAGGGCAAGATTTTACTGCCAGAGAGATTTTCCTAATGTGTTTACAGAACTTAGTGATTTCATCTTGTACCCAGAACAGCCAGTATATGGTTGAATCTGCTCCACAGAGAAAATGCAGCTCCTGCCAGCTCAGAGTCTAAATGCTGATCACCTATAATATATATAGTCTTTAGCAAAATAAACTGGTTCAGATTCATCTATCCATTGCTGTTAGTTCATTTGAAACATAGAACCAAGTTAAGTGGCTCCTTCCTGTGTTATCATAGAGTAAGTTGTAGTCTGAAAGAAATCTGCAAACACATATTTAAATTCTAATATATTGTTGATACAGCATTCTCTAGGCATCAAGAAAGGTTATAACTCTTGAAGTCTATCTTTTATCAACCAGCAAAAATCAAGCCAATAACATCCTGACTTTCTGTGGGTCAGTAAGGAGAAGTGCAGTAGGAAAGCTTCAGTGTCAGCTGGGGTCTCCACTCTCACCAACCCCAATTTTACTTGGTTTCTTTGAGTATGGAATGTAGGGTTACACTAGGGCCATTGTTGGTGCTGGAGGTGTCATAAGTGACTTTCAGTGATATGCAAATGAGACCTTACCTCTAAGATATATGGAAAAAGAGCTTTTTGTTTTAACTATCAAGAATATCTGGATTATTCAAGAAAAAGTGTCAGGCAGGTAGGTCCTACCCTGACTTTAGTTCCTGACACCTGCTTAAATGTTCTTCGTAGGGGATAGGGAAAGTCTTGACTCAGAGTTTTCTAGTCTATGGCTAGAATTCAATATCCATTTTAAAAAATGCCAGTTGATGCCATTTTACTTGTTATTGTAAATGTTACCTTTTAGGGACTTGCATCGAGTTTTCTTTTAAAATTTAATAATGGCTAGAGTTTAGAGTTCTGGACCAGACACCTTCAGTAATCCATGAGTAAAGAGAGTCTTGATACTTTGTAAAATAGGAGGTAGAGAGTGGTGGTTGGTAAGGTAAAACCAAGAACTTTTCCAAAAAGCAGTGGAGCCCTGTGTCCTTCTGCTGGACTTCCAAACTATGTCTGACAGTAGAATCTTGCCCATGGTATTTATTACCAATCTACACAGCTGACATAATAACCCTGATTGGAACGCCATTAGCTCTTGGGACTTGTCATGTGGTTTGCCTATTGTATGGGACTGTCTTCCTAGACTCTCTGTGATATAGGAGGGCAGACAGAGAAGCGCCTGCTCGAGCTGCAGCTGCCAGAATAAAAGGTGACATGCACATGGATAGTACACTTTTTTTCCCACAAAAAGATTAAGAAACAGATGTTGATTTCTTCCTTGTGAACTTCACTTATCACAGGAAAATATCATGATTTTGGATCACATTTCCATAGCAGCAATCAAGACTACCAAAATTCACAAATAAAGGATCTGCTGGGTGCATGCAGCCAGTAGAAAAATCTGCAAAATGTTGAAAGGAACAGCTCACACAACTTACTTCCGAGCTCTATTTTCATTTTGTTGAAATAAAAAGACAAAACAAAAAGAAAAGAAACTGTAAAGTATTCTGGAACACAAGATAACATAAGGCAGTGTTCAGTTGTGCACTGGGGGCTCGATTCGTCAGCTGGAAGACCCTGTGGAATCTTGACATTGATTGGTACTATTCAGTCATTACCATCCTTGGTTGCCACTATACTCTGCCTACCTGAACGCACTTGGCTTCCTCTTAAACCAGAGTTCAGAAGGAAGAACGTGCGTAAAGTCATGCTGGCCTCTTCGTACTTGGTGTTCAAGGGAATAATAGGAAACAAAGGCTTAGAGTGATAGGTACAATGATTCCTTTGGAGAGGGAGCAAATCTTTTCCATGTCGGGGCTATTCGGAATCCCCTCTAATATAAATTATGCACATTAGCTTTTTGGATCTAGACAAATTCCTGTTGATTGATGAATCCGTGGTTGAGACAGAAGAATGAAAGAATTAAAGCTGCTATCAGAAAAAGGGTTGAGAGTTAGAGAGAGAAAACACTTCATAGCATTGAGTGACAATTCAAAAAGACAAACACATTACTGAAAAGAGGGCACTGGCCTAGAGAGTTTAGTATCATCAGAGGCTAGAGAGGTCGCATGTTGGGAAAGAGGCCATAAAATATGGAAAAGAGAAAGAGTTGAGCTGGAGACAGGCTGGCAGAAGAGGAGAGAGCTATGAAAATTGCTCTCAGGGAGAACCAGAGAGGAACATAAGCCAGACAAGCTCTAGCAAATGATTTGTGAGTTTTTGTCCAGCTAGGAAGTTCTGCTTCAGGCAGTGCTGGCAGATGATGGTAAGATATCCCTGAATCTAAACAGTGGGCAGGGAAGGCCTGGCCCTGAGGAATCGAGCCCTGCATGCTGTCTTTCATGACGTTACTCTACATCTTCCAAAATGAAGTTAACATGGAACATGATTAGGCACCAGCTGGATTGTCCAGTCAAACCCAGCCCTCATAAATGAACTTACTCTGCTGCAGTTGTTACCTCAAGTATCCTCCGCCCCCACAGCAAAGGAAACCCAGTAATGCCCAAACTCTTATAAAACATTTCTGAACGTAATTGAATTGCATCAAATTCATCTGCTTTGGATGTATGCATTGCATAGTTTTAAATGGCAAGAAAAGGATGAGAATGGGAAACATGTGATGGAAGCAGAAGAGTAAGTAACAAGGGGTAGCTCTGTCACACTGTCCAGAGAAGCCAGCTGAACAACTCATATAAGCTACTCCCACATGCCCCACTAGTCAGGCTAAGTCCCATCAGACACACTTGCCACTCCTTCTGGGACATTTCATAAAATCATCTTGCTTCTATAGAGATTTTTTTCATAATGCTTTGTTTGAAGAAGAAACATAGCAAAGCTAAAAGATTTTGCAGCGAATAAACACCCACATTATCCCATATTAGTGTGGATGTACTTAGATAACTCGAAGCACATGACCAAGTAGATTAAATAGCCACCATATCTCCACGGTTCTAGGACTGCATTACAAACTCTGTTGGCACATGCTTTGGATTTATTTTTGTCATTTGAAAATGTATGAAAAAGGTAAATCAAATGTAGCTGTACTTTAGATATTTTTTCACCCACAGGCACACAAAATCCTGGAGTAAATAAGAAGCATGGTCAGGACACATGGACATACTTACTCCTCCTCCATCTTATACCCTTTATCTCTGCAGGTATCTTCTCATACCCGGAAACAGTTGTCTATCATACTCAACACTGACTACCATGATTTGCTATGTTTGCTTTAGTAATGTTGGCTTAGGGTGTTGAACGACTTTAGAGAGCACACTTTCTTTCCAACTGAGTCCTTTGGGAAAGTGGCTCTCTAGATGGGCCTTGGAAACACAGAGGAAGAACATGAGTCTCTCGTGGGGCCTCTCTTGTACAGGGAATGAAAGAAGTGCAACTGTCTGGCTGGAGCTCCTGGGTTGGCCCTAGGTCAGGGAAGCAAGGAGCAAGCTCAAAAGCTCCTGCTTTGTGAGCCAGTTCTAATATAATTCTCCCCTCTGTATTTCCCACTGACTTTACAAAGAATAGTTTTAAAATCCTAGTCTTATCCTTTCCTTACAAAGCGGGGAGAAAAAGAGTTGTGTGCCTAGTGAAGTCCCAGAGTTAGAAGAAAAACACCATCCCCTTCTTAGCAAAGTGCCTTGGTGACAAGAGGAGAGCACAAGTGTGTGTCTGCTGGCAGTGATGATAAACCATTCTACCATCCATGCAAGGCCTCTCTATTTTAATCCCGGAAATGCTTGGGTTTTATTTTGACTAATGGGGGTTTCAATTCCCACAGAAGTATGCACATGGACACAACTATAGGAATTCTATAAACTTCCCAGGATACCTTAATATTCTAATTAAGCAGGGCAGAGACTGGACCATTGAAAAGTTAGATGATAAAAGTCTATGTACTCCTCCCAGAAGGTTAGTGGTATCATGTTGCCTATGAGTTAACTAAATACATATAATCAAAAAACAGAAACAAAAACCCTAGACTCTCAGCTTTCTTGTCAGTTGTACTGGCCATGCCTGAGAAGGCCAATCTTGTGGCCCAGACAAAACCCTAATATTTACCCACCTTCCCATCATCACCATATTTCATAAGGAAAGCCATTTTACAAAGCCACAAAATGTGACTGTAGAGAAAGAACATTAAAAGCAGGTCTGTCTGGTGTTACAGTAGATACCCACATGCATAACACTTACATTGCAGATGATGTCAGCCTGCAGAGAAAGGTTTGTTTCCCAGAAATCATTGAGTCTTATGAGGTACAGACTGTTATCTTAATTATATAACAAAGACATGCAAGAAAGTAACTTAATAAGTAATTGAATAAAAGTAACTTAATAACGGAACACCAAACAACACCAATCAGCTTTATATCGAACATACAATATGTAGATAACTCCAACTTTCTAATTAAGAAGTTATTGAATATTGCAGAATTATGACAACTCAATATACCATGTCATATAAAGATGTTTGCCGGCATGCAAAAATCCAGATGGATGATATGATACCATCCTCCCACCCCCCCCCCAAGATTCGTCAGTAGATTCAAGCTGAACATTTCAGGGCAAATTATATAAATATACTAATTGAATACAATTATAACAGAAATTATGATCTTCAAAGAGAAAGATATTTTGATTAACAGAGATGAATTTCAGTCATAAAGGAAACTATACTTTTGTCTGGAGTCCAGTATTAGATTCTCAGATATCTCCTGAAAGCAAACATGACAATGCCTTTTCCTTTTTCTTCCCACAAAGGAAGGACCCGTAAACACAAGACTCAAAAGTCAAAGCTAAGGAGACAGAACAAGATGGAGATGGAAACAAGTACTTACTGATGAATAGCTTGTAAGAATTTCCGTTGATGCTTCCTTACTTTTGCATGGTCGATCTTTTTCACTAGCTTTGTGTTTTTGTAGATTAACCACGTTTCCCTGAGTACATTGGCGGCTGCGTTTTTTACCTGATTAGAAAACCACAAGAAAAGCAGTTGCTGTATCCTACGGCAGGTTCCAGGTACTTGTTCAAGGCTTTGCTTTTCATTCTGAGAATCACAGTGAACTGGAGCTTTGGAAACTGCTACTCAAAACACTATTGGCTTAGCTGCCTTCAAACAAGGATTTTATGTCTGTCTAGGAACACTTGCGTGAAATATTAGGGAGATATTACCGACTATTTCTGTGCTACATTCTACCTGATCAAATCGGAAATTCTTTTTTTATTCAACACCTTGTATGAACAGAACTCATAGATGCTCATTCTTCCCCTTTATACCGCAATGCTTCTCCATCTATCTTCCCAGAGAAGGGCAAAATGCCAACTGCCAAGGTCAGCCAAGGCATGGATCCATGGCTGAATGTGTATGCTCACCCCGTGTACCTTAGCTCCCAGAGCAGCAGTGGATTATTTGCTTGTAAGCACAATTTCTCTTACAGTTCACTCCAAACACGTGAAAAGATGCATTAGCTGCACCTTATAAAGCCTGGGCATCTGATTTCTTGATTAAAATCTCTAAAGGCCCAACTCCTCTGTCTTCCTCCATCAAAGGACCTGGGAAGGAGGAACCTCTCTAGCTAATTGGCTAGTTACTTAATCTAAGACATTTCCCCATTTTCATGCTCTTGAGTAAAGAAAGCTCCAGGAAGGTGGGGTGTGGAGTAGAGGAGGGCAACTCAGGGAGGCAGTGCTGGAGGGCAGGCAGTGCTGGAGGGAAGAGTAGAACAATGCAGACTAAGACTAAGCAATGTGTCTTGAGTCCTTGAGTTGACAATAGTCAAGTCAACTCCAGTGCCTGGTGAACCTGTTGGAAATGACTTTTCTCCACCATGAGAGTGACAGAGATGGCGATTACTAATGCCCTGTTATTCCTGAGGTTTACAGTAAGCAGCTGTCATAGAATTGCACTATAACTATGGTACCTTTCAACTCTAGCTTTCCACCTTTGCAAAGAAACATCACGATTCAGGATTAATGGCATGAAGCCCCCTTTTTTCCTGAGTGAAACTGTACTGCCCTAATACGTTTTAAGAAAATGTCTGGTTTCTTCCAGAAAGAGTGCACTTCCTTCGAATAGCTATCACACTTACATAGGCTGGTTCCTCAGACTAATTGAAAAACAGCAGGAAGAGATGTAGAATGTAGCAGTGAGTCAAGGCAACACCCCTCCCCGCCACAACCCCGTTCCAGGGAAGTTAAGACTAGAAGCTAGAGCTTCGCTCTTTTCAAAGGTAAAGAAATTGGTGCCCTGTGAGAGATGAGGGTTTGAACACAGAGCACAGTGTGAGAAGAGACTGGCCAGCAGTCCGCTAGCAGTGTCTGCTGGGGATGGTTCCTGTGAGACTAGGAGCTCCCAACTTGATCATGGCTGTGGAAACCTGGACAACTGATAAGCGGCCCTGGTGTATGTCCTCCCTGGCTTTACTTGTACAAGTAACAGTAGAGGGGCTGATGTCCAGACTGGGTATTAAGGTTTAATGCTGGGCCATGACCCCAACATTAAACATAGCAACTGATTTTGTGCACATACATTTCTGTCTACAAAGTGAAAACTCCGAATTACTTTAAAATTCTACAAACTTTTGAAGAGGGTGGCTTCCAGTTTCTTGGATGCATTTTAAATGATTATTTCCTGTTGAGATGGTAAGGGAGATGGGAATCTCAATTCAGGGTAGAGTGGGTGGGTGATGCCCTGAAAGCCGTATGCTCAGGAGCTGTGTTCCCTAAGCAGTCGTAGCTGACAGGCTTAAATGATAAGAAACCCAGACATTTCCTTTAAAAAAAACTTGAAGCATGTGAACTGATTTTAAAATACATTCTCTTATTCCCTAATGAAGTCTTTAAAATCCATTACTGCTTTAACTGTTACTTTTCAACGTGAAAGCTACAAAACAATATGTGCCAGAATTACACAACAAAAGCGAAATCCAAATCGTGCCTATAACTGAGATTTTTTTCATCTTTTTGTCCTTGTTAGGGCTGAAAGAAATGGGACAATAGACAGACTAGTTTGAAAGCACCTGGGAAAACTGGACGAAATTGATGCTCAAGTTTCCAAGGACCCAGAGCACAGCAAGTGTCCATATTCCCTGTCACACCAAGTGTTCCTATCATCTAGGTAAACAGGAAGCTGACTTGGAGGGATCTCTTGCCCAGGGAAGATCTGGGCTATACTGTCTAATTACATAGCCTTTGGCTCCCTGCCCTCTTCCCTGAATTTTTATAAAGCCTTAAGGACAGGCGTCAAAGGTCATGTCACTAATCACACTGCCCCTTTGTAGTTTGTCGCTGGTGTTCCATGTGTCCAGGGTGTTAAGTGGGTGTCACTGGATACATAATTTATAAACATTATATACCAGCCCCCCAAAGGATTCTTGTGATTAAAACGAGTATTGAAATCTACAAAACAACTCTAAACTGTATGCTGACAATTCAACTAACACACAGGACATCTGCCAGCTGGGATGCATGGTATCTGTGATGACAGGCATAAAGGATTCACAAGTACGTGTAAAACTCTCAGCGTAGTCGATGTGTTTTACTAAACGCTGTTTCCAAAGAGGAAGTCCTACAGTTCTAGAGTCAATTATGAGGTCTGGCGACATAGTTTGGTTGATGTCCGTTAACCTAGAATATAGCAGTCTTTATGCTAGATCCCCAGGACCAAAAAAAGTAGAAAATAACAAATTAAGGAGAGTGAGAAGGAAGACCTCCAGGGCAACTATTTCCTCCTTACTGATTGACCTACACCTCACCCCAACATATGCCAAACTAAAGGAAAGTAGAGACATTTTCTCTGTCTTCCTAATGCCCATGTTGAATTGAAGTCCTTCACTGGGAAAACAACTTGAAAGGCACACTAATAAACAGGTATTTGATATGCACAAACAGAAGCTGTACGAGAAGTGGAGGTGGTGGTAATAACTGTCCGGATACTTTCCTGTGACTCCCCAACATGTAAAGACTACCTACCCATTTTACATTGCTGTTTCATAGATAATTAGAAAAATAAACTATAAACAATACAATAAGATGTTAAGTGTGGCACACTGGGCATGAAAAACAGCTTATGACAGTGCTTTGAGAATCAGCAAAACACTCAGAACCGATGAATTGTCAAGTGAAACTTTGTATAAACCTATATAAGGAAGCCAGTCATTACTAACAATCTGTCATTACTTATATTTTTCCTTGATTTTTTTAACAACTTTGCATGGTTTCAATCTCGGTTTTTTTTTTTCTTCTTTCCTAGGAGGCCTTTGCAGATATGTATGTACATGGGACTGTGGAAGACGTATGTCAACATTAGGTGTCTTCCTCAATCCCTTATCCATCTTGTGCTTTGAGATAGGGTGTCTCACTGAAGCAGGACCTTGTTAATCAGGCTAGACTGGCAGACTGGGGTGATGAACCGGCAAGCTCCCCTGATCCTTCTACCTCTGCCTCCTCAGCTTTGAAATTACAGTGCACAATGCATGTCCAGATTTTTTGCAAAGGTCCTGGCGAATCAAACCCAGGTTTTTAAGCTTGCACAGTAATCACTTTAGTAACTGAGGGGTCTTCTTAGATGCTTTTTTAAAAAAGGTAATAAACAAAGTCACAGGTTTCTTTGTATCATCTTCACCCATACACTACTTCCACACTTTGCATTCATTCATTCCCCTCTTTAGGAAAACACATGTGAAATACAACCAGTGTATCTTCTACTGAGGTCAGTGGGGTTGCTTGGCCCCAGACCCTTTCCCAGTTTTCAGAGCAGGTATCTGAGTTGTAGGGAATGGTCCTTTCATGTTTTAATCCAATGAGATGGTAGCCAATGCATAAGCTGTGTGCAGTAAATCATCTGGCAACTTTGTTAACAGAGATACAGAAGACAAAAGGATGTGACTGTATGAATGTTCCATGATAGATCTTACTGATGTTTGGAAATACCATCAGTGTCTATTAGCGTGTATCGTCATTCTCCATAGTACATTTACATAGAAGTGTTAAGACTTAAAAAATTCCGTTGTTCTCTTAATTGTTTGTTTTACAAGTTTCTTTGCAACACTAAGGTATTATGAGGACTAAGCTCTTAAGATTTGCTCTGAATTAGTAGGAATGGTATTCTCAAAAGATGAATTGTGGCAAACAGTTTGACCCTGTAAGATGACAGACTGTCTTCTAAATAGCTGGACCTGTCTTTTATGTGCATACAATACATTCATGTTAGGATGCACATGTAGAGGCCAGAGCAGCACATCTGGTCTCACTCTGCAAATTTTTCACTGGAGACTCTATAAGAAACTCACATTTTTGGCTAATATGCCTGATTTACCGTGGTTGGTCTAGGGATCCTCCTGTAACTGCCACCAGTGCTGGGGTTTCAGGCACTCACTGTCCAAATTGGCCTTTTATTTGGTCATAAGGGATCCTAATCCAGGTCTACATGATTGCAGAGCAAAGGTTCTTAGTCACTGAGCCATTAAGCCAGTCTCTGATCCTATCTTTCTAAGCTAGGTAACATCTTTAATCTGGCACATGGATCTCTAGTCTAATTCTTAATTCTAAAGGATCATATCAATTTTCAGAGAATTAACTTTCTCAATACTGGTACACACAGTGAATAGTGTGTTTTCTTTGGTTAATGTTGTACAGAGCAATGCTTTTTGTATAGAACTATTGCCCTGAAACTTACACATGGTGAATATTTTTGAACCCTATTGTTTGCCTCAATCAGACACAGACTTGGAAACTTGAAAACCTGCATATATTCCTGGGATGATATTCTTTCAATACTTAAATTGCCTTATCTTTAGAGTCATCTTCAGATTTCAGAATATTTATGACCTGATCCTCTGCTAGCCACTGGGGAAAAAGTTCTCTCCTATGGAGTGTGTGAGAGAACACTTGTATTTCAACAATATGTAGTGGTCTTGAGTTTGTGCTTTAGTTTCTCATCTTAGTAATACACACACACACACACACACACACACACACACACACACACATATATAATATAGGACATATACATAGATATCCTTAGTTTTAATTTCCATCAGAAATCATTGAAGGTTTTAAAATTATTACTTTAAAAAGTTAAAATTTTATATAGATTCCACTTAGACATTCCATAAACAACCAACTGAAGCATGTTTCAAGTAAATGATAGCCATTAAGTTGATGACTTGCATAAAATTTTGACAGGATGAATATTAGAGGTTTATTTCACATACTGTGCCAAGTACCAGAATGAGGTAAGTCTCATAAACTATAGATTTATGTTTCATCCTACTACCATTTTAACATGTATACTTTTACCTAATATCATCCTGCTTATGAAAATTTAATTGGTCAGTAAGCTGGCTTGCTTAGAGACTTACAAAAATATTGCAAAGTAGTTCCACTCTAAAGTACTAGTAAGATAACATTATTAAAGTCAATGGGTATCTTGTTGAACGTGAGTTTTTAATTTGAAGAGCATTTTAATACAGAAGCATGTTGCAAGCCCTGTGGCTTCTGCTTCAACATCACCCCCTCTGTAGTGCTGACAAATCCTGAGAAAAGTATAATACTTAGGGTTATAAAAGACTTTATAGAAATCCTCCTTTGATACAGTAACACTTTTGACTCTTGACACCAGCTCTGCCAAGAGAGAACCTTATTGAAAAACCTCTGAGATGCACAGAGCATACAATGACCCTGGGATTGCATATGTTGTTAGTAAACAACAATACACAGAGATCACTTGTAGATCTCTGAAAAGAAGCTTACTCCCAGGCTTCCATCTAGCCCTTCCCTTCTGTCTTTTCCACAGTCATCACATTAGAAATGCTCCTGAGTTTTGAGGATAGAAATAGGAGTTGAAAAAAAATGGGAGGAAACTGGGGAGAAAGAAAGGGTGAGAGAGGTGGGGGATGGGTCAGGGGATAGAGGTGCTTGCTGGGTAAACCTTGCAAACTGAGTTCCAACTCAGCAGCCTATATAAAATTGCAAGAAGACTCCACAATATTGTTCTCTGACCTCTACAAACACATCACATCAAATGTAGTGTCCTTCATAATAATACATAAGACTTGTAATTAAAAAGATATTTGGAAGTGGCAAAGTCAGGTGAAAAATAATATGCAGTTGGGGGTGGGGAGTGTTGGATCCTCTACTAGACACTTGAAGTACTGTTAGCTGTAGGGTCTGAAGTATAAGCAAGGCTACTGAAATTCATGTTCCCCTTTCATAAATAAATAAATCTGTGTACATTTGAATTTTCAATAAACAAACCTCTGTATTGGAAATACATTTCAAGGTTGCCTATTATTTGTTTTTTAAAACAGGGTCCTAATGTGCTGGCCCTAACTGATCTTCTTTTCCTTTTGGGACACTATGGGACTGCAAGCATGCTTAGCTGAAAAGACCATTTTTGTACATGGAAGGAAACTACTGAAAATTGGAATTTTATCTGAAGATTCTGTTGATTTTTTTGTGGACAGAGTTACCAAGTGAAAATGTGTTTAATTAATGACAGCCTGATAGACTTCTACTTTGGGAAGCAGGGACTGCTTTGAGATGTTGGAAGATAATTTTGAGGTACTTTTAACTTTGGTATTTTGATGCCTCAAGTGACTGTCCAAAACACTAAAGGTATAGTCTAATAAAAATATTTTTCTTTTTTCCAGCTTGATGTCATGACTGTGGGCAGGCTGTCTAAGCTCTGTGTGTTCCGGTCTCCAAACTGTGTGGAACCACTATAACAAGGCTTCCCTCGTCTTCCTGAGGATGAAGCAAGTTCATACCTGGGCCATGCCTGGATGTAGTCAACGTGTGCATTCTGTCAACATTGGTTATTGCTACGTTTACTTCTAGTATATGGAGTTTGATCTTCCATCTGGATGCTATGGCATTTCTATCTCTAAAAACCTGTAAGCCATAGAAAGGAGATTTTATGCTTGTACCTCTGTTTAGAACACAGGCATGCTCACAGAAGCTCAGCACAAATTCTTTGACTTTCTTCACCATAAAATTCCTATTTTCCACAGACACTGTATTCTTTTCTACCCAATCTAATATTGATCACTTGCTGAAATGTTGAGTATACCTATTATCTTGGTTTATAGGATCTACTTTTATGTAAATACCAAGGTTATGCAATTATTCCTAATTGACCTGAAGTTAGGTAGTCCATTTGCAAAATGCAAGAGGTGGAGCCAATTCCAATACTGTCTCTGTCCTCAACCTATGGCATCTCTACTTTAGATATCTTAGTGAAAAAGCATATTTTCCAATATGGGAATGGCAGTGTACAATGACATCATCTGGAAAGATGTGAGGGGTCTACTTACTCTTTTGGTCAGCTGAGTATCCATCATGAAATTGTGCACATGCTTTTCTGCTTTGGTAAGTTCTAGCTTTCTTGCCACTACGGCTACCACCAAGGCTGTGCAACCTGCACCCTAAAAGCAAAGAAAAAGGAAACCCCTAAGAATTAATTACTAATTTTGATCCCAACTACCTTAGAAGTTGTTTTTTTTTTATCAAACATTCATTTTCTCAAGCAAAACAAAAATAATACCTTTCAGTGTCTTCTGTAAGAATCACAGAAAATTATGTGGTTAACAATGGTAAGCAATGTTCCTTTAAGGTATAAAAATCCGAGTTTACCTATTTTTAAAACTAAAGCATAATAATGAATAAAACAAGATTTCACCACAAGGAATAAATAGCTGAAAACCAACTTCCTGAATTTTCAGATATAAATTTTCTTTAAAAACAGGAAATCTGTTATACACCTATAATTACATAAGCATATTAAACAAATTAACATAAGTACATGGACTAGAAATGCAGATTTAAAAAAAATAGCATTTCAAAATCTTCTCTTGGGATGAGACCAGCAGGCTTTCAGGCAAGTGGGTGGCAACACAACAGGAAGGAGATCAATAGACTGTCCATGTATGCAAGCTATGGCCTGAGAGTGACAAGGACATGGAAGAATGTAGTGATGTGAACTTGGACACAAGAAAGCACAATATGCAGAAAGCCAGGAGATGCCTTCCTTTGGAGAAGCAATGATGCTGCCTTTCAAACACCATAGTCCATTTAGCTAATCTCAGACAAAGGTGTATGGGAAACACCGTGTGTTACCCCAAGGATTTTAGGCCTCACTTTTTATAACTAAGGTTCACTCAGCTTGAGCTGTGAAGAGTATAGGTGGCATCTCTGTGGAAACAGACCAGGACCACATGCAATGTTACATGCCATAGCCACTTCACTGGCCTGAGGCACAGAAATTCTATTGGTAGGGAAGGAATCATGGTAATGGCTGTGAAGGGAGGCTATAAATCCTAAGAGAATCTCAGTCTTACAATGCAACAGAGCCATAAAATGGGTAATCCAATCTCAATGGACAAGCAGCAGAAGAGAAAAGGGATGAGCATATTAAGGCATCCACGTAAATGTCGTATACACAGGAGGAGGATAGAATATTGGTGGATCTTAACATTCACTTGAATCTTAACCAGTTCAAACTCATTCAAAGGATGAGTGCACCTAACTGAATCTACTCTCAAATTTCCACAAGGTAATATGCTTTTCCCGATTACCAAATATCTAAAATATCTCATGTTAAAATGGCAAGTTGGTGTCTTCAAAATGTACTGGTCATTATCTTAAGTAATACTGAGGAATAATGGTTATGCTAACTGCCTTCCGATCTGTTTTCTACATTGCTTACTCTTGAAAGGTGTTGATCTAATGAACACACACACACACACACACACACACACACACACACACACACACACCCCTCTAGAGTTTTATGAAAGATTACAGTTTTATGTCAGACCTCATTCACAGATACATTCTTGGTCATGGAGAGCATGTGGGCCACAGGTCAGTTCAAATTTATTTGAAAAACATTTGAATACAATGTTTAAAAGGCAGGTTACATAATGATCCCATTTTTATTTGTAAATGGACCACATTGGGAAAGAAAAATTGTAATGAAGCCCATTTGTGAGAAGGATTAGACAGAGGATTTGGAGTTTTAATGCCTTGTTTCTTTCTGGATTGTTTCGAATCAACAGTTGGTACTGGATCCAACCTCATTACCCAGCTAGACCCCCAATTTCTTCTCCATGGACTAGCATGGATTGCCATATCTGCCAGCAAACACAGGTTCCATCTCTGCAGCATCCAAACTTTCCATCAAGTCAGACCTCCCACATGGTCCTCCAGCGTCTTGCCCTGTAAGTTCCTCTGACCCTTTTCATCCACACCTTTCCCCCAATCCACCATATTAAGCCAAAGTCTTACATCCAGTGCTAGTCTGGTCTCCCCTGCTTGACCAACAACATTCTCTAGTCTTCTACCAGGACACTTTCTACCTTTACCCCAACACATAGGCTGCTCCCATGCCACATCCAACCTTTCTACCCAGCCAGCTCCATCT
The DNA here is from genome assembly GCF_021556685.1 of Rattus norvegicus. Classification (NCBI taxonomy): domain Eukaryota; kingdom Metazoa; phylum Chordata; class Mammalia; order Rodentia; family Muridae; genus Rattus; species Rattus norvegicus. Next base: position 40,225,535 of record NC_141551.1, on the reverse strand, counting down.
CTATACCCATACTCCAGACTTGGATGAGGATGAACATCCTGTACACTAGCCCAGTCCCCTCTGTCTAGTCAAGCTGATTCAACACAAGGCATTTCCAACCTCTACATCAAACCCATCCACATATCCTCTCTTTAAACCCAGTAACATGTCCATATCAGCCTTAAAATTAAAAAGTAACTCCACATTGCCCAGATATCTTTGCAAGAATACAAACAATATGAAAGATCAACCAAGTCTCTCCTTTCCTAAACCTACCAGCCCTGTAGAAATATTTGCCATGAGAATTGCCTAGATAAACCACAGGACACAGAATTTTTTGAAAACAAAAAAGCATAAACTTCTTTACTAAAGAATCCAAGAAATTTAAGGAGGACACAATCAAATCAATAAAATTAAGAATGCCTAGATGGTGCCCAAGAAAACACAAACATATGGGTGATGAAAATGACAACAATAATCCAGAATTCAATAAGAATTCAGTAAGGAGATAGAAACACTGAAGAGGACTCAACATGCAATGAACATGGAAATGAAAACCCAATAATTCAACTAGAAAATTCAAAGAAAAGCCTTACGAGTGGATTGAACATAGCAGAAGATACCTTCAAGACTATCAGGACTTAAAGAGAAAGTGGAGAATGTAGATCAAAGAAGCAAGGAATACAAAAATCTTAATAAAGCACATGAAAGGAACATATAGGATATGTGAAATACCATGGAAAAAATTAGAAATTACAGGCATAGATGATAGAGAAGCACCTCAAGGAAATGACACAGACCAGATCTTCAACAAGATCTGTACTTCTCCAAACTAAGAAGAAGGATACCAATAGAGGTAGAAAAATCACACAGAACACAAAATAGACAAGACCAGAAAAGATAATCCCCATGGAATACCATAGTTAAAACACTAAGTATAAAGCACAGAGAATGTGTTGATAGTTGCAAGAGTAAACAAACACATAAGTCACTTAGAAGAAAACCCATCAGAATACCAGGTGATCTTTCAACTGATAATGAAGATGGTGAGATAATTCATTATAAGTCCAAAAATGCTAGAAGACGATGACAGCCACCCTAGACTAATGTACTCAGTATCTGCAATCACTGAAAGAGAAAAAAATACAAGAAATAGCATTTTGGGTTGAAGAGAGAATGATTATAATAGAGATACTGTGGTAGTAAATTTGATGCCATAATTATAAAAACACAAAGTCTCACTAAGAATACAAACAGTAATACCCCCCCCCAAAAAAACCTTCAACACAATGACCACAACTAGCAATCATTTAAATAATTTTTAATATAAATGGCCTCAACTTTCTAATCAAAAGATAAAAGCTGAATGGATGGATCAAGAAACAAAATCCATCTACATCTTTTGTCTATAAGAAACACATCTTGGTTTAAAGATGTGTTACAGTAAAGTATAGAGCAACAGTACTCCAAACAAATGGGACCAGGAAGCAGGCAGATGGACCTCTCCTAATATCTGAGAAAACAAACTTCAAATGAACACTAATCAGAAGAGATACAGAATAGTGCTTTATTCTAATTGGGGGGATAGTTAAAGATGAACATACTGTCCTAAATAAAGATGCACCAAACTCTGTTGAACATATTTCATTAAAAAGATATATCACTGGATTTAATTATACAGATTAACATTAACCCATCAACAGTAGTTTCTTTCAATACCTACGTTGTCCAATAGACAGGTCTTTTAGACAAAAAGAACAATGAACAGGGAACTCTCAGAACTAATTCACAGCATACATGAACTGGACTTAATCAACCAGGTGAAAAGGAAGTCCATAGAACGAACAGGAAACAATCTTTTCTAGATATACATGTCACAGAGGATTAACATTTGGAATCTATAAAGAATTTCAAAAGAAGAAGCTGATGATACCCATTCAAAAATGGTCTTGAGGTCTGGACAGAAAGTTCTCAAATGAAGAAAAAGAATGGCTAAAACTAAGTTTTAAAACTTAAAATTTGCATGGCAATTAGGAAAATGAAAGTCTAAACAACTTGGAGAGTTCATGTTGCTGAAGTCATCATGCAAAGATCAACAAACAGGTGAGAATAAATTATGGGGAGTGTGGGGAAAGAGGACTCTCATTCTCATTGTAGGGAGTGTGGGGAAAGGTGACTCTTTTTCTCATTGTTGGTGGAATTGCAATCTGGTCTAGCCATTCTTTCTGGAAGTCTGTGTGGAATTCTCAGAAAGCTAAAAATAAATCTGCCATAAGACCCAGCTATACAACTTTTTGGCATGTGCCCAAAGGACTCCACATCCTAGTTCACAGAAACATGCCCAGTCATGTTCACTGCTGCTCTAGTTACCATAGCTAAGAAATGGAGTCAGCCTAGATTTCCTCAACCAATAAATGGATAGTGAAGACATGGCACACACACAGTATGGAATACTATTCAACTATAAAGAAAGATTAAATCATGAACATTGTAGGTATATGGATGGAACTAGAAAGAGCATATGGAATGAGGTAATTCAGATGCAGAAAGAAAGACATCATATGTTTTCTATCATTGGAAGCTCCCATTTAATCTTTAGCTGTGACTATCAATCCGGGAATAATAGTAGAAACAGGAAAGTGAAATGACAGTCTGCTGGATAGTTTTATGTTAGCTTCACACAACCTAAAGTCATTTGAAAGAATGTAACCTCAAGAAAATATCTCAATGAGATCAAGCTTATGTACTAAGATAAAGCTATACAAATTGTAGGGAGTATGGGGAAAGATGACTCTCATTTTCACAGTAGGGAGAGGCAAGCCTGTAGGGTATTTATTTTCTTAATTGGTGATTGATAGGGGGAGGGATCAGCTTATCATGAGTGATGTTATCCTGGGTTCTATAACAAAGCCAGATAAACAAGCCATGACCAGAAAGCCAATAAGCAGCATCCCTCCATGGCCTCAGCATCAGGTCCTGCCTCCAGGCTCCTGCCCTGTTCAAGTTCCTGCCCCAACTTCCTTCATTGACAAACTATGATATAGAAGTATAAGCCAAATAAATTCATTTCTCCCCAAAATGTTTTGGTCATGGTATTTCATTATTATTAAGCAACAGAAAGCTTAACTAAGACAGGGAGCATTGCTCTGATAGGTGAATGGGAGATCAACAGGAAGGGGAATAAGAAGGGTATGAATGATCTGATTGGGAAACGGGGAAACAGCAGAAGACTCTAAGAGGGGGGCTCTAATTATGAAGGAGAAAAAGGATAAAATCAGAAGGAGGTCAAAGCAACAGTAAGGACAGTCATAATGGACCACACTATAATTATCCAAAAACAACACCAACTTATAATACACGCATATATAGGTTAAATGGAAATTTCCCATCTGGGCTGATAATGGTCCCTACAAGAGCCAAAGATCATCTATTGAAAAACCACAGCACCATGCATAAGAAGCCCCCCCTTTTCTTGAGTTGTTGGTTGGGGTTTCCAAGAAACTTCCCAAACATTATAGGCTATTACTGCTGCCTTTGGTTAGTACCCAGTGGTGCAAGTCCCTGTTGCTGAAGACATCAGAGGCTCCTGAGCCAGAAATGACTTGAATGACTCTTCGTGAAAAGATGCCATGCAAGCTTCCAAACGAAGGAAGCAAACAGCAGGCCTACTCAGCTATGATGCATATGAACTACAACAATGAACTGGCATGGTACAATAACCCTAAGGGTGCAGTAGTGACTACAACAATGAACTGGCATGGTACAACAACCCTAAGGGTGCAGTAGTGGCACATAAGCAACAATATCTCTCTAATTAGACTAACACCAAGCATGAAACTAGAAACGTAATCAACTACGCAGAACTAGAAAGTCATAGATCTTAAATGATAGTTATAGATTCTCTTCTAACCAAACAAGCATATTCCTAACAGCAATATAAGCATTTGTTCTTATGCCCACAGATTAAGTGTAGTCCTTAGCCCTCATTAAGGAAACTGCTTTTTTCCAGCAGATAGAGATGGCTACAGAAAACAACAAACAATGAAAATGCAGAGTTGAGCTCAGTGCTAACAGATATATCTACAAAATAACTTCTGTGCCTAAGGCCCAGGGAACATTATGGAAGAGGGGAACAGAGAAACTGTGAGGCACAGAGGACCAGAGAGTCTGATGTGAGACTGTCAGAAGCTATATCCACAAAGTCTCACTGATAGGACTGTCTAAATTTGAGCTGAACAAGGAGAACAATGACAAAGTGGATAGGGAATAGGCCATAAGGCCTCAACCTTACAGACAAAATAATTACAGACAACCAAGGAATGCTGAGAGTGGGAGAAATCATCTTCTGCAGAGACGAGTACATCAATTTGTTATCCAACGCCAAATGGTCAGCCCTGAAAACACATATACAAATAACATTATACAGACCAAGCAGGCTACAATTGGGATTATACATGTCTATACATATATGCTTGTAACAACAATTAATAAAAAAAGAGGTTATGAATTTAAAAGACAATAAGGAATGGTGTTTGGAGGGTTGGAGGGAGGAAATTATACACTATAAAGAAAGAAGGAAAAAGAAAATGGCAGCTTTTATAAACAGTACATACTCTGTGTAAATGATCAAACATTTAAAAAGTAAAATAAATTTGTACTTTAAGAAAATAATGGCTGGAGAGATGGCTCAGTGGTTAAAAACACTGACTGTTCTTCCAGAGTTCAATTCCCAGCAACCACATGGTGGCTCACAACCATCTGTAACAGGATCTGATGCCCTCTTCTGGTGTGTCTGAAGCCAGCTATAATGTACTCATATAAATAAAATAAATGAAAAAAAAAGTGTCTTTAAAAAAGATGTTTGATCTTACTTTTGGATATATTCCTGAAAGCATTAGTAAATTCAATTTACAACTAATAAACATGACTTGGTACTGAGTTGTGAAACCAAAGAGTGAAAAGGAGTGGGGGTGGGGATCCCTAAGAATGGCAAGAAAGAAGAAAAAAGACAATGTAAATACGTTAGTTTATCCTGCTATAGCCTGCTAATTACAATCACAGAAATATGACTTCAATGATTGAATACATTTTATGTAAATTTACAGTGTCTGTTGATTTTTTTACTTAGTTCTCTGGAGAAGATCATCACCAGAAAGGACAGGCTATATTCACAGGCATCGTCTAGTTAATCCTTGGCTTTTAGATCCATTGAAAGCTGAGGTAAGCCAGGATTCAGTTGTGGACCTGGATTAACACTGATTTCGTTTCCTACTCTTAGCCCCACACTCCATGATACTGATATCTATATTCAGTATCACACATTTCCCCATGTATAATTGTTCATACATACCCATGATATCAAAACAAGTGTCAGTTCACCTAATTTTATCTGGTGAACTCTTTAAGTATGAAGACTTAACTATTGAGTGCTAATGATAAATATCAAATAAGTCACCACTATTTCTTTTTAACATCTGGTTTAACCTTTCTTTAAAAAAAATGTGTGTATGCCATGTGTTTGGTTGGACTGAACATGGGCTCTTTCTGAGCAATCACCCAGCCTCTGACTCTTTACTCCAGCCCTGCAACTGCTACAACTTTTAAATCAGCAGTTCATAGCCTTGATCATGAACTAGATTCACAAGAGCCCCACTGTTCAAAGATGGTATCTGGAACCTATTCAATCCTGCAGTGAATGATTCGCTGACAGTCTGTCCTGTAGATGAAGGAGGCTATGAACAGAATATAGCAAGCTGCACTTAACCTTAAAAAGAGTTATAGCTCTTCCAGTTACTGGTAAAGATGGTAGAAACATGCAGGTGTGAGGGCTGATGAGTACCATGATATACTGTGCTCCCTGAAGACAATTAACATGGTTTTAGTGCTAGATACTGATGAAAGAAGAACAGATTTTTAAGAAGAAACATCTGCACCTATGCTGCTGACTTTTAAACTTCAGCTACAAAATCTGAACAACTGTCTGACAGCTAGCACTTGGTGACCCACAGGGACACCTGTTACTTATTTGATCCCTCTTGTTCCTCAGTGGGGGCAGCTTGGCTCCTCCAATAGGCAGAGAATATGAAAACCAAGGGGCTCCGAACTGCTACAGACAGCCATGATATAGCATTTGGCACAAGATGATGAATATTTTTCTCCCTGGGCAGGTGGCCACTGCTGAGATCCTTCTGGAAAGAAGTCAAAATCCTAATAGGAGTGGAAAATCACTGGCATCTACAGTCTTGGGAAATAGTTTTTCCTTGTGCTTATTCTGGGCTATACCCTTTCCTGTTGCTGGCCCATTTCTTGAGGAGTGCTCTTTAAGTCACCAAATGACTTGTTCTTTAAAACGAGTACTTTGAGAGCAAAGCAGAGAAGCAAGCGAATTCAACAATTTAGTAATCTCTCAACTGTTTCCTATACTTTTGACCCCATTATCTTAACTATCTGACTGTAAGCTTCACCCAGTCGTACATTTAGAAACCCTGTTGTTGACTTCAGGTATGATGCTCACACCAATAATCCCCCCACTTGGGAAGTTGAGGCAGGAAGAAGAGATCAAGGTCATCCTCAGCTACATGGAGATTTGGAGGTTGACATGGGGATGTATAAGAGAGACACAGTCTTAAAATTACATAAAAGCCAAAAAATTACATAAAGAAAAAAAAGTCAGAAATGAAGGAGATGTCTTCGTTAAGGTTTTACTGCTGTGAACAGACACCATGACCAAGGCAACTCTTATAAAGGAAAACATTTAATTGGTACTGGCTTACAGGTTCAAAGATTCAGTCCACTATCATCAAGGTCAGCTTCCAGGCAGACATGGGTCTAGAGGAGCTGAGAGTTTCACCTCTTATTCCAAAGGCAGCTAGGAGAAGACTGGCTTCTAGGCAGCTAGGATGAGGGTCTTAAAGCTCTTGCCCACAGTGACACACCTACTCCAATAAGACCACACCTCCTAAAAGTGCCACTCCCTGGGCCAAGCATATACAAAGCATTGCAAGAGGGGGGAAAAAAGGAACCTTTTAAATATAAAGCCTTAATTTAAAAACAAAGCCATCTTCTCCATATGTTTCAGTGTTGTTATAATTAGGGAAACTGTAAGCTCAGACCTATCTAAATTCTTTAAATAAGTGTGTGTGTACAACTGTGCTTCAAAAATAACTTCGATTGTTTAGTTTTTTAGAGTTGTGCAAAACCAGAACTGTTCATGTCAGAACATTTTCAGAGTTCAAGGAGGATTCCTGGCCATAGGCGAGTGGCTGTAGTAACTGAGGTAATGGGTCATTGCTTCGGTCTACTCAGGTTCTACTCAGGGCCATTCTGTTTCATAACGTAAGAATGTGGTTTTACATTTTCTCCAGTGTTCATCACCACCACAGCCCATGTAGAAACAGTTGGGACTAACATATGTTCCTCTCTGGAATTAAGATCCCTGTATGCCTTCAATACGATGAGTCATGGTCCTTTCACCAAAGTTAGGAAATAAATCCTGGCTTCTTTTCACCCATTTTAATTTCTGTTTTTAATGAGAATCCAAAGCAAATCACTAACCTGCCTTCTAGTCACCTAAAACTAATGTGAGGACAGGGTGGTTCTGACCCCATACATTAAAAATAAAAGTGTAGGTTTTCTTTCTGTGCATAGTCTATCATCTTTTCATCTACTAAAAGAAATGATAAATGAGAAAGAAAATTGGAGAAGTGAAGAGAGGTGGAGTCAGCTTCTGTCAGGAAAAGCAAGTCATGAGAGGCAGTATTAATGTTTTGGAGCCTGAGCTGGACCAAACTGAAATGGCAGCTAGCGTAAGTTATAACCCATTCCCAATATGTGGAGGGTTTTCACTGGTGGCAGATAAAAGTGATGGCTTCCCTTCTCAGTTTTTCCATTACACCACAGAAGTTGCAGACATTCTGACATTCAGGATGCAAGAGGAGGCAGGAGGATTGCCACATGTTCAAGGATATTCTGGATCACAGAGTGGGATTTTATCAGTTGGTCTGAGTTGTCAGCCAACATTACTCCTTGTTCCTTGATTAGTGCTCAATAAATTTGACAGCATGCATTTTTATTCCTGATCACCTAGTGATGGTGAATCCTGTAAGAACCATTTTGAAATACTATTTTGGGATGAAGTTAACTTAAAGACAGGCATAAAAAATGAAGCACCTTTGATAGAACACTGCAGGAATGTTTCAATTATTGCTTATAAAAAGACGTCTTTTAAAAATCTAACTTAATAATGGAATTCATGATACTTATTTTTAATCCCAGAATCCCTACCACTGTGGTTAATGGCCTGTTAAAACCACTAATGGTCAAAGTCTTTCAGTCTTAAATTATTCTTGTGTGGTTTGTATAACAGTTTATTAGAGTACAAGCTGTTGTTTCACAGTCAATTTAGAGTATTCAGTGATAATCAAGATTTACCAAAAATATACTTCTTAAATGTCCATCTTTTAATCTAAAATGAATAGAACCACTTAAAGGTTAACCTTTATTTTATGTACATGAATGTTTTATCTGTCTCTATGCTGATATACCATGTGTACTCCTGGTGCCTGTAGAGGTCAGAAGAGAGTATCAGTTTCCCTGGAACTGGAGTTATACATGGTTTAAGCCACCATTCAGGTGCTTGGAATTCAACCCAGCTTCTCTTGCAATAACAGAACAGCATCTTTCTAGTCTTTAACTTTTATTTTAATATATTTATCAACTTGTTCTTCAAGAAGTAGGTAAACAAATGTTTGACAATATCACCTACCTTTGAATTTCTGAGGGTGACTGATTCAATAGCTAAGAAACATAAATATATTTTACTGCCCTTGCCTGACACAAATAATTATGCCTTCATAACAAATAGGTAAAGCATCAATTTTGGCAAATAAAATACTCTAAATCACTCAAGTTTAATATCCCATTAGAGTGTTTCAACATTTCCTCAGGTCATGAAAATATTTCCCTTTATCAAAAATGTCCTTCCTCTGATTTTCTTTAAATCAAGTTGGCATTACTGCTGGAAGGCAAGTGCTCATTTTAAATGCCCTCATCCTAAGGAAGGGTGTTCTTGGGGATGTTTTAGTATTGGGATGAAGCCCAAGGGACTAGGAAACCCATTTCTATGATTTGCTAGGTCAGCTCATTCTTGTACTCTTGGGCTGGAAAGAAGGAAGTATTGCATAAAACTGGTCATCAGCCCTGAGTCATTCTGCATTGAAAGCTTTTTATTGGAAAGAGTACCAGTGTGAGTTTGTGAACTTAGAGAGTGAAGGGTGGCTCTAAAAACTAAAGTGCTGCTTGGTTAGAAAATTTAGATGGCCGGTCATAAGAGCTCCTTGGTACACTTGCCTGTCGCTTGGAGAAAGCAGCTGTCAAGCTCCTTATAAAATTTCCCTGGGATTGATCTGAGTCAATCCTAGAAAGGATTAAAGTGCTGGTTAGGCAGTTGATCATAAACTTAGTTTTCTGACTGACAAAGGCCAGAATTCTCCTTTCCTTTCTGAATAAAACACATTCCTGCATGAAATTAAACATCTACTCCTGTCACTGGGTCTTATGTGATAGGATTCGATGTGACCTAAACTAATTCATTGCTCTGGTCCAGAATGCTTTGGAACTGAGTTCAGAGGGTGCCCCCTCAACTGACACCAAGATAGCCAACAACCTTGAAGTTCCTGGAATTACTACCCAGTGTTCTAGAGTGGTATAGAGGGTTTACCCTGGACTGACATTCTCTTGGCTTCCAGAATAAAACAAAAAAGTACTGATTAGTGTGATGTTTTTCAAACCGCTATGAACTTGGAAATCTTTATATGGAATTACTAGTGAGATAGAAGAAACCTGAGTCACCTGGAGATCTTGCTTTGATTGTTTAATCAAGTCTAGAAAACTTATTAAAGAACCACTTATACTCACACCTTTGAATAGATGGCTATTACTCTACATTTAAAGACAATCATGCCTCAAAATTCATTCGCTCATAGTCTAAAGGGCCAGATGGCCAAGAAGAATTATGATCATGTTACAGAAGTAGGGAAGCCAAAGATATACATGAATGACTTTTCTAGTAAAAGTGAAAAGTTGCCCTTATCAACATGATTTCTCTTAAAACAATCATTTATTCAGGAGTAAAGGAAAATGCATAGCTTGCAGGACATGTTACATTCACACATGGAAACAGAAAATGGAAGAAAGGATTATGCTAGGTAAAATGATGACTCCTAGTGTAAAACTGGAGGTAATTGGAAACTAGTTGGTGCTGAAACAAAATAAAACAAACAAACAAACAAAAAACCCAAAACAAAATGGAAACTGAAATCTGACTATTTGCCTTCAAATAGAGAAGGAAATGAGTTAGAATTCAGTTCCTTGTTTATGACAACAGCCCAAACAGGACACCTTCAGGTCCTCAGTGTTTCCTCAAATAGAGGAAGAGTAGAGGAATTATTCTATAACCTTAATACTTTTGTACTAAAAGTATTGTGACGTCTGTTAAGTTCTTCCATGGTTTCATGCTTTAAACATAATACCCAGGGTCGGGGACTGAGATGAGGATTAAGATGGCTCAACTGGCAAAGTGATTGACATGTAAGTGAAAGGACTAATTTTGGACTCCCAGCATTCCTATAAAAGCCCCCACGGTAGAATGTGGAGACTGTTGGCTGAGCAGCCTACACAAATCAGTGAGCAGAAGCTTAATGTGAGACTCTGTTTCAAAAACTAAGGTGGAGACTCATTCAGGGAGATAAATGATGCTGACCTCTGACCCTTCCAGACTTATAAACACATACAAAAGCATGCAGAAGGCAGGAAGAGAGATTTTGTTCATAGGCAAATTTCAACAGAAGGCACATTTCTACTTGAGGTTTCTGATCATGTGGGAAAGAGAGGAGAGGAAGAGGGAGAGGGAGAGGGATAGGCAGAAAGGGATGAAGGGAGGGAGAGAGGGAGGAGGGGGAGAGAGAGAATGGGAATCAAATTAGGACTTTCAGCATTCCAAGCAAGTACTTGACTGATGTAGATCTCCAACCCCAATGCTAAATTTCTTCCTGAAATCAGTATCCAAGTTTTCCTTGTTTTTAAAGAATTCCATAATTACTGGTGTTTAATATTGTAAACAAAGCTAGATATTGCAGGAAAGGCTTTATGTCTTTAATTCCCAAAAAGTAATTCAGGTGAAGATAGGTTAATTTTTTGAAAAAGATTTAATTGTTTACTTAATTAATGTAGGTAAATACTCTATATACATACATATGTGCATGAAAGAAGAGGACATGAGACAGAAAAAGGTGTCAGATCACTTTATGGATGGCTGAAAGCCACCATGTGGTTTCTGGAAATTGGCCTCCCGAAGATCCAGCCAGTGGTCTTAACTGCTGAGACATTTCTACAGCCCTGGACCATGATTTTGGTTTTTTATTCACTTTACATCTCAATCACTGTTCCCACTTTCTGTCTTACCTCCCACAATCCCTCCCTCCATCCCAGGTGGCCCAAATTTTTATAATGCTATTTGGTTTTCTATTAGAAATGTTACAGAAAACAATCTCTCCTCATGGCTTTATGATCTATTTCTGCCCAGAGTAGTGCAGAAGTAAGCTTAGTCTAATGTCCTTGTCTCTAAAAATGTATGACCCATGGCACAAATTCAGCTTTTCAAAAACTTCTAAATTATACCCTAATTTTGAGTTTTGACTAATGTAAGTAGCAAGGACAATGACAAGCTATAATTCATCAGTGTCAATTAGATTTCAGAAGAAAACAAGCAGGGCTCTGAGGAGTCTTTGTAGGTGTCAGCATGTAGACCAACCTCCTTCAAAATAAAAACGAACCACATGAAGGTGTAAATTCTGTCAAAGTGTCATAGACACAAGGGTTAAAAAGCTGAGCAATCGAGAAGAAAAGAAGGCAGAGTACTTCTGAAGTCACATCCAGCAATCCAGAGTGACCCTGGGCTGTCTTCAGAAGAGTATATAAATTGTATTTCTTATTCACAATTTATTAAAAGGCTAGAGCTGAGACATTCAAGGGAAATCCATCAATATGTAGTTTACATAAGCATATGCTATAAAAATCCAAAGAATAGGTGAATAAATACTGAAATAAGAAATTATTTCTGGTTAAGTGCTTAAGAGTTATCATACTTTCTGTAATGAAAAGAAAGCAAAGAAAAATGAAATTTGGCAAGCATACTTCATCTTCAAGAAACTAGCCTTGTATAACGTTATATTCGTTTACAAATCTCACTCAGGCATTTTCCACAGTATATGTAGCTTGCCTCCATGCATTGCTCTAAATCTCTAAGGAATTTACAGAGGGTATAATCCTCTTCTTAGACCTTATCCCAAAGACTGCCCAGTAGCCTGACACTATTGTTCTCAAGGGAGGGCCACTGCACTGTTCCAAAACATGTCTACGAAGGCTACTCAAGGATTTGTGGATTTCTGTATGTATGCAAGTAAACAGTCTTTAATCAGATCAGTCAAACAATCTGCTCTTATAAGAGAGAGAGAACGGAGACCCCGGGTTTCAGAAAGGACTGTTGTTATGCAGTGAGCTTGCAGAGCAAGAATGAAGTCATGTATGTTTCATTACACAGAACCTTTTTTGTCTGTATAGATTAAAGGATACTTAGAATATCCTTTCCAAAACAAAGATCAGTAGTGAAACCTAATCAAGGAAGCACTTGAAGGAGGCAAAGAAGAGATTCTGTGCAGCCAGACAAGGCAGTTCTGGAGACATTAGACACAAAGCAATATTAAGAGAAGACAGATGTATCCCAAGGTGCCTGTGCCCAGGGAAGGTTAAAGTCAAATTTGTGTCTGCAACAAAAGTATATGAGCCCCTCAGTCACCCCTCATTTAATAATAAAATGGATGCCTCTTGGCACAAAAGGACACCTAGCAAGTTGATTTTGAGAAACACTGAGGTAAGACTGTAGTTATCATTTCTGTTTTTATAAATAGCATTGTTATTGTCCCTTGTGGGTTTGTTATAGGGTCTTCCAAAAATATAATTCTATATATTTTATTTCCTGAACTTTTATGCTATACAATAAAATACTATTATTTGAGGGGAAAGAGGAGATATTCTAAAAAATCAAACACTTAATGAGCCATACCAGGTATTGTGAAAATAATGTCAAGTTCACTAAATTCACAAAACTGTTTTTAACAAGGAAATAATGCTAAATTATGGCACCAAATTATAATTTGGGCTTGGTGGTCATCCTGATACTATTGTTGTCTTTAAATTGGAATAGCTGGTTGCTTTATCTCTATTCAGTTCTACCCAGGGCAGAAGCATACCCCCATTTTCCTGATGCTCAGGTTTTCAGTCCTTTTAGGTAACTAAAATCTTTAGGGCAGTCTTCTTCAGCAGATGCTGCAAGTGACTCCATTCGGGGTGGATCTAAAAAGGCCAGCTGGTATTCTCTCCTGTGTGTGGACAGTGTAAAGATATTGAGTTGACATTCTCCCCTTTAGGGTTTACATCTGAGTTTTTGTGCCTATGATCTCTCTGCTACCTTACTGGGTCAAATGGCCACCCCACAATCTGCCACAGGGTATGCTTCGCTGCCAAGAGCAAAGTGGCATCTGACTGCAAGTTTATGACTTGAGGTCTTGCCCAATAGGACTTTTCCTGCCACAATATATGCATAGTAGGTTCAAAAGGCAAAACATGGAGACCACATACAAAGCTACCCAGTCACTCTTACTTTGCCTTAATCTGCAGTCTTCAAGGAACTCAAGGCTGAGGTGGCCTGTTCTCATGATCTGCCTACCTTTCCTGCCCCTATGAGGAAGACTTTCATTTCATTTAAGCTAACATTACTTTCCCTCTGGTCTCCACAAATCCTTTGGCTAGAGAGGTGTAGTAAACTTACCTACCTTTTTCAAGAACAGAAGGTTTATCCAGTTTTCACATAACAAAATGAATGGGGTAATGCAGTATGGACCACACAACAGTGGAAGAGGGGCAAATAACATGTCCAAGTTTGCTAGGCCTCTGAGAAAAGACCCAGCATCACTCAGGATTACAGCAAACCTTCCCTGAGTGTCCTACAATCCCTGTCCCTAACTGTGCATGTCCCCCATTACTTCTGTCCACTCACTTTATCCAAATGCACTGCACTCTTTTTCTTGTATCTTTCAGACAGAATGCTCCCAATTCCTGGTCATTTACCCAGAAGTCTCACTTCATTTTAAAAGTCAATATCTATAGGCTATACATCTGATGAGGCCCTCCTCTTATTCTTTAGTTTCCTAAACAACTTGAGATTTATTTCTTCCTATATGTACTTAGGTGTAATTAACAATCATTTGTCAATTACTTTCAAAACTTGAGTTTCTGCAGGAGGCTCCAAGGAAGCAGGTCAGGGACAGCTTTTTGTTTTGTGTTGATGCATTTCCCAGTAGTTCCTAGACCCATGCCTTTCACCCAACCAACATTCATTAACAGGAATGTAACGTTATATAATGTAAAATAGGTCTTTAAGCCTTCAACTTATTTCAAAACTTGTTTTTATGAGCAAATCACTAACTGTTGTGGTTTGCCCTGGAGTTATCTGTATTTTGATGCTAATTCCACTGCCCCCAGGACAGCTGCCCTGTCGTGTACTCAGGAATCAGGTGACTTCACCAGAACCTTCTCCATATTGAATTTGTAAAGTACAGGTGAGGGGCAGGTACAGGATAGAAGGAGGCCTGTCATTGGAGGAGAGGGAAGGATGGGCGGGAGAGAAGTTTGAAGAAAGAGAAGAGAGAGGAGAGAGGAGAGGGAGAGAGGGGCTGAGAAGCCATGGCAGGACAAGATGTCAGGTGATGTTAAGATTCTGCTCTGTGTATTTACAGGTTGTTATTAATGTTCTCAAGGGATGGATAGTACTGGGCTTTGTATGTTTAAGTGGGCAATTATATCTTACCAATTGGATCTAAGATTATTGTGTTGTGTGTTCTTTTATGTGAGGGTTTGAGTGTAGGAAAGTGTGCAGCTGGGCTGTGTTTCCGCCAAGATATCTAGCAGATCTCTTAGGCACCATGGTGCGGACCCAGCGGGGTAAAAGACAACCCTACCTTTTTATTTTTATATTTTTACAACAACAACTAACTGACAATCATTTATACATATGGAGTGCTTTTAATTTCTTAAGCATACATAAGAGAGATAGAAAGGAAAAGACACTCACCATTATTCCGGTAAGCAAGCAGACTCCTTTCCCACAGTATGTGTTAGGTACCATGTCACCATAACCAATGGAGAGAAAAGTTATTGATATCAACCACATTGCTCCAAGGAAGTTGCTAGTGACATCCTGTTGATCATGGTACCTGAAAAACAGCAAGTAGAGCCAGGGTTCATAACTGACCTCCAAGTACAGCAGCAGCTAAGAACAATTTGATTTGATGAATTGACTATATCATCTATAAACTCTTCTCCTTAGATGTACTATGGGATTACAAATATAAATAAATTAGAGAAATCACTTTCACTTAAAAAATGTACAGGATGAAAACCAACCTTCCTTCTGCTGCAAGATGCTGTGCATGTGCGCACACATGTAGACAAGAGCCTTAGCATTCTATGTGCTTATGTATCCAACCTTTGTGACAATGTGCCCTGTCCCAATTTCATGCTGCATATGTAATAAGAAGAGTCATACTGTATCCTCTCCTGGGACTATGTTCACTTATTTTTGTCCTTCTCAATACATTCAGGTTGAAGCTTGTCCACACTGCCTGACACTCAGACATGAAATAATCAGGCCATGTTGTTATCAGCCCTGGAGAATTCTGCTGTGATTCATGTCTGGAATGTTCCAGGGCCAAGTGACCCTCTTTGGTCTCTACAGCATTTAAACTTGACCTGTGGTCACCAACAGAGCTCTTTGCTTTTGACTCACTTCCCTCTAAGAACCACCTGTCCTTGCTTCCCTTAGATACTAGCTGAGAATCCTCCCCTAGTCTCATTTCTTGCTGTGCCTTCTTCTAAATACCAAGAAGTCAAGGTTCAGTTTCCCGTTGCTTGTCCTAAACAAAGAAATGACAGATTGGTGTGATCAGAACCCCAGCATCAGAAGGAATGAGGACAACCACTGTACTGCCCTAAGAAAAGGATGAGGTGGAAACATAGACTGTGCCATGCAGATGCTCATTTGCAGTATGTCCTAGAAGGCTATTCTTATTAAAGAGAGGCCAGGAAGCATTTCTAGTATGCCAAGGAGACTTATGGGTACATTTCCAATGGTCATGGTAACATAATGAGCAAAATGAATGCAAGAAGTTTAAGGCTGTGCTTAGTGCTGGGCTTAGCTCTCATGTGAACTAAATAGTTTCCCCACAAGGAACCTCTGTTTCAAAACATAAGGAAGTCAGCTTTGTCTTCTACCCCATTCACAGTATCAAGGTGCATTAGTGGGTACACTGTGCCATGCTTGTTTGGGGAATATGTTACCCTACCTGTGCTGTGGGCTGCACAGAAGGGATGAAGGAGCAATGCTCATTTTCCCTTCAAATTTAATTGTGAAACGAAACTTCTTGACAAAGCATCATTTACATAACAGTTCATACCTCTAATCTCCCACAAGCCATATAAAATATATTATATTAATTTTGTCCTCAGTAGGGTCTCAGCAGTGCCCCCGTTTAACATGTAGTATTTTACCACCTAGACCATCACTGGTGGAAATTACTAGTCTCCTAATTCTCCTAATATGGAGAGTTGTGTCCTAGGCAGTTTTACTTTGTAGTCTCAGCCACATGCTGAGTGAAATCTTCACTCTGAATGACCTCCGTATCTACACTGCAAGAACCCGAATACTTATCTGCTAGGCATGTGGTTTCTCCTGTGGCAGAACAACTAACTGTAAAGAAGAGTTTTAGATTTGCTACTACAACTTGGGGTCCCTGGAAATGCCTGCCTCCCTACTATCTGTGAGGAAACTTCAGTCTTGGTGTGGGTTTAGACATCCACTCTTCCTTTAGCACTTTTTACTTGGTTTTCAAGATGTGGTGTCGTACATGACCTCCAAGGGGAACCTGAAGCACTCACTGGAAACGCCCAGCTTGCTCGTCTTCAGTGTGTTCACCTTTGACCATAAAACATCTTAAATGTACGACTAGTCTCCCCCTTTGACCCTTTGCCGGATGCGTGGATTGGTACCACTGCATCATTAGTGGATGTTTATAAAATGCCGGGTGCCATATGCTGTGTCAGAGACCATAAACCTACAGTGGAAGGTCTAATTGGAAACAAGTATGGTTTTAGAAGTTGATATTTTATAGCTTGGGATTCCATAAACTCCTTTTTTGCTTATGAAATAAAACTCTGAAAACAGCTCAGTCAGGGGGATAAAAACCTCTCATACTAGTGTTTATGTTATATTTAGACAGGCGCAGTTGTGAATAGTCAAAGTGAGGTAATTATGGACCAAATTAGACACTATTAGAATAATCACCTGGTTTCTTTCCTAGCAACTCAAACCCAAACATTATGAGAGCCATCAACATGGTGACACCATCATTTAGA
Organism: Rattus norvegicus; assembly: GCF_021556685.1. Taxonomy (NCBI): domain Eukaryota; kingdom Metazoa; phylum Chordata; class Mammalia; order Rodentia; family Muridae; genus Rattus; species Rattus norvegicus. The sequence goes on along the minus strand of NC_141551.1, from coordinate 40,208,030 downwards.
CCATCCTTAGCTTTTGGATCAATGCCAGAGTCACACCACCATAAATGATTAATGCATGAAATTTAAGCCTAAGGAGATATGTAAACTTTTAGATCACTTCACAGACTAGTCAGATAACTCCACTCTTGGTGGCAAGAAAAACTGTCTGAGAAAGGAATGAAGAAACTACTCACGTGGTAGAGGCAGTCTCTGTCCAGCAGGGATGCTAACTTAATAAAAGATACACTAAATAAGAGTCAAGCTTTTAAGACAAGGACTTCCAGAATTCCAGCAAAAGACACTCGCACTGTGTTCTGCCCGTTCAACACCTTGAGCTTTGTAGACTTAAACAGCTTTCAGGTCTGAAAAGAGCTTCCTCTTTTTAGTTTCTATACCTTATTCATCTCTTCATTCCCTGCTGACTGTGTCTAGCATTGCTTAACAGACATGTCCACTTGATGTTAAACTGAGCATTTGCTCAAGTTCACCCAGGGTTACTTTCACTAAGGGGTAGGCTGGTCCTGCCCAGCATTCCCACGGGTCCTTAGCACTACGTGGCAAAGGCTAGGTAACAGTTCTTCTCTAAGCCATGCACTGGTCAATGTAGTACTCCAGATTTCTCTCAGCATCCTGCGTACACCTCTAACAGCTTTCAATAAATGTTCATATGGGCTACAAGACATGTGCTCATCTGCACTGTCTTTAGAATCAAAATGATGAAGAATTTGAAAACAACTATTGGATTTTATTTTATTGCACTGTTGCCTAGTTCTGGAAAAATTTCATAGTGGGGCTCATGCTCATTGGCTAATATACAATGTCAAATTTGTTCTCAGTCTAAGCTTCCCTGGGCCATATGGGAGGCTCTCTCATAGGCACACCCAGATTCAACAGAGAGAAATGGTTCTTGTTCATCAGTCAACATGAATTATATTTGTAAAGTTATATCCCAAGGCTTCTGCACAAATTATTTTTATGATAGCAAAAACTAATTCCATCATGGATGTTAAGAGTTGACAAACTATTTCCATGAATGCTTCTCTATAAAGCATTTTATTAATATTAGTAATGACAAAGGTATTTCAAATGTCAGTTCCAGCCTCAAAATTCATACTTGGTCATATAATGAAAAACCTTTCAGAGATTAAACACATTTGAGGACCCAAGTTCAGTCCCCAGTATCCACATAAGGCAGTTCAGAATCATCTGTAACGCTAGCTCCAGGAGATCTGTAATGCTAGTTTCCAGACATGAACACTTATGTGCATACACACACAATGAAAAATAAAATATGTATGCTGTGATGGTTTGTATATGCTTGGCATAGGGAGTGGCACTATTAGAAGGTATGGCCTTGTTAGAGTAGGTGTGTCACTGTGGGTGTGGGTTTAATACCCTAGTCCTAGCTGCCTGGAAGTCAGTCTTCCACTAGCAGCCTTCAAATGAAGATGCAGAACTCTCAGCTCCTCCTGCACCATGCCTGCCTGGATGCTGCCATGTTCCTGCCTTGATGATAATGGACTGAACTTCTGAACCTGTAAGCCAGCCCCAATTAAATGTTGTCCTTATAAGACAAAAAAGGCATGCAATAAATAATTTCTCTTCTAAAACCATTTCTTTCCTGAAATAACATTATAATTATGGCAACCCAATAAAAAGATGTAAACTTTGAGCAACCAGAAGACAGTAAAGGAGGTGCCAGAGAGGAAAAAGAAACTTCTAAATGAATGAAAATATGTCCTGTTTTCAGCCACAATGGAGTAATAGGTTATTATACTTAAACTTTATAATGAAACAAACATTTATAAATCTGATAAAATTTGAAATGATGCATAACTAGATATTGGCCATCCATCAAGAACAGAAAGATTCTGGAGATGGTGAACAACCAAAGTGAAGTGCATACTTGTCCCACTTTAATGCGCACAGATAGTCTACAGACTGTAGCTCAGGAAGGAGAACAGGCAGAGCTCAGAGGCCTCCCTCAGCTGAACAGCACAGTTGGACTCTAAGGAGGCTTTGCAGGGCTACAAACCAAAGGAGGGAGATCTGTAGATGAGAAGAACTCTGCAGAGAGTCCCCTTTATCTCAATACCTTCATGCAAAACTACTTGAAGCTGGAGAAATGAGAGTCCTGTATGGATACTTACACAGAGGCATCAATTGGAGACAGACTGTAGGACATGACAGGATATCGAGTGGAGATAAAACTGCTAATTTAGACATGATAGACTTCAGTTTATGGGAATGGTATATTCTACCAAAGAAGCATTACACCAAAAGCCAAAGAAAAACTGATGGCTCAACGAAAAACGTGAGAAGAAATAAAACACGGATTCCAAAGAAGATAGAAACAGAAGGTGGGGGATAAAGAACAGATGAGATAAATTGAGCACATGGAGCTCGAAAGCACATTTACCCAAGTGTATCCTCAATCACATTAAATATAAAGGGCTTGGGTATCTCAAGTTACACAGATACCAAGCACAGTGCATGGGTAAGGTACAAAACTGAAAACAGGACTGATACGGAGTAACGGATGGAGCTGCAGGTGCCTATTCTCCTTGGCCCTCCCAAACAACTAACAGGACCAAGAAAGCACATTATTTCAGTACAGATTGGAGAATCAGAGACTCAGCATCCAGAGAAGGGCAGAAGAAAATTTTAAGGCTGGTAAAGATCGGGACTTCAGGTTTTTAAATGAATTGGTAGCATCTATTCCTATTTTCCCTCAATCCCCAGCCCTGACCCTAGTATGATAAGTTGGCAATAGAGAGAGGGTTTTTTTTTTCAAATTGAAAATTGGAGGAAGCTCAAAGAAAAGATAATATATTCACATTAAGAAGTTGAGGACTCCCTAATAAAACCCCAGCTTGCACCCTTTGCCAAGTCTTACTAGATGAATACCCTTTTCTTCTAAACAGAGCTTCCAGCTGGCCTCCAAATCCCCCTCTCAAATAGAAATAAATAATAGCTGACCTATGTTTTATGTTTTCTGAAGAAAAAGTACAGGCAAAGTAGAGGAGGTAACTCAAGGGAAGGGAAGAGGGAGAGGTCAGTAGGAACGAGACAATGTAGACACACATAGGTGGTCAGCTTGGTAAGCTACATTATGGACTGGTCTAATGGAGCTTGGTGGTCATACAGCGAGGGGGAAACAATTTAAAATACAATATAACCACAGCCATAGCATAAATCCAGGGCAAACTGATACAAAGCTCCTAGAATGTAGAACGCAAAGTTAAAGATAACACATACACACACACTCAGACACACACACATACACACACACAGGCACACACACATACACATACACACACATACACACATACGCACACACACATACACACACACACACACACACACACACACACACACACACACACACACTTTCAGGAGTGGAGAGTTAGCACTCAGCAAAGACCTTTCCATAAGAATAGTGGCTGGAAGTGATGAGATAAAAATGCCTTGTAACTTCTTCAAAAATAATTTTCTCTAAAGAAAACATTTAAAAAAAATCTAAACATAATAAAAACAATAATAATAAACAACCATGCCAAAGGATATCACTGCAAAATGCAAATACCAGGCAAAGAGAAGATATAAATTACAAAAGGGAAAGAAGTAGAACCCAAACTAAACCCTGAAAGCTATTGTTTCTAACAATTGCTTATACATGTGTTGGAGAGAGAAATCTCTTTCTTCTGGTGTTGTAGCACAGAAGGAGGGGGCGTCTAGGGGGACAAAGAACTGAATAGTTGGAATTCAGACTCACTCTGCTTGGTTTGCACACTGAACAGCCCCAGGACCTGTATATGGCTCTCTGTATGGTAACTCCCTCGGGAGGTAAGATATGTCTGTGAGTCTATCAAATATGGTGAGCCATGAGACTGTCAGACATACCTTTCACCATAGGTCAAGTGGTGGCAAACCTGACTGTCAGCAACAAATCTGAAAGTCCATGTTTCCAAGATGCAAATTCAGAGATTTGAGATGAATAAACGCAAATGCTTCTGAACTGTAGCTGTGTGCATGTAGTTTCTATTCACAGTAAAATCAAATCAAGAATGTGGCTCAACTAATCCAAACATATAAGATTGGAAAACAGTCAAAGGAAGGTAGACATCTGTGTTCAGAGGAGGGAATGAGCTGAGAGCCAATGGCTCGGACAGAAGAGGGAACAGAAAGTGGTTTACTTTTCAGTGCTCTGTCATGGACGTTCACTAGTACTTACAGTACAGTGACCTGGGAACCATTAAGAAAACACTATGCATCACTCCTCAACTAATTAAGTCTGACTCTCCAGAGGTGGGCCTATCACAAAGGGACAGATTTCCCTTTAAGCTTCTGGGAGGTTTTAGGTAATTTAGGTATTCTTTAGTTAGTCCTATTCAATTAGATATTGAATATCTCTTTGCAGAAAGGCAGTTTTAGAAGCACAGAGAATGCATAGAGAGTCAGAATCTGTGTTCACCAAACATGATTTGGGGTAATAGGGGGATAGGAAATCTAATAAATGTAAAGACATACTGAGGGAAAAATATAGAAGACATGGAAGGTGACAGCACTGTGACAGTGTGACAAATGCCTGCAATTGGTTTTACATTGGGGTTAAAACAATAAAATTCAGCCAATGCAAACATTTTTACTAAAACCCGAGGGTGCTCTGAAGTTTAAATGCTGTAATGATAGGTAACAGGAACAACAGTTCTCAGCAAGTTATTTCGGAGCACAGACTGACCAGAGGCTCCAATCCATGACTGTTTCAGGACCTGCCTCTCACTCCTCCCTGCTGAGCATCACTGAGTCTGAAAGAGAAGGCTCTAGGACCCTGAGGATCCCAGAGACCCAAGGCCACAAAAGTAGCAGAGATAGCATAAGGCTACTTCTAAAACCCAGCATAACTTTAGGACTAGACCTGTACAAAATTCTAAACTTTATTGATCCTAAGTGAATCTGTACTACTTTAAATTTATTTTGAACCTTTGACTTTATACATTTGAAAATTTTTCATCTCTTTTGCTTTAGGGGTCTCTCTCTCTCTCTCTCTCTCTCTCTCTATATATATATATATATATATATATATATATATATATATATATATATGTGTGTGTGTGTGTGTGTGTGTGTGTGTGTGTGTGTCTTTGTCTCTCTGTCAATGTCTCTCCTCCTCTCTTTCCATCTCTCTCATCTAGGATTTCTCTCAGTCTTGGTCTACAGAGTTTCGTTCATACTTGGGATAGAGAAGATTTGTTTTTGGGTAGACGCCATCGGTGGATATGTTCTGAGCAAATAAGCTGAGCGGAGCTTAAAATAAAGCTCGACATTCCTGAGGGAAAAGAGGAGGACGACAGAGTGTGCACAGGTTTTCAAGACTGAATAAGTCCCCTTATGTTTCTGTGAAAAGATGGCAAATATGTTTCATGAGTCTAATATTCATTTATGCTAGAAGAAGTGACATCAGCAATGTCTCCTCTGTCAGTAAGTTAACTGTTTTAGATCTGAACACACACACACACACACACACACACACACACACAGATACATACACACGCACAGAACCACACACATACACTCACAAACACACACAGAACAACACACAGACACACAGATATATACACACACAGAACCACATTCAGGCACACACCACACACACACACACACACACACACACACACAGAACCACACACACTCACAAACATACACACAGAACAACACACAGACACACGCAGATACACACACACACAGAACCACACACAGGCACATACACATAACAGATACACATACAACTATAGTTCTTTAACTAAAAGAAACTTCATGCACAAGGATGGAAACACATTAACATCCTATTAGAAGAGAGAAAAGATACTTTATCCTTCATATTCTCTTTGGCTAAGGTGTCTAGGGAAATCTGCATAGCTCTTGAATAGAACTTGCTTCTCAGGTCATGGGAAGGAGTCTGTTTCCTAGGAGTGAAGATGAAAGACCCTGAGGTCTCTATTCTCATCTTGAAAATTTTCTCTGAGCAGAAAAGGCCACTTAAGCAGTAGCTCTCAAGCCCAGCAGAACTGATGCCCTCTTTTAAGATTTTGAAAAAAAAATCAGTACAATGTACATGCATGCTTTATGAAATAAAGAAAAATCAATATCATCTTAATTGTACTTACATAAATAGAAGTCACTTACAAATCATACATTACAATAGCTATATAGGACTAGTTCAAAAGAAACTAGAACAGACTTATTATTTCCTAAATGCACAAACATCTGATTGCAGGTCAATTTGTGAAATGTGTTGTTTTAGCAATTCATATGCTATAGGGACTGCTATGAAAGCTAGTGTCCTTTTGGAAAATTTTCTGGCCTAACTCTAAATAAAACAAATCCTGATATTCTCCAGTATATATCCTAGAAATATTATTTAAAAATTAAATGTCTGTCTCAATCAAGTCAAAATAGTTTATGTTCATATTTAAAATGGATTTGTTTCTAAGCTAAGAAAAAAACAAACACAAAGGGAACACAAAGGGAAAAATTACATGCAAATACTCAATAGGTCATTCCAAGGTCAATTGGGAACAGTTTGTAGGGTAAGTATGACCCATGAATAGAGAATATTCTTGACTCCAACCTGGCCCCAAATCAAGCAAGCAAGCAAGCAAGCAAGCAAGCAAGCAAGCAAGCAAGCAAGCCTGCAAACAAACAAACAAAAAATTTCATAGGGAATATTGAGACACTAGGTGATCCTCTAATAAAGGGATCAGAAACACTTGTATCAAGTTTCATATCAGTAGACCTGGAAAGCCAAGTATGGTGGCACAGGCCTGCATTCCCAGAGGAGGGTAGAGGCCGAGGGGCAACCTTAAGGGCCAGTAAGGAATCTATAGTAAGATCTCAAGAAACAATACACAATGAATACACACCTGCAGATCAGTGAACCTGAGTTCATTTCCTGTGGGGAAATGCCAGAAGGACATTTTTCATTTTAACCAATGGACACTTCTCATCTAAGGTTCTCTCCATTCCTGATTCTTCCCTTATTTCCTAACTGTACTTGTATTCACTTTCTGGGGCAGCCTCCATCTGTGTAAATGTGTGTGCTTTGAGGTACTGCAGTGGAAGTAAACTTTCCTAGAGAGGCAGTAATGTTCTGCCAATCTTTAGAATCCCCTTGCCTAAGGTCAAGTTTACTAAAACATATAGGATAGTCCACAGTTGCCATGGGCACAGTACACATCTGCCACGTGGCAGGCTCTAAGGCTGGCAGAGAAGGAAGGTCTGTATTGGTTGGGGTAGGTCCTACTTCTGGGAACTCCCACCAGGATTTTCCAATAATGGCTGACAGTAGTATTCATTTTGCTAGTATTTTGCTGTACTTCTCCAAGGCCAAGGGCAGTCACTAGGTGGCAGTACCACATCAGCTTATTGTCACCTATGCTCTGGAGTTTGCCTAGCTGGTGAAGGAGATACATAATAAAGTCCTGCAAGTGAAAGTTCTTCTCCTGGATACTCTAAAAGCAGGTGGCATTCCATCATCAGATGCAGGGCAGAGACAAGCTGACCTGGTTACTGTACTCCTATACTGAGCAGCCCTGGAACTAACCAGAATCCTAGAGGCCTTTGAGTATGTACTGTGTGTTATGGTGGTTGCAGTGTGTGTGAAGGGGTGTAGGGGTAGGATGGGTTTTTTTCTATCTTGATGTTGATCCATTCTAGACCTCGTCTCTTTTGGCTTCTCCAAAACAAAGGCAGACAGACCCTAATGACCCATGTATACAATAACAGTCATGGTGGAGGTTTCAGACTAGGGCATGTTGGATGTAAATTAGCACTTGAAGATAGAAAAGTTATCTGAGATAATACAAGGGAACTCAAGTGCTCCTTACCTCTTAGGTGTGAATGATTCAGGGCAAATGAGTCTTGATCTCTGTGCCCCACTTTCCTCCAAGATTCAAGAATTGGACCTTTTGACTATCAAAGTATTCATGAGGATCAAAAGAAAGAAATCAAGTTCACATGGAGGCTGTGGTCTATAATGGGGTGAGGCCCTTTTCAGTCTGTGAAAGTAGACATGAAAAAAAGGCATTTTCCTCCCTGGAGTTTACCTTCTGGTTCCATCCAGGTCAGATGATATACTTGAGTGGCCACCTTGTGCTTTGTTTTTTGTTTTTGTTTTTGTTTTTTCTACACTACTAAATGTTTGTGAACACAGTGACTAGAATCAATGACTCAGGGAAGAGGTGGGGGTTGGGAGAGGGTTAGAGGTAGAGAAGAGAAGACTGTTTGGCTAGAAAGCTGTAGGCGTTGAGGGTCCATCAGACATAAAATAAGAAGAACAGGAAAAAAATGGATGAAAAACAACTGGTTTTCTGTATCACTCCCCTCTCCTCCCTCCCAGAGGCTTCCTCTGCCAACCCTATACCTTTATCTTCATGTCAAGAGGGAGCAGGAGGTCCCTTACTATATGTAGGGACTGTGAATCCTTAAGAAAAATCTGATGGAACTGTCCAGGGCTCTTAGTAAACTGAAACGAATGTACCCTGTTGATCCAAATCTAGGTCCTCTACAGGGCCACAGCTATGAAAGGCAGTCACCATGAAATGCTACCAAATATTTACCTTTCAAACTACAACAAATAAAGAATGCAATATAGAGCACACAATGATAAGATGCTCCAGCCTGTAGCCCTGCACAGTTCCCGGCTGTGCTCCTGGGGATGCAGAACATTCCTGAACACAACAGATTTATTCTTTGGAGACACAGAGTCAGGAACTGGAGCCACCAAACCCAGAGCAGAACAAGTTTCCAGGACCTGAAGCTGAAGGTGACTCCAACAAGACTGGTGAAAAGGATCATAGATATTTTTTTTGGGGGGGGTCATTTCCAAGGTTTTTCAGTCACATTTTCCCACTTCAACTTTAAAAATTAATTTCATAGTACCTATTAAACTTGGGCAGTTAAAACAGAGCTTTGAAGAGCTTGAAGAATTTGAAATGGTTATCAGAAAATGCTTCCTGAAGGTTCTCACCTACAGAAACAAGGAGGACAAGTGTCTACCTGGTAAGTAAGTCATACACCCACCTCACCGAGGTTATTGGCAAGGTTATCTCCTCTTACAGCAGCCTGTAATCCCAAATGGATATTTAAATTTTTACTCTAGCAGAATGAAATGAAGTGAAGCTTTCGATAGAGAGCCAGGAATGTGACTCCTCATGTTGGTGAGATTAACCTTCAGACACAGGAAATTCAGGACTCAATGTCAAGCGAAACTGCAAAGGAGATTTCCGACCTTTGTTCTGCAGGTGAGAGAGGGCAGGAAGAACCAGTATTCCAAAAATGAAGAAAATGAACCAGTGTGCTGGTTGGTCCTCAGTTGTATGATGCTCGTTGGATATTCTTTGATACAAGCATTTCCTGATTGTTTTCCTCCCATTAAACTATTCCCTGCACACGCAAAGCTACTAAACCAGAGATGTTTCATATTAAAATGAAAAGCTCAAGGTATAACTCCATGATCAAATTCGGCAGCTAGATCTAACCATATGTTCACTGTGGTGATGGTGAAGGTTTAGGTTTAAAAAAAAAATCAGAAGGATCAAGACCAATGTTCCACCAAACCTTGCTAGGAGTCACTATGTGCACAGCTTGGTAACCATAGGGATAATTGACAGTCTCAAAATGATTATCTCTGTGTGTTCTATATAAACGTTCTCCAGGCGGCTCATAGAAAATACCTGACCTAACACAAATAACTATACTGAGTAAGAACTGCATCATAGCTACCCAAAAGGAGTTTGCACAAAGTTAATGAAAAAGTTCCAAAGATGCATAGAGCTGACTGATGGGAGTTTTTCACTCCAATTTGATGATCTTAACATTAATTCAAGCAGCTTCCTGGGATTTCTTGCTGCCTTGTTGGAGGAAGAGGATGAGAAGTTGAAGTCACGGTGGGAGAGGCACAGGATAATGCAGTAGCAGTTGTGCATCCCCAAGAGTCCCTGAACACCTCTCCTGAAGTGATTAGGAGAAAGGAATATGATGCAATCACCCTGACATTGCCCAGATTCTCAGGTACATAAACTGCAGGTCCATTCAGCACAATACTCACTGCTTCCCTTTCATTCAGTTGCTTATTTTATGGGTATGCTTCTTTAGTAAAGAAAGGAAGCCAGTGTGAAAGAATTTATGGATTTTGATTCAACTTATAGCAGGTGCTGGGGCCTGAAGAGAAGGCCAAGCACCCCATTCTTGCCCAACAGCTCTAGTAGCCACAGTGAGGGACTGTCTTAAGCCCCACAGGAAGGGGAATGATGCACTGTTCATCTTTTTTGTCACTTCCATCTTCTGTGATACAACTAGTGTGCAAGGGGATGAGTGTGGTATGGATCCCGATTGATTAAACACTCCTCATATCATCTTAAATACTAGAGTCTTTCCATTATCTGGTGTCCACGACTCTGCTCACCTGGCATTTTACTGGAAAAGAAAGAGCAGAATCTAAACTTGTGTATTTATAATATTATATATTGTTCAATTATATGGTGACTAAACTATACAAAAATCATAGAACAACTAGAGATGATCCCTTTAACACTTTTTCATGTTTGATAGATGTCAAAGTAATTTTAAAATACATATTTCCATGGTGTAATACTCAAGATTTAAAGCAATGAAGCAGGATACTGTCCATCTCCTTTTCTTGTGTTTGATTTAACAAACATGTTTGCATTCTTGTCACATAGTTTATTTGTAAATAACATTCCCATAAATTCTCTTGCTGAGGTCAAGGCAGATGAAGACTTCATGAAAGTGTTGACTTTAAATGTTGAAAAAAAAGATGTTAGTAGTAATTGCCATGCTTTTTCTTAAATGGGAATAAAGTCCATTGTAAGGAGTGTTCACTTTTAGCATATTAAAGATCCGTTTGGTTCCCATTGTACTTATATAGGATTAATGTACAAGTATATGAGCTGATTATTATAAAATTATTAAACAAATATCTTTTAATACAGTGTTCAGAGCATATCTTAGATGATCTTTTTCATTTCTCTGTGCTGTGTTTTGTGTTTGTACAATGTATGTACATGTAAATGTGTGGAATTCAGAGTTATAATTCCCTTTCTATAGAACTAACAAAGCATGTAAACATAGAATCCTGAGCATAAAGGACGATGTCGCCTTAACATCTGGCTTTGAGCAGAATCCAGTGCACAGGTGATGCAGACCCATGCTGTCTTAGTCACTAGGCTCAGTGCAACATGGAACAGAAATATAACAATTACCCCAGGAAGCTCTGGACAACGGCTCAAAAGGGAAAAGAACTTTCTTAAGCAGTGTCTGGTTTCCTGACTCATTTGATGAAACATGAAGCTCTGTGTCTACCAGAACAGGCAGGTATACATACCCTGGGCTGTGCTGAGACTTCAGGTCAGCAGAGTGGCCAGATGTTTGTAGATACTCTGTCTCTTCTAAATATGCCAACACAGAACTCAGCTGACTTCTCTTCATATCTTCCCATCTGTTTAGCTTGTGTCTCCAATACCAAGTTCTCTTTACCTGTTCCTCAACCTTGAAATCAAGGAGCCATATGTCCTGACACATACACCTTCAAATGCTCTTAAACTGAGCCATTGTTCTTGGCATGACTCCTGCTTGCCTCTTCTGGTTTAATTCTTTGCATCCTGAGCTCTAGTTTAAGGACTTCAATTAATGGGACTCATGGTACTGGTACTCTCACATGATGAACCTTTCTCTTAACCCATAACCCTTTCACAGCTCAACTTCTTTTCCTTTATATTCTACCTCTGAAGTCACTTTTCAACACTGTCAGGCCCCTTCACGTCTGTAGACCCTGTGCTGCTGGGGTTAGGTGGTGCATAGAATCAATGCCAAAGCTCATTTGCCACCAGTCATCTAAGGATTGTCACTGTGTCTTGTTCAAAGCTATTGACCATGGTTAGAGAGAATGGATGATAATCAACAAGAGAAAGGCTGACCACAGACTTACAGTGAGGCTGTCCCCATTCCCATTCTCTTTTCTAGAGATGAGATGACCCACGCAGAGGCATAAAGAAGACCTCTTAGTAATCTACCAGTCTCTCCCTGTCTTGACGTCTCTTTATATTGTACTCTTACCAATGGCCAGAACAGTCTTTCCAAAACATAAGTTTAACTATATTCCTTTATCTAGTAACCTCGGGCATGTCTATATGCCTAGAAAGAAGTTACTTCCATTAACATAGCACTAAGGCCACTAACAACTTGCTTCAAACTCATCTTTCTCATTGTCTCCCCAGTCAACAGCCGCATGCCTGAGTCGTTTGCTTTTGCTCCTTTGCTTTTAATTGTCCTTAGCTGACACCTCCATTTTCAACACTCTACCCATCTGAGCAGTGTTCCCTATTCCCATAGGCAGGAGTCCAGATGTACTGTATAGTACTCGTGCTCAATTATAATCTTATTTGTTATTAGGCAACCTGTCTCTTCCACTAGCCTTTGAGCATCCACAAGGGAAAGTCTGTTCAACCCCTGATGGACTCATGTACTTGGTTCTCTGTAGGAGCCTAATGAAGTTTGTGAGTTAGGAAGAGTCAAAATCCAAGAAGCTTAATAGGTAAAGAGGTCTCAATTTGGAAATTAATTGCTTTAAATAGAAACAAAGAAGCAGCATCAATCAAATGTAACATAGCTGTATTTCAGTTATATAGCCAAATAGAGAAAGGTTTATGACTCGGATTATTCATGCCAATGCACTCATCTGTAGCTCTGCTTTCTGTTATCATTCCGTCATTTGTTGATTGTTTATTTGAGTCACAACAAGGAAGAATTAACAGATTTGAAAAAACATCTATTCTTGTATATTAATTTCAATACAACAATTCTAACCCCATAGAACTAGTTTGAAGGTGTTATTAATGCTTCTCCCCTATATAAAAGGACACGTCCCTCAACTGTGATATAATGTTTAAAGCATCTATTAGCTTGTGGTCCTTACACCTCTTGTTTTGACAGTCCTAAACTGGATTTTGACTGCAGAAGAAAACATCCTTTATATAATGCTATTATAGTAGCACTTTGTGACTCTAAAGGTGTTGGTGCGTATGACAAAGAAAATCATTTGACAAATGCTACTGATGGCCTATCAGAATTCTATACTGGAGCAGAAGACAAACTGTATTTATGGCCTCCATGGTTGTAAACAGAAGGAACATGCTTAAAATCTAAAGGTTCTAATCATTAGTATCTGTAATACTGAAGTTCCTCAGGGCTATTCAGAAAGTGAAGACACTGTAAATATGTATTTACCTGATTTTAATGGTGACTAATGAGACAGCTAATTTTAAGCAAAATCAGAATTACCCATAAAATAATGTCATAACTTAGAGATGACAAAATAGAACAAACAATATCGTACACAACTAAACACACACACATACAAACATACACACACACACACACGTATGCACAAAATAAACTTAATAGTATTTTATCATTTTCAGTTAAAGGACAGGTAGGAAATTAAGGTAGACTAGTAAAGAAATCTCAGTTTTTTTCTCTTAGAAGATTTTTCTTTCTCAATAACCACTGCCCTTTTCTCTGAAGCTTCTAGTTCTGTTTTATTTAATTGCTAAGAAACTGAGAGTTAGACACAGGAACTGATTCTCTCAGGATGTGGAACTTATGGTCAGAAGTTTGCGCTCTGGCCTCTTCATGCTTCAGGCAAACCAGCTGAAGCTTTGTTTGCCCTCTCAATAATCCTAAGGCTCACAGACTGGCATTCAGAACTCAATCATGGCCACCGTGGATCTATTCTATGTGCCTTTACAGATTATTTCTACTATAAAATTTTTAAAGCTTCTAAAATCAGTGCCCTTCATTAAACTGCTTTACTGAGAGCCCTTAAGGGCAGAAAAATAATTTTAGTAAAATCCATTTATTCATAGAAAATTAAATATTTCATGCAATGGATAATTTGAGATCCTTGTGTTCTTTTTCTTTTTTAACTCTTCCATCTGATTTAGACTCAGGAAGCAAGATATTTCTTACGTAACCCTCCATGAAGCAGCTCCTGAAGATTCTGAAGTTCTTTCTTCATGAGAACAATGAACATTATGTGGCCAGATGCTGAAAATAACCTATAAGACTTCCACTGAAGCAGAAAAATTTTAAATCAACTATCAGTGCTGTGTTAAAGCTCCCCATATTCTCAGGCATTTAGATAACCAATCATCCCCTTACCCAAAACACCACCTCCCAATCCCTGACATCTGAACTCTAAGGGAGAGCTGGGTTCTTCCCCATCACCTTGTTCTTCCCAGCTGGGTTCACCTCGTTCTCATTGCTATGCACCTGAACAGAGTGTCAGGCTGTGCCTCTCCATCAGCCTTCCCCATGTCCTATTCTGGCATCCTGTTTGGGTGAAATATATCAGATATCAGATGGCTCCCCTCTTGTCATGAATTTCTTTCCAGTCCTTACTTTCCTTACTGGTATATAACTCTCATCTTTCACTCTAGACTCAAAATCTCAAATGCAGGTCCAGAGTGTGGGGCTTCAAACTTTGCCATTCGTAAGTCTTAGGAGCATGTGTCAGGCAAGTAGCAGAGGCCAGAAGTTCATGGAGAAGGACTGGAGAAGGGCAGAAAGGAGACAATCTGAGCACAGAAGCATAGGAGTATCTAATACTGAGGAAATGGAGTCCCCACCTGGTGAATGAATTTGCCACTGTTCAGCTGACAGGTAAACTCATGGTAATTCAGTCTGAAATATCCAATAACCATCTGTTCCAAACCATATATTTTTTTTCTTGCTTAAATTTTTTCTCTGTAATTTAATATGTAAATGTTCCATGTCTTAACTTGTATGCTCGCCACAGAAGTTATTCTTTCTTTTTCTCCCACTAACATTTTCTACACATACATACACAAAGAGACAGATAGACAGAGACAGAGAGGTAGACACAGAGACACAGAGAGAGACAAAGAGCTAGATAGAGATGCATATAGAGAAACATGAACTAAGACAGAGAGACAAACATAAACATACAAAGACAGACAGAAAAACACACAGCTAGACACCACACACACACACACACACACACACACACACACACACACACACACACACACAGAGAGAGAGAGAGAGAGAGAGAGAGAGAGAGAGAGAGAGAGAGAGAGAGAGAGAGAGAGAAACATGGACAGATACCCATACCTACATGGAGAGAGGCAGAGAGGCAGAGACAGAAAACAACCATACAAATATTCTCAAATATTCTCCCTACCTCCTCTCTCCCAGTCCCCCACTCTCCACACACTCCCCCTGCTGTAGCAGTGATACACTAGAGGGACATGTGCACCTACCTGAGTACATCTAGTCCATTTTTTATGGAGTCAGTTCCCTGCTGTTTGTTTATTCTGTAGTCAGGTTATCACGAACTGCTCACCTTCAGGCCAGCAGCTCCCTTCCCCTTTTAATTTGCAGTTATTTGAGAAATAGGACTCCAAGCAGCTCAACAATAGTGTCTAATGAAAGGCAGAAGGCACTCATTGAGACCACCAATTATTTTTTCAGCTTTAAAAACTGGTATTTCTGGCTATTCATTCACTGTCTTGATTATCGCTTGGTTGAATTCTGGATGAACAAGCTACTGGATAAAAGATGACTGAGTGTGAACTGAGGTGACACGGGGCCAGCTGCCGCTTTCATGAAGCTCTCGTAGATCTGTTTTTATACTGGTAACCTGTTACAGGGAGAAACCTGTGCCTTCTCTGGGGCAACAGATTTGTGACTGCCTGCTGAGCCTTACAACAAAACAAAACAATGAAAACAGGATGATATCACTGCAGAATAATTCCACTTTCATTTTCTCTATCAATACACAGTTTGGAATGATGTGTGCGTCATGTTGACACAGGGATTTCACAGAAAAATAGTGGTTATTTCTAGGGAGTGGGGGAAGGTAACAGGATGAGGAGAAGGATATCTTTTTGTTAAGTTTAATTGCTTCTGGAGTTTGTTTCGTTTTTTTCTCACTTCTATCTCTTCTGTCTCCTATCTCAGAACATGTAGCACATACTGATGCTAATTGTACAACATGTTTTGTGGATCTCATATGGTCAGCTTCTTTGAAAGTCTGTACATGCTAGAGAGGAAGCCGTATTCCCTACCTGCTGGTTACTGAGTTTCATATATGTATAGATCATGTTATTGAATAACCTATAATCTTGCTCATTTTTGTTTGTATGCCCCTTAACAATTGTTTATCATTTTTATCTGAATTTGCTCCTTGCTTTTCTGTGTAAGATTTTAGCTCACACATGCATATATAAACACTTTAAATCCTGGTAAATTTTACTTTACATGATACAATAACTTTTCTAATTCCTTTTAATAGGCTATCTGAGGTGATATTAACACTGTGATATCAACCGCTTAGGGTTAAAATTTACTTGTCTTATATTTTCCCCACATTTACTTTCAACCGACTCAGATGGTTCCATGTATATGTATAATATATTGCTTGTGAATTTTCTACAGGCAAATTTTAAATATTAGTAACACTATTCATTTGGATATCTAATTCCTGTGGTTATTGTCCATGGGTACCATGTCTGTTCTGTAATTGCTTGGGTTTACACTTCTAGTTTTTAAATCAGATCTGGGCATACTGTCCCAAATACAAGACACGTTTCACTTAACGTTTGATAGCTCTTTGATTGTCAACTTGATAGATCTAATATCGATCTAAAATCAGCCTAGAGTCAAACGTTTGGACTTAAGAGGGGGTTTCTACATTCTGTCAATTGAAGTGGGAAGACTTACTCATGAGTTGGGAATCTACACTGATTAGAAGTTGAAGGGATACCTCTCTTGGGCATATACCCAAAAGATGCTCCAACAAATAACCAAGACACATGCTCCACTATGTTCATAGCAGCCTTATTTATAATAGCCAGAAGCTGGAAAGAACCCAGATGCCCTTCAACAGAAGAATGGATTCAGAAAATGTGGTACAGCTACACAATGAAATACTACTCAGCTATCAAAAACAATGACTCTATGAAATTCATAGGCAAATGGATGGAACTGGAAAATATCATCGTGAGTGAGGTAACCCAATCACAGAAAAACACACAGGGTATGCACTCATTGATAAGTGGATATTAGTACAAATGCTAGAATTACCCTAGATGCACAGAACACATGAAACTCAAGGATGACCTAAATGGGAATGCTTCACTCCTTCTTTAAAAGGGGAATAAGAATACCCTCGGGAGGGAATAGGGAGGCAAAGTTTAGAACAGAGGCAGAAGGAACACCCATTCAGAGCCTGCCCCACATGTGGCCCATACATATATAGCCACCAAACTAGATAAGATGGATGAAGCAAAGAAGTGCAGGCTGACAGGAACCGGATGTAGATCTCTCCTGAGAGACATGGCCAGAATACAGCAAATACATAGGTGAATGCCAGCAGCAAATCACTGAACTGAGACTGGGAACCCCGTTGAAGGAATTAGAGAAAGGACTGAAAGAGCTTGAAGGGGCTTGAGACCCCAAATGAACAACAATGCCAAGCAACCAGAGCTTCCAGGGACTAAGCCACTACCTAAAGACTATACATGGACTGACCCTGGACACTGACCTCATAGGTAGCAATGAATATCCTAGTAAGAGCACCAGTGGAAGGGGAAGCACTTGGTCCTGCTAAGACTGAACCCCTAGTGAACGTGATTGTTGGGGGGAGGGCGGTAATGGGGGAAGGATGGGGAGGGGAACACCCATATAGAAGGGAAGGGGGAGGGGCTAGGGGGATGTTGGTCTGGAACTGGAAAAGGTAATAACAATTGAAATGTAAATAAGAAATACCCGATTCAATGGAAAAAAAAAAGAAGAAGATGATGAAGGGATGTTAAGCAGAAGCACTAATCTCTCTGCTTCCTGACTGTGGTTATGATGTGACCAGCCATCTTTTACTGGTGCTGCTGTGTCTTCCCTGCTATATGATGGAACGACTGTACCCTCAGACTGTGACTTAAAATGACTTCTTTCCTTAAGCTGCAATGTTTTTTGTCATAGTCATAAGAAAAGGCAACAGCACAGTCTCTTATTTGTACACTGCACTCTCCCTTAGAAGACTTTAATCTAATCACTGTACCCGCCCTGTTATGCATTAGTTTAAGTCATTGAGCCTCTAATGTATTCATCCCTATTGCTTTTCACAGTTTTGTCCACATTTGTTTACATTCCCTGCATGGCACCTTTGTTTCATCCTCATTTCTTTTGATACTGGACATTGCCAGTGTAAGTGGTTTCTCTGATATCCCATCCTCCAGTCTAAAGGCTGTCCTTACAAGGCTGTTTTGTGAGGACTTGTGGGGTGTAAAAATTCTGTCACTTTTTATTGTCTAGTATGTTTGGTTTGCCTTGTTTTAAAATAAAACATGTAGGCATAGAATTCTAGGTGGTCATTCGCTCCCGTAGCTTTTTTTTTTTTTTGTAGATTGACTCTTGGACTGTACTTCTGCCTTTGGCTTTCAGGTTTGCTTTGACTTTCAGCTACTGAGATGCCTACCTAGATTTAAAAAAAAAGCAACAACAACAACAAAAAAAGAACCCCATTTTTTCTTTTACGTTTTTTTCTTGGACTTTTTTGTTTGTTTATATTTCCCATCCATACAACTCTTATCCTACCTCTCCTCCCCCTTCTTCTATGAGGGTGTTCCCCTGCCCACCCACCCCCTCACCCTGACATTCCCCTACACTGGGGCATCGAGCCTTGGCAGAACCATGGGCTTCTCCTCCCATTGATGCCCAACAAGGTCATCCTCTGCTACATATGCAGCTGGAGCCATGGGTCTGCCTTTGGATGGTGGTTTAGTCCCCTGGGAGCTCTTGATGGTTGGTATTGTTGTTCTTATGGTGTTGCAAACCCCTTCATTTCCTTCAATCCTTTCTCTAACTCCTCCATTGGGGACCCCATTCTCAGCCCAATGGTTGGCTATGAGCATCTGCCTCTGTATTTGTCATGCTCTGGTAGAGCCTCTCAAGAGACAGCTATATCAAGCTCCTGTCAGCTTGCACTTCTTGGTATCAGCAACATTATCTGGGTTTGGTGGCTGTATATGGGCTGAATCGCCAGGTGAGTCAGTCTCTGGATGGTCTTTCCTTCAGTCTATGTTCCAAAGCTTGTCTCCCTATTTCCTCCTATGAATATTTTTGTCTCCCCTTCAAAGAAGGACTGAAGCATCCACACTTTAGTCTTCCTTCTTCTTGAGCTTCATATGGTTTGTGAATTGTAACTTGAATATTCTGAGCTTTTGGGCTAATATCTGCTTATCAGTGAATGTATACTATGTTTGCCCTTTTGTGATTGGGTTACCTCACTCAGGATGTTATTTTCTAGTTTCATTCATTTGCCTATAAATTTCATGAAGTCATTGTTTTTAATAGCTAAGTAATATTCCATTGTATAAATGTACCACATTTTCTGCATCCATTCCTCTGTTGAAGGACATCTGGGTTCTTTCCAGCTTCTAAGTATTATAAATAAGGCTGCTATGAACACAGTGGAGCATGTGCCTTTGTTGTATGTTGGAGCATCATTTGGGCATATGCCCAGGAGTGGTGTAGCTGAGTCTTCAGGTAGTGCAATGCCCAATTTTCTGAGGAAACTCCAGACTGATTTCCATAGTGGTTATACCAGCTTGCAATCCCATCAACAATGGAGGAGTATTCCTCTTTCTCCACATCCTTGACAGCATCTGTTGTCACCTGAGTTTTTGACCTTAGTCATTCTGACTGGTGTGAGGTAGGATCTTAGGGTTGTTTTGATTTTCATTTTCCTGATGACTAAGGATATTGAACATTTCTTTAGGTGTTTCTCAGTAATTCGATATTTTTCAGTTGAGAATACTTTATTTAGCTCTGTACCCCATTTTTCAATAGAGTATTTTTTATTACTTTTATTTTTTTGCAGTCCAACTGTTGCTCCCTCCTGGTTCTCCTTTCCACAGTTTCTCATCCCATTCTTCCTCCCCACTGTCTCCAAGAGAATGTCCCATTCACATACTGTACTCCCTGGGGTCTCCAGTCTCTTAAGGTTTAGGCACATCTTCTCTCACTGAGACCAGACCAGGCAGTCCTCTGCTATATATGTGTTTGGGGTCTCAACCAGCTCTTGTATGCTGTCTGGTTGGTGGCTTGGTGTCTGAGAGATCTCAGAGGTCAAAGTTAGTTGAGACTGCTGGTCTTCCTAAGGGGTCGTTCTCCTCCTCCTCAGTTTCTTCCAGTCTTTCTCTAATTCAACCACAGAGGTCTCCAACTTCGGTCTAATGAAAATAAGTTTTCTTTTAAACACTGCTTGGGATTTTCTGGACTTGCAGAATTAGATTTACAGCTCATCAATTTAAAAAGAAATATCAACCAAATGAGGGGGCTCATCCTTGAAGGACTAGAAGAAGAAAAGGGAGAGTGGGAAATGGTAGAATTCTCTTCCAAGTATTAAAATTAAAAAAGAAATTTCTAAGTCATGTGCCATTTTACTATTTTTTCTTCTGGAAGTTATCTCAGTGTGTGTGTGTGTTCATTTTGGTGTGTTCAGATGAAAAGGAATATGCAACTCAGCAAATAATTTTTTATCTCCACCTTTCATTTCACTGATCTGCAAAGCATCAGTGTCTGGCTTCTCTTGGGTTCCTTTAATGCTCCTCCACTCTTTTTTTTAAAGCAGAAATCAGCTTTATGCTTCTCCAGCCAGTGAACACAGATTGTCCCTCTGTTATTTGTGTAAAGTACCAAGCCTGGTACTGAAAGTCTTTAGTTGTTTTTCTTACCATTTTAAACAGAACTTGAATGTTCATGTACTTTGGGGACTTAGGTAGTTGGAGGGGAAGACAAGCTTATGTTTTATATTTATGTTTTATGTGAAGAAAAGTGTCACATTAAACCTCCATCAAAGCCCCCTTCCAGAAGGATCTGTTTGTTTCTGCCACATCATTAAATATTGATTTCTTGATGTGAGGTGGGATAAATTCACAAGCACATTGGAGTCAGCTTTTGGTTACAAAAGGTAGACAGCTCTCTACCCCTCCAACCCTACCGAGTACATGCCCTACTATGACTTGGAGGAAGTATGTTTTGGCTTGGTTCCCTTGTGTGATAATAGGTTTAACATTTGGTCTATTCTCTTGTTAAAGTGTTAGAGATATACCCTATCTTTTTCCATATTGAAATTAATACCTTGCCCACATGTGAGGATCATCCAGGAAATGGTGATGTGATTGTTTTGTTTTTCTCTTGTTTTCATTGTTTCTTTTCTGTTCCTCCCTTTCTCCTCCCACTTTTCTTTCCTTTAACCATTCATTGTTTCTTTTTCAGAAACAGAATTTTTCTTTGGACCTCAGGCTAGACTGTAACTCACTATGTAGCTTGGGCTAGCTTAAACTCAAGAAGCTTCTCTTGTCTCAGCCATGCAAGTGCTGGCACAATACCACACTCAGCTGAGAAACTTGTATATAATCCTGATTACAGGGCTACAACTGCAAACCAATTAAACTAGGATTCACCAGGATAGGGGTTGGGCAAGTTTGTTTTTATAATCTGCAGGTGGTATGATAAATGTAGAGATTGAGAACCACCATCTTAAATAGCATCTGCAACAAAATACACTAAAATACAACAGGATGTAGAGCAGGCCAGCATGCATCTGTAGTGGGAGCCATGCGTGCTGTTACAAAATCTGTTCTTCAGTGGTTTGGTGTGACTATATGTCATGTTCCAATAGAGACCACATTCTTCATGTTATTTCCTTGCAGGGGGAAGAGGCACTAGAAGTATAAAGCTTCTGTCTCTCAGACTAGTGGAAGTTTGGAAGCCAAGGCCAGCAGCCCTGCTGTCTTAGAAACGTGTCTATATTCTTTAAACAAGGGTGCTTTGTAAGAGGCCATTAGGATATCATGTCTCTGAATATCCAATTCCAGGTTTTTTTTTAATATACATCGGTCTTCTTTGAATATTATTATAAAACATGCTTTATAATGTCTAAGTTACTTTTATCTTCACAATGTGTGGAAATTATACTCTGTAGAGATTGACATGTTCAAGAATCATATAAGATGTGTCCTTATCAACAAACTCACTGCAGCACTCAGATTCTTAAATGCTTCTGCATAAAGGAGACCTCAGGACCAGAGTTCTGCAGTTTAGCTGTGCATTTCTAGGTGGAAAAATAAGCGAATTCCACTATGTTCATAGCAGCCTTATTTATAATAGCCAGAAGCTGGAAAGAACCCAGATGCCCTTCAACAGAGGAATGGATACAGAAAATGTGGTACAGCTACACAATGGAATACAACTCAGCTATCAAAAGCAATGACTTTACGAAATTTGTAGGCAAATGGATGGAACTGGAAAGTATCATCCTGAGTGAGGTAACCCAATCACAGAAAAACACACATGGTATGCACTCATTGATAAGTGGCTATTAGCCCAAATGCTTGAATTACCCTAGATGCACAGAACACATGAAACTTAAGGATGACCTAAATGGGAATGCTTCACTCCTTCTTTAAAAGGGGAATAAGAATACCCTTGGGAGGGAATAGGGGGGGCAAAGTTTATAAAAGAGGCAGAAGGAACAGAGCCTGCCCCACATGTGGCCCATACATATACAGCCACCAAACTAGATAAGATGGATGAAGCAAAGAAGTGCAGGCTGACAATAACCGGATGTAGATCTCTCCTGATAGACACAGCCAGAATACAGCAAATACATAGGTGAATGCCAACAGCAAACCACTGAACTGAGAACAGGATCCCTATTGAAGGAATTAGAGAAAGGACTGAAAGAGCTTGAAGGGGTTTAAGAGCCCATATGAACAACAATGCCAACCAACCAGAGCTTTCAGGGACTAAGCCACTATCCAAAGACTATACATGGACAGACCCTGGGCTCCAACTGCATAGGTAGCAGTGAATAGCCTAGGAAGAGCACCAATGGAAGGGGAAGCCCTTGGTCCTGCCCAGACTGAACCCCCAGTGAACGTGACTGTTGTGGGGAGGGTGGTAATGGGGGGGAGATGGGGAGGGGAACACCCATATCGAAGGGAAGGGGGAGGGATTAGGGGGATGTTGGTCTGGAAACTGAGAAAGGTAATAACAATTGAAATGTAAATAAGAAATACCCATGTTAATAAAGATGGAGGGGAAAAAAAAGTCAAGGAACTAAGGCATTCTTTTGAATCAAGGGCTAAGATAAGATTGCTAATAAATAATAGTGTCAGCATGCTAGGGTCATCTCTGACACAGGGTGTCATTGGCAGTCCTTTCAATAAACAAGGACAAAAGAAGGCATTGTAAAAAATGTTTGTAGTAGTTGTCTAAGGCCCAACTGTAGGATCACTGGTGCACCTTCCCAAAGTTCTAAATAGATAATTTTAAGTGGGGAGCAAGATTAGGAATTGTAACTGTTAAGCCCTTTCTATGTCCTATCCTTTACACATCAAAAGATGTAACCAAGTTTGTGCCATGTCATGCCCCTGGAATTTTACACTTTCTCCTATCTCAACCCTCCTTAATGCCACCGGCTGAGCCAAATTCCCATTCTGACTTGTGGAACGACAGATAGTGAGTCTTACACAGTACATCTAAACCAGGCTGACACTAGCCATCCTGTGTATGCTCCCATTCCTCCCTTGGTGTTCCGACTGCAGCTCTCCTACACTGTAGACTGCATATTTTCTACTAGAATCATTACATCACTCCCAGACCCCAGTACTCAAAGCTGGCAGAACACTGCCCATCTGTTTTCTCTCTCCAAGGAAATAAACAGCTACACAGTTGCTTCAGTAAGACTAAGGAGATAAAGGTGAGAAGAAATATATGAACAGATTGGCTGAAGGAACAGGCTCAGAGCTTTTTTTTTCTATAACTGGTCAAAATACTTAAATATCTTGTTTTGCTACTAGTCCTTCAGAATTGGTGCAATGCAGAAGAAGCGTAACTACAGAACAGGAAACCAAGACAGAAATAAACCTAGGAGAGCCGAAGTTTCAGTGACCATACAGAAAATCTAAGTACTATAGCATTAGCCAAGTAAACACTCATCTGGTGGCCCTTTGATGTCCCCTCCCCCAGACTCATGACCTGTTCCCTCCCCTTCTCAGTACCATAAAGGTCCTCTGACACTAAAGACACATACATAAATGCTGATTCTTCAAAAGCCTAGCTCTGACCTCCTGCCTCTATTTTTCCTTTCTCTTTCCCCTTCTTTTCTTCCAACTAACACCATTTTCAATTCCTAGATTAGCATTCTACTATTTCAGGAAGGGAATACACTTAAGTCTCTGAGTCAAATTCACTAAGTTTTCAGTGCTTGCTTGATAACTCTTAGACATTCTTTATGTGCCAAATTTGATGGGTTTTGAACATATTTTTCTTTTTGATGGCTTTCCTTGAATAAAAAATTTGTACTTAAAAACCCTAACTTTTTTATGCTTACAATGCATTCTTGCATGTACACACACACACGTACACACACACACACACACACACACACACACACACAAACTCTCATGTTTTAGAAGTTTAAAAAATCCAAATAACGAACCAACAAAAATGCAAATATGTGTTGTCTAATATATCACTACAGATACGTGACTACTGACAGGACACTAAGCAAAATATACTCAATACTCAAGTATCACTAGTCATCCCTCAAAGGCTCAATATTGCACCCTGCTAGCACTGACTAGATTGGATGGTCCAAAACATCATTGCCATTACTAAATATAATTCTGTTGGCTAGGACACCTTATAGCATCAGTAGACCTTGGGGAAATGCTAGAAATGGAAATGTACCTGTTATTGATTCTTTTCTCTCATGTTTATGTGCCTCCATAAAAAAAAACTTATAGACAGATTTTTCATTCAATGTTGACATTAGATACAGTCCAAAAGGTGGGGAAACAAAGCTTCATTGTAACAGAGAACAAACCCCTCGACCATGTACACTGAGTTGGAGTTTCATATTAAGTAGCATAAGTCAAGTCAAGTCTCACAATGCTGACTTCTTGGGGTTGATTCTTTTAAGGCCATAGCCATCTAAAGACATTACATATAAGTAAAGCCAAGACTGTCTATATAGGTTGTACTTAAGGGTAGAATCCTTATCTGTTCCCATCAAATAAATGACACAGAGGCCTGGTATCTTTATTAACAAGCTGCAAGCCTAAAGTAGGTTCTGACTTACTCTAACTGGACTAGGACGTTAACACTCAGATAAATGCCCCGTTACTTGCTGTCTGGTCTTATCCTGGCTCACTCTGTCCACGTGTATCTTCATAGCTTCTCCCTTATCCTGACCTCAGGATGAAATCTTCCTGGTCCCTCTAACATCTCTCTTCCTGGTCCTTCTCGCTCTACCTGAGACCTGGGAGCCCTATCTGGAATTGGAAGTTCAGCATTCCATAGGCTGATCAGCTCTTATTTAACCAGAGATAATCGATCGGGGGGCATTCTTTACCCAACATTGATGCAGGAGATGGTTCAGTGATAATAACAGTACTATCGTCCATATTGTAACCAGATCTCTAGGCACAGAAATCAGCATCTGAATATACAGTGCACAAGACTACCCCAACAACTATCCAATTCAGGGAATTCTCCATCTTCCTAATTGCAATAGCTTAATGGTTCTATAAGAGGAAAGAAGAGAGTCATTTGAACATTTATTATCATACTGTGTTTATTATCATACCGTTTGCATATAAGAGTCCAAAATAGTACTGGCAAGACTATCTCAAGGGTACTGAAAAAAACTCTTGTATCTACTATTCCAATGAAGTAACTAAAGCCCAAGAAATATTGCAAAAGCCACTGTGCACAATAAACATCATGGTAACCACTTTGGAACTAAGACCCAGAGCTGGCAGAGCCTATCCTAAGATCACCCTCTCAGGTTCGGATAGAAAATCAGCTGCAGGATAGTGTTTCACATTTCAACTATAACGAGATGACCTTGACTGTTCTATGTGAGGATAGAGTGTAAGATGCGGCTTTGCAGAACAAGGGCTTGAGGATCAAAACAAACGTGTTGCTTGGCTAATCGACACTGAGTTCACAGAGCTGAGAACCCACAACAGAGATCGGGGATTAGCCAGATCTCCGGGGAACCTTGCCCTGAGCTTAGCCACAACAAAATCCAGTGTTCTTGGCTTGAATTCTGTGTGGCTCTGCCACCTTGAGGCCAACCCCCGAATAAAGGAAATTTGTAGAAGGAATGCCTAAATTTCACCATAGTTAAGAATCCTGAAAATGATTTTATGAACTCTGAGTTACATTTAAATAAACATTTACTCCTTAAAGTGTGAAAAACAATGCCTAAATGAGAACCTAAAATGTATAATTAAATTGCAAGCATCTAAAATAATATTGATTTAGGTGGGATATAGTGTAAGACAGAAAATTCTTTTATACTCATACCTGGATCTTTGATGAAATCAAATTTCTCCTTTCAAAAATAAGTCTCTCAAGGGTTATATACACACCACCTGGTGGAGTACTATGTTAGAATTGAAAACAGGGCCTCTGAAGCTGAGTCCTGGTACACAGTATACTGATTTCAGCAATCATCATACCCAGTCTCACAAGCAAGGAACAAATAGAGGATGCGAAACTGAAAACCAAAACTACAGTCATAGGACTAGACACAAACACATACTGAAAACTAGACACAAACACATACTGAAAGGTATATCTGGCCTCACATGAAACCCACCCAGAAACCACCTTTACAGCCAGTTTTAGGCTGCAGCACTTAGCATATAAGCATCAGGCCCTGCAGTCTAAGTGTGACTTGGTCCTCTCTGACCTGCTGAAGGAAGGAAGGAAAATCACTGACTTCATCTCTCTCAGTTTCAGGCAAAGGGGAGTAGGGTAGGCACCTGTGAAGATCATAGTCCAGAGACAGATCACTGGGCCAGAACCCCTTTCTGCTTCACAGATCAATAGGGTTCCTATATAATGCCAAGGATCAAACTGCAAAGGAAGAACAAAGAAAACTCCACAAGCAAAATCCATAGCCAGAAAAATTATTCTACAGAGGTAAAAGAAAAAAAGGATGGAGAAAGGCACACTGGGTCAACACTAATCAAAAGAATGATTAATTTCAGACATGTGAGATATGAGTGCAAGGGAAGAAAGGCATCTGATATTAAAGGGGCCATTGCATGCTGATAAAAGGGTAAACAATGTAACAACAGGAATTTCAGGGGATGAAAGGGTCCACTCTCCACTAAGGCATGGGGTCATTAGTGCAGAAGCTCACAAGAGAACATCAAAATATGGGGCATGGAAAACCTATGTCACTGCAAGGTAAAATGGGCAAAGGCACCGTTCTGGTGGGGGACTTCATACAAGTTTATTCATGGACAGTCTCAGTGGGCAGAAAATCAGTAAGGACAAAGTTGAACAGTACCATTGGTCAATGGGTTCTAATCGATGTTTAAGGAACACTTTGCACAATGGTATCAGCATATACTTTCTTCTGAAACTCACATACAATACTCATCAAAAGAGACCACATTTGGGGTTTTTAAATACACCTTAAGGCATTTAAGCATGGATACCAGACAACCTGTGCTTTGGGGCTACATTGGAATAAAACTGCAGGAGAGCCAGATAGTTCAACTTCTTAGCAATTAAACATTTTCAAAACAAAACAGAACTTAGAGATATGAGAAATACGTGAAAATGTTTCTCTAGAGAAATATGTGAAAATATTTCTTAATAAACGAATATGTGCAAAGCTATTTGAAATGTGAAATAAGTGGTAAAGGTCATGTTCAGAGGAAAAATTTTAGGTCCGGATGCATTTACTTGAACAAAATAAAGTTTCAAAGTCAGACATCAAAGCTTCTTCTTCAGGAAACAAACAAAAGGAAACATAACCCACAGCAACTATAACAGAAGAAGCAACTTTAGAAATCATAAACAACCCACCACATAAAATTGTTTTTAAAAAAAAAGTTCATATAATCATTGTGGCCTAATGCTTTACAGATTTTTCTTTGTAAATGCAAGACTCTTTTAACAAAATAGTGCTTGTCATCTGTTTACACCTAAAAATTTATGAAAAAGAAGAAATCATAAACAAAATAGAAGATAAACTAACAAAAGCCAATAGAGAAACTCAAGAAAGCCAAAATTTGGGCCTTTAAAAAGATAAGTTAAAAAATGATAAATTTCAGGGGATGTATAGGGGAAATACCCATATGGGGGAAGGGGAAAGGAGGGAGTGGGGCCTTATGGACAGGAAACTGAGAAGGAGAATAATAAAAAATAAAAAAAGAAATGTAAGTAAAGAAATATATCTAGTAAAAAAATTTTAAAATAAATGATAAATTTCATACCAGGAAAATTAAGGAAAGAGAGAGAAAGGAAAAACTCCAGAATTGTAGAAGTAGAAAAAAGCCCATCAACCCACATATTTCATAAAGAGTCTAAAAAAGGAAAATTATGAACACTTTCATCACCTCTTTGATAAACTTGATGAATGTAGATTTTTTTCAGGAATAACACATACAAAAAGATATTCTTAATAGGCATATATATAATGAAAGGCACCCAGGAAGAATCCAAAGGCCTCTCAGAACATAAATTGCTTCATCCAGATGAACATGTCGATGGCTCCCCATTAAGCTTAATGGATGCAGTACACTGATTCTTTGCAATGTCTTTTAGACAGTAGACCAGATCAGCCCAACACCAAAAGCAAAAGACATGAAAAAGCAGAAAAAATATGGATGATATTTTCATGAATATGATTTCTAAACTCCCTTCAAAATGTGGTATGAAGTGGGGAAATGGGTAAACCAGAGAGAGAGCTTTAATTGGGAAGGGGTCAGTATAGAAAGAAAGAGAATGAACAGGAGAAATAACACTAAGGATGCTTTCTAAAGTGTCCTTAAAGCATTCAAAGAAATACTTTATTTAATATTTACTTACTCAAAATTACATAACACACACACACACACACACACACACACACACACACACACACACACACACACACACACACACAATTCCCCAGAAGAGGCACAGACCATCTAACAAAAATCCTCCAGGCACAAAAATGACCTTTTAAACTGTTGGTCAGGGGAATCCAAGAGACCACCAAAGAATGTTGGCTATTGCTATTGTCCTTGGTTGCCTCCCACTGGTTGAAGGTTAGTCCCTATTGCTGAAAAAACCACCCATGTTAGACACAGGTCCCTTAGGATCAGAGCTGTATCTTGCTTGAAAGCTTCCTCTCTGAGGAAAAGCTTTCATAATACCAGAAGGTGCTATGAAAGCAACTAAAACAGGGAAAAGGTAAAAAGTCCTACCCAGCTATTAAATTTACTTTTTTAGTTAGGACTTCCATTGCTGTGAAGAGACACCATGACCACAGCAACTCTTATAAAGAACAACATTTAATTGGGGCTGACTTACAGGTTCACAGCTTCAGTTCATCATTATTGTGGTGAGAATCAGGGCAGTATCTAGGCAAGTATGCTGTTGGAGGAGTTGAGAGTTCTACTTCTTGTTCAGAAGGCAGCTAGAAGACTGTCTCCCACATAGTCAGAAGGGTCTCATTGGCCACCCCCACAGTGAAGTACTTCCTCCAGCAAGACCACACCTCCTAATGGTGCCACTTCCTGGGCCAAGCACATTGAAATCACCACACTTGCTTATCCCAGCAGTGACCAGTCCAGAAAGATACTCCTGTAGGTGCAATAGTGGCATTCATATCTCAGTGTTATCCAACTCCAGTTGTACTTATGACCAACTCAGCAGGAGCAGAAAATCTTTGTCTGGTAGACAACTACCACGGGCCAGTTAGGTCTTAAAGGAGAACCTGCTGCTAAGCAGTATAATACCTAACTGCTTTAAAATACTCATAACCCAGAGATAAGTGTAGTTCCCAATCTCTACCAAAGAAGGTTTTCTTTGCAGCAGATGGAGACAACTACATAAAACTACAGCTGGTCCAAATACAGAAAACAACTGATTACGAGGTGTTTAGACCTGATGGCTACAGATATCATATAATTCCTGCCCCCAAGGCTTAGGAACAATCCTGAAAGAGGGGATGGATGGCTTTTAAGAGCTAAAGGATTGAGAAGTCTACTATGTTACTTGGTTTTCTAGAAATGACAGGAAAGCTACATCCATGATATTAAATAACAGACTGTATAAGCAAGACCTAGACAATAACAGCACCAATAGCAATGTTAGCATTGAAAGTTTCTGAGGGGTCCATGCCTAAACAAAGTGTATGTATTTAACATCAAGTACATACAAACAACATTAGAAGGAATCAGCAGGTTATACTTATACATTTATGCATGTAGATATGTAATAAAAATAAAGAGAAGTCATGCATTTGAGGGGAACTAAGAAGGAGGGGGTTAGAGAGATAGTACACAGTAGAGGTTGAAGGGCTGATAGAGAAGGGATGAAATTATATAATTATGTTTTAATATAAATAAAAACTGAACAAAAATAAAATATAGGCAAGATCAACTTAATGACGTATAAGAGGAATTTTTAATCTACGACTAAATCCAACTTATTTTCAGTATACAAGGTCAGATTAGTACTTGAAATTGTAACTACTATTTTGCTACAATTTGCCTATTGTTCTTACCTTTAAAGCATTTATTACAGCTTACCTCTGTTATTAAAATGCATACTTGCATCATTCTGATAGTAACATCCACACACAATGCAGAGAACAAAGTAGAAAACCACAGTTTCATTAGATTACTCTGTAGAACTGACACTACACAGAGACAGATTAGAAAGCTACCACCTTTTCATTGAATAAGTATGGATAATAGAAAGAGAACAAAGAAAACCAGAAACGTAGACTAGCCACTAAGGAGTCTTTGAAGGAAATGAAGAACATGGTTCACTACTGACTGAAACACTGATAGCTCAAGAGGCTTGTTTATTGCATTGTTCTATTTTATGAGTATGGGTATTTTGTCTGCATGTATGTCTATGTACCATATGAATGACTGGAGTTATAGATATTTCGGAACTTCCATGTCAATGCTGTGAATCAAACCTAGATCTTCTGGAAGAGGAGAAAGTAATTTTGTCTCCTGAGCCACCTTCCAGCTCTATCTTTTCATTTTTTAAATATCTTTGATTAACATTCATATTGCTCTTACCTAAAGGAAGATGCCCATAATGTGTTTCAGTTTCATAAGCAATGAAGACATATAAAGAGCTTGAAACAGCGCCTCGGCATTAATGCTCCTAATTTACTTCTTCATGGAGCTAATCAAATCACCTATAATGGACTGACTTTGTTGTGAT
Source organism: Rattus norvegicus (assembly GCF_021556685.1). Classification (NCBI taxonomy): domain Eukaryota; kingdom Metazoa; phylum Chordata; class Mammalia; order Rodentia; family Muridae; genus Rattus; species Rattus norvegicus. The sequence goes on along the minus strand of NC_141551.1, from coordinate 40,176,686 downwards.
GTCAGAATAAGATGGCCAAAGGTATTCTTAACATATTACACAGAATAAGCCTTAGGGACTAAAGCCTGTGCAACATTTAATTCATCCATGGCCTTATTAATGAGCATTCTAAATCAGATTTCAAAGATTTTCCAAGGAAGAAATTACTTTAACTCTGGAAGACCCCATTTACTAAAAGCTTCAAGGAAATATCCCAGGAGAAATTAACACAGATACAGACAAGGAACATCTATTCCTTATCACTAACTAGAGCAAAACCTTCAGCATACACATGTTATAAACCCCAAATAATATGAACATCATACAGAACTGGATACACAAACAGGAAACCAGGAAGTAAATACTTGGAGAGACACCAGGGCTTCTATTGTCATTGGAACCTATCATGTTCAATCCACAGAGTAATCCTGATGCTGGCCAACCTGCTTCCTCCAATCCAGCCTCATTTGATTTACATCTCTTCCCTTCTTCTTCCTTTCAATGTTGACACTTCTATTATACACACATGCCCAATGTTATTCCAAAGGACAAGGGTTCAATTTCCAGCCACTACATGATAACTCCATTTGTAATTCCAGTTCCAGGGTATCTGACACCCTCTGGCCTCCTTTGGGTACGTACACAAATGGTAATATCCATACACATAAAAAAATAGGAATCGAGAAAGTATTGAAAGAAATGATCAGATTCTTGATGCACTTGGAGAGGACCTGGTGAGGTGCTAGAGTCAAGAAAATTCTAGGCTAAGGTGAATTTTAGAAGGGAAAAGGTACAAGATGCAGAAGGAATGAAACACACATGAGTAATGGAGGCATGAGGCAATTTCTTGCTTTGGCAGGTGGCAGGCTACCAACACATTCCCACTGCTTACTATAGAAGGAATGATATAAACATTCCTTGTTCTATAATGAGCAACCATCTCTTGGTCTTGAAATGTGAGGCTTTCCCTTCCTCAGAGTCTCCTTTGTCCCAGGGAAAGACTTGAAGTGCTATTTGTTTCAATTAGAGAATCTGTCTTATGAATCAAGTGAAAGGATTGAGACAACACAATTAGAGCCCTGACCGAACATGACACACCATGAATGGGGAGTCTATCCCTTGCCCATGTAACTGCTCTGTACACAAATCTAGATTAGCCCCTTGTGGGCGCCTGTCCTACAGCAGTCAAAACTACAGTCTTAAAATCTCAGCTAAAAGTCAATGAACTTAGGTCACTAAAGAACAACAGTGCTTCAGACATTTATAAGCAGTATGATCTTAACAGCTTAGAATAAGCTGAAAAAACAGTTGGGTAACCCACAGGTAATAAAAAAAGACACTATTCCTAACTGATAAAAATACTCCAAAGTAGAGAAGAAATAGAAAGAAACCTAACTTATTCTAATACCCAACTAAGCCAAGGACACAACCAGAAAAAACAAACAAACAAACAAACAAACAAACACCCCAGACCATTATTTCTATATTATAAGGACACGCATATAGAGTACCCATAAAATACTGGAGACCCAGTAAAACAACACTTAAAGAGAACTATGCCGTGTGACCAAATAGGAACTAGGCCAGGAATCCAAATTTGGTTTCCCATCTGAAAAACATAATCATTTCAACAGATTCAGGAAATTACTTAACAAAGCACAATGCCAATAACCTCTCATGATAAAATACACAGCAAAGTACAGATGTAAGGGGAAATACACACCCTGAGAAAGGCCCACCAAGCAAAGCCTTTGGCTCAACTGCACTGCATACTCAATGGATGGAATTCAGTCCCTCTCAAGTGGAAAACACGACAAAGGTATTCACTGTTGCCATATTCAAGCAACACTGATTTCTACCACAGAAACTGGGCAAAAATAAATAAACAAAAGGCATTATGTTAGAGAAGGCAGGTGAGAAGTCTTTATCCTCAAATGTGACTTTGTCCTTAAAGCAATCCTAATATATCTGCAAAAATTAGAATAAGTTACTAAAGTGGCAGGATCCAAGAGTAAAACATCAGACATACAACCCAGAGCATCCCAGCTGGATCTGACCTAGTGACAGTACCAGAAGATGCTATACAGCCTGGCAATGGACGGAAATGACTGACAGTTCTACTATGACAACCACAACAATGACCAGCATGGCAATATATCCCTAAGAGTGTAAAAGTGGTACTCATCTCTTGTAGCAACCAACAGATCTAATTGAACTTGAACTCAGTCAAGAGGAGGGAAATTATGCCTGGTACTGGAAACTTACCCAACATTTTGTGCTGGGGGCCAGCTCCAGGGATGGCCATGGTCTCCCAGAAGAGACAAGGGGGTCAGTGAAGGAGTGAGTCAGGCTCCAGGGTCAGGGGAATCTTGCAACCTGACTCACTGGCAGTCAGAGTGATTGATTATTGATTAATCCATCCATCCATCCATCCATTAATTAATTAATTAATTAATTCACTTTACAGCCTGAGTGCAGCCTTCCTCCCTCCTCCCAGTCCCATCATCACTCCCCTCTTATCCTCTGAGAAGGGGAGGCTCCTGCCATGTATACCAAAATAGGCCATGTCCTGTAGCTGAGCTGGACTTCAAGTGGACCCACCAACCCACCCACAAAATCTTTGATCCCAAAGTTGTCCTGCCTACAACTAGTTCCAGGGTAAAGATGGCGCAGAGATTGTGGGAATGGCCAACCAATGACTGCCCAACTTGAGACCCATCCAATTGAAGAAAGTTAATCATTGCCACTATTAATGATATGCTTGCAGAGAGAAGCCTAACCTCTTTATGTAGAGCACAGGAATAGATTGATGTCATTCCAAAACACAGATCATATCATTTTTGTCCCCAGACACATGTTTAAACCTCCTTTTGGTCATAAGTTTAGGCATCATAGATAAACTATGACAGAACAGAGTTACCTTTTTCAATCCTTTTCCCTCATCAACCCCATAACCCAACATTTAAGAATCTTGCAGTTTCAAGGGCACTAGACAGAAAGAAAATCTCCAAGCCAGCCTGGAGAGATTGTCACATCTCAAGCAGAATATTATCAACTTTTCAGGGTCAGGGTGCTAATTGTTGGTAGGCCAGGAACAATTTTCAGGCTAAAGATGCTACAGTTATTATCCAATTCCTGGCATAATACAATGCTTACATTTTATATTTTGGTATAATTTATTTCTATATCTAATAATGGTATTCTTTTGATTTTGGTCATTGGACACCCTAGTGGTCTGCATAAGTTAACTTTTCTAAGAAAGGGAGGCCATTTATTCGTGCTATTCTTTATCTATCTATGTAACCCCCTATGTAGGGCGGAGATAACTCCTATCAATCTAACTTTGTTGCTGTATCTTTTCCTTGATGGGCATGCCATATGAGGGCCCCCAATCTTATATTTCACATAGTCTCCTGAGTAGGAAGGAACTTTTTTATTAATTATTTTATTTATTTACATTTCAAATGTTGCCCCTTCCTGGTCCCCCCTCTAGGAGTCCCCCACCCCATTCTCCCTCCTTTTCACCTTTAAGAGAGTGTACCCCACCCACTCCTCAACCCTCTATCATCCCCCTTCTCCAGGGCCCCCACTACATATATAGCAGAGGACTGCCTTGTCTGGTCTCAGTAGGAAGAGATGCACTTGGTCCTCAGGAAGAGACTTTTTTTTTCTATATTTCTTTTTTTCCCTCCGTCTTTATTAACTTGGGTATTTCTTATTTACATTTCAATTGTTATTCCCTTTTCCACTTTCTGGGCTAATATCTACCTAACCCCCCCTCTTCCCCTTCTATATGAGTGTTTCCCTCCTTATCCTCCCACCATTATCGCCCTCCCCACAACAATCATGTTCACTGGGGGTTCAGTCTTGGCAGGACCAAGGGCTTCCCCTTCCACTGGTGCTATTATTAGGCTATTCATTGCTACCTATGCAGTTGGAGCCCAGGTCAGTCCATATCCTAAAACTGATAGAGGGCTTATATTCAAAATATATAAAGAACTCACAAAATTAGACTGCAGGGAGACAAATAACCCTATTAAAAATGGGGTTCAGAGCTAAACAAAGAATCTATAGCTGAGGAATGCCGAATGGCTGAGAAACACCTAAAGAAATGTTCAACATATTTAGTCATAAGGGAAATGCAAATCAAAACAACCCTGAGATTCCACCTCACACCAGTCAGAATGGCTAAGATCAAAAACTCAGGTGCCAGCAGATGCTATCAAGGATGTGGAGAAAGAGAAACACTCCTCCACTGTTGGTGGGGTTGCAGACTGACTGGTACAACCATTCTGGAAATCAATCTGGAGGTTCCTCAGAAAATTGGACATTAAACTACCTGAGGACCCAGCTATATCTCTCTTGGGCATATACCCAAAAGATGTCCCAACGTATAGCAAAGACACATGCTCCACTATGTTCATAGCAGCCTTATTTATAATAGCCAGAAGCTGGAAAGGACCCAGATGCCTTTCAACAGAGGAATGGATACAGAAAATGTGTACAGCTACACAATGGAATACTACTCAGCTATCAAAAACAATGACTTTATGAAATTCCTAGGCAAATGGATGGAACTGGAAAATATCATCCGGAGTGAGGTAACCCAATCAAAGAAAAACACACAAGGTATGCACTCATTGATAAGTGGCTATTAGCCCAAATGCTCAAATTACCCTAGACGCACAGAACACATGAAACTCAAGGATGACCAAAATGGGAATGCTTCACTCCTTCTTTAAAAGGGGAATAAGAATACCCTTGGGAGGGAATAGGGGGGGCAAAGTTTAGAACAGAGGCAGAAGGAACACCCATTCAGACCCTGACCCATATGTGGCCCATACATATACAGCCACCAAACTAGATAAGATGGATGAAGCAAAGAAGTGCAGGCCAACAGGAACTGGATGTAGATCTCTCCTGAGAGACACAGCCAGAATACAGCAAATACAGAGGCGAATGCCAGCAGCAAACCACTGAACTGAGAATGGGACCCCCGTTGAAGGAATCAGAGAAAGGACTGAAAGAGCTGAAAGAGCTTGAGACCCCATATGAACAACAATGTCAACCAACCAGAGCTTCCAGGGACTAAGCCACTACTCAAAGGGAGAGACTTTTAATCTGATCTGCTACTAGCTTCTCTAGCCCACCAAATCTTGTTTACCTCTTTACGTTTACTTTTTCTGATTATCTTGTTCCTGAGTGAGTTCAGGGGCAGATGTTCCAAAAGTATCTTGGAACCAAAGCCTCACAAGGGGATCTCTGGTGTCTTTGAGTCACAACCCCTAGGGCATAAGGAAGGCCTTTCTGGTAGCATCAGATAAGGAATCACAGGCAACTACAGAATGCTGAGAACATTAATCATTCTAGGAATCAGACCTCTAATGAGTTATCCAATTCCAAGTGGTCAGCCCTGGAGCCATGTACATATAAATAACACTGAAGAGACTCAGAAGGTTTCTTTACATATTTATGTATATGTTACACGTATATATATATATATATACGTACATACATAACATTTAAAATTAAAGAAAGAGGGGCTATGAATTTGAAAGGGAGCGAGCAAGGTACAGGACAGGGGTTGCAAGCAGAGAAGAGAAGGAGGAAATGGTATAATCGTATTTTATTTTTTCAGTTTAAAACAATAAAAAGTGCATTTTAAAAAATTAAAACACTCTACTAAATATTTTATGAATAGTTAAAAGATAAGATCAAAGGCTCTAAGCATAAAGTAGCAAAAAGGTAGTAATATAGCAATGTTAATTTTCCTTATTAGATCACTACACAGCATATAGATTCATTAAAACATACTGCATCTTATAAATATGGACAATTATGTGTTAATAAAAATTTTAAATGCTTTATGTGGCAGGAAATGCTAACTACCCCAATTTATTTGATCATTACTTATTATAAATATTGAATAAATTACCACACTGTAACCCACAAGTGTGCACACTTAAGATACAAACAATATAGATCACAATAAGTACAAAAAATAATCGCAATGTTTGAATAGGTTCATATACTAATTTTAATGTGAATATTATACTATATATACATATGTATATATCCATCCTACAGGGTACTATAAATATGCATAATTTAATGTGCCAACTATAAAAATAAAAACATTATCAAACTCAGAAATATTACTATGAATAAATTAAAGGAGCTCAAAATATATACTTTGAAAAGTACCAAAATGCTACTTAGAAAAATAGATATTAAATGGAAAGACATGCAATGTTTATTAATCAGTAGATTCAAGTTTGTTAAAACAGAAATGCTACTCAAATGTTTTACAGATTCAATACAACTCTGAAATGTCCAGTTGCTCTTTGTAGAAGCAAACAAGTCGATCCTAAAATTCCTGGGGAATTGCTTGGGACTGCCAAAGCACCAGAAGTGCTAGGAATAGCCAAAGGAATGATGACAAAATGAACAAAGCTGTGAACTGGTTTCACAATGAAAACTTACTGTGAAGCAACAGCAAGCAAGACAGTGGTACTGCAGTGGCAGTAAGACAGCAGGCAGGACTGGCAGTCTATAGATGGACCTACCTGTAGACCTCAAGGGCTGCTTCCTGGCAATGGCATAAAGCCAGCCAATGGAATGAGAGGGTTTTATAAAATGGTGCTGGGAGAGCTCTGTGTCTGCTGGCAAAAGAGTGAATGTGGACACTTACTTCACTCTGTATATGAAAATTAACTCGACATTGATGAAAAACTTAAGCAGAAGAACATATAAATTTTACAATGATTCTTACAATGAATGAACACGAGACTGAATTTTGTGATATTTTGTGATATGATATCAACAGTAACAGCAACGGAGAAATGTAGAAATGGGATTTCATAAAATTGAAATGCCCATTGTTCAAAAGAGATTATGAAGAACAAGACTATGCTGAGAAAGGAAGAACACATCCTGATTAATCTGATTGAAGACATGCATTTAGGATATCTGATGCATTATACAATCCAACATAAGAAAATAGCCCAATAAAATTTAGACAACACAATATACATTTCACCAAGTATATACGTACATAAGTAGCAAGGGCATGAACACAAGTGGGTATCCTTCATCTCTTGGAGAATACAAGTAAAAACCACAGTGAGATGTCACTTGATACTCAATCAAATGTGAAGGATAGAAAATTTTGTCCATGTTCATTTCACTAAGCTGTGGAGAGATTGCAGGCAGCAATGGAAAATAGTATATGGACTACTCCATCAAAATTTTAAATGATTAAACATAGCAAACCATATAACAGAACAATTCTACTTCATAAGATCTATACTCTAAGAACTGAAAGCATATGACAACATGTGATTACAGCAGTAATATTCACAGCAGCATGAGGTTTAAACAGCTCACATGCTGCTGACAAGGGTATGAACTAACTGTGGTATGCCTGTAAGAGAAATCCTGGAATATATTGCATAGGTCAACATTGGAATTTTATTTTATAAATATAAAGCTCGGGAAGACCTCCAGACTCAGAAATTAGATTGGTAATTGATTTTGAGGAGAGAGGAGATTAATGGGTGACAGGCAATAGACATGGGTTGATGCAAATGCTCTAAAAATGGCTATAATGATGGTTGCAGTCTGTGACTTTACTGAAATGTATTAGATGGATGAGCTAAAGGTAAGTGAGTTATCTATCAGTCAGACTATTCTTGCAAAGAATGTCAGTGAACTAAGTGCAAGGGGCTAAATGCAGAGAGTCATTAGTAGAACCCAGGGCATGAGACGGTGGGCATAGCATTCAATCATACAGATATAGAAGGCACTGTAAGCAAATTTAAAATTTGAAAAAGCATGCAAGAAGTCAGCTCCCTACCTCAATGAAAAACTGAGGCTGTATTTCAGATTTCCTGGGATCAAAAATCAGACTAAGCGTTTCAGCACTATCAAGACCTATATCACAGTAAATGCAATTTCTGTAGTGTTGCCTAGAGATAATTATTTGTAAAATTGTGATTTCAAGCTAAGATATCTTAATTAATATAAGTAACATGTATTGACTTGCATTGGAAATATTTCTTGTCAGGATTTTGAAATGCTTAAAAGGGAAAGTGAATATATGACTTACAACAGAAATTAACTATTGAAGAGAATTTAATTAAATTTGAAAATGAGATTATTTAAAATTTTAATCTGATAAACTGAAGTCAATCAGCAATTAATAAACAGAGCATAATGCTACTTATTTTCATTTTACTGTGTTTATGAGGAACATGTCGATATTTATAGGTTTTACTTAATTTTGTAAAGGAGATTTTAAATACTTAATATTATAGAACTTTATTGAAATTCATAATCTAACGGAAATGTACTCTTTTACGAAAAATGGCCCACTCAGACTTTCCTAAAAAACCTTTTCATAACTCTCTTTAGACAACAAATTGATGTTTTTAACTATAAAATATGAGCACAGAGGAATCCGTCTGTTCCCTGACTAAACACAGTGGAGTGAGTGTTGAAGTACTAGGCAATTCTCTAGTAGTGAAGACATGACAGTGCTGGGAAAATAAATCCTTGTCCTGCAGGATTCCACCCTGGTGGGACACACAGTAATAAACATACACCATGTATTAGGTAGTTTTTTTAAACATATGACTTTATATCACACATAAGACACTGATGGCAGGATAGCAGTGTGACTTAGGACACAGATTTGTAAGCCAGGGTGGCTGAGTTTAACTGCTAGGACCCACAAATAATAGCTGTGTTATTTCCATGACTGACTCAGCCTCCTGGGCTTCAGGTTTATTAATTGGTAAGATGAGGATAACAAGTCTACAATGGAGTTACCACAAAGTTAACAAGATTAATATCTGTAAGGCACTTAGAACACTGCCCGACACCCAGCAAATATAATGGCTATTGTGTTGTAGCAAATGTCAGGGGATAAGTGCCATGAAGGGAAATATAACAGGTTAAGAAGTCTGGAGTGATACATGGAGGGAGAGAAGGAAGAATTTCAATTGTGTCCTCAGGACCCATCTTCCTGATCCAAGAGCCAGGGGTCAGGAAGCATGGCCAGTGTATCCCTAAGGCTGAAATGGCAAGGAGAGGGAAAGGCCCCGGGGCTCCAACAGGCTTGCTAATTGTGGAGAAAGATCATGGAGACCCACCGCCTTTGGCTTTGTTCAAAAATGTAGTAGGAAATAAGAAATGGTTTTGATGAGAAACAGAACATAATTGTATTTATGATCTTTAGAGGGATCTATTACGTGGCTCATCTGTTAATGACTATACAAGTCCAGATAGACAGCAGTCACAGAACAGTTTTATGAATGAGAAGTAGTGGCAACTTGGACAAGAATGGAAATCAAGAAGAGTGCTAGGAAATAGATGGGTTCTGTACGATTCTGTAGGAAAACCCAATGGGTGTATGGTAGGAGAAATGGTGAGCCCTGCAAGCAAGTTATGTCTGTTTTCTCCAGCTAAGGTCTGATGCTGGATACAGAGGCAGGTTTAGGTAGATGGTCTATAGTAACCAAGGCTGGAGTTTCGTTATGTGGCTCTGATGGGGAGAAGGTGGTATGAACTCATATACAGGGGGATTGTCACTATGAATCATAGAAGCCAAGCAGGGAGGTCAGTCGTATGGAAATCCCTATGGGGAAAAACATATTTTAAAATAGAGTGTTCAGAATTCTGGATGCCTGGACTCTCGGGCCAGGTAACAGCAGTATTACTTGGTAGCCCCTAGGAAACATAGTCTTCGGCTCCACTGTAGCTCTAAGCAGGAACACCCCAGGAAACCTCCAACATGATGCATGGCTGAAAGTCTAGGTTAGTTCCAGAGTACTGGAGCCTCAGGTGGAGCAGCAAAGGCAGGAAGGCCAAGGGACTGGGAGACTGGAAGGAAGACATGCTGTCCACATGGGTACCAAAACTGTCACAGTGATGACTACAATAGAGGAAAGATACTGAGAATGGTCCAAGGGGTGAGGCAGGTCCTCCAGAAGAAAAGCAGAGAATTTGAGCAGGGCACATCTGCTCATGTTGCCAAAGGGTCTCTTAAGAGGCATGAAAAGAATACAACTGGTCTAGAAGCAGAACTTGCAGTCAGGAGATAAGTGAGATGTTTGAGTGAAAAGAGCTACCACCTGAGAAAACTTCTGGAAGAACGGGGGCCTCAGAGGCAGCCAGTGTGAGTTACACAGTGTAACACTAACACACATCCGACTCACGGCTGTCAAGGAACCAAACACACTGTAGGGAGCAGGTTTTGTTTCTCAGGATTCTCTTTACAACTCATACATACTTTGCAAATACCTGAACCTCTGAGCAGGATATGCTTTCAAAATACACAGTTTACATAAATCGTTTTCTCATATATAGCAATTTATATATAAATATGCATATTTAATAAGTTCATATCTAGGATATTTAAAGTACCAGATTATTGTAAAGTGGGTGTGGCAGGGTATTACTGTAATCCTAACACTGATGGAGCTGAGGCAGCTGGGTGCGGTATTTGAGACCACATTGAGCTATAAAGAGAGAAATGGTCTCAACAAAATACAACAAACAGAATGGCTGAGTCTTGAGATGTCCATACAAAGCAGGTGTTCTTTCACCGTCAGTTTACAAATAAATAAGCAGAGGTACAGAGAAGTCTGGTTAAGTTCCACAAGATCCCAAAATAGGAGGGGAACAGATTCTGTATCCCACACTAGGCCATCAATCTACAGTGGGCTCTGAGATGGTGCTGTCTCCCACTAGCTGCCAATATTTTAAAGATATAAAAGATGCATAAGAACAAATGACAAATGAGCACCCCTCCCCCTCTTTCATCACTCAAAGACTCCTGGGCATGAGGAATCTTAGGCAGTGTGTATTTGCCCCCAAGGTACGAATACTGAACACAGAAGAAATCGGTCCTTTGTTTTTTAAAAAGCCTTAAAGAAAAGCAAGTCATCCTGACTCTAAGGTCAGATCAGACTTGACCCACCCTACCTAAGGCTATGCTGCTGCAATCAAATCCCATGCTCCTGTTGCAAGGAGTCTGTGATCGTCCCTCCTGGGATCTGAGACTTGAAAACTACCCTGTTCCAGGACATCTTCCCTTTCTCTGTTTTATTTCATGTTCTAGATGTTTCCTATCCTGGATGGATTGTCACATTCATTAGATGAAGTCTAAAATCAACCACCCTTAATATGGCTCCAGATCCTTTCTTGTCTTGGAGGATCAGCAGTATCAAAGGGTGTCTGAAAGTGGTATCCTTAGCTAGAACAGAAAATTCCAGGGTGGTGTGTCCGTAGAGACAAGTACTCAGGAGGTGTGCTGTTCATGGTAAGGGTCTCTCTCAGTCTCAGGAGAGAGACTCCAGAAGTTCTGGCTGAATGCAAATGAAAGGCCTGACTACCAGCAGGACTTAAGATCACTTCTGCTTGTGCCCTTAGCTGGCCACCACATGAACATGTGCAGTTAGTGGAGTCATTAACTCAGTAAGAACTCAGTAGCTCCTACGTTGGATATTAAGTGTCTCATGGGTTGCGAACTTACGTCTATCAAATAAAAATGATGAGGGTAATGATCTACTCACATAGAGGTGGCTTGTGCCTACATGATAGGCAAAAGGTCTGTGCAAGAGCTTTAAATTTACAGTGGAGTATTCATTATAGATCCTGGAATTTCTTCCATTAAAAAAAAGTTCAGGGGGCTGGGGATTTAGCTCAGTGGTAGAGCGCTTACCTAGGAAGCGCAAGGCCCTGGGTTCGGTCCCCAGCTCCGAAAAAAAGAACCAAAAAAAAAAAAAAAAAAAAGTTCAGGGAGGTAAGAGACTTTCAAGACTCAGGAGAGGGACCTTAGACAAAATGCCCAACAGTGGGGAAAGAGAATTTATAGAGTCCACCTCCATAGAAAGACAGGGTATCAAGTGGAGGGAAGAAGTTGCCATCTCACAGTTAAAAACACTGACCCGGAATTGTTCCTGTCTAAAAGAATTGCGGAGAGGAAAATGGAGAAGAGACTAAGAAAAAGGAGGTTCAGTGACAGGCTCAAATTGGGATCCATCTCAAGGGGAGGCTCCAAACCCTAATACTATTACCGATACTATGGTGTGCTTACAGACAGAAGCCTGGTATGGCTGTCCTCTGAGAGGCCCAACGAGCAGCTGACTGAGACAAATGCTGATACTTATACCCAACCAATTGACTGAAGTCGGGGACCTCTGTGGTTGAATTAGGGAAAGGCTGGAAGAAGCTGAAGAGGAGGGAGACCTCATAGGAAGACCAGTAGTCTCATCTAACCTGGACCTCTGAGACACTAAGCCACCAACCAGGCGGCATACAAAAGCTGGTCTGAGGCTCCGACACATAATACAGCAGAAGACTACTTAGTCTGGTTTCAGTGAATGAAGATGCACCTAACCCTTGAGAGACTTGAGGCCCCAGGGAATAGGGAGGCCTGGCAGGTGGGGTAGAGTGGGGGGTTGAGGAGGACATCCTCTTAGAAACAGGGGAGGAGAAATGGGGTGAGAAACTGTCCAAGGGAGGACCAGGAGGGAGAAAGAAAAGTGAAGTTTAAAAAAAAAAAAAAAAGAGTCCAGCTTGGCTACCACAGGAATCAGTAAGCAGAATCAATCCGACACATTCGCCATTACAGGGCATGTGTGCATGGCACGGTCCACTTAGAAGTATTGCTAACAGACCTCTCCCTATTCTGGTACTGCACTTCTCAAAATTTGATGAAAATTTATGAGCATGGTATACGCTTTAAAGTCCCTCAGGCCTGCCTTCCTGGCAGTACACAGAGTCTTCTAGCATATTAGCAGTGAGCTGAGGTCTTCAGGGTCACCCAAGCTCTGGTCTGAGGTTCAGTTTCTCAGCCTAACTACCAGGGAACTGAAGTGAGGGCTCCCTGAACCCCCAAGCCTCTAGCTCTGCACCTGACGCACTGGGATAATGCATATCTATCAATCTTTGCTAATTTTTCATCCCCAGAGGAACATTTTTAGTCCTGCCAATAACACAACACTTCAGTGCCAAAGGATGTTATGAACCTCATTTTGCCCTTCACATCTATATTTAGTACATAGAGTATAAACTTTGTTTACCACTCCCTCTGGATCTATGTTTGTCCATCTGCATGTGACCCTGCCCCTGCTAAGGAGGCAGGGAAGGATGACTTCCATTTTTAGGGGACAGTGAAAATCAGGCACAGTAAAACTGGTTTTACTTTTTTTTCCCTCATAGAACTGACTAATGTGTGGTTTGCTCACATGCTAAATGTCCCTCTAGGTCCCACATATTAACTGCTTGGTCCCTGTCAGCTTTATTCGGAAGCGGTGAGAACTTAGTCAGGGTCTAGTGAGAAGTGATAGCTGATTAGAACTGTGCCCTTGAATATGACATTGGGACCAGACCATTTTCTTCCTCGCTTTCTCTTTCTGCTTCCTTGATGCCCTGAATGTAGTATCATACTTCTCTGGGCCACTGCCCTGAAGGAACAAGGCCAACCCTCCAGGGACTGCAACCTCCAAACTGTGAGCCAAAATACCCCTTTTCCTGTTCACACTCATCACGCCATATTCACTACAGTCACGGAAAGCCTAGTTAAGCTCATTAGAAGGATTACATCCTATTATAATCCCGTGCCAGCCTTAGTATGATGCCAAACAGTGTACATGGATTAACAAGACTTAATCACTGTACTAAGCATACTTCTCCAGAGTACCTTCTTAGAGCTTCCAAGGCAGCCTGAACCCAACAAACGCATCTGAGGTAGGCAGGACTGACCTGTCAAGTCACTACCTTCTTTAACAAATTAGTAAGCCAGAGAGACAGTTATGAAACAGGTGTTCCGAGTCTGAGAAAGGTCACTTAGCAATACTTCTGTGTTGGTGTTTTTAAGGTCACAAGAAGGGGAGACATCCCCAAAGGTTGGACAGTCTCACTGCTGCTGCCTCAGGTTCAGATGTCCCTTCAAACATTTCTGAGGAGTGAATGTTTCCCTGCTAGTTTTTCTTCTTGATAACATCAACTGTGCTGCTAGCCAAGGGTCACTCTGCTGGAACTCACATTCTCATCAGACAGATGTGAGGCAAGGCTATCAGCGCTTGCTCCTTATAATCTGTTCCCCTGGTCTGCTGCACTCACCTCTCAGGATGAGGGGCATGGCAATCTCTTGCATATTAGGACAAATCAGAATGAGGAGGGCTTACACTTGTGTGTTTACTTAGAGCAAGACATAGAGGTTTTATATTTGCCAAAGTCACAGTAGGTTTCCTTTTCACATCAAAGCTTTAAAAAAATAAATTCCAATATAATCAATGCTCTGAAAAAAATCAAAGAAACAAGAATGACACAGTTGATACAAACAAAACCAAACAAGTGCTTAGAGATGGCTTTTTAGGTTGATACCTAGTCTTTGGTTTGCCATGCATCAGCCACAGACTAGTGTAATCACTAACAATCTTGAATTCTTCATCTGGTAGGCAGACATGGCTTTGCCCAGGCGTGTCTAGCCCTTCTGCACACTCTCTTTTCAGTCTGACTGTAGTGCCTCACTATTTGGCCTTTTAAAATACTCGACTTCAAAGTTTCCAATCAAGTACTTTCTTCCGTACAAAGTCTTCTGGTAAGTTTTAAAAGGATAATTGAATGACCTCAGCTGAGTCCGTCTGGCCAGGATTACTTTTCACTTACAGTTTAGCAAACTTAGCCTCTTCAATCTGAATTCCTGGAGATCAAGGAATATGTGATGTCATATGTCCTACAGCACCTAGGAGGTTTCTAACTCATTCCCTGTCTTGGACCTGTGTAAATGATCATTTTAACTAGTCTTTAGAAACAGGTCTTACCGTAAGTCAAGACAACTCTACATTGAATGGAAGACAATATGAAACTCTTTGATAGTTTTTTCTAGCCTCCTTGGTAAAGTGTCTATCATTGGATTTGTAGCTTCCTTAGGGATACAAGGCAGATATAGATCTGTATTTCAATTTAATTAGATATGACATTGTGATTAAGAAAGGTTCTTAAAAATTAGAGAACAGCATTAACCATTGACTCTCCAGGCTGCCTATTGCTACCTGATCACTGACTTTGCTTCAAGTATTTCAGTTGAAGATGGGCAGAGGAGTTTCAGAAGAGCCAACATCCCTGCACTCAAGCAGTTGAACTGGGATTGCTTAAAGTCCATCATGACATAGGAAGTTTAGAAACAAACAAACAACAAACAACAAAACCAATGTGATTGGTTGTTTCAGGAGCTTCTCCACAGACAAGACACTCATTGAACATGAGCTTCATACAGCTCATATGCTGGGTTCTGGAGACATACATACCCCTCTGTTCTCACTTCATTTGTCACAGTCAGATACGGAACTTTTACCTTTTCAGGTAGTATCATAAAATATGCAAAAAATGTATGACACAAGTGGTAATCATTTTTCTAGAAAAATGTCAAGTAGTATTAAGAAGCCCTACTTCCTGAGACACACACGTCAGGCTTGGGCCAGTCATCTCTGAGTCCACAACAATATTCTGCTCAAATAAAACAGTCCATGCCTCTGCTCAGAACAAATACAGGTGAGTCTTACCAAGAGTTGTTTAGAGAACAACATGGATAAGGTTAAGGTTTGGCCCTTTTCTTCCTTTGGAATGTTTAGCTATTTATAGTCCCCAACATTGTTTGTGCTCAGTCTTTTATTTTGACAGTTAAGTGCTGTCACCTCATTAAGGTTTAGAATAATTGAACAGTAATTTATAAAAAGAAGCCATGCTGAGCTGGGAGATCCTAGTTCAAAGTCGGAGGCAGATTCAGTTGTTGTGAACTGCTTCTGGCTTCACAGAAAGCCATCTTCACAGGCCTAAAGAGAATGAGGCAGTGTCTTAGGTGTCTTTTTCAAGGGTGCCATCCCCACTAAAGAGAGCTATGTTCTCCCAACTTAATCATATCCAAAATCTCCATCTCTCAAAGCATTGTATTGGAGGTTAGAGTAAAAAAGTTGATTTTGCGGATACAAGTGTTGTTTTCTAACTGATAGCAGCTGGACATGTCTGTACAATCCCACTGGTTTGTATGCTCTGCCTTTGCAATCTGAGTTCTCCTCTAGATAGAGGCATAGTCTTCTTAGCAGGCTTCTACACAAACAGCCTGCTTGTGGTTAAATGGTCCAAGTACTAATAGTATGTCTACTTTTGTCAAATATAATTGAGTAATACTGATAATAGAAAGCTACATAACATGACGGTAGTTCAAAACGTTGTCTTAAATAAAAGGCCCCATCAAATTTGACTAATTTTCACTTAAATTTGTGCAAGCTATAGATATATTCTCTTTAAATTATCTTCATATTATTTGACCCATTTTATTTACTTTTTAGCATTTTTATGTGTATGAATGCTTTCTGTACATACAAGTACCATATGTATGCAGTACCTGCAGAGGTCAAAAGGGGGAGTCTAATCCCCTGGGACTGGAGTTGTAGAAGACTGTAAATGGTCACATAGGAGCTGAGAACTAAACTCATTTCTTCTGCAAGAGCACCCAGTCCTTTTAACCACCATCTCCCTGGCCCCTTAAATGTAATTTATTTAAAGAATACTTAAGACTATGCATGTTTGGTTTGGGCTTTTTTTAAGAACACATTTACTTAAGTATGGTCTGCATTCATGTTTATACCTCAGAATGTTTGCCTTTCCAGCAAAGATGATTCATTAATAACTGATCTCTCTGTCTCTTTATCACTCTTTGTCTCTTTATTACTCTCTGTCTCTGTCTCTCTGTCTCTCTCTGTCTCTCTGTCTCTGTCTCTCTCTGTCTCTCTGTCACTTTCTGTCTCTGCCTCTCTCTGACTCTCTTTGTGTCTGTCTGTCTGTCTGTCTGTCTGTCTCTCTCTCTCTCTCTCTCTCTCTGTGTGTGTGTGTGTGTGTGCGTGTGTGTGTGTGTGTGTGTATGTGTGTGTGCTTAGATCAAGGATACCCAGATGTATATAGAAACCAAATTAAAAACTAGTTAAGACAACTTCAGAATATACTGGAAAAGTATAGAAATCTTCAGCATTCAAAATATCGAGAGTTTTGAGAAAGGAGGATAGATACAATTTCTTACCATACCTTGAACTACCTATCTTCAATATGGAAAACATGCCCATCAAAACCAAAGAGGAAGAAAGGGGGACAAGATTGGTCCACATAAGCCAAATACATACATAGCCTCTCTGGAGGCTAACATGGAATGAAGGAGGAAAACAATGAAGTGAAACTTGATTGGAAGATGGAATTCCTTTTTTTTTTTTGGTTCTTTTTTCCGGAGCTGGGGACCGAACCGAGGGCCTTGCGCTTCCTAGGCAAGCGCTCTACCACTGAGCTAAATCCCCAACCCCGGAAGATGAAATTCTTATCAGTCAAGCTGACCATTAAAGGCCTACACCTCTCATCAAACTTTTCTGTGAGCAATTTCATAATGCAAGTATGCCATCATAACTGCAACATTGTCCCCGATAACTGATATCTCTGTCAAACAGCATGTCTTCATCCTTCACATTCTCAGGCAAGAATGTTTATGATGTAGCCGGTAATGTTTAAGAAGTAGATCAAACCAGCTCACAAGAGGTCGCTAGAGAGACCTCTGTAAATTTTATTCACAATTAAAAAATAATTAAAATCTAATTATATAATTTTCCCTCACTACGATCCCTCCTTTGTATCTGAATTTCAACCCCTCTCCTTCCCCTAACCTCCTCCTCTGAAATAGATAACTTTTTTCCTTATTTTGTTTTACACACACACACACACACACACACACACACACACACACACACACACGAAAGAAGAATATGCTGAGTTTACTTGATGTTTCTTAGGTATATATGATTTCAGGTTCTTCAATACAAAATTCTCAGAATAGTAGATTTTTGCCAAGAGAACTCAACATTGTAATTTCTTGCAAGTCAGTTTTGTCCATGTTAAGAAGCATGGGCTTCCATTGGTAGATGACAGAAAGGTTGCAGTTGGAAGCCATATGGCAACCCTGTTATTTAATAACAATAAAATAACCTCCCCTTACCACTGTCCCAAGAACAGATATGTAGCCAGTTCTTCACACAAAGCTCAGTCCATATATCACTTATACTAGAGTGATCTTGCAAGATCAGGTTACTTTCCTCGTTAAAGTCATTTTGCCAATGTTCAATGACTGGAGGCTTCATTTCTAGGACCCAGTCTTCTATATTTTCCAGGTTTTAGAATTCTTACCAATTCAGCATTTATAATAAAATTTATTATAAAGCCAAGGTCAGTGGAGTTACAACCTGGGAGGCTTGATTTCCTGTGAGATCAGAACAACTCTTTTATAACCTGCTGTATTTCATTTGGGTGAACAGAAGAGCAGACTTGCCTAACAAGTACAAGATAGGAAAAAAGCAGGCATCTGGGGGCACTGATCTACATGGCTTAGGATGCTGAAAACATCCACATAAGCTAATTGCATCTATCATCATTATAGCAATGTCGGTATTTGATCAAACCTTACTGAACATTTATATTTAGTGTAGAGATAATATGATTGGGAGGAGCTCTCTTGCTGTAAGCTGCAGGAATGTATAAAACCAATGCTTAACCCCCACCCCCCAAATATGCATACTACCATAGTCTGCTTGCAACAAAATATCCACAGAAAAGGCCTCCCCAGATCATAGGTCAGTGAATGTGCAACATTATAGTCTGGTAAAGAAATATTCTAGCTTGTGTAGACGCCATATGGTCTCTGCTACAAATTCTTTTCTCTCCCTTCAATTTAAGAATGCAAAAACTATTCTTAGCTTATGCACTTTTCAAAAGCAAGTAGTAGTTGAGATCTGGATAGTTTGTCTGCCCCTCAATTAGCTAGCTCAGCACACTGAAAATAAAAATTTCATTTTCTTAGCTTCTTCTATTTTTCCCCTCAAAAAATAACCCATAAGAAACAGAAATTAAGACAAAAAACAAACCTGGTAAAATCCCCTTTAAAAAGTAAAACCAGATTGAGAACAATGTGTAAAAATTCTTATCTTTCAAAGATATCTGGAGTGCTTTTTCCTGTGGTTACTTAAAGATACTCTTGGATGATGAAGTTGCTGGTTAAAACCTCATGATGGCTTCTTTCCTCCAGAGGCTTCAGTGGGCATTCTAAAGAGGTTTTATTTTAGTGGGGGACAGGGGGTAGGGTAGAGTTCTTTTGAGGTAAGTTCTCTCCTTGTACTATGTAGCACAGGCTAGCCCTAAATTCCATACATAGCCTAGTTTGGTCTCCTATCTCAGCCTCCAGAGTACTGAAGTTATAGACACACTCCTCCATACCCAGCCTGCTATTCTCAGTTTCGAGGCACCAGGAGCAGAACTTGCCCTGTGAGTTCACATCAAGAGACACATCAGATTGCCTGTTACTGCTGATGGACTCTGCGAATTACAAGCATGGGAGGCTGGGGTGAGTGTAGAAGACATAAGGCCACTAACCTACAACAGGCAGCTTCAAGAAAGGAAAAGATCTAGGTGACTCAGGGTCACCCATAGCCATCTGGGTATTCCTTTCTACTTTGGGACTGTCACGAAAGTCTCCTTAGAACAGGGTCCCCTCTATCTTCCCTCTGTAATTCCAGCAAAGACTCCAGCTGCACTGAGTTGTGAGCCCCTGAAGCAACAGCCAAGATAAAAGACAGAGGAACTCTGTCTGAAGTCTGTGTGCTCCAGCAGATTAAATAGAAATTCTTCATACTGAACACAGGGCAGGGCTTCAAACAGAGCTGTGCCATGCCTGCCACATTTCTGTAAGGCCTCTTACTGCCAAGCACAGAGGGAGGCTTCAGATTCTCAAGACCAATGTGTCTGCAATCTTCAAATATTCAATAGCTACCACTTCTGCCACTGTCTCAGACCTTCTAAATTAACACACAGCTCTTCATTAACCCACATTAACTCACTAAATCAAGAAACTAATTACTTGCAAAGGATCCATTTTCTAGGAGATGCTAACCATTGTAACATATGCATTTAACATAGATTCTCATTAGTGATTTTCTTCATAAGAACCCTACAGAGTGTAATTTTTGATACATTAATTCCCTCGGTCTAATAGACATCCTTCTACCTCATTGGTACATCTGTGCAGAAGCATTTGCCTGAAGATCCTAACTGGGCTACGCTAGTTGGCTTTATTCTTGGCCTGGTAGAGGATATGGACATCTGTTAAAGAGCTCCATGAGGATCAAGCTGGTGCCAGGTAAGATTTCTTATCAACAAGGAGCTTGATGCTGGCATAGCTTTCTTCCTCTGTCTACCCATACTATTGGCACTCAAAGAATACTTCCACACTGAATTCCACTAACCTAATAGCCAGCAGAAAGGGTGTTTTCTAGTACATTTATTTACTAGATATGGGGTGTATACCATGTTGTATGTGTGAAGATCAGAGGGCAATTTGTAGGAGTTGGTAATCTAGTATTGCATTCATCCCAAGGGTAGAACTATTGGTGGTAAGTGCTATGAGATCTGGGGCAGCACATAAAAGTTTTTAACATATACTACTCACTACTCACTAGAGTAATCTCCCTTGTTCTACAAACCACATGGAACCTTTCCAACATGGCATCTTCTTTTTTTCCTATCCAATCATCCACATGCCAACCAAATACCTTCCACAATGACTTTACTAGGGCTTAAAGATAAGGAATCTGGATAATAAAATGAATGGTGGGTAAGAAAAGTAACACAAGCTATCATAGGATATTACAAAAATGGAGAGTCTTTAGATAAGAAAAGAGAATAGTAATGTGGATTCTTAATGCACAAACACCTCTCAATTTATAAGAATTTGTTTTGTAAATAGAATACTATTTTCTTAATGACCAAACAGTATGATGCTGTTCTGTATAGCACTCTTTTTAACCCTTTCATCTACCGAGAAACATCATTTTACCCCATGCCATGGCTAGTATGCTAGTGTAAATAGTGCAGGCAATACATCAGATACAGTTAAATAAATACTACATGTTCTCTCCCACGTGTAGAAGCTGCAAACATCACCAAGAACAAAGGATGGCTGAGCTGGAGCAGGCAGCCATGTCACAGGGAAATCAAAGTATACAAAACAAAACACGGATAGAAAGAAAGACATACTGTAGCATTTCACAGTCACTGTAATCCCCAGGAACTTAATGGAACCTTCATAACTAGAAGGAGCATGAGCACACTACACACAAAGTAGTGATAAAAAGATACAAATGTTTACTTCTTTGATTGACAAATACATATTCTATAACAGTGCTGAAAATGCCATGCTGTATCTCATATACACATATAACTATTCTGCTAATCAAACTTTAGAGAAAATATTTAATACATGGAAGTTTGAACTTCCCCAATTTTCTCATTATGCAATATCCATGTATTATCTTTACCCCATAAATGTGTGTAATTATAAAAGCAACAATGAAAACACAGTTGGCCCAGAACTATAACAACATTAGTAGGTATCATCCACTCTCAGAAATTCTAATGACACTGTTGGTATTGCTTTGCTTAAATCCTTCTCTGCTGAGCTCACATCATACAAAGTGGACTCACAGTTTTGTTTAAACACAGAATGCTTCATATGTCTAATAAGCATGATCACATGGATTAATGGAAACAAATTTTTATAACTTTTTGAGATTATAAAATAATTACATTTGCCCCCCCCCCTCTGCTTCCTCCCTCCAGTCTCTCCAATGTACTTGTTCTCATGGAAGAAAAACGCCCTTGAATTTGTTTCCTATGATTACTGACAGGAAAGCTATTTTCTGCTAACCACCATGGCTTTAATACTGTTTGCCCTGCTTTGTAGCTTTTAGATTAACACACTGGGACTGCTTCATGACTTTTCAAATGAGTTTTTAAGGCTGTAATATAGACATCAAAAACTCTGCAAAATAACTTATTCTTAAATTGCAATTTTTTGCTAGAATAATTTAGTAAACTAAAACAATACATTTTGCTTAACACACGAAGTTTTCAGAAGACAACCTCCATTGAAGAGTTCCAAAAGCACAGGTATCAGACAGCAATCATTCAAACATCTTTCACCCAAGCTCACACAGAATCAAAAGTTCTACGTGTTTAAAACATATGGTATATTTCTCTATAATATACAATGCAGATTTGTTACTAAGGCACACTGTGCTTCAACTAGCTAAATGGTGGCCCAGGGTTGGAGCACCACCCTTTTAAAGGTGTAAGCATGTGCCATCAGGAACTCTGCAAGAAACACAGCAGGAATGGAGTCTATCGCTGTTCACAGTGTTTAGCTAACTAGTGAAGCACATTGGATGTCAGGATCTTCAGTCATGAAAGCAGAAGACAAATCAAAATAAGTTGTTGTCTCAAATGGAAAACAAGACAAAACAAAACAAACAAATAAAACATATCCCCTGGAGAAGGCAAGAGAAAAGTATCTTTGTCCCAAATGCCATTCTGGTTTCATTTCTCAGAGTTGTTGCTACCATCATCAATGCAATGGGAAGATTTTTTTGTGGTACTGAAAAGGTATCTTCTTTATTCCTTCCTCTCTTTTCCGAAATTAGAAAATGAAAGGGTGCGTAGAAGGGAGAGGAGGAAGAGGAGAGAGAGGAACTGGGAGGAAAGGAGGGAGAAAAAGCTGCAATCAGGATGTAGAGCAAATAAATAACTAAATTAGTCAAAGAAAGGAAGGAAGGGAGGGAGGGAGGGAGAGAGGAAAGGAGAAAGGAAAGAAGGGAGGGAGGAAGGGAAGAATTGAAGAAGGAGGAATGGGGAAGGGAAAAGAAGGGAGGGAAGGGGGAGGAAAGGGTGGGGACAGGAGAGCAGTGGTGGAAAAAAAGAAGGAAGGAAGAAAGGAAGAAACTTAAGAAAGGAAAAAGAAAATGTGATTTCTAGAAAGATTTAAATAAGGAAGAACTGCCTAAGGAAACAGATAAACCAGAACTTAAGGAGTGAGTGGGCTTCTCCAAAGAGTACCACATGGGAGTTGAGAAGCCTCTTAATTTCTTTTCCTATATTGTCTTAGGAGTGAAGGCAAGGACCGATTCAGAAAAAGTAGGTCTGGATGACTTTGACATTACTTACAAAGCAGTGAGGAGAGTAATTAAAAAATAACCACAACAATTTGTGTGAACCAAGTTTCTGATGAATGATTGAATAAATTTAATAAACCAAGGAACCTCTTAAAAGCCAGTAAGTAAAATGCATAGTTATTTTGCAAAGATTTACAAATGGCTACCGTTCACTACAGGGTGTTCAAAACCACAACTCATTAGAGGGCTAAAAGTATAAACAAAAGATCATGCTACTTTCTATCTTTTAGGATGGTGTTCGTGTTATATAAGTAAATGTATAGAATTTTTATGTGTACTTTCATTTATAAACCTCTATTTATGTGTGTATGCATATGCATGGCTACCAAAGCTACTTATCTGTATCCAGATATACAAGTTAATATGAAAGTGTATCTACTTACACATAAGATATTGCCATTCACATGTATGTATATATGACTAACAATATTATTAAGGAATGTCATGAATCTAGAAACCTCATGTACTCTCATACAGTGCTCAGTACTACAGGAATATAAAATGATTCACATTTAAATATTTATCTAGTGGCATTTACATGCTTACTCGGAGACTGGTACAAATATTAACAGAACCATACTTATAATACCCAAACGAGTAAACCATCTAAATGTACATCAACTGATGAGCAGTTGGATAAAAACTTTTTAGAACACTCTTCACCAATTAAAAGGAGCATGCTGTAAGATATGCTACAACAGAAATAAGTATTATGTTTAAGCTAAGTAAAGGAAGTCAGATATAAGAAATGACCCAGACTGTTTTCCAGAATGGTTGAAAAAGTCTGCAATACCACCAATTAAGGAAGAGTGTTCCTCTTTCTGCACATCCTCACCATCATTTGCTGTCACCTGAGTTTTTGATTTTAGCCATTCTCACTGGTGTGAGGTGAAATCTCAAGGTTGTTTTGATTTGCATTTCCCTTATGACTAAAGATGTTGAACATTTCTTTAGGTGTTTCTCAGCCATTTGGCATTCCTCAGCTATGAATTCTTTGTTTAGCTCTGAACCCCATTTTTAATAGGGTTATTTGTCTCCCTGCGGTCTAACTTCCTGAGTTCTTTGTATATTTTGGATATAAGCCCTCTATCACTTGTAGGATTGGTAAAGATCTTTTCCCAATCTGTTGGTTGTTGTTTTGTCCTTTGCCTTACAGAAGCTTTGCAGTTTTATGAGACCCCATTTGTTGATTCTTGATCTTAGAGCATAAGCCATTAGTGTTTTTTTCAGGATATTTTCTCCAGTGCCCATGTGTTCGAGATTCTTCCGCAATTTTTCTTCTATTAGTTTGAGTGTATCTGGTTTAATGTGGAGGTCACTGGTATACTGGGATGTAAGCTTTTTACTAGGTGATAGGAATGGATCGATCTGCATTCTTCTACATGCGGACCTCCAGTTGAACCAGCACCATTTGCTGAAAATGCTATCTTTTTCCCATAGGGTGGTTTTGGCTCCTTTGTCAAAAATCAAGTGACCATAGGTGTGTCGGTTCATTTCTGGGTCTTCAATTCTATTCCAGAGGTCTATCTGTCTGTCTCTGTACTAATATCACACAGTTTTTATCACTGTTGCTCTGTAATACTGCTTGAGTTCACAGATAGATATTCCCCCAGAAGTCCTTTTATTGTTGAGGATAGTTTTAGCTATCCTGGGGTTTTTTTTTTTTGTTTGTTTGTTTGTTTGTTATTCCAGATGAATTTGCAAATTGTTCTATCTAACTCTATGAAGAATTGGGTTGGAATTTTGAGGGGGATTACACTGAATGTGTAGATCGCTTTTGGTAAAATGGCCATTTTTACTATATTAATCCTGCCACCTCCACATTAAACCAGATACACTCAAACTAATAGAAGAAAAATTGCGGAAGAATCTCGAACACATGGGCACTGGAGAAAATATCCTGAAAAAAACACTAATGGCTTATCCATGAGCATGGTAGATCTTTCCATCTTCTGAGGTCTTCTTCAATTTCTTTCTTCAGAGGCTTGAAGTTCTTATCATACAGATCTTTCACTTGCTTGGTTAAAGTCACACCGAGGTATTTTATATTATTTGGGACTATTATGAAGGGTGCCATTTCCCTAATTTCTTTCTCAGCTTGTTTCTCTTTTGTGTAGAGGAAGGCTACTGATTTATTTGAGTTAATTTTATATCCAATCACTTTGCTGAAGGTGTTTCTCAGATTTAGTAGTTCCCTATTGGAACTTTTGGGATCACTTAAGTTTACAATCATATTGTCTACAAATAGTGCTATTTTGACTTCTTCCTTTCGAATCTGTATCCCTTTAATCTCCTTTCATTTTCTGATTGCTCTGGCTAGGACTTCGAGAACTATATTGAATAAGTAAGGAGAGAATAGGCAGCCTTGTCTAGTCCTTGATTTTAGTAGGATTGCTTCAAGTTTTTCTCCATTTAGTTTAATGTTAGTGAATAGTTTGCTGTATATGGCTTTTACTATGGTTAGATATGGGCCTTGATTTCCTGTTCTTTCCAGGACTTTTATCATGAAGGGGTTTTGAAGTCGTCAAATGCTTTCTCAGCATCTAATGAAATGATCATGTGGTTTTAATCTTTCAGATTGTTTATATAGTGGATTACGTTGATGGTTTTCTGTATATTAAACCATTTATGCAGGCCTGGGATGAAGCCTATTTGATCATGATGGATGATTGTTCTGATGTGCTCTTGGATTTGGTTTGCAAGAATTTTATTGAGTATCTTTGCGTCAATATTCATAAGGGAAATTGGTCTGAGGTTCTCTTTCTTTGTTGGGTCTTTGTGTGGTTTAGGTATAAGAGTAATTGTGGCTTCATAGAAGGAATTCGGTAGTGCTCTATCTGTTTGAATTTTGTGGAATAGTTTGGATAATATTGGTATGAGGTCTTCTATGAAGGTCTGATAGAATTCTGCACTGAACCCGTCTGGACCTGGGCTCTTTTTTTGTTGGGAGACTGTTAATGATTGCTTCTATTTCTTTAGGAGTTATGGGGTTGTTAAATGGTTTATTTGTTCCTGATTTAACTTGGCTACCTGGTGTCTGTCTAGCTAATTATCCATTTCCTCCAGATTTTCAAGTTTCATTGAATATAGGCTTTTGTAGTAGGATCTGATGATTTTTTGAATTTCCTATGGCTCTGTTGTTATGTCTCCCTGTTCATTTCTGATTTTGTTAATTTGGACACACATTCTGTGTCCTCTGGGTAGTCTGGCTAAGGGTTTATCTATCTTGTTGATTTTCTCAAAGAACCAGCTTTTGGCTATTCTTTGTATAGTCCTTTTTGTTTCTACTTGGTTGATTTCAGCTCTGAGTTTGATTATTTTCTGCCTTCTACTCCCCCTGGGTGTATTTGCCTTATTTTCTTCTAGAGCTTTTAGGTGTGCTGTCAAGCTGCTGATATATGCTCTCTCCTGTTTCTTTCTGCAGGCACTCAGACCTATGAGTTTTCCTCTTAGCACAGCTTTCATTGTGTCCCATAAGTTTGGGTATGTTGTATCTTCATTTTCATTAAATTCTAAGAAGCCTTTAATTTCTTTCTTTATTACTTCCTTGACCAGGCTATCATTGAGTAGAGATTACTCAACATCCATGAATATGTGGGCATTCTTTCCTTACTATTATTGAAGACCAGCTTTAGCCCGTGGTGGTCTGATGGGATGCATGGGATTATTTCTATCTTTCTGTATCTGTTCAGGCTTGTTTTAATGACCGAGTATATGGTCAATTTTGGAGAAAGTACCATGAGGTGGTGACAAGAAGGTATATCCTTTTGTTTTAGGATAGAATGTTCTATAAATATCTGTGAAATCCATTTGGTTCATGACTTCTATTATTCTGTCTATGTCTCTGTTTAATTTTTGTTTCCATGATCTGTCCATTGATGAGAGTGGAGTGTTGAAATCTACTATTATTGTTTGAGGTGCAATGTGTGC
This sequence comes from Rattus norvegicus, assembly GCF_021556685.1. Taxonomy (NCBI): domain Eukaryota; kingdom Metazoa; phylum Chordata; class Mammalia; order Rodentia; family Muridae; genus Rattus; species Rattus norvegicus. The sequence continues at coordinate 40,149,675 of NC_141551.1, read as the reverse complement.
TTTGAGTTTTAATAAGGTTTCTTTTATGTATATAGGTGCCCTTGTATTTAGAGCATAAATATTTAGGATTGAGAGTTCATCTTGGTGGATTTTTCCTTTGATGAATATGAAGTGTCCTTCCTTATCTTTTTCATGATTTTGTTTGAAAATCGATTTTATTCGATATTAGAATCGCTATTCCAGCTTGCTTCTTCAGAGCATTTGCTTGGAAAATTGTTTTCCAGCCTTTTACTCTGAGGTAGTGTCTGTTTTTGTCTCTGAGGTGTGTTTCCTATAAGCAGCAAAATGTTGGGTCCTCATTGCATATTCAGTTTGTTAATCTGTCTTTTTATTGGGGAATTGAGTCCATTGATGTTGAGGGATATTAAGGAATACTGATTGTTGCTTCCTGTTATATTAGTGTTGGGATGTGAGATTATGTTTGTGGCTGTCTTCTCTTTGTTTTGTTAGAACCGGATTAGTTTCTTGGTCTGCGTAGGGTGTAGCTGGTCTCCTTGTGTTGGGCTTTACCATTTATTATCCTTTGTAGGCCTGGATTTGTAGAAAGATATTGTGTGAATTTGGTTTTATCATGGAATATCTTGGTTTCTCCATCTATGTTAATTGAGAGTTTTGCAGGATACAGTAACCTGGGCTGGCATTTGTGTTCTCGTAGGCTCTTTATGACATCTGTCTAGGATCTTCTGGCTTTCAGTCTGTGGTGAGAAGTCTGGTGTAATTCTGATAGGTCTGCCTTTATATGTTACTTGACCTTTTTCCCTTACTGCTTTTAATATTCTTTTCTTGTTTTGTGCATTTGGTGTTTTGTCTATTATGTGACGGGAGGAGTTTCTTTTCTGGTCCAATCTATTTGGAGTTCTGTAGGCTTCTTGTATGTTCATGGGCATCTCTTTCTTTAGGTTAGGGAAGTTTTCTTCTATGATTTTGTCGAAGATATTTACTGGTCATTTGAGTTGGGAGTGTTCACTCTCTTCTATACCTATTATCCTTAGGTTTGATCTCATTGTGTCCTGGATTTCCTGTATGTTTTGGTTCCGGTGTTTTTTCCCTTTTACATTATCTTTGACATTTGTGTCTATGATCTCTATGGAATCTTCTGCTCCTGAGATTCTCTCTTCTATCTCTTGTATTCTGTTGGTGATGCTTGTATGTACGGCTCCTTGTCTCTTCCTTTGGTTTTCTATATTCAGTGTTGTTTCCCTTCGTGCTTTCTTTATTGCTTCTATTTCCATTTTTAATTCCTTTATCTGTTTTATCATGTTTTCCTGTAATTCTTTCATGGATTTTTGCATTTCCTCTCTATAGGCTTCTGCTTGTTTATTTGTGTTTTCCTGCATTTCTCTAAGGGAGTTCTTTATGTCTTTATTGAAGTCCTCCATCATCATGATCAAGTGTGATTTTAAATCTAGATCTGCTTTTCTGTTGTTTTTGGATATTCAGTGTTTGCTTTGGTGGGGGAATTGGGCTCCAATGATGCCATGTAGTCTTGGTTTCTGATGCTTGGGTTCCTGCTGCCTCTTGCCATCACGTTGTCTCTGGTGTTACCTTGTTGTGCTATTTCTGACAGTGCTTAAACCATCCTATAGACCTGCATGTCAGGAGTGCTGTAGACCTGTTTTCCTGTTCTCTTACAGCCAGGTATGGGCACAGAGTGTTCTGCTTTCAGGCGTGTAGTCATTTCTGTCTACTGGTCTTCAGGTGTTCCTGTGGTGTGTGTTCTCAGTCTACCAGGCAGGTCACTTGGAGCAGAAAAGTTGGTCTTATCTCTGGTCTCAGGCATGCAGTTGCTTCTCAGAGCCATGTTTCAGCTCTCTGTGAGGGCAGCAACCAGAAGGGTCTGTCCCTCCTTCACTTGGGACCCTGTGCACAGGGGGCCCAGATGGCACTAGGGGTTTTCCTCTAGAGTCAGAAATGTGGGCAGAGAGTAGTCTCCTCTGGCTTCCCAGGATTGTCTGCCCTTCTGAAGGTCTAGCTCTCCTTCTCACAGGATTTTGGTGCAGGGAGCTATTTGACCAAGTCCCTTCAGATCTGTGCTGTGTCTGGACTGCAGAGTTGAGTGCCTTTATCTTCCTGTTCCCAGAGGCCCTGTACAGTTTCCTCTTGGGCCAGGGATTTGGTAGACGTGGGCAGTACTGGCAGTCTCTCCTGCCCTGGAGTCTCAGGAGTTCCCACCTGTCTGGCTGGTGATCTCTCTCTCCCATGGTGTTTGGGAGCAAGGATCTGTGGGCTGGGGTCAGTGAGGTTTGGGCCCCAATTAGAAAATGGAAGTACCCGGTGCTGGAGGAATTTTGTCCTTGTGAGTCCTGAGTCAACCAGGCAGGTCACTTGGAGCAGAAAAGTTGGTCTTACCTTTGGTCTTGGCTCTGAAGTCACTCCTCAGAGCCGGGTTTCATCTCTTCCTGAGGACAGCAACCAGAAGGGTCTGCCCCGCCTTCACTCAGGACCCTGTGCACAGGGGGCCCAGATGGTGCTAGGCGTTTTCCTCTAGATTCAGAAATGTGGGCAGAGAGTAGTCTCCTCTGGCTTCCCAGGCGTTTCTGCCCCTCTCCTGAAATTGTTTTTAAAATGAGTGCCATATTATATTCCTTTGTATGTACTTTAGCCAGAAATTGTGCTGGAACTCTTGATAATTAAGTTTCATTATTATTGTTCTATACTTTTCGCTATGTATTGATGGCCAGGAGATCAAAGTGCTTTGATTTTAACACCACACTAAATTTCCATATCTCATTCCTGGGCTTTTTCCAGCATCCCTGGGATTTGGCAGTGATAATGATATCTATTAATCATGAGAGTTTTGAAGTCAGGGGCAAAGAAGAGTTGTAACTGGCAAGGTGGGAATGTTCAAGGCCTATTGTTGTCCTTCCTGGATCTCAGGAGATGTTCATGAACTAGATTCCATCCTGCCAGGCCAGCAAACTCATCTAGAAGCAGTTCGTGCCTTTCTTTACTGGAGCAGAGCCAAACAGAGTCTGGACACCCAGTAGGTGCTTTATGAACTAATACCACCACCGGGATAGAACAGCAAGGCTCCATTCTCTACCTAATAGTGAACAAGTTTGTTAACATGTACTAAAATTTTAAAGGTTGACCGTTAAAATAGGAGGCAGATTTATCTAAATTTGGTGCGTGCCCCAAAAGTGTATATTTTATTGCATGGAAAGGAACTGTTTTGTCTTAAAGTTTTCTTCTTCTAGTTTAATATAAATTTATAGCATAAAAACACTGAAAATAAAAGAATAAATAAATGCATGGGTACAGGTATAGACACCACTTGGACTACAAAGACTTAGGATTGATGCCTAGTACGTAAAACAAAACAAAACAAAACAACAACAAAACCCCCAGAAATATAATATAGAAAATCGGTGGGCAAATACTAAACACTGTTTTCCCGAGAATCCAGCCTTAAGTCTAAGAAAGGTATTCATTTTCTTAAAAATAAAAATGATCCAGTGAAACTGAACTGTATGATTTTGCTAATCAAGCCTTTATATATACACTTTACACTAACACTGTACATGGATAACCTCTGGGATTTCTCAAAGCTGGGAAGCAGACAGAGCTCACACTTTGTAAGTTCTGGACTTGAGCATAGCTGGGAGGGTGGGGAGGCTGCTATTAACTGATTGACTCAGGCTATGGCTGGATGCCTAGGCCACTCACTTTGAGTTGTCTTGCTCTAAGAACCACCGAAGATAGTTCTCAACTCTTACTCTTAAGACAAGAATAACAAAGCCACCTGCTCCAAATATTACTCTTGGTTGTTCTCTCAGATGTAGCCCCCTCCCCCAAATAGATCTATATAGGAATGGAGAGAAAATGGAGCTTGAGGCCACATTTTTCTTCCAAAAGACTTTAAAGACTAATTTATTTGGGAATAAAACACTAAGCACCAAGGCCTTACAAGTTGCTGAGTGCATGCTGAAGGGTTCTAAAGTGCAGACTTTCCCAACTGGAAAGGGATATTTTAAAGCTGTGACTCAGTTTAAGAATGTGAAAATGCTATATCTGTATTGTGTGAGTCAGACCCTGGAAGTATACATTTACAAAGTATTAAATTACCATCAACCACAAATTACAAATCCATTGATGAAATGCTTGGTGTTGACTTAGCAACAGCAGAGAGTTAGAGATGTGAAACTAATGTAATTGTCCAGGACTCTGTAATAAACCCAAAATTGCAATGTATAGTTAATGACACCTTTACAGACATTAAAGAAATTACATCATCAATGTTATATCTCAAATTTAGCCAAACCAGATAGAAACAGTCAACCCTAAAGGCAAGGGTTTAGAAGAAACCAATCCTCAGAATGAGTCTTCTGAAAATATAAGATAAAATTTTGGCTAGCGGACTGGGAAAATGAGCTAACATTGTAAAATGTAGAACTCCCACTACATTCTCCTATGTAATCCTATATTAACAATAAAAACTGTAACACAACAGGTGAGACATCCATGTGCCATTTGTCCTTCCTCCTCCAAATGTTGGCATATGTCACCTGAAAAGGGAAGATTCAAACATTTTGGAAAAGAAAGCAAAGTGGAAACTAGAACAGGTCATTTACACACAGCAAAGGCAGTTATCACACACGGGAGTCAACCACTGGCGTGATTTTAAAGCATGCTCTAAAAAGGGCAAGCAATGAGTGCTCTGGAAAGAACAGATTAATGCAGTCAGGACAGGCTACCAGTGCTGAATTGATGTACATGAATTAATAACAATAACTTTTGGGGTTCTCCTGAATGAGATTCTCATTCTAATTCTGAATGAACATGATTTGAGCCCATATGCCTGGAGAGTGGAATCCCATATGTTATCTATGAGTTAGGGCTAAAAAGGATGAAAGACTATCAAATTACTAAACACTGTGCTCTTTTTCGTCAGGAAATCCTACTGGTATGTGTCTCTGGACCAGAAGGCATTCTACTTGATAGGAGATCCCCAAACAACCCATTCAATATACTTCTGATATCAGAAGACAACCACTTGTGTAATTACCCTGTGTGCCATTTTATTATTGAGTATGGTTTACCTGTAATATTTCACCAGATGCTATGTAAGAATAAGGTTTCAGATGTATTTCAGAATTCATTTGATTAAAAACAAAAGTTTTGAAAACACATTGTTAAGGAACATTAGCAAAATGGTTGCTCACAGAGAGGAATATAAATAAATACTCCACTGGGGTAATATTATAATGTAATTATCAACATAACGGACATATTGAAATGGAAGTCTCTCATTCTCAGATTGTGTTTGATAATTAGAAAAGCAAATTCCACATTAATTTTTATCTGTTGGGCTTTAGTGCAGAAACTTAGCCCATTTCCAATGTAGTTCCAGAAGGTACCACACGCACGCTCACTCTTCCCTTAACTATCCCCCTGCCACAATGAAACCACTTCAACTTTACTTTCCAAAATACCTCCCTCTCAACTAATGAAATCATTGACTTAAATATGCTTATAGATAAAGACAACGGAATAAACCCAAACATGAAGTTATTTGGTGCTGATATCCTAAACATATGACCCTTTCACTAGTGGTCAAAAATCTCCTGACCCCTCCAATTTATTACAGTAGTGCAGTGTGACTTTTGCTTGGAAACACTGGCACCAGAGTCCCTAGCTCTTGTCTAGTCTCTTTTCTCCACTCTTGGCTTGGCCCTCTTTTCCAAATTACTAAACTTTGGTCTAAAGAAGAAAAGAATATATTGAACACAGAAACATTCCATTTTATTAACTCAAAATGCAAGAGGGTGGAGTCCATCCCCATCTGTAAAACTTCAGTATTAATTAACATACGCCAAGAATGTGTCCCGGAAGTTGCAGGCAAATAAGGTAACACTTTTCCTCTTAGAATTCCTGGTACACATTTACATTCTAGTTGTTCTTCAAATCACGGTGGTGGTGGTGGTGGTGGTGGTGGTGGTGGTGGTGGTGGTGGTGGCGGCGGCGGCGATGATGATGATGATGATGATACAATAAAACCAAAAATAAGCACAAGATGAGTTTCCTGGTGTGCTGCAGCACAAGGGCTTGCCAAAGACCTCCTGCAATAACGTCTTAGGAACATTATCTCTTGACATATGCCAACTAGACCATGGAGTAGGCTATCTCTACAAAACTAGAAGTCTATGGAGGTTCAAATAAGGATTGAATACTCCAGGGACTTAAGCTATTCTAGTTTCTTCTGTGTCACAAGTATCTTTGAGGTTTCTATTAGACGTATCCTGATGAGAGGTCAGAACCTGAGACATTTTTGAATAGGAGATCATTTAACAGTATAATGTCAGGTTTCCTGGCTTGCTTCAGAACAGATGTTCACTTGGACACATGGCTACACCAGAGCTAGACTGCAGTAACTCTCGTTTAGCCATGGGCAAACGTTTACTAACCCATGGACACAAACCAAAATACTGCTAGAGTTCTGCATTCTCTGATTCTCCCTGTCACTTACCAAATAAATAAATGAGTCAATAAACATATGGATAAATAGCTACATACATAAAATATACAAATATCATTTTATTATAAAATTATATATTATGTATACCAACAGTTCCCAACCTGTGCAGTTGAGTGACCCTTTCACAGGAGTCACAAATAAGATACCCTGCATGTAAGATATTTACACTATGATTCATAACAGTAGCAAAATTACAGTTATGAGGCATCAAACGTATATTTGTAGTTGGAGGTCACCACTGTATGAAAGGGTCTCAGCATTAGGAACATTTAGAACCACTGATATATACATACTATCTATAGCATGCAAAGTGTATAGCACTATATATACATATACACTTATACTCATAGACAAATAAATGTTGGGCACATGATATGCTGGAGATTGAAATATAGATATCTTCTATAGGATGTCTTCCCAATCAATAGAGAATACTTTAAAGAAACTCTGTGCTCGTAGAAGAACAGGAATAAGTTTGCAACAGAAACTTCTCCAGAAAGCCACCCGACTTTCTCAAACTTCTAAAAAGTAATTTCAGTATTGTTTTTTAAAAGATTCTTTAACATAGGATAAGTTTCCTGGTGTGGTACAGCAGTAGCCCCATTCACAGGTTTGACAAAGACATCCCACAATAACGTCCTTTATTTTGAATTATGTATATATGTGGATAGCTGTGTGTGTGTGAGTGCAGGTACCTACAGACGCCAGAAGAAGACATCAGATGCTCCTGAGCTTGAATTACAGATGGCTTTGAGTCACCTGACAAGGTGCTAAGAACCGAATTTGGTTTCTCTGCAACATCAGTACACAGTACACTAACAGCTAAGCTATATCTCCAGTTTCCAAATATTCATGGAATTCTTATAATTAACTAAAAAGAGATATTAGATATGAATCTCTCCCTTTAATATATAGAGGCGACTTAGATGGGCCAACAATAAAACTGTGTGGCTCAATCAGATGAAACAAACAAGAGAGTTCTGCTTATATGACCCAATATACACTTAGAAAAGAAAAGAAAGATGGATGGGAAGGAGGACAGGCAGAAAGGAGGAGAGGACGTTTGGGAGAGAGTGAAGAAAGGAGGAGGCAAGAGGAAAGGGGGCAAGGGGAAGAGGGAGGCAGACGGAGAGACAAACCAACATCAAGGAGAAAGAAAGGCAGGGTTGCACCATAACATTAAAAAGGAAACCTTGTGAATTCATTTATTTTATCTTTACATACCTTTTGATACCATAATATAATTATATAATTTAACCTTTCTTCCCTCCAAATTCGCCTGTACACCCCTCCCTGCACTTTTTCAAATCCCTGGGGTCCTTTTTCATTAATGTTGTTTCATGCATATCTATATATGCATAAACATTCAAAATACCACCTGATCAGTCTGGATAATAGTACTTGAGTGTATGTACTATAATACAGTATAGTATAATAGCCAATGGCATCTGGTAACCACACCCGATGTGCTCTTCCCTGGGGAAGACTATTTCTCCTGCACTCATTATTCCTTAGTTGCACTAGTGCTTTAGATAGGGTTGAGGCTTCTGGGCATTTCCCATGCACCAGAGAACATCAATTGCTCTCTTGTTCAGCTCAAGTTTAGGGAACCATGCTGATAAGACTTTATGAGTTAGCTTCTGACATTCACAGGAGACACAATCTTAGAGAAGAACCTACAGCTGCTGCTTTACTAAACCAGAAAACCACCCCAACATCATTGTAAATATTTGTCTTTGTACCCCCACACATCAATGTAGCCATCGCCCCTCATCAAGGAGACTTCTCTTTCCAACAGGCAGACCATTACAGAAAACCACAACCAATCTAAATGCAGTGTTGTGGAGCCCAGTCCCAACAGATACATATTCTGACCTTAAAGTCACAATCTGGAGGAGGTTTTTTCCAGAACAAAGTGCCAAATTTGAGGGGAAAAAATCTAATGTGGAAAATCTACCAAAATGCTGCATAATGATTTTATTTCTTTTCACATTTGTGTAATTATAAAGTGTTAAGCTAGATAAGGGCTAATCAAACCATTTAGCTTGCAAATGAAGAAGCATAAGTGAGAAGTAATGTGCCTGACCTGAGGTTACCCACACTCTAAACTGTAAACTGTGACTCAGTCTTGCAGTTGCATCTGTCCCTTTCCCATGAAACCACGAATCTGTTATTTTCTTTCTGTTACTACTGGCTGCAGGCTTGTGTTCCGTGTGTAATGGACACTTTCTCTTTTCATTGTCTGTTGAGGAAGATTGGAATGGCTATCATCTAACAACCCAAGCATGACAAAAACACACATCCTTTGGGCTGCTGGAAGCTGGCACTGCTTGCCGCAGAGTTTCTATATCTGGGGTAAAAACGGTGCCATGAACCATTTTAAGAAAGAAAATGCATGGCAGGTGAACAGTTTTGAGGCGACTTAAATCAGTCTTTAGAAACGGGTACACTAGAGATCACCCAAGCCCCTGAAAATAATACTAAGGATGCTTTGACCCACCACAGTCACGACGCTAAGCAGAAATTTTGAGTTAATCCTTAGAATCTGAATAGGTATGCCAACTAAGATTTTAATATTTATTCTTCACTTTAGTAGGCACTTCTGCCCCAGAAAACATCATAAGCCTGTAGATACTGTGATTACTTGCTGTGTGACAAGCATAAGGAATTTACCTCCCTTTAAAAAGAACACCTTGGGAACTAGGGATATCGCTTTGTAGTAGAATGTTTATCTAGCAAGTGCTGAGTTTGGTCAATGGTACAGGAAAAAAAAAATCAACCAAAAACATAAGAACACACTTTAATCCCTCAAAAGCTATACTTAGGTAGAGAAGTACCAGATAGGTTCAGATGCATGATATTGAAATCTAGCCACAGAAACATTCTCGGTAAAACAGATGAAATCACCCAGCACACATGTTCCTTGAGCCTCCTCTTAACTGTATAAAGTGACTACAGATAACTTTAAGCAAATAAGAAAAAAAAGTATATATCCAGAAAGCCAAAATGAGTGAGTGGTGACACAGTACTAATTATCCAGAAAGCTGATCTTAGATTGACTCAAGAAAGCAGGATTTTAAAGCAGTGTTAAAACAAGAAACAGTTCTCTGGATATTGGGGACCTAACCCACATGACTCCAGCATGGTACCCACCAGTCAACTGCAGGAAGGAATAGGGCAAACCTTTACATGGGAGAAGAGTGTCAAAGGCTGCACAGAGCCAAATCCTTAACCCTGACTTCTGCTCTGTGTATGAGGGCTGTTCTTAGCCAGCCCAGGAGGAATGAGGACTTTTGTGGTCTGGAGAGGGCAGAGCAGGTCTGTGGACTGGCTGCATGGGGTCTATCATATTCTCGCTAGACTTGGAAAATGAATATTTATGTACAAGTTTTCAGAACTCTATTCCCTTGCATTTAGAAAAAGTCCCAAAGTAGCCTTCCATACTGTGGCCTCAATGACGAAGTAATAGAAATGGTTGCTCATGGGGTGATCAGATTTTAGGGGGATATATATTCTTCCCTTCCACCAACCAAATCTCCCCTCAGAGACAACCATAGTTGGCCAGTTCTAGATAGAAATGCAAAGCTTCCAAATGACTCACATGTGCTCCTCTGTGAGGCAAGCATTTACGGAAAGCTTCTAAAATAGTAGCCAAAAAGAAGAGAAAAGAAATCTTTGGAAACAGAAAGAAAATACAAAGAGAAAAGAATTTAAACCATGTCCCCCAGCATCACCAGATGAATAAAACATTATATACCAACCAAAGAGAAGCAGGAGGCTAGCAAACACAAGTGAACACAAGGGGTCAAAAATTAGACACTGGAATGTAACCCATGGCATAGAAGGAGTTAATTCCAAACACAAAATTCTGTTTATTTGCTTGTTTTCTCTGTAATGAGGATGGGATCTAGAACCCAGCTATGAAAGGCAAAGGCTCTACCACCACAGTACATTCATAACCATATCAAAAAGTTTAAAAACAAAACTGAAATTGTCTTCCAATATAGGAAGCAAAGCACAGGTGGAAAGCAAGAAAATTTAAAAAGGAATACATGGAGACCAACACCTACACAATGAAATCCAGGAGCATTATGAAATCAGTTCCCGTCTAAGAACTGAAGAACAAGAATTCCAATACTGAATGGTCCATGAAAGTTTCCAGTACCATAGTCGGAAGCAGACCCATATCATTGCACAAACTTAGAATGCTGATCCTTGAGGCTTTCCAAAAACAACAAAAGATTAACATGAGAATGGAACATACTGTGGGACTCTGAACACAAAGGGAAATGGAATTCTTCACTGCTCTGAGGAATGACTTTCTATTTTGGAATTTTTATATCCAGCCATACTATTCATAACAACACATGAGGCTACAGACTGCCAATTTGTCAAGGTCATTCTCTCACACACTTCATTTTCTTAGAGATTATCACAAAATTGGATCAGCCACAGATAATAAGGTAATAGAGAAAGCCCCCCCACATACACATACATGTACACACACATACACACACATAACACATGCACATATATAAACACATATACAAACAACACATGCATACACATGTACACACACAAATACACATACATGGATGTGTATATACACATGCACACATGTATACAAACACAAGAATGCATACATACATGTATGCACATGTACAAATACACACACACACAGACACACACACGCAGACACACACACACACACACAGCAAAGAACCCCTCTCCAACATGACTGTTGCAGGAGAGAAAGGTTGTGAAAGCTACAGTTCAAGGAAAAAATGTAAGAATACTGCATATATCTAAAGAGAAAGAGGGAGGCTTATAGAATGGGGAGGGTTTTCAGATGATTCTTTGGTAAGAACACATAAAATTGAGCCAAAAGCAAACAAAACTAAGACCAACCAACCAAAAACCTAGGCAAGCAAACAAACCTAAAACAACAGTGAAAATCATAAAGTAAAGGAAGGACTGTTCATTCCAGAGCACAAGTGGGAAGAGTTCTAAAACCAGGTTTATCTGGTTACATTGTGGATAGAAGTTGTGAAATTTTGTTTCTGTGCAAGACAAAGAGCTAGAACCCAGTCCTATCTTACATGTGCTGATTTCACCTTGAATTTTCTTGCCCAGAGTCATATAACCACAGTCATCACTCACTGTTCAATAGCTCTTTCTATGGGCCAATCATAAATGTATTTTTTATTTTGTTATTCAATGTGAACACAGTTGATGATGTAATTGATTGATTCAGACTCTGTGAACAATGTCTGACAACCAAGAAGATGTGTACACCCCTAAAACACCATAGCTTTTCAGACAAGAAACATACACTATCTCTTTCTATTCATTCTTGAATGTTCAATAGAAACCAACTCAAGGACCTATCAGGTCTTCACCAGGTAATCGTGCACACAATAGTCTGAATTGGTGCTGCAGTTAACAAAGAATATTAACAGCGCCCCTCTGAGTTCAATAGGTTGCATCAACACTTTTCTAAGACTTCCTGTTTCAACAATCTTCAAATCCTTAAACCAGAAGAAGCTTAGCGACATCACATTTCAATACAGAGTCACCACGAAAAGTCCCAGTCTCTGAAGTTTCATAGATTACAAAGACAATCCTCTATGGAAAATGGATCAAGTCAGAAAGCAGAACACACAACCATTACTGCATTAGCTCTATGTGGGAAAATTTCGAGAAAACCTTGTTACTGTTATATAAAAGACAGTGACAATTTCAAAACTCAGGCGAATCATTTTCTTTCTCCCACTTCTGAAGATTCTATATGGCAAGAAACAAACAAACTTACCTTTCACAAGCTCGGACAGTCCATGCGGCAATTATCCATAACGAGATACTAAAAACCAAGAGCACAGTTCCTGGGCAGATAGTCATTAAAGTCTTCATAACAAAACGCGTATTGAAGTTTATCTTATTAAGTGCCCCAATGCTTCTAGAGGAGGCATCGGTGAAAAGTTTGCTATGTAATAGCATGACTCTGGCAATCAGATAGAGTCTTAAGAACATTGGTATAGATAAAATAATATCCACGTCTGCAGTGGTTGTGGAAGGGGCATAGGAGAAGGCAAGCCGGGCTGTCCATGTGAACGTATAATTCCCAGGGATGGGATGAATAGCACACACCAGTATTTCCAAGCAGATGAAGAAAATACGCTCATAAGTCATGGCTATTCTCCAGTCATCTGCTCCATTGTCCACCATGAATAACTGAAAAAATAAAGTAGAAAAAGCAGCTTCAGTATGGCATGAATGCTCCACAGGTGTTAGTGCAGAATGCAAAAAGACAACCAGGTGATGCTTAGCAACTGAGCTGGCTAAAACCTACGGCTTGTAAAGTCTAGCTAGGTGTACTGTTTATAGAAGAGGGCAATAGTATCAGGGGGTGGGCCTTCCATTCCTTCAAATTAAAATGAACAGCTTGTTACGTAGGAACTCAAATATTTGGGAGTCGGCAATACTGGACAATCATAAAGTGGACTTTATAGCAGACTGCTCTCTTCTCAAAGATAGGTGTTTTGACCCATGCACAATTCTATGTATGGTGCCTCTGCAGTTAGCTCAACCCCAGATGGCAGTGCCACATGAGCACTCTTTTTTTTTTTTTTTTTTTTCGGAGCTGGGGACCGAACCCAGGGCCTTGCGCTTCCTAGGCAAGCGCTCTACCACTGGGCTAAATCCCCAACCCCACATGAGCACTCTTATGACAAATCATATTCTAGATCTCAGGAAAGTCACAAGAAACCACAGGGGGGAAAAACTGTGGCAAAATTATTTATTCTAGTTTCCTTACTATTGTTTTTATATCTTATTCAATTCTTCCTTAATAAAGACTACCTTTTCTTATTTTTGTCATATCTCATATCACAATTGAGAAAAGAACGCCTTGCTTCCCTGGCTACAAACATGGACACCAGACCTGGCTGTCTGTGAACTCCCAAAAGCACTCAGAAATAGGTGTTCACTTTTCTGGCTGCCCATGATGACTTGTGGGGACTCTGGGCATCTGAGTTTAGGAATCCATGGGTGTCAGTCCTGCTGTGAAACTGTAGTCTCATGCTCTAGGAAGATCCATCTGCTGATGCCAACAGTGCTCTCCACTGAGAAAGAGGTCTTCTTTTCCCTCTGCTAAGTAACCAGCTCAGCTAAGAGTAAAAGCAACCAAAAAGGGCACATTTGCTTTCTCAGGTGGCTGAGCTGCAGAGTGGGTGAGGGAAGATTCCCCATGGTTACATGCTATGTGCCCTCTTCTAGAGGGATGACCTTCTCCTCGTGGAGATCAAGCAGATCCCTGTTATTCTGTATGTGTGACTTCTCTCCTGTGACCTGAAATGGTCCTTGTTTTCCTGTTATTTTGCAATACTAATTTGAGGACAAAATTGCCTCTTCTATGTGATCCTTGAGTCAAGGAGATAGACATATCACATATATTTTTTTCTTATCAAAAATATATCAGTATTTAGAGGGTCTACTTTCTTTACAACTTGCTTTGGAGTGACAAGGCAGACTGTACAACTGAAACCTACCTCCAAAGTGGCTGAAGATCACACAACTCCAAAGGATCTTTAAGAGACTTTAAAAGGCCTGTTTCTTTTCTACCCACTCTCTCACCCCACCCCTACTTTACCCATTCCTCTTAGCTTTTCTCATGCTTCAAGTGTTTAAGGTAAGGTCATACCAAATTCCACTTTCCCTAGTACCTGTGTGTCTTCCCATTTAGGGGAATATGCAAATAAGTTTGCACCATTATCATAAATCAAAAACAATACAAAAGGCACAAAAGAGAACCATGGCCATCTGTCTGCACTGGGTAGAGTTGCTTTTCTCAGGGCTCCTTCAATTCCAGGAGGATTTCCCTGCCATCAGCCCCTTGGCCACTTTGGTGAAGGACATTAAGTTACCTTCAATATGGAAAGCAGGCTTCAGTGTTAATCTTTAGCTTACTTTTTCTGTCATCCCCCAGCTTCAGGAAAAACTGATCCCTTGCCTGGGCCTCTGAGCTGCTTTGCTCTTTTTATCTCTGCTGCGCTCAGTGATCTCATTGTCATCCCCAGCCACCCCATCCCTGGCTACCAGGGTCCATATCTAACTCTCCCTGATAGACCTTCCCTGGGCAATCTCATCCTTTACCTTCCTACCAGATTCCTCCTTTTGTTCATAATCTCCATCATCTAAGAGTCACTTGAAGGCGTACATTATATAATCCTATTACTACAAGAACAATATCATTCAATATCCCTCCATCTCCCGATGGCAAAGCCTAATCTACATCAGCAGACAAAGGACTGTGCATTTGGTTTTGCCTTCTCCAACTTCTTGCTTATGACCCTTCCTTATAGTTCCCATGGTTGCAAATTACAAAACCCACCCCCTGCAGCTCCTTCTATGTTTTCTGCATTCTACTGTATAGCCTAGAAAGTCATCATCTAGCAAACACTCACTTAGCAAAGGCTAGAATCCATATCAACTCCAAATCTGAGAACTCCTTTGTTGAACTATAGTTCCTTCTATACCTCCTTTTGATGTTTTCGCAAAGGACAGTGAGACTTCTCTCAGGCTTGACACATAGGGCGCATCTACCCATGAGAGGTGAATAAATGCTCATTGCAACAGCTGGCTTAATACTTCTACCTCAATAATGACTACCCTGACTGCTGTAATAATGGTCCTAGTGTTTGTTAAGCACACTCATGGAAGATGAGAATGCCAAATGTCTGGCATAAGTTTATCTGAAACATTCTGCAGATTTACACCAAACATCCTACCAACTGTTAAGTCACTACACACATGAGATTCTGAAAATACATGAGAGATCTAGATAATTTTCTTCTTTGGTAACTTCCCTAGGGAAGTTTCTATTTCACTTCTTTTTATTATCTATCTATTCTATTCATAGTTCCCTTTTATTACCAGATAACTTATTTTGGTCTTGATAGTATACATTGAAGTGTTGTAAGGAAGAAGTATTTTCTCCTCTGCAAAACAAAAATGATGTTTTTGTTCATTCATTTAGTAGTCCATAACAAATTCTAAACACCAGGTTCCAGGGCTATGCTACTTCCTAGGTTGTAGAATTCACCGTAGACAGAGAGGGTGCCCACAGAATTTAATTTTGATCCAGAAAGAAAAATGTTACAAAGATGACTTGAAGCAATTTAATAAAGTAATTAAATTTACTTGGGATGTTGTGATGAAGGAAGTGGACAGGACATGAAATGGGGAAGGATAGATAAGAAACAACCATAGATATGACCATCAGTGAGCACTATTTAGGGAGCACTATTTAATGCAGGGAAATGATGAGAAAAACAGGCCATTATGGAAAGGACATCCTATGTGGGGTAAAGAGCACAGATGAAGACAGTGGCTTTATAACACCTTAGCATGTGTGCTCAAAGAAACAAAGAACACTGGAGTGGTTGAAGTTAAATGGCCAAGAGGTAGAGTAGAGGCAGGTGGGTTTGAAGGTACAAACAGGAGCCATGTGGGAAATGGCATCAAGACTGGATTCCATTCATCAACATGGGAATCCACCGAGACCTCTATGCAACAAAATGACAGGATATGACCTACAAGGCTCATCCTCCTGCTCTGGGGGACTTCAAGAGGCAAGCACAGAAACAAGTTATACAACACCTCTGCATTTGAGTGGAGTATTATTGAAACCTGGACCAAGGGTTGCCATGGAAATGTTCTGATGGGCATAGTGATTGCAATATAGCTAGAATTTGCTGATGAACTGAATGTAGGAATGATAACAAAGAACGGGACTCACAGGTGGCTACTGAGGTTCTACCATGGGAAAAAACAAAAACAAAAAAGCAAAACAAACAAACAAAAAAACCAGAAGGAACAGTGAGGCCACTTTCTGAGAATATTTCCTAAACTCTACAAAGTACAGAAGAAACAAAAAGCCCTAATTTTGGCCACTAATATCCAAATACAGATGCCAAGAATACATTAAGATATACAAGTCATACTGAGAAGCCTGGATCATGGAAATAAATTTGGGAGGCATCCATATTTACATGGTTTATTAGATTAGATGAAAAATATAAGAAAGTAAAAAGAACAGGACATGACAGCTCTCAAGGTCAAGTTTGGAGAATGTAGAACCCATAAGGGGATCTGAAATGCAGGAGTCTGCAAAGGGAGGAGGAAAGAGTAGTGCTCTGAAAGCAAAGGACTCTGGGCTGTCAATTACAAACTGTAAAATGGTGTTTGCTAGGTTCAGAGAAGCATTAATATACACTCAATAATCTCCAGAGAACACAAAAGGATTCTAAACATTACAGTTCCTCAAAGTCAACATTAAAGTTTAACTGCAGAAATATTCTATTTGAATTTCATATAATCTCTGTAATAATAGGTGTGATCTCTTTTCTACTCCCGGGTAGTTCACAGGAAGTTCACCAGAACGAATGATAGCAAATCAGATCTCCGTTCCTTTTCTTTTATTCTGATATTCCTAAGAGAAGAAATATTTTTGGGTACTTACTTTCATTCTGAGTCTGTAGCTAGTGCCCTTCACAGACTGAGTCCAGAATACATTCAGCAATAAACTTTAGTTTAATAGGATAACTTTTATATTTGCTGGGATAGTCACAACTTGATCCATTCCTACCTCACTACTCACAATTAATGAGCAGCAGGAGAACTCAATGGAATAGGATCTGGACTACAGTGGAGCGGCCAGCTACACAGTCAGTGACCTGCGGTGAAGGGAAGAGGCTGAGCTGTGGAGGCCCTATACCTGTCTCTTTCATGCATTGCTCTTAATCATGCTGCAAGAACCTGAGCTGCAGAATGGCATCTTACATGTCACAAATTCCTTTACTAGACCATAATCCAAGGTACCCCTCAGGAAAAAAAAAACCAAAACCACAAAGTACTCACTGAATACTTCATTCATACAGTTTTTAAGGAATCATGAAATGTAGCCAGGTGTGGCGGTATACATTTTTAATTCCAGCACACTAGGGGCAGAGGCAGGCAGATCTGAATTCAAGGCCAGCCTGGTCTACAGAGTGAGTTCCAGGACTGTGGGGGATATACAAACAAAGAAACCCTGTATTGGAAAAGGAAGGAAGGAAGGAAGGAAGGAAGGAAGGAAGGAAGAAAGATAAGAGTAATAAGTAAGACAGAAGTATCCATACACAACTAAATGTAATAATTAATATACTATGTGGCAGTGACAGAAACTGCAAGATCCATGTGGTACATGGGAACTTCACAGCCATAAAAAGCTAGGTCATCAATAGGGAAAGACAAGTCAGTGGCCATCGAAAATAAAGTTGGGCCCAGGACTGAGATCTGGCTCCCCAGAAAACTGCATAACTATGAAGGATCTGGCCCTGAAAGTGAACCCAGGACTGAAGGAAACAGATCAGAATTCTTCCATAAGCTCAGGGAAATTAAGTCTTTCTGGCTGTGCTGCAGGCCTGAGCAGTAAAACAAATGAACAGTAACACAGTAACAGAGACACAGAGATACATTTCACTCCATGAAACTAACTTTTTCTTTACATCAGGCCGAAAGCAAAATAAAGTGAGCAAAACAAAAACAAACAACAAATTATGGGGAGAGGGAATGTTTCCATCTCTATCAGGAAAGACTTCATGGATAGAGAAGTTCCCATAGAAATCAGCTACACAATATAAAAATCAACAAAAGACACAAATATCAGGAATGACCCTTGAGCCCCTTTAAAGTAAATAAGCTTAGCCTCAACTGTAAAAGGGAATCAGATAACGTTTCTTTTTTGTTTTTTAAACTTTGATTTTAAAAAAGTAGTAGGGCCTGGTAACACAGGCCTGTAATCATAGCTACTAGGGAGGCAGACACAAGCTTAAGTCAGCCTGATATAGGGAGATCCTGTTTCAAATAAGAAGAAGAATGCCTAGGAATTAGCTTGGTGACAAGACCCTAGGTTCCATCCTCAGGGCCAGAAAAAGAAAAACAGCTGTAGAAGTGCATGTAGTGCATGCTGGACTTCTGAGGAGAGGAAAGAACAGCACTTGACAACACTTGCATGTATTGCAAGTGCAACTGTGAATCCTGCCAGCTCCTGAGGAGAGCTGTTCAACAGGCTGGATCCTCAAGGCCCGTGCATTCCCAGCTCCCTTACATGTATGTGTTTGTAAACATGCTCAGCGGCAAGCACATGGTCTTGGGTTGCAGCACTGCTTTTATATTTGCAGAAGGCTGGGATAATCTAAATAACTTAATACAGAGATGGGTTAAAGAAATTGTGGATGTCTCCAAAACAGAATAATATGCCTGTGAAAAAAGTATCAAAACGTGCTTTTTCTTAAAACTATTAAAGAAAATGATACAGTAAGTACTAAGTAGTTTTTAAAACAATGTATCTGCTAGTATTTGTACAGTTTTCTTAAAGGGGAAAGATATATTACTTTTTTCATATGTATAAAATTCTTCTGAAAAAAAGACTAGAAATTAATGCTAAAGGACCACATAGGAAACTGAGGCCTGAGGAGTGGAGAGAAGAGTGACAGATGACTTCATAAGCATAAGTACTTTTAATTTGGGGAGCACATGACAAAATGAGTTACTAGTAAAAATTATGGAAAACCATTTAAAACAAGGAAAGAGAAGAACTAGAATGAACAAGGTCATTAGACATCCAAATACTTTCTGCCAAAGTCTACATGTTCAAGTCTAGAAAGTAGTGACTGCTGTTAGGAGAAATTGTTTATGGACTCAAACACAGAAATCCAATTAAGAGCTGAAATATTCTTACCAAGCAAAACCCTGATTGCATTTTATAACTATTGCCAACAGGATGAACAAAAATAAAATAATAATAATATCATTATTGTTATTATTATTATTATTTTATTAAACTTTTAACAGTTATTCAGTGAGGTCCCTTTATGAAGTGAGACCTGGGTACCTGCTTCCTAAAGTCCAGTCTGAAACATGGGCCATACAGAAGTTTTTCCACACCCTTCCCACAGCTAGGAAGGACAATCACCTGTCTTCTGTAATGGGCAGTGGTGAGCCAAACACACTCTCATATTCCTTATTCTGTCTCTTCCCACTGCAAACAGATCTACTTCCCTAAACTTCTTTGCAGTATGCACTACATTTTCTTTCTCCTACACTCCAAACATGATAAAGCTCTGATCTCCGGTCACAAGTACAAGGCTACTAGACAGCACAAAAGAATGCCTTGGGCTTTTTGTTTTGTTTTGTTTAAGTTGGTCATGGCTGATTTAGGCATCTCTCCTCCCTTCTTTACTTAGGCCCTAGGTCAGCAGTGCTCATCTTGTGACCAAAATTAAAAGGCTCTGAAAAATCACACCAATTATATCCTAGACATTTGAGGCCACAGAGCCAGCACCCCTATCATTTACGCTGCTGAAAACTAAGACATTTAACTTAGTACACTTTGAACTTCTGTGTAAACATCTGTAAAAGAAAAAGACTACTAACAAAAATGTTGTATGGAGGAAACAGTCAGGAAATCGTCAAAGGGAATAAATCTCAAATACTGAAATGTAAAATTCGATAGCTGCTGAGTGGTGGAGCTGTTGGTAGGTGGATGGCTCTTGTTCATGACTTTCAAGTGTCAGCCCACTGCCACTCTTGTTGAGTCAGTCATAGGAAACACGATTTCTAGTGTCAGAGAAGCTTGTACTCGGCTGGACCTCTCACCCACTAGCTGGATGGTTTGTGGTGAGGTATTTAAACTCTCT
The DNA here is from genome assembly GCF_021556685.1 of Rattus norvegicus. Taxonomy (NCBI): domain Eukaryota; kingdom Metazoa; phylum Chordata; class Mammalia; order Rodentia; family Muridae; genus Rattus; species Rattus norvegicus. Next base: position 40,129,461 of record NC_141551.1, on the reverse strand, counting down.
AAACTTAAACCTGTTCATTTCTGACAAGAAATAAAAATATCAGCCTTATGTGGCTAGTAAGAGGCAACACCCACCTCTGTCAATGCTGATAAGTCAGTCAACCCACAAATGCAGGAATAAGGAATGGTGTTCCAAGGGCCCTCAAGAGAAGTAGCCACATGAATTAAATGGGAACCTGTGTGCTGAAAGCTGAAATATTAACTGTGGAAGACAAGAACCTGACAAGGAAGCAGGGTCGAGTTAGCCTTGAGAAGAAGTTCACAAGCATCAGCAGTACTTGGCTTCTGAAGGAATCCTCATCAATTTCTGAAACATGAGCCTCTGGGATCCCTTTTCTCTAATGTAATCAAGAGCTTCAGACACAGATAAAGCCTTAGAACCATCTACTTGATCCGGGGTAATTAAGATTATCATGGGTTTGGAATCTGCTGCCCTTCAAACCTAATGTAATTAAAATCAAATCTTGACCCTTTCACGGGGCTTCTGGCGACGGTGCCCACTACTGGGTGCAGCCACATTCCCATAATCATTCTCACCAAAGCTGCAGTATGGGCAAGGTCTTCCCAAAAGACAGGATGCTCATCTTTCCTGCTCCTTTCCTCTCCATAGAATGGAAACCACAGAAAATATTGAAGTCTGTGGCTTTCGCCTTCAATCACCAGAATCCAAGCAAAGCTAGGTCTCATTGTGGCCTACCACCACTCCTCACAACCCCATCTTCTGCTTCTTTGGCTTCAACTGTACAACATGTGAGGGAAGTAAAGAGTGACTGTCTGGGGGTTGGGGATTTAGCTCGGTGGTAGAGCGCTTGCCTAGCAAGCGCAAGGCCCTGGGTTCCGTCCCCAGCTCCGAAAAAAAGAAAAGAAAAAAAAAAGAGTGACTGTCTGGGAACTAGGTAAGGCTAAATGTGCAAAGCTATAACTACATTTGTTTCATTCTAAAAGTTTAATGTATAAGAATAAAAGGCTGTTTATTTTCATTTGAAACATTGCTACATAGCTAAAATATAACACCATCATTTTTGTTATTTCAAGCAGTTCATGGTTATTAGCACATCTGCCCTTTAAGAGCTTAATTAATGGACAAGCAATTGAAAGAATCTGCCATGGTCACCCCACAAGTGAGTGAAAAGTCCAAAGCTAAAGTTCAGGTCCTCAAGCATTCACATCATTTGACACAAGCCTCAACTAACTCTGAAAAGGTGGAAGAGAATCAAATATTTATAAAGTAAGTGAATGTTTACCCCCTAATTTACATTATGATTTCTGCAATGTCATATCTAACTCCCCAATGCTCTCAGAAAACCTCCTCTTCTCTGGCAGAAACAAATATTGAAATAAACTTCCACATTGCACCCTGTGGCCTGTGGGAACAGAAATAGAACACATCCTAGTTCAGCTTGTTCATCTGTTCCATTGTCTGGAACTTCCTATTCCACACAATGAAATAGAATTTGAAAGACTGCACCACATTAAGATTGTTGTATTTTAGATAGGTAATGATTCAAATCCAATGAGCAACTACTTAAGATAATAGGTTGCATTTTTATCCACATTTTAAGACAAAGCTAAGGTTCAAAGGTGAAGGAACTAGTTGGGGTAATATGGACGAATTACGGAAATGGACAAGAACTCAAGTGATCTCCCTGTAGGAGTTGCCTCTACAGTAAGGAAACTCACATTTGTCCCATACTTAGTAGTTATGAAGCAAATTTGGAAAAACAAGATGTTACCAGCGATGTTGCCAATGAAGTTACATGTGTTTGCCCAGTTTGGTAGGAAATACAGCAAGTGAATGGAAGAAGAGTTGTTACATGTAAGTTAACCACTTAAGAAGTACTGATAGACAGTACGCTCTTGTAAGTAACCCCAACAAACTGGGGGGTTCACCAGGCTTAGTTGTGAGGGGACTGTTTCCTTTGTTTCCCATCTATCTGGGTGAGTAAAGGCTCACTGCATTACCTCAGGGAACTCACTTAATGGGGATACATATGTGACAAATATTTTCACACAGAACTCGCTGTAAATGAGATAGAAACAGAAATTGGAAGGAAGGCTGGATGATCAAGGGACTATGCTGGCAGGCAAATAAAATTAAATAATCATAATCACCAACTATCTAAAAAATGGTTAATTTGAAAGAGATGGAAAAGTAAGATGTAAATAAGATGCGGGATGATGGCAGAGGTGGCGGTGGCAACAGCAGAGGAAATGGAAACCAGAAGAGAATCTTGGAGGCATAAGGACAGACACTAGCACACCTTAAACATTGTTACATACACATATCTGCTAAAAAGTAAGAGCGATCACTAAAGGAGAGGATATAAATTATTTAACCTCCAGACTACTACAGAGGTAAATGGGTTTTCAAAACCCTCATGTTACCCACAACACGAACAGGAATAAAAAGGAAAAGTACAGGTCTAAAATTCGGTCTGAAATAGGTACAGTAGAACAGCGCCATACAGAGTCAACTTAACCAAATTGTAACTCCAACTTGCAGTGTGGACAGCAAATTAAGGGGGCACACTGAAGATCCCTGAGTGAACACTGCATGGGCAGGAAGCGAGGTGGCCAGATCAGAGTGTTTGCAGATGTCATTTCATTCAGACAGCACAGAACAGACTAAAGGGACACAAGCAAATTCTTAACCATCACCACTGCCAATAGGTGGTGGGGAAGCAGACTCGGAATAAAATGGAAGGCCATGTTAGGTTTTGGTTGTAATGTTCTTTAACCCCTTTGATAAATAAAACCTGAGAGGGTAAGAAATGAAAAATTCACCAGGGCCAGGAGGCACAAAGCTCAAAGGCTAGAAGGACTATTGTGAACTGTCAGGGAGTCCAGCCTCAGAGTCCTCAGCACAGTGGCTGGGCCTTTGTTCCTGTCTTTTTCATGTGCAACAAAAAGGCACTGTGGAGGCTGCAGTCAGTGAAGATGCTGTAAGGAAGAAAGCCATATCCCAGAATGGCTCTCCAGCTCAAGTACTGGCTCTGGGAAACACACTCCAGAAGCAGGTACTGCAAGGGATGGAAGTCTAAGAGTGACCCTGATCAAATTCCTTTACTTCTTTTAATTTTCTCCGGTGCTGAGCCCTTGTAATTAGAATAGAGTCTTATGAAACACATCAATCCCACCTCAATAAGAGTTAAGGTTAAGCAAAAATACACTCGATTGTAGTTACTGTTAAATTTTCAAACCTTCCTTACTAAAAATATTCTGTTTAGCTTCTTAATGACAGCAGTGGTTGTTATATTAATACTTCCCTGCTTAAAAAGAAATGACAAAACAGACATTAAGTGGCAATTCTGTCAAAATTCAAAATGCCTGTAATTAAGCCCAAGTCACTGAGACTAATTCTGAATACTCATGTGGTAGGACTAATCAAGACTAATGTTGGTTATTTTTAATACGTGTTTCCAATTCGTATACTTTAGATTTTAAAAATAAGAAAAATTTTCTCTTCAGTGGTCCATTGAAGAAGAAGTAATGTGTCCTGAGATGTTTCAGTGGTCGGGAAGCACGGGATGCTCTTGTGGATGACCGGGATTCGGTTCCCAGCATCCACATGGCAGCTCACTGAAACTCCAATTTCAGGGTATCTGATGCCCCTCTCTGGCCTCCACAGTCACCTGCAAGCACATGGTCCAGAGACATACCTAGAGACAAGATGCCCATATAATAGGACAATAAGAATAAAGTATGTACAGTCACAAAGACCTTGTCAGAGTGACATTCATGCTGAGCATAAAGGCACAGAATTGTAGCATGTACAAAGGTCAAAGTATAGCTTGCATCAAAGTATAGCATGTACAAAGATCAAAGTATAGCTTGCATTGAAATCTCATCAATGACATTGGTCAGTCTCTTCAGACAAATATAAGAATCTCCAATAACATCCATTCAGCTAAACACGCTGTCAAAAAAAAAAAAAAAAAAAAAAAGATCAATCTGACCAAAGGAATGGGAGACATGAGATGGCAAACAAACAAACAAAACAAAACAACAAAACAACAACAACAAAAATCTGTACAGTATACAGAAAGAAGTTGGGCCTATCATTCAGTTGACTTTAGATTTGAGAGAAAATTTCCTGGGTGTTTATAATTCAGATAACATGTTTAATGTTTTTAGGGAGATTATGAGGGCTTTTGCTTTTCTGAACTACCACCTAGTTAACTCCTATGGGAATGTGGTTATAATAGATGAGAATGCAAGAGAAGAAGCTGTCAGCCCTAAACAAGGGAGCTCACATAAACAGACACCCAAGAGTGGAGTGCCGTTGCAGCTCAGCCTCAGATTCATCCAGATTTTCTTTCAGTGGTCAGCATTCTTTCCTACCCTGTGCTTCACTTTCACAGGTAATTGAGTATTGGCTTCTATCCCAACACTGTGGGCATCCCTGGAGACAGATGAAAAAGACTAAACAAGATATATTTTAAGGAACAATTAATTATAGATAAAGATTATTCTACTACAGTTTTCTTGAATCAACTCTGGTGAACTTTGGGTAACATAAAATACAATTTGGAGCATAGGATTGCCTTTATCTATATTAAAGTAAACCAAATGTTTGAATATCATGTTTTCTAGAAGTAGTTACTTTTCGGTGGTAACTGAAGTGGAAAAAAATGGCACAACTTTTCTCACACATTCCAGACAAAATTATACCTAACCATTCCCTTAAAAAGGAAGCTCTGAAGTTACACATCTCAAGATATGAATTTGATTCCCAGTTTTGCTACTTGCTAGCTGAATAGAAATTGAAATGAAGTCATGTGTATAGTGTACTTGGCACAGTACATAGTCCCTTAAACCGAGTCTAACAAAACCTACCTTTTCGTGCAGTTATGAAGTTCAGAAACAAACCCATAGCTCTGATTTCGGCCATTGACAGCGGTCTTTAAAACCCATCCATACTAGTCATTTCAATTCAAACTATAAATACAAATAGTTCATAAAGCTAACTTTCTTTAATGATCCCAAACATTATAGCAGAAAAACACAAAAGCATAGAAAGAGATGTCGCTGAGGAAAGGCACATTTGCTAAACTCTTCTCAGTACATTAGACTGTCACCCCTCCTCCTCTGAGCTGGCTTGGTTCACAATTAGCCTCAACCAACCTTTGATAAACTAAAGAAAAGGGGCAAGGGTGTCTGACTGCCTATACTTCATAGATGAAGACATAGAGAGCATTTACATAGCTCCCAGGAAATGGCATAGAGGGAACTTGACTGAAGCTACTTCTTGCTAACTATAAAGCAGAGCCATGGGAAGGTCCATCAGATTCACACGTGACATCGGTCTTCCTGGGATTGACAGTTGAGTTAGGCAGAGTCTGACAAGTCCCCTTGTAATAATGACCTTCATTAGCTGAGCCTGGAGGTCATCCTTGTATCCTGAATTTTTCATCACTCTCTTACCTTGATACTCCCAGACTCAGCCAGGATACAATCCAAACAGCGGCTCACAGTGCCTCATCAACAGAAACTCACAAGAAATAGATCATGCCTGTCATGAGTAGTAATGGTTACGATGACACACACATGGGGGTAGTTTTTGTGACTGCTGTATCCAGCACTGACATTGTCTTAGTTAGAGTTTCTAATGCTGTGATGAAACACTGTGACCACAAATAATTGAAGAGAAAAAGATTTGTTTCACTTCCAGGTCATTATAACAACAGTTCATCATCGAAAGTACTTAGGGAAGGAACTCAATCAAGGCAGTAACCTAGAGGCAGAAGCTGATGCAGATGTCATGAGGCAGTACTGCTTACAGGCTTGCTCAGCCTAGTCCTTTTCATAGCCCAGGACCACCTAGCTCCAACCACAGTGAGCTGGCCCTCATATACCACCAATTAAGAAAATGTCTTACAGGCTTGCCTATAGCCCAGTCTTACAGAGGCATTTACCCAATTGAAGTTCCCTCCTCTCAGGTGATTAAGACAACATAAAAACTAGCCAGAACAGGACTTAAAGCATCTTGATTTCTAAGAAGCTTTGTGAGTTAGGCCACATACACCCCAGAATTACAGATGACCAACTAAAGTTGTGAGATATTAACAGGCTTCCAAGAATTGCTGGGGCAATGTTAGGGAAATGTGTGTTTCAAGCAACTTCTGTTTCACCTGGAGTTTCTCTATCCCTGCATAAACTGTTTGTTGGTTGGTTGGTTGGTTGGTTGGTTTTTGGAGAATAGCCAAAACACAAAGGATGGTGAGGTTAGGCAAAGATGGCTTCCTGAAAGAGGTAACTCCACTAAATTTTCAGGGACCTGCAGGATCTGAGGGAAAGAAAGAAGGACGGCATTCCAGACTCCGAGGTGTGGAACAGAGTAAAATCCTCTGGGAACCTCAAGCAGCTGCTGGAGAAGTAGTGGACAAGGATGGCTGCTGTTAATGAGCAGCTAGTGACCAGGTCTAGAAAGGAAGATCTATGTTATGCTGTGATCTGTCACAGTGAAACCACAAAGCCAGGAGTCATTGTCAAGTTGTTGTGACATCAGATTTGGGGTGGTCCTCTCTGTAGCGTTGGGGAGGACAGAAACACCAGAGACTATGTTAATAAACATGAAAACTAAGGAGGGAAACAGTCAAGATGAGCTCCCTGAAAGCTTTACATACCCCTCTGAGATGGAGCCAGATCATGCTGAGTATGTATAATTTTGTTTTATTGTTTATTAGCAGACTCAGCAATTGTATTATCTGTACTTCCCTGGATACTGGATTTTAAATATATTTTGCATTGTTTGGTAGTTCCATATATTTATACAATGAATAATATTTGTTTTGGGCCCTCCTCTCCTATTGAAACTCTTCTCAGCAAGTATCCCTCTCATTTTCATATCTCCTTTCTGTGTGTGACCCACTGAGTTTAATTAGAGTTTCTTGACGAGTGTGGGTGGAAAGTAATGTACTGGAGCAAGGGGCACTATCACTACAAGGCTAAAGACAGTGACACCCTCCCCAACAATCTGAAATTGACAATGATCCCCCAGAGAGAAATGGGGCCCAATGGGCTCCCCCACATACATGGTGATGTGTTGAGGGACCCAATTTTGTGCATGTCCTATGCAAATAAAAGCAGCTGCAGTGAGGCTAGGCATTCATGAGCTGTAATGACTATGTCTTATCTAGAAGACATGTCCATGCTACACTTGCCTCTTTTTTCTGAGTCTTCCATTCCTCCCAGCCCTTCTTCCATGATGTAGCATGAGCCTTAGAGGGGTGGTAGAGTTATCCTATTTAAGTACAAGCCCTCAATGTATTCTCTGCACCCTGGCCCTATTGGTACTTAAGATGAGGTTAAAAGAAAAAGAAGAGAAGCACTAAGCTATAAAATGCTGGATAAATACTAATGTATGTAATAAAATTTGGCATAGAATTGAGGACGCCATATATAATACATAGAAATGATGGAATTTCTATACACATATTCTATTACATAGAATGCATTGAATCTCATACATAAAATGTTGTACACATAATATGTTTTATATATGCTTGTATTAGGATACAGGCTAGATGAACAGCATTTGATATAAATAGTACCAATATAAAATTCTTGCTAATGTAAACTCAGTAGAGGTTGCACAAGAACATGATAGCAAGCAGGAAAGTACTGCCACCTGTTTGCAGAAAGCAGCCATGGCGACAAGGATACCACAGGGGAAGCAGCCACAGGAGCCAATGATGTGAGAGAAGGCACAGAGAAGATCCAATGAGACAGCAGAAAGTCTTCCCTAGGCCCTAGGTAGTGAGTGGTGTCTGACCCCAGGAGCAAATGTAAGAGGCAGAGAGGAAGCCTAAGAGAGAGACTAGTTAACTGGGACATAGGAAGTCCCCCTCAAGGACTATGAAGGGGAGGGCGCCCAGCAGTCAGTGAAAAGTGGAAGAGATTATCTCCATGAAATATGCTTTTAATTGGTAGGAACAGAAGTTAGCAAGCAAACTAATATAGTGCATGTGCTGGCAGACACTGAGGCCACCCGAAATTTGAAAAACACCATTTACCACTTTCCACTTTGTGATTAGAAACAGTCAACCAGAAAAGGGGTTCTAAACATAAGCACAGGAGTTTCCCTTACCAAATGAAGCCAGCTCTACCAACAGTGGCATGAACATTTTACCTAGTCAGAGACATACACTATCACATGATCGAGTGACAAAGTATCAGAAAAAGACTGTTCTTTCCTCACAGGTCTCTGACTAGAAATTCCAATGCTTCAGAAGCCCCTTCACACAGCCACTGTACTTTTGCTTGGTGGTTTCAATTTGGTTCACAATAGCATCTCACTTCACATCCAGAAAGCTTCAGAACTCAGGACATGCTAGAGGCCTTGCACCCAGCGATTTACATTTTCCAGGCTGAGTACTCCTGACCCTCAACTCACTACCATACCTTAGTGTGAAAGACCAGAGGCAAAAGAACAAAACAAGTTGGTGCAAAAGCAGAAGCTGTTTGGCCACATTTCTCCTTGCTTTTGTTGATGTTTCTCTTCTTTAACCTAGAAGCTGGCGAACTGTTTGTTGTGAAGGACTATAGAGTAAGTAGTATACCAAGTGGTCTCTGCTGCAAATATTAGATTCTGTTATCAAAACAAAAATGCAGCACTCTCCTGTTCTTCTTAAATGTGCAGGAGGACCATGTGTCAGTGAGATTTTAGTTTTAAAAGCAGGTAGTAGGCCAGATCTATTGAGAGTCAAGGATTAGTTTGCCACTGATTAACCAACCATTTGCTTTCTTTGCCCCTATCCTTGCTGAAAAGAACTTGGTTCAGTTCTCTTGAAATAGATCCCATCATAAACCTCTTGTTGGCTCCTCCTTTAAACTCTAGACTTTGTTTTAGAATGATGATGGGAGAAGAGGAAGGGTGAGAATTTCCTGAGCACTGTGATATGCTAAGTGCCCTGTCAATTCTTCCTAAGTGCTATCTCATTAAGTTTCTAATACATTCTGGTGATAGGCATAACCACTCCCACTCTACAGATGAAGACAATAATACTGAGGCTGACAACCCCTTATGATCACACACGAGTGAACCCAAATCTTTGGGGAGCCAGAGCTCCCAGTGTGTTGCAATCCAGAAGCACAAGGGAATGTTTGCATGGGAGATGTATCCTGGGACTGTCTTCCTACACAGTCCTCTAAGGGTTTTCGCTTAGTGTTGCTACCCATACCCTGTTGGGTAGTGACAGGCCCAGCCAGTTGGTATTAATCACTTCTAAGCATTGGGTCTCCCAAATATTTTAGCATCCAACATCAATGCAAGTACAAAACGACAGATGCAATCCACCATGACTAGAACATAATATGCTTGTGCAGACTTCTCTACCCTTTGAGAATGGTGGCACACCCAAGAGGATTTGAGACCACAGATCAGCATGTATCCTCAACAAGTCCCTTAAGAACCAGAAGCAGACAGAGAATCCTGATGTGGTTGGTAGTCTCAAACACGACATGTGTTTCCCCAGAATATTCCCAAATGAACACAAGTTGAGAAGCTGAAAGCAAGTGGACACCAGTCTGTGGAGACCTGTGCTAGGCAGGGCTGCTTCTCAAAGGATTCCTTAGATAAACAGTCTAATGAATTTTACAATGTGTGAGGCGGGAGAGAAGGGGGAGAGGAGGAGGAGAAGAAGAAGGAGAAAGTGGAAGAGAGAGAGAAAAAAGTTAAGAGAGAGAAGGAGGGAGGGAGGGAGGGAGGGAAGAGAGAGAGAGAGAGAGAGAGAGAGAGAGAGAGAGAGAGAGAGAGCGCGCGCTGAGGGCAATCCCTGCAGCAACAGAAAGTGAGAGAATATATGTTTTTTCCTTTTAAACTGGAAATTGATCCTAAGGGTTCACGATGTTAGGCATGCATTCTACCACTGAACTATACCCCTACTCTTTTTAATTCTTATTTTGAGACAGCATCTCAATTAAGGTCAGAGCTGGCCTTAAACTCACTTTGTAACCTTGACAGGCTCTGAACTTTCAATGCTCCTGTCTAGTCTTCTGAATTCTCAAGAAGATGGGGGAGGGGGTCATCAACTGCTCAGATCCCACAAGTCATCATGTACACCACCCAAAACAAGGGAGATAGGGACAAATCACATGAAACTTGCATTCAGCCTGGAATGCAGCCAGAGTTTATCCCACATGGGTATCGGAGTCCATCACACATCTCAGCAGCCTCATGGTCTTACTGCTTACTGTGTTGTTGACCTTTGTTTCCATGAAGCAATACATCACAGGAAGCCTGAAGATGCGCTTACACTCTCCGTTCACAGGCAGCAGCTTGCTGTGGTCACCTGACTTCCTCCTATTGTACAGAGAGGGCTACATGCTGCAGAGCTCAGGCTAGCCCACTGACTACTCACTGTGCCCTTGAAGGTTGTTCAAATATGGGTTCCAGGGACTAAGTCCAAAGTCCAAAGCACATGCCCACTTTCCCTCTGTGTCTAGCTCAACAAGACATACTTAACAGATGAGATACTTCTAAAGGGCTGCACTGAAGCAATCTGCATGCAGAGAATCAGACTGAGCAAGACAGTGAACATGACAGAAGGAGGGTTGGATCCTGGTACTCCAATGTAAGGAACACACAAGGGACATATCCTAAGATGAGAGGCACAATGTGGTCAAAACTCAGCGGCTGAAAAGGATAATCATTGTCATAATGGATACAAGAGACTATAAAATAGACATTCTGACAGAAATGAAGGTAAAGAATAGAGAGGGGGGAGCCTTTTTAAATGACATAAATCCACAGGAATATGTGAATACCAAATCAAAGAATGAAAATTAAAATGGCTTTCATTCATGAATACAATATTGTTGGCGCCTTTCCTTTCTTTCTCAAAAAATAAGCATATCAGAGATTTCTCTTTATATCATGGCTCCTTGAATCTTGGTAGTCTGCTCAAATACATATTCATCACATATCCCCTTTGATATTGCCAAGAATAGTTAAGTACTTGATTAAAATACTAATGAGGAAAACATAAAAACTTAATTCAAAATATTTTCACAGCATAGAAATTCACAATAATACCAACACTCAGAAGCTGTTGGCTAAAGTTTAAAGCAACAACATGCAGAATATATGTGTGTGAAAATATACATTTGTATATATGTACATGTGGATGTAAATAGACATCTGTATGCTTGGGTGTATATGTGCCTTTTCAGATGTTTTAACTCAAAGGTCAGGGAACAACTTTTGTTCTTTGATATGAGAACTTTGAAGGATGAGATTCATTTCCCTTATGAAAAGCTACCTGTTGCAAGCTTTGAAAAGTCAGTAACTCCAATGTCAAAACTTCATAGCTAACTCCACATAGATTGAATTTCCTATCATAAGACTTGGTTGAGTCGATATTTGCATATTTCAGTATCAGATACTGAAAAGCATAACAAATTCCACGCTGTTCAGTTTTATATTTTACTTTAAATGCATGCAATCTCAACATTAATAGGTTGTTCTAGCTTGCTTTCCTGTGGCTGTGATAAACAACTAGGGAGGAAAGGATTTATGGCAGTTATAAGTCTATATGTCAGTCCATCACTGAGGGAAGTCAGGGTAGGAACTCAAGCAGAAACCATTACACGATGTTCTTCACTGGCTGTTCTCTACCCCATGCCCAGTCAGTTTTCTTATACAGTCCAGGACCCCTGCCTAGGTATGGTACTGCCCACAATGGGCTGAATCCTCCTATGTCAACTAGCAATCAAAACAATTAGCCTGAGAAAGAGCCACAAGCTAATCTGATTCAGGCAATTCTTCAACTGAAGTACTTTCTTGCACGATATGTCAAGTTAACAATTAATACTAGTCAGCACATACACAGGCCAATAATAATTTTTCAGGATGTTAATAATCTGTAACCATAAAACATAAATTCAATTCATGGACAACCCCCCCAACTATTCAGTAAAAATATTAATAGCTTAAAAGTCAGTACTCATGAAGTATTTAACTATCATAGCAACATACAGTTTTAAGGAAAGCATTTTTATTCAAGGTCAAACCCATAATAAACACACGATCTCCTAAAAGTGCATAATACTTGTGCCAAAACTAATATGTAAACACTTATTAGGCTTTACTTGGAATTGAATAGCTCCTGACAGAGGAAGAATACCCAAGTAACTAAACAGTAAAAGCCTCATACACATATCCAAACAGACAAATTAACAATCTCATTGTGACACAAGGCAACCACTACAAATAAATACATAATTAGGTGAAGGTGCTCAGAGTATTTAAGAAGGCAAAGGAGAGACACTGCCCAGATCTGAAGGGACCCACTCAAACAGCTCCCTGCACCCAAATCCCATGGGAGGGAGAGCTAGACCTTCAGAGAGGCAGACACACCTGGGAAGCCAGAGGAGACTACTCTCTGCCAACATTTCTGACGCTAGAGGAAAACACCTAGCGCCATCTGGGCCCCCTGTGCACAGGATCCCTAGCAAAGGCAAGGCAGGCCCTTCTGGTTGCTGCCCTCATGGAAAGCTGAAACATGGATCTGAGAAGCGACTCCAGGCCCGATACCAGAGGCAAGACCAACTTTCCAGCTCCAAGTGACCATCCTGGTGGACTGAGTACACACGCCCACAGGAACACCTGATTACAAGTAGACAGGGACGACGACATGCATGAAAGGAGAACACTCTGTGCCCATAACTGGCTAAAAGAGAACAGGAAAACAAGTCTACAGCCCGCCTGACACACAGGCCTATAGGAAGGTCTAGCCATTGTCAGAAATAGCAGAAACAAGGTAACACCAGAGACAACGTGATGGCAAGAAGAAGAGCAGGAACCCAAGCAACAAAAACCAAGAATACATGGCATCATCAGAGCCCAATTCTACCACCAAAGCAAAAACTGAATATCAAACATACCAGAAAAGCAAGATCTAGATTTAAAATCACATTTGATCATGATGATGGAGGACTTCAAGAAAGATATAAAGAACTCCCTTAGAGAAATGCAGGAAAACACAAACAAGCAGAAGCCTATAGAGAGGAATCACAAAAATCCCTGAAAGAATTCCAGGAAAACACAATCAAACAGGTGAAGGAATTAAAAATGGAAATAGAAGCAATAAAGAAAGCACAAAGGGAGACAACACTGAATATATAAAACCAAAGGAAGAGACAAGGAGTGGTAGATACAAGCATCACCAACAGAATGCAAGAGATAGAAGAGGGAATTTCAGGAGCAGAAGATTCCATAGAAATCATAGACACAACTGTCAAAGATAATGTAAAACGGAAAAAGATACTGGCCCAAAACATACAGAAAATCCAGGACACAATGAGAAGATCAAACCTAAGCATAATAGGTATAGAAGAGAGTGAACACTCCCAACTCAAAGGACCAGTAAATATCTTCGACAAAAATCATAGAAGAAAACTTCCATAACCTAAAGAAAGAGATGACCATGAACATACAAGAAGCCTACAGAACTCCACATAGATAGAACCAGAAAAGAAACTCCTCCCGTCACATAATAGTCAAAACACCAAATGCACAAAACGAAGAAAGAATATTAAAAGCAGTAAGGGAAAAGGGTCAAGTAACATATAAAGGCAGACCTATCAGAATTACACCAGACTTCTCACCATAGAGTATGAATGCCAGAAGATCCTGGACAGATGTCATAAAGAGCCTAAGAGAACAAAAATGCCAGCCCAGGTTACTGTATCCAGCAAAGCTCTCAATTAACACAGATGGAGAAACCAAGATATTCCATGATAAAATCAAATTCACACAATATCTTTCTACAAATCCAGCCCTACAAAGGATAATAAATGGTAAAGCTCAACACAAGGAGTCAAGCTACACCCTAGACAAAGCAAGAAACTAATCGGTTTGCAAGAAAACAAAGAGAAGGCAACACAAACATAATCTCACATCCAAACAAACAATAACAGGAACCAACAATCACTATTCCTTAATATCTCAAAACATCAATGAACTCAATTCCCCCCAAAAAACCCTCAGATTAACAAACTGGATACACAATGAGGACCCAACATTTTGCTGCCTACAGGAAACACACCTCAGAGACAAAGACAGACAATATCTCAGAGTACAGGGCTGGAAAACAACTTTTCAAGCAAATGGTCTGAAGAAGCAAGCTGGAGTAGCCATTCTACTACTGAATAAAATTGATGTTCAACCAAAAAAGATAAGGCAGGACACTTCATATTCATCAAAGGAAAAATCCACCAAGGTGAACTCTTAATCCTAAATATCTATGCTCCAAATACAAGGGCACCTACATACATAAAGGAAACCTTATTAAAACTCAAAGCACACGTATCACCTTACACAATAATAGTAAGAGATTTCAACACTCCACTCTCATCAATGGAAAGATCATGGAAACAGAAATTAAACAGAGACATAGACAGACTAAGAGAAGTCATGAACTAAAAGGATTCCACAGGTATTTATTGAACATTCTATCCTAAAACAAAAGGATATACCTTCTTCTCACCACCTCATCATACTTTCTCCAAAACTGACCATATAATCGGCCATAAAACAGACCTCAACAGATACAGAAAGATAGAAATAATCCAATGCTTCCTATCAGACTACCACGTAAAGCTGTTCTTCAATAACAGTAAGGAAAGAATGCCCACATATACATGGATGTTGAGTAATGCTCTACTCAATGATAACCTGGTCAAGAAAGAAATAAAGAAAGAAATTAAAGACTTCTTAGAATTTAATGAAAATGAAGGTACAACATACCCAAACTTATGGGACACTATGAAAGCAAAGCTAAGAGGAAAACTCATAGCTCTGAGTGCCTGCAGAAAGAAACAGGAGAGAGCATATATCAGCAGCTTGACAGCACACCTAAAAGCTCTAGAACAAAAAGAAGCAAACAAACCCAGGGGGAGTAGAAGACAGGAAATAATCAAACTCAGAGCTGAAATCAGCCAAGTAGAAACAAAAAGGACTATACAAAGAATCAATAGAACAAAAACTGATTCTTTGAGAAAATCAACAAGATAGATAAACCCTTAGCCAGACTAACCAGAGGACACAGACAGTGTGTCCAAATTAACAAAATCAGAAATGAAAAGGGAGGCATAACAACAAAGCCATTGGAAATTCAAAAAAATCATCAGATCCTACTACAAAAGCCTATATTCAACAAAACTTGAAAATCTGGAGGAAAAGGACAATTTGCTAGACAGACACCAGGTAGCCAAGCTAAATCAGGAACAAATCATTTAAACAACCCCATAACTCCTAAAGAAATAGAAGCAATCATTAACAGTCTCCCAACCAAAAAGAGCCCAGGTCCAGATGGGTTCAGTGCAGAATTCTATCAGACCTTCATAGAAGACCTCATACTAGTACTATCCAAATTATTCCACAAAATTGAAACAGATGGAGTGCTACCGAATTCCTTCAATGAAGCCACAATTACTCTTATACCTAAACCACACAAAGACCTAACAAAGAAAGAGAACTTCAGACCAATTTCCATTATGAATATCGACCAAAAATACTCAATAAAATTCTGGCAAACCAAATCCAAGAGCACATCAAAACAATCATCCACCACGATCAAGTAGGATTCATCTCAGGCATGCAGGGATGGTTTAATGTATGGAAAACCATCAAAGTAATCCATTATATAAACAAACTGAAAGAACAAAAACCACAGGATCATTTCATTAGATGCTGAGAAAGCATTTGAGAAAACTCAACACCCCTTCATGATAAAAGTCCTGGAAAGAATAGGAATTCAAGGCCCATACCTAACCAAAGTAAAAGCCATATACAGCAAACCAGTAGCTAATATTAAACTAAATGGAGAGAAACTTGAATCAATCCCTCCAAAATTAGGGACTAGACAAGGCTGCCCACTCTCTTCCTACTTATTCAATATAGTTCTCGAAGTCCTAGCCAGAGCAATCAGAGAACAAAAGGAGATCAAAGATATACAGATTGAAAGGAACAAGTCAAAATATCAGTATTTGCAGATGATATGATTGTATATTTAAGTGATCCCATAAGTTCCACCAAAAACTACTAAACCTGATAAACACCTTCAGCAAAATGACTGGGTATGAAATTAACTCAAATAAATCAGTAGCCTTCCTCTACACAAAAGAGAAATAAGCCGAGAAAGAAATAAGGGAAACGACACCCTTCAAAATAGTCTCAAATAATATAAAATACCTCGGTGTGACTTTAAGCAAGCAAGTGAAAGATCTGTATGATAAGAACTTCAAGCCTCTGAAGAAAGAAATTGAAGAAGACCTCAGAAGATGGAAAGATCTCCCATGCTCATGGATTGGCAGGATTAATGTAGTAAAAATGGCCATTTACCAAAAGCAATCTACAGATTCAATGCAATCCCCCTCAAAATTCCAACCCAATTCTTCAGAGAGTTAGACAGAAAAATTTGCAAATTCCTGTGGAATAACAAAAAAACCCAGGATAGCTAAAACTATCCTCAACAGTAAAAGGACATCTGGGGGAATCACAATCCCTGAACTCAAGCAGTATTACAGAGCAATAGTGATAAAAAACTGCATGTTATTGGTACAGAGACAGACAGATAGACCAGTGGAATAGAATTGAAGACCCAGAAATGAACCCACACACCTATGGTCATTTGATTTTTGACAAAGGAGCCAAAACCATCCAATGGAAAAAATATAGCATTTTCAGCAAATGGTGCTGGTTCAACTGGAGGTCAGCATGTAGAAGAATGCAGATTGATCCATTCTTATCACCCTGTACAAAGCTTAAGTCCAAGTGGATCCAGGACCTCCACATCAAACCCGATATGCTCAAACTAATAGAAGAAAAAGTGGGGAAGAACCTCCAACACATGGGCACTGGAGAAAATTTCCTGAACAAAATACCAATGGCTTATTCTCTAAGATCAAGAATCGACAAATGGGATCTCATAAAACTGCAAAGCTTCTGTAAGGCAAAGAACACTGTTGTTAGGACAAAATGGCATCCAACAGATTGGGAAATATCTTTACCAATCCTACAACTGATAGAGGGCTTATATCCAAAATATACAAAGAACACAAGAAGTTAGACTGCAGGGAGACAATTAACCCTATTAAAAAAATAGGGTTTAGAGCTAAACAAAGAATTCACAGCTGAGGAATGCCAAATGGCTGAGAAACACCTAGAGAAATGTTCACCATCTTCAGTCATAAGGAAAATGCAAATCAAAACAACCCTGAGATTACACCTCACACCAGTCAGAATGGCTAAGATAAAAAACCCTGGTGACAGCAGATGCTGGCAAGGATGTCGAGAAAGAGGAACACTGCTCTATCTTTGGTGGGATTGCAGACTGGTACAACCATTCTGGAATTCAGTCTGGAGGTTCCTCAGAAAATTGGACATTGAACTACCTGAGGACCCAGCTATACCTCTCTTTGGCATATACCCAAAACATGCCCCAACATATAACAAAGACACGTGCTCCACTATGTTCATAGCAGCCTTATTTATAATAGCCAGAAGCTGGAAAGAACCCAGATGCCCTTCAACAGAGGAATGGATACAGAAAATGTGTAACATCTACACAATGGTATACTACTCAGCTATCAAAAGCAATGACTTTATAAAATTCATAGGCAAATGGATGGAACTGGAAAATATCATCCTGAGTGAGGTAACCCAATCACAGAAAAACACACATGGTATGCATTCATTGATAAGGTGATATTAGCCCAAATGCTCAAATTACCCTAGATACACAGAACACATGAAACTGAATCAGGATGACCAAAATGCAAATGCTTCACTCCTTCTTTAAAAGGGGAACAAGTATACCCTTGGGAGGGAATAGGGAGGCAAAGTGTAGAACAGAGGCAGAAGGAACACCCATTTAGAGCCTGCCCCACATGTGGCCCATACATATACAGTCACTAAACTAGATAAGATGGATGAAGCAAAGAAATGCAGGCTGACAGGAACTGGATGTAGATCTCTCCTGAGAGACACAGCCAGAATACAGGAAAAACAGAGGGGAATGCCAGCAGCAAACCACTGAACTGAGAATGGGTCCCCTGATGAAGGAATCTGGGAAAGGACTGAAAGAGCTTGAATGGGCTGGAGACCCCATATGAATAACAATGCCAAACAACCAGAGCTTCCAGGTACTAAGCCACTACCCAAAGGCTATATATGGACCCCAACTACATAGGTAGCAATGTAGGCAGCTTAGTAAATGCACTAGTGGAAGGGGAAGCCCTTGGTCCTGCCAAGACTGAACCCCTGTGAGTGTGGTTGTTGGGAGGAGGGCGGTAATGGTGGGAGGATGGGAAGGGGAACACCCATAGAGAAGGGGGGTGAGGGCTTAGGGGGTTGTTGGTGGGGAAACCAGGAAAGGGAATAACAATCGAAATGTAAATAAGAAATACCCAAGTTAATAAAGATGGAGAAAAAAGAAAGAAGGCAAAGGGGAAATATCTTTTGCATAAATTTAACTGGGAACTCTTGTCTACCCGTTGGAAGTTTCAACTTCACAAAGTTTAAACCCCCAAGGTGCCCCATGAATTAAAAATTAAAGTCCCAAACTAAACCAAGAAATGTGCAATCCTCAAAACCAGAGTCTGGCATAATAAACACTCAGCTGATGAATGTTTGTAATGAATCAAGTTCCCTGGTTAAAAGTAAATCAATTGCCAAAGAGGAGAGGGCAAATTTTGAGGTATCATTGGTCATGTTTCACCAGAAGATTCTCCTATTCTTTCAGACCACTGTACTCCAAGGATGTCTTAGCTGGTGGTGAACCACTATATAAAATACTTGCTGAAAGTAAAGTTGGTGTAGTGATTGCTGGGGGTGGGGGTGGGGGTGGGGGTGGGGCTCCCTTAATTTAAATAAACTGTGGACTCACAGTGACTACAGACCCAAGTACTAGGGATTGCTGAAGTTTACATGTTTGCCTAGGGCTGTTTTCTAAGTGTATCCTTCCAGCAGGGGGTTTAATGCCAGAATTTTCCATTATCCAAATTACTCCCTATGCAGACTTTTCAGAGTGCCTGCTTAACTCTGTTAAGTCACTAGGGTCCTAATTAGTGTTGAGGAAGATGGAGTAAGATGTGCAAGATCTGAAGGAGTTAACTCAGTGTAGAAAGAGCTATGTTTCCAGCAGGAAGCCAAGCCAAGGGTGGATCAGAACTGTTCCTCCTACTCATTTGAAGACAGGAAACCCCAACCTCAAAAGACATGCTTGCATTTTTCCTCAGACAGAGGATTCCCTCACAACAAGAATCTGAATGAAATCCACTTAGACAGAAGAAGTCTTTAATAATGTTCCTCACAGCCCAGAGAGGCAGGTACTCTGTCACCCCCTTTTGACTGGCAAGGAAGCACAACCTCAGAGAAATTCAGCAACTTGTCCAAGGTCACACAGCTAATTAGTGATAGAACCTGGAGGGAATCCAGACTGACTGACTCCAGAGGCGGGACACAAAGCCAGGAGGCTGTGTTGCAAAAACTGTAAACAACCCAAAACAGATCAGATCGTTCTGTTCAGTGGGCAGGTTTATTAAGAAAAAAATTCAAAACTATAATTTGGGGGGAGGGCGTTGAGGCACATACTAGTCTTATACACAATACTCAAAAGCTTTGCTGGTACATTGGGCCACAACATAGATCATGGCAAGCTGGTACTTAAAAAAGTCATTCGTAAGTATTTCCAGTAATAATAAAAAAGTGACAGAAACTTTTGAGAGGATTATTCTATAAACCAGAGCTGTTTGAAATCACATCGTTTAACTGGATAACTGGTCTCTTGGTAGCCGATCCTTAGGAAATCACTGGAGATACTCAAAGTAAGTTTATTTACAAGGGTATTAGGGAAAACAGTTTTAAAAATGTGCTTGATTTTATTTTTTTAAGGATCCAAAAATCAGGAAAAATAATTCAACTGATCACAGCTATACGAGAAAACACAGCTATTGAGAACATGTCTTGGCATAGAAATAGCATGAAAAATGCATCAAGGAACTTATTTCTTTTATAGAACTGTGTAGCCAATGTATCCCCATCTACTCTACATAAGCCCCATTCAGTGGGAAAAACTACCCTTGAAGTGATGGGATGACTGATTTGCAGCTCTTTTTATATTTTCCTATGCTTTATAGTTTTCCAACATGTGAGCAGTTATTAATTTTACCGTCTAGAGAAAAACGGACCACATTTCTAAGACAAGAGGCATTAGGTCATGAAACATATGCTAATGCTTAAAATTAGAAGCAAATCATCCCAGTGTCCTTGGACATCCTTAATAGACTGGGCTATTATGACATTGCAATTCCCTTAAAATATGTGGCTTTCAGCAAGAGAACACATAAGTTCTTCTGATATTCCTGGAGCAAAAGTAGAGAAATCAGGGGGTGGTTAATAGGCAAGACACCCAGAGCTGTGTTACTTAATGAACAAGCAGGTGGTATGCAACAAAATGAGGCCTAATTCTAGACCTTAGCCTTGGCTCTCCCATGTTATGGACATGGATTTCAAAGGTATGCTCTTGACTGCCAGTTCAAAACTAGGACAAAGGAAGTACACAGGTCAGTGGCAGGCACGCAGTCTGGGTAAGAACCAGTGCTGGTAGGGACCCAATGCTACAAGAGAACAGAGCCCCAGCATGGGCACTGTAGCCAGGCAAACTCCACAAGCCGTTCTGAACCTGAAGAAGTGTGTGTCATATAAACACCAGCATTCTTTCTCAAACAGTACTGAAAAGCTAAGACACTGCCATGAGATAACACACTACTTAACAACATCTGAAAATATAAAGCCAATCATTTCATCCAATAATGAGTTTTGTAAGTGTCACGTGGCAACAGTTTCCGTGAAGCATGACCACTTGAGGTCAGTGATGGCCAACAAAACAGGGGTACTGTTTTGGTGATCCTGACTGGATACACTGGGGCATTTCTGACCTTGCTTGCAGAATAAGTTCACCTAAATGGACTACATCCAGAAAAATGTGATCAGGGGCATGCAAAGCCTGATGAGGAATATTCAAAAAGCAAAGCCAGAACTGGTTAATTGGGAGGGTATTTAAAGGGACCTAGGCAATGTTTAAATGTGAAAGAGTCAATTTATTCTGCTATGCTGGAAATTACAGTTTGCCATCTTTATCGCTCCTCCGCAACTGCAAACAAGGTCAGCAATGACCTTCAACTTGCCAAATCTAAAAAGCATGCCTGCTCCCCAATTAACAGACCTGAGCAATTCAACCGGGTGCAAAGTGCTCCTCTGCTTCTAGCACCCGTCTCTCCCTCCTCCACAAAGGCAGCTCTTTCTCTTTCTCTTTCTCTTTTTTTTTTTTCCCTAGGTCCTTCTTTATTCAACCTCCAGGTGTCGGAAAATGATCTGATCGCCTCCCAGCCTTCTCATTTTACTGTTCTCTCTCAGTGATTTCATCAGTTCCTGTGGGCTTAAAAAGTCTATGTTGATGATGTCTAAATTCAATTCCCAATCCAGACCTTTCTCCCAAACTTCAGATTCTCATATAGATGTGTGTGTGTGTGTGTGTGTGTGTGTGTATAGATAGATAGATGATAGATAGAGATATATGTATGTCTATAAATCAGAATAGCTTCAAATATATAGCACCGATTCCATATCCTATCCTTCACTGTGAATCTTTGGATTTTGTTTGTTGTTTTGTTTTTCGCTGTTAGTTTTCTACGGGAGCACTGAATCAAGGTGCTAGGGATGCTGGTCAAGCAATTATGCTATTGTTGAGAATAATTCCCAGTCTGCTCTTGTAAAAAATACATTTTTGTAGTTAAGTTGCCTAGGCTGGGATCTAACTCTTACACATAATACAGGTAGGACTCAAACTTGGGATCCTCCTGCCTCAGCCTCTAGGATCCCAAGAGTGCACCACGAGTTCTAGCTAATCTTTCCTTTTCTATACCGTGAACTCAACTTTCCTAGAGAGAGCCCCAGGAGTGATCTCTGCATTGGCCCTTGCCTAGCAGATACCTCAGACCCATGAATGAGTTTATCCTGCTTGCAAACCTCACTGAAGACTGCCACTCAGGCTCCTGGCCCATTCCCTCAATGTAAAATAAAACAATCCTCCTGGAACATTAAGTTAGAACATGAGTCTCCTCTATTTTAAACACTTCAATGATTTGACAACTGTACTAAAAATCCTTACCATGGCTTTGTGAAGGTTCCAGAACAGGTCCTTGTACTCCTTCAGATCTTGTATAGTACCATTCCACTGGGCTACAGTGATTTACTTAGCACAGGTTACTCCTCCTATTCCTTAGGCCTTTCACAGGCCTTTACGAACACGGACTCGATACCGGCTGCTTCCTTCCCCCTGGGTGACAGTTTAAATGCTACCTCCTTAGAGAGTCCTCCCTCATCTTTCTGTCCACAGCATCTTTAAATCTTCATTGTGGCTTTTACCAGACGTGCAAGGATTTTTTTTATTTAATTAATGTTTCTATTTTCTCCTTGCTTCACTTCCTTTGAGTGTCAGCTCTATAAGAGAAGGGCCTTTCCATATTCCTTACCATTGTATTTTGAAAAGCTCACTTTTGATTATTGTTGTTTTATGCATTTTTTCTTCTGTATTTTGAGACAGGAATTTTCTGTGTATCCCAAACTAGACTTAAAGTCACTATGTGGTGCAGACTGTCCTTGAATTCAACAGTAATCTTTCTGTTGGAGTCCCCTGGTATAACAGACATATACTAGTGTGCCTGATTAGAAAACTGCCATGTGTTGATTATGGGAGAATGAATAAAAGCAGACTTCACTTTAACACAAAGAAAACTGTCCAGCCTCTCCAAACATCTAAAACTGTTGTTTAATGATAGAACACACAGCCTGCCAGGAATAATGCAATTGACACATAGCAATTGACGAAATATTTCTATTAAGATGTCATGATGGATGTTCTCAGGGTGGGTAGGATAAGGGGCTAAAAGATGACTATTAGTCCCCTTCCTGTAAGCAGCTTAATGTACTTTCAAAATAACAAATAACGTATTATTCCCTTTACAAGAAGAAATTCTCTCTAAAAGACTCCCATAAACCCACTTTCTGATCAAATGTGATTCCTCTGGCATTAAATCAACACATGCTTCCTTAGCCTACTCTGCCAAATGTGGTCTGGGATGATGACAGTGCCCAGGGCCCCTTCCTTCCTCCTACACACAAAGTGGCCCATAAATGGGACAGATGGTCAGGCCAAGCCACCAGAGGTAAACCTGAAGCTCTACTCTCCATTCATTTGTGATGCTGCTCTGTAAACATACCAGGCTCACTTTATTTAGTGCCACAACCATTAATAATGCAGAGGGCTTTACACAGGCAGGAGGAAAGAATGAGTCCTGAGTGATTTCGTTACTACAGTATGCACATGGTCAAAAGGCTTCTGAGTGCCATCATCACTGATGGGGAGGTTATGGGCGATAGAGAATCAGTCACTGAGCTGCTAATAACATGATAGAGTGAGTGAGCTTCCCACCCCAGCATCTATGGAACCGAATAGTCCCCCTGTAGCTACAGCTTCCATCTACTTCGTAGACACAACAGTCCCTAATGTGAATCTAAGATAATTTCTAACTTTTTAGCCTTCTTAAACTTTCCAAAACCTCATTCAAACTATTAGGCATGTTATGGAGGAATAATAACATTCGAGAATATAGACATGGAGGGCCTAGTCTTTCTAAAGGGAGTTTTGGTACTAAGATTCAAACATAAAATCTTGTCAATGCTGGGCACTGAGCTATACCTCTTCTATTAATATTGAATCAGCAATATTACTGATGAAATCTATAACTCTCCTGTATCTATCTATCTATCTATCTATCTATCTATCTATCTATCTATAAACACATAACAATAATATAGATACATTATTATCCTATTATATACTACATATAAATATACAACGTGCATATACTATGTACATCACATATATTAAAATATATATAACATTTTTTAAAAGCTCCATCAGCACTCATCACAGGGCTGACAAAGCAATGCACAGAACTTCATAAAATAGTAAAGGACCCATCTACAAGAGAAGAGTGAGCCAGGTTACTAGGTGCTGATGAGAAGGAAACACCTCGGGAATGTATTAAGAAATAAAAGCAAGCTATATATGAATATAGCTACATCTAAATATTTGATTTTATGCACCTGAAAGGATACATAACACAGAGTGGTTAACTCTGAGAAACAGGCTGAGTGTACATAGAATGTAACTTCCCAGATTTTCTGGAGCCTTCTGTGCCATTTGAATTATGTGCTTGTTACTTTTTAAAAACAACAATAACTATGTGCAGTGTTTTTAGGTCTGGGAGCATCAGCCTTCTCCCTGGAGAAGTGAGAAAGCTAACGTCTCTCCTCTATTGCAGGAAGCACACAGAGCCTACCAGCCAGTGAGAAGTCAACCTTGCCTAGCTGTCCAAGAGACAGGCAGGCCACTGAGATCCCATCCTCAGCAAGCCCTCCTCCTCTATGGGGCCATGGTTTACAAGTGAAAAGAACACTTAATTCCAATATTTCCCCTTATAGAACTACATAATCTGTCTCTGAAAACAACAAACCTGGAAGAAATGCATAGGAGTTCCATTACAAATGAGCTTTGGAAAGCTAAATGTGCTATTTATCATGTAATTATATTACCAAAATAAAAATACTTTCCAATTTACTGTAGAGGGCCTGCCAGTTTTCTGAGTTCCATAAGACCCAGAGAGACCATTTAGCACTCCAAGGGGCTTTCTTTCCCATTTTCCAATCTTGCTGTGGCAAGTATAAAAATACTAAACAACGTGTTTTTGTACTCAAGTTGTTGCCATGAGGAACAAAAAAAGATGAAGATAAAAAGTTAAGAAGATTAAATGAAATCCAAATTCAAAACTTCTGAAGGATAAGATTTTCATTTATCTTTATTCTGTTAAAAAATGTATCTCCAGCCCTAATGCAGGGATGAGGACAAAAAGAAATGTCTCTGAAAAATCATGCTTCTGCTTTTGTTTCTGGAGACATGAGGTAGAAAGCTATTGATTTAGTATCACACACAAAAAAATAAATTTCAAACTGAATAAATAACATTCCTTATAGTCAATTGCATTTGTCAAAAGATGGTAGTCACATAGGCATGTGTTAAAGTGTATTTATATATGTGCTTTATTCTTGAACCTGGGGGAGGGGTGTCTGGATTTGCTGATTGATGCAGAAAGAAAACCCAAATATACACTTGAAAAAGTCCAATATCTACTTAGTTAGATATATTCTCCTACTCTGTTGAATTCTATATAAGCATTCTGACAAAAAACAAAAGAAAACAAAAGACAGTAATTTCAGTTTTGGTTGCAAGGAATGAAAGTAATTAGTGAAAGAACTATAAGTGTAGGGTATGCCTTGAGCTGTCTGTGGTACTGAAAAAATGACCCCAAAGCTGAAATGCACTATGGTGCAGTGTTCTAAAACCTCCCCACTGCACGATTTTATTCCAAGCCCTTCTACCCATGGAGTCACCTGAGCCATTTCATGTTGCCATATCGTGTATAAACATTTTATCAAAGGTCACATTGAGCCTTGCTTTCCAAGGTTCTCGGTAAAAATGTCAGGGCCTCCCTGGGCTTGGGTAAAGGATTTCTCAGGCAAGATGTTGAGACCTACCTCAGAACACTTATTTTGAGTGCAGTGGAAAATGACATCATGCACCAGTAACTTGCCCTAGATAGCTCTCACTCTCTAATCGTCATAGTTAATATGCCAAAAAACAAACAAACAAACAAACAAACAAACAAAACTGTCATTCTTGGACAATCAAGGACCTGCTCCAAAATGCACCTTCCCTGTACTCACTCCCTTACCTCAAAGATAAATCAATGTATTTGGAATTCCTAATATATTTGGATTTCTTTAAACTCTGAAGTGACTATTAGCCTAAACAATTATATGAAAGATATATATGCCCCATATGATATGAGTAATGCTAAAAAGACACAACTACTCATTTTCCATAAAGATCATAACCACACCCACCCAGTTTCTCAGAGCTTCAGGCTAAAGTATGATGTCCACTGGATAAATGAGAAGCTTCCACCTTCCCCTGGTTCTTCTTGATTGTGGGTCCAGAGTTTCTGTGTATATTTCTCATTTCTGGTTTTGTAAAAAAGAATTTAAGAACTTTTTTAAAGACCTTATTTTTGAATTATGTGTGTCTGTGTGGGTATATGCACAAAAATGCTGGGGCCGGAGGACCCCCTGGAGCTGGAGCTACAGGCAGCTGTGCAGCATCAGATGTGGGTACTGGGCACCCAACACAGTTTTGGCCTGCAAGAGCAGTATGTGCTCTTACCTGCTGAGGCCCATTTTGTTTAATTTTTAAAGAAGCACTGCAGACAAAAGTATTGGGAGAGGAATTTCTCTTGGTCAAATAATGATTTTTGTAAAAGCTGTACCCAAAATGATTAGACATTATTACCCAGGCCTTGATTTTGTAGTTATCATAGTGAGCATGGCAGGGTAAGGGGCAGCAATAAATTATAAATAAGCCCAGCTTTAAAACCTAACATTTTAATGCTTGAGTTATGAACGGTAGATAAATTCGCTGTGTGTATTCTCTAGAGAACCAACCCTTGTCCCAGCCTTCCTCTTTGTGTTGGACTGTCTAATCAACATAATAAAACTATACAAATTAGCCAACGAGGGCAGTATTTCAAGCATAAAAGAATCTTAAAATAGCTTGCATTTATTAGTTTTCCGTACATTTCTAGAATTCTTAACCTATATCAAAATTTGGGGATGCATAAGTAAAACTGGGAAACTCCTTTTATACCTGAGTTAATGTCAAAAAAGCTCACTCTAAAAGTTTTTAAAAGTTTGTGATTTTAAAAGGACATTTTGCTCTTAAAGACAATATGAGTAACCCCCATCCCAGTGGATGCTTGTTTATCTACATGTGCTCAGAGGGAACAGTCAATACTTGGAAAGTTTAAGGTCAATCAACGTATAATCGACAAGGTATCTCATTCCAGCATGGTTTAACCTAACTATGCCAAACACTCTAAGCTATTCTTCAGACCCTATAAAATCTCAGAGTAGCATTATGAGCTTAGCCCTATTCATAAACTGAATTCTTATGTTTTGAGGGGAAGCCGGGAGAAAGTACATTCAACGGTACAGAACTCTTGGTGAAGAGGCTCAGGAGGAAAGCTGGAGGAAGCTGCGAAGGCGCAATGCCTGCTTTTACTTCCGGCCCCTTCTGACCTGGTCTGGCAAGACTACTTATTGCCTCTGACTGTTTGCATTCGGAAACTAAGTCAAAGAATCATTTCTTATCTTTTACTCGTCAAGTCAAAGTGATTCAGGCTTAAAGCACAGCAGAGTACCATGGAGGACCTCTGGAAGAATCTCAAAATGCCACCGTCCTGAGGACTGCACTAAAGAATCTATATATTGTTCTAATGTTAAAAATTCCACCATGTGTGCTTTAGTCTGTCATTACCAAATACTCTTTCTACCCTCTGTCTCTCTATGCATCCCTTCAAAACACAATAACAAACAAGGAAACAAAAGGAGGTCCTTTTCCTCTCCGCATCTTGGAATTAGCTGTATCTTTATTCTGTCTGGATAGTCATTAAAATTGAGCTCTTTTATCTTTCCTGTGAACTCAGTAATTGCTAATTTGAAAATAAGCTAACTTGGCAGTAAGCCGCCTGACAAGTCCATTCAACATTTTCTGTTCAAAGCTAGTCTAAACCTACAGGTTTCATAGTCCAACCAATCTTACCAGTGACTTATGATGGCTCAAAAACAGACTTATAAATTCTAAGCCTGAAAATATCAATCTAGTTTTAAAGACTCTAGTTATCGAAAGCCCCAAACTTTAATACTTACATTTGACTGTGGGTTAGAGAAAACCACTAAGGAGACTAGTAGTCAAACCTAATAGAGCAATATAGATATTTTCTTGTTCAGAGAGCTCTACAGCATCGGCTTTAACTTTCAAGTGACATTTAAAAAGCTCGGACTAAACTAGTAGCTTGTAGGCTTTACAAACTAAATAAGCTGTTGTAAAACATGTTAGAAGAGAAGGAGGGTGCCTTTCCCATATTGATAGAAACGGTGAACTAATTCTCTTATAATTATAGCCAATAGTTTGGAAAGGCTTCCTCCCCTAATGACTTACTCATTTTTAAAAAGTGTCTTAAACAAGAACAGACACTGCTGCACAGATTCAGGATTGTGTGTATCGTTCCTTTATAAACATTTGTCTGGTGGAAGTGGATCAACCTAAAGAAGCTGGGAAAAATCTTAAGACGCTATCAAATCTATCTCAGAAAGGTCTGGCTGTTTACATGCCCCTGTCGATTCGTTTGTTTGTTTAGCTTTCTGAAAGGACAGGACAGGTGCTGAGATAACACCTCAATGTGTCTTCTGTAACCTTAAGGAAGGACACAGCTGCTTGGAAAAGGTCCCTACTGTCTTGCTTTTCTCCTATGCTGTCTGCATGGCTTCTGGTTACTCAGAAAAAAACAGTGGAGCCTGTGTTACCTGTATTTCCCTGGCGTGGTATACGATGATCAGACCAAGCAGGATGATCGTGGAGAGACTGATAAGGCATTTCAGAGCTAAAGAATACAGCGACGCCTGCAACACAGATGGTACACTTTAAGAAAGAAGCACTTTCAATCACTTTCCAGGCCAAAGGAGTCAGTTCTGAGCACGAGCACCTGGACTTGATTTAATTCAACGCAGGGGACTCGAGAAGGGGACAATCTATCTTGGCTCTGGGATACAGATTATTTAGCTATAAGGCCCCGTGAGAGGAACCAGGAGCAAGGGGAAACTCATAGCTTAGCTGCGAGCTACGCACCACCAACGAGTGAAACAAGGTACCTGACTCTCTAAAACCTAGAAGTAGCTCCGGAGTTTAAGTACTTTAGGTTGAAAGGTGCCTCCGAAACACGAGCACCGGGAGAGGAACATGCTTGCTTTCCCCCAACGACTCCAAGAGCAACTTATTAACATGCCTGGAAGGGCTGGACACGCAGCACCCGGAGAACTTAACTCTCTGAGTTGCCCAGCTGACCATGGGTGTGCGTCCTAGCAGCTTCTGCTGCTCCGGGAGGTATGCCTGATGATTCTGGAGACACTTGCGATCTCTTAGGCAAGGGGTTCCCAACCACCTGGCTCCCTCTTCAGGAGTGTACTCAGGAGCTAAAGCCGGTACCTTGTCGTAGGCGCCCCACGACAGCTCGGTCTCGATGACCATGACCACGATGCCGAACATGCCGAAGATGAGCGCATAGTCGCTGAGCCGCTTGCGCTTCTCAAACAGGGCACGCCGATGGCCCAGCTTATAGCCGATGTTCTGGTTCTTCTTTTTGCTGGACTTAGTGCCGCTGCTGCTGCCATGCCCGCTGCCGCCGCCGCCGCCGCCGCCGCCGCCGCCGCCTCCGGTGCTGCCTCCGCCGCCAGTTCCGTAGAGCGCCAGGTTGTTAGAATTGTTGTGCTCCGGCTTAGACACCACGATCTCTGGGGCTGAGGATGAGGCGGCGGCGGCAGCAGACGGGGAGGACGCACCACCACCTCCTCCTACAACCGACGCTGGGGGCTGCAGGGGCTGAGCCTCTGAGTCCATCTCGTGCAGGTTCCGGCGGGACGAGCTCAAGTTGCTGAGCGGACGCATGACGCCCCCGTTGTACCTGCAGCTGCTCATGGCTATTTCGGTGAAGGGGTTGCTCTCGCGGCGCGCCTGGGGTTGGTGATGCTGGTGGTGCGCCGGGTGCGGGTGGTGGTGGTGGTGCGAGAGAGGGGGCCCGGAGCCCAGGCTGCCCAGGCTGCCTGTGGGGCTGGCGGCGGGCTGCAGGCTGTGGCACTGGTGGTACAGGGAGGCGGACGCGGGCTGCTGCGCGTACTGCTGCCGGAGCGCACTGGCATGGCTGGACGGCGTCAGCTCGCTCACATTGAGCTGGCTGCCCCGGCGCGACGAGCAGCAGCAACAGCACGAAGAGCCCGACAGCGGCGAGGAGGTGCGGGTCCGGAAAGCGCCGCCGGGCGATGAGGTGCGGAGCAGCAGGGACAGGTTATCCCCCGCCCCCGCCCCCGCCTCCGGGGCACCGGAGGAGGCGCAGCTGTTGCACCGGAGGCATGGGCTGCTACCACCGCTGCCCGGCTGCTGGTGCGCGAGGTGCGGGTGGTGGTGAGGGTGCGGGAGGGGCGCGAAGGGCGCGCACGGTTTGTCCTGGCTCTGTTGCTGCTGCTGGCAATGCAGGTGTGAGGAGCGCGGCGGTGGCGGCGGCTGCTCTGGGAAGAAGCCGCGCTGGAACTGCAATGGGGTTTCCATGTCAGACCTGTTAAAGCTGCAGGGAGACCAGGCGGTGGTGCACCCTGCGCAATGCGTTATGGTCGGGAGCGGGGACTCCTGCTGCTGGTGCGAGGAAGGGCCCATGCCGGCTCCGGTAGAATCCAGGCGGCGAGTCCGATTGGTTGGGCGCACCAAAACAATGGGCATGACATCACCTGCAGGGACCGAGACTGAGTTTGGGGCGCGCGGGGATAAGGGGAGCATGTGTGAGAGGGGTTGGGAGGGGAACCTGCAGAATGAAAACCCCTGGGGGCTCAGGCCTGCTTCGGCCAGGATGAGGGTACTTGAGGGCAGGGATGCCACCTGCGGATCGCCCGCGTCCGGGACCTTGGTTAGGAAGACTGAGCCTCCCACCCCACCCCATGCACACCGGCGGGCTGCAGAGGTGGGAGGGAGAGCGGTAGCTCTCGCTCTACGGCCACAGCCCCCTGACTGGTACGGAACGTGCTGACCCGAAGGACCTGCCTGGGACACTGCAGCACGTCTGGCCACCCCGGTCATGGGGCAGGTGCCCAGACAGTGAGAAACCCAAGCCACTCTCCCGCCCTCTAGCCTCGTAGGGCTGCAAGGCAGCACCTGCTCTCCCCACTGTGTCTCCCCCATCGTCGTGCTGAGAGTGGGCTGCAGGCTGCTGCAAGCCAAGTAAATGCGGGGGCACCGGCTTTGGGGAGAATAAAAACAAAGTTTAGCGACTGCCTATGAGAATGTATCTGCGTTGGGAGAAAGCCAGTGCCGGAAGCCTGGCTTGGCAACCGAGGGATCACATCTGACCCAGAGCAGGAAGCTGTCCCGGTCGCCTAACTCCCCGAGTCTCACAATTGGGATTGGCGGCATTGTCGCTCCTACTCCAGAGCGCCACGGCGCGGATAGGGTTAACCTCGCGACGCCGGGGCAGGGGGAGGAGGGGGGCGGGGCCGGAGGAGGGGATCCCCGGCGTCCGGGGAGGAGCCCGCTCGGGCTTCCCGGGTCCCCCTGGCGGGGGCGGAGGGCTTTCCCCGGGAGCGCCTGCTCACATTTGCACGTTCTCCCGAACATGAGGGGCTGGCGCCCCTGGCCGCTAGGTCCCGGACTCTGGCGCTCAGGCGGTCCAGCAGCCTGAGTGGGTAGGTCCGAGGGCTACTTTGGAGGAGTAGAGGAGGTTTGTTTCAGGGTCTAGGGGCTGCTTAGCCACCGCAGACAGCCGGCTTCTCTGTTTTTCCTCTTCCTCCAGACCTGCAATACAGACACAAAGCAAAGGCGGGTCACTAATGCGCCGACGCCTTGAAAGCATCCTTGTCCAGACCAGACTGCAGTGGCCGGGCGAGGGGCCTGGTGCAGGTTGACTGATGCTGGTAGTCATCTGACTGCCAATTAATACCTGGTGATGACTGACTGAATAATCGCTGCCCTTGGACAGGGTGTTTAAACAGCCATAATGATTAATCGCTCTCTAATAAACCACTAAAAATTACACTTTGAATTTTGCCATGGTGTGTCCTTATTGAGCCATACACAAACAAAACAGTAGGAGGTCTCTTTGAGGGCTCTTGATTAATCCTCCATTATTCAGCCTTACGTTTGTATTTCCCTGAGGATGAAAAGTCCTATCTCCCTGAAGGGGGAAATAAAAGATGAAATTGGCTGGTTAAATGTTTAAAATTTGAATTGTGATTTCAGTGGGGTTTTTTGGTGGAGATTACTGTTTAACAGATTAGACCAAGAAATTAAAGCGAAAGCGGATCGCTTTCATTAGGTAATTGGAATTCTCAGCTGGATCCAATTTCG
Source organism: Rattus norvegicus (assembly GCF_021556685.1). NCBI lineage: Eukaryota > Metazoa > Chordata > Mammalia > Rodentia > Muridae > Rattus > Rattus norvegicus. Next base: position 40,097,336 of record NC_141551.1, on the reverse strand, counting down.
TGACATTCTAGTCAGCCGCTGCCCTAAAGTTGCTTACTTGGTATCTGCTTGTAAGTGTGTGTGTTTGTGTTCCGTGCCATTGAGTGAATAATTTACTTCTGGATATTCCTTGCAAGTGTGTTAAGCAATTTAAAAATTTTTCGTGCACACAACAAGTAAGTAGATTAAGAAGGAAAAGGAGAGAATGTGTTTAGTCCTAGTCTTTGATAGAAGAGAATGAAAAATCAGGACTTGAATTTCTCAGTGGCTCTGCTTGAGAACTGAATTTTAGTGGGTAAAAATCAAAGGCATTTTATTATCCATTGTGATTTCCTTTCTGTATCTCCAAAATAGGAAAAATAGTGTTTAGAATGAAGACATTTGTTGAATTTTTAGGGCCGCTGGTAATGCACAAATGCATATGTGAGGGGCATTATTACAAAAAATAATTCCAGTGAAAGAAGGGCGTGGTCGTCCATGCCTGAGACTCTATTTTTGGGAAGCACCATCATCACAGACATAAAGGATTTGAAGCCACGGTGGCCTATGTGAGGGAACTGTCCAACAAAAAAGAGCTGGGTATATCAACACATGTACATGACTACATCGAATTTAAAATGAAAGCTTCCAAATAATTCATCTTTTACTCTGAAGAAATTTAATTCAAGAATAAAATTTAATAAAATTTAATTCAAAAATAAAATCCACCCAATATCTTCTAGTACACTTTGCAATAAGCTATATAGACCTCTTTTTATAGATGTTCGCTGATGATTGAGTGAAACGTCTGACTCATTTTTATCTTGAGATGCTTCAAAGGAATATATAAAAATTAATATGTTCATCACCTGCTCATTAATTTAGAAAAGATTCCATAGACTTCTTCCCAAATACCACAGTGGCTGTTACTCATTTCAAGTTACACATCAGATTCTAGACTGCCTAAAATGTCAGAAGGAAAACGAAAGCTGCACCCTCTTGCTGAAGCTGCTTTGTTAAATACCACTGTCAAAGCTTCTCACAGACTTCAGAAACAAAATAGAAAACAATATTGAACCTCTCTGTGTATTACTATGTATATATCATATATAAAGTATATTCATATACATACTTTGTATCAATTTGTGTGTGTGTGTGCGCGCGTACATGTGTACTTTGGTTTGGAGTGGGTTTCTGAGATATGCAATCTTCACCTAGCCTAGCCACCATAAGAATTCATAAAATAGTGATGAGAAGTCACTGTGACTAGAAAGATGGAGAGCAGGTCAATGAGATGTTCACCGTCTTCGCATTAGAGTTGACTGACTACACTTAACTACTTCTTGCTAATACATGTTCCTAAGACAGACTGGAAGCCCTTCAGAATCATGGAAACCATGGGCTTAGAAACGCAACAGTTGTTTTAACTTTGCTCTGAAATATGCTTGGACATATTTAATAATTGTGTTAATTATGACAGGTGCCAGATTAAGACATCTTCGTTATCAATATATTTTTTTAAATAAATTTGGTTGATGACATTTTAAGTTGGAATGCAAATGTTTGTTTGCAAATGTTCTGACTTTGCTCCTGTATAGCAGTGGTTCTTAGCTTGCGGTTCACGACCCCAAAAGACCAACAGAAAACACAAGATATTTACATCATGATTATAACAGGTAGCAAAATTACAGTTATGAAATAGGAACAGAAATAAATTTATGATGGGGGGGTCACCACATCATGAGGAACTTTATTAAAGGGTCGCAGCATTAGGAAGGTTGAGAATCGCTGCAATATAGGGTTATAAGAATAAAAACAGCAATGTAATCCAATTAAAACAGCAAAGACAGTACTTTCTATGTGGGTAGTGTTTTGCACTTACATCTGCAAGTGAAAAGAGAGGGAGGGAAAAGAGAAAATACTTCAAGTAAAGATCAGTGGTTTCAGATGAGAAGCTTTCCTGCTTAGAGTTCTTCCTTTCTTCAGTTAAAGCAAGCAAGTACCGGAATTCCCCTAGATTAACACCAGAGGTCACAGTCACCCACAAAATGACTTGCAATCTGACCAATTAGCATCTCTATTTTAGCATTCTTTTGTCACCTTTTTCGGCTACAATTCTCTCTCCTTTTTTTCTTCTTTCTCTTACACTCTATGACAGGGGTTTTTCAATATTTGAAGTATATAAAGCTCATGAACAGGAGGCACACACACCTAACATAACCAACCCCTAAACACACACTTGTAGAATGGGCTCTCCAAGCCACAGAAGCCTAACTTTAATTTTCTCAATTGTCTTATTTGATTCAGAGTCCTGTTCCATTTCTCTTTATTATTTGCTTCTTCATGGGATGTTTGCCTGTACTTACTCATCTGCTGTCCCTTTATAAAAGCACATCTTGCTTGATGTACATCATTGTAGGGTTTATTTCCAAAGGCAGGCAAAGCAAGAGAACATAATATCTGTTTTCTACACTGTGTGGTTGGAGTAAAACTTTAAACCAAAAAGTACATATTTTTGAGAATCAGCTTTTTCTTTTTATTGCCTGGCTGAGTCAGTTATTTGATGGGTACTGAACCCAAAGGCTGTGATAAAATACAGCGCCTCTGATCTTGCTTTCCTTAGCCATAGATGGAGGGGAATCAGGACAGCATCAGTCATTTTCTTGGTACAGTTCCACAAAGTTGAAAGGGCCACAAAACAAGATTATTTTAAATCATGCATTCCCGAGTGTCACAGTTAACACATATTTGAGATGAACATTAAGTTAATACCCATATTCTTAATGCACGTAAAGCAGTAAACCCATATTAACCTATTTTGCAAACCCTAATAGATCATGTTGGGCTCCAGCCATTAACTTAATTAACTTTTCAAATCATGTTTTTATTGTCTCCTTGTCTTCTACCGTTTCTCAACTTATTTCTCAACTATCCACAGAAGTCCCAAGGAGTCCAGCAAAGCACAAAAGTAAAATCACATTCATTTTGCTAGCAGAATGAAATACAGATTATTTATTAAATGGATGAAATGGATGAACTTATTGGGTAATGGCGCATTTTTTTTTTAAGTCTGTGGATTTCATAAGCATATATCCCTCTGCTGTTAGACACAGAGGGGATGGGAGTGATCACTGTTTGAACCCCAGTGGATGGTACAAAACTGTTTCTTAAGTACTATTACATTTGCATCTCACAGAAATCTAGGCAGGAGGCCGAGAAAGGTTTTATCTTTATCTTCATTTTGCAGGTAAGGAGAATACCTGAGATAGAGTGTCTGCTCTACGTAAGGTGACACGGTGAGCTGCAAGGACATGCCAGATCTCTGACATCTTTTGGGTCTGCGTTGTATGTCATTTCCGCATCCTGGGGCATCCTTGGGGCCTTGCTCCATAGCAGAATAATGCATGGTTTGCATCCATTCATGCAAGGATAGACAGTGGTCCTCTGAATTGTTTTGCCACTGGCTCTTCTGTTTCCTGCGATCTTTATGTAATTATCATGATAATTTGAGACAATTTGATACAAGGGCGGAGGAAATGGAAGTACTTTATGCCTGCTGGCCCAATGCCTAATTAAAAAATATTACACAGAGAGAAGCAGGAATAGAAGTGTTTTTTGTTTTTAACAAACAATGTGATTCTGTTAGACTCAGATGTACTCCATGCTCTTTTACTGACTTTACTACCAGTCAGGGCACTCATTATTTGGGGCTACATCCAAGAAAAACGTGGAAGATAGTGAGTATTTCTTGGAACTATAGAGGGCTATGTTGTCTTGTTTTATACAAATGAGAAGGAGAAGGTCTTGCTTTGCAACTTGAAGGACTTTCCCTTCACATGTGTTTTTTTATTGCATCACAATTGGAACATTTAATTATAACAATAGCTGCTTTTAATTTATTTCTGTATGCACAGTAATGATCTAATGCTTATTAGAGATGAGACAAGTATCCTGGTCACTAAACAGGATTGAAATTTATGTTATATAGCACTCTGTTACAAATAACCTCAATATCTAGAATTTGACCAAAAACTAGAGCTCATAGGAGTGCAAATCCATGTCAAGAAACCTGTGGTGGTTACTCTTAAGTGAGTCATACGATTTCAGTAATCCTAATTGATTTTCTGACCCACTGCATATCAAAAGCTTAAAATATAGCCAGTAGTAAGACATACTTTTTAAGTCTGATAAAATAAACTAACAACAGCAATGTGACTGGTTAAGAAACTAATTGCATTTGTAAACAATATTTAATACACATTACAATTCGTAGAACATCAGAACTCACAACACAATTAGAGACAAGTAGTCTTTTATACATTAATAAATTTAAGCACCATTCTTGAATTCATGACTAAATAAACATATGCCCCAACGGTAATCCTAGATGATTGAAAGAAACTTAAAATAGTGAGGAGAGGATTGCTCATAATCCTAGCACTAGGAAGTGGGCAAGGTGAGTAGATTTCTGTGAGTCTTGGCCAGCTTGGTAAAATAAAATTCTGACCATTTTAATGAAGAGTTCTAAAGCCTTTTTGGTTCCTGCTTCATTCTTCATTTTAATCAACAGCAGGTTGAAGAGATTAAAATTTCTTGAAACTTTCTTAATTTGGCCATAAAACTAAAGCTAAGAATAGCCAAGAATAAGCTCTTACAATTATTATATTTTCAAATTACATTTTTGCATTGATGATATATTTTATAGAAATCTTTTAAAAATTTTCCATAGCATTTTATTGTCATGGATATGTTCTTTTTTACTTGATCCAGGATGATGAGTTTGTTTCCTGAGGTCTTAGATTTTGGAGTAAATAACTTAGTGAACTGAAATGATTTAAGCCAGGAGGTGGAGTCTTCTGGTTGTGATATAATGCATAAGTTATTTGACCCTGAAATAACTTTACATTTCTCTAATTTACATGCTGTTTCTAATGGTCATCCCATCCATGAAAGTTTCCACACAGACTCTATTTCATCCCCCTTTTTATCCCTAATTTCATGTTCAGACCTGAATGTTAAATCGACATCCACCTTTCTGTAGGAATTTAACATCTGTTTTAAGTTCTCTGTTTGAAGGCAAACCTATTAACTTCTACAGGCATTTGGATCAATGGTTCTCAACCCGTGGGTTACAATATCCAGAGCCATTGGAAAACACAGACATTTCCTTGGTGATTCATGCCAGTAGCAAAACTACAGTTGCAAAGTAACGAAAAAAATAATTTAACTATGGGGATCATCACAACATGAGGAACTGTGTGAAATGGTCACAGTATCAGGAAGGTTGAGATCCACTCCTTTGGATTATCGTTCATTTCCTAGTTGAAGTATTTCCTGGTCTCTATTGATGGTGAATGAGTAAAATAAATGGAGTATGACCATATATACATGAAGAGGTGGTAGTCAATCTTTAAGAGGAAGGAAATTCTCAGTTGGCAAGGATGAAATGGGAAGACAGTGAAATAAGCCAGATATAGAAGGAAAAAATAGTGCATTATTAGTGTGAGAAATCTGAAAAGGCCAAATTCATAAAACTCAAAGAATAGAATTATGATTATGAAGAACTGAGGTGTACAGAAAATGAGGAGGTGTTGATCAAAGATTCATTTCTGCAGGATTCATAATTCCTGGGTGTCTAATGTACAACAAGGTAACTAGAGTAAATACTAAAGTATTTATTCTTGAAATATGCCTAAAGTGGATCTTAAGTCTACACACACACACACACACACATACACACACACACACGCCAAACTATAATTCTGATATAATAGATTTTTTAAAAATTTTATTGGATAACTATTTCATATTTTATATATAAAATCATGTATACTTTATATTCAGTTTTTCTCTCTAGAAATATAATTTTTCTTTCGGCTATTGATCATTTTTATTGAAAGATAGCTGCTGCTTGTTGGGGGGAGGGTGGTAATGGGGGGAGGATGGGGAGGGGTTAGGGGGATGTTGACCTGGAAACCGGGAAAGGGAATAACAATTGAAATGTAAATTAAAAAATACCTAATTTAATAAAGGTTGAGAGAATAAAAAGAAATCAAATTAATTATGAACTAAAACACACACACATTTTCTCTCTCTACATATACATATACATATATATCACATATATACATATGGTAACATCTATGTGGAAAAATATATTCATATATATGAATATATATAGTGTGTTTGTGTTTACATTTATACATATATGGAAATTTTCTGATCACAGGGCTTTGGTGAAGTATATTTTACACCATGAAGTATATTTTAATCGTATTATTTATTTTTATATGTGTGGGTGATTTACTTGCATATATGGCTGTGCACATGTATGCAGAGCCCTTGGAGGCAAAACAAAAATGCATCAGATCCCCTGAAACTAGATATACCAACTATTATGAACATCATGTGGGTGTTGAGAGTCAACCCTGAGTTCTCAAGCAGATCCACCAATGTTCTTAACTCCTAAGCAGTTTCTCTGTAATAAGTCCTAAGTCATTTCTACAATATAGTATAATTCTCTTGTTGAACCTTTGGTAAAGGCAATTTAAATGGGACACAATTGAACAGTGAAAATCTGTTCACGTTTTGGTACATGACCTATTTGTGTGTGTGTGTGTGTGTGTGTGTGTGTGTACATAAATTATTGAGAAATAGAATCAACGAGATAATTTTTTAAAACCATGTTGACTTTCATTTGTGTCAGAACATTAATTCTTATTGTGTAATGGAAATCATTTGTACTTTGGAGTAGATAGTCCTGACTTGAAAACCTGACTTGAGCAATTTATTCAGAGGCAATTTTTCATCTTTCTAAGTAAAAATTCTTCCACTATTCATGGCAAGATCTGTGAGACGTTATTTTGAATGCTGATTTCCCTCTTCCTTCACATATTCAAGAATAATATGGGACCTTGTATTTCAAACTCAGTCTTATCAACCAGGGAGGTAATGAATTAGATGGTATGATTTGGAGAACCAGGCCTGGTTTTCCAATTCAGATATATCTGAGGGGCTGTTCTAAAACAAATGAATAAAATTCTTTTAGTAACAACAGTCTTGATTGGTAGAGATTTTTGTATTTGGAAGTGATTTGGGGACCAATAAAAAGTCAGAGCCACCTGACTATTGCCAACATTGTCTCCATGTCTGATTTTGACAAATGTCAGTATTTTAGGGAGAAATAATGCTTTAAGAAAGCAAGGATAGGGGTTGGGGATTTAGCTCAGTGGTAGAGCATTTGCCTAGCGAGCGCAAGGCCCTGGGTTCGGTCCCCAGCTCCGAAAAAAAAAAAGAAAAAAAAAAAAAAAAGAAAGCAAGGATAGGGATGTTAGAAGTAACCGGAAGGGAAGCCATAAAGTTTTCTGAGTGTACAAACCTCACTTCTCACAAACATTGTACTGGAGAATGAATGGCAAGACATCAGCAGGAATTGATAATCAAGATGCTGACAAGAAACAATACTAAGAATTGTTTGTTTTTTAGGGAATATATGATGGTTTCTCTTGTGGCAGAGGAGAAGAAACACCAGTGGGGTGATCATCTCTTGATAGATCAAGGATATCAGACACATGGTAACAGCAGAGGTAGCCACCAGAACTGACCACAAAAGACCCAGCATCCTAAAGCAAGTGAAACTATGCTTATCTCTAAGGAATCATATTTTGTTCTTTCTAGAATTTCTCCCATATTTTTCTGCAATGCATCCTTCAGAAACTTCTAAGAAAAGATTCGTCAAAAACCCATGAGATTTCCAGCCCCTATTACACTGGCCTTACCCATCGTCAACTCTATAGGAGAGAGAGCTTGGGCTGCCGCATTCATCAACAGAAACTACAAGGAAAGAAAGGTCAGCTCCCATTCCCACAGAGAAATTCTGAATTCGGGAAAACTGATAGACTTGCCAAAGTTTATCAGAACTTTTCTTTGGCTCTCGCCAATTATAGCTTCTCCCACAAGCTAACCTTCACATGTGCATTAAGGATACTGTTTTTCCTTGTGTCCTGGTGTAGACGAGATCATATTTTCTTGTGTTTATTACTAATTCACAACTAGACCATTTAGTTCCAAGCAGTTTTTGATATTAGAAGTTAAGACAGAAATTGCATTTGAATGATTTGTGCTCACTTACTAAATTGTCTATGAAAAATAAGAAGGAAACACAACATAAAATATAGATGTGAAAGTACAATGTTGGCTTAATGGATCTTATTTTTTTTTAAGACTCATAAAAGGTCCTGTGCATGGGTACTCAAAGTGCATAGTTGGTCAATTTTGTTCAAGGAAACGACTTTAAAGTTCTTGAGATGAAAAAAAGAAAAGAAAACTTAGGCAGCTTCTGTTGCTAAAAAAAAGTCAATGCATTTAATCTTTTATTCCCAGGGATGGGCTTCATCAAAGGGGCAATTCAGAAACTTAGACTTAATTTTTCTTTCTAATGAGTAAAGTCAAGCTAAAGGCTAAAAGAAAAAGAAAGAAAAAAAACCCTTCACTATATAAACATACTTGTGTCAGAATGAGAATTTGGCTGTAATTAAAATTCAACACAAGACAAGTGGTAAGGTACCCTACTCCCCACCTTGAATGAAAGTACTTTTGCCTGTGGTCATTCACCATTTGCATATTGAAATGATTTCAAGTCAGTTAGCAACTAGACTTTTGGCTATGTGTTTTGACTCTGTGAATTTGTTCAAAGGAGCCCTTCTTAGTCAGTGCCAGACACTTCTCTGGGTTATTTTAGGAAAAGGTTAATTGTGGATTCCTGATGCTTAAGTGGGTCATGTTCAGTTTTTCATGTCCTGTTTCTTCAAGTAGCTCCAAGTCACCTCATTACTGCAAGTAAATGTTCTGTAACTTCATTGGGTATTTTTCATATCATCACTTGAGTGTCTCCTGGACACCTCAATCCCAGCAAGCTCACTGTCTCCCTTAGACTTGCATCATCTCCTGAGTTTTCTGTCTCTGTGTATGACTCTGTGTATGACTATCATTTCCAAAGTTTCTCTTGAATCTCTCCAGTGTGTTTTCCCTTTATCCCATCAAGAGCTTCTTAATTAGGATTGTTGCTTTGGATCTTGCCTTTTCTCCAACGTATTCTCTTTTAAGAAAGGCAAGGTACTTATAAAAACTGTAGGAAAAAAATCCTATCACAGCACTCTGAGACTCAAAGCATCCCATGGCTTCCTCTCCTAGAATATGTTTCTAAATTACTATCAGCATTCAGGAAAACCTCTAGAGTCTAGGTCCTGAGTCTCTTCATGTGGCTCTCTCCCACATACTCTGCAACTCTCCACCACAGTATTGTCCTAAAAACACCAGGTTCGTTTTAGTATTGTGATGATTTATCACATGGTTCCCTTTTGGTGGGGAGCATTTCCTCATGTTTCTTAAATGGCTGCTGTTTTCTCCTGTGTAGGCCTTGTTACATTCTCAAGGACACATGCTTGGAGGTCTGGTTAAAACAGACCTGCTCAATTCAGGTCTTCTTACGATTGTCCCCTACTTGTTTTTCCACAGATTAACAAAGAGCCATTATTTAATGTGCTTCCTTGTTCCTATCTCTATCCCTAGGATGTAGAATTCATGAATGTTAGTATTGTGTCTCACCAGTCCTGACTGTTAGATATAATGAACAAAAAGATGATTAGACAGCTAGAGCAAATAAGTAAAATTAGAGCAAGATGCATTATTGGGCATTCTTCAATTCCCGAGAATTATACCTGGCATTCAAGTACATTATTCAATTCCTTCACAACTCAGAACAAAGCTTTTAAAGAACTAAGATTTTTGAACACTTCTACTTTCTTGAATAGATCACATGTACCCACCTGTGTTTATAATGATTTCCTATATTTTTCTGAAACCAATCTGAAGCCAAATGTCCTTCTAATTTAAGATTTTTCTCTTTATGTTGATTGGTTTTTATTATGTAAATACACCTCAACAATTCATTAAACACTTTGAACAATATAGTAAGCAGCTACTTTATGCATATAGGCAGTAACAACTGTCTTTCACCCTTATCAATATCAGTTACTTACCCTATTATGTCTTCAGGGAGGTCACCTTCCATGTATTTTACCATTTAGTTTTTAAGAGACTAACTTGACATTAGTGTTAGTGTGACTTGATTCGAAATAAACATTCAAGTGGGTTTCTCTCCTCAACTCTGAAGACTTTTATTTTTGTACTAATTTCAAATGACTTGACTCATCCATGGCTATTTCTTAAGAGTTCTTTCCTTTCTTGGTTCTTATGGTTTCATATTACCTTTGTTCACAGTCCATATTTCTGCATTTCTATGTTTTACTTCTCCTTATTTTCACCCTTTAACTTTGGTAACATTGCTCCAACGTCTCTGATTATTTTTTTACATGAATTCTTTGCTATGGACAAAGCCTTCACTCTTAGCTTTGTTAGTACCAGGATCCTATGGTTTCTTTGGTGCTTTGGAAATGCACTGTCATCCTCATGTTGCCCAGACTGGCCTTCAGCTCTTGTGTTCAAGTGATCTGCCTGTTCAACCTCCCTAGAACCTCAGACTCTGGTGCTCGAATCCCACACCTGGCTAGAATTGTGTCAGGCAATGGCACACGGAATAAGCATGATCCAGTGGATGCCATTCACTCTTAGAATTGGAGGCCTAACTGCTGAAAGCCATGCAGGAGGAATGACAAATAACTTTGGAATTCATGGAACATGGCTCACCATTAACACAGTTAGGACAGGTCTGCCTTGGTTGAAGCATGACCCCCAGGACTATGTGTCCTGAAGATTTCATGCTATCACAGAGTTCTTCTCTGCTTGCTACCCTCATGTCCCTCTTAATCTAAGAATTGTATGAAAACTCTACGGGGGTTTCCAACCTCTCAACTGGGCAGTATCTCTGATATAATAATAATATTTAATCTCTTTCAGACAATGCTGATGGAGAAGATTAGTGATTCAACCACCACCCTAAGAAAGGACCTAGAAATACAGATTGTCGGCAATGATCACTATTCTAAGAAAACATTTGGAAAAATAAAATTGTTAGTGAAGCTAGTTTCTGCTACTTGCTCTGAATGGAAAAATCTTAGGAAACAATTTAAAATTCACAAAGGTACACTTTTATTAGTTAAGCCAGGGGCCTTTATGGTCAGGGAACAAGAACAATGGCAGCACTGGCTGACACGACTCTCACTGAGGCTGGACTGGTGATGATTGATTTCTTATATCCATTTTTGCCCTAAGCTTCCTGATATGATTTAGTAAGAATTGCTGATGAGTAGATATGCATTCTGGATATTTAATGTAAATATGACTGATTTTTATATAAAAGTGTAAATTTATGATTCTTTTAAGATTCTTACAAAATTAGTTTTAAAGATAAATAATAAAATAATAAAATAATTAATCCTTTCTTTGTAACTCCAAATTGCTGCCTGCCAGTAAGAGAAGCTTGCTGAGAAAACTACCTTGGCATGCTCACACTTTTAAAATCTATAACATTTGCTTAGTTACAAATATATGTGGGTTCTTGGGAATAATTTGTTTTCTTTACCTGTACTCCGTAATGTTGTTGTAAAGGTATTGGGGAACATAATGTTTTTTCATAGTCATTCACTAGAAGAAAAATAGAATATAATCACTTTGTAACTTTGTACTGCCTGAAAGATTTTGCTGGGATGTATACACCATGGGAGAAAGAATAAATTTATTGGAACTTTATTCTTTCTACCCCTTCAATTATGCATGTATTTATGTATACATGTATGTGTATGTATGTATACATATAAAGGTTGTATGAGAGTATTTTGGAACTTTGTTCCATCCATCAAATCTGTATGCATGTATATATGGTAAGCTTGTCTATGTTTGTATTTGCATTTGCTCCAAACACCAATTGTGTGTATGTATAAAATGCTTGGAGTCTGATTGTTTGAATTTTATTCCATTCACCCACCAGATATGTGTCCATATGTATATGTGCACATATGTGTATGTGTGAAAAACATGGAGCTTGCCAGCTGGAGCTTTGCTCCATCCATTCTATGTGTGAATCTGTCTGTATGTCTGTCTGCATGTATGTATGTATTTGTATGTCCAAAGTTACTGGAGTGAGACTTTTGCTTCCTTTACTCAGTGTGGATGCATGTGTGTGTATGAATTTTCTCTCCTTCCTTTTCTTTCTTACCAGCCTCAACAAGATAAAGAGCTCAGAATTTTTTGTTAGTCACAGGAAGTCCCAGTACATTAAGCTTTATCCACACAGAGAAAAGTCTATGGCATAATTTCTCTAATCTCTAATCACTGGGGTACAAGTGTAATGGCCGCAATACAGTTTTGATGTGGTTGCTAGTTGTTCATTTAAAATATATATATCTGCAGTCCAGACACCGCCCAGACCTGAAGGGAACCGGTCAAAAGTTCTCTGCACCCAAATCCCGTGGGAGGGAGAGCTAAACCTTCAGAGGGGCAGACACACCTGGGAAGCCAGAAGAGAATACACTCTGCCCATTTCTGACTCCAGAGGAAAACACCTAAATCCATCTGGGACCCCAGTGCAGGGGGCCTCTGGGAAAAGGTGACACAGGCCCTCCTGGTTGCCTCCCTCACCTAGACCTCAAAAGCAGCCCTCCACGAGCAACTTGAGCTGCGGGACCACAGGTAAGACCAACTTTTTTGCTTCAAGTGACCTGCCTGGTGGACTCAGGAACAGGCCCACAGGAACAGCTGAAGACCAGTAGACAGGAAAGATTACACGGCCGAAAGCACAACACTCTGTTCCCATAACTGGCTGAAAGAAAACAGGAAAACAGGTCTACAGCACTCTTGACACATAGGCCTATAGAACGGTCTAGCCACCATCAGAAATAGCAGACCAAGATAACACCAGAGACAACCTAATGGTGAGAGGCAAGCACAGGAACCCAAGCTTCAGAAACCAAGACTACATAGCATCATTGGAGCCCAATTCTCCCAACAGAGCAAACACTGATTATCCAAAAACACCAGAAAAGCAATATCTAGATTTAAAATCACATTTGATCATGATGCTGGAGGACTTCAAGAAAGACTTGAAGAACTCCCTTACAAAAACTGAGGAAAACATAAATAAACAAGTAGAAGCATATAGAGAGGAATCACAAAAATCCCTGAAAGAATTCCAGGAAAACACAATCAAAGAGGTGAAGGAATTAAAAATGGAAATAGAAGCAATAAATAAAGGACACAGGGAAACATCCCTGGATATAGAAAACCAAAGGAAGAGACAAGGAGCTGTAGATACAAGCATCACAAAAGGATACAAGAGATAGAAGAGAAAATCTCAGGAGCAGAAGATTCCATAGAAATCATTGACACAACAGTAAAAGAAAATGTAAAACAGAAAAAGCTACTGGTCCAAAACATACAGGAAATCCAGGACTCAATGAGAAGATCCAACCTAAGGAAAATAGGTATAGAAGAGAGTGAAGACTCCCAACTCAAAGGACCAGTAAATATCTTCAACAAAATCATAGAAGAAAATTTCCCTAACCTAAAGAAAGAGATGCCCATAATCATATAAGGAGCCTACAGAATTCCAAATAGATTGGACCAGAAAAGAAACTCATCCTGTCACATAATAGTCAAAACACCAAATGCATGAAATAAAAAAAGAATATTAAAAGCAGTAAGGAGAAAAGGTCAAGTAACATATAAAGGCAGACCTATCAGAATCACACCAGACTTCTCATCAGAGACTATGAAAGCCAGAAGATCCTGGATGGATGTCATACAGACACAAAAGAATACAAATGCCAGCCCAGGTTACTGTATCCTGCAAAACTCTCAATTAACATAGATGGAGAAACCAAGATATTCCATGACAAAACCAAATTTACACACTATCTTTCTACAAATCCAGACCTACAAAGGATAATAAATGGTAAAGCCCAGCATAAGGAGGCAAGCTACAGTCTAGAAAAACCAAGAAAGTAATCGTCTTGGCAACAAAACAAAGAGAAGAAAAGCACACAAACATAATCTCACATCCAAATATGAATATAACAGGAAGCAATAATCACTATTCCTTAATATCTCTTAACATCAATGGTCTCAACACTCCAATAAACAGACATATATTAACAAACTAGATACACAGTGAGGACCCTGCATTCTGCTTCCTACAGGAAACACACCTCAGAGACAAAGACAGACACTACCTCAGAGTGAAAGGCTGGAAAACAATTTTCCAGGCAAATAGTCTGAAGAAGCAAGCTGGAGTAGCCATTCTAATATCGAGTAAAATCGATTTTCAACTTAAAGTCATCAAAAAAGATAAGGAAGGACACTTCACATTCATCAAAGAAAAAAATCCACCGAGATGAACTCTCAATCCTAAATATCTATGCTCAAAATACAAGGACACCTACATACATAAAAGAAACCTTACTAAGCTCAAAGCACACATTGCACCGCACACAATAATAGTAGGAGATTTCAACACCCCACTCTCATCAATCGACAGATCACAGAAACAGAAATTAAACAGAGACATAGACAGACTAAGAGAAATCATGAACCAAATGGACTTAACAGATATTTATAGAACATTCTACCCTAAACCAAAAGGATATACCTTCTTCTCAGCTCCTCATGGTACTTTCTCCAAAATTGACCATATAATTGGTCATAAAATAGGCCTCAATAGATACAGAAAGAGAGAAATAGTCCCATGCGTCCCATCAGACCACCCCTGGCTAAAGCTGGCCTTCAATACCAATAAGGGAAGAAAGCCAACATATACATGGAAGTTGAACAATGCTCTACTCAATGATAACCTGGTCAAGGAAGAAATAAAGAAAGAAATTAAAGACTTCTTAGAATTTAATGAAAATGAAGGTACAACATACCCAAACTTATGGGACACAATGAAAGCTGTGCTAAGAGGAAAAATCATAGCTCTGAGTGCCTGCAGAAAGAAACAGGAGAGAGCAAATATCAGCAGCTTGACAGCACACCTAGAAGCTCTAGAACAAAAAGAAGCAAATAAACCCAGGAGGAGTAGATGGCAGGAAATAACCAAACTCAGAGCTGAAATCAACCAAGTACCAACAAAAAGGACCATAGAAAGAATCAACAGAACCAAAAGTTGGTTCTTTGACAAAGTAAACAAGATAGATACACCCTTAACCAGACAAACAAGACGACACAGAGAGTCTGTCCAAATTAACAAAATCAGAAATGAAAAGGGAGACATAACTACAGAATCAGAGGAAATTCAAAAAATCATTAAATCTTACTACAAAAGCATATATTCAACAAAACTTGGAAATCTGCAAGAAATGGACAATTTCCTAGACAGGTACCAGGTACCGAAGTTAAATCAGGAACAGACAAACCATTTAAACAAACCCATAACTCATAACGAAATAGAAGCAGTCATTAAAGGTCTTCCAACCAAAAAGAGCCCAGGTCCAGACGGGTTTAATACAGAATTCTATCAGACCTTCATAGAGACCTCATAACAATACTATCCAAACTATCCCACAAAATTGAAACAGATGAGTGCTACCGAAATCCTTCTATGAAGCCACAATTACTCTTATACCTAAACTACACAAAGACCCAACAAAGAAAGAGAATGTCAGACCAATTTCCCTTATGAATATTGACACAAAAATAATCAATAAAATTCTGGCAAACTGAATCCAAGAGCACATAAAAAGAATGATCCAGCACGATCAAGTAGACTTCATCCCTGTCATGCAAGGATGATTTAATATACAGAAAACCATTAATGTAATCCATTACATAAACAAACTGAAAGAACAAAACCACATGATCATTTCATTAGATGCTGATAAAGCATTTGACAAAATTCAATACTACTTCATGAAAAAGTCTTGAAAAGAATAGGAATTCAAGGTCCATTCACAACCATAATAAAATCCATACACAGAAAACCAGTAGCTTACATTAAACTATATGGAGAGAAACTTGAAGCAATCCCACTAAAATCAGGGACTAGACAAGGCTGCCCACTCTCTCCCTACTTATTCAATATAGTTCTTGAAGTTCTAGCCAGAGCAATCAGACAACAAAAGGAGATCAATGGGATACAGATTGGAAAAGAAGAAGTCAAAATATCACTATTTGCAGATGATATGATAGTATATTTAAGCGATCTGAAAAGTTCCACCAGAGAACTACTAAAGCTGATAAACCCCTTCAACAAAGTGGTTGGGTATAAAATTAACTCAAATAAATCAGTAGCATTCCTCTACACAAAAGAGAAACAAGCTGAGAAAGAATTTAGGGAAAGGACACCCTTCATAATAATATAAAATACGTCGGTGTGACTTTAACCAAGCAAGTAAAAGATCTGTATAATAAGAACTTCAAGCCTCTGAAGAAAGAAATTGAAGAAGACCTCAGAAGATGGAAAGATCTCCCATGCTCATAGATTGGCAGGATTAACATAGTAAAAATGGCCATTTTACTGGAAGTGATCTACAGATTCAAAGCAGTTCCCATCAAAATACCAATCCAATTCTTCAGAGGAGTTAGACAGAACAATTTGCAAATTCATCTGGAATAACAAAAGCCCAGGATAGGTAAAAATATACTCAACAATAAAAGGACTTCTGGGGGAATCACTATCCCTGAACTCAAGCAGTATTACAGAGCAATAGTGATAAAAACTGCATGGTATTGGTACAGAGACAGATAGACCAATGGAATAGAATTGAAGACCCAGAAATGAACCCACACACCTATGGTCACTTGATTTTTGACAAAGGAGCCAAAACCTTCCAATGGAAAAAATATAGCATTTTCAGCAAATTGTGCTGGTTCAACTGGAGGTCAACATGTAGAAGAATGCAGATCGATCCATGCTTATCACCCTGTACAAAGCTTAAGTCCAAGTGGATCAAGGACCTCCACATCAAACCCGATATACTCAAACTAATAGAAGAAAAAGTGGGGAAACATCTCGAACACATGGGCACTGGAGAAAATTTCCTGACCGAAACACCAATTGCTTATGCTCTAAGATCAAGAATCAACAAATGGGATCTCATAAAACTGCAAATCTTTGTAAAGCAAAGGACACTATTGTTAGTACAAAACAGCAACCAACAGATTGGGAAAAAGATCTTTACCAATCCTACAACATATAGAGGGTTTATATCCAAAATATATAAAGAACTCAAGAAGGTAGACCGCAGGGAGACAAATAACCCTATAAAAAATGGGGTTCAGAGCTAAACAAAGAATTCACAACTGAGGAATGCCGAATGGCTGAGAAACACCTAAAGAAATGTTCAACTTCTTTAGTCATCAGAGAACTGCAAATTAACACAACCCTGAGATTTCATCTCACAGCAGTGAGAATGGCTAAGATCAAAAACTCAGGTGACAGCAAACGCTGGCAAGGATGTGGAGAAAGAGGAACACTCCTCCATTGTTGGTGGGATTGCAGACTGTTACAATCATTCTGGAAATCAGTCTGGAGGTTCCTCAGAAAATTGGACATTGAACTACCTGAGGATCAGGCTATACCTCTCTTGGGCATATACCCAAAAGATGCCCCAACATATAACAAAGACACGTGCTCCACAATGTTCATAACAGCCTTATTTATAATAGCCAGAAGCTGGAAAGCCAGATGCCCTTCAACAGAGGAGTGGATACAGAAACTGTGGTATATGTATACAATGGAATATTACTCAGCCTTCAAAAACAATGACTTTATGAAATTCATAGGCAAATGGATGGAACTGGAAAATATCATCCTGAGTGAGGTAACCCAATCACAGAAAAACACACATGGTGTGCACTCCTTGATAAGTGAATATTAGCCCAAATGCTTGAATTACCCTAGATGCACAGAACACATGAAACTCAAAACTGATAACCAAAATGTGAATGCTTCACTCCTTCTTTAAAAGGGTAACAAGAATACCCTTGAGAGGGAATAGGGAGGCAAAGTTTAGAACAAAGGCATAAGGAACACTCATTCAGAGCTTGTCCCCCATGTGGCCCATACATATACAGCCACCAAACTAGATATGATGAATGAAGACAAGAATTGCAGGCTGAGAGGAATTGGATGTAGATCGCTCCTGAGACACACAGCCAGAATACAGCAAATACATAGGTGAATTCCAGCAGGAATCCACCGAACTGAGAAGGGGATCCCCGTTGAAGGAATCAGAGAAAGGACTGGAAGAGCTTGAAGGTGCTCGAGACCCCATATGAACAACAATGACAACCAACCAGAGCTTTCAGGGACTAAGCCACTACCCAAAGACTATACATGGTTTTACCCTGAGCTCCAACCTCATAGGTAGCAATGAATAGCCTAGTAAGAGCTCCAGTGGATGGGGAAGCCCTTCATCCTGCCAAGACTGAACCCCTAATGAATGTGATTGTTGGGGGGGGAGGGTTGTAATGTGGGGAGGATGGGGAGGGGAAGGCCATATAGAAGGGGAGGCGGAGTGATTAGGGGGATGTTGGCCCGGAAACTGGGAAGGGGAATAACAATCAAAACCTAATCACTGGCTGCCATAGGCAGCAGCCCCCATCAGTATCTGAACCCACCCCTGTCTGCAGCTCTAAGGACTGACCCCCATTGGCTGTCTGCTTCAGTTTATTCATGGATGTTAAAGCTGATCTTTGGTACCTAACCAGTAAGAAAGATAAAGAAAAATGAAGACAACTAGCTGTCATCACATAAAAAGTACAAATTTCCTCATAAAGAAATGAAGACTGTAAAATGCCCTTTAATTTTCTTAAAACTAAAGACAGAGCTCAGCCTAGTTGTGAAAGCTGTTTCCTACAGCCTATGTGTGAATGCCCACTGATGTGATAGAATTAGAGTCTGGGAGCAGTCGGACTCAGCCAAATGGGAAGAACTCAGTCCACAATAATGGGATGGAACGTAAAGAATGCAAACTGTCCACTGGGCCTGAGTATGGTCAACATGGAATCCTGGGTTGTAGTTCATCAACTTACCTGCTGTATTTACATACCATTGTTTAATAATAAAACTCATAGCATCAGCACTGGTTAAATTGATCACATAATGATTACATATTAATCTTACTTCTGAAAACAATTCTTACTATAGAGGTAAAATAAATCAAATGTACTGAATTAACACTTCATTTTGAAGGTCATAATAATTTATCTTCTTCCTTTTTAAAAGCTTGTATGTGAGGAAATTTAGGATTGTTAACAAGTTTGGCAGATTAACATGTAATCACGGTTAAAATATAAGGTATTAGAGTTTTGATTTTAACTTGAAAGTTGTGAGAAACAGCTAAAAGTAGTGTGGATCATGTCTCATACATCAGATCAGAGTTGTCAGCCAAAGTCTCCAGTTGAAACCAAGGTATACATCTGTTTACTTTGAAGTATAATCATTTTGCTATGTGGCATAAACTTCTACATAATCTGTAATAACTATTACTGTTTCCTAAACTTGTAAGAAAATTTTAAAATGGTTGTCAGTCTTATAGACTTACTACCCTAATCAAAAGAGTCTAAATTTGTTTTAATTAGTCCTTCACTATAATGCTGTGTTGCTGCCTTCTTTGCATATACAGATGTCTCTTAGACATGGAAGCTGTCTAAATATTGGGAGGCATTATATGTTTATAAATATATATAAATTTCTTAGTTTGCCCAATAGTTTTACTCATGTTGGTTGTGTTTTTGTAAAGCATCACAGCTAAGCATAGTCCATTGCTTGACAATTGTGTTTTTATAATATCTTATAACTAAATGACCTGCTCAAATTCTACAGGAGTATAGCTTCTCAAAAAGTATCCAATCTGATGAACAGATTGGTGGTGTTAGGACATTACCTACAGGACAAGCACAATGCTCTTTAGGTGTGCCTGACCTAAGAGCCACTTAATCTTTATTTTGGCTGCTTAAACTTGAACCTAAGTGGCTTTTTTCACTAACACATTCCAACAGAATGATTCTTTCTTAGACAATGGAAAGGAATCTACCAAATAGTGAATCAGTGATATCTTTACAGAATATCATTGTGAGACACGGGTAGAAGTTGTCACAGCTGAAAAAAGTCATGCTGGTCACAGTAGTGCTTGCCTTTAATCTCACCTCTTAGGAAGTTGAACAGGAAGACCATGGCTAGCTTAGATTGCATGAAGAGACCCTGTATCAAACTAACAGGAAGACATTATTGTGCCAGCCCTTACAAAAATAACTAAAAATGCTAACAGGATGTGAAAAGCTGTTCTTACTTATGTCTATCTTTCACCGATTAAATGTGTCATTCCATCCTTGCTTCCTTCTTACATTCCATTTACTATATTATTGCAGACATATTTGTTCTACTTCAAGACTGAGGTATTAAAACAGCAAGTAGAGATTTATAGTTGACCTGGCAGAAAGGAAGATATTCTAAAGAGACCCTTGTATCTCTCAATCTGACCATGAGAATATTGAAATAACAGACCCCAAGGAAATGGAAATTTCCCCAGCAATTGCATGCTGGGAGAAGGAAAAGACCAATTCTGTCTGAGAAGGAGATTTCACACAATTCTAAAAGTTTGTCAGAGCACATTATAGGAATGAGCCTAGATAGTGATAGGACAATGATGTGGGACCAAATCTTGACCAGGACCACTCAGATGGGCATATCTTTGGCCCTATACTATGCATAATCTTACTTCAAAACCCTAAAGGTGGACTTGGGGAGTCAATGAATCTCTTTGTCCCTCTTCACTCTTCTTACAATCTGTGACCACACTAAATAAATATCCCTTTTCAGTTTCCATTTAGAAAGGACATGATAAAATGATAATTAACCTATCACAGGTTATAAGAAGACCAAATCAGAGGTAGTATATTATTTTCTAATTAAGATGTCAAATAATGAGAACTTGAAATATGGTGAGAGATTTGGAAGTAAAAAGAAATGAAGCCATGTCTTCATTTAAGGAAAAGTTAAGGTCCTTAGTGACAGCCTGTCTACAAGTGGAGAAGAATGACTTCAATTAGGAGTCCATGCTAGTCACCTTAATGACTGCTGCTAAGATTAGGGTCATTAAAGAAATGGGAAGGATGGGGAGACTTTGGAGAAAGCCTCTATGCTTACGGTCAGTTCTGTAGTGTTGATGCAGTCACACACAGGGCCCTGAATGCATGTACATGCTTGACTTTTAGTGCATGGGGATTCTTTATGTAGAGACAAATAGCCTCTTGAATTTAAAGATAATGTTGATCAATTAAATTATAAATTTTAAAATGTACTCACTTAAATCCTTTAAAATATTCTGTATTCATAAATCTGAGCAATCACATTGAAATAGCAACAATTGTTTATGATGGAGCCTTCAGCTTGTGGTAAATACCAATTTCTCAACTGAATATCATTATAGAAATAAACAGATCTATTGATAACTGTTTACCTTCATGGATAATATTAGGAGCCAGCCCCTGTGACATCAGGCCCCCTTTGACATCCAAGACAACTCAAGCAGACTTTGCTTATGTAAAACAGAATGGCCAGAATAGCAAAGGGTGTCTGTGTTTGTCACTTCTACAAGAATTACCAATTTTTTTTGAAAAGGAAATTTTGGTTGTTGATTACCTTCAATAGAAATAAAAACATCTCAGAACAAAATTCAAAGCATCAGCCAGACATGAACAAGCAAATAGATGCAGAGATCTCATCAATGTGCACATCAATCTTTATCCATTTTGAACTTTTCTTATTTCTTTCATTCTCATTTCCTTCTGCTGTTGGTTTGCCATATTTTCTTCTCTTGATTTCTCTTCATCCTCATCCCCTGTTTTTCCTTTCGCCCCTCCACAATCAGTTTAAGGACAAATAAACAACTATTCATTAAGGTGCCCTGTATAGTCTCAGTCATATCAACATTACTTTCTTCAGATTATAAACCTTCAAAGACATGAATCACCATAATTTACCAAATAAAAATGACTTTTATAGATACAAAATTATCCACAAAGCTTAACAAAACCTGGCTTCCTTTGGGTAAGACTGGGTGTTATGTAAGTCCTGGAGGAATGGAATTTCCCCAAGGAGGAATTAGGTGAACCTTGTGATGAAAGCATTCCTTCCTGTTTTGTATTTTGGGTAAATACTAAGGAAAACAGACAAACTGCGCATTCCAGGAGAAATATAGGAAAGAATGAGAATGGGGAACCTGTGCATGTTTAATGTATCAAGACAATTAAAACTAGTGTTCATTGCCAACCTATGGTTTTCAGATGGAGTTCACAGCAGACATGTGAGGAGCAACTTGAACAACTGTGATGCAAAGGATGGTGGTTTTGAATTGGGTAGGGGCCAAGGAAGTCCACCAAGATCTTAACCTTCTCAGATTGCTTCAGCACAAACCTAGAAGCAACTGTGTCCTCCCCATCATGCCAGTCAAGTTATTCCATAACCTCTCCCCAGCTTTGCCTGCTGAAAAACCTGTTATGGTTTTTATTACTAGGAAGATTGGAAGGATCGAGAATAACCTAGGAGACCAGCCTAGGTCAATATTAACTAAGGTGAAAATTTTTCCATGGTTTGGGGTTATGGGGTAAATAAAAATGAAGAAAGTAAGATGGGCACCAGAATTTAGTCTGTGTTTTCTGACTGTGGATGCTATTGTGAGCAACTGTCTCAAGCCACTGTTTCCAGAATGGATTGTACCTCAGGACTGTGAACCAGGGTACTCTTTCCTTCCTCAAGCTGCTCTTGTCAGACATCAAATATAAGAAATGATACAAGTGGCAAAGACATCAGCACACTACATATTTCCTGACAATGTTACAAGCTAGGAACTTCCAGAATCTTCCTTGCTCTTCCTTTTTACTTGGTTCTTGCTCCTTGTAGGGATTGGGCATAGAAGTAGAGCTTTCTTTCCTGTCCAACAAGTGGCTAACTGTGTCCTCAGGCTACCCCTGATGAGGAGAGTGACCCATGACACTAGACAGAGACACATCAATATTCTGCATGGTCATTCTGTCCCCGTCATGTTCTCAGTCTCTTCTTCTCAGCCCTATTCCTTATTATAAACACTGAACATAGAGAGGATTTTATTCTTTAATCTACCTGGATTAGAAGTTTAAATGTTAGAATTCAAAGAATAAGTAAATGACTCAAGTCAGTAAAATTGTCAGTGCTTTTGTACCCCACCCACCAAAGTTAAGACTCACCTCTTTCTTTTGTGGAACTTTCTGGTTTGACATTTTATGTTTTGCAGTTTTCACATAAATAAAAATTGTCACCTCAGTTTTAGCAATTTCAAATTCAAGAGAAACAAACTTGATTCTTTTACAATCTCAGCTAGTCTTAGGGCTGAGTCCCCCTCATTCATACACACACACACACACACACACACACACACACACACACACAGACACACACAATAAGTCTAAATTTACCAATAGGTACTACATAACTAGAAGAGCATTCTACATACACTGAACATGAAATGTTCATTTTTCAAGAAATTTTGTTTTGATATTTATAGATTAATTGATAATTTATAATGTTAGATACTGTGAGATGGCTCAGTGAGTAAACGGGCTTATAGCCAAACCTGATGATCTGAGTTCAATATCTGGGACCCATACAGTGGAAGAAGAGAACTGAGTCCTGAAAATTGTTATTTACTTCCAACCACATGCTGTAGCATGCACATGTTCGCACACAAATAAGTAAATGTAAAGAAGTTAAAAAGTTAATAAACTATGGACTGATAATGTTGCTAAAGAACAAACTTTATCTACTCTATCATATTTATTTTTTGAATTAGTGTCTCCTGTTTGTCAGGCTGTCCTTGAATTTGCTGTGAAACAAAGGATGACCTTAAATTCTCTATCCTCCTGCCTCCAACTCTGAAGTGCTAGGATTCTAGACATGTACGGTTAAACTCAGATACTTGGTCACTTTTTAAAGAGGAAAATTAATTATTGTTTTCATGTAATCAGAAATTCAAAAGTACTCAAGGCACTTGAAAGCAGTTGGCTCTCTTAAGTAGATTGAAGTTATATTATAATTTATACTATAAATGTGCACAGCTTATTCCGCTTAGAGCATGACACTGCATTTTCTTACATTGCCCTGATATCAAACATTTTATAACAGTGGATTGACTATACATTGATGAGGCTTATTTTCAGTATCTGTCAATATTAGTAATATACCAGCTTGATTCCATGGCTTCCTGTGGCCGTCTCCCTGCATGGGACTCTTTACTCTGAACCACAATGCCTTCTATGTATGGGGAGGGTACAGCAGAACTTTGACACAGTGACACAATTCTGTCATTCAGCATCCATCTTCTCATGGCTTCTCAAGGGTCCCACTTCAATCTCATCTACTCTTCTTTTTACATATCCAAACTGTGAATGCTTCTGGTTATTTTTTGGTCTTAAACTTTTCCTTGCTTCATTTATTACCTTTTCTTCCAAGCATATCTTTAGTTACTCTTCATGCCTCAAAATTTTGCCTTGCTTATGGCTTTTGTACCTTGAAGCTGGATTACTCCAAGCATGGAAGCAGAGTCTTTAAGTTTCCCAATGTCTCAGGAGCACCTCAGCCAGTGATGGCATGAGAGCATAGAAGGCATAAAGTATTAGGAAACTTAGTAAGGTGCTAATTCATGATAAAAGCAAGATCATTAAGATATAAATTAAATTAAAATATAAGCAAAGTCATTCTTCTCCCTCCTTGCCATTCACATAATAAAGAATGGGCACCAGTTAATATTCTCAGCATTAAATGGAGATGGAAAATTGAGTAAGCCAAGACCATTCCATTCAGCTGAGAGCTACAGTTTAATGAGAGAAATTCTGCTCACAGAAAATTATCACCCTGGGGAAGAGTACTAACCCTCCAGTTTCCCCGGGAGCCAGAGGAGGGTGTTTTTGCAGCAGTTCACGAACATTGGCAGTGGCTTTTGTACTGCACTCCAGTGGTTAACTGGGAACATGGCAAAAGGGTTGAGAGCAATCTACTCCAGGAAAGGGGGAAACATTTGCAGAGGCTTGGTGGTGTGAGAAGAATAATATGAGGACGAAGCTACACATTAAACTGTCATCTGCAGTGGAACATTTAATGAGAGAAGGAAATGAAGCGCAAAGAAGTTCGTATAGGATCACAACACCCATTCTAACACCCCTGAATACCAAGCTGTACATAGTGGGAAGGTCACACAGTTCAGCTTCAAGACATGGTAATGAATGTCTAAGTGTGGAGTTGTTATAACTAGGGGTTCAAAACAATCTGAAGTATAAATGGGAAAAATACAGAATATTTCATTAGGTGTGTGTGTGTGTGTGTGTGTGTGTGTGCGCGCGTGTGTGTGTGCTGTGTGTGTGTGCTGTGAATGATGAGATTTGTTGGCAAGGAGTACCTTAAGACAAAACTCCTCCCAGGAACTGACTGATCTAGAGCATAAGTTTGATACATCAGCTACCTACAAGTTCAGGAGTATTCTAAATATGACATTAGCACTGTATCCCATACTAAAATTTATTTATGGTTAGAGAGATGGCTCCGTGGTTGAGAGAATATACTGCTTTTGAAAAGGACTGAAGTTCAGGTCTAACACCCTCTTCTGGTTTCCATAAGCACCTACAAATACACACACACACACACACACACACACACACACACACACACACGCACACACACACACACAGTACAACTAAAAATAAAATAAAATCTTTTAAATGTCATGTTATTCCATGCCAGATGGCCATAGCAGGGAGAGTATAACATACTGCTATAAAGTTGAATCTACTCTTTCCAAATGTTTTAACACACCTAACCTTTAGTAATTAAAAGAACTGATACAAAGGAAGAGATGTGGCTTCCTCTTCTCTACTGTAAACCTCAGCAGGATGATAAAATGATATTATCTGCAGAGAAATCCTGGCCTGGGAATAGTAGCCTAAGGGCAGGACACAGGCTCATAGCTGTTCTACAATGCTCAACAGAGAAGAGGCAGCAGGCACTGGCTGAGAGTAAGAGCACAGAGAAGGAAAATGGAGATTAAAAATACCGGAGGGCAATGTACTTGGCAGAAGACTTGGGTTTGGGGCATCAGCAGACAGGAGTAGTGTGCCAGGATCATTCAAGGATGGTACCATTTGTATCTATAAAACTAAGAGTCATATGGGAAATTAAAGGTGTAACAAGAGCCATCATTTAGCAAGTAATGCAAGGAAGGCTAGGCTATATGTATGCAACGAGTGTGATGCTGTTAGAACTTTGGTCATAAAAGAGTGTGATGTTGTTGGAACTTTGGTCATAGGCATGAACTAAGACTAAGGCAGCAGGAGCAATAACAGAATTGTAGAAGGTAGAAACTTATACTTTTTTGGGGCCAGCTGAAGGAATTTGTTTAATGTCTGTAAGCATTTGCTATCCTAGGCCTGGCAGTGTGATCAGATGTTTCTGAAGGTGACCCATGATTCTCATTCATACTCCTTTGAATGATCTAGATGAGCTCAATTGTAGGGGATAAAGTTTCTCTGTAGGAATAGCTGCATCAAATATCTGTAAGTCACAGGGACAGTGGCCTCTTTCATGAAAAAGAGGAATGCATTCATTACCCCATGGGCACAGAATGAAGAGGCACTGCTAATAGCTGTCATTCAGATTGAAGTTTTGCTACCAAGACCATTTTTCTTTCTCTGACAATGTTGAACTCATGTCTGTCTTTAGCAGTGGGCAATTAGAGTGAGTAACAACAGGGACAAACCTAAGATGAGAGAAGCAACCGAACCTGATAGAAAGATGCAAGGGGCAGAGTCATAACTACACTCTCAGAAGCATCTCAGGATGCTGAGGATATACAAGGAGCTGGGTCATAATTACAACTCTTTTTCTCACCACTTCATGGCTTTATCAGTTTCTCAGCTACTTTGATACTGCACAAAGTCCACTTTGTAACCCATGGTTTATGTGCTGCTGTAAAACTTGTATTAGACACTGGAGTATGACAGATGATAGCCATTAAAGGACCCACATAACATGATCCAGAGTAGTCACATGAATGATTCAGCTACATATGGCATACCCTAGTGCTATAAATTGTTGTAATGATATCTCATAAGACTAGACTGCAGTTAGACCAAGGACTTACCAAAGGACCAAAAGCTACCCACAAATTGGCTATTGCAGTGACAGTGTTATAGAATAAAAGGTTCTAAATGTTCGTCCAGCCATCAGAATGAGCCTTGATAATGTATCCCTTGTAAATTAATATGACCAAGGTCCTCTGAATCTGTATCTATATTAAGTGCCAATTGCTTTTTCTAATGAGTGAAGAAGCACAAGAAACCAAGTAAATAGACTGGCTGAGTCAGGTAATAATATTTTTAAAAGTTATTAAAATTATAAATATTAATGTTTGCCATGCCATTATTATAATTTCATATAGTTCTTTGATGAGGTGAATCATCATTTGATAGTAAATAAAAGTGGTGCATTAGTTAGCTTTAACTATCAACTTGATTTAGTCTAATGATGACTGCATCTCTGGTAGAGATCCTCAGTTGAGTGATTTTCTGGATCAGATTGACCTAAAGTCATGTTAGCAAGAAATTGTCTTCATTGTTAACTGATGTAGGAGGGTTCAGCTCACCATAGGCAGCACTCTTCCATGGGCAGGTATTCCTGTTTCATCTTTGATCCATAAGATGATGTAGAACCCAAAGCACAGAGCATTGCTTTGAGTGGCAATGATAATGGACTCACCACCAGAATCATAAAATTACTGATTGGACTCTGCAAGATTAGTAGGATCTGGATTTTACTATATCCAGTCCTATGTCCTGTGACAGTCAGATTCTAGTCAGCAAAGTTATTCCTGAGTATCTACAGTGCAGTTAAAATGAACTTAGAATATTATGATGGACTTGTAATTTTGTCTGTGCTTAGAAGTAGTGAAATTATAGTAGCAATGCTGATGGACGGGAACATCATTGTGCCAGAGTGTTTTCCCATCACCCATACTAAGGTGATAGGCACTTTGGTTCCAGAAAACTATAACGCTCTTGCTCCTACATAGGCCTTCTAAATAAGATCAGATTTTAAACATCTATTTCAGCTAGGGCAGAGGAGAAGATTAAAATCAGCAATGCTTTTAATACCCACTGAAAAATTGTTTCAATGTTCACAATCTTCAGGGTAAGTCCTAAGATCATTTGTCTATGTTTCACAGTGTTAAAACTAAGAATTATTTTCTTTTGGATTCAAAGAAAATGAGACATTTTATTGACAGTGAAATTGTTTTTGCCGTATGTGTGTGTGTGTGTGTGTGTGTGTGTGTGTGTGTGTGTGAGAGAGAGAGAGAGAGAGAGAGAGAGAGAGAGACAGAGACAGAGACAGAGATAGATGGAGACAGACTGACTGATTGACTGATTATTGATTGATTGGTTGAATGATTGAATGCTTGATTGATACTTGGCTGCTCTAGTAAGCCTGCCTTTAGAAAAGTCTGAAACACACTAGGAGAAGCTGTGTGGACCATGGTATTCCTTTCATCTATTAAGGCACACCTTCTCTCTGTCTCAAGTGAGAATCCCACTGTTGCTAACAGAATTGGTTTTTTGACAAATCACTATATATGCCATTCACATGTATGGCTGCTACACCATAGTTCCATACAGTAAATGGAAAAGCATTAACAGGATTAATGATTTTGAATATACCCAGACCTTTCAGTGCTGTGATTTCTATTAAGGCAAAAGTTTCTTCACATAAATAATTTATTGGGATGCCCACTATAGTTAGATGGCTAGAAGTGAACCAGAGAGTGGAATTCATATATGGCCCATAAATAGAATTCTAACTATAGTGTGACAAGGTTTGGTGTCTCATGGTTAAAAAAAAATAAAGAAAAAACTGAACCAAAGCCTAGTTTTATAGATGTAACAATATTTTAAGAGAGCCATAGCAGATCGTTTTTTCCAACCTTGTCCCCTCACATTGCCCACACTTAAAGACAGCTTGACCTCCAGGAATTCTGACAGCATGAGGCTCACAGGAGGTCCATTAGAGTCAGGCTCACAGATCAAGCACTCCAGACTCCCTCCCACACCCCAAGACAGTCTGACACTATGAGGTCTATGATAAACAGACTCAGAGAGGGGACATATTCCAGTAAGAGGCAGTAAGACCAGTTAACAACAGGGATAACCAGACTTTCTGAAATTTAATGTAAATAAAGTCACAACATACCCAAAGAATGAAAGCAGTGCTAGGAGGAAAACTCATAGCACTGAGTGCCTTTATAAAGAAATTGGAGCGATCCTACACTAGCAACTTAACAGCGCATCTGAAAGATCTAGATCAAAAAGAAGCAAACACATACAAGAGGAATAGATAGCAGAAAATAACCAGGGCTGAAATCAACCAGGTAGAAACAAAGAGAACTATGCAAAGAATCAATGAAATAGGACCTGGTTCTTTGAGAAAATCAACAAGATAGATAAATCCATGTATAGTCTTTGGGTAGTGGTTTAGTCCCTGGAAGCTCTGGTTGGTTGGCATTGTCCCTTAGCCAAACTAACTAAAAGGCACAGAGACAGTATCCAAATTAACAAAATCAGAAATGAAAAGGGAGACAACAACAGAAACTGAGGAAATACAAATACTATAAAAGCATATACTCAACAAAAGTAGAAAAATCTAGATGAAATGGATGGTTTTCTAGACAGATACCAGGTTCCAAAATTAAATCAGGATCAGATAAAGAATCTAAATAGTCCCATAACCCTAAGGAAATAGAGTCATTAAAAGTCTCCCAACCAAAAAATTCCAGAACCAGATGGTTTTAGTGCAGAATTATATCAGACCTTCAAAGAAGACATAATACCAATACCTCTCAAACTACTCCACAAATTAGAAACAGAAGGAACAGTACCTAATTCATTCTATGAAGTCAGAGTTATGCTGATACCTAAACCACACAAAACCTAACAAAGGAAGAGAACTTCAGACCAATTTCACCTATGAGTATCAATTGCAAACAAAATTCTCGCAAACTGAATCCCAGAACATTCCAAGGATGCACAGCTGGTTCAATATACAGAAATTCATCCACTATATAAACAAACTCAAAGAAAAAAAATCACATAATCATCTCGTTAGATGCTGAAAAAGTATTTGACAAAATACAACACCCCTTCATGTTAGAAGTCTTGGAATGGTCAGGAATTCAAGGCACAGACCCACATATGATAAAAGCAATATACAGCAAACCAATAACCAATATAAAATTAAATGGAAAGAAACTTGAAGCAATCCCATCCCACTAAAATCAGGAACAAGACAAGGCTGCCCACTTTCTCTCTGTTTATTCAATATGGTACTCGAAAGTTTGGCTAGAGCAATTAGACAACAAAAGGAGGTCAAAGTGATAAAAATTGTAAAGGAGGGCTGGAGAGATGGCTCAGCCGTTAAAGGCTAGGCTCACAACCAAAAATTGTAAAGGAAGAAGTTAAGATATCACTATTTGTGGATGATATGATAGTATACATAAGTGACCCCAAAATTCTACCAGAGAACTCCTACGACTGATAAACAACTTTGGCAAAGTAGCTAGATATAAAATTAACTCAAACAAATCAGTAGCTTTCATTTACACAAATGATAAATGGGCTGAGAAAGAAATTAGGGAAACAACAGCCTTCACAATTGTCATGAATAATATAAAAGATCTTGGTGTAACTCTAACTAAGCAAGTGAAATATCTGTTTGAAAAAAACTTCAAGTTTCTGAAGAAAGACAGAAAGATCTCCTATGCCTATGGATCAGCAGGATTAACATAGCAAAAATGGCCACCGTACCAAAAGCAATCTACATATTCAATACAATCCCCATCAAAATTCCAACTCAGTTCCTCACAGAGATAGAAAGAGCAATTCTCAACTTCTTGTGGAATAACAAAAAACCCAGGATAGCAAAAGCAGTCCTCAACAATAAAAGAACTTCTGTGGGAATCATGATCCCTGACCTCAAGCTGTACTACAGAGTAATAGTGATAAAAACCACATGGTATTGGTACAGAGGCAGGCAGGTAGATCAACGGAATAGAATTGAAGACACAGAAGCAAAACCAAACACCTATAGTCACTTGATCTTTGACAAAGATGTCAAAACCATCCAGTGGAAAAAAGAAAGCATTTTCAACAAATTGTGCTGGTTCAACTGGCTGTCTGTATGTAGAAGAATGAAAATTGATCCATTTTTATCTCCTTGTTCAAAGTTTAAATCCAAGTGGATCAAGGACCTCAACATAAAATCACATATGCAGAATCTAATAGAAGAAAAATTGGAAAAGAGGCTTGAGCATATCAGCATGAGGGAAATTTTCCTGAACAGAAGACCAATGGCTCAGGCTCTAAGTCAACAGTTGACAAATGGGACCTTATGAACTTGAGAAGCTTCTATAAGGCAAAGAACATCATCAATAGGACAAAACGACAACCTACAGATTGGGAAAAGATCTTTACCAACCCTACATTCAATAGAGTGCTAATATCTAATATATACAAAGAACTCAAGAATTTAGACTCCAGAGAACCAAATAACCCATTTTAAAATGGGGTGCAGAGCTAAACAAAGATTTCGCGACGGATGGATCTTGAATGGCTAAGAAGCACTTAAATCAATATTCAAAGTCCTTAGTCATCAGGAAAATGCAAATCAAAATAACCTTGAGGTTCCATCTTACACCAATCAGAATGTCTAAGATCAAAAACTCAGGTGACAAAGCATATTGCTGAGGATGTGGAGAGA
Organism: Rattus norvegicus; assembly: GCF_021556685.1. Classification (NCBI taxonomy): domain Eukaryota; kingdom Metazoa; phylum Chordata; class Mammalia; order Rodentia; family Muridae; genus Rattus; species Rattus norvegicus. The sequence goes on along the minus strand of NC_141551.1, from coordinate 40,065,598 downwards.
GAAGAACACTCCTCCGTCGCTGGTGGGATTGCAAACTGGTAGAAACACTCTGAAAATAAATCTGGTGGCTCTTGAGAAAATGGGAAATAGTTCCACCTGAAGTCTCAGCTATACCACTCGGGCGTATACCCAAAAGATGCTCCAACATTTAACAAGGACACATATTCCATATGTTCATAGCATCCTTATTTATAAAAGCCAGGAGCTCTAAACAACCCAGATGTCCCTCAATCGAAGAATGGATACAGAAAATGTGGTGCATTTACCCAATGGAATTCTAGTCAGGTATTAAAAATGACAACTTCATGAATTATGCAGGCAAGTGGATGGAACTAGAAATTATAATCCAGAGTGAGATAACCAAGACCCTAAGGATACACATGGTATGTACTCACTGATAAGTGGACATTAGCCCAAAAGCTTAGAATGAGCACAATACAATTCATAGGCTACATGAAGCTTAACAAGAGGGAAGACCAAAGTGTGGATGCTTAAATCTTACTTAGAAGGGGGAACCGAATATTCACGGAAGGTAGAGGGAGGGATCTGGGAGAGGGAGAAGGAAGAAAGGGGGCGTGCAGGATTCGGTATGGGAAGAGACAGGAACAAAATCCAGAGGGCCAGGAAAATGAAGAGAAATATGTAGCAGTGGGGGTGGGGGTGGGGGGTGATCACTAGAAAGTCCCAGGTGCCAGGGAAGCAAGAGGTCTCTAGGACTCAGTGGGGATGGCTTTGTCTGAAACAGAGGAGAGATAGAACCTGAAGAGACCAGCTTTGCAGTTCTTTTATATAGTAACAATTCTGGGTCAGAGTTTTTGACTGTGAAATGGCAACTCCTTTCCTCCACTTGATACCCTGTCATTCTATTGGAGGTGGACTCTACACGTTTCCTCTCCCCAATTTTGGGCATTTAGATCCCTCCCTTTGAGTACCGAGAGTCTCTTATGTCTCAGGTCTCTAGTACCTTGTAGAGGATCCCCACCCTACTCCTAGGTTGCATATTTCCATTCATTTTGCTGGCCCTTAGAGCTTCTCTTCTCCCCTACCCCAAACTTGATCATGTTCCCCTTTCCCCTCCATATCTCCTCTCCCATCCAAATTCCCCCAGCCCCGACTCTGCCTCCTGTGATTGCTTTCTTCTCCTTCCTAAGTGGGATTGTTTTGATTTGCATTTCCCTGATGACTAAAGACTTTGAATATTTCTTTAAGTGCTTCTTGGTCATTTGAGATTCCACTGTTGTGAATTCTCTGTTTAACTCTATCCCCCACTCTTTTTTTTTACTGGAGAAGTGGGATTCTTTTTTTCTTCAGACCACCTGAAGCTCAAGAAGAAGGATGCCCAAAGTGTGGATGTTTCAGTTCTTCTTACAAAGGGGAACAAAACTCATAGGAGGAAATATGGAGACAAAGTTTGGAGCAAAGACTGAGGGAAAAGCCATCCAGAGACTGCCCCACCTGGGGATCCAGCACATATACATATAGCCACCAAACCCAGACAATATTGCTGATGCCAAGAAGTGCATGCTGATAGGAGCCTGATGTAGCTGTCTCCTGAGAGGCCAGAGTATGACAAATACAGAGGCAGCTGCTCACAGCCAACTATTGAACTAAGCACAGGGTCCCCATTGGAGGAGTTAGAGAAAGGACTGAAGGAGCTGAAGGGGTTTGCAACCCCTTAAGAACAACAAGACCAACAAACCAGAGCTCTCAGGGACTAAACCATCATCCAAAGAGTATACTTGGACAGACCCATGGTTCTAGCTGCATAAATACCCCATTTTTTGAGTGGGTTGTTTGGAGTTTTGGAGACTATCTTCTTGAGTTCTTTATATATTTTGGATATTATCCGCCTATCAGATGTATGGTTAGTGTTCCCAATCTATAGGTTCCTGATTTTTCCTATTGACTATGTCCTTTGCCTTACAGAAGCTTTTCAATTTCATGAGGTCGCATTTATCAATTGTTGATCTTAGAGCATGATCCTTTAGAGTTCTGTTTAGGAAATTTTCCCCTATGCCAATGAGTTTAAGAGTCTTTCCTACTTTCTCTTCTACTACATTCAGTGTACCTGGTTTTATGTTGAGGTCCTTGATTCATTTGGACTTAAGCTTCATGCAATGTAACAAGTATGGATCTATTTTCATTTTTCTACATACTACCAGTTAGGCCAGTACATTTTATTGAAGATGCTTTCTTTTTTCCACTGTAGGGTTTTGACTTCTTTGTCAAATATCAAGTGTTCATAAATGTATGGTTTTATTTCAGGGTCTAAAATTCTATTCCATCGATTAGCCTGTCTGTCTGTGTATCAATACCATTCATTTTTTTAAATCACTTTTCTGTAACTGAACACTCTCACTTGAGAATTTACTAAGGAACCATTAAAAGGTCCATGACCTCAATGTTTTTTCTACAGCAAACTTCTCTGAGTTTCCATGCCTTTACAACCTGGATAGACCAAAAACTCACCAGATTACCATACCTGCTCCTTATGTTCTTTCAACTTTTATGTCTCTTACACTTATTATAAACAAGAAGTCAGGATATTATCTCAATTCCATGAGTTTTCAATGTCACTTTAACTAGTTTCTTACCTTGCCTCTTTCTGCTTATATTTCACAGTCAGTAGTAAGAAGAAATCAGACTTTTTCTTAAACACTCCATTAAGACATCTTGGCCTCATCATTAATAACATTTGCTTTCCATGTACTAGAAGGACACTATTCCGAGGCCTACAACTGTACATCAAGGATGTGTTTCCTCTGATTTTGAATAACAGGTTCTTCCTTTGTGGCAGTTATTACCAGCACTGTCTTCAACATTTTTATCAACAGTCTGTTTCTGATGCTTAAATATGTTTTAAGAAAATTTATGTTTCTTCTACTCACCCCTACTTACTTACCAGAGATATCAACATCCATATTTTTTAAGAGATGTTCCAGGCAACCAAAACTCTTTTCTCATACACCCTAAAATTCTCCCAGCTTCTTTCCAATGTCCAATTTTAAGGCCACATCTACATTTTATGTGTTTGTTCCATATATATGCATGTATATACATATATATGTTTACTGAGTTAATATAGATCTATTTATCTTTTTATATTAATTAAATTTGTTCTTTGGAATTTTCACACATTTATATAATGATGCACTGTGATTAGCTACTCTCACTCCATCCTTTTTAATCTTTATCTGCCTCTGACTAAATTTTGTCAATGCCCTTGTCCAGAGTCATTTTCATGTTCATAGCACATGCATGCATGCGTGTGTGTGTGTGTGTGTGTGTGTGTGTGTGTGTGTGTGTACGCATGTGCATTTTCGTGCTCCATTGCATTAAAACAGAGTTATCTCTGTGACCATGGGTATGAAAATATCTAAGAGTCTGGTGGGCTCCAAGTGGCTACATAACTGAAGATAATGACTTCTCTTTCCCTGAGCTTTTCAGTAGTAGGAGTCTGTGTTTACAGTAAAATCACATTTGAGATGGTTAGGCCATGCTCAGAAGATAATATTTCACTTCCTTCCTCCCTGTTTCTTCCCTTTCTTCTAAGATATTTTCTGATCCTTACAGGGGGTGATTTAAATGCCTTCCACAAGTTGTGTAATAAAGCTTTGTAGGTTAAAATTTCAATGTAAGTTTAACCAGACTAAAATCCAACCGTTCCTTTGGTCAGCTTTAACAGAGAGTCTTCCTCCTTGAATTTTTTTGAACCCTCTAGAGACAATCCATATTCCTAGGCTCTGTCCCCCTTCCTCATTTTCCAAAATCAGCAACATTGTATCATATTTCCCTTCCTCTCTTTCATATTTAGCAGAGAATGTGAAATTAATGTTTATCACAGTAATGTATCTTACACCATAAATGATAAACTATTTTAATTATCAAGTTAAGTTTTAATACTGTTATCAAATATTTACTCTTTAAACACTAACATACCAACTCAAGGCATAAGAGGTATTTGATTGTTAACAATATTACTAGAGTGAAACAGGACTCTTATTATTTTTAATTTATAGGTGAAACTATCCTGGTGTCTGTGTTAAATGAGTATAGCTCCTTAATAGCAAAATTAAGTTCAAATACCAGACATGTGAGCCCAGAGTCCATTTTATACTTTTCTAATGAAGATGCTTACCGTTGACACTAGATTTGCCGGCCTATGCCATCAAACAGGCCATCCTGAGTAGTCTATCTAACCTCTCCAAAGTTATGGGAGAAAACCAGTCTGTAGTTCTCAAGTCTGGTTTATGAAGTTCTCTGAGGAATCATCAATGCCACTCAGGAGTTAAGAGGAGACTCAGGTAACACTCCTGATTCCAGGAGAGCAGTTCTCCTTCTGTGGTGTTGATATATTTGACTTCTTAAAGAATGTCAGTGGAAAAATATTTATTACTAAAAATAAAATCTTAGAAACCAGACCTAAAATTCTAAAATCAAGGGATTTTACATAAACCTTATGGTCTAATGATGGTAAGTAAAGAAAGACTTAAACAGATTATAGACAGACTATCCTAGGTATGCAATGGGGATGGGAGTTAGATAGAGGTGGTGGTGGTGGGAAGGGACTGGGGGTGTCTCCCAAGGCTGCTCATGGTTTTTGTTTATTTGTTTGTTTCTTTTTATTTTATTTTGTGTGAGTGAACTTCTTTGAGGCAGACTGTGAATGTGATATTCTTGGTAAATGTAAGGACAATGCTCCTATTTCCAGTGCTACATACGGGTCTTCCTTTTTCTCTTCTGGTCCCAGGTACTGTTACAGGAGTGATGGGTTACCGTACAGACATAGCCAAGTCTAAGAACCACACCACACACAACCACTCTCACAAATGGCACAGAAGTGGCACCAGGAAACCCAGGTCACAAAGATATGAATCTCTTAATGGGGTTGGCCCCACGTTCCTGAGGAACATGCACTTTACCAAGAAACACAATAAGAGAGAGCAGCAGCTCAGGAAACAGCCATTCAGAGCCTGCCCCACATGTGGTATATATATATATATATTCACCAAAACTAGATAAGATGGATGAAGCTAAAAGATGCATGCTAAAAGGGACCAGATATAGATCTCTCCTGAGAGAGCATGTCCAATACAGAGGTCAATGCTAGCAGCAAACCACTGAACTGAGAACAGGACCCCCTTGGGGGGGGGAATTAGAGGAAGTAGAAGAAGAGTTGAAGGAGCTTGCAACCCCATAAAAACAACAATGCCAACAACCAGAGCTTCCAGGGACTAAACCACTACAGAAAGACTATACATGGACTGACCCAGGGCTCCAACTGCATATGTAGCAGAGAATAGACTTGTTGGGGCACCAGTGGAAGGGGAAGCCCTTGGTCCTGCCAAGGTTGGACCTCCACTGCAGGGGAATATGGGGGGGAGTAAGGGGGATGTATGGGGGGAATACCCATATTGGGGAAGGGGAACGGGAGGGGGAGGGGAGAGAATGGGAGCTTATGTATAGGAAATCGGGAAGGGGAATAACATTTGAAATGTAAGTAAAGAAATATATCTAATATTTTTTTTTAAAAAGCACAATAAGAGGCCTAAAGAAGATGCAGGCCATCAATGCAAAGGCAGTGAGTGTACCCACAGAGGCCATCAAAGACTTTGTGAAGCCTACGGACTTCAAGCCCAAGATGCCAAAGGGCCCCAGAGGCAAACTCAGCCGTATGGCTTTCATTGCTCACCCCATGCTTGGGAAGCAGATTTGAAGCTCAATGGTCAAGGGTCATAATAAATCTTGAAAACCAATGTCCAAGGTTTACACCAAGGCAGAAGCCGCAGTTCCAGCAAAGGCCCAGGTATCAGCTCCAGCTCAGATTCCCAAAGGTGCCAAAGCCCCTGGGAAGGCCGCATAAAAAAGGCACTTGCCAATGTGAGGACAGATGGACTGCTATGACACACCTACCTACACACTATTAGCAGGTGAACAGTGTCCTATGCTATTTTTATAAATAAACTTATGACAAGACTTTTTTAAAAAGAGGACAATGTCAAATGGTGTTCTTGTTTCCCTTTGACTTTTACTTTAGGTAGCTCACAATTCCTATAAGCTTTCTTATTCTCTATATGTTTGTCTGAGATAGCCCTATCTTGTAAGACTTGAATGTGCCAGTGAAATTACTCAAGGAGTCAAAAGAATTCCTAAAACATCTTCTGTTTTGACCATATCTTTGTACATATAGGCTCGATATACATAAAAAGATATCAAAATATTATGAGTTTCCAATTTTGAGGGTGATAACTATTATAGTCCATATTTAACCTTATTTCATGAAAGGTAAAAATATGGAAACATAATTTATTTGGGGTTAACCACAGAAAAGAATGAAATGAGAGCATAAATCACAAACAATGAAAATATCTCTGTGTGATGAGACTTGCATGCTACCTACTGTTTTAAAACGGCTCCTGAAAACAGTCTCCAATTTAAGTAAGCAAGCAGGATGTAAAGGAAACTTGAGGCCTATTTCTGCCTCCCATGTCTAAGGTAGTATGAAGCTATTTATTTTCCTAGCATTCTATGCTGTGCTCAATTTTTTTTTCTGTTGTCAATTATATAAATGCTCAACTTACATTTGAAACCTAAATACTGGGTTCAGCAATAAGGTACAGTTTTGCTTAAACTCACCAGTAATAGTTTATAAGAAATGCAATATAACACAATACACGACAAACTAGGTCAGAGAAGAATAGGCAAGTGTGGGGTGTTCAAGTCTGCTTGGACCAAGGGTGACTGGGAGCCTTATTGTGAGGATTCTAGCCAAGCTGCATTAGAATGACTGCTCCCTTTCCATTCCACTGGATAATCAGCCCACCACTCATGCTAATCTGTGAATGAAGAGAATGGCAACCAAAGCCTGTAGAAACCTGCCTTAGTTTCATAACCCAGTTTACTGGTTTCTGTTCACTTTTGGCATTTGTGGATTTAGTTCTCATGGTTTTGAAGATAACCAAAAGAACTTTAAAGTTCATGCCATGTAGCATTTTATTCTTTTATAAAGAGTAATTTTGACTCCTATGTTTCAGAGCATAATAAGCAAGAGAGAGTCACTGAGCAAGTGAGTGCCTGGGCTGTCTTTAAACACCTACACTTCAGACCAGCTATTACTGTTTTATACTTTTGGTGCCTCATAATAACTCTTCAGTAAAAATCATATTCTTGAAAAGAAAATCTTCTGCTGGTTCAGTGGTGAGAATGAAAGAAAAATAACATGTTGGAGACATACATGGTTCTTAGTTAAAAAGTAAAGGCATTTGAAGAATGAAAACTTGTATTTGAAAAGGCTAAATTACAGAGAAGGCAAAAAGTGGTCCATTTTTCCAGAGGAGAGAAAGGAAGTGCTGAAGAGGTAAAGTACAATGTGCTTTGGGAGTAGCGAAACGACTTTTCACAACTCTGTCATGGTAGACATCACACTATGTTTTTGTCATAAGCAGTAGAACTGTACAGCGCACACACACACACACACACACACACAGAGAGAGAGAGAGAGAGAGAGAGAGAGAGAGAGAGAGAGAGAGAGAGAGAGAGAGATTCAGAGAGATTCAGAGAGACAGAGAGACAGAGAGATAGGGAGTCCTGATTCCTAATGTGTACTACCACCAGTCACCAGTAGTTACTGGTCACACACTTCCAGTATTGGATCATCAATTGTAACATTTCCACTTTACTACAAGGTGTTCACAGAGAATTGTTTACAGAGGGAGAAGAGAATACAGAAGAACTATGCATATTTTGCGCCCCTTGCCCCCACCACAATCCTAACTGCCTTAGAGGGAAAAACCCTGTTTTTTAAAAACCAAAATTGGGAAGTTTTCTCTTTGCTCACAAGCAGTTCATCAAGTGAGAACTAATAGATTCATGAGTGATACCTTTGTAGGAAAAACAGCCCGAAATACATTGTAACACAAAGGTAACTTTGGAAGGAGACCAAAGCATACATACATTTGTATAGAGCAACTAGTGAGTTGTCAGATACACAGGCAAATTAAGAAGTGTTTTCGGAATGGCACCACTCTGGGAAACTAAATGGGGAGGGGACTTTGATGGATAACATATTTCCAGAGTTAAAGGGGGAACTTTTCATATGTTAAAAGTCTAAGAAAGCACGATTTAAAATCTGGAAAGACAAGAGGGAGAGCATTTCCTCTGACAACCTGCAGAGAGGGCTAACTCTTAGGGTCTTTTTCTTGAGTTGCTCTGAAGTATATTCCTTGTTCAAATATGCCGACATGTCCTGTCTGCCTCACATCCCATCAGCATATTTTGTCTTCACTTTAGTATGTTTTGCTCCATTCCATTATAAGCAGAAGAATGTAATACAATATGGGGTTGATCTTACTTGAGTATTTGAGTGACTTTTGTTGCTGAATGTACACAAATGGCACACACTCACATACCCAGGACTGTTAAGAATCTAAAGAATTCAGTGAAAATTTTCAGCAACAGGTATCTTCTTTGGAGAGAGGAGGAATGAAAGCGTTCTGGAGGCAACTCATCAGAGGAGAATTGGAAACATTGGAAAAGTTCTCTTTGCGACTAGGAAGGTCTATACTTCTTTAAAGGCAGTGAAATTTGTTTCAACAGCAGAAGAAAAATGAAAGTTCTATTAATTTTCAGAACACATGTTTGAAAGATGAAGTTAATGTGTAAGAACAACATAAGTAGAGTCCAAATGAACAAAGAAAAACGTAATAGCAACTCAAGCTGATAGCCTTTTTTTTTCTACAGAAATCAAAATAAGATTCCAGAGAGGCAGAGTAGCTTACAGATATAATAGCAGTATAGCAAACGAGGCAGCAAGCATGTTTCTAGCTTAAAATGTAACTAACCGGGTACTCTATAATTAATGACAACTGGTGTTTTCCAATCCTACATAGAATTTTCACAAACTATATACATTACTGAGAAAATTAGCTATCTATGTGGTAATAACATTAAAGGCATCATTTTGAAAAGCACCACATTAAATAAACACTGCCTGGAAAACAGGGTGGTTGCTAGGAAATAGTGTCAAGCACAATCCTTTCCAGTTATGTCTGATTTTTCCATTTTATATCTTCCTCAATCATTAGGGCTTAACCCCTACAAGAATTTACATGAACATAGTTTTCATGCCTCGGCAAATATAAATTTTCCAGGGGTTCCATCCAGTCCTTAGAAGGCTCTGGGCATCAGCGCTAAGAATTTTGAGCAGGGTCAGTTGTTCTGGAAAAGGACAACACTGGGCTTCTTGACCATATGGGGGTTTATACAGCACTGGGGAAGATGGAACTCAGTTGAGTTCCTGTGGAAATTTATCTTTTCTTCTCTTTCAGAGGGATGAATCAAAAGAGAAAAGGTTTAAGGTTAAGCCAAATCAAGTGCTTTGAGTTATTTTAAGAAGAAGCAATTCAGTGCAATAGTTGCCAAACCAAAAATGCCTGGACAGCCTGCTCAAAGAGCCAGTAGCTAAAAGAGAAGACAGGATGCCAGAAACTCTAGCCAAGGTGCACCAAGGGAGCAAGGGCAGCTTCCTTCCTGTATATTAGCATTTCATTGGTGCTGTTCACCAGGGGTCTGAGTTTTTCAGAGAGATTTCTCTCTGTGAGTTCCCAAGATTAACTTGTCATTCATTCTACCTAACCAGGAGAGGCACCCACAGGGCATGATTGTATGATACAAATAGGAGTAGATATAACTCAGAGAAGCAGTTCCCGGCGACATCTGGAAGCTTCCTTCACTCAGTAGTAATAGTTGTTGTATTTATAGCACCCAATGCATTACCCCACTCTTTATCTTATTAAGCCTCTTGTCCCTCCGTGGGTTGGAACAAATGTTCCCATCTGCAGATGAAACTAAGACATTTTGAGTTTTCAAATCTGTGTCAACAGGAGCATGAAGTGCAAGAACTTGAAAGGCTAAGCCAAGAGCACTGAAGATGAGACCAAAGTTCCACTGCTAATTGATGCAGGAGGATACCCCTTATAATACTAATGCACTGTGCTCCCATTACAGAGCCTTGTGCATGGAAATCTAGATAAAACAAAGTTGTTGGGAAAAAAATCTTCAGGCACAGAGTGGGAAGAGATACCATGAGAATGATTTTCCAAGAATCAGCGAGTCAGCCAAGAGTGGCGAAAATAAACTTGTAAAAGAAAATGTCATGAAAAAGTCTGTGCCAGAGGATATCCCTCACAGGCAGCCTCTTGCTGGGTAGCTTCATATTCATTGTCATGGGTACTAGTGGGCTGAAGTTTTTATTCTGCCAGCCAGTTGTTGATAGAATTCTGATTACTAGCATCCAAAAACAAGCTTCCTTTACCAAAAATGAAATAACAAATAAAAGGCTGTTTCTTTCACATTTGCTCTGATTCTTTAAGAACCAAAAAAATATTTCTGGGTTAGGTATTTTGAGTCAATGCTATATCATTTTAGAAAGAAATTTACCAACACATACTATTAACAATGACAAAGAGTATACTGTGTCTGATGCAGAGAATGCCAAGGTCATCATAAATAAAATGTTAAAATGAGCTTCTAGACAGTCCCTGCACATATGTGCAGACAACCAGACACCCGATGAGAAAGTGTACCTGTTTCCAGGCCTTTGTTAGATAGAAAACTGTCAAGTAGTAGCAAAAAAAAAAAGGGAGTCTTTGATTGATGAATAAACTCAAATACCATGATGTATTGTACCTGAGATAGCACCATTTCTCATTTCCTGATGCACACTTGCCTTCAGGGAAAGGAAAATGAGTTTTCCTTTAACGACAGAACATTTTACTAAACCCAGGCAACACAGTTGAAGAACATAGAATCCTGCTTCACACAGCCCACTCAGTCTCTGTGTCCAGTGACAATAAGCAGACACCTGCAGTTCCATCTGCCCAAACTTAGTGTCATTGCGGACTTATAACTTATATCCCTGTCTCATATAGCCAGACTTATTTTCCAGTATTTTCTGAACACATTCTAGTGAGTAGGTATTCAAAGCAGTGTAACCCTTAAAGTATTTTAGTGGTCCTGCCCAGAACCCCCTTCACACTACGTCTTTAAGAAGTTGAAAACACATCCTACATTGTTAGGCATTCCTGAGCTTATTCTTGAGGGAATAGTTATAGTTTATATCTGACTCTCACTTTAATGCATTTGAGATCATCATTCGAATAGGAAAAAGAAGCTTTTGATTTATGCACGGCTGAACTGCTTTTCTAGAAGCATCTTTGAAATATGCAGGTTGCTCCATTTGTCACCTGGGGTGTTGTGGTTGGAATACTGGGGTGCTTCTTCTCCACCTCTCTTGTTTTCAGAGTGGGATTTACCTAGTGACAATAATCTCACTTAGGTGAAGAGAATTAGAAGAGAATCAAATCATCTGGCTGCTCCTAGTTACCTTTCTCATTCATGCATTGACACCATGGGGTGTCAAGTAGCTGGATGGCTGTATAGGTCAGCTGTGCTCCTTTAAGATTGTATGGTTGAGTCACCATAATGTGCATTAATTCAGTGAGAGGTAAGAGGTAGAATTGAGAGGGGGTAAGTCCTGAAACCAGAGAAGAGGGAAGAAAGTCTCTGTCGCATTTAGATTGAGTCTTAAAAGACACCAGACCTTTCCTCTTTCCCTAAGTGCTATTTAGTCTACCCTTTTAAAAACCAGCGTGTCCATCCAAGGTGCAGACAAGCTCTCTGCTATCTGGAAAGGCTTTGCTGGAGCTGTCCCAGCACTCATCCCTATTTTCCCTCCACTCTGAACTAGAAATCACTAGAAGTGTGCTAGCACTAACATCTTTACTTCGACTACAGTTTTCTGCTGTGATGAGCTCATCTAGACAGCTCTCAGCCATCCACATTCCTAATAGCCCCTGGCATGGCTCATGTCATAGGTCCCCAGGAGGTTTCTATGACAAATGAATAAATGGTTTCATCTGCCTTTCTCTGGCCTGTGATTTCACTTGCCTGCCTCTTCTTTAAAGCACAGTCCAAGAAATTGTTCCATCAGTCCTAATATTTAGTGAAATACATAGAGAAGTTTTACTTTATACTTAATGAAAATTAGACTCAGAGTATGACCTTATATTTTGCAAGATGGTTTGAGAAAAACTCCAGTCAAACCTCATAGTCCTATTATTATGTCGCCCCACACCCCATGAGCAAGAGAGACTGAAGGTGGGCTCCGCCCTGATGACTGACCTTACTTTAATTATAGAACTTTAGTATTAGTTTGACTGTTAGCCTCTGACAATCTTGTTTTCCTTAGAAAAAACAGCCTACAGAATGCAGTTAAAGGTATCATGCATGTTCTCAAATAATTATAAGGGAATGGGTGCAATGGCTGACATCCCCCAGATTAAATCTATTCAAAGCTACTTCACTACTGGTAAGAATATAAATCATACAAAGATTAATTTATTTTTAATTCTTCCAGGACTAAATAAAGCATTTAGAATAAAATAGTGTAGGTTCTTTAATAATTTCAAGGCCTGCAGTAAATAAACAACTGCTTTAAGAGAAAGTTGTGATAACTCATAAAATGCTTTCTACAGATTGTAATTATTGGCAAAATTATACTAGAATAAAGTAAATTAGGTATGTTAACCAAGACATAAAACAGAAATAAAAACTCATTTATTTTAAAGTTCGTCTTAACCTGTGACGTCATCTATTTATCACCTGTCCATACCAGTATAAGCATGTGGATGTGTTTACCTTGGTGATTTGGACAAATGTGCAATTCCTCACATCCCTTCAGCCTCAACTCTTTCTATATCTATTATCATCACAATCAATTATACCCTGGCTTTGGCCAGGTTTATATACAATAGAGTTTTAGTTTAGACAGTGTGTACTTCCTGTTACTCCAGTCTTTTGACAGTGGAATGTGGGTTCATTTATTGAACTGTGTTTATTGTATATATATGACCCAAAGTATCAGAGAAGTTAGTAACCATGGAGATACTTTTAGAAGAAAAACAAACAGATGGAAAAAACTAAACAGATGAAATTTAGGCAAGCACAGGAATGAGGAGATGGGGCAAGAGAAACATGAGTGGGCTAATCAAACTCTTAATGTTTGGCCTCAATAACATGGACCTTAGGGAGTCAGGGTTTGTAATAGCAGAAAATCAAGGCTTGAAGAAGTAGGAAGGTTAGAATGGAGGAATTATATAGAACTGGAGAACTCATATTCAGACTCTTTTCCAGAAAGATTCAAAGTCACATCTTCCAGGCATCTGGGAGTACACTGGTGAGAAAATTATACCATCTCAGAGACTCACAATGGTAGCTGTCCCCTTCAGGTTAAAGTCTAAAGAAATACATGCTACTGTGGTTGTAGCCATCCATACCAGGGTGCATGAAGATTCTACAGTGACAGAAAGTATGTTATTATCATAGGTAAAGGTGACATCATTTATACAGAGACCTCTTGGTGCTTCACAGATACTAATTAAGGCTTAGGAATGTGATATCTTTTCTAGTCTCACTAAGTGTCTAACAGTTACTATTAAAGAATTTTCTGAGACTAAGCTCTGAGACTAAACTCATCTGTCATCTTATGACAGCAGAGGTAGGAGTTTAGACTTCTTTCCTCTATCTACACTCTAGAGTGTGTTCATGACCCTAGAATGAACTCAAACTTCTAACTATTCTGAGCAAAGGACAAACCAAGAGAAACATCTCAAGTTCCTTCTTCAGGGTGGTGATGACATGTGTTAAATTGCTATATTAGGCTGACCAATCTGAAACTCTAGAAAAATTATTTCATGCTTAGAGCTATGTTTTTCAAACAGAAACTAATCTACTAATCAGTACCTATGTTAATCAAACAGAAACAATCTACTAAATTAGAGCTTAACTTTTGGTCCTTAGACTCCAAAGTGCTTAGACATAAATTTCATCAGGTCTATCAAATCGGGAAGTGGGTAGAAAAAGGCATATTGTCCTTCAGAAATGTTTATTTAAAATATCTTTTCCTTTGGCTACTAGTACTACAGTCATATTTGTAGAATTTATGGCATTGTCACCAATAAAAATCAACAGTATATTTCACATCACTGTACATAGTTACAAATAAAATGTTTCTGTGTATTGATACTTAGTGCTTGGGCCAGTTATCTCAGGTTTTAATTGAAAAGTCCATAGATCACTGTATTGTGTATTTAAGATACGTAATAGCTATATTTTAACCAAATAGATTTCTTCTATAATCCAATGAACTTTATGAATCAAGACATATTTCTGGAGACTATACAATTTTCTCAATCATGCATAGAATATTCTCTAGAAGAGATAATATGTTGGGTCACAAAAGCAACCTTAGTAAATTTATTTATTAACTTAAATAGCTTGAAAATAATACAAACACCAAAAATCAAAATTAACCAAAATCCAAATCTGGAAAACTCAATGAATTTCTGTACAGTTAAAATAAGCTGTGCAAGACCAACGTTTCTGCTCCAAGTGACCTGTCTGGTGTACTCAGGACACACAGAGGCAAAATTCCTCTGGGACCAGACACTTCTGGTTTTTAGCTGGTGCCTGAATCTCGCTGATCCCAGCCCACAGCTCTCTGCTTCCAAACCCCTTGGGAGAGAGAGTTCATGGCCCAGAAAGGTGGGTACTCCTGAGACTGCAGAACGGGAGAGACCACCAATACTGCCACACCACATCCTTGGCCCAAGAGGAAACTGTATAGGCCGTCTGGGATCCAGAAGACAGAAGCACTGGAGCAGCAGGTCCCCTATTGTCCAGACACCACCCGGACCTGAAGGGACCGATCAATAATTCTCTGCACCCAAATCCCATGGGAGGGAGAGTTAAACCTTCAGAGGGGCAGACATGCCTGGGAACCCAGAAGAGACTACACTCTGCCCACATTTCTGACTCCAGACGAAAAAAACTAATGCCATCTGGGACCCTGGTGCATGGGAGCTTCAGGAAAAGGTGTTGCAGGCCCTATTGGTTGTCACCCTCACGGAGAACTCAAAAGCAGCCTCCCCACATGCAACTTGAGCTGCAGGACCACGGGTAAGACCAACTTTTCTGCTCCAAGCTACCTGCCTGGTGGACTCAGGACACAGGCCCACAGGAACAGCTGAAGACCAATAGACAGGAAAGACTACATGTGCAAAAGCAGAAAACTCTGTTCCCATAACTGGCTGAAAGAAAACAGGAAAACAGGTCTACAGCACTCCTGACACAAAGGCCTATAGGATGGTCTATCCACTGTCAGAAATAGCAGAACAAGGTAACACCAGAGACAACCTGATGGCAAGAGGCAAGCGCAGGTACCCAAGCAACAGAAACCAAGACTACATGGCATCACTGGAGCCCAATTCTCCCACCAAAGCAAACAGGGAATATTCAAACACACCAGAAAAGCAAGATCTAGATTTAAAATCACATTTGATCATGATGCTGGAGGACTTCAAGAAAGACATGAAGAATTCCCTTAGAGAAACACGGGAAAACATAAATAAACAAGTAGAAGCTTATAGAGAGCAATCACAAAAATCCCTGAAAGAATTCCAGGAAAACACAATCAAATGGGTGAAGGAATTAAAAATGGAAATAGAAGCAATAAAGAATGGACACAGGGAAACAATCCTGGATATAGAAAACCAAAGGAAGAGACAAGGAGCCGTAGATACAAGCATCACCAACAGAATACAAGAGATAGAAGAGAGAATCTCAGGAGCAGAAAATTCCATAGAAATCATCGACACAATGGTCAAAGAAAATGTAAAACAGAAAAAGGTACTGGTCCAAAACATACAGAAAATCCCGGACTCAATGAGAAGATAAAATCTCTTAGGTTTGATCAGTGCAGAATTTTATCAGACCTTCATAGAAGACCTCATACCAATACTATCCACAAAATTGAAACAGATGGAGTGCTACTGAATTCCTTCTATGAAGGTACAATTACTCTTATAGCTAAACTACACAAAGATCCAACAAAGAAAGAGAATTTCAGACCACATTTCCCTTATGAATATCGATGTAAAAATACTCAATAAAATTCTGGGAAACTGAATCCAAGAGCACATCAAAACAATCATCCACCGTTATCAAGTACGCTTCATCCCAGGCATGCAGGGATGGTTTAATATATGGAAAACCATCAATGTAATCCATTATATAATCAAACTGAAAGAACAAAACCACATGATCATTTCATTAGATGCTGAGAAAGCATGTGACAAAATTCAGCACCCCTTCATGATAAAAGTCCTGGAAAGATAGGAACTCAAGGCCCATACCTAACCGTAGTAAAAGCCATATACAGTAAGCCAGTAGCTAACATTAAACTAAATGGAGAGAAACTTGAAGCAATCCCACTAAAATCAGGGACTAGACAAGGCTGCCCACTCTCTCCTTACCTATTCAATATAGTTCTTGAAGTTCTAGCCATAACAATCAGACAACAAAAGGAGATCAAGGGGATACAGTTTGGAAAAGAAGAAATCAAAATATCACTATTTGCAGATGATATGATAGTATGTTTAAGTGATCCCAAAAGTTCCACCAGAGAACTACTAAACCTGATAAAAACCTTCAGCAAAATGGCTTTGTATAAAATTAACTCAAATAAATCAGTAGCCTTCCTCTACACAAAAGAGAAACAAGCCTAGAGAGAAATTAGGGAAGCAACACCCTTCATAATAGTCCCAAATAATATAAAATACCTCGGTGTGACTTTATTCAAGCAAGTAAAATATCTGTACAATAAGAACTACAAGCCTCTGAAGAAAGAAATTGAAGAAGACCTCAAGATGGAAAGATCTCCCACGCTCATGGATTGGCAAGATTAACATAGTAAAAATGGCCATTTTACCAAAAGTGATCTACAGATTCAATGCAATCCCCATCAAAATACCAATCCAATTCTTCAGAGAGTTAGACAGAACAATTTGCAAATTCATCTGGAATAACAAAAAACCCAGGATAGCTAAAATACCTTAAAAAATAAAACACTTCTGGGGGAATCACTATCACTGAACTCAAGCAGTATTGCAGAGCAATAGTAATAAAAACTGCATGGTATTGGTACAGAGACAGACAGATAGACCAGTGGAATATAATTGAAAACCCAGAAATGAGCCCACACACCTATGGTCACTTGATTTTTGACAAAGGAGCCAAAACCATCCAATGGAAAAAATATAGCATTTTCAGCAAATGGTGCTGGTTCAACTGGAGGTCAGCATGTAGAAGAATGCAGATCTATCCATGCTTATCACCCTGTACAAAGCTTAAGTCCAAGTGGATCAAGGACCTCCACATCAAACCAGATACACTCAAATTACTAGAAGAAAATGTGGGGAAGCATCTCAAACACATGGACACTGGAGAAAATTTCCTGACCAAAACAACAATGGCTTATGCTCTAAGATCAAGAATCGACAAATGGGATTTCATAAAACTGCAAAGCTTCTGTAAGGCAAAGGACACTGTTGTTAGGACAAAATGGCAACCAACAGATTGGGAAAATATCTTTACCAATCCTACAACTGATAGAGGCCTTATATCCAAAATATACAAAGAACTCAAGAAGTTAGACGGCAGGGAGACAAATAACCCTATTAAAAAATGGGGTTTATGGATGTAGATCTCTCCTGAGAGACACACCCAAAATACAGCAAATACATATGCAAATTCCAGCAGCAAACCACTCAACTGAGAATGCAGGCCCCTGTTAAGGAATCAGAGAAAGGACTGGAAGAGCTTGAAGGGGCTCTAGACCCCATATGAACAACAATGCCAACCAACCAGAGCTTCCAGGGACTAAGCCACTACCTAAAGACTATACATGGACTGACCCTGGGCTCCAGCCTCATAGGTAGCAATGAATAGCCTAGTAAGAGCACCAGTGGAAGGGGAAGCCCTTGGTCCTTCTAAGACTGAACCCCCAGTGAATGTGATTGTTGGGGGGAGGGTGGCAATGGGGAGAGGATGGGAAGGGGAACACCCATATAAGGGGAGGGGATAGGGGGATGTTGGCCTGGAAACCGGGAAATGGAATAACAATCAAAATGTAAATAAGAAATACCCAAGTTAATGAGATGAAAAAAAATAAGCTGTGCACTTCCACTTAAAACATATACTTTTGGTCTAGAATATAGTTTATGCAATTATCAACCCCCAACAAAAACAAATGTTACCAAAGCAGTAACAATAACAATAGCAATAATAACAACAAACTTTTCTATTAGAGACTTAGAATTAAGAAAACATTTGGTTAAAGCTGGCACAATAAATATAAAAGGAATACTTAACCTTACAAAGTAGCTTCTTTAGTAGCAGGGGACTGATATTCCAAATTACTAACAGATGTCAAAATAGACAATATATACACACATGGAAAGCAAACTTCATGTTGGAGATAGTCAGAGAAGAAATAAAGGATATCAGAAATCTTGAGAGAAGATTGACAACAAATTAGATCATTACCCTACCTTATTGGATACAGCAAAGTCTTTCCTCACACTCATAAATTTACAGCTTCCAATAATCTCATGTATGAAAACAACACCTCAGATCAATAATGTAGCATATCTCTCCAGAATCAGAAAAACAAAAGCAAATTAAAGCCAAAGCTAAAAGAAGACAGGAAATGACGACCTGGAGTGTAGTTAAAGGAAAAATGACATAAAAATAACAGAATCAAAGAAACCAAAGTACGACTATTTAAAAACAGAGCAGTGAAACCAAAATCTTGAGATAATAAACCTTCCTTGGTGTATGTGAAATAAGAGAAACCATGAAAAAAATAGTCAGAAATAAAAATAGTAACATTATTATTACAAGAACAAAGTAAATAATTATAAGAGATTACATAAATAACTATGTCCAGACATCAGTACCCCACATGAATAGGAATTCTTAGAATTATACAAAGTGAGAAAATTGGGTCAAAAAAATTAGAAAATCTGAACAGATCTATAAAGAGAAACATGGAGAGATTAAATCAATAATCAATCTTTCCACAAATAAGAGTTCTAAATGTGACATCACTAAAAAGTTCCACTGAACACACAAAAAAGATAATCATTTTTTCTCAATCCCTTCGAAGTAACATAATTGGAGCAGATATTTCATAACATTTTATAATGCCAGTATTATATTGATGCCCAATTCAGGAGAGAAAAAACCTAGGATAATATTTTCTCTTAATAAAAATAAACTCAGAAAAGTTGTAGGACCAAAGGTTAACACATAATACAGTTGCATTTTGCATTAAAGCAATGAAGGAGCCCAGAAGAGTAAGAAAGGAATTCTATTTACAACAGCATCAAAAAGGATAAAATGATTAAGAATATATTAAACCAAGAAGTCAATATATTGTATAATGGAAACCATAAACTATTGCTAAAGAACAATATAAACATCCAAACAAATGGGAAGATGCCCCATGCTTATAGAGGGGAAGACTAAGTTCCATTAAGATACTGGTTCTACTAGCATAATTTACAAACTGACTGTATTGTGATCTAAAGTCTACCTCCCCCTTTTTCAGAAATAGTAGAACTGCATACTCTAGACATAGATCACTGGTAAAGCAACTTCCTAGCAAACACAGTCCCAGGTTTGACCTCCAGTACTCCAAGAACTAGAAAAACAGATTCCCAACAGTTTCTTAAATTCAATGTATAGCGTCAAATAATATTATTACTGGTCAAATAGATAAACAGTTCTGAATGTAAATACACCAAAAGCAATAATAATCAAGGTGGTGTGGCAGTGACATAAAGCTATACAGATGGATCAGTGAGACACTCCAAAAATAGGCCTTAAATTCTTTGGTTATTTGATTCTCAACAAGGATTATAAAGGTGTTTTTTGGAGGAGAAAAGTATCTTGGGTAATTGAACAATTGTGTACATTTGTCGAAATGAATGAAAGGAACTCTACCTTATACTGTACAGGAAATAGCTAAAAAGGGAAAATAATATGAATAAGGAACTAAAAATCACAGAATTTTTAAAAATGTGGACCTTGGATTTATCAGTGGATTTTTAAATAAGATATAAAAGTACAAATAACAAAGATAAATAGATAAATTGGATTTTTAAAAATTTAAATAATTTCATACACCAAAGAACAATACTGGGAATTTTAAAAAAACTTATCTATGCATGCCATCTCTACAAAGATATGATTTTATTTTATTTTTTCCTTTCCAAATCTACCTGCATTTTATTTCTTTCGCTGAGTTTTGGGATAAACAGTTAGAATTTAATTGAAGCATAAACAGAATTGGGAGCAAATAATTTTGCCTGGGTCATGATGTTAGGTAAGGACTTGATCTTTCCATATTAAATGTAATGTAGATGTAGGTCTTGTGGATGCCAACCATTACTTGGTGGAAGCTTCTGTTTTATCCTCACTTCTTCTCTTTCCTCCCCTGCCTTCCCTCCCTTTATTCCTTCCTTCTCTTAGGTTTATTCTCTTTTTAAGTCATGAACTGATGCTGAATTTTGTCAGATGCATCTGACTTAAAAACTGATTTTCTTATATCTATTGATATAAAGGATTACAGTGATTGATTTTCATATGTTGGCCAGCCTACAACTCTAGAAAACATATACTTGAATAACATATTCTGTCACATAGCTCTGAATTTAAATATCTCAGCATTTTGCTGAGAACTTTTATATCTATAGTTATTGACCTAAATTTTAGCTTTGGGGTAAGATTGGATTTAAGGATATCAAGAAAGTATTACTCTTTCTCTGTATCTCAAGAGACTTTGCTTTTTATGTCCCAAGTGTTGAATTAGTATATGCCAATTAAATTTGGTTAAGGGGCTTGAGAAAGGTAAGTGACTAAAAGCATTGACTGCTCTTCCAGAGGTCCTGGGCTCTGTCCCCAGCATCTACATGGCAGCACACAATCAATTTATAGCTCCAGTCTTAAGAGATCCAATGCCATTTTCTAGTCTCCATGGAGAGCAGGAACACATGAAGTACACAGATATACATACCGCCCTACACCATATACGTAAAACAAGCAAACAAACAAACAAATAAACAAAGTAAAGGCAAAAGGACTCTATTGAGTCTGGAATTTTACTTTTTGGATGTGTATTAGCCAGAAAAACTCAATTTTCAGAGTAGACATTAGGCTATTCAAGGCTATTTTGCTTATGTGAGCTTTGGCAGGTTTTTTAAACATTTCCCTACAGAATTGGTTCATTTAATCTGAGCTGTCAAAATCATCAAAATTTATTGATCCTTTCCTCAAGAGAGAATGCTTGTGATTTTTGTAAAATTTTCTCTTCTAAATTTCATTGATTTTGGCTTTTTTGCTCAATTACTCCAGCTGTTCATTTAATGTTTCCTTTGTTCTCATTTTCTTACCTTGTAAAAGTAGAGAAGAAATTATTGATTGGACATTACTTTGCTAGCACAAATACTTAATGCTATCAATTTCACCCTCACTGTACAACAGAGTCTGATGATGTATTTCTATTTTCACTCAATTCAAAATATTTCATATCTTCTTGTGATTTCTTCATTTACTATGGGATACTTTTAAGTATGCTTCTTAATTTACAAATATTTATGACTTTCCCTTTAAAAACTGTTTTTAATGAATTGTTGCATTTTACTCTTACAAGAACTTATCGATTAAAAAGAACTATTTCAAACTCTATGTGTTTTCTACTTAAACTTTGGAAACTATTTTAATCATACCCAGTTATATGCTATTTGACTCAAGAAAAATATTCTTCTTTTCCTTTTAAAAAGTCTGGAGTTGTTTCTACCCCTGAATTTGGTTTGTTTGTGTGTGCTTAATGTATACTTGAAAACACGTTTTACTTTTGTTCTGCCAATATTCTGTAAATTGGGATTTTATTAAGTTGGTAGAGGATGCCTTCTAAGTGTTTCAGATTTCTTGGTAATTTTTCTTTCTAATTTTCGAGAGGGGGGATAGGTAGAAAGAAAGAGAGAGAAAGAGAGACAGTTACAGTTGAACCAACTAACTATAATTACAGATTCATTTATTTACCTGTATGCTTTTTTAAAATAGATTTGAAACACAAGTCTTAGGTACAACCATGTACCATACTGTGTCTTCCAAGGAATTGACTGTTTCAGCATTTAGTAAAATCCTTTGTTCCTCACACACTTTATGCCATGTGAGGTTCAATTTGTCATTTAGGCGTCCAGCTTTATTTTAATTAGTGATTGTATGCTATGTATTTTCATATACATATGTATATATATGTACATATATGTTTCTTTCTAAAGTTAATTTCTTATAGATACTATGAAGTTAGTTTTTAAATCAGCATGATTATTAGACTTGTAATAATTGTGTTTAGAATGTTAAATTACATATGTAAATTATGTTTAATTATTAATATTATTTGGCAGTTAAAAATTTCCACATTTGTCATCCATTTGTTTCATGTTGCATTTCTTTTTTCCTTTTTATGCATGGCTATATTGTACATAAATGAGTATTACTTATAATTGTATTTTCCCCATCAGATTAAATACAATTTTTTAAACACCTTTGTCATTGATTTTTGATTTCCTCAATCTACCTGAAAGCTAACAGCATGCTGGGCCACATGTAACTCATGTAGTCCTCATGAGTGTACACTCCTAGTTCTCTGTGTTTATGGATGCACAATGCATTGATGGTGTATTTACTTTAGACAACCATTTAGAGTGTAAGGCAAAGGTCAGCCCACTATGTTCCACAGGCCAAATGACTCAGGCACATTTTGCAAACAGTAAAAGACTATTCAAGAAACCCTGAAAAAATGCAAGGAGGTTGAGTATTTGAAATCTGCTTTCCATACTTATAAAATATAGCTGGTAATTTCTGGGAAAAACCACAGCTTTTATAATAACAAGGAGAGGAATTAAAGAGGAAAGGATAATTTGTATATTTGTATCATATACAACAACTTAGGGTCAGTCTCTGGATGACATTTTCCTTAGTCCCTGATCCACTTTGTCCCTGTATTTCCTCCTGTAAGTATTTTGTTCTTCTAAGAAAAATAAACCATCTACACTTTGGTCTTTCTTCTTCTTGAGCTTCATATAATCTGTGAATTTTTAATTAGGTATCCCAAGCTTTTGGGATAATCCACTTATCAGTGAGTGCATACCATGTGTGTTCTTTTGTGACTGGGTTACCTCACTCAGGATGATATTTTCTAGTTCCACCCATTTGCCTAAAAATTTCATGTAGTCATTGTTTTTAATAGCTGAGTGGTTCTCTAGAGATTGCCCCACCTGGGTATCCATCCTATATGCAGCCACCCAACCCAATCACTATTGCTAATGCCATGACGTGCTTACTGACAGGAGCCAGATAGGGGTGTCTTCTGAGAGGCTCTGCCAAAATCCTACTGATACAGGTGAGGATGCTTGCAGCTAACCATTGGGTTGAACAAGGGGACTCCAGTGGAGAAGCTAGAGAAAAGACTGAAGGAGCTGAAGGGGTTTGCAATCCCATAGGGAGAATAACAATATCAACCAACCAGATCCCACCAGAGCTCCCAGAGACTAAACCACCAACCAATGAGTACACATGGAGGGACTTATGACGACAGCTGCATATGTAGCAGAGGATGGCATTGCTCAGCATCAATAGAAGGAAAAGCCCTTGGTTTTGTGAAGGCTTGTTTCCCAATGTAGAGTAATACCAACACATTAAGGTTAGAGTAGGTGGGTGGGAGTGGGAGCATCCTCATAGAAGTACAGGGAGGAAGAAGGGAGTATGGGAGAGGGAGAAAGAGGATAACATTTTCTAGGATAAATTATCCTAGAAAAATAAAATTAAAAACTTTTTAAAAATTAAAAAAAAGAAATATAAAATGAATGAAAAAAAAGAAAACTTAGGAAAAGAGTATATTTATTTAAGGATCCATGGTCAAGCTCCTCATTTCTCATTTGTTTGCAAACCTTGACTAATGGAGTATTCCAACACCATTCCCATGCCACCTCAGAGAACCTCCTCACAGATGACTGAGATGCTCAGGGAGGGTATGCCTCTTTTGTTCTGTTTTTGATGCCTGACTCTAAGAATAGCCCCTTTATGCAGTTTTCAGTTATGTTGCTAAAATGGAATTTCTCACCATATACTTGAGTACAGTGCAACTGAAATAAACCAATGTCATTTAGCTAGGCTACAGCAAGGGCCTTGGTATTATGTGCAAGACCCCATCACAAAAGTAAAAGGAGTCCAATAGTTATTGTGCAGAGAAGACATCACAATAATCGTGCAAGAGACACCTGAAGAAGAAAGTCTACTGAGGCAGAAAGTGAGAGAGACTATCATAATTAGTTTTATAGCTGTGCAGACAGATTCTTGCTTTTATATAAAACATTGAAGAAACTTGGAATCAGATATCCTAAATCTAATTGAAGATTTTCTGCATTAGAAGTATAATAGTGATAAGTAATGAAGGCTGATGACAAATGAGAAAAATGAAGGCAGAAAGGAAACTAATGCATGATGAATGAATTGGTGCATTGGACTGGACATTTCCTTAGTCATCAACACTTTGTGCTTTCCTCTGATTTTGCTTTGATGGTTAGCCAAGGTGCAGGAGCCTTGGAGAATGTCAGTGTACACACATACATACTGTACGCAAGTGGGGATACAAAGGGGTCAACTTGCTAAACATTAGGTAAGAGATGCTAGGAGCAGAATCAGAAGGAAATAATAGGATTTAAGGTGTTTTTTTTAAAAACATAGTTGGGAGTTAGCATCCAACCAAGAAAAAATGATCACAAAAGCCTCTGAAGGAAAATTTGTTAACTTAAAATGAAGTATTTTGACTATACCTCCACTTGGAAACTCTCCATCCACAATCAAATACTTGAATTAGTCTGATATTATAACTATTGAGAGACTACACAATTCACAATTCTTTTTTTTCCCTGCAAGTAGAAATTGCTGAATCATTATTTAGGGAATATTATTCCTTAGGAAATTAAAACATTTTCATCTTGTAGTACCAAGGTGTCTTAGAGTTTTATTGCTTCAAAAACACACCATGACTACAGCAAGTCTTATAAAGGAAAACATTTAATT
Organism: Rattus norvegicus; assembly: GCF_021556685.1. Classification (NCBI taxonomy): domain Eukaryota; kingdom Metazoa; phylum Chordata; class Mammalia; order Rodentia; family Muridae; genus Rattus; species Rattus norvegicus. Next base: position 40,040,548 of record NC_141551.1, on the reverse strand, counting down.
GGGTCTGACTTACAGTTCAGAAGTTTAGACAATTGTCATCAAGGCCAGTGGTATGCAGGCAGACATGGTGCTGAAGGAGCTGAGAGTTCAGGCAGCAGGAAATGAACTGGTTTGATCTTCTGAGATTATAAAGCCCACCTCTATAGTGACACATTTCTTAGAATAGGGCCACATGTACTCCAACAAAGCCATACTCCTATTAGTACCCCTTCCTATGGGACAAACATTCAAACACAAAAGTCTATGGGGGGCATTCCTTTTCAAACCACCACAGAAGGCTCAAGAATAAAACTTAAATAAGACTTCTCTATTTCATTAAGCAAAAGTATATTTTGAAAGAACTACACTATTAGTTAACATGAATTGTATTATAAATATATTTCAAAATTAAGGGATCACAATCAACTACTATTTTTCTGTGCCATTGGTAGCAAAATACTAAGTTGATCTTTTTTCTCCTTTTGAGATACAGTATCAGTAGCTTTGACCACAATCAAAGATAATGAAAAGCAGTGTTCCATGCTGGAGAAGACTCTGATAGTATGACGATACTGTAGACAGCAGATAGACACAGATTTGCTTTCATGGGACAGCCTGATTTTAGAGAAGTTTTATTAAGAAAGAAGGCAAAGTGTTCTTGAAGCACCTAATTCCAGCAGTCCAGATGGGATAATGAAAGAAATTAATATGAAAATAAATTTTATATTATTTTAAGAGTATAGCAAAGGGTTATATAAAGCAACTTGGGAAATGGCATAATTTTACTAACATGTGGCTGCTGGGGGAATTATGAGTGGGTGGAAGGTATGATGTTACATACACTTGATGGGAATCAGCAACATCCTGTGATGATTTAGAAACTTGTCTTTCACTGAACTACAACAGAAGAAACATGAGTAAAGGATGCCTTGCTTCACAGTTTAAAACTTCAGTCTACATTCTCCCAGTCCCAGGGCATTTCATACAAGGTCCAGCAATCGGTATGGAGTAGGAAGGAAGTAATGTGAATAATGTGGACAAAGTAATTGGTAGGAAAGGATTGCCTAAAAATGAGCTACTTTTTGTTCAAGGAGAACAGATGACATTTAAATAAAGCAGCTTTAGCAATCTGTAAACACAGACTGGTTACTGATTACCTAAGTCTGATCTTCCCAGGCAATGTGTCCTAATAGATGTCACTTTGATTTTGTTTTATTAACTTCTCCAGTTAGGTACTCATTCCCCTAAAATACTGTTAGTTGAATCAAAGGCACACAACTGAATGAGGTCAGATGCCTAGACAGAGCACTCCAGAGAGGCTGCTTTAGGCACTGCTGTGGATGTAGCCTTTAGTATAGCAACCATTAATCTGGAGTGACCAGGAAGTCTCAAAACTCCACTGGCTTGAATCAAAATGTTCTGGAGTTGTGCAATTCAACAATTTACAAAGACTATAAAATATCGCAGTTTTTGAGTTGGATATATGTATATAGTAGTGGTAATTTTGATTACTTAGTTTATTTTTTAAGTATAAATAGAAGAAAACTAAAACAATGCAGATGATTTACATTTGTGATGATGCCTGTAATTCTGTGAGAGGCACATGCTTACTTCTGACAGTGAGACTTCATATTTGTCTTCTTCAGTTTTTCAAGGGAAGCTAGAATATAGTAGTTTTATTTGTGTAAATCTTTAGTGGAGCCTGGCAGAGAAGCAAACACTGGAAATTGGGGTAAAATCCATCAATGCTGGTTGCTGAGAAAGTATCTCCCATGTGGGATGGTTTAGTATCTTAACTGGTATCATGGTACCTATATGTTGGACCGACAGTTTCTGGGTGACAATATTTTCTAATACAATTAGCTTTTAAGTCAATTGATTGAATAGAGCAGATATATGTTGGTGGGCCTTATTCAGAAGACCTGATGAACAAAGGCCTACAGAGGGAGCTCATCCTTCCTTTGTGCTAGATGGAGACATTACTCAGTCATAGCTTTGGAATCAGTCATTGGCTCTTTCTGGATCTGATACATGCCAGGTTCTCTCCTATTTTTTATAATCAGGTCTCTTGTCTCCCTAGCTTGCTAACCACGACTCTTGGAACTTCTTAGCCTCCATTGCCACCTAAGTTATTTTTTTTGCAATAAATCTCTTTATAAAAACACATAATCATATGCCAGTAATGGGGATATATTCTGAAAAGGTATACTATTGGTGATTTTGTTATTGTTTTTGTATCATAAAGTGAATAGTCAACAAATAGGTAGTATAGATCAATGAGTTAATAATATCTCTTGAGATCATCAAGAGATGTGTCAGGCATGAAAGGCATGAGGCTATAGTCAAGATAACATGACACAATGGTTTTTAGTAAACACTTTTTAATAAATAGAGGGAATATGCCCTAAAATAATGATGATGATAACCACCACTAAGCCTGATGACCTGAGCTCAATTCCTGAACTCATGTAAGTATAAGGAGAGAACTGACACCTACAAGTCATACTCTGACTTTAACCTGAGTGCCACCATATGCACACACATTCACATTGCTATGCACACATAAATATGTACTCATATTCACAATCAAGTTGGTAAATAGACAAAATATTGTCATGTATTATCATTATCAAATATGTATGCTACATAATTTTATATAATTGTATTTTCAGTACTGCCTTGTGATTGGCACTGCAGTGAGTATATTTATATAATCATCATCATGGACTTATGAGTATTATGGAGATATTACTCACTGTATTTTGGTGTTACAGTGTCCATAATGGCAGTAGTTGATAGAAATATTCATGTTTATTATATCTCTTTAAAGTGTTTATTTTGATTTGATAATATTTGTACTCATACCAGTAGGATACTATAAATTATTACATGTGTATTACATGTGTAATGAGCATATCAGAGTAACTAGCATTTCTCCTAAATATTTTCAGATGACAATCTTATTTAGAAAGTTCCATAGGTTGAGATGTTGCTATGCTATGCAGGTGTTCAAATATTTCCTATTAGTAATTTTGTCTTCTAGATACCCTAGCTAATACAATATGTATAAACAGGTTAATTTTATAATATAACCTTCTACAATTTCTATTTTTAAAAAGTTTTGAGTATAATACTTAATCTTGATTGTCAATGTGAAAGAATTTTAAATTATATGGAAATAAATCCATGTCTGTAAAGGATTGTGTAATGGTTTAATTAATTGAAGTAAGGAGATCTACCCTAAAAATGTACGTAGCAGCATCCAATAAGTTGGAATTCTAGGTTGAAGACAAAGGAAAATGTGAGCGGCCTAAAAGTATGCATCTCTCTCTGCTTTCTCACCATGAATGTAGCTTCTAGCTCTTGCCATAGTACATTCCCTGCTATGATGAATTGCATCCCATGGAACTGTTAACTGAAATAAAATCTTACTTCCTTAAGTTGCCATCCACCCCCACTCTTTTGTCACAGCAGCAAGGGAAGTAACAAATACAGTAAATAAGAGGTCAGCATTAAATTTGATAATTGCAGAAAGTATCTAATAAGCAGCAGCATTTAGCCTGGGGAAGGAAAGCTGACACATAAAACCCTTCAGAAAATGAGATTCCTAGGTAAAGGTGAAACAGCCACTGAAGACCATCTTCTACATCTCATCAGTTCCTGTCCTGCTTTTTTTCTAAGATGGTGAGGACAAGAGGGGATACTTACTACTCAGCAGTAGAAAGGAAAATGGTATCTTCAAAAGGGAAATAGAAAGTATAAATGCAAGGATGCGTTTATTGATTAAACTCACTTGTTATTGTTACAGGTTTTTTTTTTTTCAAATCAGGGTTTCTTTGAGTACACTTGGCTGTCCTGGAACTAGCATACCAGGCTGGCCTCAAACTCACAGAGATCCACCTGCCTCTAAGACTAAAGGCATGTGTCACCACCACTCACCAATTTAACTGGTTTTAAACATCGCTGCTTTGCACAATCCTATAATATTTCTTTGTGAAAATATATCCATATTTCTATAATTTTTATATTTCACACCTATGCTGTGTACAATTCTGTCAGAAGAACAGTTGCTCTTTGCAGATAATATTATATAATTTTTCAATATGTCTGCAAATTTTAGACTTGGTAAGAATACTGTTGTTCCATATTTTCAATCACATAGTCTAATAATGTTTAACAAACTGGATCTGTAATTCCACTACTCAGTAGGTAGAGATAGAAACTGCTAAAATTTGAAGCCCATCTAGACACCTGTCTAAAAATCAATCAAGGAAGTTTAATAGGAGAAAAAAAGCTATGTTTATTACTTATTGTAATATACCATTTATACCACTTTTGGGATTGTTTTAAATATAATATTATGCTATTATGCTTATTTGATCAACAAGGAGACTCAAAAAAACAAGTATCTAAAGATAAACTAATAAAATAATAATCAGTATTTTATAGAATGTATGATGAGATATGGTATATTGAATAATTAATCCTCTCCATCAAATATTCATGCCTTATATCTTGGAACAGGTCACTTCCTGTGTGTAAAATACCTTATGTACTTTGAAGGTGTAATGGAGTGACTTATACTGAGATGGGGAGATTATCTGCCTTAGGTTTTTCATGAGGAGAATATTTATGTGTCATGACTTGTTTAAAAGGAAGCATGGGAAGTTTAAATAGAGGAGAAGAAGGCTATATGACCATGCAGGCATAGATGGGTGATACAACCATAACTTCAAGAATATAAGTAATCACCAAAAGCAAGAAGACGAAAAAAGGTTCTCTTAACAGTTTCAGAGGAAACAAAGCCCTGGTAACTGTCAGTAGTTGTCTATGAAAGGTGAAAGCATGCATTCTGGAGATGGCTCACTGCTTTGCATGGCCAGTAATGGGTGAGCTCTGAGGCAAGGTCCCAAGAGACTTCATCCCAATATTGCTTCTTTCTTCTGATATGTCTTCCCTGTCATTATGGGATAGTCTAATGATTCCTGAGCATTAGCCCACCCTATTGGGTAGATTTTCTTCAGATTTATATAAACATATATTCTCATGTAGGAATGCTATGTAGATAAGTTGATGATTTCATAATTTCTAATAACAATTTGATAAAATTCCTAAATTTATACAGATAATTTTGAGTTCTCTAAAAGTTGCTTTCATGTGTCAAGGGCCAATTGTACTAGGATCGGAAAGTAGGATTAGAACAAATTTACAATTTAGGATAACATTTCTTCTAGGTTAGCTGTGTAACCATTAACTAGTAACTAAAGGTCATAAACTAGGAATGGACAATTGAGTGTAGAGGTAAGGACAGAAAATAAAATATTGACTAGTTTATCTATACAGAACTTCAAAACAATAAGATATAAGGCAGATGATTTGTCTCTTGACAAAAACATGCTAACCTGTGACACAAAATTATCACTTTAAATTTATAATAAACTTATGGGTTTAAAAGATAGATAATGAATGTTTAGTTGGGTACTTAATGGAAAGACAACATTTCTGCATAACTAACAATTTATGACATGGACTTTTGCCTTAAAAATACTATGACCTTGTAGAATGAATGTGATTATAGAATGTGAATTTCAGAAAACCATGTGATTAATTTGTTGTGGTTTGCCCTGGAGTTATCTGTATTTTGATGCTAATTCCACTGGACCAAGGATTGCTGCCTAGTCTAGTACTCAGGACTCAGGTGACTTCACCAGAACCTTCTCCCCATTGAATTTGTAAAACACAGGTGTCCGGCAGGTACAGGATAGAAGGAGGCCAGTCATTGTATGAGAAGGAAGGATGGGAGGGAGAGAAGTTTGAAGGAAGAGGAGGAGACTGGAATGGAAAGGAGGAAGAGATGGGAGGAAGAGAGAGAGAAGCCATGGCAGGACAATATGACAGGTGACATTAAGATTCCATGCTGTACCTTTACAGGTTGTTATGAATGTTTTTAAGGAATGGATGTGTATTGGGCTTTGTATGTTTAGCTGGGCAATTATATCTTATCAATTGGGCCAAAGGAAATTGTGTTGTATGTTCTTTTATGTGATGGTTTGAGTGTAGGAAAGTGTGTGGTGGCTAGAGACACTGGGCCGCCATGGAATTGGGATGTGTGTTTCTGGTATGGAAACCTGCCTTAGGAACAAGATAGATAGAGAGATTGCTGCCAGGCCCAGAGAGAAGCCTTCGGCAGTGTGATATGGGTTAGAGCAAAAGGGGTGAGACGCTTTGCTGACTAAGAATTAAGATATCTAGTCCCAGACCCGGTGAGAGAGAGACCCAACCGCCTGGTGAGGTGGGCACTCCTGAGGCTGCAGAGCGGAAGAGACCACCAACACTGCTCACCCCTGCCCACATCCCTGGCCCAAGAGGAAACTGTATAAGGCCTCTGGGCTCCCGTGGGGGAGGGCCCAGGAGCGGCAGGACACCAGCCTGAGACACCGCCGGAACCTGAAAGAAACAGACCGGATAAACAGTTCTCTGCACCCAAATCCCGTGGGAGGGAGAGCTACACCTTCAGAGAGGCAGACAAGCCTGGGAAACCAGAAGAGACTGCTCCCTGCACACACATCTCGGACGCCAGAGGAAAAAGCCAAAGACCATCTGGAACCTTGGTGAACTGAAGCTCCCGGAAGGGGCGGCACAGGTCTTCCTGGTTGCTGCCACTGCAGAGAGCCCCTGGGCAGCACCCCACGAGCGAACCTGAGCCTCGGGACCACAGGTAAGACCAAATTTTCTGCTGCAAGAAAGCTGCCTGGTGAACTCAAGACACAGGCCCACAGGAACAGCTGAAGACCTGTAGAGAGGAAAAACTACACGCCCGAAAGCAGAACACACTGTCCCCATAACTGACTGAAAGAGAGGAAAACAGGTCTACAGCACTCCTGACACACAGGCTTATAGGGCAGTCTAGCCACTGTCAGAAATAGCAGAACAAAGTAACACTAGAGATAATCTGATGGCGAGAGGCAAGCGCAGGAACCCAAGCAACAGAAACCAAGACTACATGCCATCATCGGAGCCCAATTCTCCCACCAAAACAAACATGGAATATCCAAACACACCAGAAAAGCAAGATCTAGTTTCAAAATCATATTTGATCATGATGCTGGAGGACTTCAAGAAAGACATGAACACACTTAGGGAAACACAGGAAAACATTAATAAATAAGTAGAAGCCTACAGAGAGGAATCGCAAAAATCCCTGAAAGAATTCCAGGAAAACACAATCAAACAGTTGAAGGAATTAAAAATGGAAATAGAAGCAATCAAGAAAGAACACATGGAAACAACCCTGGATATAGAAAACCAAAAGAAGAGACAAGGAGCTGTAGATACAAGCTTCACCAACAGAATACAAGAGATGGAAGAGAGAATCTCAGGAGCAGAAGATTCCATAGAAATCATTGACTCAACTGTCAAAGATAATGTAAAGCGGAAAAAGCTACTGGTCCAAAACATACAGGAAATCCAGGACTCAATGAAAAGATCAAACCTAAGGATAATAGGTATAGAAGAGAGTGAAGACTCCCAGCTCAAAGGACCAGTAAATATCTTCAACAAAATCATAGAAGAAAACTTCCCTAACCTAAAAAAAGAGATACCCATAGACATACAAGAAGCCTACAGAACTCCAAATAGATTGGACCAGAAAAGAAACACCTCCCGTCACATAATTGTCAAAACACCAAACGCACAAAATAAAGAAAGAATATTAAAAGCAGTAAGGGAAAAAGGTCAAGTAACATATAAAGGGAGACCTATCAGAATCACACCAGACTTCTCGCCAGAAACTATGAAGGCCAGAAGATCCTGGACTGATGTCATACAGACCCTAAGAGAACACAAATGCCAGCCCAGGTTACTGTATCCAGCAAAACTCTCAATTAACATTGATGGAGAAACCAAGATATTCCATGACAAAACCAAATTTACACAATATCTTTCTACAAATCCAGCACTACAAAGGATAATACATGGTAAAGCCCAACATAAGGAGGCAAGCTATACCCTAGAAGAAGCAAGAAACTAATCGTCTTGGCAACAAAACAAAGAGAATGAAAGCACACAAACATAACCTCACATCCAAATATGAATATAAAGGGAAAAAATAATCACTATTCCTTAATATCTCTCAATATCAATGGCCTCAACTCCCCAATAAAAAGACATAGATTAACAAACTGGATACGCAATGAGGACCCTGCATTCTGCTGCCTACAGGAAACACACCTCAGAGACAAAGACAGACACTACCTCAGAGTGAAAGGCTGGAAAACAATTTTCCAAGCAAATGGTCAGAAGAAGCAAGCTGGAGTAGCCATTCTAATATCAAATAAAATCAATTTCCAACTAAAAGTCATCAAAAAAGATAAGGAAGGACACTTCATATTCATCAAAGGAAAAATCCACCAAGATGAACTCTCAATCCTAAATATCTATGCCCCAAATACAAGGGCACCTACATATGTAAAAGAAACCTTACTAAAGTTCAAAACACACATTGCACCTCACACAATAATAGTGGGAGATTTCAACACCCCACTCTAATCAATGGACAGATCATGGAAACAGAAATTAAACAGTGATGTCGACAGACTAAGAGAAGTCATGAGCCAAATGGACTTAACGGATATTTATAGAACATTCTATCCTAAAGCAAAAGGGTATACCTTCTTCTCAGCTCCTCATGGTACTTTCTCCAAAATTGACCATATAATTGGTCAAAAAACAGGCCTCAACAGGTACAGAAAGATAGAAATAATCCCATGCGTGCTATCGGACCACCACGGCCTAAAACTGGTCTTCAATAAAAATAAGGGAAGAATGCTCACATATACGTGGAAATTGAACAATGCTCTACTCAATGATAACCTGGTCAAGGAAGAAATAAAGAAAGAAATTAAAAACTTTTTAGAATTTAATGAAAATGAAGATACAACATACCCAAACTTATGGGACACAATGAAAGCTGTGCTAAGAGGAAAACTCATAGCGCTGAGTGCCTGCAGAAAGAAACAGGAAAGAGCATATGTCAGCAGCTTGACAGCACACCTAAAAGCTCTAGAACAAAAAGAAGCAAATACACCCAGGAGGAGTAGAAGGCAGGAAATAATCAAACTCAGAGCTGAAATCAACCAAGTAGAAACAAAAAGGACCATAGAAAGAATCAACAGAACCAAAAGTTGGTTCTTTGAGAAAATCAACAAGATAGATAAACCCTTAGCCAGACTAACGAGAGGACACAGAGAGTGCGTCCAAATTAACAAAATCAGAAATGAAAAGGGAGACATAACTACAGATTCAGAGGAAATTCAAAAAATCATCAGATCTTACTATAAAAAACTATATTCAACAAAATTGGAAAATCTTCAGGAAATGGACAATTTCCTAGACAGATACCAGGTATCGAAGTTAAATCAGGAACAGAAAAACCAGGTAAACAACCCCATAACTCCTAAGGAAATAGAAGCAGTCATTAAAGGTCTCCCAACCAAAAAGAGCCCAGGTCCAGACGGGTTTAGTGCAGAATTCTATCAAACCTTCATAGAAGACCTCATACCAATATTATCCAAACTATTCCACAAAATTGAAACAGATGGAGCCCTACCGAATTCCTTCTACGAAGCCACAATTACTCTTATACCTAAACCACACAAAGACACAACAAAGAAAGAGAACTTCAGACCAATTTCCCTTATGAATATCGACGCAAAAATACTCAATAAAATTCTGGCAAACCGAATCCAAGAGCACATCAAAACAATCATCCACCATGATCAAGTAGGCTTCATCCCAGGCATGCAGGGATGGTTTAATATACGGAAAACCATCAATGTGATCCATTATATAAACAAACTGAAAGAACAGAACCACATGATCATTTCATTAGATGCTGAGAAAGCATTTGATAAAATTCAACACCCCTTCATGATAAAAGTCCTGGAAAGAATAGGAATTCAAGGCCCATACCTAAACATAGTAAAAGCCATATACAGCAAACCAGTTGCTAACATTAAACTAAATGGAGAGAAACTTGAAGCAATCCCACTAAAATCAGGGACTAGACAAGGCTGCCCACTCTCTCCCTACTTATTCAATATAGTTCTTGAAGTTCTAGCCAGAGCAATCAGACAACAAAAGGAGATCAAAGGGATACAGATCGGAAAAGAAGAGGTCAAAATATCACTATTTGCAGATGACATGATAGTATATTTAAGTGATCCCAAAAGTTCCACCAGAGAACTACTAAAGCTGATAAACAACTTCAGCAAAGTGGCTGGGTATAAAATTAACTCAAATAAATTAGTTGCCTTCCTCTATACAAAAGAGAAACAAGCCGAGAAAGAAATTAGGGAAACGACACCCTTCATAATAGACCCAAATAATATAAAGTACCTCAGTGTGACTTTAACCAAGCAAGTAAAATATCTGTACAATAAGAACTTCAAGACACTGAGGAAAGAAATTGAAGAAGACCTCAGAAGATGGAAAGATCTCCCATGCTCATGGATTGGCAGGATTAATATAGTAAAAATGGCCATTTTACCAAAAGCAATCTACAGATTCAATGCAATCCCAATCAAAATACCAATCCAATTCTTCAAAGAGTTAGACAGAACAATTTGCAAATTCATCTGGAATAACAAAAAACCCAGGATAGCTAAAGCTATCCTCAACAATAAAAGGACTTCAGGGGGAATCACTATCCCTGAACTCAAGCAGTATTACAGAGCAATAGTGATAAAAACTGCATGGTATTGGTACAGAGACAGACAGATAGACCAATGGAATAGAATTGAAGACCCAGAAATGAACCCACACACCTATGGTCACTTGATTTTTGACAAAGGAGCCAAAACCATCCAATGGAAAAAAAGATAGCATTTTCAGCAAATGGTGCTGGTTCAACTGGAGGGCAACATGTAGAAGAATGCAGATCGATCCATGCTTATCACCCTGTACAAAGCTTAAGTCCAAGTGGATCAAGGACCTCCACATCAAACCAGACACACTCAAACTAATAGAAGAAAAACTAGGGAAGCATCTGGAACACACGGGCACTGGAAAAAATTTCCTGAACAAAACACCAATGGCTTATGCTCTAAGATCAAGAATCGACAAATGGGATCTCATAAAACTGCAAAGCTTCTGTAAGGCAAAGGACACTGTGGTTAGGACAAAACGGCAACCAATAGATTGGGAAAAGATCTTTACCAATCCTACAACAGATAGAGGCCTTATATCCAAAATATACAAAGAACTCAAGAAGTTAGACCGCAGGGAAACAAATAACCCTATTAAAAAATGGGGTTCAGAGCTAAACAAAGAATTCACAGCTGAGGAATGCCGAATGGCTGAGAAACACCTAAAGAAATGTTCAACATCTTTAGTCATAAGGGAAATGCAAATCAAAACAACCCTGAGATTTCACCTCACACCAGTGCGATTGGCTAAGATCAAAAACTCAGGTGACAGCAGATGCTGGCGAGGATGTGGAGAAAGAGGAACACTCCTCCATTGTTGGTGGGATTGCGGACTGGTAAAACCACTCTGGAAATCAGTCTGGAGGTTCCTCAGAAAATTGGACATTGAACTGCCTGAGGATCCAGCTATACCACTCTTGGGCATATACCCAAAAGATGCCTCAACATATAAAAGAGACACGTGCTCCACTATGTTCATCGCAGCCTTATTTATAATAGCCAGAAAATGGAAAGAACCCAGATGCCCTTCAACAGAGGAATGGATACAGAAAATGTGGTACATCTACACAATGGAATATTACTCAGCTATCAAAAACAACGAGTTTATGAAATTCGTAGGCAAATGGTTGGAACTGGAAAATATCATCCTGAGTGAGCTAACCCAATCACAGAAAGACATACATGGTATGCACTCATTGATAAGTGGCTATTAGCCCAAATGCTTGAATTACCCTAGATCCCTAGAACAAACGAAACTCAAGACGGATGATCAAAATGTGAATGCTTCACTCCTTCTTTAAATGAGGAAAAAGAATACCCTTGGCAGGGAAGGGAGAGGCAAAGATTAAAACAGAGACTGAAGGAACACCCATTCAGAGCCTGCTCCACATGTGGCCCATACATATACAGCCACCCAATTAGACAAGATGGATGAAGCAAAGAAGTGCAGACCAACAGGAGCCGGATGTAGATCGCTCCTGAGAGACACAGCCAGAATACAGCAAATACAGAGGCGAATGCCAGCAGCAAACCACTGAACTGAGAATAGAACCCCCGTTGAAGGAATCAGAGAAAGAACTGGAAGAGCTTGAAGGGGCTCGAGACCCCAAAAGTACAACAATGCCAAGCAACCAGAGCTTCCAGGGACTAAGCCACTACCTAAAGACTATACATGGACTGACCCTGGACTCTGACCCCATAGGTAGCAATGAATATCCTAGTAAGAGCACCAGTGGAAGGGGAAGCCCTGGGTCCTGCTAAGACTGAACTCCCAGTGAACTAGTCTATGGGGGGAGGGCGGCAATGGGGGGAGGTTTGGAAGGGGAACACCCATAAGGAAGGGGAGGGTGGAGGGGGATGTTTGCCCGGAAACCGGGAAAGGGAATAACACTCGAAATGTATATAAGAAATACTCAAGTTAATAAAAAAAAAAGATATCTAGCAGATATCTTGGGGCACTGAAGTATAGACCTAGTGGGAATAAAAGACAGCATTTTTTTAATTTTTTATATTTTTACAACAACATTTATTATCCTTAGACTATAAGAACTAAGAAGCAAAATTAAATGATGGTGAAGTTTTCTTCAACTTAATCTAGTGTGGCAGTTTGCCTTATGGAGCTTTGCTCTGTCCATCAAATGTGTGTCTACATGTGTGTGTATGAAGTTGTCAGAGCATTGTATGGAGCATTCTATGGACCAAATGTGTGTGTGTGTGTGTGTGTGTGTGTGTGTGTGTGTGTGTGTGTGTAAAATGATGGAGCTTCTTTTTCTGTTTCATCCAAAATGAGTGTTTTCTGCTTGTGTCCATCTTCTCTTTTACTTTTTTTTCTCTTTTACTTTTTTATTCTTTCTAGCTCTTCTTTTCTACTACCAAAGGCCAGAGTTAGTTTCTGACAGCTAACATCACAGTTTAAGCTCAATAATTGATTTTGGATGTGATCTCCAGTTACATTTGAAATTAAAATTGCACAATTCAGTAACAACAAAAACATTAACAGACAGTGAAGGAAACAAGAAGGAAGGAATTTATTACTTTTAACACAGGGTCACCAACCTTTAAGCAAGACAAAAACCACTGAAAACATAAAGCTATATAAAATTTAAAGATTTATTTTTATTTTATTTTTCTCATTTTATTGGTTAAAATTTTATGCAATATCCACCATTTTGCTTACCTGCCCAACATTTGTGTCATCTTTTTATCTTTGTAAAACTGACAAAATTCAACTTGTGTTACCCATTACTCTTGGATGTGTGGTCTTTTACTGGAACATGCTGAGGCTCATAATTTTTAAGAAACTCTCTCTTTTATAGAAGCTGTCAATGACCAGTTATTCCTCATTTAGGTGAGAACATCATGCCAACCTCTCCTCTCCTTGATGTGATTTTTGTCTGGCTTGAGCTTTATTGTGTAAGTTGCCACAACTACTCTGAATTCATATGTTGGACTGTCACATTGTGTTGAGAAAACAGTTTCCTTGTAGTCACCCATCACCTCTGAATATTACAGTCTTTCCACTCTTCTTCCTCAATGATCTTTGCATCTTTAAAGGAGGAATGTTAAATAGATTTTTCCATTTAGATCTGAGAATTCTACAATCTCTTCTTATCCTCTGCAACATAACCAGTTGGAGGTCTCTGTGCAAATCATCAGATTCTTCAATAAGAAGATTCTCGGTTAAGTATTGAGTGATACACTAGTCTCAAGATAATAATGAGTCATTAGAAATCAGTTTAATCCTATGCCTATTTAGTACAATAAAACTAGCAATCTCTCTGCTATGTTCCTGATATTGTGCCAAAGATTGGTTTCTTCTTGTGGAGGTAAATTTAAATCTAATCAGAAGTGATTCGTTACATTCATGAGATCTTTGCCATTAGTGCAAACTAGTTGGCATGCCTTTTCAAGTCAATCATTATTATAGCTAAGAAGGTTCATAGTTGAATACAATTAAAGATTACTTTTCTCACCCATGACATGTACAGCATCTTCTAGCATTATGACAACTAGCCAATGGGGATGAAACTTTCAGGTAAGTACCAGCCTGTTATGTTTGGAAATAATCCAAATCTCACTGTAACAGCTAGTATCCTCTCAGGAATGTCATTAGAATTATAGGAGGTAATAAAAAGATGGTGCTTTGTCCCTACCAAAATCTCTACAGGTAAGTCATTTAGTCCCATCCTACTTCCCATAAAATTCAAATTGTAAATGCAAATAAGATATTCTTATTAAAGAACTCATATGATAGGTTAGGTTTTTAAGCACAGAAAAAATTAACTTAAATACTTATTTACTTCAGTGTACTTGGATTTTTATAATCAAGAGAGACTATAGGGCAGAGTTACATGAAAAACAGATTGAAAAGGCAGATGGGGTCACAGAATGGCACTTGTGTGGGCAAAATTACACATGGAGGATTAGTAGCTTTCAGTTATATCGGTCTTTGCACTTTGTTAAGATGTCAACACATTGCAAGCTGTAGCTCTTAAGTTTTGAGTGTTCTGAAGAGTTCAATTAGGATACTTTTTTCAGTTTTGGCAGAAGGACTATAATCAAAAGAACAGAAATACAGAGACAGCAAAGAAATGTTTTTCATCGTACCCTCAATGGAGTGAAAGTTATTTCCTCATTTATTTTGAATTGCCCTTTTTCAATAGCATAGAAGTTTTTGGAAAAAGAAGTCAGTATGTCTTAACAATTTACATCTCATAAAATTCTGCTTTAAAGAAGTACTTTCTTTAGTTTACCTATTGTCTTAAATTTGTTCAAACTGAGTGTCATGAAAAAGAAAGCAAGAAAGCAGGCTGGAGAGATGACTCAGAGGTTAAGAACACTGACTCTTCTTCCAAAGGTCCTGAGTTCAATTCCCAATTCCCAGCAACCACATGGTGGCTCCCAACCATCTGTAATGGGATCTAATGGCCTCTTCTGGTGTATCTGAAGACAGCAACAGCATACTCATTTACACAAACTAAATTTAAAAAAAAAAGGCGGGATAGGTGGGAAGAGAAAACAAGAAAGGACTAAGAATATGAACCATGGCAGATCTTCCTGGTTGCTGCCCCCGTGGAGAGGTCATAAGCAACACCCCACAAGCAAACTTGAGCCTCGGGACCACAGGTAAGACAAACCTTCCTGCTCCAAGAGACCTGCCTGGTGAACTCAAGACACACAGAGGCAAAATTCCTCTAGGACCGGACACTTCCGGTTTTTAGCGGGATTCCCAAACCCGCAGATCCCTGCCCGCAGCAGCTCACTGCTCCCAAACACTGTGGTAGAGAGAGCTCACCACCCTGACAGGGGGGCACTCCTGAGACTGCAAAGAGGAAGAGACCACCAACACTGCCCACCCCTGCCCACATCCCTGGCCCAAGAGGAAACTGTATACTGCCTCTGGCTTCCTGGAGATAAGGGCCACGAGCAGCAGGTCCCCTGCATCTGAGACACCACCAGAACCTGAAAGGACCAACCAGATAAACAGTTCTCTGCACCCAAATCCCTTGGGAGGGAGAGCTAAACCTTCAGAGGGGCAGACACGCCTGGGAAACCAGAAGAGACTGCACTCTGCCCACATTACTGATTCTAGAGGAAAACACCAAACGCCATCTGGAACCCAGGTGCACGGAAGCTCTCGGAAAGGTCAGTGCAGATCTTCCTGGTTGCTGCCCCCAAGGAGCGCTCATAAGCAACACTCCATGAGCAAACATGAGCCTCGGGACCACAGGTAAGAAAACCTTCCTGCTCCAAGCAACCTGCCTGGTGAACTCAAGACACAGGCCCACAGGAACAGTTGAAGACCTATAGATAGGAAAAACTACATGCCCAAAAGCAGAACTCTCTGTTCCCATAACTGGCTGAAAGAAAACAGGAAACAGGTATACAGCACTCCTGACACACAGGCCTATAGGATGGTCTAGCCACTGTCAGAAATAGCAGAACAAGATAACACCAGAGACAACCTGATGGCAAGAGGCAAGCACAGGAATCCAAGCAAAAGAAACCAAGACTACATGGCATCATCAGAGCCCAATTCTCCCACCAAAGCAGACACGGAATATCCAAACACACCAGAAAAGCAAGATCTAGTTTCAAAATCATATTTGATCATGATGCTGGAGGACTTCAAGAAAGACATGAAGAACTCCCTTAGAGAAACACAGGAAAACATAAATAAACAAGTAGAAGCCTACAGAGAGGTATCACAAATATCCCTGAAAGAATTCCAGGAAAACACAATCAAACGGTTGAAGGAATTAAAAATGGAAATAGAAGCAATCAAGGAAGAACACATGGAAACAACCCTGGACACAGAAAACCAAAAGAAGAGAAAAGGAGCCGTAGATACAAGCTTCACCAACAGAATACAAGAGATAGAAGAGAGAATCTCAGGAGCAGAAGATTCCATAGAAATCATCGACTCAACTGTCAAAGATAACGTAAAGTGGAAAAAGCTACGGGTCCAAAACATACAGGAAATCCAGGACTCAATGAGAAGATCAAACCTAAGGATAATGGGTATAGAAGAGAATGAAGACTCCCAGCTCAAAGGACCAGTAAATATCTTCAACAAAATCATAGAAGAAAACTTCCCTAACCTAAAGAAAGAGATACCCATAAGCATACAAGAAGCCTACAGAACTCCAAATAGATTGGACCAGAAAAGAAATTCCTCCCGTCACATAATAGTCAAAACACAAAACGCACAAAATAAAGAAAGAATATTAAAAGCAGTAAGGGAAAAAGGTCAAGTAACATATAAAGGCAGACCTATCAGAATCACACCAGACTTCTCACCAGAGACTATGAAGGCCAGAAGATCCTGGACTGATGTCATACAGACCCTAAGAGAACACAAATGCCAGCCCAGGTTACTGTATCCTGCAAAACTCTCAATTAACATAGATGGAGAAACCAAGATATTCCATGACAAAACCAATTTTGCACAATATCTTTCTAAAAATCCAGCGCTACAAAGGATAATAAATGGTAAAGCCCAACATAAGGAGGCAAACTACACCCTAGAAGAAGCAAGAAACTAATCGTCTTGGCAACAAAACAAAGAGAAGAAAAGCACACAAACATAACCTCATATCCAAATATGAATATAACAGGAAGCAATAATCACTATTCCTTAATATCTCTCAACATCAATGGCCTCAACTCCCCAATAAAAAGACATAGATTAACAAACTGGATATGTAATGAGGACCCTGCATTCTGCTGCCTACAGGAAACACACCTCAGAGACAAAGACAGACACTATCTCAGAGTGAAAGGCTGGAAAACAATTTTCCAAGCAAATGGTCTGAAGAAGCAAGCTGGAGTAGCCATTCTAATATCAAATAAAATTGATATTCAACTAAAAGACATCAAAAAAGATAAGGAAGGACACTTCATATTCATCAAAGGAAAAATCCACCAAGATGAACTCTCAATCCTAAATATCTATGCCCCAAATACAAGGGCACCTACATACATAAAAGAAACCTTACTAAAGCTCAAAACACACATTGCACCTCACACAATAATAGTAGGAGATTTCAACACTCCACTCTCAACAATGGACAGATCATGGAAACAGAAATTAAACAGAGACGTAGACAGACTAAGAGAAGTCATGAACCAAATGGACTTAAACAAATGGATATTTATAGAACATTCTATCCTAAAGCAAAAGGATATACATTCTTCTCAGCTCCTCAAGGGACTTTCTCCAAAATTGACCATATAATTGGTTAAAAAACGGGCCCCAACAGGTACAGAAAGATAGAAATAATCCTATGCGTGCTATCAGAACAACATGGCCTAAAGCTGATCTTCAATAACAATAAGGGAAGAAAGCCCACATATACGTGGAAGTTGAACAATGCCCTAGTCAACGATAACCTGGTCAAGGAAGCAATAAAGAAGGAAATTAAAGACTTCTTAGAATTTAATGACAATGAAGGTACAACATACCAAAACTTATGGGACAAAATGAAAGCTGTGCTAAGAGGAAAACTCATAGGTCTGAGTGCCTGCAAAAAGAAACAGGAAAGAGCTTATGTCAGAAGCTTGACAGCACACCTAAAAGCTCTAGAACAAAAAGAAGCAAATACACCCAGGAGGAGTAGAAGGCAGGAAATAATCAAACTCAGAGCCGAAATCCATCAAGTAGAAACAAAAAGGACAATAGAAAGAATCAACAGAACCAAAAGTTGGTTCTTTGAGAAAATCAACAAGATAGATAAACACTTGCCAGACTAACGCGTGGACACAGAGAGTGTGTCCAAATTAACAAAATCAGAAATGAAAAGGGAGACATAACTACAGATTCAGAGGAAATTCAAAAAATCATCAGATCTTACTATAAAAGCCTATATTCAACAAAACTTGAAAATCTGCAGGAAATGGATAATTTCCTAGACAGATAACAGGTACCAAAGTTAAATCAGGAACAGATAAACCAGTTAAACAACCCCATAACTCCTAAGGAAATAGAAGCAGTCATTAAAGGTCTCCCAACCAAAAAGAGCCCAGGTCCAGACGGGTTTAGTGCAGAATTCTATCAAACCTTCATAGAAGACCTCATAAAAATATTATCCAAACTATTCCACAAAATTGAAACAGATGGAGCACTACCGAATTCCTTCTATAAAGCCACAATTACTCTTATACCTAAACCACACAAAGACCCAACAAAGAAATAGAACTTCAGACCAATTTCCCTTATGAATATCGATGCAAAAATACTCAATAAAATTCTGGCAAACCGAATCCAAGAGCACATCAAAACAATCATCCACCATGATCAAGTAGGCTTCATCCCAGGCATGCAGGGATGATTTAATATACGGAAAACCATCAATGTGATCCATTATATAAACAAACTGAAAGAACAAAATCACATGATCATTTTATTAGATGCTGAGAAATCATGTGACAAAATTCAACACCCATTCATGATAAAAGTCCTGGAAGGAATAGGAATTCAAGGTCCATCCCTAAACATAGTAAAAGCCACACACAGCAAACCAGTTGCTAACATTAAACTAAATGGAGAGAAACTTGAAGCAATCCCACTAAAATCAGAGACTAGAAAAGGCTGCCCACTCTCTCCCTACTTATTCAATGTAGTTCTTGAAGTTCTAGCCAGAGCAATCAGACAACAAAAGGAGATCAAAGGGATACAGATCGGAAAAGAAGAAGTCAAAATATCACTATCTGAAGATGAAATGATAGTATATTTAAGTGATCCCAAAAGTTCCACCAGAGAACTATTAAAGCTGATAAACAACTTCAGCAAAGTGGCTGGGTATAAAATTAACTCAAATAAATCAGTAGCCTTCCTCTACACAAAAGAGAAACAAGCCGAGAAAGAAATAAGGGAAATGACACCCTTCATAATAGACCCAAATAATATAAAGTACCTCGGTTTGACTTTAGCCAAGCAAGTAAAACATCTGTACAATAAGAACTTCAAGACTCTGAAGAAAGAAATTGAAGAAGACCTCAGAAAATTGAAAGATCTCCCATGCTCATGGATTGGCATGATTAATATATTCAAAATGGCCATTTAACCAAAAGCGATCTACAGATTCAATGCAATCCCCATCAAAATACCAATCCAATTCTTCAAAGAGTTAGACAGAACAATTTGCAAATTCATCTGGAATAACAAAAAACCCAGGATAGCTAAAACTATCCTCAACAATAAAAGGACTTCAGGGGGAATCACTATCCCTGAACTCAAGCAGTATTACAGAGCAATAGTGATAAAAACTGCATGGTATTGGTACAGAGACAGACAGATAGACAAATGGAACAGAATTGAAGACCCAGAAATAAATCCACACACCTATGGGCACTTGATTTTTGACAATGGAGCCAAAACCATCAAATGGAAAAAAGATAGCATTTTCAGCAAATGGTGCTGGTTCAACTGGAGGTCAGCATGTAGAAGAATGCAGATCGATCCATGCTTATCACCCTGTACAAAGCTTAAGTCCAAGTGGATCAAGGACCTCCACATCAAACCAAATACAGTCACACTAATAGAAGAAAAACTAGGGCAGCATCTCGAACACATGGGCACTGGAAAAAATTTCCTGAACAAAACACCAGTGGCTTATGCTCTAAGATCAAGTATCGACAAATGGTATTTCATAAAACTGCAAAGCTTCTGTAAGGCAAAGGACACTGTGGTTAGGACAAAACGGCAACCAACAGATTGGGAAAAGATCTTTACCAATCCTACAACAGATAGAGGCCTTATATCTAAAATATACAAAGGACTCAAGAAGTTAGACGGCAGGGAGACAAATAACCCTATTAAAAATGGGGTTCAGAGCTAAACAAAGAATTCACAGCTGAGGAATGCCGAATGGCTGAGAAACACCTAAAGAAATGTTCAACATCTTTAGTCATAAGGGAAATGCAAATCAAAACAACCCTGAGATTTCACCTCACAGCAGTGAGAATGGCTAAGATCAAAAAGTCTGGTGACAGCAAATGCTGGCAAGGATGTGGAGAAAGAGGAACACTCCTCCATTGTTGGTGGGATTGCAGACTGGTACAACCATTCTGGAAATCAGTCTGGAGGTTTCTCAGAAAATTGGACATTGAACTGCCCGAGGATCCAGGTATACCTCTCTTGGGCATGTACCCAAAAGATACCCCATCATATAAAAAGTACACGTGTTCCACTATGTTCATAGCAGCCTTATTTATAATAGCCAGAAGCTGGAAAGAACCCAGATGCCCTTCAACAGAGGAGTAGATACAGAAAATGTGGTACACCTACACAATGGAATATTACTCAGCTAACAAAAACAATGCCTTTATGAAATTCATAGCCAAATGGTTGGAACTGGAAAATATCATCCTGAGTGAGGTAACCCAATCCCAGAAAAACACACATGGTATTCACTCAATGATAAGTGTCTATTAGCCCAAAAGCTTGAATTATCCTAGATGCCTAGAACACATGAAACTCAAGACAGATGATCAAAATGTGAATGCTTCACTCCTTCTTTAAAAGGGGAACAAGAATACCCTTGGCAGGGAATAGAGAAGCAAAGATTAAAACAGAGACAGAAGGAACACCCATTCAGAGCCTGCCCCACATGTGGTCCATACATATACAGCCACTCAATTAGACAAGATGTGTGAAGCAAAGTAGTGCAGGCAGACAGGAGCCTGATGTAGATCTCTCCTGAGAGACACAGCCAGAATATAGCAAATACAGAGGCGAATGCTAGCAGCAAACCACTGACCTGAGAACACGACCCCCGTTGAAGGAATCAGAGAAAGAACTGGAAGAGCTGGAACGGGCTCGAGACCCCTTATGAACAACAATGCCAAGCAACCAGAGCTTCCAGGGACTAAGCCACTACTAAAGACTATACATGGACTGACCCTGGACTCTGACCTCATAGGTAGCATTGAGTATCCTAGTAAGATCACCAGTGTAATGGGAAGCCCTGGGTCCTGCTAAGACTGAACCCCCAGTGAATGTGATTGTTGCGGGGAGGGCGGCAATGGGGGGGGAGGATGGGGAGGGGAACACCCATAATGAAGGGGAGTAGGAGGGGTTGGGGGATGTTGGCCTAGAAACCGGGAAAGGGAATAACACTCGAAATGTAAATAAATACTCAAGTTAATAAAAAACAAAAGAATATGGACCATGACAGGTTGATCATTATAAACTCCTGATTATAAGTCACATGTAGAAAAGCTCATTTAGTGATTATAATTATAGACCATGACTCAAGTATGAAGAAAAAGCATATAAAGTTAAAAAAGATAAAAAAACGATTGAAAAACTGGAAGTTTTCAATGAACTGTTCTTAACTATAAAGACAGAATGAATTACCTAAATATCTTCAAACGGATCTTAAAATACTGGCCTAATTGGAGGATGTTTTTCTCATCCATAGATCTATTTTGCACACATTCCCTCCTTAGACATATCGCACAGCTATTGGTAAGTAGTGTTCTCACTATGCTCTTGCCTCTGGCTCAGCTTGTTGTGAACAAGGATGTTGACTGAGGAACTTCTTTAAGCTTCCATGTTATGTACTGTTGTAATGGTAGACTCTTCTGCAGAAACACTTCCTGTTTCTCCACTTTTCTGGAAAATTAGAGGGAAACATATAGGTTATAAGGGTTTTTGTGACTATTACATTATTTGCTGTAAAGGGGGGGTTTACCACATGAGATAAGACTTGAACACTGTATTTGTTTTTCTTTTTTAAAAGGTATTAATCAAAATTAATTGAGTTGTCTTGTTAGAAGAGCATTTGGCTTAGCTCTAGATCACATAGAGTACCTAGGAAGAACAAGGTTGGACATGGGACAAAAGAATAGGTTTTTAAAAGGCAATCCAGAGTGTGGGATGGAGAAAATATCCTTCATCATACATTGTCTAAGTTAACCCAGTTGTGTCACATATATTTTATACTGTTCAGTCAAGCAGAATATGACATTGTTCTAACACCATGAGGTAAAAGTACCTGCTACTAATAAAACTAACAACAACAACAACAACAACAACAACAACAACATCATCAACAACAACAACATTTCAGTTAACATCTCTGGACATTGAATTTCTCTGCAGTTTCTTGAGATAACATGGGTATCTACACTTCTCCAACCCCACACACATCTCAAACTAAGCAGCAGCAAATTCAAAGCCATGTTTTCTTTTCATCATCTTACAGACTTATTCACCAAGACTCAGATCAGATCAAAGGAACTGATAAAAAGTATATGGTGGGGGCAGGCCTGGAAAGGCCTGTCTTATACTCAGCTATGCTGACTTCAAGGCCAAAGAAATTAAAACATGATCTTCTTTCCATCTCATTTTATTATTTTCATATGCCTCTTGGGGGCTCTCTCTTAAAGTGGTTTTATTAAACTTTAGATTCAGAGATGGTTTTGTAGGATCATAAACATTTTAGAATTAAGGCTAAAGTTAGAAATTACCTATGACAACTCCTCTTATTGTTACAATAAGAATAAAACCCAGAAATAATAGATAACTTCTTCCCACATCACAGAGATGGTTGGCTATCACACTACAAGGGCTATTCAGGTATTCTTTTCATCGTAGAATGCTTTCTACCTATCAATGTCAGGACTAAAAATTATCTTCACAACATCAATCTGTCATTGTTTATAAACAAAAGAATCAGCTAATGTCTTAAGTACTTTTAAGCCCTATAGAATTGAAGCCAACCTTATGAAGAAATTTCTACTGTGACTGCAGTTTTGTTCATAAGGTGCATAGCTAAATGCATTCCCCCACATCGTTTAGCTAGCCAGTCCCAAGAGAGGATGTTGCTCCCAGTAGTTTGGCTCAGAAATCCACATTCTCATCTTTTCTGCTTAATCGACTCTCTGAAATGTTAAGGCTGACAGATATTTTGGAAGTTGTAAGACATTTTTGTACTTCTACTGAAAATTGCTTTAATAAGCCAAGATATTAATTTGCTAAATGAATTTACCAATATAGTTCTTTATGTTTTCATGGTCTGAGGATAACTCAAACTTCCGGGCATAAATGAAGAAACCAAGTTAATGAAAGGAGATGTCTTTCTTAAACAGATCAGATGTAAAAATATTATCATGAGGAAAAGCTGGATCAGTAAAAGTTGTTAGGTCTAGGAATGGAGTAAGGTAGGACAATAGTTATAAATCTGAATATTGATATCTCTAGGTTTGGAGACAAT
This sequence comes from Rattus norvegicus, assembly GCF_021556685.1. Lineage (NCBI taxonomy): Eukaryota > Metazoa > Chordata > Mammalia > Rodentia > Muridae > Rattus > Rattus norvegicus. The sequence goes on along the minus strand of NC_141551.1, from coordinate 40,016,646 downwards.
GGTTAAGGCCTTAAACTAATTCTTTTATTAACAGGTCCTGGCAACACATGATTTAAGTTTTTTTTATTGGATTTTTTTTATTTACATTCAAATGGTAGTTCCTTTCCTGGTTTTCTGGACATAAGCCCCCTATCCAATCCCCCTCTCCTTCTTCTATAAGGGTGTTCTCTTCTCCATCCACTACCCCTTCCCACCACAATCACAGAAAAACACACATGGTATGCACTCACTGATAAGTGGATATTAGCCCAAAAGATGGAATTACCTAAGATAGAGTCCATAGACCACATGAAGCTCAAGAAGAGGATGACCAAAATGCAGATGCTTCACTCCTTCTTAAAAGGGGGAACAAAAATATTCGAAGGAGGGGAAATGATTTAAATTTTTAACAAAATGACCCAGACTACACTCTAACTAACCTTCCTTATTTTTCCAAGGTAATATTTCTAGACCAGTCAGGTTATTATTGATCAACCAAACCAACCAATGACATGTGTCCAGCTTACTCTCATGTAAAGGTAATGCCCAGTTAAGCTTAGTGGAAAACTGATTAGATTTAAGGTGCTTGTCTTGTTGATATGAGGGAGCTAAGCACTTCTGTGATCCATCCACAGTTAATTTACCCTTTAATGTGGTCAGGTATATTACTAAAAAGAACTAACACTGCATGGATGAACTGTACTTCTTCAAAACCCTCATAATCAGCAGTATATCGCAATGGAAAAAAATTCCATAGCAAATTGGTAGACACAAAGGATATTCTGGATTCTGCACCATAAACAGTGACAAACCCTGGCCCTTTGCCTTGTTAGTGTCTTTGTCAACATTTTTTATTACAGTTTTGCACACTGGATGCTATTCCTATAGTGTCCTTAGCCTTCCTCTCATTGAACCCATTAAGGGATGTATGGTAGTTGGAATAGAACACGTAGAGGGCTACGCTGTTCAAGGGACAACAGTTCAAAGTCCTGGTCTCATGATGAAAAAGGAAAGGGGCTTGTGTAATCCTCGTGTCTCAGTGAATGTCTGGAACAGTATTCACTTTACCAGGGAAAACACATTTTTATGCTGTCAGTAATACAATTATTGTCACAGATCTCTGGATTATAGATTTAACTGTTAACAAAACACCTGAAGGAATGCTACTAATTTATACTATGTGTATTATATTTATCAAATTTATACAGAAATGTCTAATAATACAGCACAGATAATATAACCATATGAAAGAATACCAGCAAATGCCCAGGGCACAGTGTGGTTATGCTATATAGTCTTGAACTTCAGGAATCACAGCTCCCTTTCTTCTGTTCTCCAATCTCACCTGATAAGATTAAGAGAAGATCCATGCCTTGTTTTACTCCATGCAAACATAGTAAATACAAGAAGATTGGAGGAGTGACAGTTTTTTATTTGCAAACAAAAATCTACTTGCACTACTGGAGCACTTAGCTATAAGATGTGAGGTATGGATATAAGAAATGTAACAAGCAAAAGATATCTCAGAAAAGTACCTTGTTTTTTAAAAAAAAGGGAATCAAGGACTCCAAATGAGGTATTTTATTTTCTCCCATTTATGAACTCAGTTCTAAAAACATAATTCATATTCTATGTTTGGTGCTCGGATGGGTCAGAAGGACAAAATATTCAAGGTGTGTATTATCCACAATCTTTTAAAGATAGTTTATTCAATAAATATATGAATATACAAATCACTATAGATACTGATTAGTTGCATGATTTAAGGCTCAATGAAGAAGAATAAAAATATGATAGGATCTGAAGAAGAACATTCTAGAAAAAGAAAATGACATATAGCCAATAGGCTGAGTAATAGAATAAATATGAAGTCAAAAAGGGGAGCCAATATTCTGTTCTGAAGGTTAGAGAAAGACACTGAGATTTAATTTCTAGCAGAGAACTAAAGTGGACTGATTTAATTCTCAGAAACATCTCTCCAAGAGCTGAGCAATGAATGGATGAGTTATTGCAGGACCATAGAACGAGCCATATGGGGGCTACAGAAGCTTTGAAAAAAAATGTGGTATCTTGGAGTGGAATGATAGAAAGTAAGAAGGCATAAAGGGATGCAAATTTGACAGTGTTTGAGGTAGATGAGAAAAGACTTTCTGGTGAATCACGTGTGTGACAGGAGAGGAAAAAAGAAAGGTGCATTTGAGTAGCTTTGTTTCTTTTTTCCTCTTCTAAACTTTTGTACACCTATTGAATTACATGGATGGCAGCCAACAGAACACTGATGTGTAGCCTTCAAAATTAATTTGTATACTCCTGGTCTTCAGATACCCCAAATTTATGCCTCTTTCATCCTTACTAGTATGTTAAAAACACTTGAAACTATATCCAACACCAAATTCTTGCAACTATCCTCCTGCTATATGCTGACCATCACTCCCGAATGAATATCTTATTAGTGTATAACAGTTATTATTTGTCTCCAAGACAACAGTGAAGTTCTTTATAGCTCATACAAGGCTCTTCCTGATCTGTTTCCTGTACATTTTCCAGACTTTCTCATCTCTTATCTTGTGTTCGCCTCTCTACAACCTCACACTTCACTTAGACCATGTGGCAAGCCTTTGGCAGTTCTCAGAACAAACCATGCTATTTTTACATTCCTATCTTTCATATCCTAGTTTCTTTGTTCTGCAATCAACTAATCTTTCCAGTAGTCTACCTTTTTTCAGTCTAATTTAAGAGTACAATTCCTGTGCATACTATTCTGAAGTGTAGTTGTAACACATGATTATACTGCACCATTTTTCCCACATAGGATTTCTCCTATATACATGATATACTCCTTACAAGACAACAAGATGATTTTTTGCTGTCTATAGCTCATGTATTTTTCACAATGACTGATACATGCTGAATGATAAACATTAATTAAATAATTAAATAAAAAGCCTCTTTTATGTATAGTGGACATTGAGCATCTGCATAAATATAGTGGTGATTGTATATAATATCCCTCAATCCACGTCTTCTGTTTATTCTGACAATTCTTCTCCATCCACTAGTCACAGGGTATCTTTCTTATTCTTGTTTTAAACAGTTGGTTAAATTTTATAATTAAAGTAAACAGGAAACTAGTTGGGAACTCTGGATTCATATTATTTTTTAAGGTGCATGAGAAATAAGGAAATAAATAAATAAATAATCTAGGAGTAGAACATTTTTAAAAAAAATTGTACAGGTTGAGCTGGGAGAGACAAGTATTTAATTGAACGAATGTATGCCACTTAGAGAAGAGATGATATTTAAATTGACATTTATGTGATGGAAGAAGAAAGGAAAAAAATCAATATTGGGGAAGTTTGGGAAAGAGTGCTCTAGCCTGAAGGGCTAGCTACTTCAAAGTTTCTAAGGTAGATATATACAACATGGTGATTAAGGAGTAGAAACACAGTGGGATGAACAATCATGGGCCACTGGAGTGACTGGGTAAATGTGAGTGTATATTGGAGGCCAGAGCTAAAGAAGACAGTGCAGAAGGTAGAAGTCTAGAGTTCAGACACAACAGAATAAAATTGGAGGACTGTAATCTGATTGGTGGCTACATGGTAAAAAGGGTACTTAGTCTACCAGGGAGAGACTGAATTAATAGAAAATAAATAGCAACAGCAAAACAGAAAGAGGTGAATGCATTAAAATGTCTTTAAAAAGCGGAGCTACACTAAGATGTGGGAGCTGGGGAGAAGCTATGCATATAGTAGTCATCATCCTACTGAGAAAACAAATATATAAATCTTACTTAATCACTCTACTAACAAAGAAACTTACACAGCTCTTGCCTGATCATTATACTGGCTCCAGGTCACCTTCCTTGATTAGATGAGAAGACTATTCACTCCCCAACATGAACTATTTTTCTTCTATCACATTTGCAGAAGCATATCAACTCTTCTGAAACCCAGAAGATTCAGGAAATAGCTTTTCCTGAGTAGTCCGCATAGAGAAAGAAAAAACACAGTTTATTATGCTTCTGACATATGAAATCAACGAGCAGGATTGATTGTTCTCATTTAAGTCACTCCATCTTTCCAGAACTCTCCTGTTCTCACCACCTTTTATTTCTTATTATTATTCATATCTATTATGTCAGCTTATAAGTTAACTATTTAACTCTTTAAGCAGCAACAGTTCTAGAAAGGCCCACCATAGTGAAGACTAGGAGTGGGAAATTTTAAGAGAGAAAGGGGAACAAAGTCTACTTAGATTTTAATTTGAAGGGTACAGGTATGAAGTGACATTGTGGTTAGAATTCTTCCTGAAGTAAGAATCTAGTTGAGTTGTTTCTCTGCTTGTCAGGTTTGAAGCTTCCTGCTAGATTTAAATAAAATCCAAATGCTTCACAAAAGAAAGAAAGAAAGAAACAAACAAACAAAGAAACAAAGGAAGAAACAAAGGAAGAAACAAAGAAAGAAGCAAAGAAAAAGAGAAGGCATTTTCCTTCTTCCTACTGGCAAATTAAAATATTTCTGTGAAGCTCTAAAGTCATTTAAATATCAAAGACTCTTTATCCATCTTGGGGTTATGTTAAAGAAATAATAATAATGCGTGTGCTAATGTGAAACAGAGCAAGTCTAGAAAAGGAAGATGTGATCTGAAGCAGTATTTAGAGTTGACTACAACAATAGCCCAGTTTAATTATTTAGCTTTGTTATGATCCTTAGAGAAGCACAGATCTGTTTTCTGAGTTGGGGAGCTATCTTTAGCATCTCCATATGTTGTCTGACTTTACTTCCTTTCTAGACCTTATATCCACAGAAGAGTCCTTAATGCCACAACTCTCTAATACTTCTCCAATAGGTCTTTCTCTTCACCACAATTATACTCCACCCCAGCTATTATCTTTATAATTAGAAAGTCAGGGTAAATTTAAAGACTTTTTTCTATTACACAGTTCTGCCATTTTACAAGATGTGCTTAAACACAAAAAACTTTTTACAGTGAGAGAATAATAGTGGACTTTAATTAAGTTAATAGAATTTCAACCGTATAAACTTACCAGGGTATTTCAAAAATATTTTAAAGCCAAATGTCTTGATATTTACTGGGTAGTGAGAGTCTTCCAGTCAATATAAGTATCAATCTACTTTGAAGATTTAATTGCAAACACAGTCAACAGATGAATCAACAGATTTTACTTAAATTATTTTTAAAGTTCATTTTAGAAGATAAAGAGGTATAAGGATACACATAGTGATATTTTTAAAGGCCAGAAAAAAAAACTGTTTTAATGAAAGGCTAAGTCTAACTGTTATATTAAATATAGAATACAGATATAAGCTAAAATAAAACCCTTACATCTTTCAGGATTGTTCCTTTTAAAAAAAATAAAATATGTACTGTGATAACATCTTTGAGAGCACTAACTTACCCACACACATCTCTTCAGTTCAGCCACATGGCTCTATGATTCATGCTTTAGAGAAGAAATTGGAAGACATATTGGGGTGTAGTCTAAGTGTATCTATTTGATACCACTGTAAAAAATGCAAACCAGTTTTCATTTTAGATAAGCTGAAAGCTGTTCCCTACAATCTCATGAGCCATATATAAATGAGTACATACAGGGGTTGAAGATAATGCTCTTCGACAAAAATTTTCATTCATGTGCAAACATTCAAAGGTCTCTTCTAATATACTCCCTTATATAAAACTATAAAGAACAGAAAGAAACATATTTTCTTTCTATGCTTTATATTGACTGTCCCTCATTTAAATAATCTTTAGCAAAATATTATAATAGACTTTATGATTTAATTTCATTTCCAGAAATATGCTTACAAAATGACAGCATAGAATTTTTTATCAGTGAGTCTCTCAATACAAGGACTATTAAGTTTACTCAGTAAAAACATCTCAGCTATCAAGTTTCTCCTACTGAACCTTTAGCCTTTTCTAAATGCCCCCCACAAAATTGTTGATTAAATAAATGTCCTTAAAGCATGATGCAAAAAGACATTAATTAGCTGTAAAGTCAGTAATGGGTAACTATTTGACAAGCATTCAACAGCTTTATACAACAATGAAATTTTTCATGAAAATAATCGTTAAATTGTCATGATCTGTATATCGAATGTCAGTTGCACAAAATAAAATAGAAATGAATAGTTATGATAAGAAAGGTAAAAATAAAAACAGATTTCTTCCTTTTAAAGTATCATTTCTAAGTATTCCCAATAAATAAGGGAAAATAAAGTAGCACTGTCAGTGTTTATTTCTGGGACCTTTAACTTAGCAGGCCTGGCTTGTCTCCCTCTGCTTCTGCCTTAGCAGTTAGAGTCTTTCCCTGCACAGCTTCTCTTTTTTGCCATGCATTCCCATAGGGTAGGCTTCCCTCCTCTGGGATTAAAAATGCTACCTTTTTTCTTATTTAGGAATTAAAAGTCCAAGACAATTGTCCAGGTCTTTGCCTCAGCATGGAGCATGGAATGTAAGACTATCCTAGGGTTTGGCTGAGAGAAAACAAATTACTTTCCTTTATGAGCAAAGGAATCAAAGGCCCCATGTAGACTTCTGTCAATGTACAGAAAGGCTATTCTTGAAGGTTGACACTCAGTCAGATGCAGAGCTCTTAGGGGTGAAAGCTTTTCTATTCAGCCAAGGAGAAGGCAATGCTTTCAGAAGAGATGTGAATGACAGAGAAGCTGCCTGTTGAAGAGGTGGGAGGGTTAGGTAAATGTCAGCTATGCTGACAGCACAGGACATCACTTCTGTTTCCCCTGTGTAGCAGCCATTCTCCTCTCTCTCTCTCTCTCTCTCTCTCTCTCTCTCTCTCTCTCTCTCTCTCTCTCCTTCTCCCTCTCTGTGTATTCCTATTTCTTTATTCCTCTCTTCCTTTCTAATCACACCATGAAAACATCAAACTTTTTCAAAATATGTTTGTTTAGGCTGTACAAATTTAAGGGACTTTTCTTAGGTATGTGTGTAAATGCTTGATTTTGAATATTTATTTTTGTTCTTCTCTGATAATCAAAAAAATCATAAAATAGATCTAGTGTTGTGAGACATGCCTGGAATCACCTCAGGAGAAGCAGAGGTAGAAGAAGGATCATGAGTTCAAAGCCAACCTTGAGCATGTAAGAAGTTCAAGGTATATCTGGGCTACATGAGACAGATGCTCAATGAGAACAACAGAACCTAATCTATTTCACCCTTTTCTCCATAGGGAGATTCATGTGTCCCCCTTTGAATTCTCCTTGTTACTTAGCTTCTCTGGGTCTGTGGATTGTAGCATATTTATTCCTTGTAGCTAATATCCACTTAAAAGTGAGGAGGAGGCCTGTCCTTTTCTGAAGGGAAATGGAGGAGAAGTGGGGAAACTGGGAGGAGAGGCAGAAGAGGAAACTGCAGTTGGGATGTAATATAGGAGATAATAAATTACAAAACATGATTAAATACTCAAATGAGATCTTCCAGTAATATGAAAAGGTAGAATCTCAGGTCTCCATTATTCTTCCTCTTCATTAGTGACTCTCATGTGATAATATTTAATGCTTAGAAAGAAAACAGTAAGGCAATAAATATTGAGACACTGTTCTTACTCTGTGCGATGTAACAGGCATTTCCTTTCTTACAAGCTGTAGCATCTTTGTCTTCATACTGTATAGAAACATATCCACTTTCCTACATTCTATTAAACTACTGTATTGTAATGTCTTTACGTTTTGCTGCACGCCCCTGATAAACCAACTTACAGGCAATAGGAATCAATGAGATAAATACTATTAGAAGTATTTTAACATGTACGAAGCTGAAAAATGGCAAAAGCGCAACATATTTACATCATCTCTCTAGCAACATATAACAAAATTATGAAAAGGAATTTATACTTTCTGGGAGGAAAAGCAAAGGAAATGGTTAGATGTAGCAAAATTGTTTGAAAATGCAAAATAGGGGAAGGGGCTGGAGACAGAGCTCAGTTGTTAAGAGCCAGAATTGCTCTTCCAGAGGATCCAAAGTCCATTTCTATTTCTAGGCAGCTTATGACTGCCTGCAACCCTACCTGCAGGGGATATGAACCCCTCTTCACATATCATATCACATACACATCATACACAACACACTGATAATTGTAATAATAATAAAAATACATTTTAATGTAAAATATGAGTATGAGAGAAATGTTGGGTTTTTTAACACATCTACTTCAGTTTTTGATATTAAGAATTTACTGATTATTATCAAAGAAGAGACTAGATGAATTAGTTTGTTCTGCACTTAAAGAATTACTACCAATAATAATAGTAATTAACATTTATTTAGTATTGCATTGCCAGGTTTTTTTTATATTTTCTTGAAATATCAGAAAAACTCTTCATGGTAGGTATTCCTTCACTCTCAGTTCATGTATCTTATTCTCATAAGTAACATAACTAAATTTACTCAAAGATTTATTTAGTAAGCCTCTGAGTTTTTATTGTGTAGCCATTTTCTCCTCACTGAAACACGCCTTCTTGGGGTGGGAAAGCTTACAAATCTCAGGAAGTTCACAAAACTTAACAAGATTATGAAACTCACAAGAAAGTTCCAAGACTTGGGAGATCAATTGTTGGAAGTTGGAGAGCACTCTTAGAGTGTCCTACAAGTTGCATGAGGAATTCAGGGAATGCAGTTCACATATGCTACTGTCAGCTCTTTGGTGATGTAGATGCTTATGGGTAACCCATGGTTTAGTTCATAACCCATGTGAGATAGACATGGGTCCAATTTGTCTTTGATCTACTCTCAATATTCTTTTTAGCATTGCTCACATCTCTTCAGGAAAAAAAGCCACAAAAATCTCCCAAGAAGTGGATGATTTTCCATTAGTGCCTATCAACCATTTAGAAACATTAATCATACAACTAAAATGGCAAAAGGTGGCTGGCTATCATGGTAAATGGCCCCATAGAAAGTACTGAAGAAAGACTTTGAGGAACGGGAGAGAGAGAGAGAGAGAGAGAGAGAGAGAGAGAGAGAGAGAGAGAGAGAGAGAGAGAGAGAGAGCAATTGTTATTTATAAGTGATTTCAACTATCTGGAGGATCTAGACATCACAATTTTTAAGAAAGCCATTCAATTTTAGAGTAGTGCTTAAAAGTATCTTGCTCATTAACCATATGAGCATCTTGTGCACCAACTGCCCTCAATGTGTCCTTAAAAAGCGTTAACTGGTTTAATTACTACAATAGGAACTGACAATGTACTCAGCACCATAAATGGGCAGTGAATGATCTCTAGGCATATGGAGAGAAATATTAAACGTTTTCAAGTTACCAAACTTCGACATAAGACTTATATAGCCGTCAGAATAGTGTGACTCTTGGGATGGTGGAAAAGAGACAAAGGCATGGGTTATTAAACAGATCCTTCCCTGCGTTTCTTCAGGGGCCATAGACTTCATTATACCATTGATAAAACCCAATTACTAGCAGTCTTCTGTATGCCCTTTTCATCAAACTCACTGAGACATGCCCTGTGCACTCTACTTTTTCATATTATCAGCTAACATTTCCATCCAAGTACTGGAAATGCCTATAATTGTGTTCTGACACATAAAAGCAAACGCAGCAGGCTTTCATTTCTACAGCTCTGGATTCACACAATTTTGAAAATGAGCTCAACACTAGGCAAGAACTCTTTCTGCTCCTCAGTAAAATGAATGGGCACTCTTCACTCTTCTGAAACTATATAGGGGTGCGGAGAAATCCAGCAAAAAAAATTCTATGGTGATTTGACAATGAAGATACTCTGCCATGGTCTTCAATTCTAAACCTAAACCTGTAGGATAGGTGAAAGCACACTGACTTCCTGGGTGGGAATCCATCACACCTTAACAGAAATTGTTTCTCATGCTTCTTTACTAATGTTTATCCACAGCACCCAACCCACCCATTATTTCCTCTCTTGTTATAAGACTAAAACCAAGCATTTTTAACCTGGGGGTTATGACCCCTTTGGTGGTCGAATGTCACTTTCATGGGGGTTGCATATCATATATCCTACATATTAGATATTTACATTATGATTAATAATAGTAGAAAATTACAGTTATCAAATAGCAATGAAATAATTTTATAGTTGTGGTCACCCATGAAGAAATGTATTAAAGGGCTGTAGCATTAGCAAAGTTGAGAACCACTATTATAATGGGAAGAAGGCAGAGATGCAGAGTCTCACTGGCTAAGTTGCTTCAATTCTCCTAAATTAGGAGTAGAATTCTTTTCTGTAATGTAAACATATCTATCAGGCTGACATATAAAGTAATAAATTTGATCATGGCATTTTCATACATTATTGTCATTGTAGATTGTTCTAACTTCTTGCCTATTGTTGCTTCTCCCCCAGGCTCCTTTCTGTATTTAACAGACATGACATCATTCTCCTCACTTCTTCCTTCCCCCACTTAAGATCTTTCTCTCCAATCTCCCAATCTACTTTTTAATTTCATGACATATAAATTATTCCATGTATATGCACATGTATATATTCATATAGTGAAATATAAATATATAATCACATTATATAAATGTCTATTGTACACATGAAAACAATGACATTTGTCTTTATGAATCTGGTTTGTTACACTGACTATAATGATTTTCAGTTCTATTGATTATCCTACAAATGTCATAGTTCATTTTTCTTTACAGCTGAACAAAGTTCCACTACTTATATACACACATATATCATGTATTTTAATACATATATACATACCGATATGAACATATATTTTTAATTTTTTCTTTATGCGTCCCTCTGCTAGCAAGTATTTAGGCTAGTGGTATATTATAAGCATTGTGGTTAGTATAGCAATGTGTTTGAATAAGCAAATACCTCAGTGCTATGTTGACTTTAAGTCCTTTGGGTATATCTCCAAGATATCTAGAGAAATCTGTATACTAATGTCCATAATTTATGTACAGGTTATTTTCCCCCAGGACTTTATTTGATTATCTTTCTTTAGTCATTTTTTGATTGGATGATTTAAATTTTTATCTTATTCCATTTTTAGCAACATAATATATAATAATGTGTTATATGTAATATGTAATACATAATATGTAATATATATTCTAGATATCAATACATTAATTCTCTATCTGATGTGCACTTTCCTTCAAACTAAAACCCTCCTTACTGGAAGGATGAGGGAGGTTTCTGAGGGTTACGAAGAAAAGAAACCTTGGAAGTCCCAGAGTATGAAACTAACAAGATTCACAAGACACATCCCCAAAGTTATGGAAGCATTCAACAACAGCTGGAGAGAGGTGAATCCCTGACTAGTCTCACTTCCTGGAAAAGACTAGCTTGTGGAGCTGCCACTTGTTTGTCTAGGAAGCTCTAAGAGGAGGCATCCCTGGCTTTTCCATGTTATGGCAGTCTTTGAGACTTAATGCTCCCTTAAGTAATCTCCATCCCTAGTTAGTTATTGCTAGGAGCTCATCGGTTCACTGAGTACTTCTTTGGTCTGTTATTAGTTTCCAGTATGAGGTGAGTGGACACCCCTTCAATTCTCCATTTAAAAACAATTCTACAGGATTATATTCAGTTGACAATGAGTCTGTCTCCCTTTGCATGTCCTTTAGCAATTGTTTTGCTTACTGTGTTTTTTAATTTCGTATATCCCAATTTGTCAAAGGCAGGGATGATTTTTTTCCTGCTATCAGAGTCTTTTGTGGAAAGCCCATGCCTATTAATAGACATCAATGTTTAACTTGTGTTTTCCTTTAGTAATTTCAGGCCTTAACAAAGTTAAAGTCTTTTTGATCAATGCTGAAGTGATCTTTGCACAGGGTAAGCAGGATGAGACTAGTTTTATTCTGCTACACAGGGAAACCCAGTTTTCCCAGAAACATTTCTTGAAGCAGTTGTCTTGTATCCATGATATGTTTTGGATAACTTTGCAAAAAATGAGGTAGCTAGCACTATGTGTTAGCTTTCCTGGAACCTTTATAACATCCCATTGCTTTAATACATGTATCATGCCATTTTTGTTACTAAACCTGTTTGAGATCAGGTATGGTGATGACTCCAGCCTTGGGCTTTCTGCTTCAGATAACTTTTAATTATAGTTCTAAAAACAATTAATATTTTGATGGAATTTATGATGAAAATGTAGAGGATTTCAGTAACATGGCCATTTTCACAACATCAGTTCTACTGATTAATGAACATAGGGCAGCTTTTCACTTACAAAGGTCTTCATGTGTTTGTTTTTTCAGCATCTTAAGAATTTCACAGTAGAAGTCCTTTACTTCCTTTGTAAAGTTTGTTTCTTAGGTATGTTTTTAAATTACTATGAAGGGAATTTTCCAAGATTTCTTTCTTAGTACGCTCATCTCCATAAGTTCATTTTTTTGTATATCAAATAGCCACCGTACGCCGTATGTTTTTATTAGTTCTAAGAAGTTATATTGTCCATCAATTGGGATAAGTTGACTTTTTTCTTTCCTATTTGTATGCATTTTAGTGTTCATTCTTGTCTTATTACACTAATTATAATTGGACAGGATACTCAATAAGGGTGAAGTTGGCATCCTTATTTCTTTCCAGATTTTAGAAAAGCTCTCAGTTTTTTCTCACTTAATAAGCGATTATACGTTTTTGAAGTACATATATATTCTTACATACATTTGTATATATCTTTATATATTCCTATATTTTTTCTTACATTATGGTATTTGCCTTTTATCACTACTTTTTTCAGGGCTTTTACTATAAAGGAATGTTAAGCTTTGTTACAGGCCTTTTCTGCAATGATTGAAATGACCATGTGACTTCTACATGCTGTATAGCTACTGATTTCTAAACTTCGGACCAACCTTGCATCCTTGGAGTAAAACATCATTGTCCTAGTGCATCATCTCTCCACTGTGTTCTTGTACTTACTCTGTAAGAATTTCAACATCTGTATTCCTAGGGGGAACTGATCCATAAATTTATTTGGCTGCTGTGTCCCTACCCAGTCATGATACGAGAGTAATGCTTTGTTGTGTTTTTTTCCACTTTCTATTTTATAGACCAGCACAAGGAGCACTTGTGCTAACTCTTTTTGAAGCTTTGTAGAATTCAGCCATGGATTTCTTTTGTCCTGGGGGTTTTCACTGTCTGGATATTTTTCATTACTATGTTATGTTGTTGATTGCTAAGGGCCTGTTCAAGTTGTCTTTTATGCTTGGTTCATGGGGTGGTTGGAATAATGGTCTGCACAGGTGCATAGGCTTACATACTGGAGGAGCTGTTTTGAAAGAATTAGGAATAGTAGCTTCCTTTGAAGAGATATGTCACTAGAGGTAGGCTTTGAGGTTTCAAAGGTTCATGCCATGTCTAGTTAGCTCCTTCTGACTCCAACTGGCAGAGCGAAATGTAAACTTTAAGCTACTTCTTCAGCATCACACCTGCTTGCCTGCTGCCATGCTTCTCATCATGAAGGTTTTGGTTTCTAACCCTCTAGAACCATGAGCCCCAGATTAAAGTCTTCATTTTATATGTTGGCTTAGTCACTATCTTAGCATAGCAATAGAAACATAACTATGAGATTATCCTGATATCCTGACAACGGAGATTGGAAATGTCCCCAAAGAACTACCTCTAAACAGGTCTACATCCCCTTGTCGTATTTACCAGCTTTTCTGCCCTGTCTTTGGAGGATGGGCTAGAAGGGGAGTCAATGTGTTTGAAAACCATTATTAAAAGTAGGTATTTTCTTTTTAAAAAAATCTAAGCCCACATAATACTGTACTACTGGGTACATAGCATATGCATTGAATAAGGTACTTTAAATGATTTCAAAACAATTTAAAATATAAAGAAGTATGTTTATAGAGTATTATATATAAGAGGTTGAGCACTCAAGGAATTTGGTATCTATAAAATATTAATACTTGCAATCAATAGATTCTAAAGAACAACTACAGCAAATGAAACAAGACATAGGGATCCTAGATGACACTGCGTTATAGTAAAAGCTCACTGAAGAGTATATGTATAAAAGTTACCAAGTCACTAAGTCATTCCTGTTATATTGAAGATGGGACACTACATTTCATATCTTTTCTTAACTTGTGTATTCTCTTTATATATTCAGATCCATTACTTTTTTAAGGAAATCTACGTTGTATACTTCTTGGTGAAAAAAACAAAATAAAATCTTTCTGGTCTTTTGAAGGTTGGAATTAAGAAGAAGAGGAGGGATAGTAGGAGGAGAAGAAAGAGGAGGAAAGAAGAAATTATTGTTTAAGATTTTATATTTAATCTAGCTCGAACTCATTCCTAATTTTAATATTATCACTTCATCAGCAAAAAGTTCCTTTTGGAAGTCATGGGTGAATTCAAGGTACTATATTTTACATCAAAGAATGATGTTCAGAAAAGATTGCATAATGTCTTCTTATAAGAAAAGGCTCTCATTGCTAAAGAAATCATAGGAACAGAATGCCTTGCTACCTAGATTTTGATTGTCTGCACTTTGCTTCTGAGAAGTCCCTACCAATTAAGTCTGAAAGGCATGGGGTATCCTGTGTCTGGGTCACCTTGCATTGCTGTTTTCACTGGGACCATTTTGTGCTTCACCTACTGTTTTGGTGTCATGTCTTAAGTGGACACTACTTTTCAGATGGTTCCAGACTGAACTATCCCCTGAATGATTACTGTACACTAGCTCCCCCCTATGGAGAACAGTGCAATCTACAAGGTGGTGTGAACAAATAAAATTTTGTATTATTATCATTATAATAGAAGTAAGACAGGAAAATTACCTTGGGTAGTATTCATCTGTCTTCTTAAGGCTAGTAGTCAACATGATAAGGAATTGTTTGAGTTTAATTTCAATTATATGTTCTATTCTTTGTAAATAAATATGATACCATTCTCTGTTTTCTAAATTAGACTAGAAAATTATACAATTTTTTACATTGGCTGACAGGGTACAGCCAAGTTTACTGCAAAATGAATGTACTCCTTACCGTTCTACCTTTACTATGTACTTCTTCTCCATCTTTCATTGTTCTTTGATCTGTAAGTATATTATCTATGATTGTCATCTACTTCATAAGAATTTTTTTTATATGAGGTAGAATTTTCCCATGTGACAAAATTTCTCTTTAGCTTTCACCAAGTTCATTGAGATAAATTAAGGGATATCATAAGCTTACGGTCTGTACCTCTGCTGCTCAGAACAATCTGCCCCTCTACCCACCCCACAGCCTACAGGTCTCCCAGGAGATTTACTGTAACCTGGGACACAGATGAGATCCCTGTCTAAATAATTGCCCCAGCTGGGACACACATGGAGCCAATTGAACACTGGACACCTCCCCTCTGCGTGACCTCCAAATCCCTTCATATCTGCACCTCCACTGGGGGCTGATTGGCATGCCAGCTCCTCCCCTACATCCTACAGCCTGTTTGTCTCCTAAAAGATCTGCTGTAACCAGAAACACAGGAGGACCACACTAACCAGAGTCACAGGATACCTCCTCTAACCAGGGACACAGGAATGCCCCTCCCACAACTAAAGACAGCAAACACTTCCTGCCTCCCAGGAGGCCTGCTTTAAGTCAGGTCACAGAGTTCTACATGCCCCAAAGGAGGCAGGATCCAGGCCAGAGATAACCAGATGGTGAGAGGCAAACACAGGAACATAATCAGCAGAACCCAAAGCAAGTCAACACAATCAGGACCCAGTTCTCCCATCAAAGGAAGCCCTGGATACCCTAACATACCTGAAATGTATGATGCTGACCTAAAATCTCATCTCATGAAGATAATAGAGATCTTTAAGGACGGTATAAACAACTCACTTAAAGACATAAAGGAAAACGCAGGCAAATAGGTAGAAGCCATTAATGAGTAAACAAATAAATCCCTTAAAGAAATACAGGAAAGGGCTGGAGAGATGGCTCAGAGGTTAAGAGCATGGATTGCTTTTCCATAGGTCCTGAGTTTAATTCCCAGCAACAACATAGTGGCTCACAACCATCTGTAATGGGATCTGATGCCCTCTTCTAGTGTGTCTGAAGACAGCTACAGTATAATCATATACATAAAATAAATAAATCATGTTTTAAAGAGAAATACAGCAAATCACAATCAAATAGGTGGAGGGATTGAACAAATCTGTCCAAAACCTTAAAAAGGAGTAGAAAATATAAAGAAATCAGAAATGGAGGCATCCCTAGAGATGGAAAATCTAGGGAAGGGAAGAAGAATTATGGATACAAGCATCACTAACAGACTAAAAGAGCTAAAAGAGAGAATCTCAGGTGTAAAAGTTATTGATACAACAGTCAAAAAAAATACAAAGCTTGAAAACTTCCTACCCCAAAACATCCAGGAAATTCAGAACACAATGAAAAGCTCAAGCCTAAGAATAATACGGACAAAAAAGAGTGAAGATTCCCAGCTCAAAGGGCCAGAAAACATCTTCGAAAAAATCAAAGAAGAAAACTTCCCTAACCTAAGGAAAGAGATGGCTATAAAAGTACAAGAAGCCTACAGAACAACAAATAAATTGGACCAGAAAAGAAAATCCTCCAGTCACATCATAATCAAAACACTAAATGCATAGAACAAAAAAAGTATTAAAACCAGTAAGAAAAAAGGCAATTAACATATAAAGGCAGATCTATCAGAATTACACCAGAATTCTCAACAGAGACTCTAAAAGTCAGAAAATCCTGGAGAGATGTCATGAACACAAATGCCAGTCCAGGCATAGATGGAGAAACCAAGATCGTCCATGGCAAAACAGATTTAAATGATAACTATTTACCAATTCAGCCCTACAGAAGAGTCTAGCAGGAAAGCTCAAAAATGAGGAGGTTATCTACACTCAAGAATACAGGAGAAGGAAGTCCCACACCCGCGGATCCCGGCCCGCAGCAGCTCTCTGCTCCCAGACCCTGTGGGAAAGAGACCTCACTGCCTGGTCAGGTGGGCACTCCTAAGGCTGCAGAGCGGAAGAGACCACCAACACTGCCCACCCCTGCCCACATCCCTGGCCCAAGAGGAAACTGTATAAGGCCTCTGGGCTCCCGTGGGGGAGGGCCCAGGAGCGCCAGGACCCCTGCCTGAGACACCACCGGAACCTGAAGGAAACAGACCGGATAAACAATTCTCTGCACCCAAATCCCGTGGGAGGGAGAGCTAAACCCTCAGAGAGGCAGACACGCCTGGGAAACCAGAAGAGACTGCACTCTGCATACACATCTCGGACGCCAGAGGAAAACACCAAAGGCCATCTGGAACCTTGGTGCACTGAAGCTCCCGGAAGGGGCGGCACAGGTCTTCCTGGTTGCTGCCGCCGCAGAGAGCCCGTGAGCAGCACCCCGCGAGCGAACTTGAGCCTCGGGACCACAGGTAAGACCAACCTTTCTGCTGCAAGAAAGCTGCCTGGTGAACTCAAGACACAGGCCGACAGGAACAGCTGAAGACCTGTAGAGAGGAAAAACTACACGCCCGAAAGCAGAACACTCTGTCCGCATAACTGACTGAAAGAGAGGAAAACAGGTCTACAGCACTCCTGACACACAGGCTTATAGGACAGTCTAGCCACTGTCAGAAATAGCAGAACAAAGTAACACTAGAGATAATCTGATGGCGAGAGGCAAGCACAGGAACCCAAGCAACAGAAACCAAGACTACATGGCATCATTGGAGCCCAATTCTCCCACCAAAACAAACATGGAATATCCAAACACACCAGAAAAGCAAGATCTAGTTTCAAGATCATATTTGATCATGATGCTGGAGGACTTCAATAAAGACATGAAGAACTCCCTTAGGGAAACACAGGAAAACATTAATAAACAAGTAGAAGCCTACAGAGAGGAATCGCATAAATCCCTGAAAGAATCGCAAAAATCCCTGAGAGAATTCCAGGAAAACACAATCAAACAGATGAAGGAACTAAAAATGGAAATAGAAGCAATCAAGAAAGAACACATGGAAACAACCCTGGATATAGAAAAGCAAAAGAAGAGACAAGGAGCTGTAGATACAAGCCTCATCAACAGAATACAAGAGATGGAAGAGAGAAACTCAGGAGCAGAAGATTCCATAGAAATCATTGACTCAACTGTCAAAGATAATGTAAAGCGGAAAAAGCTACTGGTCCAAAACATACAGGAAATTCAGGACTCAATGAGAAGATCAAACCTAAGGATAATAGGTATAGAAGAGAGGGAAGACTCCCAGCTCAAGACTCCCAGCTCAAAGGACCAGTAAATATCTTCAACAAAATCATAGAAGAAAACTTCCCTAACCTAAAAAAAGAGATACCCATAGGCATACAAGAAGCCTACAGAACTCCAAATAGATTGGACCAGAAAAGAAACACCTCCCGTCACATAATAGTCAAAACACCAAAAGCACAAAATAAAGAAAGAATATTAAAAGCAGTAAGGGAAAAAGGTCAAGTAACATATAAAGGCAGACCTATCAGAATCACACCAGACTTCTCGCCAGAAACTATGAAGGCCAGAAGATCCTGGACTGATGTCATACAGACCCTAAGAGAACACAAATGCCAGCCCAGGTTACAGTATCCTGCAAAACTCTCAATTAACATAGATGGAGAAACCAAGATATTCCATGACAAAACCAAATTTACACAATATCTTTCTACAAATCCAGCACTACAAAGGATAATAAATGGTAAAGCCCAACATAAGGAGGCAAGCTATACCCTAGAAGAAGCAAGAAACTAATCGTCTTGGCAACAAAAGAAAGAGAATGAAAGCACACAAACATAACCTCACATCCAAATATGAATACAACGGGAAGCAATAATCACTATTCCTTAATATCGCTCAACATCAGTGGCCTCAACTCCCCAATAAAAAGACATAGATTAACAAACTGGATACGCAACGAGGACCCTGCATTTTGCTGCCTACAGGAAACACACCTCAGAGACAAAGACAGACATTACCTCAGAGTAAAAGGCTGGAAAACAATTTTCCAAGCAAATGGTCAGAAGAAGCAAGCTGGAGTAGCCATTCTAATTTCAAATAAAATCAATTTTCAACTAAAAGTCATCAAAAAAGATAAGGAAGGACACTTCATATTCATCAAAGGAAAAATTCACCATGATGAACTCTCAATCCTAAATATCTATGCCCCAAATACAAGGGCACCTACATATGTAAAAGAAACCTTACTAAAGCTCAAAACACACATTGCACCTCACACAATAATAGTGGGAGATTTCAACACCCCACTCTCATCAATGGACAGATGATGGAAACAGAAATTAAACAGAGATGTAGACAGACTAAGATAAGTCATGAGCCAAATGGACTTAACGGATATTTATAGAACATTCTATCCTAAAGCAAAAGGATATACCTTCTTCTCAGCTCCTCATGGTACTTTCTCCAAAATTGACCATATAATTGGTCAAAAGACGGGCCTCAACAGGTACAGAAAGATAGAAATAATCCTATGCGTGCTATCGGACCACCACGGCCTAAAACTGGTCTTCAATAACAATCAAGGAAGAATGCCCACATATACTTGGAAATTGAACAATGCTCTACTCAATGATAACCTGGTCAAGGAAGAAATAAAGAAAGAAATTAAAAACTTTTTAGAATTTAATGAAAATGAAGGTACAACATACCCAAACTTATGGGACACAATGAAAGCTGTGCTAAAAGGAAAACTCATAGCGCTGAGTGCCTGCAGAAAGAAACAGGAAAGAGCATATGTCAGCAGCTTGACAGCACACCTAAGAGCTCTAGAACAAAAAGAAGCAAATACACCCAGGAGGAGTAGAAGGCAGGAAATAATCAAACTCAGAGCGGAAATCAACCAAGTAGAAACAAAAAGGACCATAGAAAGAATCAACAGAACCAAAAGTTGGTTCTTTGAGAAAATCAACAAGATAGATAAACCCTTAGCCAGACTAACGAGAGGACACAGAGAGTGCGTCCAAATTAACAAAATCAGAAATGAAAAGGGAGACATAACAACAGATTCAGAGGAAATTCAAAAAATCATCAGATCTTACTATGAAAACTTATATTCAACAAAACTTGAAAATCTTCAGGAAATGGACAATTTCCTAGACAGATACCAGGTACCGAAGTTAAATCAGTAACAGATAAACCAGTTAAACAACCCCATAACTCCTAAGGAAATAGAAGCAGTCATTAAAGGTCTCCCAACCAAAAGAGCCCAGGTCCAGACGGGTTTAGTGCAGAATTCTATCAAACCTTCATAGAAGACCTCATACCAATATTATCCAAACTATTCCACAAAATTGAAACAGATGGATCACTAACCAAATACCTTCTACAAAGCCACAATTACTCTTATACCTAAACCACACAAAGACACAACAAAGAAAGAGAACTTCAGACCAATTTCCCTTATGAATATCGACGCAAAAATACTCAACAAAATTCTGGCAAACCGAATCCAAGAGCACATCAAAACAATCATCAACCATGACCAGGTAGGCTTCATCCCAGGCATGCAGGGATGGTTTAATATACGGAAAACCATCAACGTGATCCATTATATAAACAAACTGAAAGAAGAAAACCACATGATCATTTCATTAGACGCTGAGAAAGCATTTGACAAAATTGAACACCCCTTCAGGATAAAAGTCCTGGAAAGAATAGGAATTCAAGGCCCATACCTAAACATAGTAAAAGCCATATACAGCAAACCAGTTGCTAACATTAAAGTAAATGGAGAGAAACTTGAAGGAATCCCACTAAAATCAGGGACTAGACAAGGCTGCCAACTCTCTCCCTACTTATTCAATATAGTTCTTGAAGTTCTAGCCAGAGCAATCAGACAACAAAAGGAGGTCAAGGGGATACAGATCGGAAAAGAAGAAGGCAAAATATCACTACTTGCAGATGATATGATAGTATATTTAAGTGATCCCAAAAGTTCCACCAGAGAACTACTAAAGCTGATAAACAACTTCAGCAAAGTGACTGGGTATAAAATTAACTCAAATAAATCAGTTGCCTTCCTCTATACAAAAGAGAAACAAGCCGAGAAAGAAATTAGGAAAACGACACCCTTCATAATAGACCCAAATAATATAAAGTACCTCGGTGTGACTTTAACCAAGCAAGTAAAAGATCTGTACAATAAGAACTTCAAGACACTGAAGAAGGATATTGAAGAAGACCTCAGAAGACGGAAAGATCTCCCATGCTCATGGATTGGCAGGATTAATATAGTGAAAATGGCCATTTTACCAAAAGCGATCTACAGATTCAATGCAATCCCCATCAAAATACCAATCCAATTCTTCAAAGAGTTAGACAGAACAATTTGCAAATTCATCTGGAATAACAAAAAACCCAGGATAGCTAAAGCTATCCTCAACAATAAAAGGACTTCAGGGGGAATTAATATCCCTGAACTCAAGCAGTATTACAGAGCAATAGTGATAAAAACTGCATGGTATTGGTACAGAGACAGACAGATAGACCAATGGAATAGAATTGAAGACCCAGAAATGAACCCACATACCTATGGTCACTTGATTTTTGACAAAGGAGCCAAAACCATCCAATGGAAAAAAGATAGCATTTTCAGCAAATGGTGCTGGTTCAACTGGAGGGCAACATGTAGAAGAATGCAGATCGATCCATGCTTATCACCCTGTACAAAGCTTAAGTCCAAGTGGATCAAGGACCTCCACATCAAACCAGACACACTCAAACTAATAGAAGAAAAACTAGGGAAGCATCTGGAACACATGGGCACTGGAAAAAATTTCCTGAACAAAACACCAATGGCTTACACTCTAAGATCAAGAATCGACACATGGGATCTCATAAAACTGCAAAGCTTCTGTAAGGCAAAGGACACTGTGGTTAGGACAAAACGGCAACCAACAGATTGGGAAAAGATCTTTACCAATCCTACAACACATAGAGGCCTTATATCCAAAATATACAAAGAACTCAAGAAGTTAGACTGCAGGGAAACAAATAACCCTATTAAAAAATGGGGTTCAGAGCTAAACAAAGAATTCACAGCTGAGGAATGCCGAATGGCTGAGAAACACCTAAAGAAATGTTCAACATCTTTAGTCATAAGGGAAATGCAAATCAAAACAACCCTGAGATTTCACCTCACACCAGTGAGAATGGCTAAGATCAAAAACTCAGGGGACAGCAGATGCTGGCGAGGATGTGGAGAAAGAGGAACACTCCTCCATTGTTGGTGGGATTGCAGACTGGTACAACCATTCTGGAAATCAGTCTGGAGGATCCTCAGAAAATTGGACATTGAACTGCCTGAGGATCCAGCTATACCTCTCTTGGGCATATACCCAAAAGATGCCCCAACATATAAAAAAGACACGTGCTCCACTATGTTCATTGCAGCCTTATTTATAATAGCCAGAAGCTGGAAAGAACCCAGATGCCCTTCAACAGAGGAATGGATACAGAAAATGTGGTACATCTACACAATGGAATATTACTCAGCTATCAAAAACAATGACTTTATGAAATTCGTAGGCAAATGGTTGGAACTGGAAAACATCATCCTGAGTGAGCTAACCCAATCACAGAAAGACATACATGGTATGCACTCATTGATAAGTGGCTATTAGCCCAAATGCTTGAATTACCCTAGATGCCTAGAACAAATGAAACTCAAGACGGATGATCAAAACGTGAATGCTTCACTCCTTCTTTAAAAGGGGAACAAGAATACCCTTGGCAGGGAATAGAGAGGCAAAGATTAAAACAGAGACTGAAGGAACACCCATTCAGAGCCTGCCCCACATGTGGCCCATACATATACAGCCACCCAATTAGACAAGATGGATGAAGCAAAGAAGTGCAGACCGACAGGAGCTGGATGTAGATCGCTCCTGAGAGACACAGCCAGAATACAGCAAATACAGAGGCGAATACCAGCAGCATACCACTGAACTGAGACTAGAACCCCCGTTGAAGGAATCAGAGAAAGAACTGGAAGAGCTTGAAGGGGCTCGTGACCCCATTTGTACAACAATGCCAAGCAACCAGAGCTTCCAGGGACTAAGCCACTAACTAAAGACTATACATGGACTGACCCTGGACTCTGACCTCATAGGTAGCAATGAATATCCTAGTAAGAGCACCAGTGGAAGGGGAAGCCCTGGGTCCTGCTAAGACTGAACCCCCAGTGAACTAGACTGGTGGGGGGAGGGCGGCAATGGGGGGAGGTTTGGGAGGGGAACACCCATAAGGAAGGGGAGGGGGGAGTGTGATGTTTGCCCGGATATCGGGAAAGGGAATAACACTCGAAATGTATATAAGAAATACTCAAGTTAATAAAAAAAATATTAAAAAAAAGAATACAGGAGAAATTAATCATCTCATGACAAACTCAAAAGAAGAGAATCACATACACACAATATTATCTCCAACAACAAAAATAATAATCACTGTTTTTTAACATCTCTCAACAAAGCCTCCAAAAAAAAGAAAAAGAAAAGAAAAAAAAAAGAAAAAAAAGAACTTAGGCTAACAGACTGGATATGCAAGCAGAATTCATTATTTTGCTGCATACATGAAAAACACCTCAGTAACAAAGACAGACACTATCTAAGGAAAGGGCTAGAAAGATATTTTCCAAGCAAATGATCCCAAGAAACAAGTTTGAATAGCCACTTTAATATGCAATAAAAGAGACTTTCAGCCAAAAGTTATCAAAAGAGATAGGAAGGACACCTCATATTCATCAGAGGAAAAAACAACCAAGACGAAGTTCCAATTCTAAACATCTATGCCCCAAATGCAAGGGCACCTACATTCATAAAAGAAACCTTGCTAAAACTCAAAATACATATTGAATCTCACATAATAATAGTGGGGAACTTCAACACCCCAATCTCATCAACGGACAGGTCTTTAAAACAGAAACTAAACAAAAACACATTGAAACTGACAGAAGCGATGAGTCAAATGGATTTAACAGATATATACACAATATTTCATCCCAAAACAATATAATGTACCTTCTTCTCAGCACCTTATCCAAAATTTACCTTCTCCAAATTTGGCCATGTAAGCGGTCACAAAACAGGCCTAGGATGGGCTGAAAAAACAAAAACAGGCCTCAACAGATAAAAGAAGACTGAAATAATCCTATGCATCCTATCAGATCACAGTGGACCAAGGGTAGACTTTAATAACAACAAAAAGAACAGAAAACTCACATACTCATGGAAGTTGAACAACTCTCTACTCAATGACAGCTTGGTGGGGGAAGAAATGAAGAAATTAATGATTTTTTGGAAGACAATGTATATGAAGCCACAGCATACCCAATCATACGGGACAAAATGAAAGCAATGCTAAGAGAAAAATTCATAGCACTAGGTGCCCTTGTAAAGAAATTGGGGAGATCTACATCAGTAACTTAACAGCACAACTGAAAGCTCTAGAATAACAAGAATCAAACACACCTAAGAGGAGTAGATAGCAGGAAATAATCAAACAGTGCAGAAACCAGCCAATTAGAAACAAAGAGAATTATACAAAGAATCAATAAAACCAGGAGCTGCTTCTTTGAGAAAATCAAGATAGATTAGCCCTTAGGCAGACTAACCAGAAAGCATAGAGACAGTAGCCAAATTAACAAAATCAGAATGAAAAGGGAGACAAAAGAACAAAAACTGGGGTTAAAGCGATGAGTCAGGGTTTAAGAGTTCTTCCACAGGTCTTGAGTTCAATTTCCAGCAACCACATGGTAACTATCTGTAATGGCATCTAATGTCCTCTTCTGTTGTGTCTGTAGACAGCTACGGTATACTTGTATACATAAAAGAAATAAATATATTTTAAAAAAAGAACAAAAGCTGAGGAAATTAAAAAAAAATCATTAGACCCTACTACAAATGCCTATACTCCACAAAACTGAAAAAAATCTAGACAAGTTGAATGATTTCCTATAGAGATACCACATATCCATGTTAAATCAAGAGCAGATAAACTATGTAAGCAGTCTCATAACCCCTAAGGAAATTGAAGCAGTCCTTAAAACCTCCCAACCAAAAAAAAAAAAAAAAAAAAAAAAAAACTCGGACCATATAGTGTTAGTGCAGAATTCTACCAGACATTCAAAGGAGACCTAATACCAATACCCCTCAAATTATTCCATAGATAGAAACAGAAGGAACACTACCTAATTCATTCTATGAAGCCACAGTTTCTCTGATACCTAAACCACAAAAAGACCTAACAATGAAAGAACTTCAAACCAATTTCACTTGTAAATACAAATGCAAAAATATTCAATAAAATTCTTGCTAACTGAATCCAACAACACTTCAAAATGATCATTCGCCATGATCAAGTAGGCATTATCCCAGGGTTGCGGGGATGAAAATCTATCAACATAATCTACTACATAAACAGACTCAAAGAAAAATAATCACATTATCATTTCATTAGATGCTAAAAAAACAAAACCCTTTGACAAAATCAAACGCCCCTTTATGTTAAAAGTCTTAAAGAGATCAGGAATTCAAGGCCCATACCTAAACATAATAAAAGGAAACACAAAGGATAAATAAAAGGATACACAAAACAAACAGTCATAGTAAATTAAATGGACAGAAACATGAAGCAATCCCACTAAAATTATGGACAAGAAAAGGATGCCCTCTTTCTCCCTACCAATTCAATATAGTTCTGGAAGTTCTAGCTAGATCAATAGGACAACAAAGGGAGATCAAGGGGATACAAACTGGAATGGAAAGACTCAAGATAGCACTATTTGCAGAAGATATGATAGTATACCTTAGGGACCCCAAAAATTCTACCAGTGAATTTCTACAGCTGATAAACAACTTTAGCAAAGTGTTTTGATATAAAACTAACTCAAACAAATCAGTAGCCTTCCTTTATACAAAGGATAAATGTGTTGAGAAAGAAACTAGGCAAATAACACCCTTCACAAGAGTCACAAATAATATAAAATATCTTAGTGTAACTAACCAAGTAAATAAAAAAATCTGTTTGGTAAGAACTTCAAGTGTCTAAAGAAAAAAATTGAAGAAGTCCTCAGAAGATGGAAAGATCTTCTACACTCATGGATTGGTAGGATTCATATAGCAAAAATGGCCATCCTACCCAAAGCAATCTACAAATTCAGGCAATACACATCAAAATTCCATAACAATTCTTCACAGACATAGAAAGAGCCAATCTCAACTAAATATGAAAAAATAAAAATAAAAAAAAACCCAAGATAGTGAAAACTCTTCTCAACAATCGAAGAACTTCTGGGGAAATTACCATTCCTAAACTCAAGCTGTACTACAGAGCAATAGTGATAAAAGCCACAATAGTATTGGTACAGAGAGAGACTGGTCAATTAATGGAATAGAATTGAAGACTCAGAAATAAATGTACACACCCACGGATGCTTGATCTTTGACAAAGAATCCAAAAACAAAGCATCTTCAAAAAATAGTGCTGTTCCAATTGAAGGTCTACATGTAAAAGAATGCAAATTGATCCATATTCATCTCCTTGTACAAAGCTCAAATATAAGTGGATCAAGGACCTCCACATTAAACCAGACACAGTGAATCTAATAGGAGAGAAAGCAGGAAATAGCCTTGAAAACATTTTAGTTTATTATTCCAATACTTACTTGGAAAGTAGGTGTACTCTGCCATCTTTGTAGGCAAATCTACCCCAGCGGTCACAGGTTCTCAACCCTACTGGTCTTCCTTACTCTAAGCGCCAAATACCATGCTTTCTAAGTGCGAAATTGTCACTGTCCAACCAGAAAAAAACATCAAAACCAAGTGAGGAAGGAGGTTTAGTTTTTATAATTATTGGAACCACAAAATTAGGATCAGATAGCACTGAAATTCTGCTAGCCCATGCCTTGTCTACACATAAGACAGGGATCATATGGGGTCACTATGGAGTACAGAACCAAGGGTTACCCTGGGATTATCCAGGAAGGAGAGTGAGGTGGCAGTCCAAAAGCATACTGCTACAAAGAATATGTCTGAGTGTATATGTTAGATGGAATTTTCCAGCCCCGAGATGAATTATTGCCATTATGTACTATGGCAATGGAATTCCCTGACAGAAGCCTTACTGGGAATGGTCTGCACAAAAGGACAGAGCTAAGCTATCCTGGCAGATGCCACCAGCATTGTGTTTCCTCTTGAACACTAGTACATTGGCCCTTTCTGCAGCATCCTCCTACTCAGTCAGCTGCCACCACCCAAGGGAAAGAGGCTGGCCTCATCCGTTCACATTGCCAGACACTGAGCTCCTGCTGCCTGAACATGGAAGGAGAGCTGCTCCCATATTGTTTATCTTTCTTGTTTTGGCAGACCATAGCATGACAGAGCCAACTTACCCAGTATCTATTCTTTGTCAAGGGGAAGATATCTACCGAGGATGGAAATTTATCAAAGTTTTTAGGTGTGGAAAAGTTTCGGGAAATACACTTTGGAATTATTAAAAGGGCACTACAGTTGTATAAACCCTTTTCTGCCAAAATTAAATGGTAAGAGACATCACAGAAAATTGTCCATCTCTTCTCCAAACCAGATAAAAATCCATCCTAATCACATTCCGTGAGCAACTCATAAAAATATACTGCCACATTGAGGAGTATCGACAGTCCTGAGCATAGCTGCGGCAGAGGCCAACAGGATCGGCACACCTTTAAACTAAACTCTCATATTTGTGAGCAGCAAACTAGACTTTCAAACTTGCAGACTAGACTTTCCCTAAGGCCTATTTGGGTCACTTAAATTCTCTTGTTCTTGAAAAAAATCTCACCCGGGAGTAGAAACACTCTTAAAAGCTTTCCAAAGACATCACCAAGATGCTTGCGGAATGGCATTTCAATTCCTGACTGTGCCTATTTATCATTTCTTTTTTTATTCGATATTTTATATATTTACAATTTAAATGTTATCGCCTTTCTCTCCTCTCCAATCCTTCCTTCCCCCACCCCCTGATTCTATGAAGATGCTTCCACTCCCACCCACCCACTCCCACATCAATGCCCTGGCATTCCCCTACACTGGGGAAGCAAGCCTTCATAGGACTAAGGGCTCCTCCTCCTATTGATGCTGAACAATGCCATCCTCTGCTACATATGCAGCTGGAGCCATAGGTTCCTCCATGTGTACTCATTGGTTGGTGGTTTAGTCCCTGGGAGCTCGTGGTGGAGGTGGGGTTAATGGTTGGTTGGTATTGTTGTTCTCCTATGAAGTTGCAACTGCTTCAGCTCCTTCAGTCCTTTTTCTAACTCCTCCATTGGGGTCCTGTGCTCAGTCTGATGGTTAGCTGCAAGCATCCTCATCTGTATCAGCAAGGCTCTGGCAGAGCCTCTCAGGAGACATCCATAAAACAAGAAATCAAGTAATTGCATTTCTTATACCACCCCACAAAAGCCACACATTGGGGCTATAGTTCAAGAAAGTAATTTTCTGTGTTATCCCTAGGTGCCATTTTAACAGACACAGCTATGTGTGTGTGTGTGTGTGTGTGTGTGTGTGTGTGTGTGTGTGTGTATGTGTGTGTGTTTGCGCACGCATGTGTGCACATGCATGCATGTACATGTGTAATGAAGGTCAAAAGTCAAACTTGAATATCTTTCTTCAGTTATCACCCACTTTATTTTTATTGACACAGCCAGTCTCTTACAGGGTTGGAGATTGCCAAGAAGGTTGGCCTGGTTAGCCAGCAAGACCCAGGCATGTGTCTCTATATCACCTGTGCTACCACATCAGCCTTTTTTGTGGTTTTCCTTGGTCACAGACTCATCTTTATGTGATACACACACACACACACACTAGTTGAGGGTGTTCTTAGTTGGATATGGTGGCTCACACTTGTAATCTCATCATCATGTTGAAGGCTGAGACAAGAGGATGACTCTGAGTGTGAGGAGCTACAGAGACCATGTTTCATTTTTGCCTTCTCCAAAGTGATGTTCTTGGAAAGTATTTCAGAATGCAAACAAACACTGCTCTCTCTGGTACTATTTGCACCATGCAAGTTTCTTCAGGTAGTTTTTGATTCCTTTTGAAGGTACTTATGAGAGAAACGCCAGTACACATACATCAAAAAAGTTAACTCCTGATGCCTTTCTACTATTTAGACATAGGCAGTTTGTATGCTGCACACACATTTCTATAGGTGAATCTGGTGTGTCCAGCCAGGGATCCCCTTGCTATTGCTCTTATTCAGTATGTGATTCTTAATACAAAATTATTTTATAATCATTACCGTAAAATAAAAGTATTCTCTTTGCACAGTTCAGTAATATGTGTAATCAGTTATAACAATTATGACAGATACTAGAAGATCAGAAACAGAATTAAAATTTCAGTTAGAAGGATAGACTTATTGAGAAATGCATGCAGTTCAAATTCTACCCCAAGATCTTCAGTCTACATAGCCATTTCATCTTTCAAAGTCTGTCCCTGAGTGGTGACCATACATCTGTCACTCAGTTCATTTACAGATAGCAAAGTATAGAACTATGTTGCCATTTTGTCCTCAGATATAAGTCCACATGACATTTTACAAAATGATAATTTATTATGGGAAATGATCAACTTAGATAAAGTTACAACCAGGCAATGGAAAATGGTAATGCTTGAAACCAATGTGAATGGGAAATAAATGGAGTTAGACAAGAAATAGCCAACTTGAGGATAACAACCATGTCAGTGTCCCTGAGACTCTGATTTAGAAGCAGAAACACTTAGTGAAGGTGAATTTACAGATGAAGGATTGAGTTGGAGGAATGATGGTAGTAAACATTGCATTGAAGGAGCTTTCAGATATTTTATGATATTAGAAGAGCAAAGGGTAACACAGAAGATGCTTCATGCTCAGAGATCAGAGTGGCCCTGTAGAGGCATTGAATGATGTTTTGTTGTATATTAAAGCATATGATGAGAAGGGTAGCATATGTCAGATTATTCTAATACACTTCTTAGAAATAAAATTGTTCAAAATATTTCAAATTACAGAATATTGAATAAATATTTTACTAGTTTCATTTTTATATTTTTATACTTGATTATAAGACAAATAAACTTTAGTGAAGCTATTAAGGTTCATGGGCAAATTATAATATCCTCAGAAAATTATAATTTTTCACTTCCTGTGTATTACATATGTATGTGTATATATGTATATAAATAAATAGTGTGAGTATATATGTATATGTATGTATATGGGTATATGTACATGTGTGTATATATGTAAGTGTATATGAATATATATTTATAGGTGTATATGTATATATGTATGTGTGTATGTGTATATGTGTATGTGTGCATATACATATGTGTACATGTATATATTATATAAGTGTATGTGTATCTGTGTACATATGTGTATGTGTCTATGTGATACTACCTTAGAATGGGGTTGGCAAAGACTACTAGATAATAGAGGCAGCAAACAGAATTTCCAGTTCTAGAAGCCCAGTTGCTGACCAGTGTGGTAACAGACCCATGAACAGTACAGGCTATTTCCAATGCTCTTTATTACACTTTATTACTCTTTATTTCATCTTTAAACAGATGGTAAGACTCTATGTGTTGAAGATACTACATATTGAATATGGAACACTGAAGCTGGTTATGGGCTTGAAAGTTTCATCCTACTTTTCATAATGCTGGAAGTAGCTATACATGATACAAGGAAAAAAGAAATGATCTTATTAAGAACCACTTCATACGATGAAACCCATACCTGGCACTCCTATCAGGTGAAAACCCCTGAGATAAACAGGCCCTAGGACCTAGGAGAAAATTTATTATTGTTAATCTGCTAGATGGGCACAATATTAAAGTGATTCCAAATGACTTTTTATTCCCAAAGATTAGTGCATCTCTTAGTCCGTAAAGAAGCTCCTTTTTGCAGTTAACAGTGATTAGCACAGAGACTCAATAACTCATCCACATGTACAGAATAAGAGACTCTGAGGTCCTCAGCACTAAATGAGACATTATATTACATGATCTCCTTCAAGGAAGTCATTGTGAAAAGGAGGAACAAAACAAACAAGAGAAATAGATCTGGAAGGAGATGGGAGAATTTTTAAGAAACCAAAATATTTGAAAAATAAAGAACAATAATTTTCTTACTATGTATTATGATGACTTTTTAAATTTCCATGGTAATTGTTATTGTCGTGCAGTAGAGCACAAAGTAAAGGTTGTATCATTTTCTGTTTTCATTTATATCTCCTTCTTGATTAAAGTAGGGACTGACTCATATGAGAAATGCAACACCCTCCTTTGCTTATCCCAAACATAAAGCATTTAATTTAGGTCATATTTGATTAATTCTTTATGAAACCTGCGTCTCATGAGTTTAACAACTGGACTGTCTCAGTTAAGATTTCTATCACTGCAGAAAAACATCATGATCAAAATGCAAGTTGGGGAGTAAAAGGTTTATTTAGCTTACACATTCCATATTGTTGTTCAGTAGTGAAGGAAGTTAGGACAGGAACACAAACAAGGGAGAATCCTGGAGGCAGAAGTTAATGCAGAAGTCATGGATGGGTACTGCTCACTGGCTTGCTCCTAATGGCTTACTTAGCCTTCTTTCGTATAGAACCCTGAACCACCTGTCCAGGGATGACACCACCAACAATGCACTGAGTCCTCATTAATCACTAATTGAGAAGATGCTAGACCTCATGGAGTCATTTTCTCAACTGAGATTCCTTTCTCTCTGAAGACTCTAGCTTGTATCAAATTGAAACACAATACCTTAGCAGGTATTAATGTGCCATACTAGTAGGAATATGGAAGACAGTGGTTCTGAGGGTGATTAGAACTGTAGTGCCGTGGCTCAAGAGGTTTCAGAGGAGAAGAATTTTAGTATGTGGTCTAGAGACTGTACTTACAATATTTTGGCTAAGAATGTGGCTGCTTTTTTCCCTCATCAGAAAAGTCTGCTGAGTTTAAAGTGAAGAGTTTTGGATTAATTGCATTGACAAAGAAAATCTCAAAACAGCCTAGTTCAGACTCTTATCATGTGGTTAGTAGTGTTCACAGTTATAAAGATTTATCATCAAAAGGAACAAGCTGAGCATGTAAAACTATAAAAAAAATATATATAAAATAGATCTGGAGAAAAGGGACACCAGAAAGTGGAATGGAGCTACATCCTATGTTCAAGGAGATTAACAGATCAAAGAAGAGCCCTATGTCAAATGGAAAAAAGGGAGTAATAAGTTCAGGGCAAGACCCTATCCAACTAAGCTTCCAACTTCCCAGAAGGAATTAAGGAAAAGCTTAGAGCCAGGTGTGGTGGTCCTTGCCTTTAAGCCTAGCACTCAGAATGCAGAGACTGGGGTATCTCTAAATTCAAGGGCAGCCTGATATACAGAACAGAAGCTTAGGCAATGAAGGAAAATATTGGAAACAGAAAGCTAATGAAAATGGAATTGAATGATAGGGCAACGTTCCAGTTCAAGCAAGCAGCAAAACTTGGCATCTTTGGCCATGTAATTCTGGCTTTAGAGTAAAGGATAGAAAAAAGGAGTTCTGGAATCTCCCTTGTGACTAACAAAAGCCAGTGAGGCCCTTGTTAGGGGTACCCCTCCATGGAGACCCAGGAAGGGCAGTGTGTGAGATTCTGAAGGTGCAGCCTAGATTACCTTGGAAACCTGAAAATGTTGCAGATGCCAGAGCCTTGGGATAACTGCTGAGGAAAGCTGCTAAAAGGGAGTGGAACCAGCCCAAGAGAAAAGAATGTGTTGCAGTCAACAAAGCTGAGAAGAGATGGAGATCTGAAAAATACTTTGACATTAGACATGGAGATGCAAAGTTTGGAGTGTTCCCAGCTGGTTTTAAGTGTTTGTTTCGTCTAGGATTTCTTCACTATGCTCCATTCCCTACCTTGTTAGAAGTATGTGATCTGCTTTTTGACTTTGGTTTTTCAGAGGATTACAGTTTAAGCAATTGTGAGAATCTCTGAGAAGACTTTGAATTTTGACTTTTAAACAATACTGAGACTGATTTAGGGTCTGAGGGCCTTTGAAGTTGAACTGAATTCATTATATTTTGGCTACAAGCCTATGGGTGCCAGGGAATGGAATGCAGGAATTTGAATAGAAAGGGTCCTCAAAGACTCATGAATTTGAATGCTTGGCCTTAGGGAGTGGCACTAATAGGTGGTGTGGCCTTGTTGGAGGAAGTTTGTCACTGTGGAGGTGAGAGATGGCATCTTAAGGCAGATAAGAAAATTAAAAATTCCAGGGCATCTGATACTGACTCATTCACCAGCCCTCCAGACGTGAGTAAACGAGTAATGAGCCCTACCCCCGTGATGTTTGTCCAAGTCCTTATTGTATACTGCTCTAGTCATTGTGTCCTACAGATAGAGTTCCGGGGAACGGAGCAAAGCCTATCCAGATGTTTATCAGGTGCAGAAGCATCATTAACTCTAACAAACATTTACCCCAAAAGGACAAAGAAGAGGCCTGCTTTGGAAACAATGAGGACGTCCTGACCTTCCTCCAGTTTTAGTAATAGCCCTGTCCCAGGAACTAGTTGACCATAAAACACTATCATGAGGACAATCCTGTGACTTTGAGAGTTTCCTCTTGTGGCATTTTTGGTATTTCCTTCTGACAACCCCCCATCTCCTGGAGCTTGTGACTTCTTCCTTTAAAAAGCCCTTCTTCTAGCCACTCGGGGTCGACACCTCTGTCTCCTGCATGGGATACATGTCAGCCCGGAGATCTCCGTAATAGATCTCCATAATAAACCTTGCCTTTGCATATTACATCCAAAATGGTCTCTCTGTGTCTGGGGTCCGCGATTTCCCGAGACTTGAGTAAGGGTCTCTCTTCGGGAATCTTTCAGAGGCAGGCTGTCACATGCTCAAGCTATATTCTGCTGCCTGTGTATCAAGATATAGAACTCTCAGGTCCATACATCATGTTTCCTGAATGCTGGCATCCTCTCCATCATGATGAAAATGGACTAATGAAACTGTAATCTCTGAAACTGTAAGCCAGCACTTATTAAATGTTTTCCTTTATAAGAGTTGTTATGGCCATGGTGTCTCCTCGCAGTGATAGAAACCTTAACAAAACTTGGATCTTCTCTACACACATCAAGTCACTTACACACACAGACACACAGACACACACACACACACACACACACACACACACACACAGATATAAATACATACACATATAAACACAGATAAATACATACACATACACACACTGCTGTAAGTCTATAGACATCATCAGCACATTTTCCAAGATAAAAGCTAGATGCAAGCAAATTAACGTAACAGTGGTACATTACAGAAAAATCTATGTGTGCATGTTCTGAGTAAGTTCAGACTACTGAAGACTGTTAAGCAAGATCATTCTTTTTAGTCATCCATTTGATACCTAAATAAAATTAGATCTAAAATTTACTTTCAACCTGGAATTTACATTTTAAAAGTCTTCAGAATTGATTGAACTTGGGTCATATTTCAGTTTCAGTATTAATTACATCAAGGTGCTGCCAATAACAGAACAAAGGTTCAAAACCTAACTGATAAAAATGTATAGTGCCTTGTTGAAAATTTGAAATGCAGTTGGCCATGGTGGAGTGTTTGTGGGCAGACAGTGTCCAAAGTCTAGTTTTGGGTATGTAGCAAGAATTTTTGCAAGTGTAGTAAGCTTATTTTTAGTGAATAGGCAAGATATTCCACTGTGATAGAGGTTGGGCCATTCCTGTCCTGTTCACTGGAGAAGGACACAATCCTACCATTTACAGAGTGGGAATAACATAGAAAGTGCATTCTGACCAAAGTGTTGTTTTCTTGAACTTCTCAATGAAAACTCTTCTAACTTATCACTTTAGATCTTAGAAATTACTAAATTTGACAACAAAGACATTATTTTATGGAGGCTTATAGGTGGAGGAAGTAACACTTGAAAGTTAAAAGCCAATCAGCTTTAAAAATATCCCAGAGATGATTCGCATCATAAACACTTAATGGACTTTCAAATAAATGTACAGTAAGACTCAATGGTTTGATATAAAATATTAAGTTCTTTAGGTTTTATGATGATATTTATTTAACTTGGCATAATAGTGGATTATTGTAAGGCTTTTATGAGTCAATTTTGCTAATAGATCCCCAAACATTTTTATAATATCTATGTATATGCATAGAAAGATGCCCTTGTCATTATATTTCACTTCTAAAACTTTAGAAATGCAATGATTTGCCTAACTGAAAGCTGAGAATATTCTTGCTGCTCCATATAATCTGAATGAAACAGTGTCCTCAAATCACAGGAGTACTGACACACTTATGGATCATAGAGACTGGTAGAATGCACAAGTCTAAGACAGATGAGTCACCACAACCAAGAAGATAAAGTGGACATGAGCTTTCATCCCAAACCAAGAAGTTATTTCCAGTTGACAACTGCTTATGAAGGAAAATTTATGTTTTGCCATTGGAGTCTCACTGGGTATATAAACTGCACTTGAGGGTAGACCCATTTGTAGTGGTAGAGGGTCACCCAATATATTATTTTGGGGTATTTTCTGTCTCTTATTGCTTTTGTGGGGCATTTTAAAAAAGGTTTTACTTGTGTATTATGATTTCTGATTCTGTATTTTGATGGATTTTGCTCTTGTGTATGTGTTTCTCTTTCTATGTGTGTTTCTTATGCCTTCTGTTTTTTGGGGGGGTTTTTGGATTTTTTATTCTTTTAAAAATTGCTTGTTTTTGTAAAGAAAGAAAAGGAAGGAGTGGTGTTGGCTGGGTAGGAATGTGGTAGGGATCTTCAAGGAGATGGATTAGCAAAATGGAGGTGAAGTCGTGATCAGAACAGATTTTGTGAGAAAAAAATATTTTCAATAAAAAAGAAAAATATTAGCAAAAGAAACAGAGAGAGAGAGACAGAGAGAGAGAGAGACAGAGAGAGAGAGACAGAGAGACAGACAGAGAGACAGACAGAGAGACAGAGAATATCCCTGAATAACAAAACAAAGTGCAAACAAGGTCTTCTAGCATGTTTAGTGTTAGTTGTATCTTCACCTCAAGGAAGTACTTGAGCATTTACTGAGGTCATTTTTTTCATCCACTGAGGATCCCCCACTTCTGAGGCCACAAGTCTGAGTGAGACATAATAGTTTCCTGGTTTTACTTTTTCTTGAATATTGGTTCCAGTTATCTTGGATACCAATCTTCTTTCATTGTTTGAAGGATTTAAATAGGATTTCATTGTTTCATTATTTGAAGGATTTAAATAGGTTTCTTCATATCTACTTTTGCCTGGTGAATTTGTTCACAAATGGCTGAGCAATTTAATTGACACTTTGATTTTAACAGCTGAAGCTTCATAAGCCCCACTCTCTTGGATTTTTACTGAGTAATTTGGTAGTCATTAACGTTTTTGCATTATTTCAAGGAACAGTTACACCTGTGTAGCTACCATTAAGTGACAGAATCAATCAAGAGTTTGCAGAAGTCCTAAATAAAAACACCGATTCAAATGAAAAGCGAATCCACCAAGGAAACCAACTTTTGGTTTTCACTTAGAGCCCCACACCCACACAAAATTAAGCTCAAGGAACAAAGCTTCAACTTACACCATTAGTTGAAGACATGAGTACAAAGCCATGAGGTTGCATGCTGTGGTTGCCTACAGAGAATTCAGTGAGAAAATACAGCTGCCCTCCTGTTTGAAAAGCTGTTTCTTAACCCTCCCCTCTTCTCTCTCTCAAGTTGAAAATCTTTCTTGCAGATTACCATCAACACTTCAACTTCTATGAGTCCTAGGAGTCTATTTCTGTCCTGTTCGTATAGGAAAAATAGCGCAGTCCACCATCTCCTCTCCTTTTCAGGAGATCCTGGAGTTTAGAGTTGATACAAACAACAGGGAGGGCATGAATTCATTTCCAAGTTGCCTTCATTTCTGTACATGAAGGTCAAGTCACTCTGTAGCTTTCTCCCTGCCTTTTGAGTGCAGGTGGCCAAACTTAAAGGACAGATTTGGCAGGGGTTTCTGGGATAGACTCCAACTCTACTCACCTTACATTTAACCCTGTGGAACCCTTTCTTCTGGGATCTTGATGACAGGAATGTAAATGTCTTTGTAATGATAGAACTACCTATGTAAAAGCTGGTTCACCTCATGTTCTCTGATACCCAAAGCAAAACCTGCTTTTGTGGCTTGTAATATAGACTAAACATACTCTGAAGCTGGCACACTACATGCTTGAGTTGAGATCAATTGTCCTTGTAAGTTTTATTTCCCTTTTATTTTCCCCTTCAGGATTCAGAATAGCTTTCCTCTAATTCACAATTCAATAGACTTAGATTTAGAAGCCATTTGTCCAGCATAAGATATGTTCCATGAAATGTTTAATTTTGTATGTTCTGACGCCCCTCACTAAAGCAGAAGCTCCATGAGGACAGAGACTGTTGTTCACTAATGTATAACCAAGTAGTTAAGTAGATTTTGATGAAAAAATGTATATGACTGATTAGATATATCTGATGATATGTATATATGTGTATATGTATATTGTTTATAGAGCAGAAAAATGAATGTTTATTAAATAAGACATATCAAGACTAATTTTTGCCAGTTTTTGTAAGGCTTGTGTTTCTTCTCCTAAGATTAGTTGAACAGAGGGAAGGACACAATGAATAATGTTTTCAAAAGTTAATAATCAACTCTCATTATGTTGCATTCTTCCCCAAGGAATCCAGCTGCTAATGCTTTTCTACTAACATTCTCTACATTCACAAAATGCATTCATAAACAAACTCTTCTTTTCCTTTGCCTTTCTTGCTCCCACTTCCTTTTACCTAATAGGTATAATGTTATTGTGCCCTGTGTGAAGATTATCCTTATATTGTTGAAATGCTGACTTCTGTGCCCCCATATCTGGTTGTAATCCTTATTCTGAGAATTTCCTGGCTCAATGTTGTATAAACATCCCACTTATTCCCTGATTAGTCAATAAAGCCATCTGATCTCTTTCTCCTAGTCAGGGGAGAAGGGAGACCAGAGAGAGGAAGAAGGGATTCTCCACCCAGAGAGAGTATAAGACTTCATTCGAAAATACCTGGATTCAAAGAGCCAGATGAATACTAAAATGCAAGTATCACTGGATTTTGCCTGGGAGGTAGCCAGATTAGCTAAAAGGTTTAAAATAGAGTAATACTGCTTGATGGTTGTGTCCTTAAAGCTTGATAAGTGAGTATAATAGGCCAGTCCCATTATTTGTGAGCTAGCTGGGTAATAGAAAAACTGCAATACAATCTTTTAAAATAACACTAACATTCCTTCCTGACCTTTACTCAGAAGTTGCTTTTCTTTTTCACATATATACTTCCAAAAATTTTAGAATACAATAGCATCTGGGAGTCTGCTTGTTTGTACTCTTGTAAATCTTGACATAATAACTTTGCATATATTTATATTTTTTAAGACATATTCACCTTTCTTTTTACATTCAAGAAATTTTGACTATCCTTGAACAGTTAGCCTACTATATGTATCATTTAAAATAATCTTACTGGCAGATCTTCCTGGTTGCTGCCGCCACAGAGAGCTTGTGGGCAGCACCCCGAGAGCAAACTTGAGCCTCGGGACCACAGCTAAGACCAACTTTTCTGCTGCAAGAGACCTGCCTGGTGAACTCGGGACACACAGAGGCAGAATTCCTCTAGGACCGGGCACCTCCTCTGTTTACCGGGAGTCCCAAACCCACGGATCCCGGCCCACAGCAGCTCTCTGCTCCCAGACCCCGTGGGAGAGAGACCCCACCGCCTGGTCAGGTGGGCACTCCTGAGGCTGCAGAGCAGAAGAGACCACCAACACTGCCCACCCCTGCCCACATCCCTGGCCCAAGAGGAAACTGTATAAGGTCTCTGGGTTCCTGTGGGGGAGGGCCCAGGAGCAGCAGGACCGCTGCGTCTGAGACACCGCCGGAACCTGAAGGAAACAGACCAGATAAACAGTTCTCTGCACCCAAATTCCGTGGGAGGGAGAACTAAACCTTCAGAGAGGCAGACAAGCCTGGGAAACCAGAAGAGACTGCACTCTGCACACGTCTCAGACGCCAGAGGAAAACACCAAATGCCATCTGGAACCCTGATGCACTGAAGCTCCCGGAAACGGCGGTGCACATCTTCCTGGTTGCTGTCGCCACAGAGAGCTCGAGGGCAGCACCCCGCGAGCGAACTTGAACATTGGGACCACAGGAAAGACCAACTTTTCTGCTGCAAGTGACCTGCCTGGTGAACTCAAGACACAGGCCCACAGGAACAGCTGAAGACCTGTAGAGAGGAAAAAGTACACGCCCGAAAGCAGAACACTCTGTCCCCATAACTGGCTGAAAGAAAACAGGAAAACAGGTCTACAGCACTCCTGACACACAGGCTTATAGGGCAGGCTAGCCACTGTCAGAAATAGCAGAACAAAATAACACTGGCGATGTCGAGAGGCAAGCACAGGAACCCAAGCAACAGAAACCAAGACTACATGGCACCATCGGAGCCCAATTCTCCCATCAAAACAAACATGGAATATCCAAACACACCAGAAAAGCAAGATCTAGTTTCATGATCATATTTGATCATGATGCTGGAGGACTTCAAGAAAGACATGAAGAACTGCCTTAGAGAAAAAGTAGAAGCCTACAGAGAGGAATCGCAAAAATGCCTGAAAGAATTCCAGGAAAACATAAATGAACAAGTAGAAGCCCATAGAGAGGAGAAAAAAGCTTAAAACACACATTGCACCTCACACAATAATAGTAGGAGATTTCAACACCCCACTCTCATCAATGGACAGATCATGGAAACAGAAATTAAACAGAGAAGTAGACAGACTAAGAGAAGTCATGAGCCAAATGAACTTAACGGATAATTATAGAATATTCTATCCTAAAGCAAAAGGATATACCTTCTCCTCAGCTCCTCATGGTATTTTCTTCAAAATTGACAATATAATTGGTCAAAAAATGGGCCTCAACAGGTACAGAAAGATAGAAATAATCCCATGCGTGCTATCAGACCACCACGGCCTAAAACTGGTCTTCAATAACAATAAGGGAAGAATGCCCACATACACGTGGAAATTGAACAGTGCTTTACTCAATGATAATCTGGTCAAGGAAGAAATAAAGAAAGAAATTAAAGACTTTTTAGAATTTAATGAAAATGAAGGTACAACATACCCAAACTTATGGGACACAATGAAAGCTGTGCTAAGAGGAAAACTCATAGCACTGAGTGCCTGCAGAAAGAAACAGGAAAGAGCATATGTCACCAGCTTGACAGCACACCTAAAAGCTCTAGAACAAAAAGAAGCAAATACACCCAGGAGGAGTAGAAGGCAGGAAATAATCAAACTCAGAGCTGAAATCAACCAAGTAGAAACAAAAAGGACCATAGAAAGAATCAACAGAACCAAAAGTTGGTTCTTTGAGAAAATCAACAAGATAGATAAACCCTTAGCCAGACTAACGAGAGGACACAGAGAGTGTGTCCAAATTAACAAAATCAGAAATGAAAAGGGAGACATAACTACAGATTCAGAGGAAATTCAAAAAAATCATCAGATCGTGCTATAAAAGCCTATATTCAACAAAACTTGAAAATCTTCAGGAAATGGACAATTTCCTAGACAGATACCAGGTACCCAAGTTAAATCAGGAACAGATAAACCAGTTAAACAACCCCATAACTCCTAAGGAAATAGAAGCAGTCATTAAAGGTCTCCCAACCAAAAAGAGCCCAGGTCCAGACGGGTTTAGTGCAGAATTCTATCAGACCTTCATAGAAGAGCTCATACCAATATTATCCAAACTATTCCACAAAATTGAAACAGATGGATCACTACCGAATTCCTTCTATGAAACCACAATTACTCTTTTACCTAAACCACACAAAGACCCAACAAAGAAAGAGAACTTCAGACCAATTTCCCTTATGAATATTGATGCAAAAATACTCAATAAAATTCTGGCAAACCGAATCCAAGAGCACATCAAAACAATCATCCACCATGATCAATTAGGCTTCATCCCAGGCATGCAGGGATGGTTTAATATACGGAAAACCATCAATGTGATCCATTATATAAACAAACTGATAGAACAAAATCACATGATCATTTCATTAGATGCTGAGAAAGCATTTGACAAAATTCAACACCCCTTCATGATAAAAGTCCTGGAAAGAATAGGAATTCAAGGCCCATACCTGAACATAGTAAAAGCCATATACAGCAAACCAGTTGCTAACATTAAACTAAATGGAGAGAAACTTGAAGCAATCCCACTAAAATCAGGGACTAGACAAGGCTGCCCACTCTCTCCCTACTTATTCAATATAGTTCTTGAAGTTCTAGCCAGAGCAATCAGACAACAAAAGGAGGTCAAGGGAGTACAGATCGGAAAAGAAGAAGGCAAAATATCACTATTTGCAGATGATATGATAGTATATTTAAGTGATCCCAAAAGTTCCACCAGAGAACTACTAAAGCTGATAAACAACTTCAGCAAAGGGGCTGGGTATAAAATTAACTCAAATAAATCAGTAGCCTTCCTCTACACAAAAGAGAAACAAGCCGAGAAAGAAATTAGGGAAACGACACCCTTCACAATAGACCCAAATAATATAAAGTACCTTGGTGTGACTTTAACCAAGCAAGTAAAAATCTGTACAATAAGAACTTCAAGACTCTGAAGAAAGAATTTGAAGAAGACCTCAGAAGATGGAAAGATCTCCCATGCTCATGGATTGGCAGGATTAATAAAGTAAAAATGGCCATTTTACCAAAAGCGATCTACAGATTCAATGCAATCCCCATCAAAATACCAATCCAATTCTTCAACGAGTTAGACAGAACAATTTGCAAATTCATCTGGAATAACAAAAAACCCAGGATAGCTAAAACTATCCTCAACAATAAAAGGACTTCAGGGGGAATCACTATCACTGAACTCAAGTAGTATTACAGAGCAATAGTGATAAAAACTGCATGGTATTGGTACAGAGACAGACAGATAGACCAATGGAATATAATTGAAGACCCAGAAATGAACCCACACACCTATGGTCACTTGATTTTTGACAAAGGAGCCAAAACCATCCAATGGAAATAAGATAGCATTTTCAGCAAATGGTGCTGGTTCAACTGGAGGTCAACATGTAGAAGAATGCAGATCGATCCATCGTTATCACCCTGTACAAAGCTTAAGTCCAAGTGGACCAAGGACGTCCACATCAAACCAGACACACTCAAACTAAGAGAAGAAAAACTAGGGAAGCATCTGGAACACATGGGCACTGGAAAAAATTTCCTTAACAAAACACCAATGGCTTATGCTCTAAGATCAAGAATCGACAAATGGGATCTCCTAAAACTGCAAAGCTTTTGTAAGGCAAAGGACACTGTGGTTAGGACAAAATGGCAGCCAACAGATTGGGAAAAGATCTTTACCAATCCTACAACAGATAGAGGCCTTATATCCAAAATATACAGAGAACTCAAGAAGTTAGACTGCAGGGAGACAAATAATCCTATTAAAAAATGGGGTTCAGAGCTAAACAAAGAATTTACAGCTGAGGAATGCCGAATGGCTGAGAAACACGTAAAGAAATGTTCAACATCTTTAGTCATAAGGGAAATGGAAATCAAAACAACCCTGAGATTTCTCCTCACACCAGTGAGAATGGCTAAGATCAAAAACTCAGGTGACAGCAGATGCTGGAGAGGATGCAGAGAAAGAGGGACACTCCTCCTTTGTTGGTGGGATTGCAGACTGGTACAACCATTCTGGAAATCAGTCTGGAGGTTCCTCAGAAAATTGGACATTGAACTGCCTGAGGATCCAGCTATACCTCTTGGGCATATACCCAAAAGATGCCCCAATATATAAAAAAGACACGTGCTCCACTATGTTCATCGCAGTCTTATTTATAACAGCCAGAAGCTGGAAAGAACCCAGATGCCCTTCAACAGAGGAATGGATACAGAAAATGTGGTACATCTACACAATGGAATATTACTCAGCTATCAAAAACAATGACTTTATGAAATTCGTAGGCAAATGGAACTGGAAATATCATCCTGAGTGAGCTAACCCAATCACAGAAAGACATACATGGTATGCACTCATTGATAAGTGGCTATTAGCCCAAATGCTTGAATTACCCTAGATGCCTAGAACAAATGAAACTCAAGACGGATGATCAAAATGTGAATGCTTCACTCCTTCCTTAAAAGGGGAACAAGAATACCCTTGGCAGGGAATAGAGAGGTAAAGATTAAAACAGAGACTGAAGGAACACCCATTCAGAGCCTGCCCCACATGTGGCCCATACATATACAGCCACCCAATTAGACAAGATGGATGAAGCAAAGAAGTGCAGACCAACAGGAGCTGGATGTAGATCGCTCCTGA
This sequence comes from Rattus norvegicus, assembly GCF_021556685.1. Classification (NCBI taxonomy): domain Eukaryota; kingdom Metazoa; phylum Chordata; class Mammalia; order Rodentia; family Muridae; genus Rattus; species Rattus norvegicus. Next base: position 39,973,188 of record NC_141551.1, on the reverse strand, counting down.
GAGACACAACCAGAATACAGCAAATACAGAGGCGAATGCCAGCAGCAAACCAGTGAACTGAGAATAGGACCCCCGTTGAAGAAATCAGAGAAAGAACTGGAAGAGCTTGAAGGGGCTCAAGACCCCATATGTACAACAATGCCAAGCAAACAGAGCTTCCAGGGACTAAGCTACTACCTAAAGACTATACATGGACTGACCCTGGACTCTGACCTCATAGATAGCTATGAATATCCTAGTAAGAGCACCAGTGGAAGGGGAAGAGCACCTGTAAGAGCATCTAGTAAGAGCACCTGGGTCCTGCTAAGACTGAACCCCCAGTGAACTAGACTCTTGGGGGGAGGGCGGCAATGGGGGGAGAGTTGGGAGGGGAACACCCATAAGGAAGGGGAGGGGGGAGGGGGATGTTTGCCCGGAAACCGGGAAAGGGAATAACACTCGAAATGTATATAAGAAATAGTCAAGTTAATAAAAAAAAAAGGGTATATTGTGGGAAGCATTGTGACATGCTAAAACTTCCACAATAATATTTTTATTTATTTCCTCTGTTGAGGGGGAACTTTCAATGGTGGGTAGTAGGTACAGGGGAAGAGGGTTTCAGTGGAACTGGGTTATATGACATAATATTCACAAAGAACCAAATAAAAGTTTTGTAAAAGTATAAAAAAATAAAATAAAATAATCTTACTTATTTCAAAAGATATCCATTGAAATGCGGAGTAGAATTACATCAAATTATGTAATACTTTTGGAATGACTGATGTTTTTGGACAACAAACCCTACCCTGATGCTTACATTTTTAAAGTCAATTATGTTTTAATACTGCATATTTCCCCCATATTTTTATATGTTTGTTTTATGGTTTGTTTCTCTTTGGATCAGGCTAAATATAAACATGCATGCATGCCTTTTCATTCCCAAATAATATGTAATAATTGAAACTCATGAAAATTACATCACAATATTTTTGTGCTTTTACAAGACTCTAAGTACACTGCAGCAATCCAAAATATTCCAGAATTGATTCAAGTATTTAGGAGAAGTTATGTAATAAGAATGAAGTTTAACTAAATGTGTAAAAAGGTCTTTGGTTTTTTTTATTTTTTTAGAATTTGCTGGATTTTACAAAAGCTACTGATTTGTATGTATGTTTTTATCCATTAATTTGAGCAATTATATTATTCAGTATATCAGCTCTTAATTAAACCTTTGAGGTTACAGTTATACTAATGCTATCAGTAATTTTTATTCTTTTCAAATATTTACACTTACAATTTTCATATTTTTGAGAATTTTATACTTGATGACTATATTCATGGTACTTTCCTCTTTCTCCTCCAACTGCTCCTTGCTTTTTCTGAAATTTATGACCTCTTCTTAAATTTTATGTGTGTGTGTATGTGTGTGTGTGTATGTGTGTTTGTGTGTGTGTGTATACACATGTGGACATGCACATATACACACCTACGAAGTCCATTTAGTGTTGTTTGTATGTACATGTGTCTAAGGCTGAGCTCTGGAGATAGGATAACCTGTCAGGGACATTGGCGGACACTCATTCTCTGTCTCTCAGCAGGCATTGGTAACCTGTACCTCTTCTGAGGGTTGAACCTTTTGAAGTTTATGTCATCCAAATTATTTTTATTACTTACACTAGCTAGAAATTCTCCAAGATGCTATTGGATAATTGTCATAAGCAGATATTTCTAGTGTTTTTAAAAGTACTTTTCTCTTTTGAAACCTAAAAATATGTATTTTTATATTATTTTTATTTTATATTTTATATATTATAATATTATAAACATTTATATAACCAATCTTATCATATTTAAGCAATTTGTAGCTCTTATTATTTTATAAGGATTTATTTTGGAATTTTGTCAGTGCTTCTCATCTTATAATATAATTAAATATTGCAATATATATATTTTTATGAAATACAATTTGAATGGTTTACTTGAACCATGTTTCCTTTTCTACATTTGCTTACTCATAGGTTATTATTCTTTATAGAATGGCTTTATAGAATGGCTATTTTAGATTATCTATTTCATATATATAATAATCCATATTTTATTTTCCAAATTTCCATCAATATTTAGAAATAAAAGTAAGCTTTCTTAGACTTAGAGAGTATTAGCTCCATGGTGTTTTGCTATTGACATTATAATGTTTTCATCAATAGTGTCCAAAGTTTTGATTCTTTTCTTTATTCCATGGATTATTTAGATAATGCACACATTATAATTGGGGTTTCTAATGCTGTGAAGAGACACCAGGACCAATGCAACTCTTACAATGGCAAACATTTTATTGGGGCTGGCTTACAGTTTCAGAGGTTCAGTCCATTACCATCATGGCAGGAAGCATGGCAGACCTGGTGCTGGAAGAGCTGGGAGTTCTACATCTTGATCTAAAGGCAGCCAGAAAGAGACTCTCTTTTGCAGGCAGCTAGGAAGAGGCTCTGTACTAGGTAGAGCTTGAGCATACAGTCCACCACCCACAGTGACATACTTCCTCCAACAATGCCACACTTCTAGTAGTACCACTTCCTGTGGACCAAGCATATTCAAACTACTTATCTTAGGGTTTTTATTCCTGCACAAAACATCATGACCAAGAAGCAAACTGGAGAGGAAAGGGTTTTTTTTCAGTTTACACTTCTACATTGCTGTTCATCACCAAAGAACTCAGAACTGGAACTTGAGCAGGTCAGGAAGCAGGAGCTGATGCAGAGGCCATAGATGGATGTTTCTTACTGGCTTGCTTCCCCTGGTTTGCTCAGCTTGCTTTCTTATAGAACCCAAGAGTACCAGCCCAGGGATGGCACCACCCACAAAGGGCTGGGGTCTCACCCATTGATCACTAGTTGAGAAAATACCTTATAGCTGGATCTCAGGGAGGCATTTTCTCACCTGAGGCTCCTTTCTCTGTGATAATTCCAGCTTCTGTCAAGTTAACACACAAAATCAGCCAGTACATCACCACAGGCTGGCTTATATTTCAGAAATTTAGTTCATTGTTTTCAGATGGGAAGCATGGCAGCTTGCAGGCAGACATGGTACTGTAGAGGTAGCTGAGAATTCTACATCTGTATCAGCAGGCAAGAAGAGAGATGGGGAGGGACGGGGAAGGATTTGGGGGAGAGAGAAGAGGGGAAAAGGAGAAGGGGGAAGGGGAGAGGATACTGGGGTTGGCTTGTCTGTTTGAAACCTCAAAGCCTTGCTCCACAGTCATGTACTTCTTTTGACAACAGCACACTTCCTAAAAGTGCCACTCGCTATGAGACCAATGGGAGCCATTTTTATTTAAACCAACAGCATGAACTCGAATTTAGCTATGTAGTCATCTCAGTGTAGTGTTTTGACATTTTGGGACTCTACCTTCCTAATATCTCCTATACATATTACTGTGTGCTGTTTAAAACTGATAGTTCAAAGCTTAACATTGCGGCATTAAATAAAGATCTACTAAGGTTTCCTTAGAAAACACCAAAAGAAAACACCATAAGAGAAATAAAAGTTGAAAGATCCACAAGAAAACCATCCAAGAGTTTCTCAATTAGCTTACACTGCAGACAACCTTTGTCAGCATGTGCAGGTGAGTAGCCATCAGAAGTAACAGGGCAAAGAAGGCAGCAAAGGACAAAAGAGACCTTTTATTGTGTTACTTTCTACAAGAAACACAGAAAGAGTAGAGACAGTAAGCCCCACTACCTGGTTTTTGATTCCCAAATTGGTTGTGACTCAATTAGGCTTTATTTAAAAATGTCACCAAGAAGTAAAGCCAGCCTTTCTTTTGCAAAGTGGTATTTTCAAAACATCTCAAACAGGGGCTAGCCCCTAAATATACCCTTCTTAATTTTCAAAAGGTTGCTTATTTCTGGCCTTGCTCCTCCTCGCTTTTTGTTGAATTTTTTTTGAAAGGGGTATCTCAAGGGACTGAAGCCATGCTTTCCCACTAAACGATACCCAGCCCTTGTTGATGGCTTTTTAATATGGTTGTTAATGTCAGTAATGCCCCACATCACTTGGGTTTATAATCTACTCTGTGCTTTGGTAGCTGAAAACATCTCCCAGTTCTCCTTCCAGGCATATGCTTCTCCCCATCAAAATCACCAAAATCACCCTCCAAAGAGCCAACCAGCTCAGCAGTGTCCTCTTCCTAAAATTCTTCAATAATTCTTTACTCTGTCTTCAAACATAGCTCTATCATCATCAACACAAAAATTAAATCTGCTGTTGTTTCAGAAAATAAGGCTTATTGAGCGTGTTGTAGCATCAGGAGATGAGATCAAGAGCTGTGACTAGATGATAAGGACATCATCATCAAGCTCAAAAATAAATTAAGTCGCAAGAAAGAACAGGGCCTGTGTGTGTGTACACAGTGTTCTCCTTTGTTGGCACAGCACAGGGAAACGGGCAGATGCTTCATAATCAAAGGCCTCTGCATTCTCAGCCATGAAGCATGAAGCTGACAGCCCTTGGTGATAAGAGGATTTACATTCTAATCTGACACAAACAACTACATCTACTTCCTATAGTAGTACATGAGCAATTATATTTCAGGCTTGAACTGTAATACAATAAAGACCAGTAATGCAAGTTTAATGTCTTATCTTTCTTTCCTAAAAGAAGAGCATTGGTAGTAGTCCTTATAGAAGTGTGACATATTTTCCAGAAAGCAAACAAACAGAACACACTGGGAAATTTTTTTGGAAGGTGGTAATTTTCATGAAGGCAGTAAAATTATGCTATTTAGCTGTAAGTGTAGTTACTGGGATCATTTTGCCTTCTTGCATTTAAAAAATAGTTCTTGTACTTGGTATATATGCTAGAGAGACTTACCATGTGAAAATATGCAATATGGTTCTCACATACCATAGTCTCTCTTGCACTTGAGACCATGCAACTCAATTTGATAAATATGCTACGAGCTCATTTAGACTTAATCGACTGTAGATTAAAATATATACTCCACCCATCTCTTCCTATGATGATACAACCTCGGGAACTACAGGTGATAGCTCAGAACTACAAGACTGAAGTCTCTGTTTCTCTTGAAGGAAGTGAATCCTCTGATCACACCAGAGTAAAGCATTGTCTGAACAACTACTAGATTTGGACTTTATAGTTTATAGTTGATGGCAAAATGTGCTCACAAATCTAAAGAGTACAATGCATGATCCAGGACATCTGCACAGAAAACAGCCTCTTCTATCTTTTACCGCCTCCTGTCAGATGTATTGGAATGGAGGGAGTGTGCTAAGTATTGACAGACCTCCCATAGCCCTCTCCAATGAGTGGATCTCCAAGAGAAACACTTGCACATGTCTACATATCCAAGGATACTCATAGCAACACTGTTCAACAGTATACAAAATACTTACTTGGAATAGTGCTTTTTCATGGGAGATTTGATGACTAAAAGGTAGTATATTTATGTATGTATATATTGTATGTGTATGATGAATTAACAAAGTGTTATTATGGAAAAATAACTTCTAAAATATTCCTGGTAGCATAATAAAATTCTTCATGAATTTAAATCATCATATGTATATTTATGTTAATGTACATATAATGTACATGGTTACATATAAAAGATACAGAAATATTAAACAGGTTAAAGATGATCCTATGTTTCAGAATTATACTGAGCCTAACTTAAAGGAAGCAGGGGTGGCATAAATGGTATATTGGTAAATGTTGGTTTTTACTGTTTTTTTTAATAAATAAAGTTATTTATTTACAGTACACTTGGATCTCAGCTTCTCCTCCCTCCTCTTCTCAGAAAAGCAGAGGCCTCCCATAGATATCAACCACCCTTACAATATCAAGTTGCAGGAAGACTAGGCACATCTTCTAATGAGGCTAAACAAGGAACCCCAGTAAGAGGAAAGGGCAGGTAATGTAGTCAGAAACAGCCCCTGCTTCTGCTTTAGGAGTCCCACATGATGACCCAGTTGCACAACTGTTATATGTGTGCAGAGGGCCTTGGTCCATCCCATGCATTCTCTCTGGTTGGCATTTTAGTCTCTGTGAGCCCTTATGGGCTCAAGCTAGTTGATTCTATAGGTTTTCTCTTTGTGCCCTTGACCCATCTGGCTCCTTCAACCCTTCCCTCTCCCCTTCCAGGTCTTGACTTTTAAGATGTCAGCTTTTACTTTAGTTTCTGGGTTTATGAATGAGTTATTACTTTTAGGTAAATGAACGAGTGGATAGATAGATAAATAGATAGATAGATAGATATAGATATAGATATAGGTAAATAGATAGATAGATAATACATACATACTTAATAAACACATTCATACATAACATACATACATATGTACATTCATAGATACATACATAGAGAGATAAATGAATAGGTAACAAAACAAAAAAATGTGTGAACTGAATATTGAATGGAATTAATTCAGTTCTGGGCCTGAAGTTCAGTGGGGGAAAAAATCACAGGAATCCTAAATATATCTTAACAAGAACAATGGAGCAAAACATTAAACACTGTGCTTTTCCTTGTAACTACCCGGCTACACTCGTGTAAATAGCCACTATCTAGAGCCATTGAAACAACAACAAGGAATAAAAAGGATGAGTGGTAAGTGCTGCTAATTCAAGAATAACTAGATACCACCACAATTCAAGGAAAAATATGTGCTAATTAAAGTCAAAGTCTATCATTGGTGGGATAGCCTTCTGGGACTATATGGAAGACTTCCTTCATTGGCAAGGCTTCTCCTTCTCTGACCTTGTCTTGGGACTTCCCAAAACCCCACACCTCTACCTGCAGAATGTCAGGTAGTCCTGGTTAAGATTACAGGTTCAACTTCCTTTCTCTTAATAAGAACCCATTCATTTAGCACAAGATATTTCTGAAATGCTTCCCCATGCTAATGAAGCATTTTAGTACCCTAACCCTTCAGCCAATGACCTTCCCTTCCTGGATATTCTCATGCCCATTCCCCAAGAGGTATATAACCCTGAATAAAGTATATGTGCCCACATCCACTCCAATAAATCAATATGAACAAGCAAGGATCATCTTAGAGAGCTGCTTCATTAAAGATTGCCATGGGGAAGGCCGTCGCCTAAAAGAGCCATGCCCAACACTCCTGTAGAAGGCTTTTCTCTTCTCCAGCCCCTCCAGTACTCATCAGTCATTCCCTATCAGACTAGATCCTGCTTGTCCTGGGCTCAGCCTACCCTTTCTGCTTGGCATGCAGATGGCCTGCGGGAAAAGGTGGACTTTAGACTGATTGTGACTTCCTCTCCTGGCCATATACCCACAGCACCTGGGTACCCAGAGAGGAGACCAAGAACCATAGCTCCTGCTGTTTCCTCTCAGGTCCAGCAAGTGGCAGCTTCTGGAGCTCCCAGTGAGAAACACTGGCTTTGGACTCTCCATTCCAGCCTTTGCTCTGCCCATGTGCTGGAGGTGTCCAGACAATTTAGTGGAGAGTCAGAATAAGGTAAGACAGAAGAAAAACAGACCTACACAGCTACAAGGATTCACATGTGTGCACCGTTATACAATCTGCAATCAGGTGCTACAACTGACTCAAAATAATTCAATTTTGGGCAACCTCACCTGCATACTGTTCCTTATGTCGTCCCACCACTACATCTGCATACTTTACTAACTAGTTTTCTGAGCAGGTGGGGCATCTTCAGCAACTCATCCAGCCCATTTGTACTAGCTTCCCTCATGGTTCTTGGGAATACTAGACAAAAAGAGTGCTGGGTCTGAAATATATTACTTTTCCAGAAAATGTTAACTGAATTATAATCCTAGGAGATAAGAAGGGAAAAAAAGTTGTTTTGATGCACATTCAGTGATGTTTCAAACAAGCTAACCCAGTCACAGAATAGATTTAAATCTTTTGCAAGTGAATAGTTCAAACTGTGGTAAGACATGTTTATCATCCCTGTGTTTGAGAGGCCGAATCAGTATAACTATGAGCTAGAGGTCAGCCCAGACCTTAGAGGTCAACACAGCGCTTCCAGAAAAAAGAACAATCACAAGAATAAAATACTTTAGCCCATGTCCTCATGTGCTTTCTTTTTATTGCTGTGATAAAAAACCACAAACAAAAGCAATCTGGGGAAGGAAGGGTTTATTTCACCTTACAGATTACAGTTAATTATCTAGGGAAGTCAGGTCAGGAACTCAAGACAGGACCATAAAGTAGAAGCATAGAAGAATGCTGCTTACTGGCTTGCTGCCCTTGGCTTGCTAAGTCTGCTCTCCTATTTAACAGGATAACATGCTCAGGGTGGGTACCACAGTGGTTGGGCCCTCCCATATTGATCCTTGGGCAAGGAAATGCCCCAGAGAGATGACTACATTTGATCTGATGAAGGCAATTTCTCAATTGAGGTTCTCTCTTCCCAGAAGATTCCAGTTTGTGTCAAGTTGTGTCCAGTTTGTGTCAAACTACACAGCACAACTTCACTTCCATTCGTCCCATAAATATGATCTTCTAGAAATGTAGAAAAAAAATGTGTGTGCATAGTAATATATACAGAGTAATACAATAAATATACAAATATACTAATATATATAGAGAGAGATACAAACACACACACAGACACGCATACACATGCACACACACAATGCAAATATATAGTTTACAATGGAAACTAAATGTAGATTAACAATGGGTAAATAGCGTCAGTGAAATAACCAAGGCTCATTTATATAATATTTTGGGTTTTCAGAGTAATTATTTTGTTCTATTTGGCATTTATAATGAAGACAATAATTTTTTTCTTCAGAGTGCAGGCTAGGATTCCATTAAAACATTTACTAAAATTAGGAGATTTTTAAGTCATGAAGCTTAATTGCATTAATTATCCTTTTCACCCTCAACTGTTTTATAGTGAAACTAAATAATGAATGTAATAATGAAGAAAAGGACATGTTGGATTTGCATATTTTATAAAATGCTCAGGAGAGTAACTTTGCTACTTTGCTTGGAGTGGTAGTTAAGTTAATCATATGTTTATGAGAGAGAACCCAATTTCCGGAGGTTAGGCAAGGGCTAAGCAGGGTGACTTTGAAACCAGGTTCTGGGTATGCTCCTTTGCTGTCATGTAAGAGATGAGAAAACAAAGGTTTCGACGGAATGTTCCGGTGGACAGAAAGAGACTTATGAAGTTATTAAAGCATTCACTGGCAGAGGACAGTAGCTTAGTGTGCTGAGTGCTCATAGAGGTAACTGAGAAAAGTCTTTTCTAAGAGTCAGCTAATGAAATGAAAATGGACTATAAGAGTGAAAAATTCCATTTCCCTTGACCATACTCTGCTCCCTAACCCAACCCAGGGGAGCCACTACCAGGCTGGCAACCCTGCATGCCATCCCTCAGGTGTGCAGATACAGACAGTGGTTCATCGTCACCTCCTTCTGCACCTCCACCCTCATGGTGCCACACATGCACCAAAACCATAAGACCTTGACAGTTTTCAGGGTAATAATAGCAGGGTGCACTTTTGAAGCCTTATTCATTCAGACAGTGTGAGAAATTCACAATCAATGTGTGCCCCAATGTATTAGTATACTTCAGTCCAGTATAATGATATTCATTTAGAAATGACTTCTGATCAAAGCAGAACATACTATATAAAATTCTTAAGATTTGCAAATTAAATAGAAGCCATGAGCACTTGTCTCTCAATCCAATCTGTGCCACTGAGAAGACTTTCCAGTACATATGGTAGACAAAGAGTGAGCCAAGGTCAGCCTTCTCTCTGGACTGGAAATACTTGTGTTTGTTTGTTCAATGACAAGGAAAAGAAGTACTGTGATCTAGGTAAAGAACTGTCACTTAAGAGAGTCAGGAATTTAAAGACCTGACCATAATGCAGCATATAATTCAGAACAAACTTCCTGGGATTGTTTTCCATTCTCAGTAAAGTACAAGAGACATGGTCTCTGTGGGGAAAAAGTAGACTGCCATAAAAAATGTCAGACAAACACAGCAAGAATAACTTTTCCCAAATCAAAATGGTCTAGCCAGGTTACAATGTTACAGTTCATACTGTGGGCTGCTGCAAAGAAATTGAGTTTGATGAAGTCAGTGAACTACAGGAAAGAGTCAAGAAATTTTTAACAGAATAAGGAGGAATGGGACAAAAATCAAAATATACACCAGCAAATGGGTGAGGAAGAGGACGGAGAACAGGCCAAAAGTATGTAAACAAGCAGTTTTCTGAAAAATACATTCAGGATTTCCTGAGCAAATTAAAGTCTTATTATATTCTCATTGTGTCTAATCAGGATTGCTACAAACACTCCTACTGGCAAATTAAAAAACAAAAACAACAACAAAACCAAGGAAAAGTCTAGTGTTTCTGAAATTTAACAGTAAAGACAGTTATATATTTAACTCACACACACACACACACACACACACACACACACACACACAAACACATACACACAAAATAGTTCTCACAAGAAGCTCAAGACAGAGTTGACTGGCTCTAAAACCTCTCACCATTCCATGAAATTATCATCAAGAGAAAGGGCCAGGGGTCAATTTTTAAACTCCCATGATTGCTGCTTTCATAATTGAAGGCAACAAAATATGTCATATGTCACTAGAGATCCACTCCTTCCCCCTCAGCATCATGAATAGTTGCTTTTCACATTAGGGGCCTCCATCCAGGCCAAACCTGAATTTATATCTTCCAGGAAGCGAAGAATTTCAGGATGAGCCAATAGGAAGCAAAGTTGAATGTTTCAAATGTAGAAACAAAGATGTTGACAGAGAGAGGTGTGGGGAGGGAGGGCAAGAGAGAAAGGGAGAGAGAGAGACTGGGGTAGAAAGTGGGAAGCAGGATACAATGGTACAATGGATATATATAGGATTTTGATGGCACTAAAATTATATCTCAAAAGTTACTAAGAACTCTCTCTTTTAAAAGCATTGCTCAAAAAAATGTAGTAACGTCAAAAGCTAAAAATATTTCATCCTAAACAATGGTGTGACCTGGATTTGTGATAGGTCTTGCTTAGGGTTAGGAAACATTGGGCAATGATCAGCATCACATATCCTTTTAGCGCTACGTAAGCATAGCATATTTACTGTCTATGGCATCTTTGTTTGAAATCTTTGTTCAAAACAATAGAGTGCCTAGCTTACTAATGTCGGCTACATCAATAGTGTCTGGAACTTCTCTGCAGAAGAGTCAAACCAGCTCCACAAAGGATAGGTCACAATTTTCTCTCAAGGTTTCTCTCCTATACCTCGATGATTTTTCCATATTTCTGTCCTGCCACACTTAGACTTGCAAGTAATTAGAGTATCTAGTGTTTGTATATGAACATATTAATAAGCAAACATAAGCAAGGATTAAAATTATCTGGTCATCATAACTACAGAATCCAAAAAATCATCAGATCCTACTACAAAAACCTATATTCAACAAAACTTGAAAATCTGTAGGAAATGGACAATTTGCTAGACAGATCCAGGTACCGAAGTTAAATCAGGAACAGAAAAACCATTTAAACAACCCCATAACTCCTAAAGAAATAGAAGCAGTCATTAAAGGTCTCCCAACCAAAAAGAGCCCAGGTCCAGATGGGTTCAGTGCAGAATTCAATCAGACTTTCATAGAAGACCTCATACCAATACTATCCAAACTATTCCACAAAATTGAAACAGATTGAGCACTACCGAATTCCTTCTATGAAGCCACAATTACTCTTTTACCTAAACCACACAAAGACCCAACAAAGAAAGAGAACTTCAGACCAATTTCCCTTATGAATATCAATGCAAAAATACTCAATAAAATTCTGGTAAACCGAATCCAAGAGCACATCAAAACAATCAGCCACCATGATCAAGTAGGCTTCTTCCCAGGCATGCAGGGATGGTTTAATAATATACAGGAAACCATCAACGTAATCCATTATATAAACAAACTGAAAGATAAAAACCACAGGATCATTTCATTAGATGCTGAGAAAGCATTTGAGAAAATTCAACACCCCTTCATGGTAAAAGTCCTGGAAAGAATAGGAATTCAAGGTCCATACCTAAACATAGTAAAAGCCATATACAGTAGCTAACATTAAAATAAATGGAGAGAAACTTGAAGCAATCCCACTAAAATCAGGGACTAGACAAGGCTGCCCACTCTCTCCCTACTTATTCAATATAGTTCTTGAAGTTCTAGCCAGAGCAATCAGACAACAAAAGGAGGTCAAGGGGATACAGATTGGAAAAGAAGAAGTCAAAATACCACTATTTGCAGATCATATGATAGTATATTTAAGTGATCCCAAAAGTTCCACCAGAAAACTACTAAACCTGATAAACACCTTCAGCAAAATGGCTGGGTATTAAATTAACTCAAATAAATCAGTAGCCTTCCTCTACACAAAACAGAAACAAGCCGAGAAAGAAATTAGGGTAATGACACCCTTCATAATAGACCCAAACAATATAAAGTACCTCGGTGTGACTTTAACCAAGCAAGTAAAAGATCTGTACAATAAGAACTTCAAGCCTCTGAAGAAAGAAATTGAAGAAGACCTCAGAAGATGGAAAGATCTCCCATGCTCATGGATTGGCAGGATTAATATAGTAAAAATGTCCATTTTACCAAAAGCGATCTACAGATTCAATGCAATCCCCATCAAAATACCAATCCAATTCTTCAGAGACTTAGAACAATTTGCAAATTCATCTGGAATAGCAAAAAACCAGGACAGCTAAAACTACCCTCAACAATAAAAGGACTTCTGGGAGAATCACTATCCCTGAACTCAAGCAGTATTACAGAGCAATAGTGATAAAAACTGCATGGTATTGGTACATAGACCAGTGGGATAGAATTGAAGACCCAGAAATGACCCCACACACCTATGGTCACTTGATTTTTGACAAAGGAGCCAAAACCATCCAATGGAAAAAAAAAGCATTTTCAGCAAATGGTGATGGTTCAAGTGGAGGTCAGCATGTAGAAGAATGCAGATCGATCCATGCTTATCACCCTGTACAAAGCAAAGGACCTCCACATCAAACCAAATGCACTCAAACTAATAGAAGAAAAAGTGGGGAAGCATCTTGAACACATGGACACTGGAGAAAATTTCCTGAACAAAACAACAAAGGCTTATGCTCTAAGATCAAGAATCGACAAATGGGATCTCATAAAACTGCAAAGCTTCTGTAAGGCAAAGGACACTGTTGTTAGGACAAAACGGCAACCAACAGACTGGGAAAAGATCTTTACCAATCCTAAAACTGATACAGGGCTTATATCCAAAATAGAAAGAACTCAAGAAGTTAGACTGCAGGGAGACAAATAACCCTATTAAAAATGGGGTTCAGAGCTAAACAAAGAATTCACAGCTGAGGAATGCCGAATGGATGAGAAACACCTAAAGAAATTTTCAACATTTTTAGTCATAAGAAAAATGCAAATTAAAACAACCCTGAGATATCACCTAACACCAGTGAGAATGGCTAAGATCAAAAACTCAGGTGACAGCAAATGCTGGCAAGGATGTGGAGAAAGAGGAACACTCCTCCATTTTTGGTGGGATTGTAGACTGGTACAACCATTCTGGAAGTAAGTCTGGAGGTTCCTCAGAAAATTGAACATTGAAATGCCTGAGGACCCAGCTATACCTCTCTTGGGCATATACCCAAAAGATGCCCCAACATATAAAAAATGCACGTGCTCCACTATGTTCATAGCAGCCTTATTTATAATAGCCAGTAGCTGGAAAGAACCCAGATGCCCTTCAACAGAGGAATGGATATAGAAAATGTGGTATATCTACACAATGGAATATTACTCAGCCTTCAAAAACAATAACTTTATGAAATTCATAAGCAAATGGATGGAACTCGAAAATATCATCCTGAGTGACGTAATCCAATCACAGAAAAACACACAAGGTATGCACTCATTGATAAGTGGCTATTAGCCCAAATGCTTCAATTGCCATAGATACACAGAACACATGAAACTCAAGAAGGATGACCAAAATGCAAATGCTCCACTCCTTCTTTGAAAGGGGAACAAGAATACCCTTGGCAGGGAATAGGAAGACAAAGTTTAAAACAGAGGCAGAAGGAACACCCATTCAGAGCCTGCCACACATGTGGCCCACACTTATACAGCCACCCAATTAGATAAGAGGGATGAAGCAAAGAAGTGTAGGTTGACAGGAACTGGATGTAGATCTCTCCTGAGAGACACACCCAGAATACAGCAAATACATAGGCGAATTCCAGCAGCAAACCACTGAGCTGAGAACGGGACTCCCGTTGAAGTAATCAGAGAAAGGACTGGAAGAGCTTGAAGGGGCTCGAGACCCCATATGAACAACAATGCCAACCAACCAGAACTTTCGGGGACTAAGCCACTACCCAAAGACTGTACATGGCTCCAACCCCATAGATAGCAATGAATAGCCTAGTAAGAGCACCAGTGGAAGGGGAAGCCCTTGGTCCTGCCAAGCCTGAACTCCCCAGTGAACATGATTGTTGGGGGGAGGGTGGTAATGTGGGGAGCATGGGGAGGGGAACACCAATATAGAAGGGGAGGGGGCGGAACTGGGAAAGGGAATAACAATCGAAATGTAAATAAGAAATACTCAAGTTAATAAAGATTAATAAAAAAAAAGAAATTATCTTGACTGTAGCCAAGGATCCAAAATATGACAGGTATCTCAAGATGGTTTCAGTGACAGCAATCAGCGACAAAATGGTATCAGGACTGGATCCAGAGCTCCTTGAAAAGCCAGATGCTCCAGTGCCTAACTATAAAAGTGAAAAAAAAAGCCATAGAAGAAAGTATAGATAAGATTCAGAAAGTTTCACTAGATTGTGATGAGAGTGCGGAAAGGTTTTTTTTACAGTAGAGAGCTCTACACTCTAGTTCTTAGTATAAAACAATCAAAGGGCCACATACCTACTGGAAACTTTCTCTGAAAAAAAAAGACATTTATAACCTCCCAAACATTCTTCAAAATCATCTTGCTTTATGGAACACACTGTTAATCAACCATAGAAGTATTTTCTGATGAGGTTTTATGGAGACTTTGAATCTTTCTGCACACAGTGTTCTGAGCCATCATTACAAATTGATCTGAATTAGCCTCTACAATTAAATAATCTGACACTCTAAGTAAATAACAAGAATGTTTTGAACATACGAAGATAGCTCATCAGGCATTCTTTAAGTGTTCAAAGTGAGTCCATCCAAAGAGGTCAATCAAGACAATCTGGCAAACTTTTTGTTAATTCAGAATTATAGTGAAGTATTAATTATGTCAATATAAAATTACCACTCAGAAAATGTCTTCTAAATCATGTAGTCTCAATACTGTAGGGCATGAGGAAATACTGGATAGCCATATGCAAAAATTCAGAGATTATTGTTGAAGACAAGTAACTGTTTAGTTTAATCAACCTAAGGTTATTTTTAGAATTCAGAAGTAGGATCAAAATGTATACTTATCCCTATTTATTCAGCAAGTTATTATAAGATATTTCATTGTAAATTACTATTACAAACTTTGTAAAGTCAAATGATCCAACTATGACCCATGAATATATGGCATGATCTATCTGTGGACCATGCACACTCAACACTATTTCCTCTTCAGAAAAGATTACTAAGTCTCTACTGAAGGAGAATTTCCAAAGCCAGTCCTGCATTCCCCTGACCTAAAATACTAAGAAGATTGGTCAAATCACAGCTCTTTGGGAATGACTATAATTTTATATAATTATTTGTCATTAGAAAATAGTATAAATTATGGGAGTATAACAACTAAAACAGTACATTAGATATATTTTTATAAATGGCAGGGACATGGACATATTATAGGGACACCTTATATTTTCAATACATTTTAATGTTTGAATGAGATTAAACATTTCTATCTTCTAAGGCATTTATCATTTATTTAATATGCAAATGATTCATATATTTCCTCCCAGCTCTTGTAAAATATATAATCTACAATTGATAAGAACGTCAGAGCTGATTTTTCTTATCTAACAACATTTAGTATTCACTAATGAACATTTGACTATCTCTTTCTCTTCCTCATGATCCCCAGCCTCTGTACACTGCTCTTTTGTTCTTAACCTCTGTGTAGAAAATCAACTTTAATACATACCACATGCAAGAGCCCATGCTGTTTCTGTCTTCATATGACTGACTATTTTGACTTCCCATGAAACCTACAGTTCCATCAATCTTGTCATAGATGGCAGGATGCCATCACTTTGAATGACTGAAGAGTATCCCATTATGCATGAATACTGCATTTTATTTATCTATTCATCAGTTTGGGGATCATTAGGATAATTCCATTTCCTGGCCATTGAGAATAGTGTTGTAATACATAGAGGCATACAGGCATAATCTTCTTTGTAATCCAGTCCTAGGTTTGCTGAGCAGTACAGTACCTCTAGTCTTCTTTTTTTCAAAAATCTCTGTACTGTTTTCCATTCTTGCTATAAAAACTGAAAAAAAAATTGGATAAAGGTTCTTCTTTCCTTATAGCCTGATCTGTATTAATTAGCATAAAACATTCTAACTAGAGTGAAATGATGATGATACATGGTCACTTTGTTTTGCATTTTCTGATGATAAGTGATGCCCTCCCCCCTTTATGTTCTTGTAGGAAGTTTTAATTTATGTCGTCTGATTCTGAAAGATGTCTGTATAACTATTGACCAGTTTCTTTCATTAGAATTGCTGACTTTCTCCAATGCCTGTCTCTGGAGGACTTGCCTGTCCTAATTATACAAAAATTCAGCCAACCAGCTCACCCTAATTTTTTTTCTTAATTGGATGTCACAATTTTTAAACTGTGGCTGGAAAACTTAATTTACATTTAGTTAGAAGTAAAATTTTAGAAGTAAAGGTCTAAAAGCTGTATTCACAGTGGCCACCAACAACATAAATTAGAACAGTATCCATGTGTCTGAGAAAGACCACCCCTGGACCTACCAATGGAACTATCTCAGGTCACATCACTCCTGGCCCTGTTACTAGTATTATCTTTCAGAAATGTAGAGTCCTACTTTAGCTTTCAAAGATAACATTTTCAATTCTATTTCCTAAATAAATACATGTAAAAGGTACAATTAAAAAATGAAATCTCAAAGTTGGGTGGTAAGAAGTGGGAGTCTGGAGAGGGTAGTTATAAGAGGAGTTGTGTGGGTAAATTGTGTTCAAAGTATATTTTTAAACTCACAAAGAATTAAACATTGTTTAAGAAAGACACAATTCATTACATGGACCTCTGGGAGTCTTGCAGAAGAGTTGGAAGAAGGATTGAAGGACCCAGAGGGGATAGAGACTCCACGAGAAGACCAACAGAGTCAACTACCTGGACCCCTGGCAGCTTAATCACCAACCAAAGAGCATATATGGGCTGGGCCTGGCCCCCCTCCCCCCACATATGTAGTACATGTACATCTTGGTCTTCCAACAATAAATGGAGGGGGGTTACTCTTGCCTGCCTGTGGATCGTGTCTCCCTACTTGGGCTGTTTTGTCTGGCCTCAGTGGGAGGGAATGTATCTAGTCCCTCAGTGACTTGAGGTGCCAGGATAGGTTGGGAGCCATTAGGGTCTCTCCTTTTTACAAAAGAAGGGGATGGGGAAGAAGCTGTGTGATGGAGGGGCTGTGAGTGTGTGTGTGTGGGGGGGGTGGTCTACATGACTATGTGCTTAACTCAATCCAAACCCAAAGGAAAAAAATTCTTAGGGGTTTTTTAGCTTGGGGAGCTCCCCAGGCTCAAGTCTTTTCCTATAGCTCAGTCCTTTCAGCACTTATTCCAGAGCATTCCTACCTGCCTGTAGCTGTTTTATTCAGTCTCAGTTTCTACTATCATTTCAAAGAGCTTATTGATTCCCCCTTTCTCATTAATGCAATAATTTAAAGTTTTTATATATCCAAAATATATGTGAAACATTAACTTAGCTTTGCTTAAAAAATACATATATATATATACATATATGTATACATATGCATTCATATATAAACATATACAGGACCAAGTTGCTATTATTTCTCCTAAACAACTGAAAGTTAAACTTAAGAAAATGTTCTTCATAATGTTAAAACATGGAATTTAACTTCAAACTCTTTGTGTTAGAAACACAAGAGCAACAGTCATTGCAGTACATTGACCTCTATAGAGACAGCACTGGGGTAAGAGATCTGGATGGACACTGGGCAACTCTGCCTCTCGGAGGAAAATCAACTAAACATGGGCAAAGGAGATCCTCAGAAGCCAAGAGGCAAAATGTCCTCATATGCATTCTTTGTGCAAACCTACCAGGAGGAGCACAAGAAGAAGCACCCGGACTCTTCTGTCAACTTCTCAGAGTTCTCCAAGAAGTGCTCAGAGAGGTGGAAGACCATGTCTGCAAAAGAAAAGGGGAAATTTGAAGATGTGGCAAAGGCTGACAAGGCTCATTATGAAAGAGAAATGAAAACCTACATCTCCCCCAAAGGGGAGACCAAAAAGAAGTTCAAGGACCCCAATGTACACAAGAGGCCTCTTTTGGTATTCTTGTTCTGTTCTGAGTACTGCCCCAAAATCAAAGGTGAACATCCTGGCTTATCCATTGGTGATGTTGTAACGAAACTAGGAGAGATGTGGAACAACATTGCCATGGAGAACAAGCAGCCCTATGAGAAGAAGGCCACCAACCTGAAGGAGAAGTATGAGAAGGATATTGCTGCCTAGAAAGCTTAAAGGAAAGTCTGATGACAGTCAGAGACAGGGGTGAGGGTAGAGGTGGTCAAGGTTGAAAAGATCAAGAAAAGGAAGATAGAGGAAGACAATGAGGAGGATGAAGAAAATAAGGAAGAGGAAGAAGATGAATAAGTTGGTTCTAGTTCAGTCATTTTTCTTGTCTATAAAGCATTTAACCCCCTTGTACACAACTCACTGCTTTGAAAGAAAAAAAATTGAAGTGTAAGGCTGAGTAAGATTTGCTTTTAAACTGTACAGTACCTTTTTTATATAGTTAGCTAACACACTACTGGATGTGTCTTTAGATGGCCCTGTCCTGGTGGTAGTTTCAGTAGTCATTAACCATGCCTGGTACAGTCTTGGGGTTGTAAATTGGCATGGAAATTTAAAGCAGGTTCTTGTTGGTGCACAGCGCAAATTAGTTATATATGGGGAGAGCAGTTTGGTTTTTGTTTTTGGTTTTTTTTTTGTTTGTTCTTTTGGTTTTCTTTTCTTTTGTTTTTTTTTTTCTTCATCTTCAGGTGCCTCTGATGCAGCTTATACAAAGATAATTGTTCTGTTAATTGGATACCACTCTGTAATTGCAAAAATAAGTAGTGGCTGTTTTGTTGACATTCTGAATGCTTCTAAGTAAATACAATTTTTTATTTAAAAAAAAACACAAGAGCATAAACAATAGTTAATATAAAGAGATAACCAAGAATCCTTCAGGAAAGAGTCCATAGCTCTAACAGTGGTGGTACAATGGCAATGGCTCCATTTGGATAACATATTTAGTTGAGTGCACTGTGAAGGCTCATCTTGGCTGTCAACTTGACCCCATATGTAAACAACAAAACCCCAAACAGCTTGGAACACCTGTAAAAAATTCTCTTGATTGGATCATTTGAAGTGAGGAGACCCATTCAAAAACTGGGCAGCAGCTACAGGGCAGCCCATATAAAAAGAACTTTGAAGAAGAAAACTTTGTTTTATGCTTTTTGCCTGACTCTTGCTAGTAAGTTCATCTATTCTAATATTTAAGCATTACTTCACTGGTATTAGACCCTACTTCTACAGGATTCCACCATAGACTGAAGATCAGCTAACATACCCATCCTTTTGGACTGAACAGCTACTGGATTATTGACCTTTCTGTCCAAAGCAAGCCATTGCTGAATGAGCAGAACCACAGAGTTTGTAAATCTCTCTAATTAATCCCTTTTAAATGCATACTCTCAGTTCTTTTCCTTTAAGGAACCCTGACTGATACAAACACTTAAACAGAAACAAAAGAGGAAATGCAAAAAACTTGCAAAGACTGTATTTAGTACCAAAATAGGGAAAGATGTAATCAATTTCCAGAAATGAAAATTTGAGAAGTAATCAATATCTTACACAACATATCTTCAACAGAAACTCTGAGAAAATATACTTTTAATTTTAGAACAAGCACAGACTTAATCTATATTAGTTAATCAATATCACATTCTTTTTGAACTATTCTTTTTGAATATCACATTTTTGGAACAATGTTTTATTTTTAGTGTTACATTTAAAACAATTCATACTGATGCTTTTATAACATCTGGGACCCAAATAATATGCCACATGACTGACAACTTATTGACATTTATTATCTTAAAAATAAAAAACAACAGTTGTAAAGAAAAAACATCAGTGACGAATTGTTATTGAGTCAAAAAGAAAGCAACAGAAGGAAGGTTAGTTGATAAGAACCCAGAAAGCATATTTACAAAATTATTGATTGATAACGTTTTGCATTTTTTGAACTCTTTTTTAAAATTTTGGTATTTTAATGCTCCTCCTCTACCTCCCCCTCCCCTTCCATCCCCCCTTCCATTTTTTGAACCCTTAACAGAATAATGATGTAAGAGTTAAGAATCGTCAGTAGCCAATCTACAAGCAAGGGGTTAAGTGAGAATGCCTCATTTCCATATTAGAAATGGCACAATATTAATAAACTTGTTGCTGCTTCAATTTCAAGCATCATTCTACTATTTAGTCTGTTCCCACTAAAAATTGTCAACTATTTCCAATATTGATAGTTCCTGTAATTTTCCTATAAGCAAAATGCATTACAATTTATTTCATGAAATTATAAAGATAAAGGCTTTACATTTTAAGTTGACTGCTTTTTAAATTTGTTTAATTAAGGACATTTTTTAAAAAGTTGAAATGAAGTCACTAAATTTAGTTTCATTTTATTAACTTGACAAATATAATATTCAATATTTTCTCTTGTGTGCTACATGTTAATAAATTTTGCATATATTTATTTTGCTTATATTATCTGAAATAACTTTGAAAGTAATTGAGACATTTATCATTTTATAGAGGCTTACATTAAGTTGAGTCTCTTCGTTTGCTTATTTTTAATTGAAACAGGACTTGATTTAGTAAGTAGAGTCTCTTTCAACTAGTCTTTTCTAATGGCTAGGGAGATGGATCAGCTCTTAAGATCATGTACCTCTTGAGGAGGACCCACATTCAGTTCCTAGTACCCACTTCAGTAAGCTGACTAATTTCTGCAACTTTATCTTCGGTGACACCAAACACTTCTGGTCTTCATGGGCACCTACACTCACTCACATGTATATACATACTCACACGTGCATATAATCAGTAAATAAATCTTCTTAAAAGACTATTTATTATATTACAACAACACAATAGATATCTGAACCCCTGAACCCTTAAACCACTGTTTTCTTCAGTTTAATTAAAATGTTTGTCTTTTGGTTTGCCTGTTTTTATTTTTACTTCTTTCCTAAATTATAAGGCCCCATGAGAATACCAAGGCCTATGACTTCATTATTAATAGCAGCAGTTGGCACAGAGTAGACACCCATGTTTTTACTGAATAAATAAATCACCAAAAATTTTACTTCCAAGGCCCTAAGATATATATGGATGCATGTATACCTAGTGTCTTAGGGTTTTATTACTATAAAGAGACACCATGGCCAAGGCAACACTTATAAAGGCAAATATTTAATTGAGCTGGCTTATAGTTTCAGAGGTTTAATCCATTATCATCATGGTGGGAAGTATGGCAGCTTATACACAGACATGCTGCTAGAGGAGGAGCTAAGAGTTCTACATCTTGATCCAAAGGTAGCCAGAAGGAGACTGAATATGTTTCAGACTGGGGATAGCTTGAGCACTTAAAACCACAAATCCCATCTCCATAGTGACACACTTACTCTAACAATAACTGCTTGACTACTTTAAGTATTACACTCCTCCTCCAACAGGGCCACACCTACTAATAGGTCCCTACCTATTACAAAGCTTCCAGACACATGCATCTATAGGGACATACCGATTCAAACAACCACACCTAGCTGGTCTATCTCTCAAGTTTAGGCCAGAATCTTAAACATTTTGAATGTTTATTGTTGACTAAAGGCAGAGAAAACAGTATATAGAGACTAATTTGAGATATTATTATACATCTAAGAGTGAAAGACATAATATCACATGCTTTCATTCTGGTTACAAATCCCTGTCTACCCCCATCCCAAGTCTGATACTAAAAGAATTAGCTACTTATAGTTATTTGTTTAGATAGAAATACCTGTCACGTGCAAGGCATAGTCATAGGTGCATACTCAAGGGAATAGAAAGAATAAGACTGAATATAGGTTCTCCTCACCCCACAAGGAGTTTATAATTGATTGAGAAGATAGATGCATAGGTAACTAATCATACTATTTTGATGGAGGTCAGCATAGCCCAAATTAATGAGTGTCATAGTATAGGCTATGGTAGAGATGTGGATAGAGGAGACTATCACTCCCGAGGACAAGGGCATTGAGGGATACTTCATGAATAAAAAGGATTTGAAATTAAAATTTGGCAGGGATCATTGTTTGTAGAGGGAATAGTGGAATATGATTGGCCCATGGGAAATGGCATTATTAGAAGGTGTGGACTTGTTGGAATGAGTGTAGCTTATTAGACTAAATATGTCACTGTGTAGGTAGTGTTCAAGTTCCATGCTGTACAGAAGAGACCCCCTTCCTGGCTGCCTTCGGTTGGAGATGTAGAACTGTTAGCTCCTCCAACACCGTGTCTGCCTGGATGCTGCCAGGCTTCCTGCCATGATGATAATGGACTGAACCTCTGAGACTGTTAGTCAGCCCCAATTAAATGTTGTACTCTTTAAGAGATGCCTTGGTCATGGTGTCTATTCACAGAAATGAAACCTTAACCAAGACAGGAGACATTCATGTTTATTACTCAAACCTTCATTTAATCATTAACTGTTGACCATTTTAAGTATTACACATCAAGCAAGCTAGATAAGATTTCTGCACAGAAACATTTACATTGCAGAGCTGATCAGTGTATGATAACAGAAAAAAAAATAAGTGGTTGGCAAAATTTTTCAGATTAAAAATTTTGTAATAGAATCTAAATAACAGTGTTTTGGGGTTGCATATCAGAAAAACAAGTTAAGGAGAAAAAGATCCAAAATGTCATAAAAATAGATGCTTGCATAGAGCTTATATATCAATCTCTTACATAATGGTGGTTTTTTACAACCTAATTATTAATAACAGAAATTGGGATGAGATAGGTATAATTTGAATAAAAATCAGCTACTGTACAGAATTATGACATTTAGAAGAAGGATGACTTAGATTTCTTACAGACATCAAGGGATTCACATGGTTCATGGTTAAGAATTACCTTGCTAAGTTACCTACATAATATGATTACACTGAGGGGGAAATCAATTATACACGTTTTGAAGATCAGGAGTGTTTATTTTTAACAACAGCCTTTAGAAAAGACAAATTGGTCAGTTTTGCTGCTGGTATTGATCAATGTCACAACTGCTCATGATATTTAATCCAGAGGTGGTGGTTGTTGTTGTTGTTGTTTTTTTTTAATAAACCAGAGATATTAAAAGAACCATATATATTGATGGTTTTTAAGAATATTTTATTTATCTTTCCTTTATGTTAAAACATCTATTTTAATTAATTTATTCTCTTTTTTTCCTTTTTTTTTTTTTGGTTCTTTTTTTTTTCGGAGCTGGGGACCGAACCCAGGGCCTTGCCCTTCCTAGGTAAGCGCTCTACCACTGAGCTAAATCCCCAGCCCCAATTTATTCTCTTATACATTGCAACTTAACCGCAGTTTCCTCTCCCTCCTCTCCTCCCATTCCCTCTTTCTACCTTTCTCTTCCCATCCACTCCTCCTCCCTTTCTCTTCAGCAAAGAGCAGGCCTCCCAGGGATATAAACCAAGCATGGCATACCAAGTTGTCATAAGACTAGGCAATTCCTCTCATACACAGGCAGTCCAGTAGGAAGAAAAGAGTCCTGAGAGCAGGCAAAAACATCAGAAACATTCCCTGCTCTCTCTTTTAGGAATTGCACAAAACCACCAAACTATACAACTCTAACATATATACAGAGGGCTTAAGTTAGACTCATGCAAATGCCCTGACTGGTGGTTCAGTCTCAGTCTCTAAAAGTCCACGTATGCTAACTTGGTGGATTCTCTTGTGGTATCCTTGATCCCTCTGGCTTCTACAACTCTTTTGCCCCTCCTTCAGTGAGATTCCCTGAGCTCTGCCTAATGTTTTGCTGGGCATCTCTGCATCTATTTCCATCAGTTGCTAAATGAAGCCACTCTCATGACAATTGGATTAGGTGCTAAGTTTGTCTTTCTGGGTCTGGGTTCTCTCAGGATGATTTTTTTTTTCTAGTTCCATCCATTTACCTGCAAATTTCATGATGCCACTGTATTTAAAAGCTGTGTAATATTCCATTGTATAGCTGTATCACATTTTTTATACATTCTTCTGTGGAAGGGCATATCAGTTGTTTCCAGTTTCTTGTTATTATGAATAAAGCTTCTATGAACATAGTTGAGCAAGTGTCTGTGTGGTAAGATGGAACATCATTTGTGTATATCTCCAGAAGTGGGATTTGAGGGAGATAAATTCCTAATATTCTGAGAAATTGTTTATATTGATTTCTAAAATTCGAACTCTAACCAGCAGTAAAGGAATGTCCTGCTTGCTCCACATCCTTGCCAGCAAGAGCTATGGCTCGTAATTGTTTTTGAGCTTTGCCATTCTGACAGGTCATCTCAAAGTCATTTTGATTTGCATTTCCCTGATAGCTAAGTATGCTGAAAATTTCTTCATGTACTTCTGGTCCATTTGAAATACCTCTGTTGACCATTCTCTGTTTACATTTGTACCCTTAAAATGCATCATTTGATTTGTTGATGTCTAGTTTCTTGAGTTCTTTATGTATTTTGCAAATTAGTCCTCTGTCAGATATGGAGATGGTGAAAATCTTTTCCCACTCTCTAGGCTGTTGTTTGTCCCATTGATGGTGTTCACTATAGCCAGGAATAGTATAAAATATCTTGGGAAAACTCTAATCAAGCAATATATGTAATTTCCGTGATTATTTTTCTACCCACCTTTTCTTTCCAATATGATTAAACTGTGTAAATGACAAAAATACAGCACATTCTCAAACCATCTTCCATGCAACATAAATATCCTGTTGCTTTTAACAGCTTCTGTTCTCTGAACTTGAGAGCCCTGGCTTGCTACTTATCAACTGTGTCTAATC
Organism: Rattus norvegicus; assembly: GCF_021556685.1. Taxonomy (NCBI): domain Eukaryota; kingdom Metazoa; phylum Chordata; class Mammalia; order Rodentia; family Muridae; genus Rattus; species Rattus norvegicus. The sequence goes on along the minus strand of NC_141551.1, from coordinate 39,947,824 downwards.
TGCCATTAAACTAAGTAATGATATCTTCAAATTTCCACCATCACATTTTAATTACAAAGACACCATTTATCTTCCCCAAATGGCTTGCTTTTTTTTTTGTAGAAACTGCATTCTCCCCGCAACAGCAATTCTTTTCTTTAACGTGTCTTTAGTTTTTTAAGTACAGAAAATTTCACATATGGGTTCCACTTGATGAATTTGATTACACATTCTCATTCCTCATCAGGGATGAGGAATTTTTTTGTGTTCCTGAGTTGCTAGGCATTTTAGAATCCTTGAATTTTACTGCTGTTTAATTGCTATTTATTTATTGGGAGTGGGGGTGGGGCCCTTGCATGTATTACAGTGCATGTGTAGCAATCAGAGAATAAATTTTTGGGGTGAATCTGCTCCTAATATGAGCGTTCCAGGACTGAAACTCAGGGAACAAGTATTCCTGACAAGGGACCTTTTCCAGGTTCAGTACTAGACCTTAGGATTTGACCTTGACTTTAGTATTTCTAGGGGGAAAAGTGGAGGCTAATTGGTCTTTATGCTCAGAAGAAAACTGTTTCTGCTATTCACCCAAATGTCTCAGAAGCTTTACACAGTTCCTGCTTCGCTGGGGTTTTGCTGAGAGATTTGGGGACCATTTTACTCGTATGCAGTCTTGCTGTTTTGCTCTGTGTATTTCCTGTGGTGTCATTCAAGCCCACCCATGTGCCCCATATGTTTCTTTTCATCATGAATTATTCTGTTAGTGCAAAAAGACGTAATATTTTAATTATATTTAAGCAGATTAAGGAGATTTATTAAAAGTACATGGCTGTGTGCTTTCAATCATCTTGAGCCAACTACTTTTTTTTTCAAGCGCTGTCAAACTAATTCAGTGGTAAGTTTACCAAAGAAAATAGTTACTGTAACTTAGAATATGGGATTCCAGCTATAAATCTTGAACATACCCTTCAAGAAATACTGTTACTGAAGGCTGGTAGTGTGAGATAGGATTTTAAATTAGCTCAAACTCAGCAACAGGATCTGACTCAGGAAGACAGATTATTAAAAATGCAGGAGAACTGGTACAGACTCACTGGCACCTCGCTTATCACCAGACATGAATAACTGTTCTGCCCCTGTGATGTTTGTTCAAGCCTCCACTGTGCTGATGTTTATTGAAGCCCCCACTGTGCCCTCCAGCCATTGTGTCCTGCAGAAAGCATTCCAGGAAACAGGCCAGCCGAAGTCTATCCAGATGTGTTTCAGATGGTTACAATCTGCTCTCAGAACAATGAAGACCTGAGGACCCGACCTTTCTCCTGATTTAGTAGCTCTGTTCCAGGAACTAGCTGACCATAAAGAAAACCTAGAGTCGTAAAACAATCCTGTGACTTTGGGAGTTCTTTCTTCTGTTATCTCTGGCATTTCTCTTTGATGTACTCTCATCTCCTAGGGTTTGTGGTTCTTCTTTTCTTTAAATAGTCCCTCTCCCTGTCTCTCGGGGTCGACACCAGTGTCTCCTGCATGGGATATGTATTGACCTGGAGATCTCCGAAATAAACCTCACCTTTGTGTAATACATTCAAAATCGATCTCTCATGTGTCTGGGGTCTGCGACTTCTCGATACTTGAGGGAGGATCTCCCTATGGAGATCTTTAAGCAGAACAGTTGGTTTGGTTTTCTATTTTGGTTGTTGTTTTGTTTTCAACAACAAAAACAAAATTACTGATTATGCTATGGTAATTTAGCTTCACATCCACTCCTCCAGGCTTCACCTTGGTCATTTTCAGTCTGGGACTCTGAAATCCACAGTACTTTTCCAGCTGAAACATGGATGCTTTGCCAGCAGGGGCCCCTGAGAGGGATTTGAAGTGGAGAGAGAAGGGTTGTATTTTGTTTCCTGGGCTTAGCATTTCTTGCTTCTGCCTCAACAGTGTTGATGCTGGCTATTCCAAAGGTGCAAATGTTTTCTGTTAGGACCTTTTCTACTCTTCCCAAACCATCATGTTTGTGCCCTCTCACAGACCCCAGATAGGATCTCTGATTCTTCTATATAAAACGCCAGTGCTTCAAGACCATGTGGTGTCTTTGTGTCTTTCCTGGGGCTTAAATGACTCAGCAACAGCCAGTTTTCAGAGGTTTGAATTCAGAGTGTTTAAGCATCCCATCTACATCAAAAGCTAATTAAAGAAGACTGATCTCTTTCTTTTTGACCCCCAGTTTTACAGATGATTAATGGTTTTTGTATTCTCTTTTCCAGGTTTCCGGTTCCCAACTGCCAATTGTTTTAATTAACTTCCTCCAGCTAAGGCAATTGCTGTGGTTTCTACTCCTAAATGGACACTGGATAATATGCATTTCTATCAATAATAGCTATCTTTTGAGTGGCCATTGGTATCCGGACAAAATGATACCACTAATTTTACTGCCTGTGAAAATTACAATGTTATTTATATATTTTAATGCAATGTTTTGATACAAGTGCACACATTGATTAGTGGCTATTAGCCCAAAAGCTTGAATTACCCTAGATGCACAGAACATATGAAACTCAAGAAGCATGACCAAAATGTGAATGCTTCACTCCTTTAAAAGGGGAACAAATATCCTAGGCAGGGAATAGGGAGTCAAAGTTTGGAACAGAGGCAGAAGGAACACCCATTCAGAGCCTGCCCCACATGTGGCCCATAGATATACAGCCACCCTATTAGATAAGATGGATGAGGGAATGAAGTGCAGGCTGACAGGAACCGGATGTAGATCTCTCCTGAGAGACACAGCCAGAATACAGCAAATACATAGGCAAATACCAGCAGCAATCCACTGAACTGAGAACAGGACATCCGTTGAAGGAATCAGTGAAAGGACTGAAAGAGCATGAAGGGGCTCAAGATCACATATGAACAACAATACCAACCAACCAGAGCTTCCAGAGACTTAGCCACTACCCAAAGGCTATATATGGACTGACCCTGGGCTCCAACCTCATAAGTAGCAATGAATTGCCTAGTAAGAGTACCAGTGGAAGGGGAAGCCCTTGGTCCTGTCAAGACTGAACCCTCAGTGAACGACATTGTTGGCGGGAGGGTGGTAATGGGGGTATGATGGGTAAGGGAACACCCATATAGAAGGGGAGTTGGAGGGGTTAGAATGATGTTGGCCCAGAAAATGGGAAGAGGAATAACAATTGAAATGTAAATAAGAAATACTCAAGTTAATAAAGCTAAAAAAATTAAAAAGACAAAATATTCTCTTCAAAAAAAGAAACTCTTAAAAAAAAGAAAACAAGGAACTACAAATGTCTGGGTAGGTCTCCCACATATTAACATGAACCTTTCCCCTCAAACAGATGTGTTTTGGTAGCATCAAAACATTGGAATGCTCACTAGAGTCTTCCAAAGTTTTTCCTGCCCAGTGAACTGATTAATCACAGAATACCTTTCTAATCAGGTCTACAGAACAGCTGATTTCAAGCAATGGATGCTACTAACTAAAATGGAACTGTGTATTAAAATTAAATCAATCTGAATTATACTTCTTTAAAAGTATGTAGCAAAAGAGAACAAATGCAATGATAGAATACTTATTGGGCTTATGTTTAACTTTTACAGGAAAAGTGATATTAACATTCTGTAGTCAGCAAGATGAATGTCATGGAAGCAGAAAACAGTTCTTTTTTTTCTTTTTTTCGGAGCTGGGGACCGAACCCAGGACCTTGCGCTTCCTAGGTAAGCGCTCTACCACTGAGCCAAATCCCCAACCCCCAGAAGACAGTTCTATATAGTTCATGAGCACCACCACCCATCCTGCTGTCCTCAGTGTCTAAATGCATAAATCAAAATATTTTCTCTCTATGACAGCTTGCTCTTACTAAGTGACTACAGCCACTAGCTTTAGTTAAAGGGGTACCAGATGAACTGATAACACAAAGAACCTTGTTTTTTTTTCATTGTGGGTTTTCCAGGGACTGCCAGATAAAACTAATTTTGAAGTCAAAACAGAAAGTCTAGCTTTTACCCCTGGTATCTCATTCACAACTTACAGTTACAGTGTAATAGGACCCAAGATCTTGGCAAATCTGACTCCATGATGGATGTCCCATTCAAACTGTAAAACTTAGCACATAGGCGACACCACTAGCCAAACTAAAGCAAAAGCTTAATCCATCAAAGTCCACATAGTTCTGGGAAAGTCTCTAAATGTACTAACCTAGCATTTTATCTTCAGTAGTTCTGCTTCTGGCTAAGTGTTCTAGGTAACTGATGTACACCAACCCAGAACATGTCTTCTGTGTTAAAATCTCATCTTGAGAAAGGCTCAGGGTACACTGGGATCCCAAAGTGCCCAGTGTAGTCCCCATCTGGCTAATAAATACTTTGTATTGGCTTAAGCCCATGTCTGACCAGTCTTCTCTGGTGGATCCCTCACATCAACAGGAAGAAGGGTAAGAAGCTTCTTCTCCTCAGGAAAATCATCTGATGCAACTTAAGCATTATTGCCTGTATTTTAAATGTTCCAAGAAATATAATCTTTATATGGACCAATGTCCTAAAAGAATCACTCTGCCAAAACAATGGTCTTACCATCCTGGTAGAGCAGCCAAACCATTCCTGTAGGTGTGCTAAATAAATAGGGCCACAGTACAGCCCAATGATAGCAATGGGTTGTGTGCTGAGCATGTGGAGGTGAATATCTGTGTGTTACATATGAATATAACTGAGACATATTCCAAGAGAGTACTGAAGAACTCTATCTTTTAAAGTGTACCACATATCTCCTGTTTGACCATGAGCTGCTTTTGCTCCTGTTGTTCAGACCAAATCAAGAAGCAATATTTTAACTGATGAGTCTTTTCTTAAATGTCCTAAAAGAAATCTCAAAAAGACTATCTAGCTCAATTTATCCTTTGAAGTTTATTGTAAGTTCCTTAAGAGAAAAACATTATGATGTTTTGACATTATGATATGCTTTTAATTATAAGTTTATTGTTGGTGTTGGTTAGCACTATCTTCTAGTAAGAACTGAAGATAAATGTCTTGCTGGGAATGATGGCATATAAATTTAATCTCAGCACATTGGAGGTGGATGGATCACCATGACTTAGCATCTAGCCTGGTCAATATAATAAGTTCTAGGGTAGCCAAGGCAACATAATAAGACCCTATCTCGAACACACATATACACACAAGCACACACAGATTTTCTGCAGTGCAAATGTGTTGTGCCCATAAGTTCATTTAGGGAGAACAAATAACGCTAAGACTCTAATTCATCTTGCAAATTGTCCAGTGAATATAAATTTTACTCTATTTCCTCAATGAATTAGAAGACAAACTAAATTTTCCAACTGTTGACCACTGTTACTAATAAAAATATATTATAGTATATAATATATCATATTGCATAATATATAGCATATGTACTATATTATAATTTTGCTGTGTGGTTACCAGATGGCCATTTAACTCTACAGTGAAATTATAAACAAGGAAAAATGCAAAGAAGTTTGTAAGATTTCTTTGAATTCTATGACCAATTAATCAAGGAAGTAAAAGTTAAGTAGAGACAAAAGGAAAAATATAATATATATGGCTGCTTTTCTGCTATCATGAGCATCATAGGGGTGCTAAGAATTCAACTAAGGACCTTGAGAGAGCAGTGAGTACTTTTAACCACTGAGCATCTCTCTAGCCCCAGGCTTTGGGGATATAATTTTAGGGGTCTAATAATGTCTAATCAAGAGCAGCACTTTATACTTTTTGTATCTCCTTGGGTCTCTTTTTGTCTCTACTTAACTTTTTCTTTCTTGATTACTTTCAAAGAATTCTTGCAAACTGCTTTGTATTTTGCCTTGTTTATACTTTCACTGTAGAGTTAAATGATCATTTGGTAACCACATGGTGAAATGTGAGATGAGAGATGGGAGTCAACATCTCAAATACAATACACAAATATGTATGTAAACTCTGTTTTGACTTCAGTGACTCTCAGAGCATCATCTCAGCTTTTGGTGAGAAAAGTGAGGATGAAGAAATACGTAGATCACAGGCTGCTTGAACACAGAATTGTGTTAAGAGACAATATGCTTCCCAACATTTAATCCTACCAAAAAGCTCTCTTTCACCCGAAACCACTCTTAAAATATAAACATGGGCACAGTTAATCAGTCAAGAAATATATTTAATTTTTAATTTTGTGTGTGTGTGTGTGTATGTGATAGTTGGAGACATGAGAACAAGCCATTATTCATTGGAAACACACAAGGAGAGTCCAGTTTGTAGGCAACTAGGTCAATCCGACTTTAACACCATTTGCTTAAAACATCTACACTGTAATTAGGTAAAAACACTCACCACTACTGCTTATAGCCCAATCCATTCCTTAGGTTCCCCTTGCTTCTTGCTGGATCCCATCCTTTTGTAATTCTCTTTACAAGAGTCTGTAAGAGATAGAATCCATTAGCATTTCTCCAGTCTTTGTGAATCTTACCTTTACTCTTAAATCATAATTTACTTTAGGGGAGAAACACAGGTTGAGTTTTTATTTTCCAGAATTTCCTAACTTGTCCTATTACCTTTTAATATGCATCTTATCAGTGTAGACACTTTATAGCCCACTTAATTGTCATATTCCAGGGAGTCTTTAGAATGAATCCCAGTTAAATTATCTAATTTTAACCCAGAGCCATTCTACACACAATTTTGAATTCTTGTCTTGCACGAGGAGAAGTGGCTAAGCATGTAAGTGGGGGCTAAAAGTCCCCACTTTTGGTAAGAGCCACTGCCAGAGGGCATTACTTATTGCTTTCAATTTCATACAAAAGTGCTAAACGAGGCAGGGAAGATACTGACGTGTTCCTCATACATTTGTTTCTTATTTCTCCTATTCAACATCTGGATTACTATCTTATTCAAATCAATAGAGCATCCTTGATTGTCAATGATTATGGACCCTTACTAACCTCCATGATGTTTGGTAAGTTCTCAACTCAAATGTCAATAAACATGCACTCTTCCCTCTAGGACCAAAGAAGAAAAAAAGCAGTGCTGTTGTATATGTGCCTCAAAAAATTTAAGGTCCAAACTTTTAAAATCCCTTTACTTAATGTCTATCTGATGAGAAGAATTAAAATATATATTGATTGAAGAGAGTTTTTCACTAAATTGAACATATTAGAAAAGCATAAAGAATCTCTTTTGAGTTCACCAGACTAAATATAACACATTTTCATAAAATAGGTGAGCTTATATTAGGTTTAAGGGTGGTATAAAAAAGGGTGCACTTTAGACCCAAGATAGTTTGGATAACAGACCATTAATTTAAGGAAATGCTTCAAATTCTAGGTGATATGGACCTAGAAATTACATATTTCTTAATCCTATCTTGAGTATTAAAATTTCTTGATCACAAACTCAGGAATATTCAAGGACAAATTCACACATCTATTTTCTAACAGAACAGTGCAAAAAGTGCTTCTAAGAATATTTACAAAGCTAGCCTCCAAATGTTGTGAAGGACACAGGTACCTTTCAGTTGACAATGAAAAAAAATCAATTCTTGCTATCTTTACAGAGGCAAGGGTTCAGGAAGTAATGGATGCAGAAGTACATGGTCGAGGGAGGGAGAACTAAACCTTCAGAGAGGCAGACATGCCTGGGAAACCAGAAGAGACTGCACTCTGCTCACATTACTGATTCCAGAGGAAAACACCAAATACCATCTGGAACCCTGGTGCACTGAAGCTCCCGGAAATGGCGGTGCAGATCTTCCTGGTTGCTGCCGCTGCAGAGAGGTCGTGGGCAGCACCCCGCGAGCAAATTTGAGCCTCGGGACCACAGGTAAAACCAACTTTTCTGCTGCAAGTGACCTGCCTGGTGAACTCAAGACACAGGCCCACAGAAAAAGCTGAAGACCTGTAGAGAGGAAAAACTACACGCCCGAAAGCAGAACACTCTGTCCTCATAACAGGCTGAAAGAAAACAGGAAAACAGGTCTACAGCACTCCTGACACACAGGCTTATAGGACAGTCTAGCCACTGTCAGAAATAGCAGAACAAAGTAACACTAGAGATAATCTGATGGCGAGAGGCAAGCGCAGGAACCCAAGCAACAGAAACCAAGACTAAATGGCACCATCAGAGCCCAATTCTCCCATCAAAACAAACATGGAATATCCAAACACACCAGAAAAGCAAGATCTAGTTTCAAAATCATATTTGATCATGATGCTGGAGGACTTCAAGAAAGACGTAAAGAACTCTCTTAGAGAAATACAGGAAAACATTAATAAACAAGTAGAAGCCTACAGAGAGGAATCGCAAAAATCCCTGAAAGAATTCCAGGAAAACACAATCAAACAGTTGAAGGAATTAAAAATGGAAATAGAAGCAATCAAGAAAGAACACATGGAAACAACCCTGGATATAGAAAACCAAAAGAAGAGACAAGGAGCTGTAGATACTAGCTTCATCAACAGAATACAAGAGATGGAAGAGAGAATCTCAGGAGCAGAAGATTCCATAGAAATCATTGACTCAACTGTCAAAGATAATGTAAAGCAGAAAAAGCTACTGGTCCAAAACAAACAGGAAATCCAGGACTCAATGAGAAGATCAAACCTAAGGATAATAGGTATAGAAGAGAGTGAAGACTCCCAGCTCAAAGGAACAATAAATATCTTCAATAAATCATAGAAGAAAACTTCCCTAACCTAAAAAAAGAGATACCCATAGGCATACAAGAAGCCTACAGAACTCCAAATAGATTGGACCAGAAAAGAAACACCTCCCGTCACATAATAGTCAAAACACCAAACGCACAAAATAAAGAAAGAATATTAAAAGCAGTAAGGGAAAAAGGTCAATTAACATATAAAGGCAGACCTATCAGAATCACACCAGACTTTTCGCCAGAAACTATGAAGGCCAGAAGATCCTAGACTGATGTCATACAGACCCTAAGAGAACACAAATGCCATCCCAGGTTACTGTATCCTGCAAAACTCTCAATTAACATAGATGGAGAAACCAAGATATTTCATGACAAAACCAAATTTACACAATATGTTTCTACAAATCCAGCACTACAAATATAATAAATGGTAAAGCCCAACATAAGGAGGCAAGCTATACCCTAGAAGAAGCAAGAAACTAATCGTCTTGGCAACAAAACAAAGAGAAGAAAAGCACACAAACATAACCTCACATCCAAATATGAATAGAACAGGAAGCAATAATCACTATTCCTTAATATCTCTCAACATCAATGGACTCAACTCCACAATAAAAAGACATAGATGAACAAACTGGATACAAAGCGAGGACACTGCATTCTGCTGCCTACAGGAAACACACCTCAGAGACAAAGACAGACACTACCTCAGAGTGAAAGGCTGGAAAACAACTTTCCAAGCAAATGGTCAGAAGAAGCAAGCTGGAGTAGCCATTCTAATATCAAATAAAATCAATTGTCAACTAAAAGTCATCAAGAAAGATAAGGAAGGACACTTCATATTCATCAAAGGAAAATTCCACCAAGATGAACTCGCAATCCTAAATATCTATGCCACAAATACCAGGGCACCTACATACGTAAAAGAAACCTTACTAAAGCTCAAAACATACATTGCACCTCACACAATAATAGTAGGATATTTCAACACCCCACTCTCATCAATGGACAGATCATGGAAACAGAAATTGAACAGAGACGTAGACAGACTAAGAGAAGGCATGAGCCAAATGGACTTAACAAATATTTATAGAACATTCTATCCTAAAGCAAAAGGATATACCTTCTTCTCAGCTCCTCATGGTTCTTTCTCCAAAATTGACCATATAATTGGTCAAAAAACGGGCCTCATCAGGTACAGAAAGATAGAAATAATACCATGCGTGCTAACGGAACACCACGGCCTAAAACTGGTCTTCAATAACAATAAGGGAAGAATGCCCACATATACATGGAAATTGAACAATGCTCTACTCAATGATAACCTGGTCAAGGAAGAAATAAAGAAAGAAATTAAAAACTTTTTAGAATTTAATGAAAATGAAGGTACAACATACCCAAACTTATGGGACAAAATGAAAGCTGTGCTAAGAGGAAAACTCATAGCGCTGAGTGCCTGCAGAAAGAAACAGGAAAGAGCATATATCAGCAGCTTGACAGCACACCAAAAGCTCTAGAACAAGAAGAAGCAAATACACCCAGGAGGAGTAGAAGGCAGGAAATAATCAAATTCAGAGATGAAATCAACCAAGTAGAAACAAAAAAGACCACAGAAAGAATCAACAGAACCTAAAGTTGATTCTTTGAGAAAATCAACAAGATAGATAAACCCTTAGCCAGACTAATGAGAGGACACAGAGAGTATGTCCAAATTAACAAAATCAAAAATGAAAAGGGAGACATAACTACAGATTCATAGGAAATTCAAAAAATCATCAGATCTTACTATAAAAGCCTATATTCAACAAAACTTGAAAATCTGGAGGAAATGGACAATTTCCTAGACAGATACCAGGTACCGAAGTTAAATCAGGAAAAGATAACCCATTTAAACAACCCCATTACTCCTAAGGAAATAGAATCAGTCATTAAAGGTCTCCCAACCAAAAAGAGACCAGGTCCAAGCGGGTTTAGTGCAGAATTCTATCAGACCTTCATAGAAGACCTCATACCAATACTATCCAAACTATTCCACAAAATTGAAACAGATGGAGCACTACCGAATTCCTTCTATGAAGCCACAATTACTCTTATACCTAAACCACACAAAGACCCAACAAAGAAAGAGAACTTCAGGCCAATTTCCCTTGTGAATATCGACGCAGAAATACTCAATAAAATTCTGGCAAACCGAATCTAAGAGCACATCAAAACAATCATCCACCATGATCAAGTAGGCTTCCTCCGAGGCCTGCAGGGATGGTTCAATATATGGAAAACCATCAACATGATCCATTATATAAACACACTGAAAGAACAAAACCACATGATAATTTCATTAGGTGCTGAGAAAGCATTTGACAAAATTCAACACCCCTTCATGATAAAAATCCTGGAAAGAATAGGAATTCAAGGCCCATACCTAAACATAGTAAAAGCCATATACAGCAAACCAGTTGCTCACATTAAACTAAATGGAGAGAAACTTGAAGCAATCCCACTAAAATCAGGGACTAGACAAGGCTGCCCACTCTCTCCCTACTTATTCCATATAGTTCTTGAAGTTCTAGCCAGAGCAATCAGACAACAAAAGGAGGTCAAGGGATACAGATAGGAAAAGAAGAAGTCAAAATATAACTATTTGCAGATGATATGATAGTATATTTAAGTGATCCCAAAAGTTCCACTTGAGAACTATTGAACCGGATAAACACCTTCAGCAAAGGGCCTGGGTATAAAATTAACTTAAATAAAGCAGTAGCCTTCCTCTACATAAAAGAGAAACAAGCCGAGAAAGAAATTAGGGAAACGATACCCTTCATAATAGACCCAAATAATATAAAGTACCTCGGTGTGACTTTAACCAAGCAAGTAAAAGATTTGTACAATAAGAACTTCAAGACACTGAAGAAAGAAATTGAAGAAGACCTCAGAAGATGGAAAGATCTCCCATGCTCATGGATTGGCAGGATTAATATAGTAAAAATGGCCATTTTACCAAAAGCGATCTACAGATTCAATGCAATCCCCATCAAAATACCAATCCAATTCTTCAACGAGTTAGACAGAACAATTTGCAAATTCATCTGGAATAACAAAAAACCCAGGATAGCTAAAGCTATCCTCAACAATAAAAGGACTTCAGGGGGAATCACTATCCCTGAACTCAAGCAGTATTACTGAGCAATAGTGATAAAAACTGCATGGTATTGGTACAGAGACAGACAGATAGACCAATGGAATAGAATTGAAGACCCAGAAATGAACCCACATACCTATGGTCACTTGATTTTTGACAAAGGAGCCAAAACCATCCAATGGAAATAAGATAGCATTTTCAGCAAATGGTGCTGGTTCAACTGGAGGTCAGCATGTAGAAGAATGCAGATCGATCCATGGTTAGCACCCTGTACAAAGCTTAAGTCCAAGTGGATCAAGGACGTTCACATCAAACCAGACACACTCAAACTAATAGAAGAAAAAGGAGGGAAGCATCTGGAACACATGGACACTGGAAAAAATTTCCTGAACAAAACACCAATGGCTTATGCTCTAAGATCAAGAATCGACAAATGGGATCTCATAAAACTGCAAAGTTTCTGTAAGGCAAAGGACACTGTGGTTAGGACAAAATGGCAACCAACAGATTGGGAAAAGATCTTTACCAATCCTACAACAGATAGAGGCCTTATATCCAAAATATACAAAGAACTTAAGAAGTTAGACCCCAGGGAGACAAATAACCCTATTAAAAATGGGGTTCAGAGCTAAACACACAATTCACAGCTGAGGAATGCCGAATGGCTGAGAAACACCTAAAGAAATGTTCAACATCTTTAGTCATAAGGGAAATGCAAATTAAAACAACCCTGAGATTTCTCCTCACACCAGTGAGAATGGCTAAGATCAAAAACTCAGGTGATAGCAAATCCTAGGGAGGATTCGGAGAAAGAGGAACACTCCTCCATTGTTGGTGGGGTTGCAGACTGGTACAACCATTCTGGAAATCAGTCTGGAGGTTCCTCAGAAAATTGGACATTGAACTGCCTGAGGACCCAGCTATACTTCTCTTGGGCATATACCCAAAAGATGCCCCAATATATAAAAAAGACACGTGCTCCACTATGTTCATCGCAGCCTTATTTATAATAGGCAGAAGCTGGAAAGAACCCAGATGCCCTTCAACAGAGGAATGGATACAGAAAATGTGGTACATCTACACAATGAAATATTACTCAGCTATCAAAAACAATGACTTTATGTAATTCGTAGGCAAATGTTTGGAACTGGAAAATATCATCCTGAGTGAGCTAACCCAATCACAGGAAGACGTACATGGTACGCACTCATTGATAAGTGGCTATTAGCCCAAATGCTTGAATTACCCTAGATGCCTAGAACAAATGAAACTCAAGATGGATGATCAAAATGTGAATGCTTCACTCCTTCTTTAAAAGGGGAACAAGAATACCCTTGGCAGGGAAGAGAGACGCAGAGATTAAAACAGAGACTGAAGGAACACCCATTCAGAGCCTGCCCCACATGTGGCCCATACATATACAGCCACCCAATTAGACAAGATGGATGAAGCAAAGAAGTGCAGACCGACAGGTGCTGGATGTAGATAGCTCCTGAGAGACACAGCCAGAATACAGCAAATACAGAGGCGAATGCCAGCAGCAAACCACTGAACTGAGAATAGGACCCCCGTTGAAGGAATCAGAGAAGGAACTGGATGAGCTTGAAGGGGCTCGAGACCCCATATGTACAACAATGCCAAGCAACCAGAGCTTCCAGGGACTAAGCCACTACCTAAAGACTATACATGGACTGACCCTGGACTCTGACCTCATAGGTACCAGTGAATATCCTAGTAAGAGCACCAGTGGAAGGGGAAGCCCTGGGTCCTGCTAAGACTGAACCCCCAGTGAACTAGACTGTTGGGGGGAGGGCGGCAATGGGGGGAGGGTGGGGAGGGGAACACCCATAAGGAAGGGGAGGGGGGAGGGGTATGTTTGCCCGGAAACCGGGAAAGGGAATAACCCTGGAAATGTATATAAGAAATACTCAAGTTAATAATAATAATAACAATAATAATAATAATAATAATAATAATAATAATAATAAAGAAGTACATGGTCAAAATGTGCAGAGCAATGCTCAGTGTGCTGGGAAGCCTGTCTGGTAACAGTGTCTTGGGTTCTAAACTGACTCACAGATTTTGCAATGAGACTAGACTAATTTGCAAAGCCCAAGGGAAGCATGGTTCTGTGCCTTAATCAAGTATTCATTCATAACTGCCGAGCCTGCAGCAGAGATAACCGAGCTCCGGGGCAGACATGACGCCTGAGTGCGAGCCGGTTCGAGGGTTCGCACCACACGTGGTTAAGCCCCCTGCTTGCGTGCGGCAGACTCCAAGAAGATGTGCACCTGGACTTGCCCCCTGCTACAAACTTGGCTCTGGGCTGATGGGCATCTGGGTCATGGGAAAGATCGTTGTCAGCACTTATTTCTTTATTTTTTCTTTGTTTGATTCTGAGAATGATCTTGGTAAGACAGAGACTTCCTTTAATAATAGGACAGAAGGTCCTGATCTATTTTTGATCACTAATACCACAAGCTTTCCTGCTTCCTCTTTACAGCAGACAGAGCCTCTGATGACAGGGACTCCAAGGTTACAGATTATGTCTTCTCTTATAGATAAGGAAATATAAGATTTAGCAAAGAATTATACTTACAAGGATAGTGATGCTTCTTCTATTAGGGTGTTGGTAGAACTGTTGAGAAATGATTCCTTGAGCTTTAGGTCGGCTATGAATATTTTACAGAGTATAGAAACAGGTGGTGACAACCAGGTACTTAAAGGGGACCATATGTGCATCGACCAACGGATGCCTCATTACCATATACTGGAGAATATGATTTGAATTTTGATAGGTGGGTTACTAAGGATAGATATAGGGTCAGGTATTTGTCACTGCCTTGGTCAGAAAGATTGACAAGAGCCTGTCCTCCTTGGTGTGTGCTCTCAGAAGAAGAGAAATGGGAGGTAAGGTCACAGATCATCAGATACTTTAGACAGGGATCAGACATGCAATATTATTGCCCCAAGCCTTAGATGTGCATCTACAGGACTAGCAAAGATGGGATCAAAAGGGTTAACTAGAGCGATAGAACTAGGTGCACAGACCTGATGGCTTAAGATATGCCAGACTTGCAGTCCCCTGAAACTTCCTCCTTGATGTGACAAACGAAAACTAGACTAGGCTGGCTGACTGCGGCTCATCTGAAAAAAAAAAGCAAGCTGTACCTTTTTACAGAAAAATCAAATGTTCTTGGCCATGGTCCAAGATTGTTATACAATGAAAATTGTGTATAAATGTCTGATGCTCTCTCAGTAAAGTTACAACAGCTGACCACTCTCTCTGTGTCTGTGTCTCTGTTCGCCATCCCGTCTCCGCTCCACGTGTGTCCTCAACAGGGGTCCCCCCGTGGATCCTTGGAACCCCCAAGATTGCCGACCGCGGCACATAACCATGCTGAGAATTCTATGTTACTGAGCATAAGGACTTGTTTCACAGGGGAAAAAACTAACTCCACCTTCCTACTTTTTATTTGGTAATTTATTCCTTTCTCCCAAATAAGTATAATGTTCATGTTCCACTTCAAAAACACTCTTTAGGAAGGTAGGTCTTACTCATGGTGGTACTGAGGGTAAAAGGATCTACAGCTCCTATCTTGAGTTTGGGATATACAGAGGTGATAAGTAAATGCTCCTTTGATCTTGGATCCAAATGTGTAACGTGTAACGTGTAATGTGTAATGTGTAATGTGTAATGTGTAATGTGTACTGTATCCAAATACTTGGATCCAAATATACCATCTGTTTCTTTTCACCAAAACCATGTGCCTGGAACAGGAAAGTCAGCTGTTTGCTGCCTTTGGTGAATTTCTTTTTGATTAATGTGAAGGCTACTTTTAAATTTTCCTTTCAGAGAAAGCCTTTGTTGTTCTTTGTGGTCTAAGAGATTAGAAGATTGAAAAATGCTTAGGTTGGAGTGTCACAATATCCAATGTATAGAAGCTGACTCTTGTGCCATCAATCTGTTCTCATTATTTCAGCTTCGTAAAGAAGCATTCCTATATGTGGTAGATCCAGAGAGAGCACAGTGGAGGGCCCAGGAGGAAGTTGTGGGGGTTGAGAGCATCCTCCCACTCTCCTCCAGTCACCATCACTACTTGTATGCATATCCCTTACCTCTGCCAACTTCTTATTTTCTGTAATCACCTTCCTGCACCGATCTCATTTGAGATGCTTAAGGGTTTACCTAATGCCAAGGACATAAAATCTTTCCACTTGGAACAGAATTTAGTCTCATTACCAGGCTATTATCATTATAATATTATCGTTTGTTTGTTTTAAAAATATTTTTTGTGCATCTGACTCTTCAGCTGCTTGTTGGGTCTTTGGAGGGAGTCTTGATAGATCCCTTTTTGTGAGCACACCATAGCCTCGGTAATGGTGTCAGATCTTGGGACCTCCCCTTGAGCTCCATCCCACTTTGGGTCTGTCGCTAAACCTTCTTTTCCTTGGGCTCTTCTCCATTTCCATCCCTTCATTTCTTTCAGACAGGAAGAATTTTGAGTCAGAGTTTTGACTGTGGGATACCAACCCCATCCCTCACTAGATGCCCTGCCCTGTCTTTCTGCTGGAGGTGGGCTTAGTATGTTCCTTCTCCCCACTGTAGAGCATTTCATCTAGGATCTAGGGTCCCTGTCTTTGAGTCCCGGAGAGTCTCAGCTGATGATCCCTATGGTTGAATTAGGGAAAAACTGGAGGAAACTGAGGTCCCCTTGTAGGAGGACCAGCAGTCTCAATTAACCTGGACTCCCGTAATCTCTCAGACAGTGGATCACCAAGCAGGTAGCATATACCAACTGATACGAGGACCCCAACACATATACGGCAGAGGACTCCTAGGTCTGTTTTCAGTCAGAGAAGTTGCACCTAACCCTCAAGAGACTGGAGGTCCCAGGAAGTTTAGAGGTCTGGTGGGGTGGGTGGGGTAGGGACATCCTTGTGGAAACAGAGGGTGGGAAGTAAGTATGCGATGGGGAACAGTTGGAGGGTGGACTAGGACGGGAATAAAACCTGGAGTGTAAAAATAAATAAATAAATAAATAAATAAATAAATAAATATTAATATTGTTATCTTAAACAGGGTTTCTTACAACATAAATACATCTATTTTTATAATAAAATTTTAGTAGGACATAGCCATATTTACTTTTCATACTAGGTGTCTATGGCTATATTCATGCTAGAGCGACTGATTTGAACAACTGCGACATTGTATGGCACATAGAGTTTAGCTGTTTTCTAATTACCCCTCTAGGCCATATCAGTGATCTTAATGCCAGGTGCTTGGGTCTTTCTTTCCTTGTGTGTGCAACCTTCCAACTGTTTTCCTTTCTTGTCTGTAAATTGAGGATGGCCTTGGGATCTCGTGTAAGGGTGATGGGAAGAAACACAGCACCGAATTAACACTGAGTTTGTACAAATACTCAGTAGACACTGATGTCAGAGCCCCACATTTGACACTTGGCGTTAGCTCTAAGAAAGCAGTTTTAGGACAAAGGACAAGGACACATGTGGAGGCTAAGTTATTACTGGTATTCTAACTGGTTACTCTGCTCTGGTTCTCTTCTCTCCATAGGGGAATGATGAAAAAAGAATGTTAAGATCTTTACAAATGAAGACCAATGGCAAGAAGGAAACATGGAAAGGAATAGATTCAGAATCAGGACACCAGGCTTCCCAATTGCTGGGGGTAAAAGAAGTAAATTCCTCACAATATTTTAAAATATACATACAACTTTAAAACAAAATTCCCTGTCTAAGCAAATTGCCAAGTAAATATGAGGTTAAATAAAGATGTTTAGGGAATAAAAATGATTAATTGAAAAAAAAACTCTCTGAAACTTCCCATAAGATTTTAGCTTCCCTTGGCATGTGCAGCATAAGGAAACTGGAAGTAAACCTCGAACCAAGAGACTGTTGTGGTATCTGGAGGGATTCTGAGATGTGCATTTGAGAGGGGAGTCCTTACTCATTAGGGAGCCTCCCATTAGTGCAAGAACCAATGGGATAAATTTAACCAAATGTAAAGACAACTTTTATGAGCCTCTGTAAAAATTTTGATTAATCAAGGGGAAATTCCAGACATTTCAGGATATTTTCAAAAGAGGTCTAGAACAATTGAAATGCTTTTCAGAAGAAGTGCACAGTTGGACAAAAAGTCAATCGGGCAAACTGTGAAGAGGATTGAGGAAGGAGCCCAACTAGCAAAGACCCCAGAAGAGCACAGTGTTAAACAGATGGCCAGGAACTCTGTGTTGAGTGGAGAAAAAGGTTGAGAAAGAAAAAGGTGACAGAGGTGTCAGGGTGACTCAGACAAGGTAGGCACAAAAGAACAGAGAGAATGGAAATGATTGTGAGAGTTCATCAAAAAGGGGTTGAGAGGTCATGTATATTCTATTGAAAGTGAAAACGCAGTAGAGATTACAGGATTCCATCCCGATAGACATCTATCAGGAGAGAGATTCAGGGTCAGGCATTTTGCTGAGAGTTGAAATTGAACATGTGAGAACATGTGGGAGATTCTTTCCTTAGTGGAAGTTTAAGTCTGGCTTCTAACAAAAAGACCTGGAGCTTAGAAAAGGTAATGATGGGGGTTGGGGATTTAGCTCAGTGGTAGAGCAACCGGGGTTCGGTCCCCAGCTCCGAAAAAAAAAGAAAAAAAAAAGAAAAGAAAAAGAAAAGGTAATGATGGCTGAACTTCCTCTTCAGAGATGATTTCATTGGTCAATGGAAGCTCTGAATTGGGTTTTGTTGTTGTTTGTCTGAATATATTTTTAATTTGACATTCTACATGTCAGGGATCCTACCCTCCCAGTTCTCCAGCTCCTTGCTCCCATTCTGAGCTTGTAACATTTGAAGAGCAATTTCTAAAAGCACCCCAAGTTGTTCAGATGCACAGCCAAAGATGAAAGTCACTGGTTTAGAAAGTGGGTGGTCTGGTCTATACAGTTCAGACCTTAAGAGCAGACGTGACCTTCAATACCATCTCAGTTTATCAGAGAAAGAATGGGAGATGTTGGCACCAGCCGTGACAGGTAGTTGGAACTAAGGGTATTATTGAACAGCAGTAGCTTCTATTCATCCTGTGAAGTAAAGGCACACATCACCACTGAGAATAAATGGAAGGTTATTTAAATAAAGGCCCAAAGCCTGGGCCAATAAGCCTGAAGTTACAGCTGGAATGGACACTGCTGTACTGTGAATCAACTTACAAGACTCAGATGAAGCCAGGAAGCTAGAAATCGTAGCAGCCCTGATCTGTGTGCAGTGCAGTTTTGGTTTTGTCATAATAGAAAAAGAAATGTATAGATTTTATCTTATCTAAAAAATTATGGATTTACTCCATTTTTGTTGGACCCTCCTGGATCCGGTTCTCAATACCATGGCAGCACAGGTGCCATCACTTTTTGTGTTAATCCCTGAGTCTATGGTATGATTGTGTTAATACCGACCTGCAGAAATACAATGAGCAGCATAAAAGACCTAGAACCCAGACTTGGCCCAAGCCTACTGGTTTCCCATTGTAATATGTAGTTCTGATATGTATGTCCTACAGGGCAGAGTCTTTCTGGACTTTGCATAGATTTAAGTCACTTGTGATTAGAACGGGTTTTGAGTTCCTGGTTTGAATTTGCTATCAGTTTGAGTCTCTGTGATTAACAGTTTCATTCTGATTCCATGCACCTTTTTATCCTATAAAGGGCCAGGGCTGTGAAAATTTAGCAGGTTGGGTATAATGGAGAGAAGAAGATCATTTAAAAAAGCATCTAACATTTTCTTCACAAGAACTGCCCTCAAGAGGTGCACGCAGACAGATTTAATGTGCTTGAAAGTCGTTCTGTGACAGATGCATGGTGTTGGGACGTTTCTGATTCCCTGTCTTTTAAGGACGAGAAATACTTATAATGATTTTAGAACAGAGAGTGGAGGACGATGCCCCCAAGCAAGACCTGTGATGAAAATAATTAGGGAGCTACCAGCAAGCAACTCTCCACTGAGAATTTAGAGGTTTCCCTGTGATGATCATATAATATAATATAATATAATATAATATAATATAATATAATATATAATTATTATTATTATATTTTTATAATATTATAACATATAATAATATAATATAATAGGTTGGGAAAAGAAAGTTAGCCAATAATGTACAACAGAAGAAAACATACAGGCCATGAGTCGAAGAGTGGAGTTGCCACAATGACAAAGTGTTTTATGTTCTTTTCTCCACAAATGAGGAGGCAGGGTTCCAGGGTCAGGTAAGATCCTGTCTGAGGCACTAGATACTTTTCTTTTTTTATTTTATTTTTGAGATTATATTATAATTACATTTCTCCCTCCCCTTTCCTTCTTCTGCACCATCACTGTAACCTCCCTAGCTCTCGTTCCATTTCATGGCCTCCCC
Organism: Rattus norvegicus; assembly: GCF_021556685.1. Classification (NCBI taxonomy): domain Eukaryota; kingdom Metazoa; phylum Chordata; class Mammalia; order Rodentia; family Muridae; genus Rattus; species Rattus norvegicus. The sequence continues at coordinate 39,927,625 of NC_141551.1, read as the reverse complement.
ATTACTCCTCGGTTCTGTATAGGCTAGAGTATAGCAACCCATCTCTGTCCAGGCTCCACTCTGAGAAAGAGCAGAAACATCAGTGACAAGGATGGTTAGAGACCATATTTATAATGTTCCCATTTGGGAATGTATCTAGTTAAACTTTCAGCATTGTTTCATGTGGAAAAAATAAAAAAATACAAATAGGAAGTTAAAAATAAAAAAGACTATATTCCAAGAAAAACAAAGCCTGAAGACCAGTAGCTATTGTTCTCAAAGTGATATCAAGTCTTAGGAAAGTCAGACTTGATTAGAACCATGAAGACATTATTGGAAATAGCTATGTTGTGCATTTCAGCACCTTAAATATTTCATTTTCATAAATATAAGAGATAATGAGTTTATTTCACACCCTCTCCAATCTGATTATAATAAGGTACAGATGTTTTCAAAAAGGAATCACTGAGATAATTTTTAAGGACTATTGGCATTAATACTTATGATTTCTAATGTATCACTGAGAGCACATAGGGCATGGATATAAAGGATGGGAAAAAATGATACTGTTGACCAACAAGAGACTGGGTTATCCTTAAGTGAAATTCAATACATATTTACACCATTTGAATTCAACTAATCTCCATTTGCAAATTTGGGGATTTTTTTCTTCTCAGAAAGAACTCTACACTTGATAGCATTTTGTTTGCCTTTGCTCTCACCATTTCCCCCTTCATGCCACCATACAATAAATAAGTAACAAATAAATAAATAATAAACAAATTCAGACATCTCTGCAGGTTAAGACTATAATAAATAGACAATTAGATCAATACCTAATGTACTCTAAGCAGCACTGGAATTATACAAAAACATAAAAGAAGAAGTAAACTTGATGTAACATATAAATGACAGCAGTTATTAAGGAAATCATATTACTTCTGAGCAATTTCGTGTTAGTCCAGTCTATTGTCAAACAGTGCAGAACATATAAAATCTGAGCATCCTTCTCAAGCATGTGATTTAAATTTATTTGCAAGTAATTTTTAAAATGACCAAAGTTGGAACACTGAGTTTAAGTGTGTATTCTTTTATCGCCTGGTGTCACACAGGTACCAGAATTATTTTAATTAAATGCAAAAACAGACCATACTTGACCAATATAAAGGCATGACCAGCAGAATTGAAAGTAACAAATAGTAAAAAGTTCTCCAGTATATTTTTTTTTAAATTTGTTCTTCCTATCCTGGTGCTTTGAGCTCACAGAGTGAATGCTATCCTTAGTTATCCTAATTAGACAAGCATTGAGAACATTGTTTGCCAACTGAGTCTTTGATGATAGAGTGGCTTCATATGACTTTTTCTCCTACTGAGTTTCAGAAATTTTATTAAGAAGGATATGGTTCATTATGTTATGGTAATGAATCAACCCCAAATCTCAGTGGATTAATGCAACAAATATGTTTTCTTCACTCTGTCTAAAGTTAGCCATCCTGCAGCTTGCTTTCTAAAACCCATGAGGTTTCTGTGGTTTGAAGCATAATGTAGCATTAACAGTCAAAATAAAATCCCTACAGCATATGCTATGAAAATATCAGGAATACCCACAGCTCACTGCTCCCAAACCCCTTGGGAGAGAGAGCTCACCACCTGGACAGGTGGGCACTACTGAGCAGGAGAGACCACCAATACTGCCCACCCCATCCACATCCCTGCCCAAAGAGGAAACCGTATAGGGCCTCTGGGAACCAGAAGATAGGGGCACTCGAAATGCAGACACCCCCTGGACCTGAAAGTAACCAGTCAACAGTTCTCTTCACCTAAATCCTGTGGGAGGGCGACGAGCTAAACCTTCAGAGGGATAGAGACGCCTGGGAAGTCAGAAGAGACTACACTCTGCCCACATTTCTGCCTCCAGAGGAAAACACCTAATGCTATCTGGGACCCTGGTGCATGGGGGCTCCTGGAAAAGGCAGCACCTCCTGGTTGCCACCTTCACCGAGAGCTCAAAAGCAGTCCCCCACGAGCAACTTGAGCCACAGGACCACAGGTAAAACCAACTTCTCTGCTCCAAGTGACCTGCCTGGTGGACTCCGGAAACAGGTCAACAGGAAAAGTTGAAGACCAGTAGACAGGAAAGCAACCAAAAGCAGAACACTCTGTTCCCATAACTGGCTGAAAAATAAAACCAGGAAAACAGGTATACAGCACTCCTGACACACAGGCCTATAGGATGGTCTAGCCACTGTCAGAAATAGTAGAACAAGGTAACACCAGAGACAACCTGATGGCGAGAGGCAAGCACAGGAACCCAAGCAACAGAAACCAAGACGACATGGCATCATCGGAGACCAATTCTCCCTCCAAAGCAAATACTGAATATCCAAACACACAAGAAAAGCAAGACCTAGATTTAAAATCACATTTGAACATGATGCTTGAGGACTACAAGAAAGACATGAAGAACTCCCTTAGAGAAACACAGGAAAACATAAATAAACAAGTAGAAGCCTATAGAGAGGAATCACAAAAATCCCTGAAAGAATTCCAGGAAAACACAATCAAACAGGTGCAGGAATTAAAAATGGAAATAGAAGCAATAAAGAAAGCACAGACGGAAACAACCCTGGATGTAGAAAACTAAAGAAAGAGACAAGGAGCCGCAGATACAAGCATCACCAACAGAATACAAGAGATAGAAGAGAGAATCCCAGGAGCAGAAGATTTTATATAAATCATCAACACAACTGTCAAAGAAAATGTAAAACGGAAAGAGCTACTGGCCCAAAACATACAGGAAATCCAGGACTCAATGAGAAGATCAAAACTAAGGATAATAGGTATAGAAGAGAGTGAAGACTCCCAGCTCAAAGGACCAGTAAATATCTTCAACAAAATCATAGAAGAAAATGTTCCTTACCTGAAGAAAGAGATGCCCATAAACATTAAAGAAGCCTACAGAACTCCAAATAGATTGGACCAGAAAAGAAAATCCTACTGTCACATAATAGTCAAAACAGCAAATGCACAAAATAAAGAAAGAATATTAAAAGCAGTAAATAACATATAAAGGCAGACCTATCAGAATCACAGCAGAATTCTCACCAGAGACTATGAAAGCCAGAAGATCCTGGACACATGTCATACAGACTCTAAGAGAACACAAATATCAGCACAGTTTACTGTATCCTGCAAAACTCTCAATTAACATGTATGGAGAAACCAAGATATTCCATGACAAAACCAAATTTACACAATCTCTTTCTACAAATCCAGGGCTACAAAGGATAATAAATGGTAAGGCCCAACATAAGGAGGCAAGCTACACCCTAGTAAAATTAAGAAACTAATCGTCCTGCAACAAAACAAAGAAAAGACAAGCACACAAACATGATTTCAAATCCAAATATGAATATAACACGAAGCAATAATCACTATTCCTTAATATCTCTCAACATCAATGGTCTCAACTGTCAAATAAAAAAACAAGATTAAAAAACTGAATAGGCAATGAGGACACTGCATTCTGCTGACTACAGGAAACACACCTCAGAGACAAAGACAGACACTATGTCAGAGTAAAAGGCTGGAAAACAACTTTCCAAGCGAATGGTCTGAAGAAGCAAGCTGGAGTAGCCATTATAATATCGAATAAAATCAATTTTCAACTAAAAGTCATCAAAAAAGATAAGGAAGGACACTTCATATTCATCAAAGGAAAAATCCACCAAGATGAACTCGCAATCCTAAATATCTATGCTCCAAATAAAAGGGCACCTACATACATAAAAGAAACCTTATTAAAGCTCAAAACACACATTGCAACTCACATAATTATACTAGGAGATTTCAACACCACACTCTCTCAATAGACAGATCATGGAAACAGAAACTAAACAGAGACATAGACAGACGAAGAGAAGTCATGAACCAAATGGACTAAACAGATATTTATAGAACATTCTATGCTAAAGCCAAAGGATATACATTCTTTTCACCACCTCATGGTACTTTCTCTAAAATTGACCATATAATTGATCATAAAACAGGCCTCAAGAGATACAGAAAAATAGAAATAATCCCATGTGTCCTATCAGACCACCACAGGTTAAAGCTGGTGTTCAATAACAGTAAGGGAAGAATGCCCACATATGCATGGAAAGTGAACAATGCTCTATGCAATGATAACCTGGTCAAGGAAGAAATTAAAGACTTCTTATAGTGTAATGAAAATGAAGGTACAACTTATGGGACATAATGAAAGCTGTGCTAAGAGGCTCTGAGTGCCTGCAGAAAGAAACAGGAGAGAACATATGTCAGCAGCTTGACAAAACAACTAGAAGCTCTAGAATAAAAAGAAGCAAATACACACAGGAGGAGTAGAAGGCAGGAAATAATCAAACTCAGTGCTATAATCAACAAAGTAGAAACAAAAAGGAACATAGGAAAAATCAACAAAACCAAAAGTTGGTTCTTTTAGAAAGTCAGTAAGATAGATAAATCCTTAGCCAGACTAAGGAGAGGACACAGAGAGTCTGTCCAAATTAAAAAAAAAATCAGAAATGAAAAGGGAGACATAACTACAGAATCAGAGGAAATTAAAAGAATCATCAGATCCAACTACAAAAGCCTATATTCAACAAAACTTGAAAATCTGCAAGAAATGGTCAATTTCCTAAACAGATACCAGGAATCAAAGTTAAATCAGGAACAGAAAAACTATTTAAACAACCCCCAAAACCCTAATGGAATAGAAGCAGTCATTAAAGGTCTCCCAAACATAAAGAGCCCAGGTCCAGATAGGTTCAGTGCAGAATTCTATCAGACCATCATAGAAGACCTCATATCAATACTATCCAAACTATTCCACAAAATTGAAACAGATGGAGCACTACCGAATTCCTTCTATGAAGCCACAATTACTCTTATACCTAAACCACACAAAAACTCAACAAAGAAAGAGAACTTCAGACCAATTTCCCTTATGAATATTTATGCAAAAATACTCAATAAAATTCTGGCAAACCGAATCCAACAGCACATCAAAACAATCATTCACCATGATCAAGTAGGCTTCATCCCAGGCATGCAGGGATGGTTTAATATACAGAAAACCATCAAAGTGATCCAATAAATAAACAAACTGAGAGAACAAAACCACAGGATCATTTCATTAGGTGCTGAGAAACATTTGACCAAATTCAACACCCATTCATGATAAAAGTCCTGGAAAGAATAGGAATTCAAGGCCCATACCTAAAAAAGCCATATTACTATTACCATACTATTAAAAGCCATATACAGCCAACCAGTCACAAACATCAAACTCAATGGATAGAAACTTGAAGCAATCCCACTAAAATCGGGGACTAAACAAGGCTGCCCACTCTCTCCCTACATATTCAATATAGTTCTTGAAGATCTAGCCAGAGTAATCAGACAACAAATGGAGATCATAGGGATACAGATTGGAAAAGAAGTCAAAATATCACTATTTGAAAATGATATGATAGTTTATTTAAGCGATCCCAAAAGTTCCACCAAAGAACTACTAAACCTGATAAACACTTTCAGCAAAGTGGTTAGGTATAAAATTTACAAAAATAAATCAGTAGCCTTCCTCTACAAAAAAAAAAAAAAAAAAAAAAAAAAAAAAAAAAAAAAAAAACAAAAAAAAAAAACAAAACTGAGAAAGAAAGTAGAGAAATGAAACCCATCATAATAGTCCCAAATAATATAAAATACCTCGGTGTGACTTTAACCAAGCAAATAAAAGGTCTGTACAGTAAAAACTTCAAGCCTCTGAAGAAAGAAATTAAAGAAGATCTCAGAAAATGGAAAGATCTTCCATGCTCATGGATTGGCAAGATTAACATAGTAAAAATGGCCATTTTACCAAAAGCACTCTACAGACTCAATCTAATCCCCATCAAAATACCTATTCGATTCTTCAGAGAGTTAGAATAATTTGCAAATTCATCTGGAATAAGAAAAAACCCAGTTGAGCTAAAACTCTCCTCAACATTAAAAGGACCTCTGGGGGAATCACTATCCCTGAACTCAAGCAGTATTATAGAGCAATAGTGAAAAAACTGCATGGTATTGGTACAGGGACAGACAGATAGACCAGTGGAATAGAATTGAAGACCCAGAAATGAACCCACACACCTATGGTCACTTGATTTTTGACAAAGGAGCCAAAACCATCCAATGGAAAAAAGATAACATTTTTAGCAGATGGTGCTGGTTCAACTGGATGTCAGCATGTAGAAGAATGCAAATCGATCCATGCTTATCGCCCTGTACAAAGCTTAAGTCCAAGTGGATCAAGGACCTCCACATCAAACCAGATACACTCAAACTAATAGAAGAAAATGTGGAAAAGAATCTCGAACACATTGGCACTGGAGAAAATTTCCTGAACAAAACATCAATGGCTTATGCTTTAAGACCATGAATCGACAAATGGGATCTCATAAAAGTGCAAAGCTTTTGTAAGGCATAAGACACTGTTTTTAGGACAAAATGGCAACCAACAGATTGGGAAAGATCTTTACCAATCCTACAACAGATAGAGGCCTTATATCCAAAATATACAAAGAACTCAAGAAGTTAGACTGCAGGGAGACAAATAAACATATTAAAAATGGTGTTCAGAGCTAAACAAAGAATTCACAGCTGAGGAATGCCGAATGGCTGAGAAACACCTAAAGAAATGTTCAACATCTTTAGTCATAAGGGAAATGCAAATCAAAATAACCCTGAGATTCCACCGCAAACCAGTGAGAATGGCTAAGATCAAAAAGTCAGGTTACAGCAAATGCTGGCAAGGATATGGAGAAAGAGGAACACTCCTCCATTGTTGATGGGATTGCAGACTGGTACAACCATCTGGAAATCAGTCTGGAGGTTCTTCAGAAAATTGGACATTGAACTACCTGAGGACCCAGCTATACCTCTCTTGGGCATATACCCAAAAGATGCCCCAACATATAACAAAAATACGTCATCTGCTATGTTCATAGCAGCCTTATTTATAATAGCCAGAAACTGGAAAGAACCCAGATGCCCTTCAATAGAGGAATGGATACAGAAAATGTGGTATGTCTACACAATGGAATATCTACACAATGGATGGAACTGGAAAATATCATCCTGAGTGAGGTAACCCAATCATAGAAAAACAAACATGGTACGCACTCATTGATAAGTGGCTATTAGCCCAAATGCTTGAATTACCCTAGATGCACAGAACACATGAAACTCAAGAAGGATGACCAAAATGCGAATGCTTCACTCCTTCTTTAAAAGGGGAACAAGAATACCCTTGGAAGGGAATAGGGAGGGAAAGAATAAAACAGAGGCAAAAGGAACACCCATTCAGAGCCCGCCCCACATGTGGCCCATACATATACAGCCACCCAATTAGGCAGGATGCATGAAGCAAAGAAGTGCAGGCTGACATTAACTGAAGGAATGTAGATCTCTCCTGAGAGACACACCCAGAACACAGCAAATACATAGGCGAGTGCCAGCAGCAAACCCCGGAAAGAACGGGACCCCCGTTGAAGGAATCAGAGAAAGAACTGGAAGAGCTTGAAGGGGCTTGAGAGCCCATATGAACAACAATGCCGATCAACCAGAACTTCCAGGGACTAAGCCACTACCCAAAGACTATACATGGACTGACTCTGGGCTCCAACCTCATAGCAGTGAATAGCCTAGTAAGAGCACCAGTGGAAGGGGAAGCCCTTGGTCCTGCCAAGACTGAACCTGCAGTGAATATGATTATTGGGGGGAGGGTGGTAATGGGGAGGTGAAGCCCATGTAGAAGGGTGGGGGAGGGGTGAGGGGATGTTGGTCTGGAAATTGTGAAGGGGAATAACAATCGAAATGTAAATAAGAAATACTTTAGTTAGTAAAGAAAAACAAATAAAAAAATTAAAAATAATTAATGTGATAACTGAAAAAAATATATCAGGAATATAGGCTGAAATCCTTTCAATGTTTCCTGTGTTTCAGTGTGTTTGGTGAGGGAGTCTATTAGAACTGGAAGAGGAAAAGGCAGGGTAACATGGAGCACATCTCTGAGGGAGGATTACTCTCTCTAGGAGGCGGAAGTAGAAGCTGAGAGAATTCTTAGATGTCCAGTCAATTGTTATGTCTGAGCTTAGAGGGAGCACTTAGCTTTTTCAGGGTCTCCATTTGCAAACTGCAAAATGTGAGTTTATGCAGAGAAGCATATCAGGACACTTGGGTCTTATCCTGTCACATCAGGAAGGTTGTTTTTAACTGGCTTCACCATGTCACATGAATTAAATTACATTGGGAGCAAAAGGGATCTAATATTGAAACAGATTTAGGTATCAAATGCAAAAAACAAAAGTCCAAAACAAAGCATCACAACCAACAACTTTTCAGCCTTTCCTCTTTTCTCTACTCACTGCCCTGAAACACCCAGCACCCACAAAATAGCCTTAAAGGCAAGGAAAGTATGCAATGGTTTTCTATCCTGTGAAAGTGAGATTCTGCCAAAAAAAATAATGATTCCAAATTTGGGACCCAATAAGCGTCCTTTGAAGATAATCATGAAAGGCAAATAATGCCTTTTTGTATTGGATATGTGGTTTCTACTATTTATTTTTAGGGCTAGTCATAAATTACTGTGATAGTTATAAACTCACGATCCTCCTGTATTTTGAGTTTGAAGCTGGATATCATAAGACACCAAAAACAATATAGAAGTCCCAGGAAGAAGGAAGGGTATTCATTTTTTTTTCTTGGTTTGGTGTCTCCTCCAGCCACTATACCTACTGCTTTTGTATGGATATAGGGAAAATGCTGTATTGAAACACATTGGAGAAGGAACTACCTAGAAAGCTGTTTTAATTTAGGAGCTTATTAAATATATTTGGGAATCTTTCTTTCTTCAAGGCTTAATTACTCTGGCCATTGACTGACTCTCATGGAGAATCCCTATGTCGATTGAAATCAATTACATCATGCAAATGATTTTCTCTCTAACATGAATTATATGAAGATCATAAAGGTCATGGATACTAGAGGGCAATATAATTGGTTAATTACAATAAAAAAGTTATACACTTTACCTAATTTGGAGTGATTCTTTAACTGTAAGTCTTTAAGATAAGAAGCAGGTACAAAAATTAAGCCTCATATTGGTCTTAATATCTTGGTAGTAACATATGTAGAATGCATACCAAAGGGTGTGATGGCAGAGGTAAGAAGATCAGACGTTGAAGGCCAGCCTAGGCTACATAAAATTGATTCTTTAAAAGATCTAACACTACATCTTCTACCTTAAAAATCTAGAGAGCATTAAGCAACAACAGGCAGAATGGAGGTGACAATAAAGAATAGAACTGTGGAAAATAAAATAAAACTAACAATATACCAATGAGAACCAATGAGATATAAGTATATCTCAATAACATTTAGAAAATATTAATAAGCCAACAATGAATCAAAGACAGAGCTAGTAACCTTAAAATTTCCTTCAATGAAAATGTGGGTTCAGTTGGTTCAACAATAATTCTACCAAATGTCCAAAACAGTTAATTTTGATTGTTTGCAAAAACTTTTAATTATGTAAATTGGTAAGTGACCCATGGCGCCTTGGCCAAAATAGACCACATATTGGAACATAAAGCATCTTTCTACAAATATAGGAAAATTGAAATAATTTCTTGTTTTAATTGAATCACAGAGAATAAAACTGGATATCAGCAATAATAGAAGCCATAGAAAACACACAGAGTAATGAAGATTGAGAAATATACTACAAAATGATGAAGGGAAAAAATAAAAAATATTAAAATTTCCTAAAATAGAATGAAGATAAAACATAGCATATTAAAATGTATGTATACAATAAAAATGATCTTAAGAGAAAAGTTTATCAAAACTTCAAGGGTGAACATCAAAAAATCAGAGAGAATGCAATTGAGCAACTTTATAACCAACACTAAAACCTTGGAAGAAAAGGAACAAACAACACTCAAAAGTGATACATAGGGAGAAATGAGCAAGAGCAAAGCAGAAACTGAAGAAGTAGAAATTAAAACTAAATACCAACAATCATTGAAATGAAGAGTTAGTTTTTTGAAAAGAATAACAAGATTGACACATCCTTATTCAAATTAAAGAAAGAAAAGACTCTAATTTACAATATTAGAGTTGCAAGAGAAAAAATTACAACAGAAATCAATGGAGTCCAGAATATCACAAGGACATGCTTCTAAAATTTTATTCCGAATACTGAGGAAATAATTTAGTAATTAAGAGTAGGAACAGCAACATCAAAAACATCTGGTTCAATATAGTATTGGAGTCTTAAGCAGACCAATCAGACAAGATGAAGAGACAAAGAAGATACAAGAAGAAAAGGAGGAAATCAAATTATTCTCATGTGCAGATAGGATTCTATACCAGGGGTTCTCAACTTGCAGGTTGGCCTCTGGGATATGATGACCTTTTTATAAGAGTCATATATCAGATATTACATTACACTCCATAAGAGTAGCAAAATTTCAATTGTGAAGTAGCAATAAAAATGATCTTATGGCTGAGAAACTGTATTAAAGCACTGCGGCATTAGGAAGTTGAAAACCACTGTTTTAGAGGATTAAAGACTTTGGACTTTATAAAAAAGTGTGAAGAAAAAAATATTTAGATCAGTGGTCCTCAGACCTCCTAATGCCGTGACCCTTTAATTCAGTTCCTCATGTTGGGTTGACACCCAATTATAAAATTGTTTTCACTGCTCAACTTGCTTTCTTACTGAACTTAGGACCACCATCCCAGAGATTTCACCACCTACAATGGGCGAGACCCTCCCACATCAATCACTAAAATTGATTACGAACTCACCATATAGCCAGATCTCACGGAGTTATTTTTTTCTGTTGAGGATCCCTCTTTTTAGATGACTCTAATTTGACGGAAACTAACATAAACTATCCAACATTCTACTCCTGGGTATATACTCAAAGAGCTCCTTATCATTATATGGAAATATTTGTTTATTAATGTTCACTGTTGATGCATTCACACTAGCCAAGAAATGGAAAGAGCCTAGATGTCCATTAATTGAAATATGTACAGTGAAAATGTGATTCATTCATACAATGGAATATTATTCAGTTATAAAGAGAAATGAACTTATGAAATTTGCAAGTAAATGAATGGAACTGAAAATATGCAAATTGTTTTCTTCTATAAGTGGATGCTAGCTTTGACCTTTTTGATAAGTGTGTTTATGTTGATGTACCACAGAAACCAGGAAACTATTAAGAGTCATTTGGCAAGGGCCCTTAAGGAAGGGAAGCTAGAACAAAAGTGCTATGGAAAGCATAAATGAACAAGAAAGGTTAAGTGGGGTGGGCATGGGAGGGCAGTGTAGATGAAGGAGTATGGAGAGAAGAAATGACTGAGACTAACACTTTGAAAATACCTCACGGAAATCTATTACTATAGAAGCTTCTGAAGATAGATAGGGGAGGATTTGATCAAAACACACTTTATAAATGTATGGAGTTCTCAAACAATAAAAATTTATGGAACAGAACACTTATCAAGACATTGTATGATGTTATATATCTTTGGGAGCTGTTGGCCAGTGAAGTCTCATGGGCCTCAAGTATTGTAAGTTATTGTCAATGTTCTTGGTTACATCCAGAATTTGATAAGATCCTATTCTTGAAGTCACCACATAATTTAAACCATCACAGAACACAGAAAAATGTCAAGCTGATACTCATCTGGAAGCTTTATCTTACTGACTAAATTTTCATAGTGCTACAAGTTGCTAGGCATAGTATCTGGAAAATAAAATTAAATAAAATGTTATCCATCTGTGAATCATGTGAATGACAAAATATGCTCATTGGTGCTATAATAATATGAATGTTAATGTGACCAACTACTTTTTAAATTGGATTTAAGTCCTGCTCAATAAGGTAGAGAATTGGCATGCCTTTTACCATTAATGGAGCCAAGTACCCATGAATGACTATATAGGTAATAGGACCCAGAAGAGAACATACTACTATTATACTGCTAAATAGACATAGAGTTAAATGGTTTCAGGTTTTATTCATATATTTGTGGTGTAATACACCTCTCAGTCCTTATCAGAGAAAGTTCTTTGTCTAATAGAAAATTATTAATGTAGAGTCCCATAACTGATCAATTCATAGATTATAAGAGGCTGGGGAGTGCTCAGCCCTAAACAGTAAATCTACATCCCAACTCTTACTCTCTAGAGTTAGGTTCATTGAAGAAGTGGGGAAAAGAAAGACTGTAAGAGACATAGTTAGTGGATGATTACAGCAAAATAATGTTTTCCGGATAGGGCTGTACATGTGAACTAACCATGACTGTGAATGCATGCACCACAGCACACTCATGTATGATCAAGGCAGACAAAATGCCAGGGTGGATGGGCAGGGGATTCATGCTAGAATGTGTGATGTCCACAACCACATTCCAATCCATATTCTTGGGGAATCCTCATTTCCACTTTGGTAGATTCTCAAACCATAATGGTGATAAAGTATATCAGCTTATAGCAACCATTTATGCCTTTTCCCCTTGAGTGTACACCATGGATCAACTGAGCACTTTTGCGAGGTCAGAGCTGTTGTTGTGAGCCACTAAGTTCTGGAGTAGTTTTGTTCATAATGTGTGCACTCTTTGGTTGGTGTCCCTGGGAACTCTGGAGTGTCTGGTTGGTTGAGACTGTTATTCTTCTATTGGAGTTGAAAACCCTGTCAGTGACCTCAGTCCTTTCTCGAACTCATCCATTGGGGACCCCTTACTCAGTCCAATGGTTGTCAGGCTCTGGCAGAGCCTCTCAGGAGACAGCTATATCAGGCTCCTGTCAGCATGCACCTCTTAGCATCCCCAATAGTGACTGGATTTGGTGACAGCATGTGGGATGGATCACAATGTGTGGCAGTCTTTGAATGGCTTTCCCTTCTGTCTCTGCTCTGCATTTTGTCTCCATATTTCCTCCTGTAAATATTTTGTTCTCCCTTCTAAGAAGTACTGAAGCATCCAAACTTTTGTCTTTCTTCTTCTTGAGCTTCATGTGGTCTATAAATTATATTTTGGCTATTCTGAGCTTTTGGGATAATATCACACTTATCATGTGTGTTCTTTTGTGACTGGGTTACTTCACTCAGGATGAAATTTTCTAGTTCCATCCATTTGCTTCATGGCCATTCAATATTCCTTAGTTGAGAATTCTTTGTTTAGCTCTGTCCCCATTTTTTAATAGGGTTATTTGATACTCTGGAGTCTAACTTCTTGAATTCTTTGCATACATTGGATATTAGCTCTCTATTGGATGTAAGATTATAAAAATCTTTACCCAATCTTTTTTTTCTAATAACAGCATCCTTTGCCTTACATAGGCATTGGAATTTTATAAAATCCCATTTGTCAATTCTTAATCTTAGAACATAAGCCATTGGTGTTCTGTTCAGGAAATTTTCCCTAGGGCCCACATGTTCAAGGTACTTCCCCACTTTCTCTTCCATTAGTTTCAGTGTACCTGGTTTTATGTGGAGGTCCTTCATCCACTTGGACTTGAGCTTCATACAGGGTAATATGAATGAATCAATTTGCATTATCCTACCTGCTGACCCCCAGTTGAACCAGCACCATTTGTTAAAAATGATTATCTTTTCTTCCACCGGATGGTTTTAGCTTCTTTGTCGAAGATCAAGTGACCATAGGTGTATGGGTTCATTTCTGGGTCTTCAGTTCTACTCTATTGATCTACCTTCCTGTCTCTGTACCAATACCATACAGGTTTTTTATCACTATTGCTCTGTAATACTGTTTGAGGTCAGAGATGGTGACTCCCCCAGAAATTCTTTTATTGTTGAGAATAGTTTTTGCTATCGTGGGTTTTTTTGTTATTCCAAATGAACTTAAAAATTGCTCTTTCTAATTCTATCAAGAATTCAGTTAAGATTTTGATGAGGATTGCATAGATTGTTTTTGGCAAAATGATCAATTTTACTATATTAATCCTGCCAATCCATAAGCATGGGAGATCTTTCTATCTTCTGAGATCTTCAATTTCTTTCTTTAGAGATTTGAAGTTTTTGTCTTACAGATCTTTCACTTGATTAATTAAAGTCACACTGAGGTATTTTATGTTATTTGTGACTATTATGAAAGTGTCATTCCTCTAATTCCTTTCTCAGCCTGTTTATCCTTTGAGTAGAGGAAGGATTTGTTTGAGTTAATGTTATATCCAGCTACTTTGCTGAAGTTGTTTATCAGGCTTAATAGTTCTCTGTTGGAACTTTTGGAGTCACTTAAGTATACTATCATATCATCTACACATAGTGATATTTTGACTTCTTCCTTTCCAATTTGTATCCCTTTGACCTCCTTTTGTTGTTTAATTGCTCTGTCTAAGTACTATTATATTGAATAGGGAGAGAGTGGGCAGCCTTGTCTAGCTCCTGATTTTAGTGGGATTGCTTCTAGTTTCTCTCCATTTAGTTTGATGTTAGCTACTGGTTTGCTGTATATTGCTTTTACTATGTTTAAGTATGCGCCTTGAATTCTTGATCTTTCCAGGACTTTTATTATGAAGGGAGGGGGCGAATTTTGTCAAATGCCTTCTCTGCGTCTAATGAGATTATCATCTGATTTTATTTTCTTTGAGTTTTTTTATATAGTGGATCACATTGATGGATTTTCACATATTGAACCAACACTGCATCCCCAGGATGAAGCCTACTTGATCATGATGGATAATTGTTTTGATGTGTTCTTGGATTCACTTTTTGAGAATTTTATGTAGTATTTGTGAATTGATATTCATAAGGGAAATTGGTCTGCAGTTCTCTTTCTTTGTTTAGTCTTTGTGGAATTTAGGTATAAGCATAATTGTGGCCACAGAGAATGAATTCTGAAAAGTTTTTCACCAGGATCCCAGTGATGCTGAATGAAGATTGAAAAGCCTTGGTAGAGATGCTAAGGTAACCAGAGAACCAAGTGTAAAAGAATTAAACTAAAACAGACAATGGACTCTGTCATTTCACATAAAATTATTTTAAAACATGTCATATGAAATATAGGAAGTAACATTTGTAAACTGTTGGAATAAAAAGTGGAGTGACCCTGTGTCACCATAGTTTGATAATGGATTCATAAACAGTCAACCGGTACATGTTACAAAACTGCAGGAATAGGTAAGCTAGCCTTTGCACATCAACAATGGAAGCCTTTTGTGTTGCAAACAGTAACAAGAAAAGAAATGGCTAATAAACTGAGGAAAAGCTCTTCAAAAGAATGTCTAATAAAGTGCTTGTGTTCAGAAAATATAAAAACCACTTATAGTTCAATAATGAAAATACAAATAATCTTATTTAAAAGAGACACGTTATTTAGACATTTCTCCAAAAAATAATGTACAGGACTAAGCACTAAGAGTCTGAAAAAATATTAAACATCATTAGTCAACAGAGAAATGTAAATCTGACTTGCAGCAAAAGACCTTACTACATAATTTTTAAGGCAATGTTAAGGGGTGGCAAGGTTATCGAATGTAGCTACTTTGTCAATCCTTTAGGACTTCCTCAAATGCTAAGGCTCAGACACTCCTTGTGTGAGAAAAAGTGAAAACATGCTCCTTCACAAAAGTTAACAAGAATCTCTCTAACATGAGGTAAAAAATGGAAAGACTCCCAAGGACTTTCAACAAATGTTTGGATAGGTGAAGTTTGGCAAATTCGCACAGTGCATCAGTGTTTGGTCACAAGAAGGAATAAAGTGCAGGTACATGATATAATATAAACAAAGTTTCAAAATGTTTTGAATAAAAAGAATTAAATTCCCAGATCACATAAAGTCTATTCTAAAAATCCAAACTATCTAGAAGATAATTGTATAGAAACATCAAGTAAAGTGATACCTACTGACAAAAGAGAAAGGGAGAAATGAGAAAGAGATTAACTTTTTAAAAATAAATAATAACTCAAAACAACTAGGTTTCTCCCTTTCTGTGGGGGGGATTGTAAATCATATTGGGGGTTTTTAGAGGGGAAGCTGGGAAGGCAGATAACATTTGAAATGTGGATGAGTAGAATAACCAATAAAAAATATAAAAAAAGAAAAGAAAATTATATTGTGGTCATGGTCCAAAAACACTATGGATGTGTTAAAATTTAAATATATATTTTAACTTTAGGACCATGTAAATATTTTATTTCAATAGAGCTTTAAGACAGTAAATATTCACACATGTTACACTCATCTTTAAAATCATGTCTTATTTCTGTGTCTCTAGAGCTTCCATTGTAAGATGGGACAGATTTACAACACAAAACAAAATGGATGAAGAAGGAATTGGGTTTTGACATTTAAGAACTTATGCAGCTGATGGAATAAGCAATTTTATTTTCTTAAAGATTAAAGCAAACAAAAATATCAAGGAGTTCATTTCTGTGTCTTCAATTCTATTCCATTGATCTACCTGCCTGTGTCTGTACCAATACCATGCAATTTGTATCATGATTACTCTATAATACAGCTTGAGATCAGGGATGGTGATTCCCACAGTAGTTCCCTACTGATACAGGTTAACATGCTTACAGCTAACCATCAGATTGAGCATGGGGACCCCTATTAGAGGAGTTGGAGAAAGGACAGTAGGAGCTGAAGGGGTTTGCAACTGCATAGGAAGAACAACAATATCAACCAACCAGACCCCCCCCCAAGAGCTCCTATGGAGTAAACCACCAACCAAAGAATGCACATGGGGGGGACCCATGACCCCAGCTACATATGCAGCAGAGGATGGCATTGTCTAACATCAATAGGAGGAGAAGCCCTTGGTCCTGTGAAGGCTCATCTCCTCAGTGTAGGGGAATGCTAGGGTGTTGAGGTTGGAGTGGGTGGGAGGAGGAACATCCTTATAGAAGCAGGGGGAGGGGAACAATAGAGAGGGAACTGGGAAAGAGGATAACATTTGAAATGTAAATACATAAACTATCAAATAAAAAAGGAAAAAAGATTAGAATAGAAAATGTCTCATAAAATGCTGTAATATGATGGTTTTGTAATGGATTAACTTTAATCCTATTAATTCATCAAAAAAGATTTCATTACTGTATAAAAGATTTTTGTTTATTTATAAAAAGACAAAAAAAGAAATCAATGAGTATACCACTTATTTCTGCAGTGGTTTTATGGCTACTATTTCTTTCTATTACGATATCTCAGCCTGCTATAAACATTCTCTGTATGTGTTTGTGTTTGTGTTTGTATTTGTGTGTGTGCTTGTGTTTGTGTGTGTGTGTGTGTGTGATTATTGCATATTAGTTGTGCAAATCCATGACTTTTACTATGACACTTGAGATAATGGATATACTGGTGTTGTTAATATCTACCCTCCTCACCACCCTTTATTGCCTTCCAGTCTCTCCCTTTTCTCTTTGGTTTATGTATATGCATATACAGTTGGTGTATATGCCTATGCATATGTATAGAATCAAACATGTATGTATATGCATGCATGTACATGTGGTATGTATGCATGCATGTATGTATGTATAATGAAATCATACAAGACTAAGCAGAGAAATCTGAACAGTTCTAATAGGAATCCCCTTGGTATTTTAGAGTCTGAAGGTGGACTCTGATATGTGGACTCTGAGTGTGGGGAACAGGTAAGTTGAGAACCAGGAATCCAGAGGAAGCAGTAGCATGCATGGAGTGTCAATCATCATGTCTAACGTGTTCTTTAAAACTTGTTTCTCTCCTGAAAGACAATTCATGTCAATTCAATCCAAAACATAGTTCTTTCTTCCAGGGAATATGGTCTCAGACATGGGGCTGAGTCAAGCATAAAATATTGGAAAAATATTGTTAGTTATGTGGGAGAAACATATGTGGAACTGGATGAAGTGATAAGGATCCAATTTATGGTTGCTTGATGAAAGAGAGCTCACCCAGTTAAGTGTATGAAGTCATACACAGAAAAGTAAGTATTAGGTATTTTCTCTTAAAGGGATAAAGTAAAATTTTAAATTCAATTAAGAAGTAAAGACATAAAAGTGGAAAAGAGATGATAAAAGAAAGAGAACCAGAGAAAACAGAGAGAGACTGGGAGACAATACAGGCTAATGAGGAGGGAAGATATCAACACCACATCCATTACCCAAAGTACTATAGTAAAATCCATGAATTTGCACAGTTAATGTGCACTATAATTATTATGAATATGAACTTGAAGGAAATAAACTTTTATATCAAAAATATTTTATAAATTATGTTATTTGCCCCATTCAGTCCTGTTTTTATTTTCATAACTTCCACACAGGAAAAACTACATAAATGGGCAGTTAGTTAATAGGAAATCAGTTTTCAATGAGGCGAGCTGAACAGAAAAGGAAACTCTCTGACAGAGAATATTGGCCCAAGAGAAAGAAAGGAGGAACAAAGGTCAGTACATGGCAATGACTTTTTAGAGGATTTTGGTCACTCAGGTAAAGAAATCATTAATCCACTATAAGAAAGATATGAAATAATTTAGTTTATTTAAATTTTAATCTCATGTTAATATTGAACTCAATTTCTTACATAAAGATTATTTCCACTCTAACATAATGTAAATAAGTGTATTCAGTACCCATTCCTCTCAAGAAATTATAAACTAAAACATTTTGGGGGGAGAGATCAGAAAATCATTAGATCTTATATTTGTACTTACATTTCTAATGACCCTGGAAAATCTGTGATCTAGCTATGTATGAGAGCATCCCTGAAAAGACAGAAGATAAATAATACTTCCATTGCCATTGAAACTTACAAAATAATAGGAGAATATCATCAACAAAATGCCAATATGTTCATTTGATATTGGACACTGAGTAATACTAATAACTTAGAAGCACATGTGGGTGCCCTCAGTGTCTAAATATTAAAATGTATCCTATGGCGCTACAGCTTTTTCTTGGCGAGAATAAAACAAGAGATGGTTTATAATGTGGTGTTGAAACATTTGCAGGCAGCCAGCAAATTTAATCCAAGTGATGTGTGTAGGACCTCAAGAATGCAGAAGAGTGTGACTATAATTTAATATTGTAAATAAAATAGGAAGTTTTTTTCATCTTTATTAACTTGGGTATTTCTTATTTACATTTCGATTGTTATTCCCTTTCTCCATTTCCGGGCAAACATTTCCCTAACCCCTCCCCATCCCCTTCTCTATGGGTGTTCCCCTCCCCATCCCCCCCCCATTACTGCCCTCCCATCCAACAATCACATTCACTAGGGGTTCAGTCTTGGCAGGACCAAGGCTTCCCCTTCCATGGTGCTCTTACTAAGCTATTCATTGCTACCTATGAGGTTGGAGTCCAGGGTCAGTCCATGTATAGTCTTTGGGTAGTAGCTTAGACCCGGGAAACTCTTGGGGGTTGGCATTGTTGTTAATATGGGGTCACAAGCCCCTTCAAGCTCTTTCATTCCTTTCTAAGATTCCTTAAACTGTGGTCCCGTTCTCAGTTCAGTGGTTAAATGATGTCATTATCCTATGTATTTGCGTATTATGGCTGTGTCTCTCAGGAGAGATCTACATTGGGTTCCTGTTGGCCTGCACTTCTTTCCTTCGTTCATTTTATCCAGTTTGGTGGCTATATATGTATGGGCCACATGTGGGGTTGTCTCTGAATGGGAGTTCCTTTGGCCTCTGTTCTAAACTTGGCCTCCCTATTCCCTGCCAAGGGTATTCTTGTTCCCTTTTAAAGAAGGAGTGAAGCATTCACATTTTGGTCATGCTTCTTGAGATTCATGTGTTCTGTGCATCTAGGGTAATTCGAGCATTTGGGCTAATAGCCACCTATCAATGAGTGCATACCATGAGTGTTTTTCTGTGATTGTGTTAACTCACTCAGAATGATATTTTCCAATTCCATCCACTTGCCTATTAATTTCATAAAGTCATTGTTTTTGATAGCTGAGTAATATTCCATTGTGTAGATATACTACATTTTCCTATCCATTCCTCTGTTGATAGGCATTGGAATCTTTACAGCTTCTGGCTATTATAAATAAGGCTGCTATAAACATAATGGAGCATGTGCCCTTGTTATATGTTGGGGCATCTTTTGGGTATATGCCAAAGAGAGGTATAGTTGAGTCCTGAGATAGTTCAGTGTCCAATTTTCTCAGGAACATCCAGACTGATTTCCACAATGGTTGTACCAGACTGCAATCCCACCAACAATGGAGGAGTGTTCCTCTTTCTCCACATCCTCGCCAGCATATGCTGTCACCTGAGCTTTTGATCTTACCCATTCTCACTGGTGTGAGGTGAAATCACAGGGTTGTTTTGACTTGCATTTCCCTTACAACTAAAGATGTTGAACATTTCTTTAGGTTTTTCTCAGCTATTCGGGCGTTCCTCAGCTGTGAATTCATTGTTTAGCTCTGAACCCCATTTTTAATAGGGTTGTTTGTCTCCCTGCAGTCTACCTTGTTGAGTTCTTTGTATATTTTGGATATAAGCCCTTTATCGGTTGTAGGATTGGTAAAGATCTTTTCCCAATCTTTTAGTTGCCGTTTTGTCCTAACAACAGTGTCCTTTGCCTTACAGAAGCTTTGCAGTTTTATGAAATCCCATTTGTCAATTTTCGATCTTAGAGCATAAGCCACTGGTGTTTTGTTCAGAAAATTTTCTCCAGTGCCTATGTTTTCGAGATTCTTCCCCACTTTTTCTTCTATTAGTTTGAGTGTATCTGGTTTGATGTGGAAAACCTTGATCCACTTGGACTTAGGCTTTGTACAGGGTGATAAGCATGGATCCATCTGCATTCTTCTACATGTTGACCTCCAGTTGAACGAGCACCATATGCTGAAAACGCTGTCTTTTTTCCATTGCATGGTTTTTGGCTCCTTTGTCAAAAATCAAGTGACCATACGTGTGTGGGTTCATTTTTGGGTCTTCAGTTATATTCCACTGGTCTATCTGTCTGTCTCTGTACCAATACCATGCAGTTTTTATCACTATTGCTCTGTAATACTGCTTAAGTTCAGGGATAGTTATACTTCCGGATGTCCTTTTATTGTGGAGGATAGTTTTAGCTATCCTGGGTTTTTTGTTATTCTGGATGAATTTGAAAATTTTTCTGTCTAACTCTCTGAAGAATTGCATTGGTATTTTGATGGGGATTGCATTGAATCTGTAGATCGCTTTTGGTAAAATGGCCATTTTACTATATTAACCCTGTCAATCAATGAGCATGGGAGATCTTTCCATCTTCTGATGTCTTTTTCAATTTCTTTCTTCAGAGGCTTGAAGTTCTTATTGTACAGATCTTTTACTTGCTTGGTTAAAGCCACACCGAGATATTTTATATTATTTGGGACTATTATGAAGGGTGTTGTTTCCCTAATTTCTTTCTTGGCTTGTTTCTTTCTTGTCTCTGAGGTGTGTTTCCTGTAGGCATCAGAATGCAGAGTCCTGATTCCGTATCCAGTTTGTTAATCTATGTCTTTTTATTGGGGAGTTGAGACCATTGATGTTGAGAGATATTAAGGAATAATGATTATTGCTTCCTGTTATATTCATATTTGGATGTGAGATTATGTTTGTGTGCTTTTCTTCTCTCTGTTTTGTTGCCAAGACGATTAGTTTCTTGCTTTTTCTAGGGTGTAGCTTGCCTCCTTATGTTGGGCTTTACCGTTTATTATCCTTTGTAGGGCTGGATTTGTAGATTTGGATATTGTGTAAATTTGGTCATGGAATATCTTGGTTTCTCCATCTATGTTAATTGAGAGTTTTTCAGGATACAGTAAGCTGGGATGGCATTTGTATTCTTTTGGGTCTGTATGACATCCATCCAGGATCTTCTGGCTTTCATAGTCTCTGGCGAGAAGTCTGGTGTGATTCTGATAGGTCTGCCTTTATATGTTACTTGACCTTTTCCCCTTACTGGTTTTAATATTCTTTCTTTATTTTGTGCATTTGCTCTTTTGACTATTATGTGACGGGAGGAGTTTCTGGCCCAATCTATTTGGAGTTCTGTAGGCTTCTTCTATGTTTATGGGCATCTCTTTCTTTAGTTTATGGAAGTTTTCTTCTATGGTTTTTTGAAGATATTTACTAGTCTTTGAGCTGGGAGTCTTCACTCATTCTACACTTATTTTCCTTAGGTTTGATCTTCTCATTGAGTCCTGGATTTCCTGTATGTTTTGGACTAGTAGCTTTTTCCATTTTCCATTATCTTTAAGTGTTGTGTTGCTAATTTTTATCTTCTGCTCCTAAGATTCTCTCTTTGTCTCTTGTATTCTGTTGGTGATGCTTGTCTCTTCCTTTGGTTTTTTCTATACAGGGTTGTTTCCCTTTGTGCTTTCTTTATTGCTCCTATTTTCGTTTTAAATTCATTTACCTGTTTGATTGTGTTTTCCTGGAATTCTTTCAGGGATTTTGTGATTCCTGTCTATAGGCTTCTATTTGTTTATTTATGTTTTCCTGCATTTCTTTAAGGCAGTTTTTCATGTCTTTCTTGAAGTCCTCCAGCATCATGATCAAATATTTTAAATCTAGATCTTGCTTTTCTGGTGGGTTTGGATATTCAGTGTTTGCTTTGGTGGGAGAATTGGGCTCTGATGATGCTATGTAGTCTAGGTTTCTGTCGCTTGTGTTCCTGCACTTGCCTCTTGCTATCCGGTTGTCTCTGGTGTTACCTTGTTGTGATATTTCTGACAGTGGCTAGACCGTCTTATAGGCCTGTGTGTCAGGAGTGCTGTATACCTGTTTTCCTGTTTTCTCTCAGCCAGTAATGGGAACCGAGTGTTCGGCTTTCGGGGATGTAGTCTTTCCTGTCTAATGGTCTTCAGCTCTTCCTGTGGGTCTGTGTCCTGAGTCCACCAGGCAGGTGGCTTGGAGCAGAAAACTTGGTCTTACCTGAGGTCCCTTGGCTCATGTTGATCATGGCGGGGGTGCTTTTGAGCTCTCGGTGAGGGCAGCAAACAGGAAAGCCACGTGCACTGGGGTCCCAGATGGCTTCTCTGGAGTCAGATATGTGGGCAGAGTGTAGTTTCTTCTAGCTTCCCAGGCCTGTCTGCCCCTTGCAGGTTTAGCTCTTTCTCCCATGGGATTTGGGTGCAGAGAACTGTTGATTTAGTCCCTTTAGGTCCCAGCAGTGTCTGCAGCACAGGGGAACTGCCACTTAAGCTACCTGAAGTTCTTATCATACAGATCTTTCACTTGCGGTTAGAGTCACCCCGAGGTATTTTATAGTATTTGGGACTATTATGAAGGGTGTCGTTTCCCTAATTTCTTTCTCGGCTTGTTTCTCTTTTATGTAGAGGAAGGCTACTGCTTTATTTGAGTTAATTTTATACCTAGCCCCTTTGCTGAAGGTGTTTATCCGGTTTAATAGTTCTCAAGTGGAACTTTTGGGATCACTTAAATATACTATCATATCATCTGCAAACAGTGATATTTTGACTTCTTTTCTTCTTCTGTATCCCATTGATCTCGTTTTGTTGTCTGATTGCTCTGGCTAGAACTTCAAGAAGTATATTGAATAAGAAGGGAGAGAGTGGGCAGCCTTGTCTAGTCCCTGATTTTAGTGGGATTTGCTACAAGTTTATCTCGATTTAGTTTAATTTTAGCTACTGGTTTACTGTATATGGCTCTTACTATGTTTAGGTAGAGGCCTTGAATTCCTATTCTTTCCAGGACTTTTATCATGAAGGGGTGTTGAATTTTGTCAAATGCTTTCTCAGCATCTAATGAAATAATCATGTGGTTTTGTTCTTTCAGTTTGTTTATATAATGGATCACGTTGATGGTTTTCCATATATTAAACCATCCCTGCATGCCTGGGATGAAGCCTACTTGATCATGGTGGATGATTGTTTTGATGTGCTCTTGGATTTGGTTTGCCAGAATTTTATTGAGTATTTCTGCGTCGATATTCACAAGGGAAATTGACCTGAAGTTCTCTTTCTTTGTTGGGTCTTTGTGTGGTTTAGGTATAAGAGTAATTGTGGCTTCATAGAAGGAATTCGGTAGTGCTCCATCTGTTTCAATTTTGTGGAATAGTTTGGATAGTGTTGGTATGAGGTCTTCTATGAAAGTCTGATCGAATTCTGCCCTAAACCCATCTGGACCTGGGCTCTCTTTGATTGGGAGACCTTTAATGACTGCTTCTAATTCCTTAGGAGTTATGGGGTTGTTTAAATGGTTTATCTGTTCCTGATTTAACTTAGGTACCTGGTATCTGTCTAGGAAATTGTCCATTTCCTGCAGATGTTTAAGTTTTGTTGAATATAGGCTTTTATAATAAGATCTCATGATTTTTTGAATTTCCTCTGATTCTGTAGTTATGTCTCCCTTTTCATTTCTGATTTTGTTAATTTGGACACACTCTCTATGTCCACTCGTTAGTCTGGCTAAGGGTTTATCTATCTTGTTGATTTTCTCAAAGAACCAACTTTTGGTTCTGTTGATTCTTTCTATGGTCCTTTTTGTTTCTACTTCGTTGGTTTCAGCTCTGAGTTTGATTATTTCCTGCCTTCTACTCCTCCTGGGTCTCTTTGCTTCTTTTTGTTCTAGAGCTTTTAGGTGTGCTGTCAAGCTGCTGATATATGCTCTCTCCTGTTTCTTTCTGCAGGCACTCAGAGCTCTGAGTTTTCCTCTTAGCACAGCTTTCATTGTGTCCCATAAGTTTGGGTATGTTGTACCTTCATTTTCATTAAATTCTAAGAAGTCTTTAATTTCTTTCCTTATTTCTTCCTTGACCAGGTTATCATTGTTAGAGCATTGTTCAATTTCCATGTATATGTAGGCTTTCTTCCCTTGTTGTTTAAGACCAGCTTTATCCTAAGTTGGTCTGATAGGACGCATGGATTATTTCTATCTTTCTGTATCTGTTGAGGCCTGTTTTTTGCTTGATTATATGGTCAGTTTTGGAGAAAGTACCATGAGGTGGTCAGAAGAAGGTATATCCTTTTGCTTTAGGATAGAATGTTCTATAAATATCTGTTAAGTCCATTTGGTTCATGACTTCTCTTAGTCTGTCTATGTCTCTGTTTAATTTCTGTTTCCATGATCTGTCCATTGATGAAAGTGAAGTTTTGAAATCTCCTACTGTTATTGTGTGAGGTGCACTGTGCACTTTGAGATTTAGTAAGGTTTCTTTTACGTATGTAGTGGCCCTTGTATTTGGAACATAGATATTTAGCATTGAGAGTTCATCTTGGTGGATTTTTCCTTTCATGAATATGAAGTACCCTTCCTTATATTTTTGATGACTTTTGGTTGAAAATCGATTTTATTCAATATTAGAATGGTGTATGAACAAATAAATGAGGGAGAAGCAAGGCAAGCTACTTTATGCCCATCATCACTATAAGTGGAGCCTAAGCAAGGACAAAAAGTGTGAATCTGAGGCTAACTTAGATTAAAAATCAGTTTCTGTCTCAAAAACACAGAAGAAGGAAATATGCAAAACAGACGAACAATCAATTATTTACTATGAAAGAGCTGGCAACATCCAGTAGACAACACCCTCAAAGTGCACATTAAGGTGCTACAGACAGAATTACTTTCATTTATTTGACTAATATCTCTTCAAAAGCCTTGTCAATAGTCCACAAATGTCCTGTGTAACCCATACTCCAAAATCTGGCCTTTGGAGAAAAGTGTCCAGGATGCTAAAGGCTAGTTTCTGAGCTGTGCAGATTGACTCAAAGGATACCTTTTATGACCCCTTTGCCTTTCCAGGGGAACACAGAGTTTGTGTCTTACACTTTGAAGTTCTTAGAGCTCAATGACAAAAGTGATCACCTAAAGTCAGAGAAGAGAGTCTTAATATACCATTGCCTAGTCTCTCCATACCCCCAAGACACACTCCTGATTAATAGCTTGTAGAGTTGCATTATCTTATAGATCTCCAGTCAACATCTCTCCCTGTGTTCTGACTGCATACAGGCTCAGAAATGAAATCAGACTATCCCAAGCCCCTTACTTTATTTGTAAAATACTCAGAGCTACAGTGACAACAGCATTTCTATTATTGATCAAGAAAATGCCTTTGCATGTACCTTACATCTAGAGGCAAGCAGACATCTTACTTGTACGTGGCTCTTGTCAAAAGCTAGAGTTGTCAGGGGGCATAAGAATGAAGTTAATGTGTTGTTACTCTCAGTGTTTAAGCGCTTCTCTTAATGGCAGGCATTTGGGGGCTTAAATATGGTAGGAAATGAATGGAAGAACAGATGCCCATGAATAGTGGACTATTGGAGGTTAAACTTCTCCAATAGCAGCTTTTCAACCCTTCTTTCTTCACCCTTTACTTAAGCTTCCATGGTTATGAAACTTTAGACCCTATCTACCACTGAAATCCAAGTATAGTTTATTAATAACTCCTATAAAGTAGTGGTTAATGGCACTTAATAAGTATTTATAATGTGGAAGATCATCTGCTAAATTATTTAAATCCCTGGCTTGGATATTCTCCTACTTAAGGTGTCAAGAAACTTTACCATTAACCTATATGGAACAGTTCAGCTCCTCCCTGTAATCTCCACAAGAACCATACTCTTCATTTCATAATCTCAAAATTAGTATAATCACTAGAGACTATAACATTAGTTACACAAGTGCAGAATGAGCCACAAGGAATCATGGCTTCAAAACCACTGTAAACACATAACTGCTATATTCTGTCCTTGATCCACTTTATTCTCTTGTTTATTAGTAGTATTTATTTACTAAATAACTAATAAATGATACAAAAAAGAAAAAAGAGTAAGGAACTAAACTTAATAACATCTTCACAAACCCATGCACATACAACCCAGAAGTAACAGATATTAATATTTGTAAAAAGACACTGAAGCCATGGCAAGGACGCTGTATTATAGATTCACAGTACAGAGGACTCTTTGTAGGCAGAATGTAGTAGATGTTAATGTTTCATGTCCATGTTTATCTTCTCAAAATTTTATACAAATAGTATCATACTTTTTATGGTTACAAATAAAATACATCATGTTTGACTCTAAAACTTGTTTTATTTTACTGGACTTGACTTTAGGGGCTATAATAACACGGTCTTATATATGTATATAATATAATATATATTATATATCATAGTTTTGTTGTTATTGTTATGTTGAGGCTGCTTTTAATTTGGGTGAAGATAGAAATGAATGAAGCCACTTGAGTTATGATCTATCCCTTGTAGTGTGTTGGTCATAAATGACTGTTGCTTTAGGATGTGACCAAGTTTTGATACAGCAGAGTCCACAGGCAAAGCATAGGCCCCTTGGCAAGATGGTTCCTCCATGATTCTTCTTCCCAGAGTGAGGCAGAATTCTACAGTGCCTGATCACAAGGTGGTAGCAATTCGCAAGGTATCTGGGTCCACCCTGGTCACAACAAGAAGCTTCAGGAACCAAGTGCTCTTCTGAAGATTCCGAACTTCTGGGTTTGGACACACCTGGGTTTGGATCACTCTCTAGGGGAAAAACAAGGATGACACTAAAGAGCGCATTCAGAGAACACCCAAACTTAGGGCATCATCTAGTGCTAAAAGAGTGGAAATGACTATGTGCTCCAAGAAAATAGGCAGCCTACTTAGAATTTCACAAAAGTATAGCCCAGACAAAGGTAGATGACAAAGATGGATGGAAACCACTCTTCATTGCAGAGGTAGTGCCTTATAATAAGCCTCAAGAGACAGACAATAACCTCACTACATGTTTAAGACAATATACCATAAACAGCAAAGGTAGTAACCAGTAATGAAAACTCCTGGAGATCTAAAATAGGCTTCACACAAACACAGTGCAGTGACTCTGCTTTTACAAAATATAGTCAAAGTAAATGGAAACAATTCTAAAAATCAAATAGAAATCCCTGTGCTGTAAGGTATACTACACCACACCAAGGAAATCAGTTAGAGCAGGATAACGCTAACAGGAGAAAGAATTAAGCAAAGAGGAGACAAGAAGATGGGCTTATCAGCAATCAAAATCCAGAGAAAACAAATGGATGGGAAGGAAGAAGGGGAGCTTATGGAAATGTGGGGATGGCACTGAAAGAGTAAACTTTAGGATACTGAAAATCAAGATAGACTTGAGAGTGCCACAGAAAGGACACCTGTTAGTTTTCAGTTTCAGTTACTATGGCAAATTATTTAGAGCATCAACTTATGAAAGGGTTTACTATGACTCACAATTTTGGAGGGTCCAGTCTACAGTTGGTTGGGTTCATAGATTTTAGGTTGGTACTAAAGCAGTATATTATAACAGAGTGAAAAACACTTGTTGGTCAAGAATAACTGATGAAAAACTCTGTAGGTATGTCAGTCATATTATTTTGTAAGGACAAAGGCAAAGACACTGCAGTTGGATGTTAAGAGAGAACAATACAGAATGATACAAAATGAGCAGTCAGAAGTCTACAGTATTTTTTAAGTCACGAGGAATGAAAGTTTAGAGGTTATTTGACTAGCTTCTTCTCCCTTTTTCTTTATACTCATGTTTAATTACTGTACTTTCAAAAGAGCTTGTTTAAAACTAAGATATCTGTTAAGATCTTGTAGTAACCATGAAGGCAGAATCTATAGAAGCCAAATGAAAACAACAAGCGAAGTATCAAAACTTCCTATTAGTGCAACCCCTTAACTAGAATGAGAGACTCTAAAAGAAGAAGAGAAATCATGTTATAAAATAATGAAGAATCAAGTTACAATGTGATTACAGTAAGGCTATTCCCATCTATAGTTATCATGATTACTAGTAATTCAACCTGTCTTTTTAAACAGCAAGGCTGACTGAATAGATTACACAAAATATAATCCAACTATATATTACTTACAGGAGACTTACTTCATGCCTAAGAATACACATATGCTAAAAGAGAAGGGATAGAATAAGATGTCCCATGCAAGTGCAATATAGGAAAAAAGAGGAATGGGTTAATGGATTGAATGAGATTGGCTTATATTTGCATGTTTGGTTTCCAGTTGCTGAAGTGTTGGCAAAAATTAGTAGTAGATATTGCGTTGTTGGAGGAGGTGTCTGCCTACCATAATAATTAAGGCCTATCCCCCAATAAAATGCTTTCTTTTATAAAAGTTGCCTTGGTCATGGTCTTTTCACAACAATAGAACAGTAACCAAAATCAGTGGCCATCTTTACATGATGTAAAATATACTTTAAATAGTAAATGGAGAGAAAGGTCATTACACAGAGAAAGGGGTCGATTTTACAAGACAACATGGTCGTTTTATCATACATACAGTGAAGCAAACTTCTTTCAATAGAAGATCTTAAAACTACTATGTGACCAAATGTACTCATTTTAAATGTGTAAATGTTCTGTATGAGGAAATTTGTGGCTAGCCTTGCTGCTGAAGTGATTATGTCTGTGGAAGTAGAAATCAAACAAGAGAAGCTTTGGAAAATAAAAAGTAATACATTGTTTCTTACATCTACACATGTACCAAAGCAGACAGTCTGCTACTAAGGTAACAGAATTTATATACAATGATAGTAGCCTGGGCTGATTAACTTCTGTGCTGGCTATTCCTGGTTGTCAACTTGATTATATCTGGAATGAACTACAATCCAGAAATGAAGGGTCACAGCTGTAATCCAGATCATGAACTTGAAAGACAGGTTTCTGACCTGGATCTTGACATGTATATCTTGAGGCATAGTGGTCATGAAAATCTTAGTCCCAAGCAATGTAGTGAAAACCTTTAATTCCAGGAGACTGAGGAAAGCAGATCTCTGAGTTCAAGGTCAGCCTGGGACAAAGCAAGTTTTAGATGGAGGCATGGTGGTACACACCTTCAATCTGCTGGAGGCCTACATAAGAACATTGGAAAAAAGGAAGATTCACTCTTCTGACTACTTGTGCTTATTAGCCAGCACATCTATTGGAACCTATTTTATAGAAGACTGGCTTAAATGACTAGCCTCATCATAGGACTGAGCAACAACTAGGTTCTTGGACTTCCCATTCACAGTTGCCCACTGATGCATTAGGTGAACTACAGACTGTAAGTCATTACAATAAATTCCCTTAATCCATATAGAGACATTCCATGTGACTCTAGAGAACCTTAAGACACCTTTGGATTGCCTCAAGAGTGGGCAGGAATGGAGGTTCTTTCAGTCTCTATTTTCTAAATGGACATGGTAATACCTACTTAAAAGTATCACAGAGAAGGAAGAATGAGATATATTCACAAAACACATAGCAGTCATAAAATAGATGAGAGATAACATTTCTTTCCTGGTGCCAAGTATAAGAGCCCTTGGAAAGTTACTGACTGTACTACAGTGGTGTTAGTTGACTGACTGAAAAAGTAGTGTATCACTTTCCTTGTTAGCTTACCAAAGACCAAGACTGCTATCTTTGACATGTTTGCCTGGCAGAAGCAAGCTCCCAAATTGTGATTAATCCTAGGATAAAGAAGCATGCATGAAAAATAACAGAAGTCTTCTCCCCCCCTCTCTCTCACTCACTCACTCTCATTCATGTGCACATACACATACTGGAGACTAGAAAATGACTCAGTAGTTCAGAACTCACTACTTTTCCAAGTCCCTGAGTTTGGTGTTCATCATTCACAGGCACCCCACATACACATAATTCAACATATAAATATTTAAAAATGCCTCAAATAACAGCTTGGATAGAGGCACTCCAATAACTAAAGTGAGATTACAAATAAATTCTGTAACTCCAGTTAAGCTTTGAAGCAACTGTAGTTTCAGCCAAATGCTTAGCTAAAGCCTTGAGAGAGAATTCAATACCAAATCACATAGCTAAACCCATGCCAACTGCTGACCCTCAACAGCAGTGAATTAGTGTGTTCATCTTGTTATCAACTGCAGAGTTTTGAGCCAATTTGTTACATAGCAGTGAGTGTCTAATGTAGTTAATAAAATCTATATTCTGTTAGATTAATCATTTCTTGCAGGAATCTCAACAAATCTAAAGATGGTAATATATTTACATATATTGTTGGGCAATATATGAACTGAACTGAATGTCTCTGAACTGAAACATTTTCTCTAGGGGAAAGTGAGAGCTTCTTAAGACTGGGAAAGTAAATGAAACTACAAGGCCAGGAAGTAAACAATTATGAGTCTCAGAAACCTTCTGGAACATAGAAAAGTAACAAAGTCCTCTCTAAGTTTATGTGAGAAATATTAGACTGGCAGGAATAGATTCTCCCCGCAACTAAACTGGGTACACATCACTCAGGGAGTTCTCAAAAGGCAGATTTTATTAGTTGTGGCTTACCAGGGGTGGGCTTTTTCAGTGATTCTGTTCCCTTTGAGTAAGGAATCATTTACCCAAACTTCTATAAAATAGGTAAATTCACTGTTCACTAAGCTAGTCTTGTGCTCCTGCCTGAAGTAAGTAGATGCCTGTTCACATTTCCCCAGGAAAGTCAAACAACCCAATTGGTTCCTAAACAGGAACTGTCAGAACAAAAGATGAGTTGTGGATGAATGGTTGCATGAGGTTAATCCACATGAGGGTTACCAATATGGCTACCTTTCTCTGTGTGAAGGGATGATGTGCTTTTGTGCTGTATAAAGGTTATACCCAGCACTCAAACGGCAGATCCCCAGCAGTCCAGACACCACCCGGACCTGAAGGGAACCAGTCACCATTTCTCTGCACCCAAAACCCATGGGAGGGAGAGTTAAACCTTCAGAGGGGCAGACACACCTGGGAAACCAGAAGAGATTACACTCTGCCCACATTTCTGACTCCAGAAGAAAACACCTAACTAAGGCCATCTGGAACCCCAGTGCACCTGGGCTCCAGAAAAAGGCGGCACAAGCCATCCTGGTTGCCGCCCTCACGAAGAGCTCAAAAGGAGCCCCCCACAAGCAACTTGAGCTGCAGGACCAAGGTAAGACCAACTTTTCTGCTAGAAGCCACCTGACTGGTCAACTCAGGACACATTGGGCAAAATTCCTCTGCGAACAGACACTTCAGGTTTTTAGCTGGAACCCCAACGCCCTGATCCCGGCCCACAGTTCACTGCTCCCAAAACCCTTGGGAGAGAGAGCTCACCACCCAGACAGGTGGGCACTCCTGAGACTGCCAAGCAGGAGAGACCACCAATACAACCCACACCTGCTCACATTCCAGGCCCAAGAGGAAACTGTACAGGGCCTCTGGGAACTGGAAGATAGCGGCATTCAAACTGCAGATCATCCTCAGTCCAGACACCTCCCAGACCTGAAGGGAACCTGTCAACAGTTCTCTGACCCCAAATCCCGTGGGAGGGAGACCTAAACATTCAGAGGGGCAGACACACCTGGGAAGCTAGAAGAGACTACACTGCCCACATTTCTGACTCCAGAGGAAAACACCTAACGCCATCTAGGACCCCGGGAACAGGGACTCTGGAAAAAGGCAGCACAGGCCCTCCTTGTTGCTACCCTCATGGAGAACTCAAAAGCAGACCCCGTGGGCAATTTGAGCTGTGGGACCACGGGTAAGACCAACTTTTCTGCTACAAGCGACCTGCCTGGTGGACTCAAGACACAAGCCCACAGGAACAGCTGAAGACCAGTACACAAGAAAGACTACATGGCCAAAAGCAGAACACACTGTTTCCATAACTGACTGAAAGAAAACAGGAAAATAGGTCTACAGCACTCCTGACACACAGGCCTATAAGATGGTCTAGTCACTGTCAGAAATAGCAGAACAAGGTAACACCAGAGACAACCTAATGGTGAGAGGCAAGCACAGGAACACAAGCGACAGAAACCAAGAATATATGTCATCACTGGAGCCCAATTCCACCACCAAAGCAAACACTGAATATCCAAACAAACCAGAAAAGCAGGACCTAGATTTAAAATGATATTTGATCATGATGCTGGAGGACTTCAAGAAAGACATGAAGAACTGCCTTAGAGAAATGCAGGAAAACATAAATAAACAAGTAGAAGCCTATAGAAGAATAACAAAAATCCCTGAAGAATTCCAAGAAAACACAGTCAAACAGGTGAAGGAATTAAAATGGAAATAGAAGCAATAAAGAAAGGACACAGGGAAACAACCATGGATACAGAAAACCAAAGGAAGAGACAAGGAGCTGTAGATACAAGCATCACAAACAGAATATAAGATATAGAAGAGAGAATCTCAGGAGCAGAAGATTCCATAGAAATCATCGACACAACTGTCAAAGATAATGTAAAAGAGGAAAACATACTTATCCAAAACATACAGGAAATCCAGGACTCAATGAGAAGATAAAACCTAAGGGTAATAGGTATAGAAGAGAGTGAAAAATCTCTTCTCAAAGGACCAGTAAATATCTTCAACAAAAACATAGAAGAAAACTTCCCTAACCTAAAGAAAGAGATGTCCATAAACATACAAGAAGCTTACAGAATTCCAAATATATTGGACCAGAAAAGAAAATCCTCCTGTCACATAATAGTCAAAACAGCAAATGCACAAAATAAAGAAAGAATATTAAAAGCAGTAAGGGGAAAAGGTCAAGTAACATATAAAGGCAGACCTATCAGAATCACACCAGACTTCTCACCAGAGACTATGAAAGCCAGAACATCCTGGAGAGATGTCATACAGACCCTAAGAGAGCACAAATGCCAGCCAAGGTTACTGTATACTAGAAAACTCTCAATTAAAATAGATGGAGAAACCAAGATATTTCATGACAAAACCAAATTCACACAATATCTTTCTAGAAATCCAGTTCTACAAAGGATAATAGATAGTAAGGCCCAACATAAGGAGGTAAGCTACACCCTAGAAAAAGCATGACACTAATCGTCATGGCAACAAAACAAAGAGAAAAAAAGCACATGAACATAATCTCACATCCAAATATGAATATAACAGGAAGCAATAATCACTATTCTGTAATCTCTCAACATCAGTGGTCTCAACACTCCAATAAAAAGACAAAGATTAACAAACTGGATATGGAATGAGGACCCTGCATTCTGATGCCTACAGGAAAAACACCTCAGAGAAAAAGACAGACACTACCTCAGAGTGAAAGGCTGGAAAACAACTTTCCAAGCAAATGGTCTGAAGAAGCAAGTTGGAGAAGTCATTCTAATATAGAGTAAAATAGATTTTCAACCAAAAATCCACCAAGATGAACTCTCAATCCTAAATATCTATGCTCCAAATACAAGGGCACCTACATACATAAAAGAAACCTTACTAAAGGTCAAAACACACATTGCAAATCACACAATAATAGTAATTTCAACACCCCAACTCTCATCAATGGACAGATCATGGAAACAGAAATTAAACAGAGACATAAACAGACTAAGAGAAATCATGAACCAAACGGACTTAACAGATATTGATGGAATATTCTATCCTTAAATGAAGAAAGAAATTAAAGACTTCTTATAATTTAATGAAAATGAAGGTACAACATACCCAAACTTATGGGACACAATGAAAGCTGTCTAAGAGGAAACTCATACCTCTGAGTGCCTGCAGAAAGAAACAGGAGAGAGCACATATCAGCAGCTTGACAGCACACATAAAAGTTCTAGAACAAAAAGAAGCAAATACACCCAGGAGGAGTAGAAGGCAGGAAATAATCAAACTCAGAGCTGAAATCAACCAAGTAGAAACAAAAAGCATGATAGAAAGAATCAACACAACCAAAAGTTGGTCCTTTGAGAAAATTAACAAGATAGATAAACCCTTAGCCAGACACAGACATAGAGAGTGTGTCCAAATTAACAATATCAGAAATGAAAAGGGAGACATGACCACAGAATCAGAGGAAATTCAAAAAATCATCAGATCTTACTACAAAGGCCTATATTCAACAAAACTTGAAAATCAACAGGAAATGGACAATTTCTTAGACAGATACCAGGTACCAAAGTTAAATAAGGAACAGATGAACCATTTAAACAACCCCATAAGTTCTAATGAAAGAGAAGCAGTCATCAAAGGTCTCCCAACCAAAAAGAGCCCAGGTCCAGGCGGGTTCAGTGCAGAATTCTATCAGACCTTCATAGAAGACCTCATACCAATACTATCCAAATCATTCCACAAAATTGAAACAGATGGAGTGCTACCGAATTCCTTCTATGAAGCCACAATTACAATTATACCTAAACCACAAAAAGACCCAACAAAGAAAGAGAACTTCAGACCAATTTCCCTTATGAATATCGATGCAAAAATTCTCAATAAAATTCTGGCAAAGTGAATCCAAGAGCACATCAAAACAATCATCTACCATGATCAAGTAGGCTTCATCTCAGGCATGCAGGGATGGTTCAATATATGGAAAACCATCAATGTAATCCACTATAGAAACAAACTGAAAGATAAAAACCACATGATCATTTCATTAGGTGCTGAGAAAGCATTTGACACAATTCAACACCCCTTCATGATAAAAGTCCTGGAAAGAATAGCAATTCAAGGCCCATACCTAAGCACAGTAAAAGCCATACACAGCAAACCAGTAGCTAACATTAAATCAAAGGGAGAGAAACTTGAAGCAATTCCACTAAAATCAAGGACTAGAGTAATTTTAGACTGATCAAGGCTGCCCACTGTCTCCCAACTTATGCAGTATAGGTCTTGAAGTTCGAGCTAGAGCAGTCAGAGAAGAAAAGGAGATCAAAGGATACAGATTGGAAAGAAGAAGTCAAAATATCACTATTTGCAATGATAAGATAGTATATTTAAGTGATCCCAAGAGTTCCACCAGAGAACTACTAAACCTGATAAACACCTTCAGCAAACTGACTGGGTATAAAATTAACTCAAATAAATCCGTAGCCTTCCTCTACACAAAAGAGAAACAAGTTGAGAAAGAAATTAGGGAAACAACACCCTTCATAATAGTCCCAAAAGACTCTAACCAAGCAAGTGAAAGATCTGTATGATAAGAACTTAAGCGTGTGAAGAGAGAAATTGAAGAAGATCTCAGAAGATGGAAAGATCTCCCATGCTCATGGATTGGCAGGATTAACATAGTAAAAATGGCCATTTTACCAAAAGCGATCTACAGATTCAATGCAATCCCCATCAAAACAGCAATCCAATTCTTCAGAGAGTTACACAGAACAATTTGCAAATTCATCTGGAATAACAAAAAACCCAGGATAGCTAAAACTATCCTCAACAATAAAAGGACTTCAGGGGGAATCACTATCCCTGAACTCAAGCAGTATTACAGAGCAATAGTGATAAAAACTGCATGGTATTGGTACAGAGACAGACAGATCGACCAGTGGAATAGAATTGAAGACCCAGAAATGAACCCACACACCTATGGTCTCTTAATTTTTGACGAAGGAGTCAAAACCATCCAATGGAAAAAAGATAGCATATTTAGCAAATGCTGCTGCTTCAACTGGAGGTCAGCATGTGGAAGAATGCAAATCGATCCATGCTTATCACCCTGTACAAAGCTTAAGTCCAAGTGGATCAAGGATCTCAACATCAAACAACATACAATCAAACTAATAGAAGAAAAAGTGGGGAAGCATCTCAAACACATGGGCACTGGAGAAAATTTTCTGAACAAAACACCAATGGCTTATGCTCTAAGATCAAGAATTGAAATATGGGATCTCATAAAACTGCAAAGCTGCTGTAAGGCAAAGGACATTGTAGTCAGGACAAAATGGCAACCAACAGATTGGGAAAAGATCTTTACCAATCCTACAACAGATAGAGGGCATATATCCAAAATATACAAAGAACTCAACAAGTTAGACCGCAGGGAGACAAATCACCATATTAAAAAATGGGGTTCGGAGCTAACCAAAGAATTCACAGCTGAGGAATGCCTAATGGCTGAGAAATACCTAAAGAAATGTTCACCATCTTTAGTCATAAGGGAAATGCAAGTCAAAACAACCCTGAGATTTCACCTCATACCAGTCAGAATGGCTATACTCAAAAACTCAGGTGACAGCAAATGCTGGCGAGGATGTGGAGAAAGAGGAACACTCCTCCTTTGTTGGTGGAATTGCAGACTGGTACAACCATTCTGGAAATCAGTCTGGAGGTTCCTCAGAAAATTGGACATTGAACTGCCTGAGGATCCAGCTATACCTCTCTTGGGCATATACCCAAAAGATGCCCCAACATATATCAAAGATATGTGATCCACTATGCTCATAGCAGCCTTATTTATAACAGCCAGAAGCTGGAAAGAACCCAGATGCCCTTCAACAGAGGAATGGATACAGAAAATGTGGTACATCTACACAATGGAATATTACTCAGCTATCAAAAACAATGACTTTATGAAATTCGTAGGCAAATGGTTGGAACTGGAAAACATCATCCTGAGTGAGGTAACCCAATCACAGAAAAACACACATGGTATGCACTCATATGTGTCCTTCAACTTGTCTATGTATTATGTATCCCTTCAGCAATTGTATTTGAATTTCAGAAATTACTTTATCTGCAACTGTTTATTTTAGTGCCCCCCTTTTAGAAACAATTCCTCCTAGCCCTTATTTATGTCATACCACCAAAATTCCTATCCTTGAAGAGAAACAGACCCCCCTTTCAGATTTTTAACTATGACATCTTCAATTTAAACATCCATCCAGTGAGCTTGAATACATTTAAAAACTTATGTGCACATCATTTTAAAGAGAAGAGAAAAGGTCACTACATAGAGGAAAAAATACAACTTACTACTATAGAGAGTAGTACTGTGAAAGCATTTATCAAGGGGGAGAGACCTTGAACCTTTACAAATAAACTTTGCACTGAACTTAAGTAGCAGATTATAGGAGGGGTTTTACTAACTAGATGAATTCTGGGTGTAGAAATTCCTCGTAATTTTAGCCTAAAGAAATAACTATCATTAATACTACAGTATTAATTAGTCTAGCCTGAGAAAACTTACATCAGAAAACTTCTTCAGAGCATTTCCAAGTGAGCATAAGACAAAAGAAAAAGGGCTCAGCAGCTAAGTGGTATTAGATGTTAAAAGTGAAACTGGTACAGAAAACTGAGGTTTACATTATTTCCCGAAGTGAGGATTCAACAAGGCTCTCAAGGCGTGTGGGCAGCTTTGATTTCACAAACACTAGAAGCTCAAGTGGTAAGTTTCCACTCCCTGCTTTGATTTGGACTGAGAATTCAATTTGTTTAATGATAGTCTAGCAGCTGCCAGGGCACTCATGTTCATCCCAAGAATGGGTTATTAATACTGTATTTCAATCCATAACCAAAGGGAGCAGTCCTTTTGGAACTAATCAGAAGTTAAGTTTTATGAAATACTGGTCCATTGTGAAACAGACAAACCCCTATGTAAGGGCATTCCAGTCAGAGTGTTCTCACTACTCCTGAGTACACACAGCATAGGCAACTGTAGCTGACATCTGTGAAATACACACCAGGGTACATGAGGCACAGAGTCCTGCTTCCACTCTTCCATTTCCAATGAAGTTCAGTTTAGAAGTGCCCTTTTAGACTGTCAATTTAGAAGTGACTAACTTAGCAGTTTCTGTGATCTATTCTAAGTTATAACTTAGTCTAAGCTCTAGAGGAGTGGCAAGGCTGTTTGTGTCACTGCTGAAACAAATATCAAATTTATTGGAAAAGCATTTCTTCAAAAATGTTTTCTGTGCTATCTAAACAGAGTGCAAAATTTGAGAAAAATGAAGAATGATTTAATAAAAATATATTATGACATTTTGAGCATTGGTCAAGTCTACAAGGTGACTTTTCAATATTAGAAAGCAATGAAGAGGGGGAAAAGGCTGAAAATCATTATTCTGTGTAATAGCATGTTTTTAGTGGAATTTTTAAAATCTTTATTTGGAATTCATGTCATATTAAATGCTAGGCCCTGAAGCTTGACATGCTGTAATTCCAGATTCTGATAAATACTAAACCTAAAGAGCTTCATATAAAATAGGATATATATATATATATGTGTGTGTGTGTGTGTGTGTGTGTGTGTGTGTGTGTGTGTGTGTATAATATATATATAAGACATATATATTATAAATATAACATTTGCACGTGTGTTCAATTTTCTGTTCTATTTGGAGATCATAGATGCATTCTAATAAACACAAAGAGATTACACTGTTCACAATCTGAAAAATCAAATACAATCCAATGGCAACCAATAGAAAACTATTTAAATGGATAATGCTAAGAGCTGGAATGGTAATATACTCACCTATATAAACACGTGAAGTAATGTTGCATATCTCAACATGGAAAAGCCTTACTGTGTACTGAATTGAAATAAATAAACAGAAAATAGCATCTGCCTATTCAGTTCCTTATACATGCTCTTACACACTGTGTATCTGAACATATCTATAAATCATCTATCCATCTCTTCTAAGATGGAAGTTTCCATGCTACAGCATGATATTACAGACACCTTGCCATTCTGTGACCAAGATTTTGTAAATATCTCTGGGGATCTACAAGAGGGAGAAAGAAGTAGAGCTCCATTATTCCTTTTTTGTAAAATCTATATACCTTGTGGGCTTTGATAAGTTGCTATTGGTTTGTGAAGGAATTTAGAATAAAATCTGTTGGATTGGTTAGGTGATACATGCTAAATAAGTAATAGTATTGTAATTCCAAAAACAACAACTAAAGATTAAACTGTTAATGTATTATGTACTTTACATGATGCCTCCAACTGCCAAGGCCAGGTAACATGTGGCAGAGTCACTATCCCTGAAAGAAGGTCCTAGGAGTCCATTGTGTGAAACTAAGAAAGTGATGCCTGGGTCACAGGGCAAACCCCAAGACGTTAGAGAGACAGAGCTATTTAAGCTTTTTAAAACTAAAACCTGAGATTGGACATTGAACTACAGGATTTGGTGTTTGCTGTGCTGTGTTTTGGCCTTGCTTTGGTACAGTCTTTTGTCAATACACCCAGGTATCACTTTTTGGAATACAATAGAAATGCACAGCAACCATAGTGTGTTAGAGGTATGTCACTTGGTTTCGTTGTTGTTTTGCTTTGTTTTGTTTTGTTTTGTTTTGTTTTCAGGGGCTATGGATAAGAGGTTATCTCTAGTCACAGAAGAAACTTTGGACCTTTGAACTGTTTTGAGATTCTTAAATCCATGGTGAATTTTGAAGTTGACTAGATGCATCATGAGATGGTCATGAGCCTATAAGGGCAGGGGGAAGAATGTAGCTACTCAGCTTCATAAGGAGATATGTCACAGAGGCATGTACAAGTAGGGCAAGTTTACTCTACAAAGGCCATGACAAATACAGAGGTGAATGCTCGTAGCCAACCATTCAACTGATAACGAGGCCCCAATTGGAGGAATTAGAGAAAGGATTGAAGGAGCTGAAGGGGTTTGCAACCCCATAAGAACAACATCAACCAACCAGAGCTCCCAGGAACTAAACCACCATCCAAAGAGAACACATGGACTGACCCATGGCTCCAGCTGCATATGTAGCAGAGGATGGCCTTGTTGGACACCAATGGGAGGAGAAGCCCTTGGTCCTGCCAAAGCTGGACCTCCCAGTATAGGGAAATATCAGGACAGGGAGGTAGAAGGGGTGGGTGGTTGGGTGGGGGGAAGGGGAAAAGGTGATTTGAAATATAAATAAAAATATATCCATTTAAAAAAAGTTGAAAAAGATGAATGAGGCTTACAAAACCAGCATTAAAATTATACCAATTATTGTCTCATGGTAAGAAACTCAGTGATGTAGATATTAACATTACTTTAATGCTTTTATTTTCTTGAAGAAATCAAGGACTGAAGGTGCAGAAGGGGTTTGCGACCCACAGGAAGAACAACAATGTCAACCAATCAGATCCCCCAGTGCTTCCAGGGACTAAAACACCAACCAAAGAGTACACATGGAGGAACTCATGGCTCCCGCCACATATGTAGCAGAGGATGGGATTATCCAGATTTAATAGGAGGAAAAGCCCTTGGTACTGTGAAGGTTTGTTTCCCCAGTGTAAGGGAATGCCAGGGCATTGATGTTGCAATGGGTGGGTGGGAGGGGCAGCATCCTCATAAAGGCAGGGGTAGGGGAGATGGGAGAGAGAGGAACTGGGAAAGGGGATAATATTTAAAATGTAAATTCATAAAATATTCAACAAAAATAAAAAGTTTTAATGTAAGTGAAGTTGATTCCTGATGAGTCTTTTAGGATGAGTTAGTTAATGAAAACACTTTACCAGGTAGATGAATGATTTGATTTCCTCGAAAGTGTTACATGTGAGTTAATTGAACCCTGGTAAACAATTGCCAAAAAATAATGCCTTCGTCTTTTGTTTGGTAATTATTTTAAAAAAGTAATCCATTATGTTCTCAGTTTGTTTCAAGCAAGTGACAGTATAACATACTAGGTAGGGAAAAATAATTATCTTTCTATTGACAATAGCAAAATATAGCATACAACCAATCAGAAATACTTAAGTTGTTCATTAGGCTGCTGGTTAATAAGAAGAAGGCCTGTACTATAGCTCTGTTCCATACTAATAAAAATTACAATCTCATCTAAAATTGATCAATTCTCATCCTCTGTGGCATATTAATATATCAAAAGAACATCTACAATCTGAGATCATACTAACTTCTATTTCATGTCACCTAATCCCAGGAGAGAGAAAAGAAAAACAACCATTCCTGTATTCAGTGACTTTTTCTATGGTAGAAAGGAGAACTTAAAACTGACTGAGCAGATTCTAAGACTCTTTGGACCACACTGTAAGCAAGAGATAACTGAGAGTGTATCAAAGTGGGGTATATGGAATAACATCTGATAGTCATTCTATTTCTGACTAAGGCTTAGAGGAACATAGGGACCAAATGTAATTCCCTGAGGATGATCAATCATTTCTCCTACTTGCTTCTGTGTAATCTGTTGTAATCAGGAAGTCTTCACCTGTATGGGAAATTCACTATTCCTTTTCATATCCCTTTACTCGCTCTCACTCGGTCTCACATCCTTTATATTAATTTAGGATTTTGTAGAAAAGAAAGAGTTCCCACCCTTACTCTGAGGATAGCATCATTCCAGGCTAAGACGTAAGTGCTAAGGAATTTCCTTTTCAATGTTAATGTAGGGGGTGTTTCTATGTTTGCTTCCTGTGTGTTTCTTAGTTACTTTTCTATTACTGTGAGAGACTCCATAAACAAGGCAACTTGTGGAAGAATGCATTTTATCTGGTGATTGTTTACCATTTCAGAGTTTGAGTCCATGATCAACATGGAAATGAACATAACAGGCTAGCACACACGGCACTGAGCAGTAACTAAGAGCTTACACCCAACCCACAATTATCTAGCAGCAGAAGAAACTAGACCCTATGTGGGCTTTTAGAACCTCAATACACATCTCCTCCAAAAAGACACACCTCCTAATTCTTCCTAAAACTCTTAGCTCAACTAGAGACTAAGAAAATATAAAAGCCTATAGAAGCCACCCTTATTCAAACCACCACAGTACAGGGTGTGTGAGTGAGTGTGTGTTTCTGTCTGTCTGTTAGTCTTTCTATGTCTATGTATCTATGTATACCTATTCTCTCTTTGTATTTCTCTCATTCACTTTGTGTGCATGTATGTGTGCATTAATGTCTGTCTGTGTCTATGTCTGCATGTGTCTTTTCTGTCTCTGTCTCTGTCTCTGTCTTTCTGTCTTTCTGTCTCTCTGTCTCTGTATCTCTGTCTTTGTCTCTGTCTCTGTCTC
The DNA here is from genome assembly GCF_021556685.1 of Rattus norvegicus. NCBI lineage: Eukaryota > Metazoa > Chordata > Mammalia > Rodentia > Muridae > Rattus > Rattus norvegicus. The sequence goes on along the minus strand of NC_141551.1, from coordinate 39,884,901 downwards.
TCTGTCTCTCTGTCTCTCTGTCTCTCTCTCTCTCTCTCTCTCTCTCTCGCTCTCTCTGTGTGTGTGTGTGTGTGTGTGTGTGTGTGTGTGTTTACAAATCCTCCTAGAGACATGATGGTAACATAGAAGGCTAGAATTATTCAGTATATTGACCATTAAACTATGAAATTAGAAAAAAAGGCAGAAAAGATTCAACAATGAGAAAAATGTGACTAGTTCTTACTGTGACTGCTAGTAGTCCTCTGTCTGTCTTCCTTGTAAATCTTCAAGTCCAAGTTAACTAGAAGTTAGGTAGACAGGTTGAAACAGGAAGAACATGTGGGAAATCCTTTTCAGGGAGAAACAGCAGAACAGCAAGCTTCCTTGTTAACCACTTTATCATTATTCAGAGGAAAAAGCTCCTGGAAGTACTTACATGCTAAAACCGTACCTTTATGTTGTGATCTACTGGATTAGCTTATCCAGTCCTTTCTGTTCTTATAGTCAGAAGGTTCATCATGCTGTAGAAGTGCCATAGACAGTGACTGTAAATGTTATATGCTTAATGTATGGACAAATTTTTACCAGAAGTTGGTAGACTCAGAACTATTGCTGAAGAGAACCTAGGGGGAAGAGACACAATACATAGAACTCTCAACCCAACTACAGAAGGTCTTTTGTCTGTGGACGCAGTTCTTTTTCTTGAAATAGTTTCTCTAACAAGAAGCTTGATGTCATAGCAAGAACTGGTTAGAATGTCCACAGATCTCTTCCAGAGACAAACTAGAATCTTTGAAATCCCCTTCTGTGAACTGATTCCTGAGCCAGAAGCCTCTAGAAGGACTGGAGAGCCTATATAAAACCTCAGCATTTCTAGTGATCTAAGGAAACTCCTGGATGCCTAAGCCCAGCATTCTGAGACCTGACTGAGAACCAACTCTTACAAAGCCAGTAACTACATATGTGATCCATAGCCTCAGGCAGAGACTTTCTTTGGGGTTTCCTTGTCATTGAAAGATGCGGTGAGAAGATGAGGTCCCAGTCACCTCAGTCTCTGTGTACTTTTCCTACTTGCTTAGAGGTATTTCCTAAGTTACCCAGGAAATGGATCTCTTTTCTGACAGTCTCAAAGAGGAAACTGATCTGTAAATACAGGTTGATTCAGGGTTTAAGGAAAGCCTGAAGCTCTTGCTTTGGACACTGATGACATCTCCACCAGACCACTAAGTTCTAAGATGAAATGGTGAGGATAAGTCTGAAGTTTTTATGCTCATATCAAAAATAAACATTTATAATCCAGTTAGTACATCCATTAGTTTTTCTCTGATGGTCCAGATACTTAACTTAATTTCTGGATCACCCTGGTCTAGTGATGCACGCTAAAAACCGATGTTCTGAATAAGGGTTATTTTAACTCCACTTATATATCTAAATATATCTCATTGCAAGTATGAATTATTATGTTATGCCTCATTGTAGAGAAGTGCTAGTATCTTGCATATCTTCTTGTATGATATAGCACAAGGCATTGGAAATTTACTCAGTATGTGAATCTAGTTCATTGTATACATTTTTTAAAAATGCAAACAACTCCCTAGCTTGAGCAATGAAAACGTCTTCAGCTGGCCTTAAGGTTCTGCCATAAGTAATATGAAGCATATTGAATGAGAGGCAGAAATTTAGCATGAAAGTTTAGTAAACATGCTAACAGTAAAAACATGCCGCATCTTATAATCATTTCAATGATAAAAATAATTGCAATATTTTTCTATGCTAAATGCTTGTTAATATATGTCAGGGGCCTCTTCACCTTTAACGTTTACATGGATTAACCATTAGCTATGCTAAATTGCATGTGTGAGAGAACACACATCCTGCCTCCATATATTACCAAGAGTATCAAAATAACCAGAGAAAGCAAGAGGAAATGAAATCCCCAGTGGCTACATATAATGGAACCCAAACAAAATGGACATACAAGACTTCCCAAATACAATATATAACTTCTGCCACATTAAAAAGTACAAAGAGAGGTATAACATAGGACAATCTGAAGTAGTTACATCTCGTTAAATATAAGTCAAGGGAGTAGAGATGGGTAGTTTAGAAATGTCTTTTTTTCCCAATTGATAAGATATAATTGCCCACTTAAACATACAAAGCCCGGTACCATCCATCCCTTAAGAACATTGATAACAACCTGTAAATACACAGAGCAAGATCTTTACGTCACCCTCCACTGTCCTGCCACGGATTCTTGGCCTCTCCTCCTCCTCTCTTCCTATCTCTTCGTTCCAGTTTCCTCCTCTTCCTTCAAACTTTTCTCCTGACCATCCTTCCTTCTTGTCCAATGACAGACCTCCTTCTATCTTGTGCCTGCCTCACCTGTGACATCATCCCACATTTCACCCTTTTTGTCTAGTTAAATAACACCTTTTCTCTCAAATATAAGCTGAGCACAACTGTTAGCACTTTGTAATTAAAAGCATAAAATATATCTAACACCCAGTCCAACAATATATCAGTTAAACAGAACATTTAGCTATCCATTCCAGCTTAAGAAAGGCTTAAAATCTATATTATATTTTGGCTAGCTTGTATACTATCTATCTGATATCTAATAAAATATGTATTTTGAGAGTTAAACAGACTGATAGGCTATGAAACTATAAGCAGTCTTCAACATCGGAAATCTGAGAATGACCAAATATCTATACACATAGTCATAACACAGCTTCCAGAACTGAGAAGTTGTAGAGGCAAATCTCCACTAGCACAGTCCCCTGTTAGCAACATGTGAGTGCAAGTCTTCAGCCTTCTAGCCCAAAATCAATTGACAGACTCTTGAAATGCAGATTTAGAAGGGCTGATCACCCTATCTTGGCAGAGTTTATTAATGAACTATTCTGCATAACTTGTCCTTTAATGGACAGTATTCGTCTGTAGAAGAAACAGGCAGTTTCTTCTACAGTCCAGTGGCTGCCTAGCCACAAAGTATTGCCTCACCTGGACGTAGAGATGTTCAAAATCTTCATTAAATCCACCAAAGGGGAACTATTAGGAACAGATATGTCTCAACAAAAGATAAATAACTTTAAATCTCAAATTTTGTGGATTTCTGACGTTTTTGAAAACCATCTACCTATATAAGACAATCTGTACTGTTGTCTTTATATCTTAATAATATCTTGAAAGTACGCTTACAAAGTCAGAACCATGAATTTGCTAGTTGGCCCTTAAGTCACAGGTGTAATCAACTCAAAAGTTTGTAATGACATCATTAGAAGGACTGGCTCTAAACCTTGTACTTTTAAACTCTTTTAACAAATAAATTATACATCAAAGGAAAGATATGATTTTAGCTTAGTTACCAAATGAGATTATAACTGTACAACTCAATCTAGCTAATTCCTCCCTGTTAAATTACAACCATTTCTAAATTCCTCATAAAAACAACTTTAGAATAACCACTTTCAGCCCCCAAAAGTCCAGGGAATTGGGGCGATGACTCCTCTATAACTTCTTCAAGCTGTACATGAGCGTTGAGATATCCTTGGGGGTAGGGGGTAGGAAGAATGAAGCAAATTCTGTAGCCAATATGTCCTGAATGGACCCAGCTGAAAGTCCTTGAGACTAGGAATCCAAGTAGGCACACTCTGTAAAATACAACTCTCAAGACAAAAGTTTAGAATCGAGATATCTTTTTGTTTAATTCTCCTGAATCAATTTTTCAGGTGGTCTACCTCTATCAGTATGACTCTGTGAGGTTTCCAGAGCCTAATCACACTTTTTAAAAATACAAAGACAAAATCTTTCTCCCAAAATACTGTGTTCCTTAGTCTGTAACCAGAAAAAGCTTGTATCTTGCACTCTCTCCCAGAGTAATAATATAACCATAAAACTCAAAAATCACACCTATCATGAAGATTAAACATTTTTTTTAAAAAGGAAGTAAGCTAAACAATGAGCCTGATAGGCTTTTATACTCTGTGATATCAGGAAATTAACCCAAAATTCCTGTGGAGTCCATGTTAAGAAAATCTGAGCTTTCTGTTGTGGTAGATATTAAAAAAAATAACCACAAACCCTTGCTAGCCAGTGTCAACAAGCCATGTGGCCTTTTGCGGGGTAATTCATAAAACAAACCAAATACCTTCTATCAGTTCCAATATCAAACCAGGACTTTAGTCCAAAATATATCCATCTGTTAAGCTCTGTATCTGGAGCCACAGATTTTTTCTTTATCCTTAATAACTTCTATAATATATGTCTGTGTTCACTCTGCCTGGTGTTACAGATATTCATCACAACTCTCTACTTGGAGGTAGTGACTAATTTTTTCCGATCTAAGTTCTGAACTGTGGATGAAAATCCCCACCTGATTCAGGTAATGTCTTTACTCTCTTCTTTTTAAAAACAAACTCAATCACCTTTTAATAATACCTGTAATTAAAAAGTAGCTTGTCTAACTAGGATTTCAACCCGAAATTCCTGTGGAGCCCATGTTAAAAAGAATATGAGTATCCTGAAAGACTTTCTAAAGAACTTTCTTTTAAAAGTAGCTTTTAATCTCTAACTCTCTGAGCTGCCATTACTTATCACACAGCTTGGGACCTACAGCCTGCCAGCACAGGCTACTTCCCTGTTTCTTTGTTAAATTCCTGCGCTTGAGATATCACATGACTTTACATGGCGCTGGCCTCCTCTTACTTAGAAAATAAAAACTTTCTCTCAACTCTTAGGATTACTAGTGGATTCTTGCCCATCACATTGACCTGCCATCAGTTGTTGTAAAAATATAAAAAACAAAATGCTGTCTTTTATTCCCCACTAGGTCTCTCACCCCAGTGCCCCAAAGATATTTTGGTGGAAACACATCTCAACCTTGCCACGGCGGCCCAATGTCTCCAGTTGCCACACACTTTCCTACACTCAAACCCTTAAATAAAAGAACACACAACACAATAATCTTAGATCCAATTAATAAGATATAATTGGCCACTTAAACATACAGAACCCGATACCATCCGTCCCTTAAGAACATTGATAACAACTTGCAAATACACAGAGCAAGATCTTTACATCAGCCTCCATTGTCCTGCCACGGCTTCTCAGCCTCTCCTCCTCCTCTCTTCATTTAGAAACATCTTATTTAACAAACAATCACATTTAACATCTTTTAGGGATCTAAAAACATGCTTGAAAGTAGCGTTATATTTGTAGACTTATATATTCTATTTGGATGACAGCAGTATTACGCATGAAAATAATAAACTGATATTTCTAGCATTTCTTGAAACACAGGCACTTGCTCTATGGCATAACTCTACTTCTGAGACTTTAGCATGAATAACAAAATTAGTCCAGATCTCAGATTTTCAACCCATTGATTTTCCTCTAGAGCCACCCACACTAAACTACACACTTCTCCATCATATGTAGAGCCCTGCAGTAGCTTCAGTGTTGAAGTCCTTAAGAGGAATATTTTATTTCAAAAGTCAAATGCCCAATTTTTATCCAACATAAAGCTTTTAGGCAGTAACACCAGTGGACTGGGAGTTTCCCATTGCTTTTTTCCCTCTCAGTCGGCACTGGATCCCACAACTATCTCAAGTCCCAAAGCTAAGACATCTGATTCATTCACGATCCCAGTTGCAAACAGATGGCACACTCCGTTAAGATGGACAGGTAGGGATTTAGTTAAAATAAGCTATCTGCAACAAAGAAGACAGAATATGAGAGTCCTTCATGTTTTAGCATGACTTCTGGCTAGAGCAAAAGAGGACTATTCTCTATTCTTACACACTGCAGTAGGAGAGAGTAATGAGTGCAATGTAAGATGGGGATGTGTGCTGAGCCGTCCTGATGGAATCAGTGATTTCCTGAAGGACACACTCAGAGCCACCAACACCCAAAGGAGAGAAATAAATAATAACTAGCAAAAAATAAGTCAGTACATACACTCTCTTCATTTCTACTGATAATTTTCTGAGGACTGTTGGGAAATTTTAAACGTGGGAGTTTTGTATTTTTCCCCATCTTATACCTAGTGAGAATTTTGGTGTGTTTAAAAACCCGGTGATGTTATGTAAATATGTTTCTGTTTTCATTCCAGGTGTGGGATAAGAGGTTGCTTCATAGCAGACGATTATGATTTGCATCATCCACTAGCAGGGGTATGTTTTTGGGTACTCTGGGGAGAGTATAAATGGGAGAGCCCTGAGAGGACCTGTGGCAGCTGTTTCTGGTACCTGCTCTTGCTAGTTCCTGCTGCTCCTTTTGCTATGGCTGGATTTCCGAATATTCTGATGATGGAGATTGGTCTTGCCCAGAGGAAACTGATGCCCCTAGTAAGCAAGGAGTAGACTAAAGTGTTCTGTGTCTCCCTTTCCTCTAACCTTTCTTTCATACTTAGTGTTGGGGGATTGGAAAGGATTAGGGTGGCATAAGGGAAGAGTGGTAGATAAAAGAATCCTCCAAAAATTAGGTAAACAAGAACATTGACAAGTAGGGGCAAAGCTGCCTTTGTTTCTTCCTTTCAAAGATGCTGATATAGCTAGTAGTTTTAGAAGATAGGATCTACCTGTGCAATGCCCACATATGTTGGTTTTTATCATTACATTAATGTTTCCTAAGGCAAAGCATCTTCCAGTAATTTCATTTTATTTTTCTTTCACACAATATATTCTGACAACAGCTGCTCCTCACCACTCCTCCCACTCGTCCTCAACTTTCCTCTCCCCACATCTACTGCACCTCCATTTCCCCTCAGAAAAGAACAGGATTCCCAATGAGATCAACTAAATATAGCATAACAAAATAAAATAAAGTAATATTTATAAATGCTTTCTAAATACTTATCCTTTTACCCTCAGATAAGTGTAACTATCACTTGTTATCAAATAACATAAAATAACAAATAACATATCAAATAGCAAATAATTTTAATGGATGGAGACAACTACAGAGATCTACAACTAATCAAAATGCAGAGAATAAGTTACCAAAGCTTGTCCAGCCCAATTGACACATCTATAATATAGCCCCTAGATCTATAGTTCAGGGGAAATTATGGAGGAGAGAACAGAAAGATTGTAAGCTCCAAAGGACCAGAACACCTGCTATGAGATAGCATCTTCCAGATATGATAGAGAACCTGCACCATAAAATACAAATAATTTGGTTGTGTAAACAAGATCATAACAATATCAGTTGGCATGCCAATTTGAAGGTTGGAAATTGTACTAGGCTCTACCACTATATGAAGAACTACAGATTCTTCATGAAAAGTCACAGAATCTTACAGCTGCTGAGAGAGGGAAACCAGTCTTTTCCAGGAATGAGCTTCCTCATATGTTACCCAATCCCAAGTGGTAATCCCTAAAAACATGTAAATAAGAACAGCACTAAATGGACTCAATTACAGAGAGAGAGAGAGAGAGAGAGAGAGAGAGAGAGAGAGAGAGAGAGAGAGAGAGAGAGAGAGGTGGGGAAGAGTCAGATTTTTACCAGGATAGTTTTACAGAGACAGGTTTCAGGTGAAGACATAAGAAGACAGAATGAGAAGAAGTCAGAAAATTAGAACAGATAGCCAGAGTTAGTTTGAGGCCAAGTAGAGCAAGTCAGTCAGAAGCTGAGAGATGCCAGTTTGAATCAGTCATCTTGGAAGATTAGATTGCATAGAGGCTAGAAACATCCAGGACTAAACCCAGGGGTAGTTATAACAGAGAAGGAAACACCCTGAGTTCAGCCCAAGCCATGTAGTCACACAGACCCACGGTTCCAGCTGCATATGTAGCAGAGGATGGCCTTGTTGGGCACCAATGGGAGGAGAAGCCCTTGTTCCTGTCAAGGCTTGATCTTCACTTCCCCCAGTGTAGAGGAATGTCAGGGCAGGGAGGTGGGAAGGGTAGGTGGTTGGGGAGGGAAAGCACACTCACAGAAGAAAGGGAATGGAGCTTTAGTAACAGTAAAGCAGGAAAGGGGATAACATTTGAAATGTACATAAAAAATATACAGTAAAAAAGGAAAAAAGAATACTATTGAAAATAATATCCTAAAAAATCACTCAGGTAGTATATTTGAAAAGGTAAGATTACATAATTATCGTTTAATTTAATTGTGAATATCCCATATGAATACCTGTACGAAATGATCTAAAACAAATGTACTGAGCATAGTCACATCACAAAAACTATGAGTAATTTTAGAAGCCTCTGGTTTATAAAAAGTACCAAACATGAATCTGCAAGTGCACTGACAAAACATTCTTTTTTTTCATCTTTATTAAGTTGGCTATTTCTTATTTACATTTCTATTGTTATTCACTTTCCAGGTTTCCTGGTCAACATCCCCCTAACACCTCCCCCTCCGCTTTCTTGTGGGTGTTCCCCTCCCCATTCTCCCCCCAGTACATTCCATCCCCCAATAATCCCTTACACTGGGGATTCTGTCTTGGCAGGACAAGGGCTTCCCCTTCCACTGGTGCTCTTACTAGGATATTCACTGCTACCTATGAGGTAGAAGCCCAGGGTCAGTCCATGTATAGTCTTTGGGTAGTGGCTTAGTCCCTGGAAGCTCTGGTTGGTTGGCATTTTTGTTCATATGGGGTCTCAAGCGACTTCAAGTTCTTTCAGTCCTTTCTCTGATTCCTTCAACGGGGGACCCATTCTCAGTTCCGTGGTTTAATGATGGCATTCGCCTATGTAATTGCTGTATTCTGGCTGTGTCTCTCAGGAGAGATCTACATCCAGTTCCTGTCAGCCTGCAGTTCTTTGCTTCCTCCATCTTATCTAGTTTGGTGGCTATATATGTATGGGCCATATGTGGGGCTGGTTCAGAATGGGTGATCCTTCTGACTCTGTTTTTAACATTGCTTCCCTATTCCGTCCCAAGTGTATTCTTGTTCACTTTAAAGAAGTAGAGAAGCATTCGCATCCTTCCTGATTTTCATGTGTTCTGTGCATCTAGGGTAATTCAAGCATTTGGGCTAATATCCACTTATCAATGAGTGCATACCATGTGTGTTTTTCTGTGATTGGGTCACCTCACTCAGGATGATATTTTCATGTTCCATCCATTTGCCTATGAATATCATAAAGTCATTGTTTTTGATAGCTGAGTAATATTCCATTGTGTAGATGTACCACATTTTCTGTATCTATTCCTCTGTTGAAGGGCATCTAGGGTCTTTCCAGCTTCTGGCTATTATAAATAAGGCTGCTATGAACATAGTGGAGCATGTGTCTTTGTTATATGTTGGGGCATCTTTTGGGTATATGCCCAAGAGGGATATAGCTGGGTCCTCAGGTAGTTCTATGTCGAATTTTCGGAAGAACCTCCAGACTGATTTCCAGAATGGTTGTACCAGTCTGCAATCCCACCAACAAAGGAGGAGTGTTCCTCTTTCTCCACATCCTCGCCAGCATCTGCTGTCACCGGAGTTTTTGATCTTAGCGATTTTCACTGGTGTGAGGTGAAATCTCAGGGTTGTTTTGATTTGCATTTCCCTTATGATTAAAGATGTCAAACATTTCTGTAAGTGTTTCTCAGCCATTCAGCAATTCCTCAGCTGTGAAATTTTTTTTAGCTCTGAACCCCATTTTTTGTTAGGGTTTTTTGTCTCCGTGCAGTCTAACTTCTTGAGTTCTTTGTATATTTTGGATATAAGGCCTCTATCAGTTGTAGGATTGGTAAAGAACTTTTTCCAATCTGTTGGTTGCCATTTTGTTTTAACAACAGTGTCCTTTGCCTTGCAAAAGTTTGCAGTTTTATGAGATCCCAGTTCTCAATTCTTGATCTTAGAGCATAAGCCATTGGTGTTTTGTTCAGGAATTTTCTCCAGTGCCCATGTGTTCGAGATGCTTCTCCACTTTTTCTTCTATTACCTTGGTCAAATGCTTTCTCAGCATCTAATGAAATGATCATGTGGTTTTGTTCTCTCAGTTTGTTTATATAATGGATCACGTTGATGGTTTTCCATATATTAAACCATCCCTGCATGCCTGGGATGAAGCCTACTTGATTGTGGTGGATGATTGTTTTGATGTGCTCTTGGATTCGGTTTGCCAGAATTTTATTGAGTATTTTTGCGTCGATATTCATAAGGGAAATTGGTCTGAAGTTCTCTTTCTTTGTTGGGTCTTTGTGTGGTTTAGGTATAAGAATAATTGTGGCTTCATAGAAGGAATTCGGTAGTGCTCCATCTGTTTCAATTTTGTGGAATAGTTTGGATAATATTGGTATGAGGTCTTCTATGAAGGTCTGATAGAATTCTGCACTGAACCCGTCTGGACCTGGGCTCCTTTTGGTTGGGAGAACTTTAATGACTGCTTCTATTTCCTTAGGAGTTATGGGGTTGTTTAACTGGTTTATCTCTTCCTGATTTAACTTCGGTACCTGGTATCTGTCTAGGAAATTGTCCATTTCCTGCAGATTTTCAAGCTTTGCTGAATATATGCTTTTGTAGTAAGATCTGATTTTTTAATTTCCTCTGATTCTGTAGTTGTGTCTCCCTTTTCATTTCTGATTGTGTTAAGTTGGACACACTCCTTGTGTCCTCTGCCTAAGGGTTTATCTATCTTGTTGATTTTCTCAAAGATCCAGCTTTTGGTTCTGTTGATTCTTTCTATAGTCCTTTTTGTTTGTACTTGGTTGATTTGAGTTCTGAGGTTGATTATTTCATGTCTTCTACTTCTCCTGGGTGTGTTTGATTCCTTTTGCTCTAGAGCTTTTAGGTGTGCTGTCAAGCTGCTGATATATGCTCTCTCCTGTTTCTTTCTGCAGGCACTCTGAGCTATGAGTTTTCCTCTTAGCACAGCTTTCATTGTGTTCCATAAGTTTGGGTATGTGGCATCTTCATTTTCATTAAATTTTAAGATGTCTTTAATTTCTTTTTTTATTTCTTCCTTGACCAGGTTATCATTGAGTAGAGCACTGTTCAACTTCCATGTATATGTGGGCGTTCTTCCCTTATTGTTATTGAAGACCAGCTTTAACCTGTGGTGGTCTGATAGGACGCATGGGGTTATTTCTATCTTTCTGAATCTACCGAGGCCTGTTTTATGACCGATTATATAGTCAGTTTTGGAGAAAGTACCATGAGGTGGTGAGAAGAAGGTATATTCTTCTATTTCAGGATTAAATGTTCTAGAAATATCTGTTAAGTCCATTTGGTTCATGACTTCTCTTAGTCTGTCTATGTCTCTGTTTAATTTCTGTTTCCATTGATCAGAGTGAGGTGTTGAAATCTCCTACTATTATTGTGTGCGGTACAATGTGTGCTTTGAGCTTTAGTAAGGTTTCTTTTACGTATGTAGGTGCCCTTGTATTTGGAACATAGATATTTAGGATTAAGAGTTCATCCTGGTGGGTTTTTCCTTTGATGAATATGAAATGTCCTTTTTTGATGACTTTTGGTTGAAAATTGATTTTATTCGATATTAGAATGACTACTCCAGCATGCTTCTTTAGACCAATTGCTTGGAAAGTTGTTTTCCAGCCTTTCACTCTGAGGTAGTGTCTGTCTTTGTCTCTGAGGTGTGTTTCCTGTGAGCAGCAGAATGCAGGCTCCTCATTGCATATCCAATTTGTTAATCTATGTCTTTTTATTGGGGCATTGAGTCCACTGATGTTGAGAGATATTAAGGAATAGTGATTGCTATTTCCTGTTATATTTGTTTTGGATATGAGAGTATGTTTGTGTATTTTTTTTCTTTTTGTTTTGTTGCCAAGACGATTAGTTTCTTGCTTTTTCTAGGGTGTAGCTTGCTTTCTTATATTGGGCTTTACCATTTATTATCCTTTGTAAGGGTGGATTTCTAGACAGATACGGTGTAGATTTGGTTTTGCCATGGAATATCTTGGTTTCTCCATCTATGTTAATTGAGAGTTTTGCTGGATACAGTAACCTGGGATGATATTTGCATTCTCGTAGGGTGTGTATGACATCAGTCCAGGATCTTCTGGCTTTCACAGTCTCTGGTGAGAAGTTTGGTGTGATTCTGATAGATCTGCCTTTATACGTTACTTGACCTTTTTCCCTTACTGCTTTTAATATTCCTTCTTTGTTTTGTTCATTTGGTGTTTCGACCATTATGTGATGGGAGGAGGTTCTTTTCTGGTCCAATCTATGTGGAGTTCTGTAGGCTTCTTGCATATTTATGGGCATCTCTTTCTTTAGGTTAGGGAAGTTTTCTTCTATGACTCTGTTGAAGATATTTACTCATCCTTTGAGCTGGGAGTTTTCATTCTCTTCTGTACCTATCATCAATAGGTTTGGTCTATTCATTCAGTCTTGGATTTCCTGTATGTTTTGGACCAGTTCCTTTTTCTGTTTTACATTATCTTTGACAGTTGTGTTGATGATTTCCATGGAATCTTCTGCTCCTGAGATTCTCTCTTCTATCTCTTGTTTTCTGTTGGTGATGCTTGTTTCTACAGCTCCTTGTCTCTTCCTTTGGTTTTCTATATCCAGGGTTGTCTCCCTTTATGCTTTCTTTATTGCTTCTATTTCCATTTTTAATTCCTTCACCTGTTTGATTGTGTTTTCCTGGAATTCATTCAAGGGTTTTTGTGATTCTTTTCTATAGGCTTCTTCTTGTTTATTTATGTTTTCCTGCGCTTCTCTAAGGGAGGTCTTTATGTCTTTCTTGAAGTCCTCCAGTATCATGATCAAATGTGATTTTAAATCTAGATCTTGCTTTTCTGGTGTGTTTGGATATTCACTGTTTGCTTTGGTGGGAGAATTGGGCTCTGATGATGCCATGGTTTCTATTGCTTGGGTTCCTGCACTTGCCTCTCACCATCAGGTTGTCTTTAGTGTTACCTTGTTCTGCTATTTCTGACAGTGGCTAGACTGTCCAATAGTCCTGTGTGTCAGGAGTACCTTAGACCTATATTCCTGTTTTCTTTCAGCCAGTCATGGGAACACAGTGTTCTGCTTTCAGGTGTGTAGTCTTTCCTGTCTACTGGTCTTCAGCTGTTCCTGTGGGTTTGTGTCCTTTGTTCACCAGGCAGGTGGCTTGGAGCAGAAATGTTGGTCTTAACTGCGGTCCCGCTGTGGAACTTGCTCCTGGAGGACTGCTTTTGAGCTCTCAGTGAGGACGGCAACCAGTAGGGCCTGCACTGCCTTTTACTGCCCCCCCCACCCCCCGTGCACTGGGGTTCCAGATGGAGTTAGGTGTTTTCCTGTATATTCAGAAATGTGGGCAGATTGTAGTCTCTTTTGGATTCCCAGGTGTGTCTGCCCCTCTGAAGGTTTAGCTCTCCCTCCCATGGAATTTGGGTGCAGGGAGCTTTTGACTGGGCCCCTTCCAGTCTGAGTGGTGTCTGGAGTGCAGGGGACCTGCCGCTTGAGTGCCCCTGTCTTCTGGTTCCCAGAGGCCCAATACAGTTTCCTCTTGGGCCAGGGATGTTGGCAGTGGTGGGCAGTATTGGTGATCTTTTGACCGGGTCCCTTCAGGTCCGGGCAGTGTCTCGACAAAACATTCTTAATGCCACAAAAGGCAAGAACAGGGTTAGATACCCTCTGTTTGTATAGTTATGTATTATAAATGATAGATACAACATTTACTGTATCATTGGTACAATGCCTGCCTGTCTGACCTCTGCAGTAACCTCTACTGTGTATTTCATGAAAAATGACATGTGAATTTTAATGTATTTGTTTGCATGCCACAGGGTTGTTGCTCTGGGTTACATTTTTAGCCTATTTAATCAGTTTTTATTTTGAAATTAAAACACCCAAGTCACTTTTAGTTCTCTTCTTTTAAAAATAAATTAGATCATTCATTTATTTTTTAAATTTTTAAAACTTTTAATTGATTCTTTCTGAGTTTCACATCAGGCACCCAGGACCCACTCAACTTCCCTTTCTATACACACTTTGCACTTGTAAAATGATTCTCATCAAAGATGTTCCACCATCTTCTTTGAGATTCTGAATGTTCCAAGAAATGACAAATTAGCCCAATACTTAGTCACACATACAAGTCATACCTAGACATGCTTTATCTCTCAGAAAATAAATTGTTTATTTTCCTTTTCTTAGAATTGATGTCAGAAATATTGTAATTGTCAGATATGATAAAAAAATCATATAAACAACTCCTGTAACGAATCAACATTCATCAAGGATTATCTGAAAATTTGCAGTTTCTAAATAGTTTTCCATTTTCACCTTTGCCTTAGGATCATCTGTATAAGTCCTCTCCTTTCCTTAGAGATGCTTTAGCTCCATGGCCAGAGAATCTGTTATACTACATATTCAACAAATATGAACATCTGCTTTTCTTGAAATTTCTCACTCATATTTAGGAGAACCACTGTTCTAAAAAAGGCTAATGACATGAACATATCAAGCTAATAATATTGTTGGCTAGCTATGGAAGAAGGAAAAGAAAGAAGAGGAGGAGATGAAGAAGTTGGGGCAGGAGAAAGAAGTACAAAAACAAGAGAGAGAATGAGGAATAGGAAGAGGAGAAAAAGAAGCAAAGGAGGAGAAAGGGAAGAAGAGGAGGAGAAGAGGAAGAAGAGGAAGGAGAAAGAAGAAGAAGAAGAAGAAGAAGAAGAAGAAGAAGAAGAAGAAGAAGAAGAAGAAGAAGGAGAAGGAGAAGGAGAAGGAGAAGGAGAAGGAGAAGGAGAAGGAGAAGGAGAAGGAGAAGGAGAAGGAGAAGGAGAAGGAGAAGGAGAAGGAGAAGGAGAAGAAGGAGAAGAAGAAGAAGAAGAAGAAGAAGAAGAAGAAGAAGAAGAAGAAGAAGAAGAAGAAGAAGAAGAAAAAGAAGAATAGGAAGAGTAGGAGGAGAAGAGGAAGAGGAGGAGGAGGAAGAGGAGGAGAAGGAAGAGGAGGAAGAAAAGAGCAAAGAGGGGAAGCAGGGAGAGGAGGAAGAGGAAGAGAAGAAGAGCAACAGCAGCATCAAGAAGAACATCACTACTTCAAGCCTCGAAGTTTTGATTTCTACTCTTTGGTTATTTAATCCATGATCAACAGCCAATTTGAAATGAATATATAAAATCTTGAAGTCTCAAGCAGATCTTTTCCTGACATTGGATAAAATTATTTATGGGAGATTGTAAAGTGCAGAATCATATGAATCATCCATAAAATCAAAACTACTGAATCACTCCAGGAATCAAGGAGTATACTGATTGCTGGAGATGTGATAGTAAATAAAATGCTCATGCACAATCACATATTAATATAAAAGAACAAATCTTAAGTAAAGTAGACATGGGACCTGCCTCCCTAGATCTAGGATCTTAATTATATTTTGGCATAAGGGAGTCTAACTGATACAGCTGTCAAGGTCACTCATGCTCTTGAAGAATATTGGAGAATTAATTGGTTCATCAAAAAGGGCATGGACCAGGGCTGGAGAGATGGCTCAGTGGTTAAGAGCACCAACTGCTCTTCCAGAGGTCCTGAGTTTAAATCCCAGCAACCACATGGTGGCTCACAACCATCTGTAATAGGATCCGATGCTCTCTTCTAGTGTGTCTGAAGACAGCTACAGTGTACTCATATACAAAATAAATAAATAAATCTTAAAAAAAAAGAAGGGCATGGACCCAATCCTTTCTCAAGTTTTCCAATGACCTTTTTGGGTGAGTAGAAATAGTTTCCTGAGAAGTGTCTCAATAAAGACGCTTATTATAGGGAAGAAACTGGCTCAGTGAGGCTCACAGTAAGGAAACAAAATTCATGTTTACAATCCTGCTTTAGGGGTTGGGGATTTAGCTCAGAGGTAGAGCGCTTGCCTAGTGAGCACAAGGCCCTGGGTTCGGTCCCCAGCTCTGAAAAAAAAAAAAAAAAAGCAATCCTGCTTTACCTTAATTATCTGGCCACACTGTTTTTCTACTTTAATGTTTTAAACCAATAATATGCAATTTTATGAGATAGATTGATCTAAAAAGCTTGGTATAGTAATTAGAGAATATGGGCTGGAGGGATGGCTCAGCCATCAAAGGCTAGGCTCACAACCAAAACTTTAAGAAATTAGCGAATTCATAAGCAGCATACCCTCTTCCCATTCCAACTTCACAGAGTAGGCCCCATACAAACCTTTGAGCTTTTGCTTTTTTCTTTTTGTCATTAATGTCCACAGCCCCAGATTCTGTTGACTGTATATATCAGTTCGCTGGTGGGAGGCAGGGCTAAATGGGACAAAATGAAATTATTCAGTAAAAAGTGAGAACCGAGCACCCTTTGACCACTTTGTATACCAACTTGCTTCTACATTTCTTTCCCAATTTAATGCTTTAAATGATGATAAATGAGCACCATAGATCAGATATTCTTCTGAACTGTGGGATTAATGACCAAAGTTTAAAGGTCTTTTGTTTCCCTATTAGTCTAGATCCTGTAGTTTTATTTTATTTCTGTCTTCTGTGTTAGATGGTTCATTGAGTGGGTGTTAATCATGACCTTTCTGCTCACATCTGAAAACAAAATTTAGTAGCTGCTTGACAAGGGCTTTATATATGGGAATATTGCTACATGTGTATCAGAAAGGCCTTGTGACTGGTATCTGTCCATATTTCCTACTAGGTTTGTCAGAAATATCAGGAAATAACTTCTCAACACTTGAGTTTTGATCTTCCAGTGAAGAAGACCACAGTGGGGTAGAATGGGTAGCCACTCAGCTACGACTTTATGTAACACCTGTATCTGGTTTCTGGTTCTTTCCTCGTATTTTCCCAGTTAAGTTTATCAACTACATAAAATGCATTATTTTTTTTTTCGGAGCTGAGGACAGAACCCAGGGCCTTGCACTTGCTAGGCAAGTGCTCTACCACTGAGCTAAATCCCCAACACCTCATAAAATGCATTATTACCTAAAAAAAGCATATATAGTTTACTTCTGGATAAGGATAGGGGTAATGTTGAATGGGAGAACAAAACTGCTACTACGAGAGGCTTTTCAGCCAGTTCTCTTGCTTTTAGCTCTGCCCTTGATTTCATTACCGAAGATAGCTGGGTCTACCAATTCATGAGCATCCTTAGGAGAGTTTACACAAATATGGCTTTTCTTGTGGTTTTTCCATAATGGACCTAATGTCTAGCTCTCTTGATGCACAAAGACTTATTTCTAAAGTGTATATTGCTGTCTAACTCTCTATCTCTTGACCCCCAAAACCCATTTAGCACACATAGCTTCCAACGTAGTTTCAAAAAGTATTTTTGAAGATAAACTAGAGACACACAGAAATGTTCTGTCTTTTAAATATGCCCAGGTCCATGCTTATTCCATTATTCTAATAAAGTACATACATATGTATAAGGATAATAAAATATTATTCTATCTTTTTTTAATTAACTTGAGTATTTCTAATATACATTTCGAGTGTTATTCCCTTTCCCGGTTTCCGGGCAAACATCCCCCTCCCCCCTCACCTTCTTTATGGGTGTGCCCCTTTCCATCCTCCCCCCAATATCGCCCTCCCACCAACAATCTAGTTCACTGGGGGTTCAGTCTTAGCAGGACCCAGGGCTTCCCCTTCCACTGGTGCTCTTATTAGGATATTCATTGCTACCTATGAGGTCAGAGTCCAGGGTCAGTCTATGTATAGTCTTTAGGTAGTGGCTTAGTCCCTGGAAGCTCTGGTTGCTTGGCATTGTTGTACATATGGGGTCTCGAGCCCCTTCAAGCTCTTCCAGTTCTTTCTCTGATTCCTTCAACGGGGGTCCTATTCTCAGTTCAGTGGTTTGCTGCTGGCATTCGCCTCTGTGTTTGCTGTATTCTGGCTGTGTCTCTGAGAAGCGATCTACATCCGGCTCCTGTCGGTCTGCACTTCTTTGCTTCATCCATCTTGTCTAATTGGGTGGCTGTATATGTATGGGTCACATGTGGGGCAGGCTCTGAATGGGTGTTCCTTCAGTCTCTGTTTTAATCTTTGCCTCTCCCTTCCCTGCCAAGGGTATTCTATTTCCTCATTTAAAGAAGGAGTGAAGCATTCACATTTTGATCATCCGTCTTGAGTTTCATTTGTTCTAGGCATCTAGGGTAATTCAAGCAATTGGGCTAATAGCCACTTATCAATGAGTGCATACCATGTGTGTTTTTCTGTGATTGGGTTACCTCACTCAGGATGATATTTTCACTTCCAACCATTTGCCTACGAATTTCATAAAGTCATTGTTTTTGATAGCTGAGTAATATTCCATTGTGTAGATGTACCACAATTTCTGTATCCATTCTTCTGTTGAAGGGCATCTGGGTTCTTTCTAGCTTCTGGCTATTGTAAATATGGCTGCGATGAACATAGTGGAGCACAGGTCTTTTTTATATGTTGGGGCATCTTTTGGGTATATGCCCAAGAGAGGTATAGCTGGATCCTCAGGCAGTTCAATGTCCAATTTTCTGAGGAACCTCCAGACTGATTTCCAGAATGGTTGTACCAGTCTGCAATCCCACCAACAATGGAGGAGTGTTCCTCTTTCTCCGCATCCTCGCTAGCATCTGCTGTCACCTGAGTTTTTGATCTTAGCCATTCTCACTGGTGTGAGGTGAAATCTCAGGGTTGTTTTGATTTGCATTTCCCTTATGACTAAAGATGTTGAACATTTCTTTAGGTGTTTCTCAGCCATTAGGCATTCCTCAGCTGTGAATTCTTTGTTAAGCTCTGAATCCCATTTTTTAATAGGATTATTTGTCTCCCTGCGGTGTAAATTCTTGAGTTCTTTGTATATTTTGGATATAAGCCCTCTATCTATTGTAGGATTGGTAAAGATCTTTTCCCAATCTGTTGGTTGCCATTTTGTCCTGACCACAGTGTCCTTTGCCTTACAGAAGCTTTGCAGTTTTATGAAATCCCATTTGTCGATTCTTGATCTTAGAGCATAAGCCATTGGTGTTTTGTTCAGGAAATTTTTTCCAGTGCCCATGTGTTCGAGATGCTGCCCTAGTTTTTCTTCTATTTGTTTGAGTGTATCTGGTTTGATGTGGAGGTCCTTGATCCACTTGGACTTAAGCTTGGTACAGGGTGATATGCATGGATCGATCTGCATTCTTGTACATGTTGACCTCCAGTTGAACCAGCACCATTTGCTGAAAATGCTATCTTTTTTCCATTGGATGGTTTTGGCTCCTTTGTCAAAAATCAAGTGACCATAGGTGTGTGGGCTCATTTCTGGGTTTTCAATTATATTCCACTGGTCTATCTGTCTGTCTCTGTACCAATACCATGCAGTTTTTATTACTATTGCTCTGTAATACTGCTTGAGTTCAGTGATAGTGATTCCCCCAGAAATGTTTTATTTTTTAAGGTATTTTAGCTATCCTGGGTTTTTTGTTATTCCAGATGAATTTGCAAATTGTTCTGTCTAACTCTTTGGAGAAATGGATTGGTATTTCGATTGCATTGAATCTGTAGATCACTTTTGGTAAAATGGCCATTTTTACTATATTAATCCTGCCAATCCATAAGCATGGGAGATCTTTCCATCTTCTGAGGTCTTCTTCAATTTCTTTCTTCAGAGTCTTGAAGTTCTTATTGTACAAATCTTTTACTTGCTTGGTTAAAGTCACACCGAGGTACTTTATATTATTTGGGTCTGTTATGAAGGGTGTCATTTCCCTAATTTCATTCTCGGCTTGTTTCTCTTTTGTGTAGAGGAAGGCTACTGATTTATTTGAGTTAATTTTATGCCCAGCCACTTTGCTGAAGTTGTTTATCAGCTTTAATAGTTCTCTGGTGGAACTTTTGGGATCACTTAAATATACTATCATATCATCTGCAAATAGTGATATTTTGACTTCTTCTTTTCCCATGTGTATTTACTTGACCTCCTTTTGTTGTCTGATTGCTCTGGCTAGAACTTGAAGAACTATATTGAATAAGTAGGGAGAGAGTGGGCAGCCTTGTCTAGTCCCTGATTTTAGTGGGATTGATTCAAGTTTCTCTCCATTTAGTTTAATGTTAGCAACTGGTTTGCTGTATATGGCTTTTACTATGTTTAGGTATGGGCCTTGAATTCCTATTCTTTCCAAGACTTTTATCATGAAGGGGTGTTGAATTTTGTCAAATGCTTTCTCAGCATCTAATGAAATGATCATGTGGTTTTGTTCTTTCAGTTTGTTTATATAATGGATCACGTTGATGGTTTTCCATATATTAAACCATCCCTGCATGCCTGGGATGAAGCCTATTTGATCATGGTGGATGATTGTTTTGATGTGCTCTTGGATTCGGTTTGCCAGAATTTTATTGAGTATTTTTGCGTCGATATTCATAAGGGAAATTGGTCTGAAGTTCTCTTTCTTTGTTGGGTCTTTGTGTGGTTTCGGTATAAGAGTAATTGTGGCTTCATAGAAGGAATTCGGTAGTGCTCTATCTGTTTGAATTTTGTGGAATAGTTTGGATAATATTGGTATGAGGTCTTCTATGAAGGTCTGATAGAATTCTGCACTAAACTCATCTGGACCTGGGCTCTTTTTGGTTGGGAGACCTTTAGTGACTGCTTCTATTTCCTTAGGAGTTATGGGGTTGATTAACTGCTTTATCTGTTCCTGATTTAATTTAGGTACCTGGTATCTGTCTAGGAAATTGTCCATTTCCTGCAGATTTTCAAATTTTGTTGAATATAGGCTTTTATAGTAAGATCTGATGATTTTTTTGAATTTCCTCTGAATTTGTAGTTATGTCTCCCTTTTCATTTGTGATTTTGTTAATTTGGACACACTCTCTGTGTCCTCTCGTTAGTCTGGCTAAGGGTTTATCTATCTTGTTGATTTTCTTAAAGAAAAAACTTTTGGTTCTGTTGATTCTTTCTATGGTCCTTTTTGTTTCTACTTGGTTGATTTCAGCTCTGAATGATTATTTCCTGCCTTCTACTCCTCCTGGGTGTATTTGCTTTATTTTGTTCTAGAGCTTTTAGGTGTGCTGTCAAGCTGCTGACATATGCTCTTTCCTGTTTCTTTCTGCAGGCACTCAGAGCTATGAGTTTTCCTCTTAGCACAGCTTTCATTGTGTCCCATAAGTTTGGGTATGTTGTACCTTCATTTTCATTAAATTCTAAAAAGTCTTTAATTTCTTTCTTTATTTCTTCTTTGACCAGGTTATCATTGAGTAGAGCATTGTTCAATTTCCACGTATATGTGGGCATTCTTCCCTTATTCTTATTGAAGACCAGTTTTAGGCCGTGGTGGTCTGATAGCACGCATGGGATGATTTCTATCTTTCTGTATCTGTTGAGGCCCGTTTTTTGACCAATTATATCGTCAATTTTGGAGAAAGTATCATGAGGAGCTGAGAAGAAGGTATATCCTTTTGCTTTAGGATAGAATGTTCTATAATATCTCTTAAGTCCATTTGGCTCATGACTTCTCTTAGTCTGTCTACGTCTCTGTTTAATTTCTGTTTCCATGATCTGTCCATTGATGAGAGTGGGGTGTTGAAATCTCCTACTATTATTGTGTGAGGTGCAATGTGTACTTTGAGCTTTAGTAAGGTTTCTTTTACGTATGTAGGTGCCCTTGTATTTGGGGCATAGATATTTAGGATTGAGAGTTCATCTTGGTGGATTTTTCCTTTGATGAATATGAAGTGTCCTTCCTTATCTTTTTTGATGACTTTTAGTTGAAAATTGATTTTATTTGATATTAGAATGACTACTCCAGCTTGCTTCTTCTGACCATTTGCTTGGAAAGTTGTTTTCCAGCCTTTCACTCTGAGGTAGTGTCTGTGTTTGTCTCTGAGGTGTGTTTCCTGTAGGCAGCAGAATGCAGGGTCCTCGTTGTGCATCCAGTTTGTTAATCTATGTCTTTTTATTGGGGAGTTGAGGCCATTGATGTTGAGAGATATTAAGGAATAGTGATTATTGCTAAAAGCTACTGGTCCAAAACATACAGGAAATCCAGGACTCAATGAGAAGATCAAACCTAAGGATAATAGGTATAGAAGAGAGTGAAGATTCCCAGCTCAAAGGACCAGTAAATATCTTCAACAAAATCATAGAAGAAAACTTCCCTAACCTAAAAAAGAGATACCCATAGGCATACAAGAAGCCTACAGAACTCCAAATAGATTGGACCAGAAAAGAAACACCTCCCGTCACATAATAGTCAAAACACCAAACGCACAAAATAAAGAAAGAATATTAAAAGCAGTAAGGGAGAAAGGTCAAGTAACATATAAAGGCAGACCTTTCAGAATCACACCAGACTTTTCGCCAGAAACTATGAAAGCCAGAAGATCCTGGACAGATGTCATACAGACCCTAAGGGAACACAAATGCCAGCCCAGGTTACTCTATCCTGCAAAACTCTCAATTAACATCGATGGAGAAACCAAGATATTCCATGACAAAACCAAATTTACACAATATCTTTCTACAAATCCAGCACTACAAAGGATAATATTATTCTATCTCTTCCCATTTCTTTATTCTTAGCTCTGGCATTCTAGAAGGAGTGCTGCAAAGAATAGGGCAATTATGTCTGACATATAAAGGAAAAGTATTGGGAAAGGGGCTCTGTAGGAGAAACTATATGAAAATCAAGTTTTCAATCCTAGAAAGGGAGTATTATTTTAATTAAAGATGTTCCTTCCATAGGCTGCCTCACCACTTGGGTGATTCTGTCCTTCACTGTCCAGCTTATTTCCATGAGCTCCCATTTTGACTGCTGGTCTCAGAGTCTGCACTATTGGGCTGTGTTCAGGAAGTTTGTTTCTGTGACAATGACTTCAGGAGTATTCCTTATTTTCTCCTCTGTCAGCTTCAGTGTTTCAGATCTTAGGTTGAGATCTTTGGTTCACTTGGAGTTGAGTTTTGAGCAATGCAAGGAATAAGTATGTAGTTTCACAATTCTACATGTAGCTTTCTCATTTAACCAGAACCATTTGTTGAAGATGTTATCTTTTGTCTAAGTGTGTGTTATTGCTCTTTTGGTCAAAAGTCAGATGGCTGTAGAAGTTTGGGGTTTTGTATGGTGTTGATACATCATTTCCTTGACCAATGATTTTGTTTTTATGCCAGTACCATGCTGTTTGTATTATTATGACTCTAGTATAACTTGAAAACAGGGGTGGTGATACCTCCAGCAGTAGTTTTTTTATTGTTCAGTATTATTTTAGATAACCTTGATCTTTCGTGTTTCCGTGTGTTAACGATATTATTTTTTTAAGTTCTGTGAAGAATTTCACTGGGATTTTGATGAGGGATATGTTAATTGTAGATCGCTCTTAGTAGAATGACCACTTTTACAATATTAATCCTGTCAACCTATGAGTGTGGGAGGTCTTTCCACCTTCTCTTATTTTTCCTAGCTTCTATTTTCAGTATCTTGAAGTTTTCATTGTATAAGCCTTTCATGTCCTTGCTTACATTTATTCCATGATATTTTATAAATCATGTTTCAATAGGTGGCCCCATAGCCAAGAGTATACACATGGATAGCACAAGTTGGATGTGATGGAGACAGGGAGTGGGAGAAATGTGTGTATGGTGCAGCTGTGAGGATCAGAGATGGGTTAGGGGAGAAATCTGTTGATGACTAACTATACTGAACAAAATTCTCAAAGAACTAACAAAAATTTAAACAACTACAACAACAACAAATTCCTCCACTAACATCAAAGACCAAAGGTAAGAGTATCAAGTATGCAGGGACAAAGAGTGGAACAGAAACTGAAGGGAAGGCCATCCAGAGACTGCCCCCACCTGGGGGTCCATCTCACATACAGACACCAAGCCCTGTCACTATTGCTGATGCCAAGAATTGCTTGCTGACAGAAGCCTGATATAACTGTCTCCTGAGAGGCATTGCCAGAGATAGACTAATACAGATGTGGATGTGCACAGACAAACATTGAACTAAGCATGGGGACGCCAATAGGAAAGTTAGGACTAGAACTGTAGAAGCTGAGGGGGTCTCCAACTCCATAAGAAGAACAATAGTATCAACCAATCAGACCCTCCAAAGTGCCCAGGAACTAAACCACCAACCAAAGAGTACACAGGGAGGGACCCATGGCTTCAGCTGATTATGTAGCAGAGGACTGCCTTATCTGACATCACTGGGAGGGGAGTCCCAGTGAAGCTTGATAACCCAGGATAGGGAAATGCTATCCTGCTGAGGCAGGAGTGGGTGGGTGAGGACACACCCTCAGAGTGGCAGGGGGAGGTAGGAGGAGATAGGGGGCTTGTGGAGGGGAAACTGGGAAAGGGGATGACATTTGAAATGTAAATAAATAAAATATCCGATAAAAAAGAGTATCTAGCATATGTAAACTGTGGATTTTAAATTCCTAGGCCACTGTAATTATCCTTGAAAAAGAAAAGAACTCAGGCTGAACCCACAGAGTCTCTCAGTAGTATGCGAAATGGGGCTCATAAAAGAATTTCTCATGACAAACTAGGCAACAAGGATCCAGGCTGCAAATACTCTGTCCACATAGAAACCTTAGTTTGTTCTCCTCATGAGTTTTATCTAGCAAGTATAATACGTATGTAAGTGGTTGAGTTAGACACACCAGAGAGTGATGGGAAGATGAGAAGAGTCAGAGGACTAGAATGAAGCTGTGATATTGAGTCTTCCAAATGTGTCAGGGAAGCTACACACACAAAATCTCATCAACATGGCTGCTTAAACAAGACCCAAGCAATGACAACACCAGTTGGCAGACTTATGCAGATGGGGATGTTCTGACAACTGCCCCGCCTCAGATAAGGAGTTGCATGCAACTAATGACTGCTAAGAGAGAATTTGTCTTTCCCAGGGATGAACAGCCTAATTGGCTATCCAATACCACTGCTCAGCCCTAAAACAAACAACCCTAAATGGACTCTGTAAGCTATGTTTATATATGTATTCCTATATTTTTGTATGTGCACGACAATAATAATTAAAGAAAGAAGAGGCTATAAGTTGAGGGGAATATGTGAAGGGCTGGATGGAAGATTAAAAAAGGGAAATGATATAATATTTTAATTAAAATTGTCCTTCTAAAAATCCTTCCTTGAAACTTTAAGGATTTTTCCATTTACTTTTGGATTTTAATATTTTCTTTGTAACACTATTAAGTTTCAAAATATTAAGCATGCAGTCTCTAAGTACAAACATGTGGGAAAGTACACACATAGGTAAGATACTAAGGCAGAAAATGTGCTCACTGATGAGAGTCAAAGAACCAGCAGGAGAAGGAAACAAGGCAAAGGAAGGGAACAGGGCACACATGAGCAAAAAATAATACATATGCATAATAATCTCAATGAAATTATTGTGTTGTATACTTATTGAAAAATTAAAAGAATAGTTTCCCTTGCAATTACAGATTTTAATAATTCTATGTCTAATAATGAAGAATGAATAAACAGAGAGATGGCAAAAGACAGAGCTACTTTTTAAATCAAGATATAAAGCCTTCAAAACAGAGCTGAAAGATATATTTGTTAGACTATGTACTATAAATCAAGATAGCTAGACACAATTGTTTTTGCACTGTTAAATGATGACAGGAGCTAGGGCACTCCAAAGCAAGGTCAACAAAATGTCTGCAAGATGAGGCAGGACTTAATAACTGCCAATCTATAGTGCTGTGTTTACCAGTACCAGAAAGAATGGAGCCAGAAATGAATGAAGATCAGAATACTTATCTCTCAATGACCCCTACTAATCCTGTTCAAGTATGTGGGGTTTGGTGCATTTGGGGGTTACAGTTTTCAGAGAATGAGAGATCCCACAAGGAATCATGCTTTCGTTGAACAAAATAGAAACTGTATTTAGCTATACTTTCTTGCATGAGTTCCACAAGCCAAACAGCCTGGAAGCAAGCCTCCATACTGGTTAAATGACTGACTCTGGTGAGGAGGAAACCAGGTTACTGCCATACTGTGAAGACCCATATATGAAACCCAGGAACACACTGGTTCCTGCCTGAGGCACCACATTTGTCCAATAGAAGTAACCAGTAGAAATGGCAACAGATTAAAACAAGAGCATGGAAAGCCAGATCCTCCTAGGATGTAAGAATGGATGGACAAATATATATAAGGAAGAAGAGAGGAAGGGGAGGAGAGGAAGAGGAGGAGAAAGAGGAGTAAAAGGAGCAGGGAAGGAGAAGGAGGACAGAGGAAAAGGAGAAGGAAAAGAAGGAAGAGGAAGAAGGAAAGGGGGAAGGAGAGGAGAAGGAAGAAGGAAGAAGAAGAGGAAGATGAAGGAGGAGAAGAGGAAGGAGGAGGAGAAGAAGGAGAAGAAGGAAGGAGAAAATCAGGAGGAGGAGAAGATGGATGAAGAGGATGAAGAAGAAGGAGGAAGAAGAGAAGGAGGGAGAGAAGAATGCATTAAGTAACAGAAGCAACAGTTGGATACATTGGTTCTGGTGGGAGAGAAAGTCTGTGCTGATAAAAAAAATTGTGTTACCAGGTATACATTTGGCTGCTTCAACAGCTGTGCTGCAGGTCACTGACCTGATTCTTTGGCTGTCTTCTTTTTTAATTTTAATTTTTATTTTTCCACACTATAAGGGCATCTATAGCAGGTTTTTAGGTTTTAGGTGGGAATATGACCACTCAGGTACCAGCACTAATGAGTTAACAGAACTTACTGATTAACATATCCAGGGTTCAACTCCAAAAGGCAAATATATGATACCAAGAAGATATAAGAGGTCAGCTCTGCTGGAACCATTCCAATGTGCCCCATCTCCTCTCTACCCTTTTCTATCTTCTGTTTTGGAATCTTCCTGCGTATAGATCAGATCATGGGCCTTCAGTTTGGATAGTAGTTTGTATTTTGTATCTCAGTTGGGTCTGATTCAGAGCACCACTGGGTGAGTTAGAAGAAAACCAGAATAATTTAGGGTATTCATTTCCTTGCTCTTTGTCTCCCAATCAAAGATCATTTTATCTTTTTACCTTTGGCTCCTATAGTGGCCTCCTTATTATTTAAGAGCCAAGTATATTGGTACATATACTTTTGTTAAACCAGTATACTGAATTAACATCTTTACAAATCATCTTTGGATTAATTTCATTTGAATGCACTGTTTTCAGTGAAGACCCTGAGGAATATGGTTACATACTACAGTGAACGCTACTTTGTATTTAACTAAAAGATACAGTTTTGAGACTACAAGACAGCTGATCAAATAAAGGCAGATGCCACCAAGCCTGAGTACCTGAGTAGAGGCCTAGAATGCACCTGGTAGGAGAGAAAGGCCATCCTCAAGTTGTGCTCTGACAGCTAAACATGTACTGACATGCACACACACACACACACACACACACACACACACACACACAGGCATGCACACATGCACACACACATGCGTCCACATGCACACCACCACAACCACCACTACCATCCACAGAGACTTAATAAATAAATTTATTTGAAAATAGTTATTCTCTACATATAAAATAAAATAAAGTATTAATTGGAGTTTAGAGAAATATAAAATGAATTAATTAAATATGTAAAATCTCAAATAACATTCTCCTATAATAGTAATGCTTATTTTATCTACTACTATTTTTAAGTATCAATAAATACTGTAGGTACAGAGTGCAGACTAAGTCAATGTTAATGATGGTAATAAGGAAATAGGCAGACCCTCAACATTACGGAGAGGTCTCACTTAGGATAATGTCCAAAGAGAGCACTAATCATGGCAATCACTGTCATGGGTTGAACTCTGTATTATGTGTTAAAGTTCTAACCCCAGTTTCAATGATATTCTAATCTACTTATTAAGACCTTGTTTCAAAGTCATCATCACTATCATCAACATTATAATAACATTATTATTTATTATTATTAATGAGGACAAGAGATATGGCTCAGTTACAGGGCACTTACATATTATGTGTGAAACCCTAGGTTAAATACCCAATACCAAGGAAAGAGAAAAGAAAACTGCAGCATATATACAGAATGCTCACAGGAGTAACATAGCGACATTGCCAAAAGATACAAGAAGAAATCCACATTCAGATGGAGCACCTAAGGTTACTAGAAACCCACCTGGGTCTAAGGTGACCTTCCTCTCAGCTATACCTCCACAAAATCTGTATGTTGAAGTAACATAGCACCTAATATGATATCTGAACATAAAGTTTTAAAAGTACTGATTAAATGGAAATAGGATGTTAAACTAGTCCTTAACCCAATATAAAACAGGCATTTTTCCTGAAATCCCAGTGTGTCCTGGACACTATTGCAGTCCTGAAGATACAAGCGTGCTCACAACAGAAAATCATCTTAACCCCCCAACCTTGTGAAAGAGGAAAGAAAATTACACAGACAAGCATTGTTAATAATAAAATGGTGAAGTCCAAAAAGACTAAAGCTGGGAAGAAAGATATAAATGTCTATGTTGGAGGTATTTGACAATTTTTTATAAAGTGGTTAAGAAAGAAAGACCACGCTGAGCTAAAGAGCTCAATAAGGCAAAGAGAAGAGCCAACAGAGGCAGACTGTTTCCCAGAGATTATTGGAAGACCCAGGAAGGAGGTGGCAGGCATGGTGAAGGTAGCCAACAACAGACTGGTAGGGTTACTGTAATAGTTTCTGCTGTGATTATCTTGTTCTCCAAACCCTATTCACAATGTCCTTTATTTGTAACACCCACAGTAAATCCTAGAGAACAGATCAGGATTTTTGACACCTGAATATACTAGTAATAACAATATTTAAAAGTGCTCTCATTGACTGCAGCAAATTTCTGCTTTGTAAATGCCCAGGTCCTTTGTCCTGTGCCTTGTTAGAAGGAACTAATCTGTATTCAGGAGTTACTATTGACATGGGGGAGGAACTTGCTCCAGGAACAATCAGAAGACCTTTTTATTTTATTTCCGTGTTCAGAAACTTTGAAATCCCCTTGGATATTTTGATCACTAATCATTATTGGATACAAAAGTGTCTGTTTCTTCAGGCATCCTGATTGAACAAAGTGGTAGGGTTAGATGAGAGGTGTACCCATAAAAGGGGTCTTATGAGCAGAACAAGTGTGAGGCATTTGTGATGAACCAGTTATTGACAGTTGGACTGTTCAGTGCAAGAAACTGGAGAAAGAAAACAGCATCAAGAACCAGGAGGCTCTGTATGGATAATTCTGATTAGTCAACAACAACAACCACAACAACAACAATGTGTCAAGAGTAGGTAGTGCATAGGGAGTCCCCAGTGGCACAGTTTCTTTGAGAAAGGTGGGAACAAAGACTAGGAGAAATACCACCAAATGGTGTAAGTCTGTAGACATATCTAGAGGATCTGAGTCATAAGCTGACTCAGAATTAGGACTGAAGACAAGATAGACCTTTTAGTTTGATCTGTCAAAAAGCATTAAGAGGGGCTAGTAAGATGGCTCAGTGTTTAATGGTTAAGATGCTTGCTATACAAGTATGAAGAATTGAGTTCAGATCCCCAGCACTCACAGAAATGTCAGGTGGAGTTCTAATATTGGAAGGCAGAGACAGGACACCTAGAGCAAGCTGGTTATCATGACTTGCTGTATCAGTGATCTTTGGATTTGATTGCGAGATCCTGTCTCAATGAATAAGGTGAAAGAGCCATGCGAATGATACCCAACATCAACCTCAGGCCTTAATATACTTTTATTATTAATATACTTATGCATAGACACATGCACTCATTTACATGCAAATGCATGCACATGGATGCATACCCACATATTGCCTGCACACACATCCATATACACACATGCATGTCATGAAAACTATGGGAAAGTACCAAGACATGAGCCTTATCCAGTATCTTAACTCAGAGAAGAGAGTATACCAAAGATGTGCTGCTTGCTTCAAGTAAATGCAAACTTCCAAGCACAGATGGAAAAAAATGCAATGTGTTTTCAAAATCTGTCACCAATCATTTGGAAAATTACAGTGAATTAAAGATACAACAGATCTACAGACAAAGAAAATATCACATCAAAAAGAGTGGTGCCAGTCTTTGTTGATAAGAGTCTGCAATTCCAGCTTCTTGGTTTATTAGGCAGTTAAAGTTCAAGGACTACTAAAGATACAAAATAACTTCATAAACATCTTGGGCAATTTAGCAAGAGATATCTCAACTAGAAGGTAAAACAAGGCTAAGGATGTACTCAGCTGTACAGGACTTACCTGTCATGTGAGCAGTGCTGGCCCTATCTCCAGGGCCCTCTCCCCAAAAGGTCACATCTGATACAGATCTCTTGTCAAGTTGTTTCTGCTCTCCTTATAACTTGCCATTTGCATTTTCCTCTGACACAAATAACCTTGTCTAGAGTGGACCAATCCATCTTCCCCTCAAAGGTTTTACTCCTTGCAGAAAACGTGGTAACCCTGTGTCTGCAATATTTCACCACAAAGAATTTTATTTATGGGGTTTCCACTTTGTACTTTAAACTACACTCTGCCTTAGTTCTTCATGCCAACTTGT
Source organism: Rattus norvegicus (assembly GCF_021556685.1). Classification (NCBI taxonomy): domain Eukaryota; kingdom Metazoa; phylum Chordata; class Mammalia; order Rodentia; family Muridae; genus Rattus; species Rattus norvegicus. The sequence goes on along the minus strand of NC_141551.1, from coordinate 39,854,545 downwards.
TGAATGTTGCTTACATCATTGCTTCTGGATTCAAACTACTCTCTTCCAATGACTCACAATTCAAGCACATGCTTCATGCCCACAAATGGAAGTTTTACCCCCACACTATTCAAAAATTGAAATGAAAATTCATTTTTCACTCATGCTAAAAGATACTGTGTACTATTAAGAATTACATGGTATAAAATTAAAAACCACATCGTCCAACTCTACATTTCCTTTGAACTTTTAAAAACCTAATCCTGGCATTACTTCAATGTGATTTGCAGGGTTGACATACACCATGTCTCCCCTATGCTGCTGACATTAAGGAGATTAAAAGTAATATTTCTGTAATGGCAAGTAATGTCCCACTGTCTCCTAGTACACTGTGAGAGCAAAATTGGAAAGCGCAGTAGCATCCTATCAAACGAAGGAGAGAAAGATGTCACCTGGAAGGACCCACTAGAACTTCAGCACAATGCTCTGGAAAGAATTAAAGGTAGATAAGAACAGACTCTCAGAAGAGTTATCTAGTATTTGGCCATGAGCGGCTAGAGAGAATCTAGTCACTGACTAGTGAGAACATCAGGCATTCATTGAGACAAAGGCCTCCACCATGCTTCAAACTCCAGCTTTGAAGACTGGAGGTGATTCTGAAGTCTCAGACTAAAATGAAAGAAGTCCAAAAATCCATGCCTCTGACTCATTCTTAAGAGACAGAAATAGGACTGTCAACTGAAAACCATTGTGGTACCCTCATCTTTCATACAGTCAACAAAAGAAATGTTGCCTGTGCTAGAGGCAGTGATCCGCTCTCTAGACGACCATTGTGGGAAGAGGATTCAATGGTTCGACTCCTGGATGTTCTCACAGGCAAAGGTGTCAACATTCCTCGGAATATCTTTTCAGCCTATCACATAAGATGGAGAGTACCAGATACTCAGAATGGAAGAGATTAGGTTAGATTTAGGTGCGCGCACGCGCGCACACACACACACACACACACACACACACACACACACACACACACACACCCTAGCTGATACTCAAGACATCTTGGCAAGGTGGCATTATCAAACACCAGAGATTCTATCCATCACGTGCAGATTTAGGAATGTTTAAGAAAGACACAGGCTCCAGTTCAGGGGTCTAACTTGCTTGGGCCTAAGGGCAATTCTCCCCAGACAGTAGCTTACCCTGTTAAGTATGCCACATGAAGACTGTGCAGTGCACACATGCATGTAAAATATATTCTCCACTTACATAATGGAATTAAATGTCAGTATTTCTTGACATGCCACAAATGATAAGGTATTTCATTATCTGGGCAAATGTGAAAAATAATTATTTATTGTACTTCCTAATTACAAATGATAGTGAAGCAGAGAAAGGATCTGGTTACACACACACACACACACACACACACACACACACACACACACACACACCCTTCCCGTCACCAACTGGTCTGGTCTCTCACTTTCTTTCACACACACACCCATCCTCCCACCATCAACTGCCACTGACCAGGGTCTGAAAGGATAATATGATCTCCTTCTCTGAAGCAACTTCAATGGACTTGATCTTCTTAGCACAGCATAACCGATTGTTTAGCACTGGTCCTCAAACAATACTTTCTTAACAAATGAGGCACAGTTCATAGCATGCCTGGCTCTGAAAGTTCTCTCAGCTCATTTCCAAACTCCATGGGACAACGATGCAGCAGGAGGTTATTGCCTTGTGAACATAACAAACTAGGCCCCAACACCAACAAAAACCTGAAGTAAGCCTCCCACCCCTGACTCTACTGAAGAAGAAAACACACAGGAGCTGTAATCAGTCCACTGTAGTCCTATTAATCACAGTAATCCTAGAATAAAACTACAGACAACCAAGACTGCTGCAGCAGCACTGAATTACCTTCCTCCACCAGTCAGGAGGAGGAAATGATTCATCATATTAAAGCCCGGAGTTCATTTTCTAGATGAAAAATGAACTGAAGTTTAATTTAATGAAGCTTCAGAAAACAGCAGAATCTTTACTTAGGTATTTGTCTTTTTAAAAAAAAATTCAAGTGCTTTCTGACTAAATGATAAGGATTGCAACGTTTATCCCAAAGCTCATTTGTAAAATGCAACAATTGACCTTTGCTGCTATAGTTTGGTTTTGCATGCTCTTTGCTGCATGAGTAAACAATACTGGGTGCATCCTTTCTTTTGCTCTTGTTGACTATGTAGTTCCCAATGTAGGGCAAGTGATGGCAAGCGTCTCAAAGATCTTTGAAATTGGTACCAGATAACAAGAGGTTGTAAGTCCACTTTGGTCTTCCTTGTTCAGTACAGCCAACAGTTAGAGAAGGGTTCTCAATCTGTGCATTGCAATCCTTTTGGGGGTCAAATGACTTTGAAAAGGGGTCACCTATCAGATATTCTGAATATCAAATATTTACATTGTGGTTCATAACAGTAGCCAAATTGCAGTTATGAAATAGCAACAAAGTAATTTTCTTGCCACTAGTCACCATATATGAGGATCTGTATTAATAGATCACAGGATTAGGAAGGTTGAGAACCACTAACTTAGAACAATAACAATTTTATTCTTGCATGGTGTTCTATGTAATGGAGCATAAAACAGTGAGAACCATGGTCTTCAAATCCAAACATTAAGGACCAGGGCTGGGTACTACAACAAATCAATGATTGCTTTCACTAAACCTGGAAAGTAACTCTGATGAAACTTAGGACCAGTCATTGTGGCTTTCAGTACTACATACCAAATACCTGATGGTTGGGGACTGGCTTGCTAGCTTGTCATGATTACCCCATAAGTTAGTGTTGCTATCTTCATCTACTTTATGAAGAAACAGAGATACTGAGCTCAGAGCTAGAACTGTCAGACTCTGTGGCCAACAGCATCAATCTATCTGCCATCTACACAACCTTAGGTCCAGAATAATGCTTCTTTCTAATCCTGTATGAAGTAAGAGTATATTGTCTGTAGCCCAGAAAAAATAGTTTGTGTTTGTTTGACAAATCATGGGTACTCAGTAGGTATACCTGTGTGATGGTTAATTTTATACATCAACTTTACTAGATCATTTTATGCATTTTTGAACATGATTTTGGTATGTGCAGATAACATCGTTTCCAGACGAGGTGAGCATGGAAATTGGTAGAGGATTTAGTAGAATTCACAGTGGTCCATCTCAGCATGCATGCACCTCATTCAAGCCCCTTTAAGAGTTTCAGTAGAATTAAAGATGGAAGAATAAGAAATATGCCTTTTAATCATAACCAGTGGCTGATCCAGGATAATTCATCTCTTTTTCCACAGCTTTAGTGCTAGTCTGGAGCACCTGCTTCTGAGCCTCTTATTATGTTGTCAGACTCATACTGCATATGATGAAGACTTTCTTAGGTCTTCAGTTTACAGATGACCAATTTCAGGACCTCTCAGCATTCATAACTACACACACACACACACACACACACACACACACACACATACACACACATTTGTATTAATATATAATATTCCTGATACAGTATGTATCACTTACTTCATAAATATATGTTTCTGGCAGGAAAGATGGGGTGTGCATGCCTGTATGTGTGTACATGCATGCTTGTGTGTATGTGCGTGTATGTGTGTGCATGTATGCAGTATGACTGTTACCAGGGATATATTGAAATGACTTTAGTACTTTAGGAGGTCAGTGAGGAATAAATGTAAAGTGGGCAACATAGCATGGAGGTTTTTAAAATTTGTAAAGAACAAAATTTCCCTTTTTAACAACTTTCTCTTTACACTTTTCCAGTTCTATAGTTATCCAATGGGCAAGCTAATGGCTACTGGTGCAGATCAACTTTACATGACATCTGTAGCCAGGGTCTTCTCTGCTATAAGGATGTATCTGTCTAGAATTCTCCTCCCTTTGCAGTTTGCAAGCTTTGTGGCTCTGGACAAACAACTAACCAACCCCCTATGGCTTCTCTCTTTCAGCAATCAAAACATCAGTAACTACCTGTAGAGTTAAATCAGATAAAGAACCTCAAACTTAAGGCACAAAGCTTTGCACAACAAAGTGGCTTAAAGATGATTAATTACATTAGTATCCTGTTCTGTATTAGGTCATCCAATTAGTTTTGTTAAAATTCTCCCCATTCTAACAATTCCCACTCCTTTCAAAATAGGAAAAGTCTTATTTCAGTCAGTCCCTTCGTTCATCTCTTTGTCATAAGCTGAGTTCCATGCATAGACATTAGACCAAGGGTTCAACGATGTCACTGTTGTCTAGACATTCTATAGGTTGCCTGTTTGTCATTGCCCATATGCCTTTAGGTATGGTGAAAAAATGTCTGAGAGTCTCATATTGACTACTCACAAGTAGCCCCTCATACACAACCTTGTGAGTAGCTATGCTGGGACATCCACTGTGGTAGCTAAAATCAGAGGAGGTTAGGTGAGAAGACAATGACATTACAGCCTTCCTCCTCTGTCTCACCTAGTGCATGTACAAAAAATGGCCAGATTAGGACTTGTCCCCATAATGCTAACAGCAAATGTTGACAATGAGCTTGGTCATGTCCTGATCTCATGGTCTGGCTTAATTGTAAGAGTTAAGCCTGAAATTGAATTCCCCTCCTAGTTACATACATCTTCTGCTTTCTTCTCCAATTGTTTTGATGGCTGTCTGCCATTCCTAGCCTTCACCTAGTGTAAAAGCCAAAAGACCTTTATAAAGGGCCTTCTGCCTCCTTTCCTGTGTGGCTTCTCACACTTACAGGAGCATATGGCAATCCTAAGATAAATGAAAATGGATAAGTAACTGTCCAATGAAGTAAAAGGAAAGGATATGCTCACATCCCTAAAACCCCAGGAAGAAATGATTCTGGATAGCATATAGAAATAGCAGTGTTCTAGCAAAGTCCTATAGTTTGCTAGAAAATGAAATAAAAAAATGAATGAAGACTATGTAGAATTTTATAGAATAGAGAAACATGAGAGGAAACACTACCTACAGATTTGAAAATGGACATTTTCTTAGGTTTAAAAGAACCTCAAAAACACATTGGTAATTTGTGATATTTTCATGAAGAAATGGATACTGGTAAACTGCTCACTAAAGGCCTTGCTACAGCGTGCCTCTATAGCATGTTTTCTCAGTAACTTCTTTTAAAAATACAGTTATTCAGTGTGTGTGTGTGTGTGTGTGTGTGTGTGTGTGTGTGTATGTGTATGTGTATGCATGTATGTGTATGTGTGAGTATGTGTGCATGTACATGAGTGTGTGTGTGTGTATGAGTGTGGGGGGGTTGTGTGTGCCTGCAGTAGTGTTCAGATGTCAGAGGACAACTCATGAGAGTTCTCTTCTTCTACCAAGTGGGTCTCAGAGATTTAACTCAAATCACTGGTATTGGTGTCGGGCTTTTTGCCTTGTCTCATTGTATCTTGTTTTGTCCTGTTTGGCTTTCATCTCTTGGAGGCCTGTTCTTTTTGAAGAGGAAATAGAAGGGGAGTGGATTTTGGGGAGACAGGAGGTGGTGAGATGGAACTAGCAGGGGTAGAGGGAGGTGAAATTGTGGTTGGTATACATTGTATGAGAGAGTATTCTATTTTCAAATAAAAAGAATGTCATACATGTAAAAAAAATACAAGGATTTTCACAAGGCCATGTGGTGTCACAGATTTCAGAAACCTTCATAGCTTTCAGAAACCTTTCAGTAGCTAAAGAAGAGCAGAGGGTATTATCTATTGCTTTTATAACATTCAAAACCCTAACTATGGTCTGCAAAACAATAAGATTTTGCATGCATCAAATGACTGGTATTTATCCATACACATAAAAGCAAATTAATAAGGAAAAAGATTATTTACAAAAATTGAAAAGGGTTCACATTGTACAGAACTTCATTGCCCACAGCTTGCTTCTCAGGAGTGCATTTAAATAAATTTAACTGTATGAAATAATTACTAGGTTCAATGACTCTAAAAGCAGCTAGACAACTTAGCCAATTAATTTGAGGAAAGAGATTTCCAGGATGAAGGGGAATTAGAATTCTGTGCATGCTGTTCTAGAGTTTATATTATTTGACAAGAACACAGAAATGCATCTGATTGTTTTTACATTGTGTACATTGCAGTAACTACCATTATATTGGAAAATAAAATACATAATTCGCTAATACATTCCTCTAATTTTCATACTGAACTAAGAGTTTGCACCAACATTCGACCCCTTTCTGCCTTATAAAATCCTCTCCTTATCTCCATGGGTTGTCATGGCATGATCTGCTCTGGGTTCTTCCACCTACCTAGATTACCAGCTCCTTGGGAACCTAGGGGCACAAGACCAGAGAGGGTGTATGGAGAGTGACTGATTATAAACTGTCAACACGGATGTGCTAGCCAAAGACAGCTGGGTTATTAATATATAATCCACTTACAACTTCCACAATAGCCTGCAAAATTATCCCGTTTTACTCATGGCTCATGCCAAGGAGCCATATTTGGTTGTTTTATTTTCTCAGCTCTACTTCAAATGGGATAGAACTCTCCAACTTTATCACTTGCAGATCTTCATTTTGTTTCTAGTAAAGTCCCTGTTTGATGAGAAACAAATCATCAAAGAACATTCTCATGCTGTAGTACCTCTCTGTCTTAGATGATTTTATTTAGCTGGCCCTTGGCCAATAAACTTCCTATGTACTTCCACACATAAAAAAGGGTTTTCCCTTCCTACACTAGTTCAGATACTTTCCCCCTACATTAGCTGTATTGAAAAGAAGTTATGTGGCAGTTTTAACTTGGATATAGGAGGCTCACACCTGACATCATTAATCACTTCATCCATGTGAATAATCATGACAGTAATGACCCTAGACAACTTTCAATCCTCCAAAATAAGCAAACACAGCCATGAAACACAGTAAACGTCATTCTGACTAGACATGCGAAGCTGTGAAACAGATGAGGTCCTGAAAACCCTACACCCAATGTGAAAAAAGGCCTTTCTAGGGTTTTGTTTTTAGTGAAGAAAATAAAAGTTTTTAAAAAGACTTTTAAAACCTTCTACGCAGTCTTCTTAATGGTTTCTGAGGTTCTGGCGTGCTCTCTGAACTGTGACTCACTATCTGTCCTAAAGTGCATTCCCTTGTCAGTATTTGAAATCAAAACATGAAGTGGTTCAGACACTGGCTACTTGATTAAATTAATTTCTGCTGTCCAAACTTCAGATATAAAAAAAATTCATCCAGTGGGAAGAATTATTTTCCTCTGAACTGAGATGACAGAAGTAGATCCCATTACAAAGAGCAGAATAATATATTGAGAGACTGCACCTTACTCCTATGTGTGTGTGTGTGTGTGTGTGTGTGTGTGTGTCTATACATATATATGTATATATACAGTCGGTGTTATTTATCTTTTCAGAAACTATTTTAATTTATTTTAGAGAATTAAACACAATATACAACCATAATATAAAATGGATATTTTCTGGTCCCCACCCACCTATTTACATTTTCTACTTCTTATTAGCTTTGTAATATAAAAATTCTTTAAAATGCACAGCCTTTTGAGATTACCATTTTTACTTAAATTATGTACTTAGTGGACTGGTCCCAAACAAAGTATAGTTTAGGCTCAGTCAGTATGAATGATGGGTGAAAAAAAATCAAGTTTGATAAATATGTTTTTGCTACACATTGTTTAGTTTTCCAGAAGCCCTCAGCAAGGCAAACGTGGTTCAGTACCTGCAGTCCCAGCACTCCCACACTGGCATGGGAGGTGGAAGCAGTACCATCACCTGGAAGTAAATGGCCATGCCAGCCTGGGAAGAGTCTACTCGTGAAAGTTGTCCTGTGATCTCCAAGACCTGGAAGATAGTTCATCCTATGAAGTGCCTGTGGGTCTATATTTGTGCCCCTACCACCCATATGAAGTCACGAGAGGCTATTCACATCTGTAATTCCAGTGTTGTAGAGACAGATACAGTCAGACTCTGGAGTTCATTGGACAGGCAGTCTAGTCAATCTGAAAACTCAAGGTTTAGTGGAAGACTCTGTCTCAAGACAGAGTGGAGAGCAATCAATACAAGTACCAGAACTTGGTCTCTGGCCTCTAATTTCACACATACACATACACATAAGTACATACATACATGTATATAATACATGTAGGTACGTATGTGTGCGCGTGCACGCGAATGCGCGCACACACACACGCGCGCGCCTGGCATTAGGAGAAGTAAGGATTTGTTTATACTGCTATCCAGCTGGTTTTCACATTAGGCAAAATTTGAAAACCATTGAGACAACTCCTTCATCCCTCCCCAAATCCTGAGCCATGTGCCATTACATCTGACTCATTTGTTACACTTGTTAAACACAAATTTCATAGAAAGTACACATAAATAGAAAACTGTCCGGAAAAGATCCACAACAATAATGTTTTTAATGTGTTTGATTACATTTATTATCATAAGGATGGGTGGGAAATTTCACCTCAATTACTAATCACCTTCTAATCTACTTCATAAAGTTAGGTGTAACTAACTGTATTCCAAAATAATCTATTGAGTTCTAGGAGAATCTTTCATTTGGCATAGGAAGATATTTTTCTCACTCTGAAAGGAAACTCTATATTTGGTCTTCAAGGAGTGCCCAAGGCTGCCTTTTTCTCCCTATTTACTCCAAATTTGTTAGATCAAGTGAGAGAGAACTTGATCTAAGATGTTGATCCCTTTTTGTTACTAGAAAATTATTCACTCAGAAGAGTCCCTTGCAAGTACATTTCTTAACCACTTTATCCCTTGAAACACAAAGCTTGTTTTTACAAGGAAGTGAATAAAGCAACATGTATATATATACATATATATATGTGTGTGTGTGTGTGTGTGTGTGTGTGTTGTGTGTGTGTGTTTAGTACTAAAATGGTGCTTGAGAAAACATAATTTTAATAATAAATTTTATAAAGAATGAATCAACAAATTTACCTGATAATTGTTCAGAAAGTTAAAGGAAAATATGTTTATTAATAAACATCCAAGTGTATTAAAAATTTCAGTATCTATCCCTAATGAATAAATCATAAACTATGGAAATATATTCTTATTTATAGAAACAACCCTACAACAATAGTTTCTTAAAAAAGAGTTTCGTGAGCTAGCTAAGGATCAAGAGAGAAAATGGCAAATAGAAGAAAATGACTGTATGCTTAGTGGTTGCTTTCGAAGACTCCAAAGGACTTAAGAAACTCAGGTATAGTTGGGGATTTAGCTCAGTGGTAGAGCGCTTGCTTAGCAAGCGCGAGGCCCTGGGTTCGGTCCCCAGCTCTGAAAAAAAAGAAAAAAAAGAAAAAGAAACTCAGGTATAAATCATTTTAAAACAAACCACGAAGGCCAGGAACCAAGTTTGTGTATGAATACTTACTGCCAAAACTTTAAACTTTCAAAAATATGATTTCCCCCCACAGGAAAATGTGAATAAATAGATTAGCAATAATAAATACAAGAAAAATAATAACTTTTTAGAGAAATACAAAATATGTCTACATAACTGTAACAAGAATTGTTAACACAGGTAAAAATGATCAATTCTCTTTCAGTCAACTTGGTTAAACGAAGGAAGTGTATATTGCCAATAAAATTGGCTGTAACTGAGGACTTACTAAAATACAACATTAGACATTCATGAACTTCCCTCAGGGCTAACATTAATTTCTGAAAATTTCATGAACCTAATTAAAAAGGAAATATGGTAATTCATTAACGAAAAAAAATGCTGGTATTTTGACAGCAAAATAATGTGAAATGTACTTGATTTTAAAACTAAACCATAAGCTAATTTGATTACATGCGTGAAATAGTACACAAACATTGATATAAATGAAAACATAGTAAGTCAAGTGAGGACTGTGAAGATTGATTCATTTTATAAAAATGCCTGACATATGCTGTTCATTTCAAAATACTTTCAGTTTTTTAAAGCATTTGAAGTCTCCAATTTTTTTATAATTTGAAGATTTGTAATTTCTATGTCGGTTGATTATTTTACTAATTCAATTTTGGTTGTCTTACAGATGAGTTTCATTGATTACTAAAATGAATATTGTTCACATCCTATGAGACAGGCAGGGGAGACTCTATGAGACTCTAGCATGCTTTCCTATTTAGCTTTGATTGTGTAGACTCTATCATATATGAATTTAAAAGCCTCCATAGTAGTTCCACCTAGTGAATCCCATGATAAGTTGAAAATATCATGTGATGTGAAATATGCGTTTTGTTTCCTTTAATGCAGTGAACAACATAATTTGGCACCATGGTGCACTGCGAAGACTTGGCAGTTCTCTCATCATGGAGTGGCTGCCTGGCCTCTAAATGATAGCTCTGCTCTACTCATTCAGAATATCTCTAACCTGAGGAAGAAGTAAATATTCAAAATTCAATGCAGTTTCTTCATACCATCACAAAGTCAAAATCTCCTGTCATACGTTAGGGACTATATCTTAGTTATGCATGTTGAAATATTAAAACTCCTATCATACATTAGGGACTATATCTTAGTTATGCATGTTGAAATATCAACAGCTCAATAACTGAAGCATACCCCATAGACAAGGCAACAAAGGCCCAATGGGCACAAAAGGACAAAGACTCACACATGTGCTGCCCTCTGAAGAATGATGATCTCTGTTCTAAGGTGAGGAACTCTTTAAGACTCTGACAGACATCTCTAGGTCACACAACTGTTGTATTAGCTTCTGTAATATACATACACATAGATGGATATGTGCAGTATTCATACTGATACTTTCAAAGAGATGATATTTTCTCTTTATATTCATACTTCATCTCTCCTCCTTCTTGCTGAGAACACTGGCTTCCTAGAACAATATATTAACCTCTCTAATAAATCTAGTAATGCACAAAAATACAGCTACAGTGTACTACCTCCAAAATGATACTTGAACTAATCTCTCTTTAGAATTCCTTTTGTTTTAGATATTTCACTAATAGAATAAAATCAGAGAACTATATATGAAATCATCTCGATTATTTTTCTCCTATGTAGTTAGGTCATAAATTTGATATATATTTAGGGTCACCTGACTTTAGGAGAAGACCATACATATTTTTTATATTTTTTTGAGAACGTCAAATGAGCTCTGCATCTACATCACTCCTATCCCTTAATCTCCTGATATAACTCATCCAGCGTTTCCCCTACTCTCAAATTCATGATGTCTTAATTATTGTTTGTATTTATTCATATATATGCATACATGTTTATACAACATTCTGAATCCATTTTGCTTGAAAGTGCATGTGTTCAGCGGAGAAACCATGTGGGAGTTCATTCCAGGAAGAATCTAGTTCCTTCTCACTCAGCATCTATTGACCAACTGCAGCTCTTCCTTCAGGAGTGGGGCCATGGGGAAATTCCCCTGTTCACCTTGGCATGCCAACTGTTATCATTATGCTGATCATCTTTGAACAGCTATATTGTTGAGAACTCCTGGGAGCATTTTCCCTGTCAGTCTAGAAGACACTATCTAACAGAAGGCATCCTGAGCAATGGCATCTACCTGTCTTCAGTGACTTTTTTTCTATGCATTGGGCATAGGAGCTTTAATTAGGCAATATATCAGTTGGAATTGGGAATCTGGCAGCACTTATTTACCTTTGACAAGTTGTAGCTTTCAGTAATAATTTCCTTCTGTTGTCAAAATGGAAGCCTTTTCCATAAGGGGTGAGAAGCACACTTAGTTTGTCGGTATAAAAGTAAGCACTTAGAATACTGTTAAAAATTATATTGATTTTGGCAAATGTCAGTAGTAGGTTCTTTCCTCTGATCTTTGATCTCTGAAGTTATTGGTAATTGGATAGGTTCACAGTATCAAGTATGAATTTCCTTCTTTTGAGAAAGCCTTAAGTCCATTTATACCACTGTTGGTTACTGTCAAGATGAAAATGTAGCTAATGTACCATTGGGGATATCTTGGTGATCTAGTCATTTTTGTGGTTCAAAGGCTTTTTAGATAGGTGAGACTATTGATGGTTCTTCTTTAGAACATTACATTGTACCTTCAGATACTCTGACATCTACTTCATGAAGAATAGGCCTCATGGTTGGTTCCAGCATATATATGTTCATTTAAAAGGAATGAGTATGTATAAATTCATATCTAAAAACTCAGAGAATAATATTTTTCATATATATTAATATAAAATAATGATTCTCTGTAGCTTTTTCAAACAACCTTAGTGTTGTTTCTCTTTCCTCGTTCACTTTTTCTCTGATTTTCCAATATATATTCTCCTACTTAAACCCCATACCATTTTCCTAGTTCTTTTTTCATTGTGTTCAGCTCTTCTCCCCTCTATATCTCCTCTTCTCTCACTGCCTTTGATCCATTTTTACTTTCATGTTTTCTTTTACTACCCTAGGTTTTATACACATACCCAAAATTTCAGAGCTAAGATAACAAATAATATAGAACACATGGCAGTTGTCTTCCAGGATCTGGGTCTGAATTACTTCACACAATATAATATCTTCTGCAGAGTTTTGTAGAGTACATTTACTTGTTGAGTTTGTGATTTCATTTTTATGGATAAATAATATTCCATTGTGTATATTAGTCATATTTTTATTATTCATTCAACAGGTGAAGGAAATTTGGTTTGTTATCATTTCCTAGGTCTTCTGAGCAGCAATGGACAAAGCTGAGCAACTGTCTATAGTGTAGGTTCTCAAGTACTCTGAAAATATGCCACGTAGTGCTTTAGATAAGTCATATGTCAGATTTATCTTTAACTTTTGAGAATTTCCCACACTAATTTCCAGGTTGCAATGCCACCAGCATTGTAAAAGAGAGTCCTCTTCCCTCACACCCTCAAAGCATTTGTTGCTAGTTGTATTCTTGACATTAGATATTCTGACTAATATATCAGAGTAGTTTTAACTTCTATTTCCCTAATTTCTAAGGCTGTTGAACACACACACACACACACACACACACACACACACACAAACACACACACACGTACCTTAGCTATTTTTACTTCCTCTTTTGAGATTTATATTTCCTTTAAAAATTTATAAAGCATAGCTCAAAAGTAAAATCTAGAATAAAATTACAGTCAGAAGTGTGTCATTCCTTCATACTCTATTTTATTCAGTGCTTAGAAATCATGAACTTTGTTCACTTCTAAGCAGAATTGAAAATTATAAGAATATTTAAAATTATTTAATATGATAAAAATGATAACTTTTAACTTAAGAATTAATATATAGGGCATCTCCTATTCTTATAAAATTATTGTACTGTGGCATTTTACATCTTAATGCATAACTGTATTTAATTACTTGTTTACTATTTATAATATTCACAATCATAGTCTTACTGGTACACAGGAGATAAAACTGGAGGATGCATCTCTGCAGTTAGAGATGGGAATGTGCTTAATATTCTGTATGCCATACTCCAGAGAGGGCTGGGAACAGCATCACAAATACCAGGTGTAACGTAGAAAGGAAAATCTAAAGCCACAGGGAAGAGCAACAGGCATAAGAGGAGCACTTGATGGTGAAGACATTTTAAAGTATAGAAATATCAGTATTTTTATAATGAGGGGTGGACTTAGAAACAACAGACAGTTCCCCACTATGTGACTACCTAGAAGCAATCAATACAGAAGCCCCTCAGCCTCTAGGAAAATGGATTGCATTAGGATGGCTCTGACTCATACAGCAGAGCGAGGAAATGGGCAGTCGATCGTAGAAAGATTTCAGTCTCATAACTGTCAAAACGGTTTTTTCATAAACAGCTTTTGTTGCATGAGGTGTTTCTTCAAAATTAACTTACAGAGCAGCCCATCCTCTGGAACAGCCAAATTGGAAGGCTCTACTGTACTTAACCTTTGAGGAATGACATTACTTGTTCTTCGTCTTTTCTCATTGTTCACAAGGTCTGGAAGTAATTTTCCTCTCTCAGTTCTAAGCAATTTCTGTGCATTTGGTCTCATGGGACATCAGGGAAATGTAGGGGCCTATATGCCAGCCGGCACATATTTTAAAAATGGAGACTACTTCCTTCCACCACCTCCACAGATAAGCCTATAATCGTTTAAGATAAGATGGTCAGCATGGGTTCATCCCAATTAATTTTAGAGTAATATTTAAGATGACTCAAGTCTGGTGGGCATCTTTCTATATGCCATCTGCTATAAGTCAGAATCCTGCAGCATGGACACCTGGCATTGAAGAGGAAGTGCAGATAAAGGCTTACAGTAGAGCCCTGGAACCACATAGCTATATATCTGCCAGCGTACAGAGAAAGGATGCTACATAGGCATCTCCTCAGTGAGAAAGAACTAAATCATACACCAAAATTCAAAACAAAACACACCCAAAGTAAATAGAGAACCACAGATATTTATTCTTGAGTAATGGGCATGACTGGCAAGCACACTAGTTAACTGAAATGAGATCCAAATTTAGCCTCACGTACTATGAAGAGCTTGAAATTGCTTACTTAACCCTGCAGAACCTCAGGTGCTTACTTGCAAAATGTAGAGGAAATATCTATAATGTGGAACATCCTTTGGCTTACAAGAAACAGCAAAAGATGTCTTAAATTAGTTTAAGGGAAGAGAATGTATTAGCCATGAGACATGGTTCAAATATGGCTGGAACCAAGTCTTCAATCCATTGAGGGAATTCTTGATTCTATTTAATCCATATTTAGTTCACTATATTAACCTTATTCTCATCTACTGTGGACAAATTGGATATTCTATGTAGTGCCAAATTTATATCTATCTAGTATTAGGACCCTAAGGGTAAAGAGATATTTTCTCAACATTAACTTTAGGAAATTACTCCAGAGCCCTAGAAGAGCCCAATATAGAATCATGCAATTTCTCACCTAGCCACTGTGAAGCAAGAGGTGAGAGCTGTCATTTTACTGACCATCAGAATATAATGGACAGGGGCAGCAGTGACGATCAGCCCTCCTGAGACTACCTGATTAGTATAGAAATTCCTATAAAGGCAAACTCTAAAGTGAGTACTGGTGTCTAGATGAGAGCAGAGAAAATTGTAGGTCTGAAGAGTATCTTCTTTAAGGTAGTGATATAAGGATTCAAATATAGAGGGAAATATTTAGCAAGCCAGAAAACTTCCCAAGTGTACCTTGCTTGATTTATATATCGTGTGGTTACATTTATAAAGAAATGAATGTTGGGCTAGAAAGATGTCTCAGCAGTTAATAGTGCTTGCTACTCAAGTTCAGTTCCAAGCTCCATCCAACTCACGGATGCCTCTTATTCTGGCTCCAGGAAATGGGATGCCCCTGGACCCCAGGTACTTACCTGCCTTCACATGCACATACCGCCACCCCAAATGCACATATATTCACTTAAAATTAAAACAAATGTTTAAAGAGATAAAAATACACTGAGTACAACATAAAGAAAAAGTATGAGACAAGTTTTGTTCACATGTGTGTGCATGTGCATGTGCATGCGTGCGTGTGTTTAATTTCTCCTGCATCTGACTACAGCAAAAACTTCCAGTTTTCAATCTACTTTCAGATGTCATCTCTAAAATGTCACAACATTTGTCCAGGTTTGTCTAAGAAAACAGTTCCTTCAAACTGGAGGTTGGAAAATACTATGATAAATTTCAGACTTCTCCACAGGAAACAAATTAATAAAAGGAGGCACAAATATGCAGTGAGGATTACTGATGAAGTATTTCTTATAAAACCCATAACCTTGGAAGATGTTATGCAGCCTTCCAATTTGAGATAATTATTCATGTCTGGTCTCTACAGAGGAACAAGAGCACTTCTCCTCCAAGGAGATGCCCAGGCATTTCCTGGATATTTTGGCTTGTTTTTTTATGTTAAGTATGCCATAGAAGATACCTTTAGAGAATGAAAATATATTTTTACCTTATCTGTACATTTTTTAATTACTGTTAAACTTTGTATGGGGATTTTTGTCTGAATTTTTTTTCTTGAGACACAACCCCAAAAATAAATATTCACTTAATTCCCAGACTTATGAAGATAAAACTGTAAACCATACCTTAAATGAATAAATGTGTAGAGAAGCATTTTAAACAAAGCAATGTATTTATGTCACTAGGCTGTACTTACATTACATAAGGAGTTCAGAAAATTCTAGAAGTTCATTTTGATCTGAGATCACTGTACTCCTACAGGACTGTGATTTAATCTACAGTATATTCTGATAAATGAAGAATTAAAATAAAAAGTAGGACTAATATTGCCTTAGTTTCTTGCATTAAAATAAATCTGACACAATTTCAAAGGGGGAAATAAGAGAAGAGAATAAATAATTTGCCTAAAACAAGCAAACGCTTGAATCTCATAAGCACCCAATCTGGAACTGGAAATTTGGTATTTGAAGAAAACACAGATACAAAGGCATTCCCCTGAGTTTCTATACTACTAACACATGTGTACAAATATGACCAAAACAGGGCTTACTACAGAACAATTGCAAACACAGAAAGGCTAGACTCTAAGCTGAACGGCTCTGGAGCAACCATTGGGCTAGGAGATTTAAATATGGGTATGCTGAAATGCAGTCACCATTATGAACCCAGGATGTGCATGTTAGGAGTAGACATCAAACAGGACTGGAAACCCACATATAAACTACTGTAGATCCACCCATACTTACAAATGAGTCTGCAAAGTTTCAAGCCCATCCACTGGTCATTGATGAACAAGAACACAACTGTTTTGAAAAGAAAAAAACTCAGCAAAATGCAGACACTTACCAACCTGATACTATAGTACGAATCTTCTACCAGTGGCTTTGCTTTTATTTCTGGTACACAGGGCCAACAATAATCCCAAAATATAGGTGAAAAATTGCAGAAGAAACAACTTCTGAAATGATAAAGTTAGTGAAATTTAAATTGCATGCTGTTGTAAGAGAGATGAAATTGGACCACCCTACTCTATTCCCTGAAGGTCAGCAATTCTCTGTCAGTCCCTTTGTATCCATGGTATCCATGTTCCTGCCCAGTGATCATTCAGTGACAAGCTGTCCTTGTTATCAGATTCACAGTCATGGTAGCACACTGCCTGTGCTTGCTTTTATGTAATGGTGGTCTCAGAGTACAGAAATAAAAAGACTGGAAATTCCAAATGCTGAATAGCAGCTACCAACTGCTTCCTCCAAGTGAAATGATGGAAGAGCTCAGACTAATAAGGAAAAGAAACCACAGTATTCTGAGGACATAAATATGATTTAAGGTAAGAACAAATCCAGTCATAAAATTGTGATGCCGGAAAAAGGTCTGGGTCCATTTTATTAGTATGCTTCAAATTGCCAATGTAACCAGCAAGCATAAGTCCTTAGTTAAAAGGTGGGTAGGAACATGAACAGAAAATATGGTCTGCTGAGCAGAAGCACAATATTCCAAAGAGTACCAAGCCCACAAAAAGGCTTCAACTAGCAAGAGAACCCTCAAATAAATTACACCAAGTTATTCACCCCAAGTGAGGGCTGAATAAACACAGACAGAAATAAGTGTTGATTGAAAATTTGAGACATTTAGGCAGAGTTTGCTAATGAGTAAGCTACAACCACATCTGAAAACAACAACACATCTGAAAACCCTGATTAGGCAGGAGAATAATATCCAATGTTAGTCAGAGCAGTGGATCTCAACCTTCCTAATGCTATGACCCTTTAACACAGTTAAAGGTTGTGTTGACCCTCAACCATGAAATCTTGTGCTGACCCCCAACTCTAAATTTATTTTCATTGCTATTTCATAACTATAGCTTTTCTACTCTTATGAATCATATTTAAACATTTGATATGCAGGATATCTGATATCGACCTCATACCCAGAGACTGAGAAGGGGTGCAAAATAAAACGTATACTCGTAAACATCAAAGTCGGCACCAGGGAAAAGAAAAGAGCAATTTAACTCAGGGATTATGGCAACTGGACAGGGCATATGATAAAGTGTACTTATAGTATAGACCAAACAACAAAACAACTCTTAAAGGCAAGAATAAATAGAAAGCACGAAGAATCAATGCAAACAGTATTAAAAGCACAAGTAACAATAAATTTAAATAAATGATTAAATAAATTTAAATAAATGATAAATTTAAATAAATAAATAAATGTTCAACCTACGAACAGACAGAGGAGAAAAGGCAGTCTTATCAACAAATGTCTCTGAATCATAGGACATGCATGTGCAAAAACAAATGCAGATGTTATATATTTCATAAAAAAATAATTGAAAATTGATCCTAATAAGACTAAACATGGAAAAGAATTATCAAATTTGTAAAAACAGCAGAAAAACTACGCAATTTTAGGTTTTTAACTTTTCAGAGGAATAAAGAAAACATGATCTTCAGCAGATAAAATTAGAAAGTACTCAACCCAATCATTAAATTGAAATTGCTTTTTATATGAGTGACAACATTAAGAGAATTAAAAGGTGAGACACATGCTGAGACAAAGTATTGACCAAGTGCACATATGGTAAAGGACTCCTATCTAAAATACACGAACAACTCTTAGAATTCAATTGTAAACAAAAAACATCTTAATGGGAAAAAGATGGGAAACTTCATCTAAGAAGGTATACAGATGACACTTGAAGAATACATAAGATATTGTACATCATATGGAAATTGGATACTAATGTAAGAGAGTATCAGCAAGATGGTCAAGAGGGAAAAAACACTTGCCTTCAGACTAGTGACCAGAATTCAATCTTTGGCCCCCTCATAGTGGAAGAAGACAACCAACTCACCAAAATTGTAATGTGACCTCCACTTGAATTCCTGGGTTGTGTACAAATGCGCACACACACACACACACACACACACACACACACACACACACAAAATGTAACAACCATTAAAATTGTTAAAATGTCATTTAATAACTATAAGAAGTGCTATTGTTGGTATGAACATGAAATGGCATATCTGTTGTAGCATATTTGATCACATTGTGAACCCGCAGATTGTGTTATTTACTAAGAAAAAAAAAACATTTCTAGCTGTGGTGTGGTTCAGCCTTGAGCATACACCTTTAATCCCTCTGGCTGAAATGAAGAATAATGCCCTTAGTACTAAACCTCCAAACCCAAATGACGAATGTAAAGTTAGTTTGTAGAATTCAGTAGCCATGTTTGAAAGTAACATCTAATTGAAGTGCCCAGGTCCCATGAGAAAGGAAAGGGAAGCTACTTAAGGTTCAGTAAAGTAGAAAAGGAGGAAGACAGTTTTACCAGGACATTTATAGAGAAACAGATTGCAGAGAGAGAACAGTCTAGACACAGGTGAAGTTAGAACAAGCCAGAAAATGAGGAGACAGAAGATTAGAACATTTCCCAAACTTAGTAGGAGGCCACACAGAAGCAAAGAGAGAGATTGAATCAGTTAGAGTAGAGAAGAGTTTTGAGCCAAAACAGCTAAGTTGACTAGCCAGCAGAGTTCAGAAAGAACTAGAAAGAGTGAGTTTATTTAGCAGTAAGTCTCACAGGCTGAAAACATTCTAGGCCTAGAGGAGATAGGACAGAGGCTAGAAACTTTCAGGACTAGGCCTAGGTTAGCAGGGAAAAGCAGTAAGGCCCCGAGATGACAATCACTATAGGATAATAAAAGATACATTTACACATACCTACTTTGGGAAATAGTTTGGCAAGTTTTATTCCGTTCTATAATGCTAGTAATTAAAATTTAGTGAATGCTGGGTCCCTACTCCACTATTGCGTTATATCCCTACCCCATCCCCTTTTAACAACCTTTTATTTTGAAATTGGTTTCACCAGGTGTCCAGGATGCCTTCAATTCACTCTATAAACCAGTTAGGTCCTGATCCTAAGATCGCCGGCTTCAGCCTCCCTGGAAGCTGGAATTCTAGACCTGTATCATCTTCCTTGGTGAGCAGCTCTGACGCTCTGAGATATTTGCCAAACTAATTTGAAACTGGATTTCCTCACAAGATCTTTTACATAAGTAGAGCCATCTTCATCTTATTTCCCCAAAGAAGGAGCAATCAAGATACTCTTCAAAGGCAAACAGAGAAGACCACAGCAGTAAATTCAAACAATGGAATGACATGCTGCAATAAAAAGGACTGTATGCTGAAGCAGTAAAATCACAAAGGATTTTTACAATTGTTTTGCCAAGTAGCAGAAAGAACAAAAGCTGCAAGGGCTTTATGCTGACTCTGGCTTTCAAAGAGTAGAAGTACAAAGACAGTGAAACCTTCAGTGGTTCCAGAGCTGCAGAGTGGGAAGAGAAGCGTGACTCCATTTTGCCCTGTGTCCCTCTAAGGATTCAGTGGTTTAAGGTCTCACTTATTTGGACAGGTTTGAGGTAAATGTATTAGACAAGTATCTAAATTCATTACTTTCTCTATAGGTATCCAATTTATCCAGCACCAATTGTTGAAAAGACTTTCACTTCCTCATTGTGTAGCCTCCACAACTTTTCCAAAACCAATTCTTTTAAAAAGAAAATTTAGGAGAGCTTATTTCTGATCACCCAGTCAATTGTCCTGGCTTCATGTCAGTGCCGCATTGCATTGATTACTAGAGCTTTAGGGTCAGTCTTGAAACCAGGAGTAAATCTTTGCATATATCTATTTTCTTCTTTTACAAGATTGTTCTGGCTATTTAGGGTTCCAGGAGTCTGTAATAACTTTAGAATGTGGGATGGCTTTTCGGTTTTGGGGTGTCTTTTGTTGGTTTCTTTTTTTGTTTGTTTGTTTTGTTTTGTTTTGTTTTTTGTCTGTTTCTTCCAAACAGATGATTGGTGTTTTGATGGGGACTATAATGAACCCGTGATTTCTCTTCATGAGATTGGTACTTTGTTGCTCTTCTAACTCACCAGCCCAAGATGTATTTTTACTTACTCAAGGTCTCTGTCATTGTACAGGCTTGTAAATCAACTACTTAACAATTCCTCTTTCTGCTTTGGATGCCCCTGTAATCCCAGCTGTTTTTATTGGTCTGCTTACATTTGTTATCCTTAGTGTCTGGAATGCAACTGACTTTTTTATATTGACAAGGACATATTAGTTCTAATAGGCTCTGTGTGTTGACTCTTGAAGGTTTTCTCTGTGAAAGAATTTCTTTTTATTTATTTATTTCCAACTGTGGTTCTTTTTTCCTTTTTCTTGACTATCCTAGCTAGAACTTAAACCACAAGAGTGTGCTTCCAGCCTTCTTAGAGGAAATACCTTCAGTCTTTGACACTGAATATGATGTGCAGTTGAAAGATAATTTTTGCATTTTTTAATTTATTCTTAAATCTTTTTTTTAACAATTTGAACTTTATCCCCTCCCAGTCAACCCTCTGACTATTCCACATCCCACATCTCCTTCCCTCATCTCCAAGAGGATGTCCTCCCCTTCCCACCAGACCGCCCTACTTCCTGGGGTCCCAATTTTCTGCAGAGTTAAGTACATCTTCTCTGACTGAGTCCAGACCTGGCAGTCCTCTGCTGTATATGTGTTGGGGGCCCTGTCTCAGCTGGTATTTGCTGCCTGGTTGGTGCTCAGTGTCTGAGAGACCCTGGGGGTCCAGGTTAGTTGAGACTGCTAGTCCTCCTACAGGGTCGCCTTCTTCCTCAGCTTGTTCTAGCTTTTCCCTAATTCAACCACAGGGGTCCCCAGCTTCTGTCCATTGATTGGATGTAAATATCTGCATCTGACTTTTTCAGCTGCTTGTTGGGTCTTTCACAGGGCAGTCATGATAGGTCCCTTTTCATGAGCATCAGTAATAGTGTCAGGCCTTGGGGCCTCCCCTTGAGCTGGATCTCCTTTCCTCAGGCTCTTCTCCATTTCCATCCCTTCAGTTCTTTCAGACAGGAACAATTCTGGGTCAGAGTTTTTGACTGTGGGATGGCAACCTCATCCCTCTACTTGATGCCCTGTCTTCTACTGGAGGTGGGCTCTACAAGTTCTCTCTCCCAACTGTAGGGCATTTCATCTAAGGTCCCTCCCTTGGAGTCCTCAGAGTCTCTCACTGCTCACTAAATCCTTTCGTCCCTCCCTCTCTTCCTTCCTACTCTTCCCATGTCTAATTCTCCCTCTCTGTGTACTTGTTCTTCCCTGTCAGTTCTTCAGTTAGAGGTGGGGCCCAGTGAAATTTTCCCCATCTACATTGAAGTGTCAACTGCTGTTTTAATTATTCAGATCTTGTTTATACAACCATTCTGTTGAGATTTCATGGGAGTAGCTTCACTGTCCTAGTTAGAAGGCACAATCTCACAGTACACTCCTTAATCCTCAATCTTATAATCTGTCCACCCTTTCCTCCCAGAGATGAACCTTGGGAGCAGGAGTTGTGTTTGTAGGTGTATTCTTTAAGGTTCAGCAGTACATAGTCTGTTGGTCTCTGCAATTCAACAAATTGTGGCTTTCTGTGAAAATCTCCTGGTGCTATAAAAAGAAGGTTCTTAGAGGAAGGATGAGAACTACACTTATCTATGGGTATAAAGATAGTATTTAGAATTCTTTATTTATTATACTTGTTCAGGAAAGTGGTAATACACAGGTCTTCCTCTAAGGCCTAGGGACTCACTAGCCATTGGTAGTTGGCTAAATTTGAAATATAAGGCATGATTTTTCCTCCTGTAAAGCAGCCCCAGATCTAATTCAATTAGACAACTATTGGTGACTTAAAATATAAATGCTGCTTTTGCACCTTAGGGACATTTTGCCATTCTGGTCTTGATGTGAGTATTGGCGTTCTATAACTAGGTGTGGCTATTTGATTATTTTCCTCCATAAACTTCCAATACTCTGAAAGCTAGTCCTCAGGAAAGTTATTTGGTCAGATACCACTCAAAACATCTGAGTAATATGTCCAAAGTGTGTGTTATCTTCAGAAATAGGGGTTTACTTTAATCATCTTGGTGGCAACGAGTAGTAATAGCAATAGACTATATTGTTTAGGAAAATCTCATGAACTACCCTGTTCAAAAACCTCAAAGGAGATTTCTCATGTTTGGTACTAAGGTTCTTATTAGATAGCCCATGTTTCTCATGGAAGCAGTATCACCCCACCTTTCTCTCTCTCTCTCTCTCTCTCTCTCTCTCTCTCTCTCTCTCTCTCTCTCTCTTCTCTCTCTCTCTCTCTCTTTCTCTCTCTCTCTCTCTCTCTCTCTCTCTGTGTGTGTGTGTGTGTGTGTGTGTGTGTGTGTAGGGGGTGTATGTAGGATTCTGCTTTTATAGTTTGAAGGGTTGAACCTGAGACCTTGTGCATGGTAGGTAAATGTTCGAGTACAGAGATACATCCCCAGCCCTGAATTCCCGGTGTTTTTAATGTTTTTCTCATGAATAGATTCTGAATTTTGCCAAACCTTTTGCAATTATCATAGAAGTAGTAAAATGTGTGTAAAAACTTTCTCAAAAGACATAAAATGGGAAAAGTCATTGAAAGTCTCAAAACTTACACAAATTGATATTCCAAATAGCACTATATATTTTAATCTTTAAATTAAAAGTAACAATATTTTTCACAAACTTCAAAGGCTCGAAGGTAAATTCTATCAAATATATGCTGAATACCTTTCATGATACCTGGCTCATTTCATGTTGTCGTGGATACATAAACAACAAAATCAGAACATGAATGTGCACTGTTACCCAGCAGTTATGTACGTGCATGGCCATGAACAGGTCTCTCTCTAGGTGTTAACTTTAGATCTCATGCTTTCAGGTCTCTGTTCCACACACATTTGATAGAATAGTTTTATCTGGATTCTGACCCTCAAGATACAAGCCCCAGGAAAGACAAGCAGGTAGATAATGTCTTACCTTGGGATGCAGGAGACATGGTCTTGTAGCTGATATATTGCTTCTTCCTTCTGCCAAGAAACAGCTAAGAAGGAGGACTACACTGTAATTCATTTTAGGGCTTCCATTCATAGAACAGGTAAATTATAAGTTGTGAAACTAAAAAGAGGAAGGTGATGCCAGCTAGAAGTGCTAGGGTGTATCACCGGAGATGGAAAGTGGACACACCTAATCTAAGTTCATAAGAATTGTCAATTATGCATTAATTTTCTCTTTCTCTTCACTATAATTTTTATTTATCACTTTTGCTCATAGATCTTATGGCTGTGAAAAGAAATACCTAAGAACTGCTTCAGTAGATAACATTAAAGAATCTCTCATACAAATATTTGCCAAATATTACTTGTTATGTGTCAGAACTTAAACAAAAGAAAATGTACGTATGTCTTAATGAAGTCTAAGGATTCATAGTGTATTTAGAAAATGACACTTTTCCATAGTAACCTGGATATTTCTCACTACTATTTATATCTAGTAATTTAGAGCTGAAACTTAGAGAATAAATAAATAGCTGGAGTTCACAATCAGCAAGGAAACTAGGCATATGAGCATGTGCCTGCTGCACTCTAAATGTCATGCAATTTTTACTCTGGTCTGTTACTGTCAAAAGAAATGGTTTACCTTGTCTTCTCTATTTTTGAAGTCTCACTGACTGAATTCATTTTTATTTTATCGTGATTGAGAATGATGTATTAGATAAAATATCTACTCTGTTTATTTTGGCACAAGTAATTTTGGACTCAAAGTTTTTATTAGAATACATTTAAATTTCTACTAGAATTTCTGAATTGGGTTGCTGAAAATCTTAAACGTCTTTCTCCCAATTTATAGATTGGAAATAAGTCTGTTTTTAATACAAAGTTTCACCTTGATTTTACTCAAGAAGTTGACTGAGTGGTTGTCTGTGCAGATGTTTTTGCATTGGCTATTTGAGGAATTTGCTGTTGTTATTGTTTATTTGTTTGTTGATTGGTTTGGTTGTTTGATGCTGGGCATACTAGAGAGAGTAGGCATACTTGTTTTAAAAGAGACAGGTCTTAATAGCACAAAAATAACTTCCACCAGAATGTTTTATGTCAGATCACAAAGATAAAAGCCATATTTTAAATGGCTTGCTCGTTCTTCTGTTAAGTCCAGCAGATGCCTCACATCTGCATAGGATAGGATGTCAGCAGTTTCTGTATACATGAATCATTTACAGATTCTGGATAGGAAATCATGATGCTCCCAAAATATGGCCTAGTTCTGCATTTCCTGTCTCACTTTCTTTCTATGACCCCTTTCTTGCTTGCAAGATATCCATGCTTGCTCTGGCCACAAGAAGAAATGGACACATACAACACTATCCAGCCTCTCGATCTTCAAGCACTCTTCTGTGTATCCTTTGTAAAAGACTTTGAGAGACCTTCAAATTGCCTTTATCCTGTGTGGAGATATTTAGTCTTTTATTCCCATTTCAGAGAATATCTATTGCACCTTCCATCCTCTACGTACCATGTGTTTTTATCAGAGTTCAAACATAACAGAAGTATCCATAGATGCTGCCCAATCCTCCAGAATTCCAGACACCTCACTTCATGACAACATAGGCCAGGCACTGAGTTCACAACTTATTGAACACAAATAGGAAATGAAGTCCCACTGGATGCTGTGTCAATAGGATAGCCCGATTCTCCATTTAACATTGAGATCATCACTCTGTGAGTTGTGTGTGCACTGTGTTCCAATGTACCTTAAAGCACTGATGTAATTCTCAATTTTGGTTCCCTAATTTAAGGTGACACCCTCAAGGTGTTTTCATTACTTTTCAAATCCCTCTTAATCAATTTTTTAATACCCATCAGAAGCTTGAAATTGAAATGTTCTAAGTCGACTGCCCTGAATTTCCTATACTGCCTTTGCATAGTGAATGCTCTCCTCAAATCTTCATTGTAACTGAACTGGTCATTTTTTTTCAAATACCATTCTTATATATCAATAACATGAAATTATTAAATCAATAACATGGATTCTAAACTAAGCTCAAAGAGTAAAAGTCAAGAGAAGTTTCACATTTAATATTAGAGACAAATATTTAATATTTAAGATGTATCAATTTATCTGACCCAAAACAAAAGACTCCACAAATGTCTGTTTCTACTGCATAAAATGGCTGTATCTACAGGAAAGGATCCCATCTTCACTACCATGTTATCTCAGCCTTGACCAGGTGCCCTGGATTTGGGAGCAGAGCTGTTCCTCACTTCCCACACACCTTTCCTTCTGCCTCAGAATAACTCTCTCCTGCCTTGGCATTATGTGAACATCCGTCTTCAAAACACATTTCTGTATTAGTCTTCGGTCAGTCCAGGTGGGGAATTCCAATTTCTTTCTGATTCCTGAGTATTAGGAATGAAAGCCCTTTACAGCTATCACTTCAGTGAGCAGAAGTGAGGGAGAGAGTACTTCAAAAGCCCATCTATCTCCTGATGGAAATAGCAAAAGAGGGGAGAAGAGCTAGTACAGCTCAAAATCCAGGAAGGTGTCTTTCAGGTTCTGTGTGTCATGAATGCCACATCCTATATGCCCTGCTAACCTTACAGCCACTCAACAGCACCAAAACACAAGGTTATGTGTAGTAACAGTGGCTGACACTACCGGGTCTTTTTCTGTTACACTGAGCCATTACTCCATATGTGGAAGGAACTCTGTGGTCCAGCAAAATGCTGTAGTACTCAGCATCTGAACTCATGCAGAAGTCTAAGATACTGATTCTGATTGCAAATGTGGGTCTGATGAAAGAAGAGAACGCCAAAGTCTCAAAACTGTACCAAACAGGGTAAGTGATGAAGAGATGTATTCTTCATGTCCTGAATACATTTCATACGAGAAATGGTGATGTAGATTAACAATACAATCTGATCCACACACAAAAAAAATCAGGTTTGTTCCTGCCAGTGAGATCCTATGGTTATTCACAGGTTCAACGGCCCAAGAAAATGGCTTGTTACTATATAAATATATTCATAATAAATTATTTATGTGCTTTACGAACTATATTTGTAGTAAAAACTTTATTGTGCAATGAAATTTAAGTTTTCAGATGAGAGGGGATTGAAAATTTTTAAGCAAATTATTAGCTTCATTCAACATTTCGGACAAATTACAAAGTTATACACAGATGAGGACACTTAAGAAATTTTTCAAAGATGGTTTGCTTCATGTCTTTTATAATATTCCTTCCCTGTTAAAAATTTGTTTCCTGAGCTGGAGCTGGAATCTCCTGATCCCGGCCCACAGCTCCCTGCTCCCAAACCCCATGGGACAGAGAGATCACCACACGGACAGGTGTGCACTCCTGAGATTGCAGAGCGGGAAAGACCACCAATACTGTCCACCCCTGCCCACATCCATGGCACAAAAGGAAACAGTAGAGGGCCTCTGGGAATCGGGAGATAGGGGCACTCAAGCTGCAAGTCCCCTGCAGTCCAGACAACTCCTGGACCTCAAGGAACCCGATCAACAGCTCCCTGCACCCAAAACCCATGGGAGGGAGAGCTAAACCTTCAGAGGGACAGACATGACTGGGAAGCCAGAAGAGATTACATGCTGCCCACATTTCTGACTCTAGAGAAAAACACCTAGCACCATCTGGGCCCTGGTGCACTGGGGCCCCGGGAAAAGGCACTGCAAGCCCTTCTGTTTGCCGCGCTCACTGAGAGCTAAAAGGCAGCACCCTAGGAGCAACTTCAGCTGCAGGACCACAGGTAACACCAACTTTTCAGCTCCAAGTGACCTGCCTGGTGGACTCAGGACACACGCCTACGGGAACAGCTGAAGACCAGTAGACAGGAAAGACTACACGCCTGAAAGCAGAACACTCTGTTCCCATAACTGGCTGAAAGAAAACAGGAAAACAGGTCTACAGCACTCCTGACACACAGGCCTATAGGATGGTCTAGCCACTGTCAGAAATAGCAGAACAAGGTAACACCAGAGACAACCTAATGGCCAGAGGTAAGTGCAGGAATCCAAGCAACAGAAACAACGACTACATGGCATCATCGGAGCCCAGTTTTCCCCCCAAAGCAAACACTGAATATCCAAACACACCAAAAAAGCAAGATCTAGATTTAAAATCACATTTGATCATGATGCTGGAGGACTTCAAGAAAGACATAAAGAACTCCCTTAGGCAAATGCAGGAAAACATAAATAAACAAGTAGAAGCCTATAGAGAGGAATCACATAAATCCCTGAAAAGAATTCCAGGAAAACACAATCAAACAGGTGAAGGAATTAAAAATGGAAATAGAAGAAATAAAGAAAGCACAAAGGGAAACAACCCTGGATCAAAGGAAGAGACAAAGGAGCCGTAGATACAAGCATCACCAACAGAATACAAGAGATAGAAGAGAGAATCTCAGGAGCAGAAGATTCCATAGAAATCATCGACACAACTGTCAAAGATAGTGTAAAATAGAAAAAGTTATTGGTCCAAAACATACAGGAAATCCAGGACTCAATGAGAAGATCAAACCTAAGGATATTAGGTATAGAAGAGAGTGAAGACTCCCAACTCAAAGGACCAGTAAATATCTTCAACAAAAATCATAGAAGAAAACTTCCCTAACCTAAAGAAAGAGATGCCCATAAACATATAAGAAGCCTACAGAACTCCAAATAGATTGAACCAAAGAAGAAAATCCTCCCATCACATAATAGTCAAAACACAAAATGCACAAAGCAAAGAAAGAATATTAAAAGCAGTAAGGGAAAAAGTCAGGTAACATATGGAGGCAGACCTATCAGAATCAGACCAGACTTCTCACCAGAAACTATGAAAGCCAGAAGGTCCTGGACAGATGTCATACAGACCCTAAGAGAACACAAATGCCAGCTCAGGTTACTGTATTCAGCAAAATTCTCAATTAGCATAGATGGAGAAACCACGTTATTCCATGACAAAACGAAATTTACAAAATATCTTTCCAGAATTCCAGGACTACAAAGGAAAATAAATGGTAACACCCAACAAAAGGAGACAAGCTACACCCTAGAAAAAGAAAGAAACTAATCAACTTGGCAACAAAACAAAGAGAAAAAAAGCACAAAAACATAATCTCACATTCAAATACAAATATAACAGGAAGCAACAATCACTATTCTTTAATATCTGTCGACATCAATGGACTCAACTCCCCAATGAAAAGACATAGATTAACAAATTGGATATGCAATGAGGATCCTCCATTCTGCTGCCTACAGGAAACACACCTCAGAGGCAAAGACAGACACTATCTCAGAGTGAAAGACTGGGAAACAACTTTCCAAGCAAATGGTCAGAAGAAGCAAGCTAGAGTAGTCATTCTAATATTGAATAAAATTGATTTCCAACCAAAAGTCATCAAAAAAAGAAGGACACTTCATATTTATCAAAGGAAAAATCCACCAAGATGAACTCTCAATCCTAAGTATCTATGCTCCAAATACAAGGCACCTACATACAAAAAGGAAACCTTACTAAAGCTCAAAGTACACATTGCACCTCACACAATAATAGTAGGAGATTTCACCACACTCTCATCAAAGGACAGATCATGGAAAGAGAAATTAAATAGAGACATAGACAGACTAAGAGAAGTTATGGACCAAGTGGACTTAACAGGTATTTCTAGAACATTTTATCCTAAAAAAAAATATATCTTCTTCTCACCACCTCATGGTACTTTCTCCAAAACTGACCATATAATTGGTCATAAAACAGACCTCAATAGATACAGAAAGATAGAAATAATTCCATATTCAACAAAACTTGACAATCTGCAGGAAATGGACAATTTCCTAGACTGATACCAGGGACCTAATTAAATCAGGAACACATAAACCATTTAAACAACCCCATAACTCATAAAGAAATAGAAGCAGTCATTAAAGGTCAAATGTCAAAGATAGTGTAAAATGGAAAAAATTACTGCTCCAAAACATACAGGAAATCCAGGACTCAATGAGATCAAACGTAAGGATAATAGGTATAGAAGAGAGTGAAGACTCCCAACTCAAAGGACCAGTAAATACCTTCAACAAAATTACAGAAGAAAACTTCCCTAACCTAAAGAAAGAGACCAAAAAGAGCCCAGGTCCAGATGGGTTCAGTGCAGAATTCTATCAGACCTTCATAGAAGACATCACACCAACACTGTACAAACTATTCCACAAAATTGAAACAGATGGAGCGCTACCGAATTCATTCTATGAAGCCACAATTACTCTTATACCTAAAATACACAAAGACCCAACAAAGAAAGAGAACTTTAGACGAATTTCCCTTATGCATATCGGTGCAAAAATACTCAATAAAATTCTGGCAAACCGAATCCAAGAGCACATCAAAACAATCATCCACCATGATCAAGTAGGCTTCATCCCAGGCATGCAGGGATTGTTTCATATACAGAAAACCATCAACGTAATCCACTATATAAACAAATTGAAAGATTAAAATCACATGATCATTTCATTAGATGCTGAGAAAGCATTTGACAAAATTCAACACCCCTTGATTATAAAAGTCCTGGAGAGAATAGGAATTCAAGGCCCATACACAAACATAGTAAAAGCCATATACAGCAAACCAGTCACTAACATTAAACTAAATGGACAGAAACTTGAAGCAATCCCACTAAAATCAGGGACTAGGCTGCCCACTCTTTCCCTACTTAATCAATATAGTTCTTGAAGATCTAGCCAGAGCAATCAGACAACAAAAGGAGGTTAAGGTGATACAGATTGGAAAAGAAGAAGTCAAAATATCACTATTTGCAGATGATATGATAGTATATTTAAGTGATCCCAAAAGATCCACCAGGGAAATACTAAACCTGATAAACACATTCAGCAAAATGGCTGGGTATAAAATTAACTCACATAAATCAGTAGCCTTCCTCTACACAAAAGAGAAACAAGCCAAGAAAGAAATTGGGGAAACGACACCCATCATAATATTCTCAAATAATATAAAATTCCTCAGTGTGTCTCTAATCAAGCAAGTGAAAGATCTGTACGATCAGAACTTCAAGCCTCTGAAGAAAGAAATTGAAGAACATCTCAGAAGATGGAAAGATTTCCCATGCCCATGGATTGGCAGGATTAGTATAGTAAAAATGGCCATTTTACCAAAAGCGATCTAGAGATTCAATACAATCCACATGAAAATACCTATCCAATTCTTCAGAGAGTTAAACAGAATAATTTGCAAATTCATCTGGAATAATAAAAACCCAGGATAGCTAAAACTATCCTCAACAATAAAAGTACTTCCAGGGGAATCACTATCCCTGAACTCAAGCAGTATTACAAAGCAATAGTCATAAAAACTGCATGGTACTGGTACAGAGACTGACAGACAGTCCAGTGGAATAGAATTGAAGACTCAGAAATGAACCCAAACACTTATGGTCACTTGATTTTTGACAAAGGAGTCAAAAACATCCAATGGAAAAAAGATAGCATTTTCAGCAGATGGTGCTGGTTCAACTGGAGGTCAGCATGTAGAAGAATGCAGACCGATCTATGCTTATCACCCTGTACAAAACTTAATTCAAGTGGATCAAGGACCTCCACATCAAATCAGATACACTCAAACTAATAGAAGAAAAAGTGGGGAAGAATCTCGAACACATGGTCACTGGAGAAAATTTCCTGAACAAAACACCAATTCCTTATGCTCTAAGATCAAGAATTGACAAATGGGATCTCATAAAACTGCAAAGCTTCTGCAAGGCAAAGGCACTGTTGTTAGGACAAAATGGCAAGCAACAGATTAGGAAAAGATCTTTACCAATCCTACAAACGAGAGAGGGCTTATATCCAAAATATACAAAGAACTCAAGAAGTTAGACTGCAGGGAGACAAATAACCCTATTAAAAATTTGGGTTGAGAGCTAAACAAAGAATTCACAGCTGAGGAATGCCGAATGGCTGAGAAACACCTAAAGAAATGTTCAACATCTTTAGTCATAAGGGAAATGCAAATCAAAACAACCCTGAGAGTTCACCTCACACCAGTGAGAATGGCTAAGATCAAAAACTCAGGTGACAGCTGATGCTGGCGAGGATGTGGAGAAAGAGGAACACTCCTCCATTGTTGGTGGGATTACAGACTGGTACAACCATTCTGGAAATCAGTCTGGAGGTTCCTCAGAAAATTGGACATTGAACTACCTGAGGTGTTACCATACCATTCTTGGGAATATACCCAAAAGATGCCCCAACATATAACAAAGACACATTCTACATTATATTCATAGCAACCTTATTTATAATAGCCAGAAGCTGGAAAGAACCCAGATGCCCTTCAATAGAGGAATGGATACAGAAAATGTGGTACATCTACACAATGGAATATTACTCAGCTATCAAAAACAATGACCTTATGAAATTCATAGGCAAATGGATGGAACTGGAAAATATCATCCTGAGTGAGGTAAACCAATCACAGAAAAACACACATGGTATGCACTCATTGATAAGTGGATATTAGCCCAAATGCTTGAATAACCCTAGATGCACAGAACACATGAAACTCAAGAAGGATGACCAAAATGTGAATGCTTCACTCCTTTTTTAAAAGGGGAAGAAGAATACCCTTGGGAGGGAATAGGGAGGCAAAGTTTAGAACAGAGGCAGAAGGAACACCCATTCAGAGCCTGTCCCACCTGTGGCCCATACATATACAGCCACCAAGCTAGATAAGATGGATGAAGCAAAGAAGTTCAGACTGACAGGAACCGGATGTAGATCTCTCCTGAGAGACACAGCCAGAATACAGCAAATACATAGGCGAATGCCATCATTAAACCATTCAACTTAGAACGGGACCCCCATTGAAGGAACCAGAGTAAGGACTGAAAGAGCTTGAAGGGGCTTGAGACCCCATATGAACAACAATGACAACCAACCAGAGCTTCCAGGGACTAAGCCCTTATCCAAAGACTATACATAGACTGACCCTGGGCTTCAACCTCATAGGTAGCAATGAATAGCCTAGTAAGAGCAACAGTGGAAAGGGAAGCCCTTGGTCCTGCCAAGACTTAAGCCCCAGTGATAGTGATTGTTAGGGAAGAGGGTGGTAATGGGGGAGGATGGGGAAGGGAGCACCCATAGAGAAGGGGAGTGGGACGGGTTAGGGGAATGTTGGCCTGGACACCGGGAAACGGAATAATAATCAAAATGTAAATAAGAAATACCCAAGTTAATAAAGATAAAAAAACAATTTGTTTCTGATCCCAGTGTGATGTTACCTGTGCCTCTGGACAGTCAGTCACTGACAGCTTTAAGAAATTCCTGAGCAATGAAAACATTAGGCAATGACAGATTTAAGAGATTCATGCTCAATACAAACCAGCTGTAAGCTACTTCTATCGGCTTTGCACATATCTGTTTATCACTGGTTCTTCTTCACAAGCTCTAGGAAATGAGAGGAGCATAGACATTCATCAATAGAAGAATGGATAATGGAAGTGTGATATGTATGCAACAGAACTTTATTCAGCTCTAAAGAGAAACAAAATTATGAAATTTTTAAGGAAATTAATGCACTTGAAAACATTACATTGAGCAAGCTATCCCAGGCTCAGAAAAATCAGACCTTTGGTTTTCCCTTTCTTAGGTTGATCTTAGCCTCTAATTCCTAAATATGACCATCCAGGTGGGAGTTGATCTGTGTAAAAGACAGGACACTAGAAAAGTCCCTTCATGATGGCAAAAGGTGAGAAAGAGGGGAAGAGAGCAGAACCAAATAGAAGGGGATAAAACTGGGGATAAAACGAACACAATAGAGAAAGGGAGAGGAACAGAAGATATGGAAAGGGGGGAAAGGGAGAATCAGAAAATGGAATGTGTAGGAAGATCTCACATGGAAACATATGCTGTAATCTAATGTGAAAATATAACAAAGCTGTAAAAAAGTTGAAAAATTCAACCAGACTTTTACTGACCTATACAGTATATTTACTATTATACATACATATACATATGTATTTTAGATCAAGAAATGTGTATTTACTACACATATACATATATATGTATATATGAAAAGTTAAAATGGGGTTATTCTCCACATTCTTCATATACAATGAGACAATAACCCTATTACATCACTGAAGACAAACAAACTTAAGAAGCTGGAACTAGGAATGGCTTCTTTTGGAGTTGTTGGCTGATGAAGTCTCATGGACCCACAAACATTATAGGCTATTGTCAATGCTATTAGTTCAGCTTCAGAACGTAAGAGTAGGACTGTATTGCTGAGGATACTATATAAGTGAATTATAGAATATAATGACATTTAACTGAGCATCAATGAGCTTAACCCCTACAGGGTAGAATGGTGCTATACAGGATGCTGAAGGATAAAAGCAATCATCAGTCATTCCTGGCCATGAGCCCTAAGAGATACAATAATGACTGGCTAATCAGGACATACTCATTCATGCAATAATGACAGTATCACGGGAGTAATCAACCACTTTCTGGTTGAATTTAAGTCCTGTTCCATAGGGTATATTCAACAACTGATACTATGGTTAGGTCAAAACTATATGGATAGACAGATTATAGACTCTCTGGAGAGCCTACTACTATTACTATAGTACACGTACATTAAACTAACTCCTAATGGATCAAAAGAGCTTCCATTTGCAATAGACGGTGATTGACAGAGAGTCAAAACTTGTCACAGTACAGAGAATAAGGTATTGCAGAATGCTCAAACATAAATGGAGCAGATACACTGTGACCTCCTCTCAAGTTCCAGAGACCATATAGAAGAGATGACAGAAAGAGTGTAAAAACCAGAGGCAGTGGATGACCACAGGGAAACTTTATCTTCTGGACACACATCAGGACAGCTACACAGATAAAGTCACTGTTGTTGAGACGGCATGCACAATATCTGTACATACACACACCAGATCAAACTTTAGCAAGGGAAACAGAATTGGACAACAAGTTCTACATGTAGCTAAAAAGCCATTAGCAATATTAGCTTCAGAGAGAGAGAGAGAGAGAGAGAGAGAGAGAGAGAGAGAGAGGGAGGGAGGGAGGGAGGGAGGGAGGGAGGGAGGGAGAGAGGGAGGGAGGGAGGGAGGGAGGGAGAGAGAGAGACATGTTTTTCTAAAAGTATAATTACTGGGAAGTCAACCATGCTCCACTGGAAGGCCACATATCCATGGATATATGAACAACAGAAATTTGTTTTGATTTTTTAAGACAAAAATTTGAGTGGGTAGAACAGAGAGAGGAGATCTGGGGAAAGTTTGGGGAGAAGGGTAAAATGATAAAAACACATTGTATAAAATTCTCAAGGGTGAATAGACAGCGCAGTAGTTAAGAGCACTGACTGCTCTTGCACTTCACACCAACCACATGGTGGCTCACAACTATCTTTAATGGGATCTGATACCCTCTGAAGGCAGCTACAGTGTACTCATATACATAGAATAAATAATTCTTATTTAAAAAGAGGTACAAAATTGTGTGTGTGTGTGTGTGTGTGTGTGTGTGTGTGTGTGTGTGTGTGTGTTCATCCCACTGCTCCTGGATAGATTTAGATTTTTTTTTTATTTAAATCTGCTTTTAATGAGGGTTCTTAAACACTTCAATTCCTCTTCTAGCTCACTATCCAAAGGTAGCAGAAAAAAAGATGGCTAATAGAACAAAGGGATGTGGAACTATTTAGAAGTTTTGGGGGGCTAATTCCGATCTCCATTTGTCACCATACCAGTAGTACGGTTCAGTAGTGTCAGAAGCTCAAACATGATTCAGCAGCAGTGGTACAATCTGGCAGAAACAATCTGTCAGGCCTCCACCAAATTGGAATAATTGGCATGGGTAAGCATAAGAAGGAGTGACAAGAATTAGAGATACCAGAAATTA
This sequence comes from Rattus norvegicus, assembly GCF_021556685.1. Classification (NCBI taxonomy): domain Eukaryota; kingdom Metazoa; phylum Chordata; class Mammalia; order Rodentia; family Muridae; genus Rattus; species Rattus norvegicus. The sequence continues at coordinate 39,818,749 of NC_141551.1, read as the reverse complement.
GAGAACTTTTTGCTGTGTCTCCCTCAATGAAGTGAAGATCAGCAAAGCCAGGAGACCAACGAAGTGTTACAAGGCTGTTTATGAAGTGCCTTGTCACTGTCTGTTGAGTTCTATTTATGCTCTCCCCAAATATCACAATTCCTTCCATGGGTCTTGCCTCAACAAACAACACATGAGTATGCCTCAGCAAGATACCATGTGAGTCTGCATTACACACAATGCAACCATGAACTTCCACTTCAGTTCTGTTTCTCTAGAGAACTCTAATACATGATTCATCTACACTTGAAAAAAGTCATACAAAATAAGTCTGATCAATGGTCTGTGGTAACCAAACTATAAAAGCTGTAAATGAAGATGTTTAGAATACCTAGTAAAACTGGAAGAGATTTCCAAACCAACAGATGTAGAGATGGAGCCATAGAAGTACCAGACACAGGAGGAAAGTGAGACGGTAACTCACTCAAATGGTCAAGTTTCCTAAGCTACTAAATTTGAAGACCATGAAATATATAAAATGCTAGAAAAAAATTACAAAAAGTTTCCCAGTAAAATAATAATGGCTTTAGATATGATACAAACGAGCTATGGATCCAATTCAAGACATACAAAAAAAGTCAGTATCATAGAAGAAAAAATTTAAGCAATTGAGAAAATCAACAATATGAATAAAAAGCAACTTAGATGGAAATTAAGCAATGAAATCAACATTTTGAAAAAATAAAACATGTTGGAAATAAAAAAGAAATTAATCAAATTTAAAAAACATTGGAAAGTAAATCAATAGATTTGACTAAGCAGAGAAAAGAAAACAAAACCAGAGATGGAGGACAAAGATGAGAAGAAGCTAATTTCAAAGAAAGAAGAAATGATGATGGCTCCCTCAGTAAAGCACTTGCCTTGCAAACATGAGGAGTCTTAATCCTCGGAACCCAAGTGAAAATGCACAGCATCTGGGATCTTAGCTCCTGGGACACACAGACAAGTGGATGCCCAGTTTCACTTGACAGCCTATCTAGCCAAAATGGTGAGCCAATGAGAGAACCTGTATCAAAAGTGCTGGTTGGTATACCTAAAAATGACACCCGAACTTGCCTTCCAGTCTCTACATATATGTGCTCACATGTACGCACATGCCTGAACACCCACACACAGGTGCAAAAATATAAAAGGAAACTCAGCATGACCATACATACAAGAACTCTAGAAATATTTCCAAATCTAGAAACAGAAACAGATAAAAAAATAAACAAACAAACAAAACTCCACAAAAATCTATGTAGTATCCCAAACAGATGTAACCAGAGAATAACCTTTCCAAAAGATATTAGGTCAAAATTAGGTCAAAACAGAAGCAAAAAATGCCTTAAAGACTATGAAAGGAAATATGTTAGCTTACACATAAAGGCAAACACAAGAAAATAACATCAGATAATCTCCTCAGCAACTGTCAGAGGCAGGAAATGTATTTCAACTCCTTAAAGTAAGTTAATTGATCCATGCTTATCACCCTGTACAAAGCTTAAGTCCAAGTGGATCAAGGACCTCCACATCAAACCTGATACACTCAAACTAATAGAAGAAAAACTAGGGAAGCATCTGGAACACATGGGCACTGGAAAAAATTTCCTGAACAAAACACCAATTCCTTATGCTCTAAGATCAAGAATCGACAAATGGGATTTCATAAAACTGCAAAGCTTCTGTAAGGCAAAGGACACTATGATTAGGACAAATCGGCAACCAACAGATTGGGAAAAGATCTTTACCAATCCTACAACAGATAGAGGCCTTATATCCAAAATATACAAAGAACTCAAGAAGTTAGACCGCAGGGAGACAAATGACCCTATTAAAAAATGGGGTTCAGAGCTAAACAAACAATTCACAGCTGAGGAATGCCGAATGGCTGAGAAACACCTAAAGAAATGTTCAACATCTTTAGTCATAAGGGAAATGCAAATCAAAACAACCCTGAGATTTCACCTCACACCAGTGAGAATGGCTAAGATCAAAAACTCAGGTGACAGCAGATGCTGGCGAGGATGCGGAGAAAGAGGAACACTCCTCCATTGTTGGTGGGATTGCAAACTGGTACAACCATTCTGGAAATCAGTGTGGAGGTTCCTCAGAAAATTGGACATTGAACTGACTGAGGATCCAGCTATACCTCTCTTGGGCATATACCCAAAAGATGCCCCAACATATAAAAAAGACACGTGCTCCACTATGTTCATCGCAGCCTTATTTATAATAGCCAGAAGCTGGAAAGAACCCAGATGCCCTTCAATAGAGGAATGGATACAGAAAATGTGGTACATCTACACAATGGAATATTACTCAGCTATCAAAAACAACGGCTTTATGAAATTCGTAGGCAAATGGTTGGAACTGGAAAATATCATCCTGAGTGAGCTAACCCAATCATAGAAAGACATACATGGTATGCACTCACTGATAAGTGGCTATTAGCCCAAATGCTTGAATTACCCTAGATGCCTAGAACAAATGAAACTCAAGACGGATGATCAAAATGTGAATGCTTCACTCCTTCTTTAAATGGGGAACAAGAATACCCTTGGCAGGGAAGAGAGAGGCAAAAATTAAAACAGAGACTGAAGGAACACCCATTCAGAGCCTGCCCCACATGTGGCCCATACATATACAGCCACCCAATTAGACAAGATGGATGAAGCAAAGAAGTGCAGACCGATAGGAGCCGGATGTAGATCGCTCCTGAGAGACACAGCCAGAATACAGCAAATACAGAGGCGAATGCCAGCAGCAAACCACTGAACTGAGAATAGGACCCCCGTTGAAGGAATCAGAGAAAGAACTGGAAGAGCTTGAAGGGGCTCGAGACCCCATATGTACAACAATGCCAAGCAACCAGAGCTTCCAGGGACTAAGCCACTACCTAAAGACTATACATGGACTGACCCTGGACTCTGACCTCATAGGTAGCAATGAATATCCTAGTAAGAGCACCAGTGGAAGGGGAAGCCCTGGGTCCTGCTAAGACTGAACCCCCAGTGAACTAGACTGTGGGGGGAGGGCGGCAATGGGGGGAGGGTTGGGAGGGGAACACCCATAAGGAAGGGGAGGAGGGAGGGGGATGTTTGCCCAGAAACCAAAGAATTATTATTAAGTATTAAATAAATTTAAAAAAAAAGAAAAAAGAAATAATTAGTACAAAAAAAAGTAAGTTAATTGATAGAAAAAATAAGGAGTTTCAAAGATAAGCATGAACTGTGGCAATTCATGGCCACTAAGGCAGAGCTGCAGAAGACATTCGAAGGAATGCATGGATACACAGAGGAGGAAGAAAGATGGTCTCAATCATAGTAACACAAAATGAAACTCCTGACAATGAGTGAATAAAGGATGCAAGCCATTACTCCCTATGGCAAACCAGCAATCCTTGAAAACTGACACAGGAGAAGCCCTAAATAAGCATCAATGGTACACTAAATGGGAGCAAACTGGGATGTGTTTTCTCTAAATTAGAGAAGGAAGTATGCATGCCCAGACCCTTCACCTTTACTCAAGATAGTGCCTGAAATCTCAGCTAGAGCAATACAATAAGAAAAAAGGAATAGAACAAATTAAAGTTGGGAATGAAGAAGTCATTTGCAAATGGCATATTTTAAGCTTAAAGGACCCTAAAACTGTAACAGGAAATTAATATCTCATTAACAAAGTACAAGGGTCTAAAATCAACATGAAAAATCAGCAGCCCTTCTATATATTAGCAACAGCCTTGTTAAGATAGAAGTCATAAAAATAAAATAAAAAACAGTCCCATTAACAATATTTTTTTTCTTTTTCCCAGAGCTGGGGACAGAACCCAGGACCTTGGGCTTGCTAGGCAAGCACTCTACCACTGAGCTAAATCCCCAACCCCAACAATAAATTTTTTAAAAGGAAAAAAAGAGAAAAGAAACTAGGAAACAAGAAAATATAAAACTAAGCAAGGAGGCAAGTGAATTCTACAGGAAAATTGAAAACACCGAAGAAATTAATTAAAGAACACAATAGAAAATGCTAAGACCTCCTATGCTTATGCATTGGCAGAATTAGTATTATGTCACTTGCTCTGTTAAAGCAATCTGCAGATTCAATGCAATTTCCATGTAAATTCCAATGAGTTTCTGCAGAGAACTCTACAAAGAATCTATCCCAAAAGGCATATACATGCAGATAAGTCTCCAAAGATCTACAGGAATCCCAAGGAGAAAAAGCAAAGCTGGAAGCTTCACAATACCTGATCTTAAATTCTGCAGAACCACAGAGACATAGCAACATTGTACAGGAACCAAAACAGACACAGAATTAAATGTAATAGGAGACCTAGAAATAAAAACACAAGGCCAGAGACACTTAATCTGTGACTATGTTATCAGGCACATACATTTGTGAAATGTAACCTACTGAATAACTGATGCTGGCCAAACTAGATGTTCGCATATAAAGAATGAAACATTATTATCTCCCATGCTGAACACAATCAATTCAAAAATCAGTCAAACATGTCAATTGAACATCTAGAACTCAGAAACTTCAGGAGAAAAAAAACAATCAAAACACTTTAAGATATAAGCAAAGGCAGGGGTATTTGAAAAAAACTTCTGATAACACAGGAAAAAAATCTCAATAATGGAAAAACAGGATTATATAAAATTAAAAAATTTCTCCACAGCAAAGGAAAAGAGGGAGAAGAGTGAAGAGACAGTCTAGACAATGGAAGCCAATATTCAACAAGTGTGTTTCCTAGAAGGGATTCATAACAAGAATCTATAAAGAACTCCAAAAATTAAACAACAAATATCATTCTGTTTTTGAAAGACATCTCTCAAAGAAAGAAATATAATAGAAAGTAATATATACTTGAATAAGTGTTCAAATCTTAGCCACCAGGGAAATGTCACCCAGGGAAGAATGGCTATCATCAAGAGGAATTGGGAGGGTGAATATAATGAAAATGCAATGTATGAAATTCTCCAAAAATAATAAAATATTTTTAAAGAAAAAGAAATAAAATCACAAAAAATCCTGGCAACACCATAGAGAAAAAGAACATTTTCCCACACCAAATGAGAATGTGAACTTGTGGAGCCACCATTGCAAAAATATGGATTTGTCAAAACACCAAAGACAGAGCACTCATTGTGTTTGTCTCAATCCTGGGTGTATACCTGAAGGATTTAAGTCAGTATACAACAGAGATACCTGCACATCCATGCTTATCACCACATTATTCACAATAGCCAAGGTATGGAACCAGTCTAGAGATCAACAGATGAGTGGGTAAAACATTGTCCTAGGAAAAGTGGGATTTTAGTCATCTTTAAAGTCAAATAAATTATGAAATTTTCAGGAAAATGAATGGAACTATAAATCATGTTAAGTGAAATAATCCAGACTCAAAAAACCAAATATTGTGTGGTTTCTATAGCATGCAGAATTGAGATTTAAGCATGTGTATGTGTGTAAGGCATTGGGAGTATAAATGGTCATGAATGTATTTTACACATGAAAGTATAAAATGGATGGAAGAGGTCTAATGGGAGGAACCACATAAGAGGGCAGTGGGATGTATTTGGAATGAAAGCAGCAAGAGGAACTATTTCAGAAGAGTGGCTGGAAACAGAAGGTTAGGAGACAAGAACTGACAATTCGAAATGAACTATAATGATACATATGCATGAAATGTCAGTGAAACCCATCACTTTATATCAGTAAAAAAAGAATGAAGTTCCATCCACATTATAGCTGGACCTCTGATTAGATGGGTGGATACACACATGGTAACAAAATCATGAATATCGATGACTTTCTTTAATCCCTTATATATTCAACACACAGGTTTTCATCCCCACCAATCAAAAGTTCATGCTTAAGGTGAATCTGAAGATCTCCTAAATTGAAAGCTATGATAAAAGTCCAAATGCAGAGTGTTGAAGAATGTAAGAAGAACCCTTACCATTGACATGCTATAGGGGTAATGGTTGTATGGACAGTGGTTTAATTCGGTCAAAGAACTCTCATGTGACAGACACACAACCAGGATGAGCCCTGATACCTACATTTCATCAGGCTCCAAGGAGATTTTTATGAAGAAAAAGCCAAAACACCACACATTCTGATGCTGCAATGACCTTGGAAAGCCAAGGTGTAGAGCCTGTGGCAGTCTATTGTACACCATGACACTATCTACTTCTGCTGTAATCTACTTTCATTTATCAGATTCTTCTGATTGGATCTCCTTGTACTTTGCATTGGGGAGAAAGTGTACTGCTCTGTCAGCACATGTGTTTGGGGTTGTTTATATTGTCTCTTTATAAAATAATACATTGCCATTCAGCTTATACATTGGTATCTTTGTGTTCTGTTAAGATTATCTTTATTATTAAGATTAAAATGATCAATTATTAAGATTGTAAGGCTGTCTGCTATTAAGTAAGGTTATCTCCCCAAACACTGGATTTATTTTCAGAGAGGCATGTGAGTTCTGAATGCTAGGAGCCTGTGTCTGCTTTTCATACCTCACATGACCACATATATGTGCTTAGTGTCATCTTGTCATGATTTTCTCTTTGTAAAAACAGATTCAGCATCTTGTTTTTTGCCTATGAAATCACTCTCAAATTCCTCTGAAATCTAGACAGGGCCATTGATTCTGGAACTGCTCTTTTAAACTCAGCATGAGAATTTGTGTTAAAACCAAATTTGCTGAAAGCTTATCTCTGTTGGTCTTTGTCATGGGGCCACAGACCCAGCCACAGCTGAGAACTAAGTCATTATGGGCAAATGATCTGAACTAGAGAAAGATGGCATGAAGGAGCAATTTCTGGAGGCCTTACTTAGATAAATGATGCTCCTACCTATGGCCTTTGTTCTGAACTAACCAGCCACCTCCTTTATTTGAGCCAGATGGATTTGGGTGTCTTTCCTTGACAAAGGAAAAGTCTAACAAAAAAACCAACATATTTATACTTCTATATAGAGAGCATGTCTTCCACCAAAAAAGTAATATCCAGGTCCAAAGACCTACCATTTGGTGTGGTGTGAATCTGTACTAACAGAGAATATAAATTTGGACTTGGCGATCATTATGTTTGAGCCTAACCTTCATAAATGTTTAATAAACTGAACCCAATTGCTGTCATTAAAGGTTTGGAGCTTTGCTTCCATGTTTCCTATCCTAGGTTTGTTTCATAAGCCTCACAGGGAGGCCAACATTTCAGTCTATCAGAAACCAGAATTCCACTGCTGAATCCAGAATAGTGAGGGGCAAACCAAGACAGATGGATCTACCTTCTGCTGAACAGGCCCATGTGCTGTAGAGTCTGCTTTCTGAAATACGGAAATACACCATCACTAGAAATGTCTCCTTAAGCATCATGTAAGCCAGAGTTGTGTGACTGGGTCAATGAATGTGCCTTCGTCCATTTCAAAGCCTTTTAGAAATGGAAATATGGGGGTTTATCCTGGACACAGGACCAGAGCCTCCAGGAATTATGCTCTGGGAGGTGGTTTTAGAAAGCTTGACTTGGGGTTGGGGATTTGGCTCAGTGGTAGAGCGCTTGCCTAGCAAGCGCAAGGCCCTGGGTTCGGTCCCCAGCTCCAAAAAAAAAGAAAAAAAAAAAAAAAAAAGAAAGCTTGACTTGAAGCATGCCTACTGTGCTTTCTCCTTTTTCTGTCTTCCCCATCCTTCACAGGTCAAAATCCGGTTTCTGTTTGGCAACAGAGATATAAACCAGGTAATAGGAAGAGTCAATCAATGCTAATTTTGGCCAGAGACATTTTGAAAAAGAGCAACTGGCAGCTCAGACACTTATATGCTGATCATTATTTTGGCCTTCGTTTTTGTCAATCACTTACTTCAGAGGTTACAGGAAGTTTTAGGTCCACAGGAAAAACTGGAGTATGGACAGAGGAAGAACTAAGTGCAGCCATCTTCAGGGAGTAAGGCCAATATTCTAAAATACCTCAAAACTGTCAATACTGAAAGCATAGAATCAGGCCTTATGTGTGGCTTAGTTATCATGCTGAGTTAACAGTAACTATCACTAAGGCCTCAGTGATTTCAAAATTATGCTTATTTGGACTAGATTGGTGTTTTAGTGTTTCACTGCTGTGAAAAGGCACCATGAGCAAGGCAACTCTTATAAAGGCAAACACTTCATTGGTGCTGGCCTGTATTTTCAGATGTTTAGTCCATTATCATTATAGCAGGAAGTGTGGTAGTGGGCAGGCAGACTTGGTATTGGAGGAGCCAAGAGTTCTACATCTTGGTATGAAGGCAGACAGGAGGAGATTGATTCCACACTGAGTGGTACCTGAGCATAGAAGGAGACTTTAAAGCCCATTCCTACAGGAACAACCTTCCTCCAATAAGGCCACACCTACTCCAACACAGCCACAATTCCTAATAGTGCCATTACCCATGGGCTGAGCATTCAAACATGGAGATCTATGGGAGTCAAACTATTTAAAAACCAAACTTTGGAAAAATTTTACTTCAAAGCAATGAAGAATTCAATAAAGTAAATTAATACCCTATTATTTTAGCTGTGTTAAAATCAACAATTATTGTGAAGAGCAAAATAAAATTTCCAAAATATTTTAAATGGCAAGAAGCAAGCTAACTTTTTAAAGAATTTGCCTGCTTATTATTGGATGTCTATTAATAAATCCATGTGAGTTTAATCTATACATGAAAGGAAATACTAAAACAAAATGATTCTTTATAATACACTGTACTTCCCTTTTACCAACATCTAACTATGTACCCCAGGATAACCTCAAATTCCTACAGAGGTCTAGTGAATGCTGGGATTACAACATTGTGTTGGTCTGTTTTCACCAACGTAAAGCAAACCAGAGACATCCAAGAAGAGAGAACACAAACTGATAATTTATCTCCATCAGATTAGCCTATGGGTATATTTATGGGGCATTGTATTGTTCCAATTTTAGTATATGTGCTGCCGAAGCGAGCACATGGGGCATTGTATTGATAGGGAATTAATGTGCCAGGGTCCAACTCACTTGGGCATTGCCACCCCTAGGCAGGTAGGCCTGGATTGTATAAGAAAACAGACTGAGCAAGCCATGGAGAGCAAGGTAGAAAGCATCATTCATCTGTGGTCTCTGTTTTAGTTCCTACCTGTGTTCCTTCCTCAGGTTCCTATCCTGTCTTCCTTGATGATGGACTATGGTTCTATGGTGTGGAAATATAAGCCAAATAAACCCTTTCTTTGCCTAAGGTTTTTTTTTTGTTTTGTTTTGTTTTGTTTTGTTTTGTGTGTGTGTGTGTGATTGTCATGTTGCTTTGCCTCAGCAGCAACTGAAAACAAAGAAGGCCAACACCAAGAGTATTTTTTAAAATCTCATAGTTCAGACATTTTACTCATTACAATTGGTCCCTTTGCTTAATGAGCAAACTGTTTCTTCTCCAGTCGACTAGCCTATAACTTAATCCTGGCGTGGTGAAGCAATGGAAATGAAAAGGCCCTTCTCAAAACCCACCTCTGATAAACTATGGTTCTTTTCACAAACTTCTCATCCAATAATAATAATAATAATAATAATAATAACAACAACAACAACAACAACACTTGCCAGTTAACCAGGCCTGTCTCTCCATAACAGAATGCAGTCATACTGGCTACAGTTGAGTCTTCAGCTAGCCTGTTGCAGCCTGCTCAGGCTTCAGCTGCCCTGTAGACCTGGTAGGAAGTAAATCAACTTTTTCCCCTCCACTTTCTCTTCCACGCACAGAATCCTCAGGCAGCAAAAACACTTATCACATTATCTTCCTTAGAGATGAAAATCTAACAGTACATCAGAGACACACAAGCTCATTTTCCTATGATACAGAGTCATAGGAAGTCAAGTCTGAGGTTAGCTTTCAGTGGCTACATTTTTAAAACACTAAAGAAATTGCATTTCACATGCAAATAATCAACAGGCAAGTTTTACCCATGATATGTTTGATGGGAGAAGACATAAACATTTCATAGATAACCAACTAAGGCCCGTACAACTAATCCATTTAAAAAGATAAAGTGAATTCTATCCTTCTATCTACCTGGAAGGACAAGCTTTATCAAATTGAGTGATATTAGCTGAGCAGGCAGCCCCTCAGTGCTAACTGAGGCATTGCAAACTCATTTGCAGCTAAATGCTTCATAACAGGTCTTTCAGAGTGGGCCCAGAGCTCCTCTGAGAAGGCATCAGCAACCATTTTCTAAAGATGTCACAAAAGACCACACACAGACTCAATTACTATGGTGATACAAGTGGCTGTCCCTGAATGGTTGCCTGGAGGCTATCACAGATGCCAGCAGTAACAATGGCCTTTAAATGAAGTCCTGAGGTTCAAATAGAACTAAGCACATTAGATCCATTGATTAGCCAGGTGTATCTCGGCCATGTATTTTATGATTTTACCTTCCTTCATCCAGGGGCTCTGCTATATTCTGAGCTGTGTCCTTGTTTATATCTCAATACTCATGGTTGCTTCTTATTCAACACTCAGGACTCTCATAGTTACTCCACCTCTTCATCATGTGGTCCCTGTGAATTCTGGCTGATTTGAATACCTCTGGCCACTCCTGTGTTAAGCCCACCATCCACATTTTACTAATGAGCTACCTCCACCATTGAGCTTGCTTCTGCCTGCAAACTATCTGTCCTCAATCTTCAGACAACAGCAAGGCAAGAACTTAGGACATTTTCCCCTGACCCACCCCCACTGCTTATATAACCTTTTTTTGTCAGTCAAATACATTCATTGACAAACTGTTCTCCTCTACACTTTGTTAGGGGAAAAAGAAAAGAAAGTAGAATGTCTCTCTGTGAAGAATGTCATGCATACACTGACAACTGTGACCTGTCATAATGCAGGATGACCTTGAATTCCACAGTTGTGTCTTTCACCCTAAATTGTTCCTGGTCCTTTTGACACCCAATCCAATGCTCTATCTGATGTTTGCGTTTCCATTTTTAAGTTAATAGGTGGGAAATACGGTTTCCTTTCTGAATATAAAACATCTATGCTCATCTGTAAATACAGTCAAGCTTGCAGTAAAGCAACACAAGGAAGAAGAAACAAAGGAAACTCCAGGAATTATGTCTGATTATTTTCTTGTCTTTTTCAACCCAAATATCTAGTCATATGAACTCTAAGATCTGAGCAGTATATTCAGTTCTCTTCGAGTCTGTTTTTACCTCCCTGAGTCACCATGAGGTTACCTGAGGCCAAAGAGCCCTCTGCAATTTGAAGGATGTGTTCATTCATCCCTGCCAAGCACCTAGACACTTGCTGGCAGGAGGAGATGAGCTAGATTTCAGTGACTTGACAAGGCTGAGCACCTTGGCAAGCAAATAAGCTGCAGAAACTCATAATCCTGCTACCATTTTCTCTCCTCCACTACCGCAGGGGTCTTCCCTCCCCTTAATCCCTACCATTGCCCAGTCTTTTCAGGGAACCCGAAATGGTCCCCTACCATCTTCAACTGCTTCAACTGTCTCACTTCATGGTTCACAATCCTCACCCTATGCTTTGTAGCCTTGCATGATTTGGCCCTAGTTCGTTCCTGTGAGTTACCAGCCTGCCCTTGCTCTGGCTGCCTTCCTCTTACAAAGAAACTCCCAGCTCCTTTGCACTACCTGGAACTCTACTTGTCTGCCTCCAGGGCCTTCTTTCTTCAGCCCAGGGTGACACACTGAGTTGATCTCAATACTTGGCTCATCTCGTACTTTCATTGTTTTCCATGTATGGCCTGTCATACTTTGTTAATGCTGGCTTACTTTTAGTGCTGTAATAAATCCACCTGTCCCTCCTTCCAATACTCAGCTCTGAACCACTCACTTGCGTGTAACCAACCATAATGTTCCCTTGTTTCTTCCATCTAAGGAAGAAATCACCAATTTCATGGTCACATTTCTCTTGGTTTCCTGTGTCATTTTGTCTTTGCATATTCTTAAATAGTTAGGCTTTTAATCTTAGTCGTTTTTAACATAATTTTAAAACTGATGGCATATGTGGTCTTCATGCTTAACTTTTCATTTAAGATTATTACATCATTAATAATAACATTACATTATCGATAACAGGAAGACCAACAGAATCAACTAACCTCGACCCTTGGGAGCTCTTAGTGACTGAACCACCAACCAATAGGCACACATGGACTTGACCTAGGCCTTCCCACATATAAGTAGCAGATGTGCACTTGGTCTTCATGTGGGTCCCAAACAACTGAAGTGGGGGCTATCTCAAAAGCTGCTGCATGTATGTGGGATACGTTCTTCTAGCTGAGCTCTCTTGTCTAGCCTCAGTGGCAGAGGATGGGCTTAGTCCCTCAAATAATTAATGTGCCAGGGTGGAGGGATACCAAGTGGGCCCCACCCATCCAGAGGAGAAGGGGGGAAGCGGATAGGGAAGAGTTATGGGAAGGGGTGACTGGGAGGGAACAATGCAAAATGGGTAAAAAATGGAAAAAACAATAATATTGTTGTTGCGAGTCACTTAATCTACTTTTAAAATTTTTGTGTACATATATGTGTGTCTGTGTTCATATGTGGAGGGTGGGGGTACATATGTGTGTATGTAGAGGCTGGAGGTTGACCTCAAGTGTATTACTCAATCTCTCTCTACCTTTCTTCCTGAGACAGTCTTTTCAGTAGCCATACAGCTTGACAAGTTGTAGAGCAAACTCCTAGACATCTTACCACTGCTTCTTCAGTGGTAGGATTACAGGTGTGTGTTGCTATGCCTGGTGTTTTTACCTAGGTTCTAGATTCACACTCAAGTCCTTGTGCTTTCACAGAGGCCACTTTACTCCTGTGCAATCTCCCCAGCACCCTATTTTGTTTTGATGGCTGCATAATATTCCCCTGTGTGGATACACCATGCTACTCTCTAGTTACTCCCTAGCAACAAATACTGAAGCTCCCTCCATGTTTTTGTTTACTGGAAGCCATACTGTAATGTATGCCTGCCTGTATGCGTGTCTCTTATTGAAAATGTGCCATTTGCTCACGAATTGGATCGCAGGTGTGACAAATGATTGGCATAGAATGACACCCCACTGGCTTCCAAAGTTGTGTGCCCCTACAGTGAGGTATGAAGATCCTGTGGGCCCACATATTTTTTTCAGTGTCTTAATACTTTTGATCTGGGGAACTTCAGTGTAGTCTTAAGCAAAACGTTTGTGTTTGTTAGAGGTAATTACGATCAGTTCTTACACTTATCGACTAATTTGCACTCTAAATTCTTCAAGGTTTCTCTCACTATTCTCCATGTGGAGATAACTTTTAGTTTGCTTTTTGTTGTTCATGTAGTTTTTGTTTTCTGAGAAAGAGTCTTATGTATCCCACACTGGCTTGACTATGAATTTATGAATCTCCTGCCTTCGTCTCTCAAGTGCTAGGACTACAAAATGAAACTTTGGGTTTTGTGTGTTCTAGGAAAACACTCTACCATCTGGGCTGCACCTCAGCCTATTCCACAGAGCTAATTTTTGTGTATTGCCCTTTTCTGTTTTCTTTATGGATTTTTCATGGGGCCATCTAGCTTGTCCACTCCTTATCATCTGTCTCCCTCAAATAGAATACAAAAATCTTGGCTGCCTTGTCCATATATTTACCTCTGGTGGCTAAGAACTGCATCTAGCACAGGACAGGACGGGCATGTGAATTCATGAGGGACAGAGTCATGTGATATACTAAGCATATACAAGAGTATTGTTCTAGAACCAGATATATTGACTTTCAATCTCAGCTTCCCCATTTACTCCGATCATGATAAAACACATCTATTCCTGAGTTGCTTCAACTGTAAAAAGAAGGGCTTTATGTAATATCCTGGGAGCTTTAACTCACATAAAGTTCTTAGAATAATACAAGTATAGCTAGTTCTTGATAAGCGCAGTTATTATCATGAAAAGGCATAATGTTGCTATTACCTTTCCTTCGATGGAAGACTCAAACTAGTGTGGGTCTCAAGAATACCTACTGCCCCTGCATGTTTAGCATCTACCTAGTCTTTCAGATTTTGGTTCTCATAGCCAAGCGAAGGTAATGCATGAGTGCAGAAATGCAATTTATTGTCAAGAAAACCATCCTGTCACTCGGATGCTAAGGAAGGCAAGCTGAATAGGTGTCCAGGCTTTTAATGAGTGGGTATCTCACAAGCCAACACTCCCCCACCCCTTACTCCCAACACTGCATCACACACAAAGTCACAGCAGTCTTCCCCCCCTCTTTTTATTCCGGTTCACAATTGCAAAGAGAAGACAGGTGAGTTAGAAAGACAATCGATGAGAGCGCACATGACAAGGAAAGAGAGGAGCAGAGAATTAAAGCAACGGAGAAGGGTGGAAGGACAAGAGGAGGAGGAAGTTTAGAGCAGCCCTGGAACTGACCTGATGTAAACAGTAAGATGTAGAAATTGGAGCCAGAGGAAATCCCTCCCATCCCCACACAGGGGAATACTTTCACACAGGAGTGGGGAGGCTAGGTAAAAGCGGTATAGGAAAAAACTGTGGCTGACCAGAGGCCTAGGTCAGGCAAGGGAGGTAAACCTCTCCATCTTACCTAGGGGAGGCTGGCCCCATTAGAACTGTAGTCCATAGTCAATGTCATCTCAGTGAAGGGCTTACCTCAGTCTGCAACCAGGAATCCCGCTCCATTTGAAGCATCCCTTGCCTCAAAGTGGGAAGCTTGGCCTTGCTTAAACACGCCAGGGGGCCCAGCCCCAGTGCATTTCCACTGAGGTTGCCAGCCGATCCCTCCGGAGGAACTGTTTCCATTTGAGATGGACCAGGAATTCTGGCCAGGACCAGCTGCTTCTCAGAGACAAATTCCGTCAAAGCTGGCCAAGAGAGCCAGGGGGCTGCAAGGAGCCCCTGGAGGTGGGCAGCGAGCCTGGGGCACGGCTGGGATCAGCAAGGCCCTGGCTGACCACTCGTGAAGGTCCAAGTCCACACCTTTGTGGACAGGCTTCTGCTTGTCCCTGCTCCAGTACGACAGTGCTGAAATTGCAGGGCTCCCCAAGATGCCCCGCCACCACTGGGGAACTTCCTCCTTCCCGAGTCCTTGGTAGGCGGGAGAGCACTGGTGGGCGGGGGACCCCGACTGATTAGGGTTGTCGCCGACCTTGAGGCTACAGAGGGGTGTGCGTGCGCCAAAAATAAACGCAGGTGCGCGCACTGACGCGCGCACACGCGCGCGCGCGCACACACACACACACGCGCACACACATACACACACACACACACACACACACACACACACACACACACACGCACACGCACACGCACACACGCACGTACAGCCTCTGCTTGGCACTTCTATCCCAGGAAAAGCAATTGTTCATAAACAGCTTTAATAAAGCATGGGGAGGGTGCTAGAGACATCATGCCCAAGACCAAATTTGGGGATGATTTTGATTTTAAGGTTTGGATTGAAGCGTCCCAAATATAAAAAGATCCAGGACAAATTTCATGCTCTGTGTGTGGGGGGGTGGTGGGGTGGGAGGATAGAGAAATTAGGACCTATGTGCAGATGTGTTCACGTTGGTGGTTTAGAGTGAGAAAGCAAACAAAGACGCGGGGCTTTTCCAACTCCAGGGCCAGAGCGAGCGCGGCGCCATAGGGGTTAATGCCTAAAGCCGCCCACAGCCTGCCTGCAGGCTTTCCCAGGCTGGGAGCGTGCGCAGGCTCTTGGGAGAGCCGGGGATCACCCGCCCGCAGAGCTCCTGGGGCGCTTCCCGCCCTGTGCTATTTATAGATCAGCTTCCAGCTGCTGCAGGGAGCTCACCCGCTAGGGCATGTGGAGTTTGAGAGCCTTCCAGAAACAAAGAATTTTCATAAATTCTCTGAATGGCAAAGATGTCTCTTGATTGTCGCTGTTCAGTCTGGCTACCACGTATTATTTCAGGTTAGAATTCCTCTCTCTCTCTCTCTCTCTCTCTCTCTCTCTCTCTCTCTCTCTCTCTCTCTCTCTCACACACACACACACACACACACACACACAAGGAGGGGGAGGGAGAGAGAGTCCTTTCATTTGAAGGCCTATTTTATATTCTCTGCAACATTCAACCTATCCTATTGGCAGGTTGTCCTCATAGTCATGCACAATAAAAGGTATGCAGAGTACTGAAAAATACCATCTCCTCTGCCTGCTGTCTGAGGGCTGCAGACTCCAGGCTTGCACTGTGAGCCTAGCCAGGTGGTGTCTGTGGCAAACACCAGCAGATTCATTTCTGGTATCTCCTGTGGCTTCTCAGCCACAGTAGATCACAAAGGTAGAGAGGGCGGGGGTGGGGAGTATTCTTCTATCTGATTTCTTATGCTCAGCATAAACTAGTCTAGAAGATTCTAAACTGACCCTTTATTCCCAACCCCCTTTCTACAAGGATTGCTTCCTGAAAATACATAGCATCTTTGATATGGAAAGGCTTTGTTAGCTGCTGGAAGCTGCAGAGGATCAAGAAATGGCTGTGCCCTCCCAGAAAGGACCATTGCATTGGAAAAGAGAGACGAGGCTGAAAACCTCTCAAGGCTCAGCAGCCTGGTAGTAAAACTGGTGGGT
Source organism: Rattus norvegicus (assembly GCF_021556685.1). Classification (NCBI taxonomy): domain Eukaryota; kingdom Metazoa; phylum Chordata; class Mammalia; order Rodentia; family Muridae; genus Rattus; species Rattus norvegicus. Next base: position 39,802,141 of record NC_141551.1, on the reverse strand, counting down.
AGTACTAAGTCATTGACCTTTGACCCTCCTCCCAGGTTGTCTTTCTTCTTGTCTGTGGATTTTTCTTTCAGTTGACTTCGGTGTAATAGAAGTTTATTATTTATTTAACTGCATTTAACCAGAATGAACCCAAATGGCTGGCTCTGATTAATTCAATCTCAGTATAATTATGGGCTAGGTATAAGTCGATTTGGATTCAGGTACCTGTCACAGTGTATTCTCCCTGTATGTTTTCCCACACCCTCTTAAAAAGAGGGTACAGAACACCCTGTTTCTGCATCAGGGATGCCAGTTGGGTTCCAGGATTCATCAAGGAGATGCTAGAGAAAGACTCTGCTGCTCCTCTTCGTCCTAAATGCTTCTACAGAGGTGTCTATTTGCTTTACCATCTGTGTTTCAGTTCTCCTTTTTCACACGTGAATAACAGTAACAGTAGAGTTCTTAGGAGACTGAATGTGGGCATCTGTACGCACTGCTTGGACCACAGACTGAAAGCTCAACAAACATGAAGTAATATGGCCAACCAAATATGAGTTAGAGTTGCTGTGGATGAATTTGTGCAAAGGACCTTTTCAATAAAATCTGTTTTGCCTATGCAAAGCCAAGCTACAAATTGGGTTTTTGGTGTTTTGTTTGTTTGTTTGTTCGTTTGTTTGTTTGATTTTTTGTTTTTTGTTTTTTCCACTATGTTCAAGCAGGTTCCCTAAAGGCATCTATATGCAAGATATTACCTCTGGTCATTACCCTGTGTTCTTTTCTTCCACAAAAAGAAAACAGCTCCTCCAAAGGCCTTTTAAAAGGTCTTCTCTTAAGCCACACACTATACTGAAGACTGGTTGAGAGAATCAATCTCCCACTTGCAGTGGCCCAAAGCTGTCCTGAGGAAAACACTTTGAGGTATGGATACTTCTTTGATCCTGAGGCCACTCTATGAAGTTTTCCGAGGTGCTGTGATGGAGAATTTTTTTCTATCTAATTGAAAACACAAAATTCCATGTAGGTTCCTATGGCCTCTTATTTCCAAAAACTGTGCAGAGTAGGAACAAGTCCTGCTCTCCTGGTCTCTTTCCTTCACCTCCTGAGAAGAGAACCCTTGGTGTTTAGACTGTAGCCAGGCAAAGTTGTACAGCTCTAAGGATCTATACAATCAAGTGTCCTGTTGATAATTCCAAGAACTCCCTCTGCACATACCTGCCTGGGAAGGCTTTGTACAGAGTCAATGAAGCATTTGGACTAATCCCAGGACTAATCAAATGCAAACAAAGGTTTGTGTTTGCACCAGTCACAGCCTTGCCTCTAATAACAATCACAGCAGGTGACCAGGGAACATGCTCCCCCTCTGCCTAAGTAGAAATACCTTCAGGGCCATCTAGGGTTCACTGAGGCTTAAAATAGCACAACTTCTGGTATAAGTGGTTTGAAACAGCCTAAGGCTATGCTTTCCCAGGTGGGTCCTCTTTGCCAGAAAGCACCCATAAAATGTTCAAAGTGACCAGATTTGGCATAGCAGTAGCCCAGTTGATTATTTTATCCCCCATCCTTTTGCTCAAAGAAGATAGGACAGCAGATAAGAGTCCAGTAGCTGATAGGTAAGGAATCCCATTGCCTCATTCTCCCAAATCTCTGTTCAAGTATAGGAAGACAAACATCAAAAGGAATGCTTACAATAAAAACTTAAGGAACTTAGCAATAGCACCAAGGGTAATTTTAACATAATTTGAATTTTTTTTGTTGTTATTGTTTTGTTTGTTTTGTTTTGTTTTGTTTGGTCAGGGTATCAATATGTAGCTCTAGCTGACCTGGCACTATATAGACTAGCTTCAAACTCAGAGTAACAGTGGTTCACACTTGCCCAGTGCCCCAGGGAAAGGTGGGACTGCTTATCTTTCTCAGTAGAAGCAATCTAGCCATCGCACTATACTAGAAAAGTCAGAACAGAGTTGGGTGCTGTAGCCTGTGGACCTGAAAGGAAAATTATACAGATTTAAGGTTTAAAAATATAAAGTTAAAAGAATAAGTTTCAAAATCCACAGACTCAGGGCTAAATACTTTCCAGGCAGGGCGGGGCCTGCCCTGCAGCCAAGACTGACAGGCCATAAAGATAAAGAAAAGGAATACAGGAACCAGCCCAGGCTTTGAAAATCCTGAACACCCCAGTCAGCACGTACTCTTCTGCTGTGCTGTAATCTCATTGCCATGTTTAAATGAGCCAATCACTTATAGCCGCGCCAGAAATTAGCCAATTGTGTGTAACCTCGCCAAATCCCCTAGCTTTCCCTATATAAACCCCTGACTTTTGAGTTTTGGGGTTGACACCTCTGTCTCCTGTGTGGGATATGTGTCGGCCCAGAGATCCCCATAATAGATCTCTGTAATAAACCTCACCTTTGCTTATTACATCCGAAATGGTCTCTCTGTGTCTGGGGTCCGCGATTTCCCGAGACTTGAGTAAGGGTCTCTCTCTGCGTGGGATCTTTCATTTGGGGGCTTGTCTGGGATTGGTGTTTCCTGGGGCACACCATCCTGAGACTCGAGCTAGGTTCTTTCAGACCTCCTCACCTACCAGCTAGCTCTGTTTGGTATCAGAAGACAGTGGCCAATCTGTGGTAGCACCTACCACCTTGAGTTTTTCGAGTTCCTGGGCAAAGTGCTTGTTCTATGACAGCAGGTAGTAGCTTCTCCTTCTGGTCATCAGCATTACTAAAGATGAAGGCTGATAGCTAGCTAAGGACTGATGAAGTCTGCTTGGTTCTAATCAAGGTGTGCTTACTTGCATTTATATCAAGTCTATATAAATCACAGTTGAACCTGAACTAATAAAGAATAAGTGTGTTGGTAAGCTGTCCTATGTGATTCTGTAGGCCAGGTAAGCAAGTGTGATATCTCCAGTGTAGACTGTTGTGAACAATAAGCATGAATTGAAACTGCTTCTATGACTAGAACTTCTTCCATGCAACCTCAATTCTTCCCTTCAGGTGGTTCATGTGATTTGAATCATTTAGGATAATCTTCTTTACTAAAAGTCACCTTCTTCTAGACATCATTACATTTGCAAGATACATTCACCCCAACATCCACAGGAACATTTGATTGAATTGACTGAAGAGTGAAACTAAAGCCACTCTGACTCATACCAATCATTGTGACTGTCTTAGTTACCTTTCCCGTGCTGTGATAAAATGCTCTGACAAAAGCAACTTAAGGAGAAGAGGAGGGGTTTGTTTTAGCTCAGAATGCAGGCTGTCCTGGCAGAAGGAGCCTGAGGAAACTGGTCATATTGCTTCCGAAGTCAGGAAGCAGACAGCAACAAAGCTATTTTAGGTTTTATATTCATTTCAGGATCTAAACCTAGGGAATAGCACCACCCACAGTAGGGGGTACTTCCAACCTCAATGAACATACTGAAGATAATTCCACCCCCACCTCACAAGAATGCCCAATAGCTGCCTTCTCTTGCATCTCAAGTGACTCTAGATCTCACACAGCCCATCTTTCCTTCTTGACTACCTGCCTTGATATTTGGGGTGGGGGGTCAAGGGGTTACAACACCCAGGATTCTAAGATGATTAATCCATATCATCATCTAGTATCCACATTATGGAAAGTCAAATCCCTAAGATAAATTATATAATCAATTTCATTCTGGTACATCTGCATATCTAGCCCTCAGCAATAAATACAGTGTACACATGTTCCCTCTTTCTCAGCTTTCTACCTTACTGCATAAAATAAAGTATGATCACTAAAGAAAACAATTTGAATGTGAGGACATGAGTTTTTCGACCAGAGCAAAATGACTCTGGACTAAGAGCAGATGATGTAGTCCTTCCACTTAAGCTAAGAGACTCAAAATGTCACCAACAGTTGACAGGGGGTTCTTTTACTCTAACCAGATAGAAACAATAGGCAGACAAATGGGGCACTTCACTTGACATTAATATCCCTAGTTCTAGAAGCTCACACACTGGGCCTTCAAATCTAGAGTCTTATGGCTCTAAGTCTTAAGTACTAGAGGATTATGGTTACAAGCTTTCAAAGTTGGAGCCTTAAGGCTGAGGCTTGCAGTCCTGGGCTTATGGTATCACACCTCTTGAGCTTCTGTGTCAGGACTTTAAGCTCATTCTTTAAGGAATCGTTCAAACTCTTGCAGCAACCAGGGCTCATAGGCTACCCCCTTCATCTCTTTATAATTCCTCAACTCCTGCAGTCTTACATCTCTGCCTATCTGTCTCTTCAATCCCCCTAGTGTCCTCTGTTGGCTTGGCTTCCAGAAGAATCTGTACTCTATCACTCTTTGGAGTTGTGGACTCATCTCCTAGTGTCGAAACTCAGGGCCTTGGATATCAAGACCTTTAAGTCTATGAGTCTGAAACTCAGCAGCCACTTCCTTACTGGAGCTAGATGCTGAAGGTAATGTTATCCCTTCACGCACTGAGCTCATTGGCTCTGCTCATGATAAAACTTGTAAGCCGGCAACAGTCATTTGGGAAAAGTCTATGATGGATCCTAATGTGGCCCTGTTATGGAGCCTGTATATAGAAAGGAAGCCCTATCTGCCTCTGAAAAATCTGGAAATCAGCCTAGTTATATAGCTAGAAAGAATCATAAAAAAACTTTAAAATTGACTATATTTACTTTTATGTGTGTGTGTATGTCTACATAACATGTGCTCAATATGTGCTCCAGCATGTGTGGGAACGTCATAGAACAACTGGTGAAAGCCCATTTTCTTTTTCATTCATCTAAGTTCTGGGATAGAACTCAGGTCTTCTTCAGTTTGGTGTGTAGTTTCTTTACCTGCTAAGCCATCTTGTCAGCCTTCATGCCACACTTGTTCTCTAACTGTAATTTTACAAAAAAAAAAAAAAAAAAAAAAAAAAAGGAGGGAGGAGATGATTTACAATTCAACCAAATTTATAAGTCTTATATAAAAATGAATCATAGTCTTAGTGGAAGCAACCCTGACAGGCAGACAGGTGAGGAAAGAGGCCACAGATAAACAGGATGGAAAATTTATGGACAAGCTCACTGTGAAGGCCTGTCCTAGACATGTCTGGGCTTAAATGAAGTTGTGGATCCCCTCTTTGTTTAGGTTGATTAATCCAGTATAATGGGAGTGTGCCTGTCCTATATCACTGAAAACATTCATAATACTCATGTGCTCCTCTAGAGGTCAGGGTTGTTTGGATTTGGGATTTCAAATCCACTCTCTTGATGTCGTGAGTCTGGATCTTTGTGTCATATCCCCTGTGCTTCTTCACTTTTTTAAAAGAATTTTTCTCTCATATATTACATCTGAACCAGAGTTTCCCCTCCATTCCTCCTAGTCTCACCCCCCAACACACACACTAACCCTCTTCCCCAGATCCACTCTTCCTCCATTTCTCTTCAGAAAAGAACAGGTCTCTCAGAGATATCAACTGAGCATGGCATAACAAATTACAATAAGATTAGACATATCCCTTCATATTAAGGATGGACAAGGCAACCAGTTGGGGAGAAGAGGCCTAAGAGCAGGCAAAAGAGTAAGAACTCCACTCACACTGTTAGAAGTCCCACCAAGCTATACAACTTTAACATATATGCAGATGACCTAGTGCAGACCCATGTAATCTCTGTGACTGTTTCTTCAGTGTTTGTGAGCCCCTATAAGCCCTGCTTAGTTGATTCTGTGGGTCATATTCTCCTGATGTCCTTGAACATTATAGGTTCTATAATCCTTCCTTTTTCTCTTCTACAGGGTTCCCCAAATTCTGCCTAATGTTTTGCTGTGAATTTCTCCATCTGCTCCCATCAGTTGCTAGATGAAGCCTCTCTGATAATAACTGCCCTAGGACTGGTCTATGAGCAAAGCAGAATACCATTGGGAATTATTTCATTAACTATTTTTTTTTTGTCAGTTGTGCTTAGTTCTATCTTAGGTCTCCTGGCCATTGAGCTTCTAGTTCCTAGGCCTCCAGGCATTGCCAGGTATGGTCTTCCTCTCATTGTATAGGCTTCAAGTTGGATATGCCATTGGTTGACCACTACTACAAGTTCTATGCAACCATTATTCCAGCACATCTTACAGGCAGGACAAATTGTAGGTTGAAGGTTTGTGGGCTATGTTGGTGTCTCAATCTCACTACTGGAACCTGCCTGGTTACAGAAGATTGACTGTTTAGGCTCCTTATCCCCCACTACTTGGAGTCTTCATTAGGGTCACCCTCATAGTTTCCACCATACTAGGTTTCCATATCACCTCTCATATGCCCCCAGATCCAGTCATCTCTCCCTGTACTCTCTCCCTTCACCTCCCACACACTGCCTGATCCCTCTTGTTCCCATCCCCACCCACTTCCAGCTCCCCCACAAAATCTGTTCTATTTCCCCTTACCAGGGATAGCTGATGTATGTTGCCTTCTAATTACGTAATTGGTGAAGAAAATGACAATCATCTCTCCTAGATGGCAACTTAAATATGGCCTCTTTTCTGTCAATCACAAAGGAGTTTGTGTTGTTTTGTTTTTAAGTGTTTTGCCTGCATGTATATCTATGTACTATGTATATATCTGGTACCAAGAGAGGCCAGAAAAATGCATTGCATCCCTTGGAACTGGAGTTACAAGTAGTTGTTAGTCACCATGTGGGTACCGGAAGTACTCTTAACTGCTGAGCCTTGGGGAGATAATCTGACAGTAATTGAAAATAAAGCAATAAAGGCTAGAGGAAGGATACTAAAGATGAAGTTGGTCTTAAGAAGCCAGCAGCTAAGGTTACAAGGTTCTTTTGCATCTAGAGTATAGAGTTCTCAAGGGATTTGTGAAGTGTTCAAAGCAGACTATAACTACAATCAAAGTCCAGCCTGCTGGTTGTCAAGAGAGATGTTGGCTGGTCCACTCACAACTCCCTACACAAGGCAGCCCGGCCTGCAGGAAGGGACTGCTGTCTTCTGCAGCAGTCCTTCATAGATAGGGCCAGTTGGATGGCTCTCAACAGTTGTGTTCATTCATAGGAACAGTAAACACTTCTTACAACAGAGACATTAACAGTAACTTAACATTCTTAGCAGTGCTTATAGTGCTTAACTGTTAGCCAAACACCCACAGGAAGATCCCAAGAATTGTTTCCAAAGAGGAGTTTAGGGTCTGGTGTGGGGATAAATCAGTATTCTCTAAGTTTTGTGATAGCTTAGGAAACTTTGCCTTAAAAATAATAAAGGGTATGGCGTTAAGAAATCTTCACTAATCAAAACAACTCCAAGATGATATCTCACATCAGTCAGAATGGCTAAGATTAAAAACTCAGGCAATAGGAGATGCTGGTAAGGATGTGGATAAAGGGTAACACTCATCCATTGTTGGTGGGATTGCAAGCTGGTACAACTACTCTAGAAATCAGTCTGGTGGTTCCTCAGAATATATACTACTTGAGGACCAAGTTTTACCACTCCTGGGTATATACCCAAAAGATGCTCCAACATATAATAAGGACACATTTTCCACTATGTTCACAGCAGCTTTATTTTTAATATCCAGAAGCTGGAAAGAACCCAGATGTCTCTCAAGAGAGGAACGGATAAAGATAATGTAGTACATCTACACAACAGAGTACTACTCAGGTATTAAAAACAATGGCTTCATGAAATTCATAGGCAAATAGATGGGACTAGAAAATATCATCCTGAGTGAGATAACCCAATCACAAAAAAACACACATGGTATGCACTCACTGATAAGTGGATATTAGCTTCAAAGCTCGAATTACCCAAGATACAATCCACAGACCACATGAAGATCAAGAAGACGAAAGACCAAAGTGTTGATTCTTCAGTCCTTCTTAAAAGGGGAACAAAATACTCACAGGAGGAAATATGGAGACAAAGTGTGGAGCAGAAATTGAAGGAAAAGCCATCCAGAGACTGCCACACATGGGGATCTATCTCATATACCGTCACCAAACCTAGTCACTATAGGAGATGCAAAGAGGTACATGCTGATAGGAGCCTGTTATAGCTGTTTCCTGAAAGGCTCTGCCAGAGCCTCATGCTTGCAGAAAACCATTGGACTAAGAATGGGGTCCCGAAAAGAAGAGTTAGAGAAAAGACTGAAGAAGCTGAAGGGGTGTGCACTCCATAGGAAGAACAACAATGTCAACTAACCAGAACCACTCCCCAGAGTTCCCAGGGGCTAAACTACCGACCAAAGAGTACACATGGTTCCAACTGCATATGTAGGGCATCAATAGGAGGAAAGGCCCTTGGTCCATAAAGGTTTGATGCCCCAGTGTAGGGGAACAACAGGGCAGGAAGGCAAGAGGAAGTGAATGGGTGATGGAACACTCTCATGGAGGCAAATGGGATGGGATAGGGGGTTTCTGGAGGGGAAATGGGGAAGGCAGATAACATTCGAAATGTAGATAAAGAAGAGTATCAAATAAAAGAAAATGGGAAAAAAGAATCTTTACTGAAAAATCAATTTAGAACCCTTGAGTATTTAAGACCTAAAATTAGACTTTGATCATCCAAATATCTATGTGCAGGAAATGGCTAAATAATGTACAGAGTCTTCAGTCATAGCATGTATGCCCATGACCATCAGGTATGATTAAATGCCTAATAGTGACACATCCCTAGAGGACACAGCTAAAGTCCAGGAGGCAATAGATTTCCTCCTAGGAATTTTCCAGGACCTGACTGAAAGAAAGTCCTCACTCAGTGTATCTGCCAGTGGACATCATGAATCATGGGCACCGGTAACTCACCTATGCGCTTCATTTCCCCATCATAACAGAGCTGTACAACACTTTCATGCAATATGTGATAGGGTTTGTCTATGTAGTTGAAGGTGGCCACAGAAGTTTCATTTTAAAGATTGTAATTCTGAGAATGTCCTATATTTACTTTATTCATCTACCCACACACTCGGTGGTTGATTCCATATCCTGGTCACTTTGTCCAGTGACATGGGGAAGATACCCATTCTGCACACTGATTTCACTTTCATTGAATGTAAAGTAAGGAATGGATTTCACTCCATAATTTTTTGGACCAGCAGGTCTATAGCAGATATTCACCACACAGTATCACTCAGAGACAAAATAATTTATACTATTCGGATAGATAATGCATTTATCTTAATGCTGTTATTGAATGAGAATTTAGAATTATGAAGGGTGAATATATAAAATGGTGTAAAGAATAAACTGGGCCCCACAGCTCCCTGTGAGAGCGCACGGCCTGGAGAGGTGGGCACTCCTGGGACTGCACAGTGGGAGAGACTACCAATACTGCCTACACCTGCCCACATCCCCGGCCCAAGAAAAACTGTACAGGGCTTCTGGGAACCAGAAGATAGGGGCACTCAAGCAGCTGGTACCCTGCGGACCTAAAGGGAACTGGTCAAATGCTCCCTACACCCATGGGAGGGAGAGCTAAAACTTCAGAGGGGCAGACATGCCTGGGGAGAAAGAAGAGACTACACTCTGCCCACGTTTCTGACTCCAGAGGAAAATATCTAAAGCCATCTGGGACCCAGGGCACAGGGGCCCCAGGAAAAGGGGACACAGGCCCTCCTGGTTGCCACACTCATGGAGAGCTCAAAAGCAGCACCAAAAAGCAACTTCAGTCTCGGGACGACAAGTAAGACCAACTTTTCTGCTCCAAATAAGATGCCTTGTGGACTCAGGACACACGCCCACAGGAACAGCTGAAGACCAGTAGACAGAAAAGACTACACGCCTGAAAGCAGGACACTCTGTTCCCATAATTGGCTGAAAGAAAACAGGAAAACAGGTCTATAGCACTCCTGACACACAGGCCTATAAGACAATCTAGACACTGTCAGAAATAGCAGAACAAGGTAATATCAAACACAACCTAATGGTTAGAGGCAAGCACAGGAATCCAAGCAACAGAAAACAAGACTACATGGCATCAACGGAGCCCAATTCTCCGACCAAAGCAAACACTGAATATCCAAACACACCAGAAAAGCAAGATCTTGATTTTAAATCACATTTGATCATGATGATGGAGGACTTCAAGAAAGACATAAAGAAATCCCCGAGAGAAACACAGGAAAACATAAATAAACAAGTGGAAGCCTATAAAAAGGAATCACAAAAATCACTGAAAGAATTCCAGGAAAACACAATCAAACAGGTGAAGGAATTAAAAATGGAAATAGAAGCAATAAAGAAAGCACAAAGGGAGACAACTCTGGATATAGAAAACCAAAGGAATAGACAAGGAGCCGTAGATACAAACATCACCAACAGAATACAAGAGATAGAAGAGAGAATCTCAGGAGCAAAAGATTCCATAGAAATCATTGAAACAATAGGCAAAGATAATGAAAAAGGGAAAAAACACCGGACCCAAAACATACAGGTAAATCAGGATACAATGAGAAGATCAAACCTAATGATAATAGGTATAGAAGACAGTGAAGACTCCCAACTCAAAGGACCAGTAAATATCTTGAACAAAATCATAGAAGAAAACATCCGTAACCTAAAGAAAGAGGTGCCCATAAACATACAAGAAGCCTACAGAACTCCAAATACATTGGACCAGAAAAGAAACACCTCCCATCACATAATTGTCAAAACACCAAATGCACAAAACAAAGAAAGAAAATTGAAAGCAGTAAAGGAAAAGCCAATTAACATATAAAGGCAGACCTATCAGAATCACACCAGACTTCTCACCAGAGACTATGAAAGAGAGAGGATCCTGGACAGATGTCATACAGACCCTAAGAGAACACAAATGCCAGCCCAGGTTACTGTATCCAGCAAAACTCTCAATTAACATAGATGGAGAAACCAAGATATTCCATGACAAAACCAAATCTACAAAATATCTTTCTACAAATTCAGCCCTACAAAGGACAATAAATGGTAAAGCCCAACATAAGGAGGCAAGCTACACACCAGAAAAAACAAGAAACTATTCATCTTGGCAACAAAACAAAGAGAAGGAAAGCACACAAACGTAATCTCACACCCAAATACAAACATAACAGGAAGCAACAATCACTATTCATTAATATCTCTCAACATCAATTGACTCAACTGTCCAATAAAAAGCCATAGATTAATAACTCGGATACGTTATGAGGACCCTGTATACTGATGCCTACAGGAAACACACCTCAGAGACAAAGACGGACACCACCTCAGACTGACAGAATGGAAAATAACTTTCCAACAAGATGGTCTCAAGAAGCAAGCTGGAGTAGACATTCTAATATCGAATAAAATCAATTTTCAACTAAAAGTCATCAAAAAAGATAAGGAAGGACACTTCATATTCATCAAAGGAAAAATCCACCAGGAGGAACTCTCAATCCTAAATATCTATGCTCCAAATACAAGGGCACCTACATACAAAAAAGAAACCTTACTAAAGCTCGAAGCACACATGACAACTGACCCAATAATACTAGGAGATTTCAACACCTCACTCTCATCAATGGACAGATCATGGAAACAGAAATTAAACAGAGACATAGACAGACTAAGAGAAGTCATGAACCAAATGGACTTAACAGATATTTATAGAACATTCTATCCTAAAAACAAAAGGCTATACCTTTTTCTCACCACCTCATGGTACTTGCTCCAAAATTGACCATATAATTGGTCATAAAACGGGCCTCAAAAGATACAGGAAGATAGAAATAATCCTGTGTGTCCTATCAGAACACTACTGGCTAAAGCTGGTCTTCAACAACAATAAGGGAAGAATGCCCACATATACCTGGAAATTGAATAATGCTCTACTCAATGATAACCTGGTCAAGGAAGAAATAAAGAAAGAAATTAAAGACTTCTTAGAATTTAATGAAAATGAAGGTAAAACATACCCAATCTTATGGGACACAATGAAAGCTGTGCTAAGAGGAAAACTCATAGCTCTGAGTGCCTACAGAAAGAAACAGGAGAGAACATATATCAGCAGCTTGGGAGCACACCTAAAAGCTCTAGAATAAAAAGAAGCAAATAAGCCCAGGAGGAGTAGAAGGTAGGAAATAATCAAACTCAGAACTGAATTCAACCAAGTAGAAACAAAAAGGACCATACAAAGAATCAACAGAAAGTTTTTTTTTTTGAGAAAATCAACAAGATAGATAAACCCTTAGCTAGACTAATGAGAGGACACAGAGAGTGTGTCCAAATTAAAAAAATCAGAAATGAAAAGGGAGACATAACTACAAAATCAGAAGAAATTCAAAAAAATCATCAGATCCTACTACAGAAGCCTATATTCAACAAAACGTGATAATCTGCAGGAAATGGACAATTTCCTAGACAGATACCATGTACTGAAGTTAAATCAGGAACACATAAACCATTTACACAACCCCATAACTCTTAAAGAAATAGAAGCAGTCATTAAAGGTCTCCCAACCAAAAAGAGCCCAGGTCCAGACTGGTTCAGTGCAAAATTCTATCAGACCTTCATAGAAGACCTCTTACCAATACTTTCTAAACTATTCCACAAAATTGAAACAGATTGAGCGCTACCGAATTCCTTCTATGAAGCCAGTATTACTCTTATACCTAAACCACACAAAGACCCAACAAAGTAAGAGAACTTCAGACCAATTTCCCTTATGAATATCAATGTAAAAATGCTCAATAAAATTCTGGCAAACCAAGTCCAAGAGCACATCAAAACAATCATCCACCACGATTAAGTAGGCTTCATCCCGGGCATGCAGGGATGGTTTAATATACGGAAAACCATCAAGGTAATCCATTATATAAACAAACTGAAAGAACAAAACCACATGATCATTTCATTAGATGTGGAGAAAGTGTTTGACAAAATTCAACACCGCCTCATGGTAAAAGTCCTGGAAAGAATAGGAATTCAAGGCCCATACCTAAACATAGTAAAAGCCATATACAGCAAACCAGTAGCTAACATTAAACTAAATGGAGGGAAACTTGAAGCAATCCCACTGAAATCAGGGACTAGACAAGGCGGCCCACTCTTCCTATTAATTCAGTTTAGTTCTTGAAGTTCTAGTCAGAGCAATCAGACAACAAAAGGAGATCAAGGGGATACAGATCGGAAAAGAAAAAGTCAAAACATTATTTGTAGATGATATGATAGTATATTCAAGTGATCCAAAAAGTTCCACCTGAGAACTACTAAAACTGAAAATCAACTTCAGCAAAGTGGCTGGGTATAAAATTAACTCAAATAAATCAGTAGCCTTCCTCTACACAAAAGAGACACAAGCCAAGAAAGAAATTAGGGAAACGACACCCTTCATAATAGTCCCAAATAATATAAAATACCTTGATGCGACTTTAACCAAGCAAGTGAAAGATCTGTATGATAAGAACTTCAAGCCTCTGAAGAAAGAAATTGAAAAAGACCTCAGAAGATGGAAAGATCTCCCATGCTCATGGATTGGCAGGATTAATATGGTAAAAATGGATATTTTACCAAAAGCAATCTACAGATTCAATGCAATCCCCATCAAAATACCAATCCAATTCTTCAGAGAGTTAGACAGAACAATTTGCAAATTCATCTGGAATAACAAAAAACCCAGGAGAGCTAAAACTATCCTCCACAATAAAAGGACATCCGGAGGAATTTGTACCCCTGAACTCAAGAGATATTACAGAGCAATAATGATAAAAACTACATGTTATTTGTACAGAGACAGACAGATAGACCAGTGGAATAGAATTGAAGACACAGAAATGAAACTACACACCTATGGTCACTTGATTTTTGACAAAAGAGCCAAAACCATCCAATGGAAAAAAGATAGCCTTTTCAACAAATGGTGCTGGTTCAACTGGAGGTCAGCATGTAGAAGAATGCAGATCGATGTATGCTTATCACCCTGTACAAAGCTTAAGTCCAAGTGGATCAAGGACCTACACATAAACCAGATACACTCAAAGGAATAGAAGGAATAATGGGGAAAAACCTCGAACACATGGCCACTGGAGAAAATATCCTGAACAAAACACCAATGGCTTATGCTCTAAGATCAGAAATCGACAAACGGGATCTCATAAAACTTCAAAGCTTTTGTAAGGCAAAGGACACTACTCTTAGGAGAAAACGACACACAAAAAAATTGGAAAAGATCTTTACCAATCCTACAACTGATAGAGGGCTTATATCTAAAATATACAAAGAACTCAAGAATTTAGACTGCAGGGAGACAAATAACCCTATTAAAAAATGGGGTTGAGAGCTAAACAAAGCAGTCACAGCTGAGGAATGCCGAAGGGCTGAGCAACACCCAAAGAAATGCTCAACATCTTTAGTCATAAGGGAAATGCAAATCAAAACAACCCTGAAATTTCAACTCACACCAGTGAGAATGGCTAAGATCAAAAACTCAGGTGACAGCAGATGCTGGCAAGGATGTGGAAAAAGAGGAACACTCCTCCTTTGTTGGTGCGATTGCGGACTGGTACAACCATTCTGGAAATCAGTCTGGAGGTTCCTCAGAAATTTGGATATTCAACTACCTGAGGACCCAGCTATACTTCTGTTGGGCATATACCCAAAAGGTTCCCCATCATATAACAAAGTCACATGCTCCATTTTGTTCATAGCACCCTTATTTATAATAGCCAGAAGGTTGAAATAACCCAGATGCCCTTCAACAGAAGAATGGATACAGCAAATGTGGTACATCTACACAATGGAATATTACTCAGCTATCAAAAACAATGCCTTTATGAAATTCATAGGCAAATGGATAGAACTGGAAAATATCATCCTGAGTGAGGTAACCCAATCACAGAAAAGGACACATGGTATGCACTCATTGATAAGTGGCAAATGCTTGAATTACCCTAGATGCACAGAACACATGAAACTCAAGAAGGATGACCAAAAGCTGAATGCTTCTCTCCTTCTTTAAAAGGGCAACACGAATACCCTTGGGAGGGAATAGGGAGGCAATGTTTAGAACAGAGGCAGAAGGAACACCCATTCAAAGCCTGCCCCACATGTGGCCCATACATATACAGCCACCAAACTTGATAAGATGGATGTAGCAAAGAAGTGGAGGTCAACAGGAACCAGATATAGATCTCTCCTGAGAGACACAGCCAGAATAGAGCAAATATATAGGCGAATGCCATCATTAAAGCACTCAAATGAGAATGGGATCCCCGTTGAAGGAATCTTAGAAAGGACTGAAACAGCTTGAAGGGGCTTGAGACCCCATATGAACAATGCCTACCAACCAGTGCGTCCAGGGAGTAAGCCACTACCCAAAGGCTATACATGGACTGACCCTGGTCTCCAACCTCATAGGTAGCAGTGAATAGCCTAGTAAGAGCACCAGTGGAAGGGGAAGCCCTTGGTCCTGCCAAGACTGAAATGTCAGTGAACATTATTGTTGTGCGGAGGGCGGTAATGGGAGGAGGATGGGGAGGGGAACACCCATCTAGCAGGGGAGGGGGGGTTAGGGGAATGTTGGCCTAGAAACCGGGAAATTGA